>NC_139539.1:95582101-97016060 GCF_965153285.1 Podarcis tiliguerta
CAGGGTTGCATTCTAGCCCCAGCCTTATTTAACTTATATATCAGTGACATGGTCAAACACCTAACATCCCCAGAGTTCCATGCCCCCAAACTGGCCGAAAAACCAATTTCAGTGCTCCTCTATGCGGACGACGCGGTTCTCTTATCACGAACTAAAGTAGGCCTCAAAAGGCTACTAAGAGAATTCTCAGCTCACTGCAGGAGAGATCAATTGGTGGTCAATCACCAAAAAACTAAAGTCATGGTCTTCGCTAGGAGACACAGACATCATAGATGGGAGATGGACAATCAGCCAATAGAACAGGTCAAAATTTTCAAATACCTTGGAGTAGTTTTCCAGTCAACAGGGGCCTGGGAGGCCCACCATAAATATGCTAGGGAAAAAGCATCTCAAAGCGTCAAAATACTGTCTCGCTTTTACTTTACGAAGGGGGGCAGACATATCCCAGCAGCTTTGGAGGTCTTTCAAGCAAAACCCTTGGCACAACTACTCTACGGGGCCCAAATCTGGACGGGAAATCATTGCCGCACACTCGAAACGGTCCAGTCTAAATTCCTAAGACAGATTCTAGCCGTTCCATCATGCGTACCAAATGCGGCCCTACGGCTGGAGACCGGCCTCCTCTCCGTCGAGACCCGGACCTGGATAAGAACATTCAACTATTGGCTTCGTTTAAATTTAAACCCATCCGGACTATTACCTCTAGTAGCACGAGACGCTCATAGAAGTCGGTGGTCCAAAGTAGTGCATCAAAAACTACTTACATGTGGCCTACAAGCACAGCATCTCCTGAAAGTGGGTCTCCCCAAGGCAAAAACCATTATCGATCAGCGCTTGAAGGATATTGAGCAGCAGAATAATCTGGCCTATATTAAGAAATTTAGTGCTTGGTACGCTTATCTGCCCCCCTCCCATTTTGATTTTCGGGCACCTTATTTGTCTACCTTAACCATTCCAAAACTTAGGCGGGCCTTTACACTGGCCAGACTAAATATGTTACCGTCAGCTGTTCTTGAAGGTAGATATCAAAAAATTCCATTTGAGAACCGGCTCTGCCCCTGTGGAGCTGGCTATGTAGAGACGGCGTCACACGTTCTCTTGTCTTGCTCCCTATATAAAGATCTTAGGGACGAGACCATTACGCCGCTCCTATCTGCCATCCCCGGCCGCTCTTGCGAAGCCAAATTGTGCTCACTTCTAGCCGATCAGAACAGCTCGACAACAGAGAAGGTTGCCAAATTTATCGAGAGAGCAATGAGACTGAGAGCTGGTATCTGAATGATATCAGTGTGGTCACCCGGATTCCTCGCCTGGGTTTTTATGATTATTATCATTATGTTTTATTACTATTATTTTATTACTTCTGCCAAGTTTTAAGTACTGAGATTATTAATTTACCTAGGGTTTTAATAGGTCACAAGATTTTAACTATATTTGTAATGTACTCCTGTTGGTGTTTGTCCTTTGATGCTATGGCCTGTTGGCTATGCAAATAAAGTTTTATTCATTCAATAACAGGTCACAACTTCTAACTGGCTGCAAGCAGTGGCATTTCTGGAACATACCCACAAAGGTGAAACGCTCCATCGGTGGACGAACACAGCAAATCCTGCTCAGGCTTTCTCCCACCTTCCCCAAAAACTTTGCTGAAAAAGGCAAGGAGGGAAAGCAGACAGAAAGAGAGAGAGAGAGAGCTCAGCAGCTAATACAGGGCGACAGCAGCCTTGTGATTCAAAAGGAAACAATATTTGCCTCAATTCAACGGCTTTATCACCTTTGGAAACAACCAGGTTTTTTTGCACATTTTCTAAACTTTGAAATCATTGTTTGTCTCTGAGGGTTTTAGCCAAACTTAGTTTTTTTCACCACCACATTTCTTTCCTTGTACTGTATCATAGAGTGAAAAATGCTTATAATATTTGAGTAAAATAGAGCAGAATGAGATTTAAGCCTGAGTAACTGCAGATATGCAATGTTGCTGCTTTGCAACCCAGTCCTCTTCTTGAAAGCAAGTTACACTGATTTAAGCAGAAGTTACTTCTACATAAATTCCACATTAGATTGCAGGCTGAAGAAACTACATACTTCACACACACACACACACATTCACATATATAGAACTAAAACCTAGTAGGTGTTTTTCTTTTTTAAATAAAGAATGAAGAACAACCTTCATAAGCTAAGGAATGGCTGCATGTGTATATGTAGCTGAAGAAAAGATCTATATTGAAAATAAAATAAAACAAAACAAAATACCTTTAATTGAGAATTGCCCTCTTGGCTTGAATTGTAGAGACAGCAGAAAATGACAGGCTAATGATGTAGTTTCGGCTACAGGATGAGCTGGCTGAGCAAAACAAATATCTAGCTCTTGAGGCAAAATGAGAAGCATAAACAATGGCAATTAACTTATCGATGGGAAATGCCCATTTACAAGAAGGGAATGTCAGACATGGATTGAGATATGGGCAACTCTCCATGCATTGGTCATGTAGGAAGTATGCTGAAGACTGCCTGATCACAGGGCGCATGCCCAGAGTTGGGGTGATATATACAAAGTGCCTTATCATGCGTGCTATGAGAGAGAATGCTATGACTGGATGTTCTGAATCTTTCTGTGGGTTTATGAAGTTATAATTGTTTGCTTTCTCAAGTATTTGTATGGTTTGTGCTACTTGCATCCCACCTGAGCACGCAATAAATTGTTTTCTCCTCCAAGTGTGCCTCTTCTCTGGTGCCCAGCCACCGAAAGGACACATTTTCATGCACCTTTCTCCACCAGTCCTTTTCCTGAACAAAATTGCTCTCAGAAATTCCTCTCCGAAGTTCCTGGGATCCCAGCTACAAGCCTACATGGATGATTGTGCATTTGGAGCTCTGCAGGGTGGAAAGCAGCTGGGGAGCAGGAAAATGGCTGGTGGGAAATAGCTAAGCATCCCTCCAGCTTGTTGCTCATTTGCTCAAAACCCCAATCTCCCATGCCTCCTGTTTCATTAAAAAAATATGCTGGGACTTTTCTACATACATTTGCAAGCAATGTAGAGTCTTATCCTATGCATGTTTACTCATAGGTAAGTCCTAAATTCAACAGGATTAACTTCTCACTAAGTGTGTGTAGCATTGTAGCCTTCGTTTATTTTGTATAGACATCATTTGAATTAATAATCTAATTTTAGACCCAGATTCAAAGCTGCATGCAACTAGTATTGAGCAACTGCAGGTGACCCAAGAGAAGCTCGTCCACACTTTGCCTGTCCCATGCCTAAGAAGCAGAGAGCCAAGGGCTTTCTAGGCATTAGTCTGAGCAGTTTCCCATTTGCCTTGCTGTTTCCCCCAGAAATCGGAGCACCTTTAGAGAACTTGGGTGCCTTCTGTTGGAACCTACCTGCGGTGGGCTTGTTCGAGAGGTTGCTGTTCTGATAGATAGGCTGTGGGGACTCGTTCTGAGGCTGCCCAATCACTGGGGTCAAGGAAGGTGTGTTCACGTTGGAGAGGATGCAACCAGTCACTCGCTAGAAGAAATGGTGAGTGTTAGTTGGTATTTATGCATTCATTGCTTATACGTCGGCAATCTTTGACATCCTCTCCAAGGAAGGCGTGGTAAAGCACAATTAACATAGTTCTGGTATTCTTAAAAAGAGCATTGAACAAAATGGATGTTGATTTGATACATCAAGGCATTTCTTAAGCAAGAGTCCACATTCAAGACCACTTAACACAGACTAGTTAAGCCTTCACTGCTAGGAGATCTCGAGTATGCAATCTGGCTTGTATGCAATCAATGACCCATTGATGGGCCCTGAAGATTCAAGGGAAAGGGGAAAAGGGGGAAGGAAGGAGCATTGATCACTCATGACTGAAGTCAGCACACCTACTCTGCAAAAAAAATTAATAAATAAATCCTTAAACCAAATGATTTTTTTTTTAAAAAAAAATGCATTCTGAAGTAAGCAGTCTTTCTTTTGGCCACCAGAGGGTACTCAATTCTTTCTTTCCTTCTTTTTGTAGTTGAGGAAACAGAAGATACAATGCATTGTGCATATAAAATGGTAGGTGAATCTACTGCTTTAGAAATGAATTGCCAACATCAGTGGTGTTGAAAAACCTGTCACACAATGTAAAAACTTCACAGAGAAACCATATGCAAAGATCAGCATGGCACCTGAGCATCATGCAGAGTGAGCATGAATCACTACTGCAGTGTGACAGAATCTCAGGACTAAACCACAGCTCTCCAAACAGAAGACTGATGCAACCATTAGGCAGAGTGAGGTGGTCATCTCAGGCAGCAGATGGAGGGTGTTGGGGGGTGAGGTGAGGTGCTGAAAGACAGAGCTATGTGCCCCAGGCACGGCCTCTCCTGTGCCCCCTAAGCTAGGCTGCCGCTCACAGGCGTGGGGGGGGGGATGGAAAGAAGGATAAGAAGGAAAGGAAGTCAATTTTAAAAAGTCAACAATTTGGGGCAAAATGCTAACTTGAAATTGGCTTTTGGAAATTTCACCTGTGATCTGAATGCAACAAAACCTTTTGTGCTGGACTGCCTTCCCCCAATGCACTGCTCAATCTCTAAGTGCTCAAAGATTACACAGCAAATGCATTTGTTTATATATGGGTGCACAGGCCTCAAGTGCAGCAGATGACCATTTTGAAAATGGCCCAAAGCACCCTTATAAATGATTCCTGGCAGGTGAAGCATTGGATTGGGTGCCTCTCTCCCTCTCTGACGCATTCCCCAATGCCATTAGGCTTGGCACTCTGGGCTGCCTGCTCCCGTTCCCCCACTTCCTTGCCAGGACTAGATCGATGAACAGAATAAAGGTGTTTAGAATTATTTTCTTGAGCATGAATTCTAAGAGCTGAATCAGCACACCGGAGCAGAGCCTTTGTCATTAATGAATGGTTGGAAACGTGACATGGCATTGGGAGGTTGGCATGGGTATTTTAAGGAGGAGTATCATACCACTTTAGTCGTGCAGTTGTAATTTGGTAATGGTGCTGAGAGCTGTTGGGAGACACCTATTTCCCTCACACAGCTACAACTTCCAGAAGAGGGAGAGAGATTTATTGTGCACATGAGCAGGTTCCCAGGCTATTGATGTAGTGCCGCAATAGTCCTTCCCCAGTCCTGCTGCTGCCATGCTACCCAGAGCTAAGACAAGATTTAGCCTTACTTTCTATCCACACCTGAGCTTGTGGTTTATCTCATGCCAGACAAACCATGAGCTCTCTGTAACCAAGGTTTGCTCCTGATTTACTGCTCACTGTGTGAGGTACGGACATAATACCAAGCCAAACCGTGGTGCAGCCCCAGGTAGCACGGCAGCAGCCAACAAGGGGAGGATGCTGAACGAAGCCAGTCTGGGAACCTGTTCACCGGCTGGTTTGTGCTAAGTCATGGATTGGATTGGCATTACGTCCAAACTGTTAATATGAGCTGGGTTTCCCCCAGTAATGAAGCGTTCCTGCAAAGTGTCCCAATTTGGCTGGAACAAGGTAATTTTGGGAACTGCCTCTCACAACTTTGCTAGTGCATGCCAAGTAATAAAATCCTAAGCACTGACATTTTGCGAGTGACAGTAAGAGCAGTCTAGCAAAAAATGTGTGTGAAATTTAGCCACCAGCTCCCCTTCCTCCGGGCTCTTTTTTGTCACTTCATTTTCTGCTCTTTATCCTCTGTACAACTTCCTTACCTCTGGGTTCCCTGTACTTCAGCATGCCGGGCATTTCTTCCCAGTACTGAGAACTCCTTTGTGTAAACATCTTAATCCCAGCCACACGGCAACTGTTCCTTCACTTGCTAAAACTGCTTTCCAAACTGAACGTGTGGAACTCTGCTGGCTCAACCACTCAGGATCAGAGGCTTCACTGCCACCATTGCAATACAATATAGCTGCATTTATGTCAGCTGAATGCTTATAGGGAATACATATAGCAAAGTACTAAGGTTTTGGGGCTTGTTTGTTTGGCCAGTACTGAATATACTACAATTTCACCAGGCATTCCCAAGTACTTTCAAGCCCAAGGGCTACAAACTTTCCTTCTTTCTCTTTAGTTCTTTCTTTTACAAGAAAGCTAAAATTCTCTGGATACTGAACTTTTATTTCTAATGAAACAGTCTGTGTTTATGCAGAGTTATGGAACATTGCCTAGGAATCCATTCAACTTGCAGCAGTAGCAGCAGCAATGAAATTAAATTAGATATGTACATCAGACAAAAAACACCTCAATGTACCAATAATTTGTGATTAAAGTAAAAATGGAAAGTGAAGCAACGATACCTAAGTCTATATTTAAAACAAATCCCTTCACCTCTTCAGCTACCTGCCCCGGTTCCCCCAGCCTCCACTATCTTTCTTAGCAATCAACTCACTTTCATCAGATCCCGGTGATGTTCCAGTACACTGCAGGTGGTCTGCCAAGTATCCTGATAACATTCCCAGGGGTCCACCCTACAGTGAGAAAAGGAAAAAAAAGTCTGCCTTGACAATCACGAATCATGATAATTGGTTATTTTAATTTAATATACCACAGTGCGAATACATAAACTGCTTGTCCATTTGCAAATATTCATTTATTATAGTTGGACTGAGAGATTCCTGCTGGTCTTCCACCCAGATTACTGATTAGGTCCACACTCAGGCAGCTTCGGGAGTTTCTGAAATGCTTGGCCACTTCTGCAAGGCTCCACGGTGGTTAAAATGCTTCTTATTCATCTGATGCACACACAGCAGTACTAATTTTAAAAACCTTATCAGGGGAGACAGGGATATATCAATCAGCTGTATTGTTGTCTCTACTCTCCAGTTTATTGCTGATTATTAAATACAGCATAAATTTCAGGGGTCATCTCTACTCCCGTCAGATAATTAATCAGAGGGTGACAGTCCCAGGAGTCTTAGAAGGAATCTATGCCTTTGATTTGGGGTTTACTGCCCTGGCTTTCAAATTCCTTAACTTTCACTTTTGTGAAATATATATATTTCCCAGTTACTTAGACATGCAGCATTCAACCCTTCCAGGTTCAACCCAATGATCATCTGGGCCAAAATATCTGGAGGTCACCAGTTTAGGGAAGGCTGATCTCTCCTGCTATAGGAACCTTTTCTCTTTCTCTTTTCACTGAAATAATTATATGAATGTAATTAAATCATGTTCATTTCCAACTTGCTCAAACGAGGGGTTCATTTTTATATTGTATGAGTTTGTGGGTGCCAGACTTCCTTAAATTCCTGGTTCCAGTAGATGTTAGACTGGATGCCAGACCTGTGTTTATTATGCCAACATGAATTAAGACAGACCCATGTTTATTAAGCTGTGTGCTAAACACTTCTAACCCTTTAATTAAGGCAAGTGTTAACAGCTATTTAAGCCAGGCTAACTTCCTGGTACTGAGACATGGGTAGTGCTGTGGTCTAAACCACTGAGCCTCTTGGGCTTGCCGATCAGAAGGTCGGCAGTTCGAATCCCCGCAACAGGGTGAGCTCCCGTTGCTCAGTCCCTGCTCCTGCCAACCTAGCAGTTCGAAAGCATGTCAAAGTGCAAGTAGATAAATAGGTACCGCTCCAGTGGGAAGGTAAACGGCATTTCCATGTGCTGCTCTGGTTCGCCAAAAGTGACTTAGTCATGCTGGCCACATGACCCGGAAGCTGTAAGCCGGCTCCCTCGGCCAGTAAAGCGAGATGAGCACCGCAACCCCAGAGCCGTCCAGACTGGACCTAACGGTCAGGGGTACCTTTACCTTTAACTTTAACTTCCTGGTGAGGTGATGGGCCATTAAGAAGAACAAAGGATCAAGGGACTGCTCCTGAGATGGCAAATGGATGGGGCAGCTCCCTCCCTCAACGGATAATGCCAGAGATTAGATTGCAGCTCAGAGATGAATAAGGGCAGATGACTTGGGGCTTGTAACTGCAGTTCTGCCCATCATCATGCCAGGCTCATTAGCCAATGGTGTGAATAAAATGCTTCCTGTGGGTGCACTGCATTCCAGAAAGACAACTCCTAAGTGGATGAGCAAACCTGACAGCAAGCTGGAACGCAGAAGGACTCTGCACAGGACTGTTCTGCTAACAGGCTACTTGACAAGAGTAATATCTGTCAACCAAAGCCAGCTTCTTACAGAATGAAATAGCAAGGCACAAAGAATACTCTAAAACTGGGTTCAGCAACTGGAAGCCCTTGGACCAAACCAGACCACCAGAGAGATGCTACATGTTCCCACTTCAGGGAGGAGGCAACTGAACTCAGAGGCAAAAGAGAAGAATGGAGAGGGAATGACAGGAGGGTTGGACTCGATGGCCCTTGTGGTCTATTCCAACTCTATGATTCTATGATTCTATGACATCATGTCTTCCTAGCTGGCTATGTTGGGTTGCACCTGTAAAAGGTAACAAAAGGGATGGCACTGGGGTATTTGCCATACAAGAAAAGGCTAAAGCAGGTGGGGATTTATAGTCTGGGGTGGGGAAACTGCAAAGTGGGGATATGGCAAAAGTTTATGCAACTGAATGAATTAAGAGAGATTATGATTTGGATTTCTCTCTGATAGGACCCAGGATCACCCAATGAAATTCACTTGCACCAACAATGCAAATGACTTCACGCAATCAAGACTGACTTACAGAATTCATGACCAAAAAAAAGTGCTGATGCCCACTATCTTAGATGGAAACCAAAATGTCAATATTCTATTTTGCATCCTCTTTTTATATGGCACTACACTCATGTCAGGGACGCGGGTGGCGCTGTGGGTAAAAGCCTCAGCGCCTAGGGCTTGCTGATCGAAAGGTCGGCGGTTCGAATCCCCGCGGCGGGGTGCGCTCCCGTCATTCGGTCCCAGCGCCTGCCAACCTAGCAGTTCGAAAGCACCCCCGGGGGCAAGTAGATAAATAGGGACCGCTTACTAGCGGGAAGGTAAACAGCGTTTCCGTGTGCGGCTCTGGCTCGCCAGAGCAGCGATGTCACGCTGGCCACGTGACCCAGAAGTGTCTCTGGACAGCGCTGGCCCCCGGCCTCTTGAGTGAGATGGGCGCACAACCCTAGAGTCTGTCAAGACTGGCCCGTACGGGCAGGGGTACCTTTACCTTTACCTTTTACACTCATGTCTTTCCGAAATCTTTCCATAAAGTGCCACACCAAAGGCTAGGCATAGCAGTCATGGGATAAGCGGACAGACAAATCCTCTTATGGGTCAGTAACTGGATAAAGCAAGGAGGTGAGAATAAGAGAATGGTCAGTTCTCCCACTGGAGGGGTGTAAGAAGGGGGTTCCCCCAAGGAGAAGCCTTGAGACGTGTGCTGCTTAACTTGTTCTTGAAAGACCTGGAATTAGGAGCAAACAGCAGGTTGGCCAAGTATGTGGATGTCACTAAATGGTTCAGGGTGGTAAAAGTTCATTGGCACCTGGAGGGTCGCAAGTTAGCCACCCCCTGCCCTCGCCTTTTATTTTATATTTCCCTGTGCCTCTCAAAGTACATTTACTCATCTCCTGTAATTGCTTCTCCCCCTCCTTTCACAGTATCCTATTCTCCTGCAAATCGCGTATTTCTTTCATTATTCCAACCTGTTCATTTTACATTTTCCTCTTCCTCCAACAACAGCCTTCCTCTCTTAGAGCCAGTGTGGTGTAGTGTAGTGGTTAAGAGCGGTAGTCACGTAATCTGGGTAACCGGGTTCGCGTCTCCGCTCCTCCACATGCAGCTGCTGGGTGACCTTGGGCCAGTCACAGTCTCTCAGCCCCACTCACCTCACAGAGTGTTTGTTGTGGGGGAGGAAGGGAAAGGAGAATGTTAGCCGCTTTGAGACTCCTTAAAGGGAGTGAAAGGCGGGATATCAAATCCAAACTCTTCTTCTTCTTATACCCTCCCTTCCCAATACCAAATATGTATTTATTGTAACCCCTGGTTTGAAGCAGGAGAGAAATTATAATGAGGAGGCAACATTACAGGAGGAGAGTTTAACCCTTTCGTCCTATATCATCTCCTATATCATCTCAATCTTACCCCCAAACCTGCTGTTTGTCCCACAGTGGAAAACATACAGGCACAAGCATCCCATCTAGCTTGACCCTAAAAGGCAGTTGCAGCAGACCCCTAAAGTGGCAAAACGCCAGTTCCAGCCCCACTCTACCTGAAACCCAGGATGTTTCCTCACTGACATATCTCAGGGCCTGGGCTTTTTCAGAATGTGGGAGCTCATTGCAAAAGAATGCCAAAATTCCTAGGATCCTCTACATCCAACTCAGATTGGAAAGGAAGGAAGGAAGCATCAAAATCTCACAGGCTGAGCCAGCAGCATAAAGGTCCTAATTGAAAACTTAATGAGCTACTAAACTGGGCTGTTTCTCAAACATTTTCTTAGCAGCTGAACTTCTTTTCTTATACTCTCCACCTGAGGTTTTCAGAGTTGTGAACTTGCTAATTAAGACACTCTCACTAATAATACTGTAAAGGTTCATTCATGCAGAGTAGGCTATCTCAAGGTAACAGAAGGGCTGGAAAAGAGGTTAGCCCAGGTTAACTCACCCCAGGTGAGGTCCTGGGGCACTTTCATTACTGCATAATAAAGCAACTGGGTTAGGTTTGCAGAAATTGCAACTAAACAAGCCAAACTCTGCTGCTGACCAGTCATAGATCACAGACTGCCAAGGACTCAATAGATCTCCTAGCTTTGCTACCTACCAACAACGGCAACACAGGAGATGGGGAAGCAAAGCACCGAGCAGGTCATGGTGGTGAGGAGCACTGGGTGAACCACAAGGTGGGAAATGCAGCACTAGATTTTCTTAACAATGTAAAATTAAAGAACAGTGAAATACAGTGGTGCCTCAGGTTCCATACGCTTCAGGTTACAGACACTGCCAACCCAGAAATAGTACCTCGGGTTAAGAACTTTGCTTCAGGATGAGGATAGAAATCGTGCTCCGGCAGTGCGGCAGCAGCGGGAGGCCTCATTAGCTAAAGTGGTGCTTCAGGTTAAGAAAGTTTCAGGTTAAGAACAGACCTCTGGAACGAATTAAGTTCTTAACCCAAGGTACCACTGTATAAAGAAAGTACTTAATTATCTGTAAATGCTCCTGAAGGAACCGGACTATCCCAGGGAAATTTGGTCCTTACTGGCTTAGATAGTGCAGGGATGAAAAACCTGCCTGGAAGTTGCAAGACTGCGAATCTTGTCCTCCCTCAGCACTGGCCACGCTTGCCAGAGCTTCTGGGAGTTTGAATCCAGCAGCATTTGCAGGGCCATAGCTTGCCCACCACGGAGCTAGTGGCTCAACATTTAGTGGGCTTAATCTGAATTGACCTTTACTAGATGGGCTGCTCCAGTTCCTGGAGAGCTTAGAGGTGAGTGGTTCCCAAAAGCATTTCACCACAAACCACTTGAGAATCTTTGGGGGTCTCGATGGACCACTTAATGGTTTTTTTGCCTGCTGCGCAATTGTCGTGTGCTGTGCCAGGTGTTGTATGATTCTTAATTGTATTTCCTCCCCACCCCCCTCTTTTTATATATTGTATTGTATTGCATCACAACTTGAATTATATAGAATTTAGAATAAAATAAAATAAATAAAAGCACTAAAAATGCAATTAAAATATCAACATAAAAATTAAATACAGTGGATGTGCTATCTCCCTTCAACCACAAATCTACAGACATGCTGCAGACCACCTGCATTAAACTCAGGTTCCACTGTACTGGCAAAAAATTGGAAAGGAGGTACTATCCCACAAAAGAAGATTGGTTAAATAAATTATGTGATTATATAGAATTGGCAAAGTTAACAGCTGCCATAAGACACCAGACAAATCAGAAACTAAGGAGTGAATGGCAATGTTTTGAAGACTATATGAAAAAACACTGGTCAAAAGATAACATGCTAATATGCATAGATTAAGTATGTAAAGCTAAAATAGATAGACTTAATATATTAGGAATATCAGGGGTAAGATATGAAAGATGCAATATTAAAAAGACTGTAAAAAATAAAGAATGTTGATCTCTGGGGGAGGGAAGCCTCAGGGGGAATTTGTATACATGTTTTTGTTTCTTCTTCTGTTATTATTTTATCTTTTATGTTAATTTTTACTTTTGTGTGTATGTTTTTAAGCAAGAAAATAAAAAAATGAGTGGCAATTGTGTTTTCCATACAAGCTAATAAGTGCTTGCCAACAGCTACAGATGCTTTGTCTCCCCTGCTGGCCTTGATGTAGGAACATGGATCTGAATGTATATCTTCATATTCTATTTGATCCTTATAGATCTGTGATCTCTTGCTCTGGCCATCCCAAGTCTAACCTAAAGCCAAAAGTTTTTGATTTGCCTGCCAGAAAATGCTTGCAGAATGATGAATTGAGATCATCTGTTACACAAAGATTTACTCTCTGGGTAAATCTACTATTAATGAGAAAACTGCCTGCTAAAGAGTTACTGTAGTTCTAGCTGTTCCTTAAGGTGTTATTTTACTGAAAACCTTTATATCCCTTTTCCTAAAGAGCTCAAAGCAGCTGAGAAAGGAATATACAAATACAACAATAATACAAATGACAAATGATAAAACAGGAGAAGACCAGCAGATAAAACAATTACGAACATTGGTGAAAAGCAACCAAGCAGCCTCAATGTAGGCAGGAAGAACAGAAGGATTCCCAAAAAGAAAGGTCTTTGCACTGCAGCAGAAGACCTGCCAAGGAAGAAGTGAGGCAGACCTCTCTAGGCTGCAAGTTCCAGAACTTGGGTGCTGCCACCACTGGGAAAATGACCTCTCTGTTGCCCCTACTGAGCAGTGGCGTAGCATGGGTTGTCAGCACCCGGGGCAAGGCAAGTAATTTGCGCCCCCTAACCCGGTAGGGGCAGAGAGCTGTGAGTGTGAGCGCGCCCCCCCAGATGTTGCGCCCGGTGTGGCCGGCCCCCCCTGCACCACCCCCCACGCTACGCCACTGCTACTGAGGCATGAATTTAAAGGGCGGGCAGAAGGGCTTCTGTTAATTATCATAATACTCAGGCAGGCTTACGTTGCCACTTTCCTTAGCTCATGTACAAATCAAACATATATTTGAGAAAAGGTAACATGAAACCTGAAGGTTCTTCTAAGTCAAATATTTCAGGTAGTTAAGGAATTCAGTACTCTTTCATTACATCCTCAAGTTAGGGCTCATCGACCCTTACCTTTTGCCCTGGCGCTATCCCCATGAAAACCTGCTCTTTAACGCTGCATTGGAACAAACAGAAATTCAGGTTTGAAGCATGGTCCTGTGCCTAGAAACACAGCACTAAAGGAAGTCTGGATGAGCCCTTAATATGTCAAGCCTTGTTTACAGAGCAAGCCTATGCATGGTTTCTCAGAAGTAAGCCCCACTATGTTCCGTGAGGATTTCTCCCTAATAACTGTGTTCAGGGCAGTTGCCTCAAACTCCTGGTTGAAGAATATGTAAAAAAACATTTCCTGTACTCTGAAAGGATGGGTCCAATTAGCTTCACAGTTACTTCTGAACACCAATGAGGCTTGCTCAGTACATTGCTGAAAAACGTCTTTCCTGCATGTTTGTGTGTATAATTTTAAATTGTAGTGTAAAAGCTGATTCACATGCTCTAATGATAAGCTCAGGCCAGAAACTTGGTGATGGTGACATGTGCACTGCCTCTTGCACAGAATACTTCTCTGAATAAAGTTGACCCCTCATCGTTTGTTGCATCTGAAGTCGCTGCTTGCATGCCTGTCTGCATGTTTCTGCTTCCATTAGGAGGAAATGTAGTGCCAAGTCAGAAAGACCTGTTAGATCATGGAGGGAACATGTTCCTGTGCTCCAACCACTCAGACATTGCAGATAGCATGCTTTATGTGGTACCCTATCATACCTTATCCAGTCAGAGGACTGAACAGCCAGCTGGCACATTGTCAGGCGATGTCGGCTGGAGACCAGACCCTGTAAAGAACATAAGGTTGTCAGCAGAAGAAATGGAGGGAGATTCCACAGCACTGGACTTTTCGAAAGTTAAATATGTCTTCACTTAAGTGGTTCACTAGACTTGGGCCTGGAAGCCATTGCAGCATTAATGGGTAAGAGTTGGACTGGGGAAACCTGGATTAGCCATTAAGTTCCCATTAGTCATAATTGGTCACCAATTCATAGACAGACCTACTTCGCAGAATTGTTCCACACAAACAGCTCCTAGATCTTCTGTAGGGTATTACTTTGGTGGTATCTGTCTGCCTTGAGAAACAAAGGAGTGCACCTCCAAGGGTGAAGTCAAACTGCTGGAAAATCACTGTGCCTGCTGTGGCCAGAGACTGGTAACTTAAAGCTGCTGCCTCCTGCGTTTTTGCCTCCTCACAAAGTCTGGGCTTTGTGTATGGAGGTCCTGGGCTGCCCAGCCAACAAGACCCGTCCCCCACTCAGGCTCGCTGATGTGGTCCCAAGGAAACCAGAGCAATACAGAGCAGAGCTTGGCTGCAGGAATTGCTTGAAGGAGGTGTACAGGACACCATCCAACCATCTTAGAGACTCCACTCTGGATTTGTGTAGGGGCTACTCCTTAGCCTTTTCTTCTCCCGAAAATGTCCCTCAAGGCAGCAGGTACAGATTTTTCCTCAGGGTTTACTCTGAAAGACTTTCTCATGAATGAGTATAGGCACAGAGGTTTAGGATCAGAGTTTTCCTTCTCCTAGATGGGCTACTTTCCCAGGTTGACGAGCCCCATCTGTAGCTACATTTAAATTTAGCAATGAACTATATTTCAAAAATATGAAGTTGCCTTATACTGAGTCACTACTTACACATTTTTCTACGGTATAGCTAGGGCTACTGCAGGGTGTTTGTATGAATCCTGCATACTAATATGGTAGTATGCCAAATTCTGCTTTAAAGGATGGCCATAAAACAAACAAAAATGCACATGAGCAACTGATAACAGGATTATCTGGTCCATAAAGCTGCCGCCTTCACTCTGTCTCACTCTAGAGGGTTCTAGAATCAGCTGTGATCGGCTCTTTCCCACTCTGTTCATAGCCTTATCACAACATCACTTCTGCGCAAGGACAGCCCTATTTTACCTCACAGGGAATCTGTACCTTTAACAGCCTCATGACAGGCCGATGTTCAGCAGGTACAGCATTTCACAGCTGCATCTCCGTGACAAAAAGTGTTGCACCTGTTGGGAATTTCTGCCTGTTTTACCACCATTGAAAAAGGAAAAAAGTGGCACCTATTCAGCTAGAAGCCTTAGGAACTGCTTCTGGGTGCCACCCGCATTCATCATGAATGGATATTATATTGGCAGCATCACAAACATTGGAAAGAATAAAAGGGCTGACCCACCTGCTTCCCGTAGGAGTCATGTACAGGTGAGACAATTCCACCAATGACAATGAACCTTCCTGTCTTGTGCAGATAATCCCGGGCTCTTTCTAGTAGAAAGGAAAGGGCGACAGGGAAGAGAGAAACAAATGAGTATTTAAATTCTTTTCACCAAATATGAAAAAGCAGGCCAAACCAGTCCAAATATGTGCGCACAGAGGACTGCAACGCTTTTCAAAAACAATGGATCTCAAAATCTGTACAAAAGCCATCAATGAATTCTGCCTTGTTCCCTAGGACCCACCTGCCCCTGCCTTGAGGAATCTCTCTGCCCATCTTTATCTCTGTAAGATAAATTATTTAAATCGAGGAAACTCTTTATTTACTGTGTTTGCAGTTGTTTAAGATAAAACCTATTATCTTTTGCCATTTTTATGGACATTTCCTGCTTGTTTACAGATAGTTGCCATAATGATATTATCTTGTATCGACTGCAGTAGTCATTGTATCACCACCCTGTTCATTGTTTTATTCTTAATTTCCCCAATTAAGCAAGGCAATATTGGTAGCTCTAAAGTCATTGTACCCATTGCAATGGCAGCCATGTTGAATTTTTAAACTTGCAACTCCTCATTTTTGGAATTTGAAACATGACTTTGGAATTCAAAAAATATTGTGATTAAATTAATAAAATTTAGTTTTGCTTGGTAAGTAAAAGGTGTGTAAAATTGCATAGAAATATTTTTAAAAGATTGCCAAGTACTTGCAATTGTTGTTGCTATTATTAATTATTATTAGTTCACATTACTTAACTTTTTCAAAGGGTAAAAATAAAATTATTTGGTTTCCCAAAAGCAGTTTATGTGCTTCTTCCTCAAACACAGACTTGCCAAGTTAAGTGTCCAGTCACAAAATTAATAGCATATTTAAGTTTATGGAGTGGCCCTTTTTCCCATCTCTCTCTCTGTTGCAGTATAACTAAGTACCCTGTGATTATATCTAGCCCTACGCCTTCAGGGAGTACAGCATTTCTACCAACTTTGCAAATAAATAAATAAATAATAACAATAATAACAATAATAATAATAATTTATTTATACCCCACCCAACTGGCTGGGTTTCCCCAGCCACTCTGGGCAGCTTCCAACAAAAGATTAAAAATACATTAAAACATCAGTTTTAATTTAAATGTATGTTATATATAAATTAGTAAATAGCAACTGAGTGACGTATTGTCCAGTTGGCAAAATCATGCCAGACATTCCTTTGCATTCGTCTGTTGACTCAATTATCACATTAAAGGAACGTCTGCACACTTTAAAACAAAACCAAACCACAAAGCCTTATCCTACTGACACAGTTTGCTTAGTAGCAAATATAGGCCAGGCATGACAACTATGATGGGACAAACCTGCATAATACACTTTGGTTTGCAAATATTCAAGAAGCAGCAATATATGGTGGTAATTTTCAAACCAAAAGGACAAGAACAACTGAAGCTGCAGGGGAAAGCCAGGGGAAGCTTCATGGGAGTCAAAAGGATTCTTTAGTTGATTAACTGGTTAGTTGATTAATTGGTTAATCAATGTTACTCATCTTTTTCATAAAAGTTATATACCGCTTGATAGTAAAAAATGAATAAACCTCAAAGCAGTTTAATTAAAAATTCTTCAACAACAAAAGACTGCCCTTGATTAAATTGGGCGGATCTTTTTTTAATAAAAATGTTTTATTTGATCAGGTGATGGCCCTAATCTAAACAAACAAACTAACTAACTAACCAGTAGCTAAGAGAGTGATTGGGAAATCTCCAGTCCAAATCTTCCTTCACCTTCCTAGGTCACCTTACACCAACTGCTCCCTCTTAGCCTCAGCCTTGCAATCTACAGATGATAGTGCAGACCTACCTTGCAGGGTTATTGCAAGGATGACTGAGATAGTGTATGCAAAGTGCTTTGAAGAGCAAAGCACTAGATAAGCAGTCAGTATTTTTAGCAGCTGCACGCAAGCTATTTCAAAAGCAAGACTACAGTATCTGGATAATGGCTGAGGCCTTGAAACTACAGCAAAAAAAACACACAAACAAATCAACAAACCCAAACATGGTACATTTCTGATGAGAGACTCTGTGACAGAGAGAACTTGGAATTCAGTCAAACAAAAATGCTGCCTAGTACATAACAAAAGGGTTGTACGTTAAATCTTCTAAAGCTTTTGAATTCAGAAAGCTCAGGCCGTCACTCTGCCTTAATTTTATCCCGGCTGTCCTTGCCAAAACTCCAGTACAGGCACTGCAAGCCAGTCAGACTGTCAGCCTTAGATCTCAGTATTGTAGCTTTGTGCGTTCCCTTGTCAAAACCTTCACACAAAGTTGGATCTCTGCTCTTAATTCTGGCTGTCATTGGCCTCCCAGTTAATATATATATCCACAAATAGAAAGAGATAGAGAGAAACCACCCTCTGCACTCTGGGGGTTAGCAAAAAACACCTGCAATTGTTCCCCAGCTGTTCTTAACTTCATATCCTAAACATCCTGGGATTAGAGATTCTGAAAAAAAGGACTCCTTTCTTTTACCCTGTCACAATAACTATCAGCCAAATCTCACAACTCGTGGCTAAAGCAGGCAGTAGCGAGGCGGACCTTTCCATTTGGCAGAGTGAGGCAACTGGCTCAGGCAGCAGATTCTTGGGGGTGGGCCGGGACGGGAATCAGTGGCAAAGCCTTGGGCAAAACCTGTGTGTTCTTAAAGGGTCTCCATTCAGGTGCAGGGGCAGAGGCCATCTCATCACAGCTGGCAAAGTAAGACTCAACTGTCAGTCCAGTTGGCTTCTATATTGGGAATGGGAGCTGCTTGTCCTCTCATCCCACACCTCAGGCAGCAAACTTTCTCAGGCTGGCCCTGATTCTTGGTGATTAAATGCTTGCAAATGGTTGGCAGGGAAAGATAGTTAACTAGGCCTTACAGTCTCTGGGTGGGGTTCACTCCTACCCTTCAAGTATCCCGATTTTTCTGGAGTGGTTCTGGAATTACAGAAGGCACCCCGGCTTCTGATTTGACCCCCCTCCAGCAGCAGCAGCAGCACCGGGCTCGAGGGGGGCGAGGAGGAGGAGGCAGCGCTGGCCCTTGCAGCCAGCGCTGGGCTTGCTGTGGCTCCTGAGTGTGAAGCCGGCTGGGCTGCTGTGGTCGCCATGTCAGTGCCCCTGCTGCTGCCAGAAGGGAGGGAGGCCAAGGAGAAGGCTCTGGGCTTCCCCTGCCCCACACGCCCCCCACCTGCTCACTCCCACCAGCCTCCCCTTGACCTCAAGCAATGGAAAGAGGAGGCGGGGTGGGGCAGGGAAAATTTTGCCCTCCTCCTCCCTCAGTAAGTGAGTAGCTAGGGAGAAACTACAATTCCCAGGCGCAGCCGTGCCTCAAGTAGCTACTGGCCCCCGGCACCTCGCCATGCGGGAGCAAGAGTCCTGGGGGGCGTTTGCTTCCCTCTCTCCCTTGCCTCTGACCTCCAGGGAGGGAATGTCACGGCTCCCATCGGTGCTTCACCCACCAGCCTGCTGGCTCACGCAGCAGCGCGGCAACCAAAGATGTTCATCCCAATTTTCATCTCAGAAGTGTTGGAGGGGAAGGGTTCACCTAACCAGCCCCCTAAGCAGAAGCCCTGCACAAGGACCTCTGCTTGCACAACAGGGCTTGCCCCACATTCCCACCCCCACCACTGGCTTAGAGGAGAAGTCAGGGTGGATGGGGGGGGGGGTCAATCCATCTGCCAAGCTGCAATGCTTGTGCAGATGGAACAACCAGAACAGCATGACGCTAAATTCTACCCACTTTGTCCTTTGTCCAGATCAGGGGTCGGCAAGGTTTACCCTGCCTGGGCTGGTTCACTCCAGCGGAGATCCCTCCGTGGGCTGGATCGCGAACGTGCCCACAATTTCCAATGTCTGCACAGATGCAATTTCCGGTGCTGCAGAAGCGAGTCCCCGCGCTGCGCTGCTTCACCGGTTTAGTGCAGTGTGCGGGGCTCACCAAGCAGGCGGCTCGGCTCGGGGGTCAGTTAAACGACCCCTGTGGGCTGCTTGTGGCCCATGGGCCTGAGATTGCTGACCCCTGGTCCAGATGGACATTCACCAGCCAGCAGCTAGGAATTGCTCGCTGTAATGCATAACACAGCACAACAGTGTCTGACTACAACTCATAAGGCAGGCTAGTTTTAGAGAGTGGCAAGGTCAAGTGCCTTTTTGGAGGTGCCAAGAATGAGTGGCCAAGGGTCCCACCCCAACAGCACTGACATTCTTAATTTGCAGAAACAGCAGCCAAGAAGTTCGGAGGCAGCATCAAATAATTATCTGTTTGCAGGCCCTACTAAGCTCATTGAGCTCATGGGTTGTGGAACTATCTATAATCATAAAGGGAGAAACTATACACATTACAAGGAAGGCAGGTAATTCCAATATAATATTGGGTCTGGGGTGGGAGGTAACGATGGGGGAGCAAGTACGTTACCTTATTTGCACTTCTGAAAACAACATGCAAACTGAAAGGCAGCTATTTTTCCAAAGTTCCTGCTTCTCTAAATTTTCACAATACAGAGCTATGTGTGCACAAACATACACAAATATGTATATGAACATTTATATCAAGATGTGCATACAAGTTGTAAGTTGTTTCAAACTGTTTGTAACATCTTAATGTTGTAACCCATCTTGGGACTTCAGAGTGAAAAATGCATATATTGGTATTTTTTTTAATCCATTAAATTAGGGGGATCTACTTTCAAGGATGTGTCTATTAAGCAAAATTTCATACAAAAATGGGTCTATCCAGTTAAATTTACAATGAGATCCTAACAAAAAATTTTTGAGGACTTTTATTTTTATTTTTAGTTGGACTGAAGAGAAAACAAGAATTTGTAGGGGAGAGAAAGGGCTGGTAGGAAGGATTAAGCACTCTTTCTCCCTACTCCCAATTCCCCCCAACATAAACCCCCTCTGCCCCCACATCTTTGTAACCTTAGCCAGTGCTCTTTTACTAGAAAAAGAGGTGCCAGAACTCACCATGAACACCTCCCTCTTTCTCTTAGAATGCCAATGGCACCCACCTGAGAGGTGCCAGAACTGAGTTCTGGTGAGTTCCCCCTGAAAAAAGCCCTGACCTTAGCAAACATGGGTGTGATGGGATGAAGAGCTGCTTGTGTGTAAACTGCAAGTCCCTCAGAGTTTGAACAGGTTCTCAAACCTCTGCCTTTGACGGAGCCCCTCCAGCATGGCTGCGTCAATCGCTAGCAGAATCCGAAAGTGGTTGCTTTCGGAAACGTTTCCAACATAAAAGCTCCTTAACGGAAACACGTCTTCTGGACTCTCTGCGTGACAGTTTCCGGCGAGGAACGGGTGTCCCTATAGGAGGTCCTGAAACCTCCCCACTGTTTTCGCTGGCAGCATCTCTGAGCCATTCCTCCGACTCTCCTTCCCTTGACGTTCCTGTTCGCCCCCTACTGGTTCCCTCTTCAGGTGTCACGTCTCTCTCTACCTCAGAGAGCCTTGGCACCTCCTGTCCTGCCGATGGCAGTTCCCTGACATCCACCTCCCCTCCAGGGCCCCCTTCACCCCCTCCCGTCTCCTCCCCTACGGGTTGGGAGGAGGTAAAACCCCGGAAAGAACCTTCCTCATCGTCTGAAGTTTCGAACACCTTTCTCCACTTGTTGTGGTTCCTAGTCTCTCGGTACTCCTCGTCATCTGAGTCCGTTCCTTCTTCCAACTCCGACTCCGCGAATCCTTCCAGTTCCTCTTCCTCGTCTGTGGTGCCGAAATACTCCCTCCTAAACCTTGCTACCGGCTGTGGTTTCCTCGGGAATCTTTGGTGGAACGTTTCTGTTAAAACCTCGTCATTGACCTCCTCTGCAGTCACCCAGGTGTTTTCTGACTCCGGTTCCCCTTCCCACGCCACTAAATACTCCACCTGATTGCCCTTCCACCTGGAATCGAGGATTTCCGCTACATGGTTACTGCTTTCCCTCTCTTCCAAGACCGGTCCCCTGGTGTGCTCCCCTTCACCTCCCCCCTTGTACGGTGACAGTAACGACCTGTGGAACACTGGGTGCAATTTCATGTGGCTGGGTAACCGGAGTTTGAAAGCCACTGGGTTGACCTGCTGAATGACCTCAAAGGGTCCCAATCTCTTGGGTCTTAATTTTTTACAACCCCCTTTGAACGGCAACCCTTGGGTGGACAGCCACACCTGATTCCCCACCCTTATTGTTTCACCTTCCCTTCTGTTCTTGTCTGCCTGCTTCTTATATTGTGCCTTGGCCCTTTCTAAGTTGAGCTGAAGCTGACGATGGATCGCTTCCATCTCTTCTACAAAATGTTCGGCCGCTGGGACGCTCCATCTCTCGCCTCCCTCCCCTGGGAATGCCCTGGGGTGACACCCGTAATTGGCCAAAAAGGGGCTCATTCCTGTGGACACATGCTCCGCATTGTTGTAGGCAAATTCTGCCAGCGCCAGCTTTTCGACCCAATCATTCTCTCTGTCATTGACATAACACCTCAGATATTGTTGGAGGATGCCATTTGCTCTTTCCGCCTGCCCGTTGGTTTCAGGGTGCCGGGCAGTCGAAAAATTGACTTCCACGTGCAGCAAGCTCATGAGCTTCCTCCAGAACCTGGAAGTAAATTGTTTGCCGCGGTCTGAGATCACCCTCAAGGGGGCGCCGTGCAGCCAGAAGATGTGTTCTACAAACAACTTCGCTGTTTCTTCCGCTGTGACTGCATGCGAACATGCTACAAAGTGGCACATCTTAGTTAACAGGTCCACTACTACCATGATGGCTGTTTTCCCCTTGGATTTGGGCAGATCCGTCATAAAATCTATTGATACCGCCTCCCAAGGCCGTTCGGGCGTGGGTAATGGTTCTAGTAACCCTGCCGGCGCCCTTCTTTCTCCCTTGGCCCTCTGGCATTGGTCACACCCTCTTACATACTCCTTTACATCTTCCCTCACCTTGGGCCACCAAAATTCCCTGGTGACCATCCACATGGTCTTGTGTTGTCCAAAATGTCCCGCCGTGGGACTATCATGCAACTGCTTGAGTACCCTCCCTCTCAATTCACCTTCTGGTATATACAGTGCCCCTTTGTAATACAATGCCCCGTTTCTTTCCTCAAAACCCTCTGGGCTCTCACCCTCTCCCCTGAGACCTCTGAGCTTATTTCGGGCATATTCGTCATTTTCCGTTTCCTCCACCAATTCTCGTCTCCCCACCAGCGCCGCCCCACACACCCAGCGGTCCTCAGGAATGACATGTCTTTCTTCGATTGCCCCCTCCCCCTCCAAATACTCTGGTTTGCGTGAGAGAGCGTCCGCCCTGACGTTCTCCGGGCCTGGTACATAACAAATCTCGAAGTGGAATTTGGAAAATTCCTGTGCCCATCTCACTTGTCGTTGGTTGAGTACTCGAGCTGTTCTCCAATACTCCAAATTCTTGTGGTCGGTGCACACTTGCACCTTGTGTCGTGCCCCAATCAATAAATGTCTCCACCTCCGGAACGCTTCGTGAATGGCTAGTAGTTCCCTGTCATACACCGTGTAGTTCCGCTCGGACTTATTCAGCTTCCTCGAGAAAAAGGCACACGGTCTCCACTCCGCCGTATTTCTTCCCGGCTGAAGAAGTACCGCCCCTACCGCTCTGTCTGACGCGTCTGTTTCCACTCTCATGGGCTTCTGTAGGTCCACATGCAGAAGTTGTTCTTCCGAGGCGAAAGCCCTTTTCAGTTCTTCAAAAGCTCGCTCTGCCTCCGCCGTCCAAACAAATTTCTTCTTGCTACTGAGGCAGTCGGTGATGGGCGTCGTCAAGTGTGCAAAGTTCTTAATGAACTTCCGATAAAAGTTCCCAAACCCCAGGAATCTTTGCACATCCTTCTTGGTCTTCGGTGTCTTCCATTCCAGCACCGCCTGGACCTTGCCTGGATCCATGGCCAATCCTTTGTCTGACAAGCGGTACCCCAGGAATTCCACCTCCTTGGCATGAAACTGGCACTTCTCCAGTTTCACCCACAGCTGATTGGCTTGCAGCCGGCCCAACACTTCTCTCACGTCCCTCACATGCTGCTCTTCATCTTCCGAATACACCAACACGTCATCCAAAAAGGCCACACAATTCTTGTAAAGTAACGGTCCCAAGACGTGGTTGATAAAACTTTGAAAGCATGCGGAGCCGGCTTGGAGACCGAAGGGCATTACGAGGTATTCAAATGCTCCCAAAGGGGTGAACATGGTGGTCTTCCATTCATCCCCCTTCCTTATGCGTATCAGATTGTACGCCCCCCGCAGGTCCAGTTTTGTAAAAATCTTCCCCTTCCTCACCCTGGTCAGAATGTCATCAATTCGGGGCATAGGAAAAGCCAGGGGTTCCGACACGGCATTTAGGGCCCTGAAGTCAACTACAAGCCTCGGCTTATCTGTGTTTTTTTTGTCCACAAAAAACACTGGGCTGCCCCCCACCGCTCGGGACTCTCTGATGAAACCTCGCTTCAGGTTTTTGTCAATGAACTCCCTCAGCTCCTGCATCTCCCTGTCTGACATGGCGTACAGCTTGCCCACTGGGAGTTGAGCCCCAGGGAGTAGGTTGATTTGACAGTCAAAGGGTCTATGCGGCGGCAGTTTGTCCGCTTCCCTTTCGCTAAATACGTTGCTCAGATCTGCATATTGCGGAGGCACCTCCCCTTTATTCATTACCTCCATCCCAGCTAGGGTGAGCCTGGCTCCCCCTGGATCCTTCCCCTGCTTGCAGTGTTCTAGGCAATGCGCTGACCCAAAGGAGACCACCCTCTGATGCCAGCCCACTAGAGGATCGTGTAGTGCCAGCCAGCTCATCCCCAAAATGATGGGAGCTCCTCCCAAGGTGGCCACATTAAACGCTATCCTCTCGGTGTGCCTTGCCACCCTCATTATCATGGGGACTGTCTGTTGGTTCACTTCTCCTCCCAACAACTCTCTGCCGTCAATCGTGGTCACCTGCAGGGGTTTACTTAAGGGGAGGGTTTGTATTTGGTGCTCAGCTGCGAACTCCTTACTCATGAAATTACAGGAGCTGCCTGAGTCCAGAAGGGCCTTGATCTGTAGGGGGTGTCCGTTTGGCAGCTCTAGCAACACCTCTATCACTAGAGCAGGTCTGGGAGGTTCTGGTGAGGGCACTTTCACTGCTTTTGAGCCTGGCTGCTGTGCCCCGACGGCAGCCAGGCGTTGGCTTTTACTTGCTCCTTGCTTTCCTCCTCCTCTCCCCCAACAGCTCCTGCCATGCCTTGCCATTCCTTTCTCCGTGGACAGACTCTGGCAAAGTGTCCTGGCTGTTGGCAGAGATAACATTTCTTGGCGCTCTTTCCCTCCTTCTTCCGCCCTTCACCGATGTTTGAAACTGCGCGCGCCCGCGCTGTTCCCACTTCCATCGGCTCTGCCGGCGGGAAAGGCTGCTCTGGAATGTCTGGAATGCGGAGCTCCCTCCAACGTTCTCCTTTCCCCTCCCGCTTCTCCAAAGCCCTCGCTTCCTGGCGCGCTCCTATGGCCAGCGCGGATTTAGTCAGCTGGTCCATAGACTCCGCTCTGGGGGTCCGGGAAAGCTCATCTTTTAAGGACGAAGACAGTCCTTCTTCGAAAAGCATCTGAATGGGCTCCGCAGACAGGTCCCACCCCAATCTATGAATCAACATAGTGAACTCAGTCCAGTACTCACGGACAGTCCGGTTCCCCTGTTTGCAAGCCATTAACTGCCTTCGCACCCCTCCCTGCTCAATGTCGCTGGAAAACATCAGGTCCATGGCACGGAAAAACTTCCTTGTGTCCTTTAGGATCTCATTATTTGCTGCCATCAAGGGTCTAACCCAGTCCTTCGCCCCTGATTCGAGATGGCTAATTACAAAAGCCACTCGCGATTCCTCATCAGGGAAGTCATCAAATTGCAGATTGAGAGCGTATTGCATCTCTGTCCTAAAGGCATGATAATTTCTGGGGTCCCCCCCAAATTTCTGCACCAATCCTGGCATCTTTCTGGTGAGCGGGGTGGCTTTCTCCTTCCCCCTCTCTGCATCCTGAGCCCTCCTCTCTTCCAGCCTCGCCGTCTGCAAGGCAAGCTGGATTTCCAACGTCCTGTACCTTTCCTCCAGGCTTGGACCTCCTCCAGCTGCCCCTGCTTCTCCGGTACCTGCTGGTTCGCTCATGATGCCTCTCCCTGGCACAAGCTAGCTTTCGGTGACTTTCGGATTGCTGTGATGGGATGAAGAGCTGCTTGTGTGTAAACTGCAAGTCCCTCAGAGTTTGAACAGGTTCTCAAACCTCTGCCTTTGACGGAGCCCCTCCAGCATGGCTGCGTCAATCGCTAGCAGAATCCGAAAGTGGTTGCTTTCGGAAACGTTTCCAACATAAAAGCTCCTTAACGGAAACACGTCTTCTGGACTCTCTGCGTGACAGTTTCCGGCGAGGAACGGGTGTCCCTATAGGAGGTCCTGAAACCTCCCCACTGTTTTCGCTGGCAGCATCTCTGAGCCATTCCTCCGACTCTCCTTCCCTTGACGTTCCTGTTCGCCCCCTACTGGTTCCCTCTTCAGGTGTCACGTCTCTCTCTACCTCAGAGAGCCTTGGCACCTCCTGTCCTGCCGATGGCAGTTCCCTGACAATGGGTTTAGGAACACAATGTTGGCAGAGGAAGATGTCATCCCAACTTGTTCTTTCCATGCACATGGAACCCACAGGACACTCAGTCTGGGAGAGGAGCACTACTCCAGCCCTGAACTTGGACACACCTGACATCATCACAGCTCCCATCCATCTATTTCATTTTTTTCTGCTAGATCAGCAAGGCCAGGTAGGTGCAGTTTCCCCATCTTGGTCCTCACCCCTGGACAGCCTTCCTTCTAAGTTTTGTGTGCCCTAGAAAAAGGATGCTGTGGGTTATATCTATCCCCTGCTTTGGGCTGTCAGAAAGTGACCCAGAGCACGGGGTCAGGGAGGAATGTGGGCAGAGTAGAAAACAGACAAGTATTGTCACTGGTGCAAAGGTGGCACAGTTCATTTGGAAGTCAGAGGATTCATTGTAACATTAAAGGTAAAGGTACCCCTGCCCGTTCGGGCCAGTCTTGCCAGACTCTAGGGTTGTGCGCTCATCTCACTCTATAGGCCGAGAGCCAGTGCTGTCCGCAGACACTTCCGGGTCACGTGGCCAGCGTGGCAAGCTGCATCTGGCGAGCCAGCGCAGCACACGGAACGCCGTTTACCTTCCCGCTGGTAAGCGGTCCCTATTTATCTACTTGCACTTTGACGTGCTTTCGAACTGCTAGGTTGGCAGGCGCTGGGACCAAACAGCGGGAGCGCACCCCGCCGCGGGGATTCGAACAGCCGGCCATGCGATCGGCAAGTCCTAGGCGCTGAGGCTTTAACCCACAGCGCCACCCGCGTCCCTCCTATTGTAACATTAGCAGTACGAAATAACAGACAGGAGTTATGTTTTCCTTTTCACAGACGGAAGCTTCTCTGGCCGCCGAGAATTGTCAGGTCTGCAGCTGATGACATCAGGATAGGATTTAATGGGCAGAAACTCACCCTCCACCCCATAATACTGCAGTGAAGGGGAAGAAGCTTAGCCTTTAACATAAAACTCTTGTGTGCAGGAGTTACCAGATGCAGCGCAGTAGGTCACTTAAAAGTCAAACTAATTTCACCATTTCTGTTGAGATTGATGATGGGATGCAAGGGCCCTGAATCTTAAAATCTATTACAGCGACCCAACCCGGCACAGGTCCAACTGGGAAGCTGTCAGCATGGCCTTTTTAAAAGCACTTTTTATAACAGAGTTAGAGCTCTTGCTTTGGATGGACACTCAACACAGAAGAGGAAGAGGACTGCAGTTGCCATGGAAATTAATTCACATTGTTGGAACAAAAGCAATAGATCACTCCTGGCATTTTGACACCTCCAGATAATAAGGCCTTGCTGCATTTCAGTCTCAGATTTCTTTAGAATCAAAGAGAAAAATGAAGTTAGTTATAAGTCAAGGAACAGACATTGCCAAATAAACAGAACCCCTTTCTCGTGGCTCACTGTCCAGATCAACATGAAATAGATATAATGCCCAGCCATCTTGAGCTGACTGCAGCTCTGTGATTTCCTAACCCAACAGGAGCTTCTAGACTGGCCTGCAGTTTGGAATAATGGAGAAAAGTTAGCACTGTTAGGAATTTGTGGGTGCCAGACTCCTATAACCCCCAGATTCAAGCCTTGGGTGTTGAGATGGGTGCTGGACTCTTCTAATCGCTGGATTTAGCAAGTGTTAAAAGCTAAATTAAGTCAGGCTAGCTTCCTCTAGAGGTGATAAGCCCTGGGCAATGGGCCATTAAAAGAACAAAGGACTTGCTGCGAGACAGCAAATGGGTAGGACTCCCACCCTCAACATATAAAGCCAGAGTTTATGAGTACAGGTTTGTGTATGTGTGTGATGTCACTGAGAAGAAAGACAGCAAGCTAAAAAGTCAGAGATGCAGAGCACCATGCCTGATGTCTCTTTGAATCCAAGGCTGCATCTATGGGAGAAACAAGACCCTCTTGTTTATGCTGTGTTCATGCTGTGAGCCCCCTCCGTCATACGCTCAGGTTGTATATATGTGTAAATAAACCATCTATCCTAAATACACCACAGTCTCTGCTGTGCCTTCTTTCCAAAACTCAGAGATTGGGGTGGTGTGCCACAGTTTGCACTTTCCAATACAATACGTGAACAGAACAGAGCCAGCCTTTGAAGTTCACACTACTGCAAATGTGTACAAAAAATCCATGTACCAAAATGTGCACAGAAATGCATATGTTAGTGAAAATAATATACAAACGTGTTATATTAGAATCATAACATATAGCATATATTGGGAATATGCTTTGCAAGAATGCATTGTGAGAAATTTATGTGCAAATGCTGAGGAATTTTCATAATGTCTTTTAAAAATGCAAATTGATGTAAAAATGTGGAGAGGTGAAATTAAGACAGAAAAAAATAAGAGTCAATAAGTTGATAGACTTTCCCCATCCCTATTCACTCATCATTACTAATCTCCTTTGTGGGGAGGGTTAGGTGTGTTTTAGACCACACTTTCAGCACGCACACAATTATGTTGAGACCACAGACTTCATCAGAGCCCCATGTGAGCTGCATGTCCCTCTGGAGTATCTCAGAATGTTCTACAATTCCCTAGTGCCATGGAAGACACAGGGGGGTGCTAAGCAGGTGAGATGATATGGAAAGGGTTCCTAGAATCATAACATCGTAGAATTGTAGAGTTGGAATAAGGTAGGATTGGAAAACCTCCGTTCTCCTGAAACCCTCGTTGTCTTTGCTTAGCATGTTTCAAACATCTGAAACATTATACATCACAGACCTTCCTAAGAGAGAAGGCGCTTGTAAATGATGCTTTCTTTGGATGGGATTCATTCACAACCTGGCAAAGTCAAGATGCCATCACCAAACCAAAAAAACCTGTTCCCTGGCAATAAATTGCCTCTCACCCCAAAAAAGGCCTTGCCCTGCATTGCAGAAGTCAGGTAAAGCCTGCAGAAATCTGCATCCGTATAGCTTCTGGTGCAAACTGTACCAGCTGTAATCTCTTCTCTTGTACAGTTGTGCAGAAACCCTGCCCTCTTTGTCATTTGGCCAGCATGCTACCCAAAGCTGGAAAGCAACGCAGCACTAGGCGTGTGCACATCTGTGTCACAAAGGTGGGGTCAATCTCACATGCCGGGGTTCCCATCTGTTAATCTATAAATACGAATCAATTACTGAGGTCTGAGTTCACATAAACAGCAGAAGAAATGCTAAGATTGTCCCTGGACAATACCATTTTTGACTACAGGAGAGAGGTGGCATGTTCAACTGTATACTCAAAGGGTATGCAAACAATATGCCAGGGAAAGGATTTGGTTTATCTCTCCAACATGCCAACTTTACATGTGCAGGGAATATTTCTCCTGATGACGCATTTAGTCATATGATTTCTTCTACCTGACGTCTGAATGGGAACAATTCAGGAAACTGTACACTTTCATCTGGCATGTGTGTACATGCACACATGTGAAGTAGGCCTCGACTGGAGCATTTAAATACATGTACAGCTCAATTCTTACTTGAATGTAAGCCCTACTGAGTTTGCTGGATCTCCCAAGAAGATGTGGATCATGGTCCTAGACTTAATTCGAGTTAGAATCACACTTTACAGGTTTCTGCATTTAGGTTTTTGGTGTGCCACTAAACACCATACTTTCCCACTGATACACTGGCTTCTAAAATCCCCCCAGCACCCAATAAATCTCACTTCATCCCACCATTTTATTTATTTCTTCTTTCTGCTAAAAATTCTCTGTGTTTTGAATAGGCTTCCTTACTCTTCTCAATACGTTCCCCTTCTCTAAATTTGTCTTTCCAACTGTTCATGTGCATAATTTAAGCCTTGATTGCAATGTGGAATGCAAGCGTGAATCAGGAGAATTAGTCCACAGGAGCCTAAATTAGGTGCACAATAGATCATTTTAGAATTCACTCTTGCCTTGTTTCTAAGACAACCGTGGGGTGGTATCATAACGACGCAACTACCGTAAGTGTTACTCACTGAAATCAATATGAATTCCTCACTGTTTCTGAATCCAGGACCTTCCTCCATCAAAACCAAATACGGTATACAAATCCAGATTCCAGTTACATTCTAAATGCCCCCCAAAGGCTCTCAATCCAAAAAGACTCGAAATAGCGAAACTCACAACACATGGGTATGCAATATCATACTAAAGAAAGAGTACGACCACATGCAAATGTCAGTACAGTGGTACCTCGGGTTACAGGCACTTCAGGTTACAGACTCCACTAACCCAGAAGTAGTACCTCGGGTTAAGAACTTTGCTTCAGGATGAGAACAGAAATTGCACGGCAGCAGTGGGAGGCCCCATTACCTGATATCCCCATACCCTCCATCATTTCTCTGATGAAAATAAGGACATCCTATTCCATAACAATAATATTATTTTCATTATTTATACCCCACCCATCTGACTGGGTTGCCCCAGCCACTCTTGGCAAGTTTCAACATATATAAAAAGATAATAAAACATTAAAAAAACTTCCCTATACAGGGATGCCTTTAGGTGTCTTCTAAAGGTTGTGTGGGACGCGGCTGGTGCTGTGGGTAAAAGCCTCAGTGCCTAGGGCTTGCCGATCAAAAGGTCGGCGGTTCGAATCCCCGCGGCGGGGTGCGCTCCCGTTGTTCGGTCCCAGCGCCTGCCAACCTAGCAATTCGAAAGCACTCCCGGGTGCAAGTAGATAAATAGGGACCGCTTACTAGCGGGAAGGTAAACGGCGTTTCCGTGTGCGGCTCTGGCTCGCCAGAGCAGCGATGTCACGCTGGCCACGTGACCCGGAAGTGTCTCCGGACAGCGCTGGCCCCCGGCCTCTCGAGTGAGATGGGCGCACAACCCTAGAGTCTGTCAAGACTGGCCCGTACGGGCAGGGGTACCTTTACCTTTACCTTAAAGGTTGTGTGGTTACTTATCTCCTTTGCCCAGAGGTTCCATGGGAATGCTAGGCGTATTTTATTGAAGATCAGCCCACCACCATGTTGCATAGTGTGAACTACAACTTTCAAAAGCAATCTGTAGTATGGCATGAATGAAGCAGCTCTTCAAAGAAAAAATTCCACTGGGCAGGTACAGTGGTTTTGATCCCAGCTCTGGAGACAGCACAGCAGAAAGTAGAGACAAGGATAATTTAATAGATGGACAAGTAGTCAGATTTTAGAACTACAGTAGTACCTCAGGTTACAGACGCTTCAGGTTACAGACTCCACTAACCCAGAAGTAGTACCTCGGGTTACCTTCAGGATGAGAACAGAAATTGCGCGGCAGCAGTGGCAGGCCCCATTAACTAAAGTGGTAACTCAGGTTAAGAACAGTTTCAGGTTAAGAACAGACCTCCGGAACGAATTAAGTACATAACCCGAGGTACCACTGTATAGCCACTACGAATGTGAAGTAGCTGCCCTGGCAGCCGGAGGAAAGCCTCCTTTGAGGACACTTAATCGCTAAGCTGTCAGAACAGACCTGAGGGTCCTCATTCTGGGTTATAACGCCGGAATTTCCTGCTCTCTGATGGCTTTAGGGTGACAGCAGTGTGTCAGCTGAGGTGTTAGAGAAATGCCCGCCTGTCTCTCTGGAAAAGGCTAGCTGCTGATGCCATCTGCAGTGGCAGGTCGCTTCTCAGCAACTATCCTGCCTCACCACCAGTGAAGGTTGGGGAGGGCGGTGGACCTTTTGACCCAAACCACTGCTTAACCACACACAGCAGGCTGAAAATAAGTTGAAGTTTCTTATTTAAAAATAAGAAGCTATCATTAGACAAATAAAAATAAATACAATATAGAAAAAGCAGGACAAAAAAAAATTGGGTTCAACTGCTTGTTTTGATTGAAGCATTACCTAACTATCTTTTTTAAAAGTGCTGTTTTATTGTGTTTTTTGTAGTTATATTGTTAGCCATCTTGGTGGGAAAACAGGACATGCATTTTAAAAACAAATAATAAAGCAGGGTTTTTTGCCACAGTTGTTTTGAGAAAAGGGACAGTGCTTCAGACAAACATTTGACTTGGAGATATTTAAACAATCCTGGTGTTTCCTCCTCTCCCCATATGATCCCCCACTCAATTTCTTTGTCTGTAGCTTGTACTACAGGCTGCTCCCAGCATTCCCAATCAACTCAACATGGCGGAAGGCCCAGGGGCTCCCCAGCACAGAGACTGGAAGAGGATCAGCTGCTTCCGCTCCTCAGGTTTTTGCACTTGCCTTGGACCTGATATGCCCATGCAGATGGCTCAGAGGAGGAGAGGCTTCCTGGGGGACTGGACTGTTTCAGACTGGAAGTGAGAGGGCAGATAAAACATGTGATTATGCAACAAACCAGTGCATCAGGAAGACGCTGAACTATGATTATTACAAGAGGAACTTGCAGCAAAATATGACAAATGTTCCTGTTCAGGTTTCTGGTCACTCCGTTCAATTCCACCTCCTCCTTGGTTTTCCTTTATAGCCCCCTCTGCCAGCCCCCCATGTCTACGGAGCATCGGGCTTGATTTACAAAGCGAGAGTGGAGGATTCTATAACATGCATGGCTCATGAAACCCAGAGGTGAAGACAAGCTACAGCTTGTATGGGAATCTGCGGCCCTCCAGATTTCTGGACAACAACTCCCATCATCCCTGACCACTATTGACCAAACTGCAGGGGCTCATATACCAACATTTGAGTCTGGTGAGACCTGTAGAGGCAGATTTAGAGCAGCATAACTGGTTCCACAAAAGTGTGGGCACCAAACCTAGGGCACCGCAACTAGGACATAGGTTGGATCCACACTGACCTATTTAACGTTATTGTCCCCTATTAGAACAATATTAGATGGGTCATTCCAAAACGTCACAGGGCATACTTGTTATTTAAAAATTTTTTTTACTTTGGTCTTTTTTGTCAAATGTAAGGAATACCTGGCCACCCCAATTTCCAAAACACGGCAGTATTTCTTTCCCTGATACTGGTTGCTGGTTGCTCTGCTCTGCCCTCTGGTGTCACATTTTAATAATAATAATAATAATAATAATAATAATAATTTTTATTTATACCCCGCCCTCCCCAGCCAAGGCCGGGCTCAGAGCGGCTTACAAGCAATAATAAAAACAAGATGAATGATTACAACTTAAAAACAAAAGTAAAATACAACATTAAAATAATGGAACATTAAAATATTAAAATGTAGCCTCATCGTAGGAGGAGAAGGAAAAGAAAAAAGAAAGAGAGGGAGGGAGGGAATCAAATTGGCTCCAAGCCAAAGGCCAGGCGGAACAACTCTGTCTTACAGGCCCTGCGGAAAGAAATCAGATCCTGCAGAGCCCTGGTCTCATGAGGCAGAGCGTTCCACCAGACCGGAGCCAAAGTTGAAAAGGCCCTGGCTCTGGTTGAAGCCAATCTAACTTCCTTAGGGCCTGGGACCACTAGGGTGTTGCTATTTATGGACCTTGAGGCTCTCCGTGGGGCATACCAGGAGAGGCGGTCCCGTAGGTATGAGGGTCCTAGGCCGTGAAGGGCTTTAAAGGTCAAAAGCAGCACCTTAAATCTGACCCTGTTCTCCACCGGGAGCCAGTGCAGCTTGAAAAGCACTGGGTGAATATGCTCCCATGGCAGAGACCCTGTGAGGAGCCTCGCTGCAGCATTCTGCACCCGCTGGAGTTTCTGGGACAGCTTCAAGGGCAGCCCTGCGTAGAGCGAATTACAGTAGTCAAGCCTGGAGATGACCGTCGCATGGATCACTGTGGCCAGATTGGGGCAGGAAAGGTAAAGGACCAACTGCTTGATGCGGCGAAGGTGGAAAAATGTCGCCTTGGCTATTGCTGTAACTTGCGCCTCCATGGAAAGGGAGGCGTCAAGGATTACACCCAAACTCTTAACGGAAGGCAATGGCACTAACTGGGCCCCCGCAAGAGAAGGGAGTTGGTCCCTCATCCCCATGCCATCCCGACCTAGCCATAGGACCTCTGTCTTCGAAGGATTTAGTTTCAATCGGCTCCCACGAAACCATCCAGCCACAGCTTCCAAACATCTGGTCAGTGTGTTCGGGGCCGAGTCGGTGTGGCCATCCATCAACAGATAGAGCTGAGTGTCATCAGCATATTGGTGACAGCCCAGCCCAAAGCTCCGGATAATCTGGGCAAGGGGGCGCCTAAAGATGTTAAAAAGCATCGGGGAGAGGATTGCGCCCTGCGGCACTCCACACACCAAGGAGTGGCGCGACGACATTTCCCTCCCTAGTGCCACCCTCTGTCCCCGACCAGAGATAAAAGAGCACAACCAGTTACGGGCTATGCCCTGTATCCCCACGTCTGCGAGGCGGTGGTCCAGAAGATCATGATCGACCATGTCAAAGGCTGCTGACAAATCTAAAAGGATCAGCAGTCCTGACCCGCCTCGATCTAGTTGTCTACGGAGATCATCTGTTAGGGCAACCAGAGCCGTCTCCGTCCCAAAAACCAGGACGAAAACCGGACTGAAATGGATCTAAAGCCGATGTTTCCTCCAGAAACCTACCAAGCTGTTCAGCAACTGATCTCTCAATTACCTTACCCAGATATGGAAGATTTGAAACTGGGCGGTAATTGGATAGGTCTAAGGGATCTAATGAAGTTTTCTTTAAGAGTGGACACACCACTGCTTCCTTCAGTTCCCCTGGGAATGTCCCCGTGTCGAGGGACAAATTGATAATTTCAACCAGGGGGGTCCGCGCAACATCTGGACACTCCCTAATCAGCCAAGACGGGCACGGATCAAGGAGGCAGGTGGTGGGCCTACTAACTTGGAGGAATCTATCCACATCAGTAGGGAGTATCCGATCGAAATGGTCCAACACTGGATCCGGTCAGTCGAGGGGCCTCCATCTAATGCTTCCTCCATCCCTCCCTCCCTCTGTGTCCTTTGCTATCTGCCCCTTGAATACCACTGGAGGGGAGTCGGTGTTAGAATGCAGGGGGGAAATGGTAAAACACCACATAGGGGCATATGAGCAGGGTCCCACCAATATATCAGCATAGAGCAATTAAAAATTAAGCAATAAAAAGACAAGGTAATAACGCATTGTGAACGTAAAAAGTAGAATGTCATGTGCCCATCTACGTTATCAAAACCATTCCCTAACCCTTCCTTAACATTAAAAACCATGAGTGTAGATCCGCCCACAGTGAATATAGCAGAACGGGTGGCAAGAGATGAGGGGGCACCAAATTTTGGCCTTACACAGGGTGCTGCTGAAATCTGAAAGCCCCAAGTCCATCCCTGCCATTTGGAGGGTCGTAGGCTTGGCCTGAGCTTCCGCTCAGAGGCATGACAGCTTTCCATAGGAAGGGAAATTTTCTCACGAGTGTCACTTAAACATTCCTTTCCCCCAGGTACACTGTTGAATAGGGGAGTTTTACATATTTGTAGCATGTGATTTACCTGAACACATAAACTGACCTTGTGCTACTACTGAGGGTAAAAACAAGCACACACACCCCGTCTTAAAACTGCTTGTGCCTCTTGAGGAGGCCTGTTCCACCATTTCAGAACCATGGCTCCAAGCCAATCTCATTATCGTTCAATATTTTATGTTCTCTTAATGGGGTTTCAGTGGGATTAGCAATGCTGAAACACAGCCCACTCTGTTCTATAGGGCAGGCTTTAATTGTGTTCTGACTTGATCTGCCTTCTGGTCACTGAGTTGTATGTCCTCCTGGTAAGATCTGATCTTGGCTGGCACTGATGAGGTGATTATGCTCTTTAGTTCTTAGTACCAAGTTCGATGTTTTAATGATTAGGAATCATTCTGAACCAAATGGACTTCACTGCTCCTTTTGAGATTTTTCAATGTCCTTTAATTAGAGCAGCGGGCGGCAACCTAAGGCCACTGGGCCACAATCGCCCCAGGGGGTCGTTTAACCAGCCCACGAGCCACCCCCGAACCAAGCCGCCCACTCGGTGAGTCCCTGTGTGCTGTGCTAAACCGGCGCAGTGTGGCACGGGGACTCACTTCTGCGGCACTGGAAATTGCGTCTGCGCAGACGGCAGAAATCACGGGTGCACACACTGATGTGTGCACGTGATCCGGCCCATGGAGGGATCTCCGCTGGAGTGCACCGGCCCAGGCGAGGCAAACCTTGCCGACCCCGGAATTAGAGAATCTAGCCACACAACCACAGTGAAAACAATGTTTAAAATTATTATTTCCCAGTTAGCAAAACTGCTCCCTTCCTCAACTTTCCCAGCTTCTAGTGAAAGCCACACTTGTCCCAACGTATAAGTTAAATGGTTTTCATGCTTTTTCTTTAGGAAATATTTAATGGAGGGGACCCAAACTTCAAATTTGCTTCAGGGGCTTTGATTCTCTCCATCATGGATGCAGATTTTGATCTCAGTTTATCGAATCAGCACTGCTTTCCAGTTAAATTACAGCCTTGGGTGGGAGCTTAGATGAGGACAGTTTTAAATTATGGCACTGCTTTCCAATGAGTTCAGAGGATTGTGTGCAATTTTTCTATAGTGTCAACTCACATCATTTAGGGGCTAAAGTTGAAGAAGTATATGAGGTAGACCCTAACATGAGGCAAGATTGCCTCAGGCAGTGGATTTGGGTGCTCGTACAATCAGTAAAGCAGAACAGACAGTCCTATATAACCCATGGGGGTGAAGCTCCTCTTCACAAGCTCTCTTTAAAGGAGTGATACTACGATGATTTCAGGACCCCTCCAGACTGGGGGTTTTTTGCAGGTGCATTCTGCAACATACCCTTGGCACAATAAGAGTGCGCTTGTTGTGGATTTATACTGGGCTGTCCACACATCATTCCACTGTGTTAGTTATTCTGCAGTGATTCCCCAATGGTATCACATTATTGCCATCTAGAGAGGAGCTCTTGCACAACCCCAACCCCACCCTGCTCTGGAACATTTGTTATTTGGAAAGTTACAGGAATTCATCAAGACGTGATGTAGAGGAGCATTCCATCACGTGGGGCATCGGTAGTCACAGATTCCCCACCTGAGTGAGATCTAAGCCTTGGACACACCAAAATGTAATGGAATATTGGAAGAGTTGGATGGAACACTGGGAACTGGCATTTATACAGGCAGAGGAGATGGGATGCTCCAACCTCTGTCGTGCAATCTGATTTACAGATTAGAGAGCACAGTGTAAACCTTTCATTTCATACCAATAATACATTGCTGGTGAAAATATTTAAGGAGCCAGATCCTGTTCCCACAGGAGTAATGGCTAAAAACTTGCTGCACTGCTAAATCCTGCCCTCAGTCGTCCAATTAATCTTGCTCAGGGATGCCCTGATTAAATGAAGATGTCCTGTAAACCACAACAGGTAATAATTTTCATGTCAAAATTAATTGCGCTGAAGAATTATTTCCCGCTATTACAGTCCATATATAATATTGGCCTGTCATGTGCTTCTGAGCACATTATGCTACGATGAATTTATTTGTGCAGCTTCTTAGAGTAATAAAGACCTTAACATTTCCAGCAAAGCAATGGGGAAAACCCCCAAAATGGCTGCCCTTCAAATGATGTCAAACAGACATGACATGATGATTGTCCTTATACATTTTGGAGGCTTTGGAGAAATACCACCTCCATCGTTCTGCCCGGACACTGAGGTCCAGCCCCAAGGGCCTTCTGGCGGTTCCCTCACTGCGAGAAGCCAAGTTACAGGGAACCAGGTAGAGGGCCTTCTCGGTAGTGGCGCCCGCCCTGTGGAACGCCCTCCCATCAGGTGTCAAAGAGAAAAACAACTACCAGACTTTTAAAAGACATATGAAGACAGCCCTACTTAGGGAAGCTTTTAATGTTCGACAGACTATTGTAAGGATGCAAACTCTAAGCTGGACCACCGCTTCTCTGAGCAGTTGCCTTCTTCATACGAGAACATCTCCACACTACACATTCAAACCAGTTTCCAAGCCTGTTTAAGAGCAACAGCTTCCAGCCAAGGAACTTCAAGAGTATTTATTCCACGCAAAGGGAATTTCAACGAATGCAGTTTTTCCCCACCCCTGCAGGACAAATTGCACTTGCTGAAATTCACTATGCTAGACAACTATTAAAGGTACATGAATTGAACATCTGGATCAATATTTCACCACTGATATATCCATGAAAAGGTTTTGGGTTGTAACCAGCAAAATCATCACACAATCATGTAACTGCTGATGCTTTTGCAATTTTTGAAATGTAAATTGCTTCTTTCTGTTTGGTTTTGCATTTACTGTATTTTTGTATTAAACATACTCCCAAAATAAGGTAACAGTTGAGTTGGCCATGTGTTACACTTGATGAATTGGAAAGACTTGGAAATAGTGATTGACTAATAAAATCCTTATAAGCATCAGATGTTAGCTACTGATTGCTTCTAATATATTGAGAGTAGATTTACTTATTTGACCCTGGAGTGGCATGGCTTCTGCAAGAGATTTTGGAAGCAGGGAGCAAATTACTTGGTGTGGGAAAGCACTTTGTTTATCTGTAACAAGGACTCACAGTGGTAGATCCACAGGGGTAGCATTTTTGCAATCAGCTTCCAAATTTTGTGTTAGAAAGTGGCACTAAACCTGTAACTATCCAGTGCTCTATTTCATGCTAAATGCACACAATATGTACTTTTTATGAGGACTTCAAAATAATAAGATGGAAAAGTGAGAAGGAGAAACTGACTGATTTGTCCATCCTTAATTGGAAGGAGGGAAAGAGAAGTGATCTCACAGAGGTGTTCAAGGGGGGGGGGGATTCCAGGCAGAAAGAGGAGCAAGGGAGAAGGAAACCTCTGGGTGATGGGGGTTGATCAAGACTGGGAGAAATAAATTTCATGGGCCAAAATAGAGCAGGATAGGATCGCAGAGAGATAAAGGAGGGAAGGCCATGGAGAGGGGAGCTTGGAAAGGAAAGAAGGATTATGTGCTTGCTATGTAAGCAAACATGAAGATATTGTAGGCATATAAAGAAGGAAGTCATGGGATAAATTATTTTGGTAGCAGAGAACTATGGTGTTTCCAGGTGACCCATTTATTGAACATTCATTGTTTGCAGGGAGGTTAAGATAATTGGCTATTTAATGAGCATTCGTTCCAATTTGTTTGCAGACAGGCTAGATGATTTTTTGTCAAAACAAGTGGTGTCTCCTATGTTCCAACACATTTCTCCCTCACTTTCTTCATTGCAAGAAGCCTGATCTTTTGGGGAAGTGGGTTTATTGCGCAAGACCTTGCAATCCACTATTCATTGTGCAACCTGAATTTTGCATGCAGAAGATCCCGAGCTCAATTCCCAGCATCCCCCAGTAAGGCTGGGAGGGACCCTTGCCTGAAATCCTGGTTTAGATCGACCAATGGTCCGTCTAGGCACTATCTGTTCTATGTGATATATGAGATTTTCTCCATTAAAGGAGGCAAATCAGTGACAAAATAACTTACTGACTCCTATGGAAAAGGGCTTATGCAAATCCCAGCTGGTTTCCGTTTTGGAAATGTGTTTGATTTTTCTTGAGCAGAAAAGTATGCAGAAATAGTAAATGCAAAACACACACACTGCATTCCTCTTACCACCCTTCTGGCAGTCTTTTCTGCTTAACATAAAAAGCCCATGTGTGCAACTGAAAGAGGGCAGAATTATTGCGTCTTGTCCCCCAAGAGGCTCTGGCTTGCATCACAGCCAATCTCTTGGTTTTTAAATGATGTCAGCAACTTTGCTGCTTTTCAAATTAGAAAAGAAATCCTAGCAGAGTACTCATCTTTCTGTGTCCTGATTTTCCTTTTGAAGTATTCTGCTTGAAAATCCTGGTGATGCGTAAAGGAAAAAAAATTATGAGATCCAAGGGGAGACCTTAACCATAAACCAGGATTCAGATAACACTAAAGCAAACCTTGGTTTAGCTGCTACACCACTCTGAGCTAAAAAGACCAGAGAGGAAGAGTGTAAGTGCAAGCATATTTGAGTCACCTTGGTAAACCATGGTTTGGCTGATCATTGTTTTTGTCAAGAATAATGGAAAGAGATAGAGATTTTAAGAATTACAGGCTCTGATAATCTACAGAAGCTTGTAATTAAAAAATTGAATTTCTTCTAATGGGAAGAGGCAATGATATAAAGTGCAGCTCTTAAAGAAGACTTTGAATGTATTTGTAGGTAGCAGGGCTTCAGTCAGAAGCATAGTATTGGCCTGCTTAAGATGCTGAGCAATTTCAGAATGAAGCATAATTCTGCACAGAAAGAGTAATCACACATCTTTGCAGGGGTTTTCTGCATTATCCATCCTTCAGCTGCAACAGAGCACTGGGCCTGGACACCTTTAGAAGTGGGGTAAGAAAGGGGGTGTTCAGCAAGGGAAACCTTGATGCAAATGATCTCTGCTGAAAATTCCCTCCACAACTGAGGTTGCCACTGGAACACACCCTCTGAACTAGGCCTGGGTTTCTGAGATACTACACAAGCACAAGAGTAAGTATGGCTAGGATTCCTGAGAAGCAAAGCTTCCCATTTTTATTTTTATTTTTATTTTTGAGAGAGAGAGAGAGAGAGAGAGAGAGAGAGAGAGAGAACGCAAGCAAGGCTCAGTCCTGGTACTTACCTGGAAGTCCTATTGAATTCACTGGAACTTGTGATCAAACACACTGAAGACTGCAAGTTATTCACCCCTGTAGTTACCAAGAGGCATGAAATCACATGACCTGGCCATGTTTACTGAAAGTTGGTGGGATACCTGAGTAAGATCATGCCTGGCTGGGAACAGAGAGCTTCAGTGCTGCTGCACTGCTGCACTGCTGAGCCTCCCTTCCAATGACGAGCAGACCCAGGATTAATGAGACAGTTTTGTAAACACTGCAGAATGCATTTATGTGAAATAGGAGATATTATGCAAATGCACTTGTGCATAATTTATACAGGTTAAAGAATTAAGTTTTTCTTGGTACAGAAATGTTGTTTTCTTTTTTTAGGGCAGAGTGCAAAGAATATTGTTTTTATTTTACAGTTGACCTGCATCAGTTGGGGATTGTGGCCACTGGGACTGGTAGGGCAGCAGGAAGAGAGGTCAATAGTAGGGGGAGCTGGAGCCAATGACAGACAGAGCCATTTGCTTCTTTGTAAGTAAGGAGGGAAGCAGTTGGGGGCTGGCTGATGGCAGTCTCAAGTTGGTGGGGCAATGCCCCATTTGCTGATTTTGATCAGCCTCCACTGCAAAGCATACTGTCCACGTTCCACAACAATGGGCTGTGTGTATCTTCAGCAGAATCACATGATAAAGCGTATCTTGGACTGTGCCTCCTGAAGCTATAGATTGGGAGGGGGGAGGGGTTGGCATGCCTTAACACTCTACCATACAAGGTAAAAACAAAACACAAAACAAGACGACTAGCACCAGAACAAGTCATCCTTGCTTTTTCTATAATGAGCTACTTTTCTTTGTGCAGGAAGTTTTGTTTTTGCTTGTGGGGTGTAACCATGTAATACTCTGTCTAAACAGGAAATATTGTCAATCTTAATATTTACAGTATTGCCCTTTAAAAAAATATTACCGTTGGTTTCTTTGAATATGTAAATGAAACAGAAAGATGGGATTACTTTTTGAATGCTAAGGTTAGAGACAATATTTCACAGAATGCAATAAAGACTGCTAAATAAATATTTAACCATATGTACATTTTTTTCAAAGATCCTCTGAAATAGCTAGTGGCAGAGTTTAATCCCCTTGTTGACACTTGTAAAGATGATACAAATTTGGGATGTGAATTTTTTTAAAAAAAAAACCACTGGAAAAATTGCAAAGCATATGGATGTTAAATTTACATTGCCATCCATATACTTTATGGCAGCTCTCTGAACTATAAGTTTTTTGTTTTGTTTTGTTTTGCTGCGGCAATTGCACTGTATAATTCTCTTGAAGTTTTAGAAAAACAAGATGACTGAGGGGGACGGGATAATGATTTGTAATTTTTATAGACCTCTATTCCCAACTCTGTTAGTTGGAGATGCCTCATTTCCCTACATTTCCATCCTCCTTAAGGGACAAAACAAGTCTGATTCCCACCCACCCACCCACCCCAAACCAAATTAAAGCTCACTTGGTAATTTATGCAAGCTGATCTATTTGCACTATTTACCTCACTTACATAATTTGGATTTTTGGGTTGCAGAGTTCAGATTTATTTATTGCTTGCAAACTTGAGCTTCTGGCAGAGTCAGTGCCGAAGACCCCCAACTCAGGAGGATTCCCACTGAGAACAAGCCCTGGACAATGGCACCCTGCATTGTCACCTGTCTTTTGCTCTGGCCCAGAGGTGATGGGCAAGCAAGCAATGAAGGAGGTATCCGCTGCCCGCCCACTCTTTGCCTCTGCCAGGCAAGAAGGCAGTAACAGAGAGATGAAGCAGAGGAGCAGCAGCAGCTGGCAACCATGGCAGCAATGGAGTAGACTCACTAGGGGACCACTGAGGGTGCCTTTCCCAAGAGCCCCTCCCCCAAAACCCTCCAGAAGCCAGCACTGGTTTCTGGCCTTATGAAGTGTGCTCTTGTGAAATTCCACCATCATTTTCAGTGCTTGGCAATTCAGATATCAGCAGAACAGCCCTGGCTGGAAGAACTAAATGCAGGCTTGTAAATAGCCGCTGGGCTGGTGGTCTCCTGTGGCCAGCTTTGTTGCCAGGCGACCGAATAGCAATGCATTACAAGAAACAAACTCTTTTCCTTTAGGCTACATTTCACTATATATGCAATCCAATATATACTTACTTGGGAGTAAGACCTGTTTAGCTTGAATGGGGTTTACATCTGAGTAAATATGCATAGGCTCGCACTATTATTTGGTCATACATAGGCAGGCTGGCAACCAATTTACTTATTTTTTGTGTCTTAATAACTTGGTGCTCTTATTTGCAAGTCGGTCGGAAATAATCTGTCATCCGCTCTATGGTCTGAACGAGGCTGAGGAAGCACCGACCTCTTTGCTAGGAGAGGATGAAACTCCCCCCAGTGTGAAGGACAAAGAGGCTACACTGCATTTACCTCTGCCAGAAAGCAGCTATCTCAGATTACAGTATATACATGCAGCTCCTTTTTATATTTATTATATTATATAAAAAACAACTCTAGGCTGACAGAAAAGATGATTAATTTGAAGGTACATCAATTTTCCTCCCAGTGCTAGGCTGACAGAGTAGGGTCAGGAAATAGGTAAAATGTTCTGTTTCACTGGACCATCTTTCCATGTGAAATGCTGCAAGCTTTCGAGCTTACACAACTTTCATCTAGGCATACAGAGTAAACAGCACAGTCTGTTGTAGATTCAGATGGATAGCTGCTGGCTTAATCTGCCATTCAAAAAACAAAGGAAGTCTTCAGCTTGGCTATTTGGGGGTGGGAAGCAGACTGGAAAGACATTGATGGAGCACACAGATATATACATATATATATATATACACACATATATACACAGTCACGGAAATTTAAACCTTGTCTAGAAGAAAGGGCTAGAATGGCTATTTTATTTTCAGTAAGGGCGACTGCATGTGCAGTTTTACAGAGGACAGTCCTGTCCTGTCCAAATCCAGTTTAAAGATAAAGTGCCAAAAGATGGGGGGAGCAAGAGGGGGCATTGAAATTCCCTGTTAACCCCAGTTGGCATCTGAACAATTGATCTTACAATCATCATGGCCAACTCCCAGCATCTCCAGGCTGGGAATATTTCCTCTCTGAAGCCCCAAAGAGCCCCTGCTGGCCAGGACAGACAGAACTGAGTAGCTGGACCCAGTGGCCTGACTCAGCCAGCATAAGGCAGCTTCCGATGCCAACAGAGCTCACCACTGGGGAGGCAGGGCAGGGATCTTTGCGTCCCCCAAAAAGCACACACCCCCCCCCCGGCAAGAATAGTTCTTGATCACTGCTTATGGTGGCATTGCTCCATACTGGTATTTCTTTCTCAGTGCTGACTGCTCTTGTTTGGTTTTGTTTTTCACTTTGCATTCAAACGAGAGAGAATACATGAAGCTGAGCAGCTGCCACAAAATGTGACCAGTTGGCTAAACCTGATAATCACATAGCAAGGTCATTCTAAAACAGGGGTGGAAAAGCTACCACTCTACAGATGCTGCTGCACTGCAATCCCCATCAGCCTCAGGTACCATGGGCGATGGTGGGAACTGCAGTCCAACAATATCTGGAGGGACAGACATGCCGTATCCCTGATGTGAAAGAATCTTGCTGTGCAGCTCCTCAGTCAAGTCAGGATCTTGTGACTTGATGAACCAACAGGGACCTCAGTTCCTGTATACAACTTCTGTTCCAACCTATACTTCTCATTTGAAGCAACTTGTCCATCAAAATGCATCACCTTGCCTACGTTCCTGCCTTGGTTCTTATATGGCCAGCCATTACCTGACCACCATCCCATCTTCTGATCTTACCTCTTCCTCCTCCATCCCTTGGGCCTTGTTTACCTGATCCTGTGCCTGACCTCCAGCCTATTTCACCTTTGACTGTCCTGCTAGAGTAAGATCCTGGCTGCAGCCTGCCAGAAAGTTTTCCTTCTCCTTTCCCTCACCCCTATAATGGTTAGAAAAGCAGCTTGCAAGTGCCTCTGGTCTCAGCCCACTTCACCCCAAATAAACACCACCAGACAGGGAGCTTTGACTGTGTCCAGCACTGCCATGCTTCCATTGGAATCACACCCAAGGACTTCTTTGGAGAGCAGCCCCAGGTGCCGGACCCGACAGATGCAAAGCATCTACTCTACCACATCTGATGCTCGGCATGGACAGGACCCTGGGTTCTATGCTAGGACCTCCAGTCTCCCTATCTGCCTGAGACTGCAGGGTGCCCTTCCAGTCCACAATACTAGACTATATGCTGACTCACCATTGAGTTATTTAATTTACACCCTGTCTTTTGACCCAGGCCAGCTCACAATCAGACACCATACGATACAATAAAACCAGTTTCAACCACAACACTCAATCTAAAACAAAATAAAATCACTTTTAATCGCAGCAGAATACAGCAGTGGGAACAGCGCACACATCAATTGTAAACTGATTCATCTGGCAGTCACAGTCATCAAAGGCTGGTTCAGGAATCCATGTTCATCCCTTGATGACTGTATCATTGAGCAACAACTAGCCCATATAGATAGATCTAATACCACAAACAGAGCATTTGATTCACTTGGCATTGCCTCTAAGTACAGTGCCTTTTGGTGGAGGCAATTCGGTCAGCTGCTGGTCATGTAGTCGCTTATTTATTTCAGCAGATTTATGCCTTGCTCCCCTATTGTAGAAGCAAAGAGTATACATCTGCATAAATGAAAAAGTGGAATGCTTTACAGGTTTCCTCTGAAACAGAACCTATTAAGTTGTGGTTGTTAATATTACTATAGTATTACTTTTTTTATACACTGCTTATATTCAAAAATGGCTTCAAAATAGTTTACAAATATAAAATCAATACATAATTAAAATACACAATAAGAAATCCATTGGGCATTAAAACATCCTTAACACTTGGGGGGCATTATTGTTTGTGTTACATATTTTTGTATTTTTATACTGTAAACCTCCCTGTGATACACTATACAAATTCAATTAGTAAGTAAAATATACAATAAAGCAAACAATAAAAAGCATAACAAAACAGGTAAAAAAAACCTTCTAAAACAATAAAATCAGAAGTTCATATCTGGAGAATGCTTGCCTAAAAAGGTATGTTTTCAATGGAACTTACTCCCAGTTAGCAGAAATACGACTACAGCTTAAATAATTAAGAACAGAAAAATCAAAATATGAATGTGTGTGAAACAGCCCCAAGTGAATAGTAATCAAGTGTTGTAACATGAATGCACAAACCAGCTCTTAATGTAATAGTATTGCAGCATGTGATCAGACTGTTCTGCTGCTACTAACTGATTCCACAAGACTGTAAAAATCTAAATGACTTTTCACCATTTCCAGATAAGCACTGAATGAAACAGAATGGGCCAGTGCCGGAGCAGTATTTCTGGTTTCAAATTAAATTCACCTCCAGTTTCTCTTGCAATAGCAGAATAAGATGACATGGGGTGAACCGGCTGTAAGAGGGGAAGGATTATTTAAGGTTCAAAACCTGGAACGTGGCACAGGGCACTCTGCCAGCATTGGTACTCTTTGGGCAGCAGAGCTGAGCAGGCTATAGTCTCTGTTGACAAGTTTTCACATTTTTGTCCTTGGTGGTGACAATTATGTCTTCAAAATATGCTTTGGGTGGGTCTTTGTTAAAGACAAAGCCCCTCCAGAAATTGTTGGGCCAGTCTCTGAAAAATGTTGTTGTGCTAGTTTAATGTTTGGAAGGCATTTAAAAAATAGCATAAATCTGCATTTCTGGGATCAGAACTAATGCTTTTTGGGGATTCAGCAGTATAGGTAGAGATGAGCAACAGAAGCATTTGTCATGGATGCAACCTTGCAATAAAATTATTATATGTCAGGGATGTGTATACCTGTGAAGAGATCCAAGATTTAGAACCTGAAAGCCAAAGTGAGAGCATTTGGGTCAAAATTAAGGGAGAGAAGAATAACAGTGACCTCATTGTGGGAGTTTACTATAGATCCCCAAGCCAAACGGAGGACATAGATGATGCCTTCCTGGAACAGATGGCCAAGCATGCAAAAGGAAGGGAGATAGTAGTAATGGGGGACTTCAATTACCCGGATATTTGTTGGATGTCAAACTCAGCCAAGAGCATAAGGTCAAACAGATTCCTCACTGGCCTTGCAGACAACTTCATTCTCCAGAAAGTGGGAGAAGCAACAAGAGGAACAGCCATTTTAGATCTGGTCCTAACCAATGCTGATGACCTGGTTAGTGGGGTAGAAGTGGAAGGATCATTAGGCGCGAGTGATCATGCTCTTCTGAAGTTTACTATACAGCGGAAAGGAGCAGCCAAGCATACTAGGACTCAATTTCTTGACTTTAAGAAAGCCGACTTCATAAAACTTAGGGAAGTGCTGGGTGAGATCCCATGGACAGTAATACTAAAAGGAAAGGGAGTTCATGATGGCTGGGAGTTTGTTAAGAGGGAGATAGTAAAAGCACAACTTCAGGCAATACCAATGAGACGGAAACATGGAAGGTGCCTAAAGAAGCCAGGGTGGCTATCTAAAGAACTTCTAACCGAGTTAAGATTAAAAAAGGATGTGTACAAAAAATGGAAAAGGGGGGAAACCACCAAAGAGGAATTCAAACAAATAGCCAGCACATGTAGACACAAAGTCAGAAAAGCTAAGGCACAGAATGAACTCAGGCTTGCTAGAAAGGTTAAAAGCAACAAAAAAGGCTTTTATGGGTATGTTCGTAGCAAAAGGAAGAACAAAGAAACAGTGGGGTCACTCAGAGGAGAAGATGGAGAAATGCAAACAGGGGACACAGAAAGGGCTGAACTCCTCAATGCCTTCTTTGCCTCAGTCTTCTCCGATAAAGAAAACAATGCCCGACCTGAAGAATTTGGAGGAAATGATTCAGCAGAGGAAACACAGCCCAGAATAACTAAGGAGATAGTACAAGAATACTTGGCTAGTTTAGATGTATTCAAGTCTCCAGGGCCAGATGAACTGCATCCAAGAGTATTAAAAGAACTGGCAGATGTGATCTCAGAACCACTGGCAGTCATCTTTGAGAATTCCTGGAGAACAGGTGAAGTCCCGGCAGACTGGAGGAGGGCAAATGTTGTCCCTATTTTCAAAAAGGGGAAAAGAGAGGACCCAAATAATTACCGCCCAGTCAGTCTGACATCAATACCAGGGAAGATTCTGGAGCAGATCATTAAGCAAACAGTCTGTGAGCACCTAGAAAGGAATGCTGTGATCACCAATAGTCAGAATGGATTTCTGAAAAATAAGTCATGTCAGACTAACCTGATTTCGTTTTATGACAGAATTACAAGCCTGGTAGATGAAGGGAACGCAGTGGATGTAGTCTACCTTGATTTCAGCAAGACATTTGACAAGGTGCCCCATGATATTCTTGTAAAGAAGCTGGTAAAATGCGGTCTTGACTATGCTACCACTCAGTGGATTTGTAACTGGCTGACTGACCGGACCCAAAGGGTGCTCATCAATGGTTCCTCTTCATCCTGGAGAAGAGTGACTAGTGGGGTGCCACAGGGTTCTGTCTTGGGCCCGGTCTTATTCAAGGGAGAAAGGTTGTTTTCTGCTGCTCCAGAGAAGCGGACACGGAGCAATGGATCCAAACTACAAGAAAGAAGATTCCACCTAAACATTAGGAAGAACTTCCTGACAGTAAGAGCTGTTCGACAGTGGAATTTGCTGCCAAGGAGTGTGGTGGAGTCTCCTTCTTTGGAGGTCTTTAAGCAGAGGCTTGACAACCATATGTCAGGAGTTCTCTGATGGTGTTTCCTGCTTGGCAGGGGGTTGGACTCGATGGCCCTTGTGGTCTCTTCCAACTCTATGATTCTATGATTCTATTCTAACATCTTTATCAACGACTTGGAGGATGGACTCAAGGGCATCCTGATCAAATTTGCAGATGACACCAAACTGGGAGGGGTGGCTAACACCCCAGAGGACAGGATCACACTTCAAAATGACCTTGACAGATTAGAGAACTGGGCCAAAACAAACAAGATGAACTTTAACAGGGAGAAATGTAAAGTATTGCACTTGGGGAAAAAAAATGAGAGGCACAAATACAAGATGGGTGACACCTGGCTTGAGAGCAGTACATGTGAAAAGGATCTAGGAGTCTTGGTTGACCACAAACTTGACATGAGCCAACAGTGTGACGCGGCAGCTAAAAAAGCCAATGCAATTCTGGGCTGCATCAATAGGAGTATAGCATCTAGATCAAGGGAAGTAATAGTGCCACTGTATTCTGCTCTGGTCAGACCTCACCTGGAGTACTGTGTCCAGTTCTGGGCACCACAGTTCAAGAAGGACACTGACAAACTGGAACGTGTCCAGAGGAGGGCAACCAAAATGGTCAAAGGCCTGGAAACAATGCCTTATGAGGAACGGCTAAGGGAGCTGGGCATGTTTAGCCTGGAGAAGAGGAGGTTAAGGGGTGATATGATAGCCATGTTCAAATATATAAAAGGATGTCACATAGAGGAGGGAGAAAGGTTGTTTTCTGCTGCTCCAGAGAAGCGGACACGGAGCAATGGATCCAAACTACAAGAAAGAAGATTCCACCTAAACATTAGGAAGAACTTCCTGACAGTAAGAGCTGTTCGACAGTGGAATTTGCTGCCAAGGAGTGTGGTGGAGTCTCCTTCTTTGGAGGTCTTTAAGCAGAGGCTTGACAACCATATGTCAGGAGTGCTCTGATGGTGTTTCCTGCTTGGCAGGGGGTTGGACTCGATGGCCCTTGTGGTCTCTTCCAACTCTATGATTCTATGATTCTATTATTATTATTATTATTATTATTATTATTATTATTAATACCCCACCCACTCCAGACGGCTTCCAGCTGAATATAAAACATAATAAAACATCAAATGTTGAAGTTTTACTGAGAGTAGCAGGCAAATTCTTACACGCACATTGAAACACAACACACACACACCTCTACAACCAAGTAATGTAAGCCAGAGTCCATGAAAACACTGTTTACCTTCCTGCCGCAACAGTACCTGTTTATCAACTTGCACTGGTGTGCTTTCGAACTGCTAGATTGGCAGAAGCTGGGACAGAGCAGCAGGATTTGAACCACTGACCTTCCAATCTGCAAGCCCAAGAGGCTCAGTGGTTTAGACCACAGCGCCACCCATGTCTCATGCCATGTCAGTGGGACTTCCTCCCAACCTAGGTGTGGCCAGTTTCTGCCCTGTTTTGCTTTTCAAAAGAATTATTTTCCCTTAGGTTAAATGATGAGCTGGTTTTAAATCATGTAACTGTTTATTGGTTTTACTTGGAATGTTGGATTAGGAATTATTTTATGGTTCTCTTCTCAGTGCATCTTTTTTATACCTGCTTTTGTTCTTTATGTTGTTATCGTTTGGTTGTTGGCATCTGTCTGTCTTGAGAGACAATAGCATGCGCCTCTGGGGGTGAAGTCAAACTGCCGTGTTAGAAGCACCGAAGTGACCTCCCTGGGGCGCAAGCCTGGGCAGTGGGTTGGAGGTCTTGGGCTGCCCAGGCAGCAAGACCCCCTTCTTGGCCTCGCTAATGGGGTCTGGAGGAAAGCAGAGCAAGATGCCTAGCACCATTTGGCTACAGGAGTTGCCCCCAGGAAGCACGCAAGGCGCAATCCAGCCACCTAGGGACTCCACTCCAGACTTCTGTAGGGTTTACTCCTGAACCTTTTGTTTTCCCGAAGATAACCCCACAAGGCAGCAGAGGTTTAGGATCAAAGTTTTCCTTCTCCTAGATGGGCTACCTTCTCAGATTGACGAGTCCCATCTGCCCCTATATTAATTGTAAATTGTGTGTAATCCTGCATGGTAAGTCAATGTAACTATCCTCCACATGCAGACATTTCCCCCTCTATTGTTCGTTATGCCAATGGTATTACTTATATAGTGCAGGGAACCTTTGACCCACCAGGTGTTGCTGAACTACAACTCCCATCAGCCCTGGCAAGCATGGTATGATGAAAATTGTAGTTCAGCACCATATGGAGAGCCAAAGGTTCCCCCTACCTGCCCTAAGGATCCTACAAAGAGTACATTTTCACAAGAGTGGAAACTACAAAAGGAGACAAGCTAAGAGCGAGGGAATAGCTGCATGGGAAGATGGGGCTTGTGAAGTTCACCACAAGTGGGTGGCTCCTGGCTGCTTCCCTGCAACATACACAAATCAAAAGAGGACAAGAATAGAGACAAGGTTCTATTTCCCACATTTTACTTTACAAGCTCATAGTTCACAATTGTTCTCTCTCCCCACTTCAGCACCCTGAAATCCACAATTTAAGCTTCCAGCTTAAAATACACATGGCTTTCTGTTGTCTTGGATCTTCAGATGACGGGTGGTATACAAATATAATAAAGTAATCTTTAATGACAGATGTTATTTACTATATGGCTTTTTAAAAGAACCTCAAGCTTGCTGGAGAATTAGGCATTCCCAAATCTTGAGCTAGGAAAGGGTGGAAGAGGTAAAATTGGCTCCTGAGATATAAAAAGGCAAGTAGGAAAACCATGTGGGATTATATATATATGAACTGAGGAATTGCCTAGTTGCATCTCAGACATTATGATATGCCATCTCTCCGTTCCCATCCCTATCTGGTCCTCAGATCTTGCCTAGCCCTGAATTATTTGGAAGTCTTCCCTGGCTTATCTCAGTAAGATACCCAGCATCCCTCAGCCTGGGTTTAAGTCTGCCAGAACAGATCAGGACTCTGCTGGAAATGAGCAAGTGGGCAATGCAGGCCTCTGTGCAAGAGATCTGGCCTGGGCCTCTCATCCTCTTTGCTGACACAGGGGAAATGAAAGGGCTACGCGGACAGGATGTTCCTTCACTTCCCAGGACGCAGGTCCTGGCATTTCACAGCAGTGCCATGTGCTCTTAAAGGGAACCTATGCAGATGTGAGAAGCTTTGTGAGAGCTCATATTAAATGGAAATAAGAGCATCTGTAAGCCAGCAGGCACCTGGCAGGGGGGGAATGACTTCCTGGTTCTCATTATGCGCCATTTTACAATCAGGGAACGTATTATTGCATTCATTCAGATTTATTTCATCTGCATAACAGTATTAGCATATGCTGATGTACAAAGCCAAAATCCTCCTGTCTCTGAGCAGTGGCTCTTCTTGAAGCTGCTTTAAATGTTGGGCTGTGTCTTAAATTCAACCCTGACCTCACCTTCGCCAAAAATCTGATTGATTTTTTTTGGGGGGGGGGTGGATCACAGAATGTTCCCAGTGTTGTAAACACATGACCAGGCCTTCTCTTGAAAAGAAAGGAGAAGAGTGGTTTTCAGAGCAGGCACAAATCAATTTTTAACATGCACAACATGTGCATTATTTATAATTCTGTGCATTTTCCCCTTCTGGTGTGAATTGGTGGAAAGTCTTCTCCTCTGGCTGCATTGAAAGAGTCTAGTGAATTTCTATCGCATAGGCAGCTTTTTTGAGACTTGAGCTGTATTTACAAACCAAATGAGAATAGGGTGAATTTTACCACCACTCTGTGTGTTTCTGTTGTGATTATAGGCACAGGTTTTTCCTGAGAAGTGAGTTGTTATCGCAATTCCCACTTTGACCTCACTCATTTCTCAATGAGTCAGCTGCTTAGCTTGTGCCAAGCAGGTGCACCTTATCATCAATATCCTTCAGTATTTCCAAGGCCGGTCAATCTCTTAACAACAATCTCTCTAGACTTCTAGTGATGAAAAAAAGGCTGGTGTTTCCTGTTCTCAACTGTGAAGTAATTTCAGCACCTACAGTCGTGGACAGCAAACAGCTCTTCACCTTCCTGCCCATGCATACAAACCCCATTTTAAAAAGCCTCTTCTTTTATACAGACCTCAAAGACACACATGCCAGATGACACTCACTGACCCTGGTTCTATATGCAAAATAGCTATAATTGATTAGATTCAGCACACCACATCTACACAAATGCTTTTTAAAAGAGGGGAGGCAACACCACACCCACACCCTCATTATCATCCTTTAATTCTCTTTAGTATGGCCTCCAAAACTGAAGCAGCCATTGTGTATACACAGGATTGACACATACATACAAACACGCATGCAACATCATGCCACTGTCGATACAGCGACCAACAGCTGACACTCCAGCCTGAGGCTAGAGGTAGCCATTGGCATGAAACTCCCTCTTGAGGTGGTGATCCAAGATATCAGATAGTCTCCCCCAACAAAAACGCATCGTATCTCCTAGTTTGCATACTCCAGTTTAATTCAATGTGCACATATACAAGAGGGGGCAGGGCCATTTCGCACAGTATGGGGCTGTTCTTGGGTATGCCAAAGATGTGAAGTATATCTCTAAACATGTAAAGCAACAAGTACATGTTTACAAACACACACTGTCACTCCAGTAGGCTTTTCAGCGTTCAGCTCTTGCCTGCAGAATGTACATCCCATGGCAAATCTGGCTCTCTGTGTGATTGTACTGGGTGGCATTCTCTGCCAGCACAGTGGCTAATAAAGGCGCTACCCCACTAAGAGAGGTAACCAGATCAGGGGGAGGAAGCTGGAGATCTCATATCCCGGGCTCTTCATTCACTTATTCAGTGGCAGGTGACTAGGCTGATATTTCCCAAGGAGAAGAGCTTCCCCACCCGCAAACAAGAAGCTCTGCAAACGCCTTCCCTTTTGCTGACACCAACCGCCCTCCCTTAGCTACCAGGCAAACCTCTCATTCATCCATCCATCCTCCTGCATATCCATCAGCCATCATCTCATCTTCCCCCACCAGCGCCGCCGCACACACCCCACCCTCCTCCTCCCAAGCCTGCTCCCCCCCCCCCACCTCCGCTCTCGGCTGCTCCAACCCCTAGAAAACCTCCTCCAGAAGAACCCAACCACCAATACATCCATCCCCTCTCTCACGCCCCTTCCTCGGGGAGCTCTGGCACTCCCGGTCGAAAGAGCCCCACATTGTCTCTCTCCTGACGCCGCTACTAAACGCTCCCTATCCTGTTTCCCACGCACGCACCCGCAAGCCAAGAAGCCCCTCAGCTTTCCTGTGCCCCCTCCCTTGGGTCCAGAAGAGCCGCTGCCCCTCCCTTGCCTCGGCCGTCCCTGGGATGGCCCCGGGGCGCAAAACAGCTCTCCTGCCCGGCTCTGCAGCAGCTTGGTCCTAGCAAGAAAACCTCTCCTCCTCCTCCTCCGCCAGATCTGCCAAGCCCGGAAAGAGGTCCGGCCAGCATCCTCCACCCCACTCCTGGACCAGAGCCAGCAAATCAAGCAACGCCACCCTGGAAGAAAGGCAGGAGCCCCGCCAGCCGGCAGAGCTGGGAGCCTGGCGAGGGCGCACCGAGGAAGGACTCACCAAACATCTGAATGTGCCCTTTGGTGATGGGGTTGAAGCTGCCGCAGGCCAGGAGGATAACGTGAGTCTTGGTGGTCTCGGTCATGGTGCCGCCGCCTCGCTCGCTCTCCTTTCTTGTGTGTCTCAATGGGTCTGCAGAGGGAGGAAGGCTGCGCGCTCCCCGACGCAAGCAGCGCCCCTCCCCTCTGCGCTTAACGCATTGCGCGCCAGGCGGGAGTTGCTCGCTTCCCCAGGCCTCTCAGAGGAAGCCGGAGCTCTGGGAGAGGCAGCACCGCTGCCTGAAGCAGCCCTCTTAACTTACTTTCTTTTCATAGCAGCATCGAGGTGGAAGGGACCCCGAGGGTCATCTAGTCCAACCCCTGCAACACAGCAATCTCAACACAGGGTTGCGTGCCGGATTACCAAACAGGCAGAGTAGGCCTATGGGCCCCAAGCCTTTTCGGGGCCCTGTGACAACGGATCAAAATAAAATTGATCTTGAAATAAATTTGCTTTATTAAAATGGTTGGTTGGTAAAATCAAAAACATATTAGGAGATCATTTGCAAGCCCTGCCTCACCCCCACCTCGAGAGTTTGACTGCCTAGGGGCCTCAACAGGGTTTAACCTGGCACTAACGTGGTCCCCATTCCGTCTGAAACCAGACTGCACCCTGCTCAGCTTTGCCAATGTGCTAGCAGTTTTATTGCTGCACCAATGGCTTGTCAAGTGTCATATTTTAGACACTACAGAAGCACACAGTTCTAGAGGTGCTGTGTCTCTCTCTGTGTGTATCTTACCTATAAGATCTAGTGGTGATGGAAGACAAGAGAAGAGGAGATGGGCACGAATTTAAGCCAATCAACAACAACCTTCATTACACTATTGTCGGGTTATACCTCAATCAGGTGATTTGTTCAGGCTGTATCACTTTAAACTGCTGGTGCAGACTCATATTCTTTTAATGTTCTTAACATCAGCAATAATCATCAGCTCAGTTGGCTAGCGTGTGGTGCTCATAATGGCAAGGTTGCAGGTTCAATCTTTGTATGGCTGAATATCCCTGCATTTCAGGGGGTTGGACTAGATGTTCCTCAGGGTCCCTTCCAACTCTACGATTGTATGATTCTATGAAAATCTCTACACATAGAAAACAAGCCCGTCATGGAGATGATGAGATAGGGATGGCTGGTGCTGAGTTTTCTTTGTGGAATTAATTCTTTTTTTCCTTTTGGGGGGGCAGCATTCTGCCATGCAAATTCTTACCTGTAACACACACACAGGTTCCTCTCCTCAGAGAGTACTGGTCTTAAAATTAAGGGGGGGGGATCTTGGATTGGATTCTGAAAGAGGAACTCCTTTGTTTTGCAGATAAGCAGTTGAGGCTGAGACAGGGGGAGGGGGCAGCTAGTGAGTCACAGCAGAGGGAAGATTTGAAATGGGTACTTCTGCCTCTGCTCAAAAACCCAAATCCCTACACACCACTGTAGCCTGTTGCATATTAATAACTTCCCCTTTTGTTGTCACTTCCTGACACCCTTAGTCTAGGCCAGGGATGGGGAACCCTTCTTCTGCCAAGGGCCGCAGTCCCTTTCGGTATTTCTCAAACTTGGGTCCCCAGCTGTTGCTGGCCTACAACTCCCATCATCCATAGCTCATGGGACCAGCAGTGAGGGATGATGGGAGTTGTAATCCAGCAGCTAGAGAACCATGTCTGAGAAATTCTGAGAACTGTTGAGGACCACATCTTGGTAGCTTCGTTGGACTGAAGCTGGTGGTGGGTGGTTCCAGAGTCAAAAATGTCTCTCTTTCATACACCTCCCTTTCTCTCTCCCCCTCCCTCCCCATTTGCCACCCACATCTGCATGCACACTTGTGTGATTTAGCATTTAATCCTGAGTTCCCCAATGCTGTGTCCATAGTCACCACAACTCCCTCAGACACACACCTTGGCACTTGTCTAGGCCCACTAATCCTCCCAATTGGTGTGGTTGTTTTTTAATTGAGGTGGTTTTGCTATTGGGGGTTGTTTGGTGGGAGGCTTTGTTTATTTTGAGGGGTAGTGTTGCCTGCTTTTTCATCTGTACTTTGACCTTGCTGGGGGGGCAGGTATTTGAGCATCACCAGCTTTTTTCCTGTGAAATGGACATATTGTGGTGCCCACAATGAGGTGCTGGTACTCATACATTGGTAAAAGTGCCAGCATAAAAAAGCTACTGCGGACTGCAAAAGAAGTGGTGCTGTCGGTACAGACACACCCAAGAAAGCCCTGGAAAATCTCCAGAAACTTTTTATTATCCCAGCTTGCTTTTGATTGGTTATTGTTATGCTATTTAAGAACTTTTAAATCTGCTGCTATTTTAGAGAGAGAGAGATAAAGATTTACACTTTGGAACTTCCATGCTGTTTTGCATTGGTCTGTTGTAACCTGCCTTCAGATTGTGGGGGTATACCTCCCCTCTAAGGGATGCGGGTGGCGCTGCAGTCTAAACCACAGAACCTAGGGCTTGACCAGGAAGCTGTACGCCAGCTCCCTCGGCCAGTAAAGAGACATGAGCGCCGCAACCCCAGAGTCGTGCGGTAAAGAGACCCCGACTGTTAGGTCCAGTCGCACACGACTCTGGGGTTGCGGCGCTCATCTCGCTTTATTGGCCGAGGGAGCCGGCGTACAGCTTCCAGGTCATGTGCCCAGCATGACTAAGCCGCTTCTGGCAAACCGGAGCAGCGCACGGAAATGCCGTTTACCTTCCCGCCGGAGCGGTACCTATTTATCTACTTGGACTTTGACGTGCTTTCGTTGGCAGGAGCAGGGACCGAGCAACGGGAGCTCACCCCGTCACGGGGATTCGAACCGCCGACCTTCTGATCGGCAAGTCCTAGGCTCTGTGGTTTAACCTACAGTGCCACCCGCGTCCCTTTACCTTACTTCCCCTCTAAAAAGCAGGCTAGAAATCCAATGATAATAATAGCAACAATTTTGCATGCCTTCTCAGAGCAAAACCTAAGAGGTGTTCTGCAATCTGTGTATGCCAAATCAGAGTCTTTGCCCCCCTCTCCAACCTTTTGACACAAAAGTATAACTTTGGATTTCCTGTCTTTGGTGGCAATGTGATCTCCCATCTGCTGGATGAAGCTCTCTCAACCACAGCCAAAGACTGATTTGTCATACAGATCCCTCTTTAGCATTGGGGGGGGGGGTGTTCAAACAAGAATTGCAAGTACCGGTATCTCTTCCTTCAAATTTCCAAGCATAGAGCCTATAATGTTTATGCTGTAAGCAGCAGCAACTCCTCCTCCACCAATCCTAGCATTGCTCTATTCTTTAAAAACAATAACAATAAAAAATGCAGGTTTTTCATCTCTGTGAACAATAAAGATCTACATGGAGCTATTGATCTATCGTTCCCCCTTTATGGCTCTCATTCCAAATCAGCAACATCCCTTTTTGCTTATTGGAAAGGCTGGGGTTGGGGTTTTCTTCTTCTCCATCCTGTTATTTTATAAGCTTTCCTTAGGGGCAACAGATCAGCGTCAGGAAACAGAAAGTCAAGATCATTTGCCCAAGCCAGAGAGTGTTATTAAACCCTCGGCACTGCATCAGAGGAATTCTGCTTTCTTCTTCTAAACCAGTATTTCCATAGCTATTAAAGCTGAAAAGAAAAAAGTTCTGTTTTAAAATGCTCGTGATGAGCTTTCACTGAATGGAGACTGCAAGCATGCACAGGGCAGGCAAAATGTTTTCAGATTTTCTTGTTCATTTTGAAGTTCCTTCAAAGCCTCAGAGATGAAGGAAGACATCCACCAACATGGTTTTTATTTCCAGATTGTATCAGGGTTCGAGCAAGCTTAGCAGATCCTGAATCCAAGGTGCTCCATGCAGGGATTTATCCTGTGTTCCACCACCAAGCTCTCTGGTCTGAGAAGAGACCTACCAGAATAACAGCCAGACTTACCAATGAAGGTTCTCAAGAGCTACAGGGCACAGGGCTCTGCTTAACCCCTAAAAATCTATTTGTGAAGCTTGCTCCCTGGTCTGAACAACACAGGACTTTACTATTCCCTGTTACAGACTGTCCAGTTTAGTCCCACTCATCACAGCAGCTGCGTCTGACAGGTTCTAGAAAGTGGCAGCTATTATATGGGCTTCCATATAATACAGTGCTATGTAGTTTAGCTAATATATAGAATATATTTTTTGACACAATTACAGAGCTAATATATTTTTTGACAGAATTACAAGCCTTGTAGATGAAGGGAACGCAGTGGATGTAGCCTACCTTGATTTCAGCAAGGCATTTGACAAGGTGCCCCATGATATTCTTGTAAAGAAGCTGGTAAAATGTGGCCTTGACTATGCTACCACTCAGTGGATTTGTAACTGGCTGACTGACCGAACCCAAAGGGTGCTCATCAATGGTTCCTCTTCATCCTGGAGAAGAGTGACTAGTGGGGTGCCACAGGGTTCTGTCTTGGGCCCGGTCTTATTCAACATCTTTATCAACGACTTGGAGGATGGACTCAAGGGCATCCTGATCAAATTTGCAGATGACACCAAACTGGGAGGGGTGGCTAACACCCCAGAGGACAGGATCACACTTCAAAACGACCTTGACAGATTAGAGAACTGGGCGAAAACAAACAAGATGAACTTTAACAGGGAGAAATGTAAAGTATTGCACTTGGGCAAAAAAAATGAGAGGCACAAATACAAGATGGGTGACACCTGGCTTGAGAGCAGTACATGTGAAAAGGATCTAGGAGTCTTGGTTGACCACAAACTTGACATGAGCCAACAGTGTGACGCGGCAGCTAAAAAAGCCAATGCAATTCTGGGCTGCATCAATAGGAGTATAGCATCTAGATCAAGGGAAGTTATAGTGCCACTGTATTCTGCTCTGGTCAGACCTCACCTGGAGTACTGTGTCCAGTTCTGGGCACCACAGTTCAAGGAGGACACTGACAAACTGGAACGTGTACAGAGGAGGGCAACCAAAATGGTCAAAGGCCTGGAAACGATGCCTTATGAGGAACGGCTAAGGGAGCTGGGCATGTTTAGCCTGGAGAAGAGGAGGTTAAGGGGTGATATGATAGCCATGTTCAAATATAGAAAAGGATGTCCCATAGAGGAGGGAGAAAGGTTGTTTTCTGCTGCTCCAGAGAAGCGGACACGGAGCAATGGATCCAAACTACAAGAAAGAAGATTCCATCTAAACATTAGGAAGAACTTTCTGATAGTAAGAGCTGTTCGACAGTGGAATTTGCTGCCAAGGAGTGTGGTGGAGTCTCCTTCTTTGGAGGTCTTTAAGCAGAGGCTTGACAACCATATGTCAGGAGTGCTCTGATGGTGTTTCCTGCTTGGCAGAGGGTTGGACTCGATGGCCCTGGTGGTCTCTTCCAACTCTATGATTCTATGATTCTATGATTCTAGAACTGTAGAGATGGAAGGGATTCCTGAGGATCATTAGTCCAACCCCCAACTTTTCTAGTAGAATAATAACCAACGCAGATTGCAATCAAGTACTACATACTACGTACTGCTTTTGAATGATGGTGCTGGGGGAGACTCTTAAGAGTCCCATGGACTGCAAGAAGATCAAACCTATCCATTCTGAAGGAAATCAGCCCTGAGTGCTCACTGGAAGGTCAGATCCTGAAGCTGAGGCTCCAATACTTTGGCCACCTCATGAGAAGAGAAGACACCCTGGAAAAGATCCTGATGTTGGGAAAGATTGAGGGCACAAGGAGAAGAGGATGAGATGATTGGACAGTGTTCTCGAAGCTACCAACATGAGTTTGACCAAACTGCAGGAGGCAGAGGAAGACAGGAGTGCCTGGCGTGCTCTGGTCTATGGGGTCACGGGGTCACGAAGAGTCGGACACAACTAAACAACAACAACAACTACATAAACTAGCATATTTTTGCATACCATTTAGGGACTTACTAAAATTAGACATTTGGAAATGCTTTTGATTAATGGATTGATTACAATATAGCAAAGCAAAATGATAAAATTCTAGGGTTGCATAGCCAACAAACGCAAGACTTCTGCAACTGAACTTACCATCCTCCTCTCTGCACTCTCCCCAAACCTGCTCTGTAGAGTCAGGGAAACCCCAGGACAGATTTGGAGGGCACAAACTGGAGGGAGAGAAAGGGGAATTCCATCACAGAAGCAGCAATCCTTGCAAGAATGGAACAATAGCAATAATTAAAACAGGAGGGCAGTGACAATAAGACTTTGGAAAACATCATCATATTATATATCCTCTCTCAGGATCCTGTAAACAGTGCATGCTCCAAATCCACCCTCTTTTCTGGAGGCAGTTCTGTTGGCCATGGGGAACAAACATAAGACGACCCCTTCTTCTGGAAACCAATGTAAATGTCCTAAACTAGTCATGTTTTATTCATTGCAGAGTTCCACCCTTTCCTCCCTATTATCTGTCCATTGTTTGCCTGATACGTTTTACAACTGTGTGCATTAATTGCAAAAATGTAGCTCTTTGGCTACAGGTATGTTTGTCGGCCAATATGGGGCAATCTATGTTTGATTGCATGGCTATTTCAGGAAAGAAGCATTTTCCTTCAAGAAAGCTTACAGCACTTGAACCACACCTGAAGTTCCCTCAGAGGAAGGGGACAGGTTACTGGTTGTGGTTGAGATCCTTCCATCAGTCTGGAGACCCAGCTGCATGGCCAGTCCATCGAAGCCTGTCTGCTCACTAGCAATAGGTGCAATGTGTGGCTATCTAACAGCCTCACAACATGCAATTGCAAATGAAACACCTCCTCCAAACCCTTGCATCTTCAGTTTCAGGAGTGGACCTTTGCAAATCATCGTACTTGCTCAGCTGAAATAACATCAGAGGCCTACCCTTGTTGAAGCAATACTGCAGCTGCAATTGGAGCTGTTCGCGCTACTGATTACAGCACCTGCTGCAGCATTGTGATTTTGCTGCCTCAAGCCAGCTTATCCCAAACTACAGCTTCACCCTGGTTGACCCTCATCAACAGCTTCACTGAAGATACTGCCAAATAACTGAGTTGACACCATAGCATACTGCCAGGCAGAATCTGTAGTCTGCATGAACTCTGGTATTGGAAAGTACAGACACACAAACGTGTGTGTGTGTGTGTTTAGAGAGCAAACACATGCACAAACAGGCTTACAGTCCATCTGTAATACTATCACTAAATAACAATAACTTAAATAATTACAAAATCTAAAGGTGTCATCTAAATTATCAAGAAAAAAATTAATTGATCAAAGCAATTATTCAAAAAATGCATCAATCATATATACTAAAAATGGTTGGAGGGAGGAGAGAGTTGAAAGAGAGATTCATACTAACAAGCAGCAGAGTTAAGCACAATGGCAATTGCTCCAAGCACATTTAAACTTGAGTAGATTTGCATCTGCCCTAGTCCACCTTTAAATAAATGTTCCCCACTAAAATACTTAGGCTGGAATAAATCACAGACACCTAGCTTTACAAATAAGTGAATGTTTTATTCACAGCAAACAAGTCTCCATTTACTATAAATAAAATGAAGAAGAAAAATGTTCCAAATGGCTTAAAAAGTAAAGTACTTGGTTTTCTTACAAAACGATCAGGCAATCTTTTACAGATGCAGGTTGTAAAATCTCCATTTTTAAAGAGATTTAGTTCACTTGCAGGATCAGCAGAGCTGGGAGCCAAAGCCACATGACTCCTGCTTTTATTCTTTCAGAAAGCACAAAGGGGGAAAACTCCATGAGAGGTCTAGAGGGCAGCAACACGAGAATGGGCCTTTTCTGAGGGGGCTCCCTGTTTGTGAAATACTCTCCCCCGGGAGGCTTGCTTGGAGCCATCATTATATATCTTTAGGCACCAGGCAAAAATTTTCCTCTATAACCAGGCCTTTGACCTTTGACTATCTGTGGCCTTTTAGAAGTGAGCGGGATATTTTTAATGTATTTCTCTTTTGGTTTTATTGTTATCTATGTGGGGTTTAATGTCTATTTGTTTAGTTGTAAATTGCTTTTGGTTGCCCTGGGCAATAAAAAGTGACTGACAAATTTAATAAATAAATTAAAAAACAATTCAAATCAATCTTCAAAAAAATTTAAATGGGTAAATAACATTCTCTATTCCGTCTCTGTATGCCACCTATGACTATTTAGCTCTATCCTGTCCTCATTCAGTTGTCAGAGGGGGGAAATATGTACAAGTTTTCTTTCTTTGCTTCCAGACTCATTCTTCTGCAGTATAGAAAATACTGAAGAATAGGGGCCCTTTACGAGCTGGGATTCATAGCATCTCTTTTGTCTTCCTTGACAAGCTTCTTCAGAAAACTTAGGGTGTCTGATGGTTCCCAAGCCTTGCTTGAATAAACTCTGTAGGCTGAAGGCTGTTGACAGAGAGTTGTGAAAGACTTTGCATATTTCAAATTTAACAAAATTAAAAGATGGGAAATGATGCACAACGCTCTTGTACATGCAAAGCACAGCAAGCTGTTTGTAAGCATCAGCCAGGCCTCTTATAAATGCGGCATTTAAGCTAAGCTTGATTGGAGGGGAATTTACAAAACGCTCTCAGGAACAGCAGTGATATTAGGGTTATAAATATCTGTTGGTCTCTCATGGGGGGGGGGCATGGATCCATAGGCAAAGACAAATGCTGCAAGGCACACAAAGAAGCACATTCAAACACTAAATGCTGAAAGCGTACATATTCAAAGTCGAAAACATGAGATCACGATAATATTTTGTGCATTTCAAGAGGCCAAACATTTTCTGGTGCATTTTCATTTCAAAAGCTGACAAAAAACAACTTGCTCCATAGTTATAAATGTACCTTTATAAAGGTCATCTCTTCTTTTTGAGTTGGCTGCTATCAACGTGTTGATGATGGTGAGCTCTGTTTTCACCAGCGAAAGGATCCTAACTAACAATTCCTAACTACTGGCCATGTTGCTCTCTTCCCTGCAGAGAAAATGGAACCATGTGATTGTTTAACACACCATTCATATGCATCTTCGTTTTAAAATATAATTCACACATACCATATTCCATACGAGCTTCTTCTGAGCAACAACCGAACATGTACATTGCGAAATGGTTCTCTGAGAGTTCCACCACAAGCTCAGTTCTCCGTTTGTTGCGGTGATATGAATGCCCAAGTATGGCGTGGTGTTCAGCCATTTCAGCCATCTTGCACATTCAGCCCCTGCTAAAAATAATGACCACATAAGGAAAATAATTGCCCCGAACATTATTGTGAGCTCAGCTGTTATTTGTACTCAAATGAGCCCAGGACTTTCAGCCCAAGTCGGCTGTGGCACAAATAGCAAATTGAATAGGAGCAAAGGGCAAATGAGACCAAAAGCAATGAAACAGAAAGAAATGATACCTCGTGATGGTCTTGTAACCTGAAAAGGGGATCTGAAGTTCACAGTCTAATACTATGTAGGTCATCTAATTACTTTTTCCAATTTAATCTTTAAAAACAAGGCCTGGACCTCTGTAGTACTGGTGAACAACACTCTACATCACTGTCAGGAGTAAAGTAGAGATAGTTTATTTATTTCACAAATTAGGAAATGCTGCCAGCCACCCCAATCCCTGCTGAATGAGGCTGTGAAAACAATGGCCATTCGATCTAGCTATGCCAGCCAAAGCTAGTTCCCAGCATACAGCTACCCATCCATTGTGGCCAAGGAAGAGAAGCAATTCAAAGTGAGGGTTTTCACCTATAAAGCCTTAAATGGCTCAGGACCGAAATACCTCAAGCACCAACCTCTCCCCAAATGAATTGACCCAGACCCTGCAATCAACATCCGAGGCCAATCTATGTGTACCCCCTCCATGAGGAGTCCAGAGGGAGACAACATTACAAAGGGTCTTTTCTGTGGTGGCTCACCACTCACCACTCCAAGGAAACTCCCCCTGATGCAAGATGCCTTGTTGTTGTTGTTGTTGTTGTTGTTGTTGTTGTTGTTGTTGTTGTTTTGTCGTTTAGTCGTGACCGACTCTTCATGACCCCATGGACTAGAGCACACCAGGCACTCCTGTCTTCCACTGCCTCCCACAGTTTGGTCAGACTCATGTTTGTAGCTTCGAGAACACTGTCCCTCCATCTCGTCCTCTGTCGTCCCCTTCTCCTTGTGCCCTCCATCTTTCCCAGCATCAGGGTCTTTTCCAGGGAGTCTTCTCTTCTCATGAGGTGGCCAAAGTATTGGAGCCTCAGCCTCAGGATCTGTCCTTCCAGTGAGCACACAGGGCTGATTTCCTTAAGAATGGAGAGGTTTGATCTTCTTGCAGTCCATGGGACTGTCAAGAGTCTCCTCCAGCACCATAATTCAAAAGCATCAATTCTTCGGCAATCAGCCTTCTTTATGGTCCAGCTCTCACTTCCATACATCACTCCTGGGGAAACCATAGCTTTCACTGTACGGACCTTTGTTGGTAAGGTGATGTCTCTGCTTTTTAAGAAGCTGTCTAGGTTTGCCATCGCCTTTCTCCCAGGAAGCAGGCGTCTCTTAATTTCGTGACCGCTGTCACCATCTGCAGTGATCATGGAGCCCAAGAAAGTAAAATCTCTCACTGCCTCCATTTCTTCCCCTTCTATTTGCCAGGAGGTGATGGGCCCAGTGGCCATGATCTTCGTTTTTTTGATGTTGAGCTTCAGACCATATTTTGCGCTCTTCTCTTTCACACTCATTAATAGGTTCTTTAATTCCTCCTCACTTTCTGCCATCAAGGTTGTGTCATCTAAGGCAAGATGCCTTAGGACGGTCGTTTTCCTGGGAGATACAGGAGGGACAATATCCCAATGGCCCTTTTCCCCAGTATACTTCGTTGAGTATACTGTAACTTTAATTACAGTGTGGTGTAGTGGTTAAGAGTGGTAGACTCGTAATCTGGGGAACCAGGTTCGCATCTCCGCTCCTCCACATGCAGCTGCTGGGTGACCTTGGGCCAGTCACACTTCTCTGAAGTCTCTCAGCCCCACTCACCTCACAGAGTGTTTGTTGTGGGGGAGGAAGGGAAAGGAGAATGTTAGCCGCTTTGAGACTCCTGAAGGGGAGTGATAAAGCGGGATATCAAATCCAAACTCTTCCTCTTCTTCTTCTAATTATGCCCAGGCAGTATACTGTTTCCATACAAACATGTTCCCTTGCAACATGTTGACAGAATGCTGGTACAGTAGCCTGCTTGTATTCGATCACAGCTGAACTTTCTTGACTTTCTGGCAAGCACATGCACAAATACAGACACATAGCATAAATCTAGGTCTTAGATCTGCCACTGCAATTTTGCCCACCAACATCCTTCCTATTTTCCCCAAGCCAGGAAACAGAAACTCAAACCCAGCCATATGCATTTGGGGGGTGAAACAGGAAGAAACCCGAGCTGCCCTTAGGTACTGGGGCCACCTGCAGGGCTACAATCAGAAGACAACAATCACATGCTTAGTTTGCTCTTTCAGATTCACACACATGTGGTGCTGCATACGATTGCCAAATGGCCCCAATTTATTTATTTTTTAAAGAAAGGTTAGCTCTTCTTACACAACGCACCCAAAAGCACAAAATAAAACCTGGCCACAGATTTGTAGACACAAATAACTTGGTGTGTGAGAAGGCACCTGCTGTGGCTCACCTGACCATCTCCCAGGCAGTGCCTGTTCAGGTTTTACAGAATAGGAGACTCTTGGTGGCCACTCTTCCCCTTTTCAGAGTCGGCCCCAGTGGCGTGTGGTGAATTTTTTCATAGGAAATAGTTAGGGCCAGTGTCATGACGTCACAACATTGTGCCCATGAGCATTGCGCCTCCCTAAGCCAGGCAGAAGCTTCCAGGGCTTTGGGGAGGAGGCTCCAGGCTTTAATACTTTAATTTACCGGGAATGTTTAGAAGAGTAGCCTAGTCACCTAGTCCACTGACAGCACACCACTAGTCAGCCCAATATATTTTGCAGACACGGCCCACCAGTTGAGATCTTCGTAGGAGGTCTGATCCGTGTACCAGCAGTAACAGAAGTTAGTTGGCCTGTTCTTTTCCTCTTCTCAGTGAATAGTGAAAACCATCTTCTTCCTTTGGCCTTTTTAGGATAACTGATTACTTTTGATATGGTGGTGTTTTATCTTCCTGTTCATTTTAAGAAAAAAAACTTGCTTCTGTGTTTTAATTCCTACAAATCACTTGGCAGGGGTGGGTGGGTAACTGAAAAGCAGGTGAAAGACAAATGTTTACTTATTTATCAATGTACCTTGTGCCATCCTTTTGTGAGTTTCCCAATGTTCGCTCCACAATGTTGGCTGATATTGTCAGGGAAATACACAAAATATTGAAGCCACTAGGAGTCCACCAATTTTGTGAGCCCCTCCCAGACCCAGGCTATATATCCTGTAATCACACCCTAGGTCACATCTGATAGGCTAATTCAAACTTTCCCTCTGGAGCCTGATTGGACAACTCCAATGGCCAATCAGATGCTACATTCTAAAACCCTCCCAGCCTATTATTCTAGGATCCAAACTCCAGACATAACGCTTACAAACCTACCAAAGGTCAGAATTGTGTGCTTTTCCATTCTGCAAAAGTTGCATAGGTAGTAAAACTTAGCTTAGTTACACTGGTGGAAGTCAAAAGTGGCTTGTAAGAGCTATGCGGTCTGAGCTGGAGCAACAACAATAGACTTGGTTACCTTCCCCCCAAGGTGAAGGGGAGTGAGGTAGCCAAGCCTGGCAGAACAGCTTACTCCATGGCATTAACCCCTTCATGCATTAGACTTAAGCATGTAGGTTATATGAGACTGGTTATCCCAACAGGAAACCCTTTGGAACATGCAGGAGATTTGTAGGAAAAGCAGGGTCCTGCTCAACCTCAACCTTTGTCAGCCAAAGACAGTGTGAAATATGGCAGTCTCCTCTCCTTCGTCCATTCTCTTCAATTCACAGAAAACTTAGGGGAAGGACAGTTGCTCTACTGTCTACCTGATGAGTGAATTTGTAGAACCCTGGATATTACAACATGGAGTGAATGATCCTAAACTTTTCTATAGATCCCCAAGCCAAACGGAGGACATAGATGATGCCTTCCTGGAACAGATGGCCAAGCATGCAAAAGGAAGGGAGATAGTAGTAATGGGGGACTTCAATTACCCGGATATTTGTTGGATGTCAAACTCAGCCAAGAGCATAAGGTCAAACAGATTCCTCACTGGCCTTGCAGACAACTTCATTCTCCAGAAAGTGGGAGAAGCAACAAGAGGAACAGCCATTTTAGATCTGGTCCTAACCAATGCTGATGACCTGGTTAGTGGGGTAGAAGTGGAAGGATCATTAGGCGCGAGTGATCATGCTCTTCTGAAGTTTACTATATAGCGGAAAGGAGCAGCCAAGCATACTAGGACTCAATTTCTTGACTTTAAGAAAGCCGACTTCATAAAACTTAGGAAAGTGCTGGGTGAAATCCCATGGACAGTAATACTAAAAGGAAAGGGAGTTCATGATGGCTGGGAGTTTGTTAAGAGGGAGATAGTAAAAGCACAACTTCAGGCAATACCAATGAGACGGAAACATGGAAGGTGCCTAAAGAAGCCAGGGTGGCTATCTAAAGAACTTTTAACTGAGTTAAGATTAAAAAAGGATGTGTACAACAAATGGAAAAGGGGGGAAACCACTAAAGAGGAATTCAAACAAATAGCCAGCACATGTAGACAGAAAGTCAGAAAAGCTAAAGCACAGAATGAACTCAGGCTTGCTAGCAACAAGCAACAAAAAAGGCTTTTATGGGTATGTTCGTAGCAAAAGGAAGAACAAAGAAACAGTGGGGTCACTCAGAGGAGAAGATGGTGAAATGCAAACAGGGGACACAGAAAGGGCTGAACTCCTCAATGCCTTCTTTGCCTCAGTCTTCTCCGATAAAGAAAACAATGCCCGACCTGAAGAATTTGGAGGAAATGATTCAGCAGAGGAAACACAGCCCAGAATAACTAAGGAGATAGTACAAGAATACTTGGCTAGTTTAGATGTATTCAAGTCTCCAGGGCCAGATGAACTGCATCCAAGAGTATTAAAAGAACTGGCAGATGTGATCTCAGAACCACTGGCAGTCATCTTTGAGAATTCCTGGAGAACAGGCGAAGTCCCGGCAGACTGGAGGAGGGCAAATGTTGTCCCTATTTTCAAAAAGGGGAAAAGAGAGGACCCAAATAATTACCGCCCAGTCAGTCTAACATCAATACCAGGGAAGATTCTGGAGCAGATCATTAAGCAAACAATCAGTGAGCACCTAGAAAGGAATGCTGTGATCACCAATAGTCAGCATGGATTTCTGAAAAATAAGTCATGTCAGACTAACCTGATCTCATTTTTTGACAGAATTACAAGCCTGGTAGATGAAGGGAACGCAGTGGATGTAGCCTACCTTGATTTCAGCAAGGCATTTGACAAGGTGCCCCATGATATTCTTGTAAAGAAGCTGGTAAAATGCGGTCTTGACTATGCTACCACTCAGTGGATTTGTAACTGGCTGACTGACCGGACCCAAAGGGTGCTCATCAATGGTTCCTCTTCATCCTGGAGAAGAGTGACTAGTGGGGTGCCACAGGGTTCTGTCTTGGGCCCGGTCTTATTCAACATCTTTATCAACGACTTGGATGATGGACTCAAGGGCATCCTGATCAAATTTGCAGATGACACCAAACTGGGAGGGGTGGCTAACACCCCAGAAGACAGGATCACACTTCAAAACGACCTTGACAGATTAGAGAACTGGGCCAAAACAAACAAGATGAATTTTAACAGGGAGAAATGTAAAGTATTGCACTTGGGCAAAAAAAATGAGAGGCACAAATACAAGATGGGTGACACCTGGCTTGAGAGCAGTACATGTGAAAAGGATCTAGGAGTCTTGGTTGACCACAAACTTGACATGAGCCAACAGTGTGACGCGGCAGCTAAAAAAGCCAATGCAATTCTGGGCTGCATCAATAGGAGTATAGCATCTAGATCAAGGGAAGTTATAGTGCCACTGTATTCTGCTCTGGTCAGACCTCACCTGGAGTACTGTGTCCAGTTCTGGGCACCACAGTTCAAGAAGGACACTGACAAACTAGAACGTGTACAGAGGAGGGCAACCAAAATGGTCAAAGGCCTGGAAACAATGCCTTATGAGGATCGGCTAAGGGAGCTGGGCATGTTTAGCCTGGAGAAGAGGAGGTTAAGGGGTGATATGATAGCCATGTTCAAATATATAAAAGGATGTCACATAGAGGAGGGAGAAAGGTTGTTTTCTGCTGCTCCAGAGAAGCGGACACGGAGCAATGGATCCAAACTACAAGAAAGAAGATTCCACCTAAACATTAGGAAGAACTTCCTGACAGTAAGAGCTGTTCGACAGTGGAATTTGCTGCCAAGGAGTGTGGTGGAGTCTCCTTCTTTGGAGGTCTTTAAGCAGAGGCTTGACAACCATATGTCAGGAGTGCTCTGATGGTGTTTCCTGCTTGGCAGGGGGTTGGACTCGATGACCCTTGTGGTCTCTTCCAACTCTATGATTCTATGATTCTATGATTCTGGAAAGATGGGGAGAATGAGTCATGTCATTTTCAGCTGCTACATAGTGGTTTGTGGAAACTGACCTTTGTTCTTGCCCATTTCTTCTTGGGAATCCTACCACCCTCCTACTTTCCTGACATTTCCAAGCTATAACAGTGGAGTCAGAAAGTAAAAATCCCTGGACACATTCACGTATGGTCTCCCTGACTGTGAGTCAGAAGTACTGTTATCAGACTTTTTTGAACAAAGCTCCACTGACTCATGACTTTAGCTTCAAGCAGTGGGCTGCTGTTTTCCAACCTCTCTTCCATTTAACACCTGATGCTAAACCTGTAATAGGTGGTGAGCTTCTCCACCAACCTTTGAATTAGGGGGGAAATGTGTGTGTTTCATCATTATAGGAGAAAATCCCAAAGCACTAATTATTACTAATATCCACTTTTACTTATTTGTCATTGAGTGAAAGGGCAAACATTAAATATGAGCTAAAATTATTGTTTTGACTTTAGGAATGCTTCCAGGTTCTGCCCTTGGCTGATTAATTTGATGCTAGGGAGACTATCTCTACAGGCTTGTGCCAGTATAATAATATTCCAACAGGAACTAGTCCAGTATTTTCATCAATGGTGAGACAAAGGCTCCTGTTCTTTGGTCCCAACATTTAATGTTCAGATGTATACAGCTTTGAACATGAGATTCCATATAGCTATCACAGCTAATAGCCATTGATATGCTTATGGTCAATTAATGTATTGAATTCTTTTAAAATATTTTATTTTAAAGCAACACACATTCTGAATTCTTTGAGTTAATTGTGTTGTGTGAAGTACGTTATTTTTACCATACCAGAGCCTATTTGAAATCATATGTATTAAGTGACTGGGACTCATATTATGGGAGATAAATTAAGAAATTAAAAAATTGTCCAGTAGCATCTTAGAGACCAACTAAGTTTGTTCTTGGTGTCAGCTTTCGTGTGCATGACAGACTGAAACAGAAGTCACCAGACCCTTATATACAGTGGGAGGGCGGGGTGGGGTTTTTATCAGAAGGGTAGTAGGAGATGGGTATGGTAAACCTGTTGATGACATTTATACAAGGGTCTGGTGATTTCTGTTTCAGTGTATCTGAAGAAGTGTGCATGCAGATGAAAGCTTATACCCAGAACAAACTTAGTTGGCCTCTAAGGTGCTACTAAGCTAAGGTGCAGGACGCGGGTGGCGCTGTGGGTAAAAGCCTCAGCGCCTAGGGCTTGCCGATTGAAAGGTCGGCAGTTCGAATCCCCGCGGCGGGGTGCGCTCCTGTTGTTCGGTCCCAGGGCCTGCCAACCTAGCAGTTCGAAAGCACTCTCGGGTGCAAGTAGATAAATAGGGACCGCTTACGAGCGGGAAGGTAAACGGCGTTTCCGTGTGCGGCTCTGGCTCGCCAGAGCAGCGATGTCACGCTGGCCACGTGACCCGGAAGTGTCTTCGGACAGTGCTGGCCCTTGGCCTCTTTGAGTGAGATGGGCGCACAACCCTAGAGTCTGGCAAGACTGGCCCGTACGGGCAGGGGTACCTTTACCTTTACCTTTAAGGTGCTACTGGAGAATTTTTTAATTTTTTATTTATTTCGACTGCATCAGACCAATACTGCTACCTACCTGAATCTATTATGGGAGATGCTACTGAAAAATACTAACATTGGTTTTTAAACATTAATTTTATTTTGTTCATTTCAGAATTGTAGAGTTCACATCCTTTGAAAAAGATTAGCCATAAACTACATTGGGAATAAAGAATACACTCTTTTTATACAGCTACTGTTGTTGTGGTGGTGGTTGTTATCCTTGCAAACATTTTAGAAAGGTTTGATCCCTCTTCTTGTTATGGTTGCAAAGCAAACCTAGTTTCTGATCATGCAAAATCTGTACTTGGATGGATTCCTTGCATGCATTCCCTAAATAGTTTATCCATGCTATCCCATTGATCTAGCCTGGTGTGGCACCAGGACCTGAAACTGCAATGCATCATCCAGATTTAATTGATTTATCTTAGCTGAATTTTAGGGTGGCCACCTACAGAGTGAAGACAGGAGTGCCTGGCGTGCTCTGGTCCATGGGGTCACAAAGAGTCGGACACGACTGAACGACTAAACAACAACAACCTACAGAGTGCCAACAAATAAATTGGGTGGAAATATTTGCTTAAAATTTGCATAATCTAATTTTTTTTTGGGGGGGGGGGAATACTAAATAGAAATACAACACATCTTACCAAGTGGGGAAGACTGTGACCTGTGTGCCTGCTCAGTCCAAGTGCTCACTGCTGATGGGCACTTCAATGACCCTGCTCTCCCTTCTGATGCCCATTTATCTTTAAACAGGACTTTGACCAGGCAGCTCTTCAAACTGAGAATAAGATTGGAAGAATAGAGACTCCACTCTTACAGCCCTTTAAAAAGGTTTGTCATCTGTAAAGTATGGTACAGGACCACCCTGCAAAATGTAAATGGGAGTCATTATTATTCCCCTGGTGTGGAGGCAGGCTTCAAACTGGGACCAATCTCCATAGCAAAACAGAAGCTAAAGGACTCTAAACTATGCACTGTTGCTCAGTAAATTGCTACTGGGTCATAAAACACATTCCAGTGGGCATGGATCCCCATCTCGCACTTGAGTGTAGACCGCTGGAGTTCAACTGGTGATAGAAACATTTAGAGTGCATTGATGGGGGAATTTTTATGGCACGATGCTCCAAAGTTCAGTGGCCCTGAGTTTACATTTTCTCTCATGCAAACTCACAGTCCTTCTGAAGATCTGACTTCAGGGAATGGTATAGCATATTTCAACATTTCAGGAATTCTGCCCTTTTTAGTGGCACAACTAACTTCCAAAATCACAGCTAGAATTTAACTAGCTTTCTAGATTACTTAAGGGTTTGAGAACAACTAGCAATAATAAACCTCTGTACTGATATTGCCCATGTTCAGCAACTGATGCCTGATCAGCAAATTCTTATGCCATCTTATGAATTTTCACCAGAAGTAATTAAAGCTGTCTTCATACAGGATTATGTGATATTGTGTAAACTATAATAGAACTTTCTTTTTAATTACAGCTATATTAGGAGTACAGAAGCAGTTGTAAAGCATGGAATGGGGGGGGGGAATGTTAATTGTGTGCTAAACAATTGGTTTAATAGACATGGCCATCTGGCCCCCTCCTTCTGCACCTGAGCCCAGATTCTGATCATGCCACATACACCCCACAGCTATTTAGAGGGGGGGGGGATGGACTTCCAAATTAGCACTGCGTTTTGCTTGGCCCTGAGTAGAAAAGGGTGCATGCAAAATGTGCCTTGGGTTGGCAGAGTTCTCCCTCCAATGGAGACTTAAATGTTAATTAGGAACAGACTGCTCCCTGCTGAAATGCAGCTATAGAGAAATGTGCACATATTGAATTTCCACCTGCCAGGCTACAGTCCCTCGGAGGAAGGTGTTATGTGCTGAAGTTCTCACCATGGCCACCAGGGGTGTTGTCCTGGACACTGGCCACTCAGGTCCACGTCAGTTAATTTAGGTGGGAAACCCTGGGGTGTTCTTGTTACAATGATGACAGCCGGCTGCCTATAAAAGCAGGCTGTCTGAGCTGTTCAGTACAGTTCAGTTCCAGCTTACTCTAAAGAACCACTTGGAGAAATCTCTGTGTCGTCTGCCATCTCCACCCACTACTTAATAGAAGGGATGGCAACCCTAGTATGACTCTTCTTGTTCCACCTTATACATGCTTAGTCAGAATAAGGCTCCATCTGCACTATACATTTAAAGCAGTATAAATGCTTAACAGTCATGGCTTCCCCCAAGAAATCCTGGGAAGGGTCATTTGCTAAGGATGCTGAGAGGCCCCTATTCCCCTTACAGAAATCTGTTTCTGGGATATTGGATATAGAAGGCCAGACCAAGCATCCCTGTTGAATGGTCACTTTAAAATGTGAAGGTTCATTATTGTTTCACAAGTTGTGTATGTCTTTAAGGGCCAGGGCAAATAACGAGACCCAGTCTTGCAGCTGTGAAACATAGCAGGTGCTGCTAAGTTGAGTTAATTAAGCTGTGTCAGCAATTGGGTATAGTATATAAGGAGCAGCACCTAGCTCTCTCATCACCCTGGGGGATGGGTTGGTGGTTGGGTTATGTTTGTTGTTGTTATCTTTAGTAGAATCAGAGAGTTGGAAGAGACCACAAGGGCCATCGAGTCCAACCCCCTGCCAAGCAGGAAACACCATCAGAGCACTCCTGACATATGGTTGTCAAGCCTTTGCTTAAAGACCTCCAAAGAAGGAGACTCCACCACACTCCTTGGCAGCAAATTCCACTGTCGAACAGCTCTCACCTGGAGTACTGTGTCCAGTTCTGGGCACCACAGTTCAAGAAGGACACTGACAAACTAGAACGTGTACAGAGGAGGGCAACCAAAATGGTCAAAGGCCTGGAAACAATGCCTTATGAGGATCAGCTAAGGGAGCTGGGCATGTTTAGCCTGGAGAAGAGGAGGTTAAGGGGTGATATGATAGCCATGTTCAAATATATAAAAGGATGTCACATAGAGGAGGGAGAAAGGTTGTTTTCTGCTGCTCCAGAGAAGCGGACACGGAGCAATGGATACAAACTACAAGGAAGAAGATTCCACCTAAACATTAGGAAGAACTTCCTGACAGTAAGAGCTGTTCGACAGTGGAATTTGCTGCCAAGGAGTGTGGTGGAGTCTCCTTCTTTGGAGGTCTTTAAGCAGAGGCTTGACAACCATATGTCAGGAGTGCTCTGATGGTGTTTCCTGCTTGGCAGGGGGTTGGACTTGATGGCCCTTGTGGTCTCTTCCAACTCTATGATTCTATGATTCTATTCTATGATTCTTACTGTCAGGAAGTTCTTCCTAATGTTTAGGTGGAATCTTCTTTCTTGTAGTTTGGATCCATTGCTCCGTGTCCGTTTCTCTGGAGCAGCAGAAAACAACCTTCCTCCCTCCTCTATGTGACATCCTTTTATATATTGGAACATGGCTATCATATCACCCCTTAACCTCCTCTTCTCCAGGCTAAACATGCCCAGCTCCCTTAGCCGTTCCTAAGGTGGTGGTCCTGGGGTTTTGAGTAAAGGTGGAATTTGGTAATTTAGGAAAAGAGTTGTGGTGAAACCTGGCAGATTATGGATGTGCAGCTTCCAGGGTCCACAAAAGAGCTTGGCAGACTCTAGAATTTACTGCCAATATTGGTTATCAACACCAAGAAAAACCAAACAGTTGCATTGTTTGGTGGCTCCAGAGTTGCATAGTGACATATATGAACCAACAGCCTCCAATTGTTAGAATGGGAACATTAAGATTCCAAGGCTTCTGAAACAGGCGGGCAAAGGAGATGCCCCAGCAACCTCTTGCTCAAAGGCGCTCAGTCCGTAGAGCAGGAGACACTCTTAATCTCAGGGTCCTGGGTTCAAGCCCCAGGTTGGACCAAAGATTCCTGCCCTGCAGGGGGTCGGACTAGATGACCCTCATAGGCCCCTTCCAACTCAACAGTTCTACAGAATTTTCCAAGTGTCCTCCCTCAGATTCTCTTAAGATTTGCAGCAGCAACTGCCCGCACATAGAATCCTAGGGTTGGAAGGGTCCCGAGGGTCATCTAGTCCAACCCCCTGCAATGCAGGAATCTTTTGCCCACCATGGGGCTCGAACCCGCGACCCTGCGGTGAAGAGTCCCTCGTGCGCTACCTGGTGATTCGATGACTGCGAGCAGATCCCCGTGGGAGCTCAGCGACACCTCTTGAGGGGCCATCGGGGTCTCTCCTGCAGGCGGGAGGGCGGAGGCAGCCGAACAGGATCCCGCGCGCGCGCCCCCGCGGGCCAGGCCGGAGCAGCGCTTGCGGTTGCCATGGCGACGGCTCACGCCGCTATTCGCGCACACCCCTCCTCCCCCCGCCACGCACCCTCCGTTGCCATGGCGCTGCCTCGACCAATAGGAAGGCGGGACGGGGGGCTTGCTGTCCCTCTTCCCCCCGCGCCGCCACTCCGGGCGCGAGGGCGAACGGGGAAGGCTTTCCGCGGCGCACTGGAGGCGGAAGTGGGCCGGGCCGAGCCTGGGCCGCGCCCGGAAGTGTGGGCTGAGGGCGAGAGGGTGCGGGGGTGCGGGCGGGGGGGCAGGACTTGGCGGCGGCGGCGGCGGAGCTGGCCCGACCCTCCTGGCAGCGCCTGCCTGCTGGGCTCCCCGACGCGCGCGCGGGCGGGCGAGGCGTTTGCGGGCGTCTCGAGCGGGTCTCGCGAGAGTTCCCTCCCGGGCGGGAGGCGGAGAGCGGCGCCGTTTCCCCTCCCCTCGCCCCCTCCCCCTCCAGGAAGCGCCTGGGCCCGACGCGGGAAGATGGCGGCGGCCGGAGGCGGCGGCAGCGGCAGCGCGGGCTGCGGCGGCTCCCGGGCGGCAGGCGGGCCCGAGCTGTGAGACCCAAGGCAGGGCCGGCGTGAACGGGCAAGCGGCGGCGGCGGCGGCGGCGGAGGATGAGCTTGCTTTGCGCTCAGTATCTCCGGTGAGGAGGGCGGCGGGCGACGCCGGGGGTGGGCAGGGGGGCGAGGGGGCAGCTCCGGGCAGGGCCTTCGCGAGGGGCCACGCTGCTGGCACCTCTTGGGAAGGGCGGGTGCGGGGCCTCGGCATCTTTCCGCAGGCGCGCCTCCCCTGCCCGTGCACAGGCCCGGGGAGGCCGGCGGGCATGTGCCGGGGATGCTGTGCCACACAGGAGGGGGCGGAAGAACATGGCCTCTGGCCGAGGAGCTTTCCCCACATTGTGCCATCCCGGCTTTGGCCAGTCTCGGCGGCCAGGTGCCCATGCAACAAAAAGGGCATGTAGGTTTGAAAAAGAAAGGAAAGGAAATCGTCTTGCCGGCCTATGTAATGGGTCTATATACAAGGTGAACATGATCACACACACACAACGTTAACTGCACCTGCTTGGGATTTTTCCACAATGCCCTCCCGAAACGAAGATTCGGTTAGGAAAAGGTGAGAAGTGGGAGGTGGACTCCTTACCATCTGCCTCCCTGTCCTGCCAGCCACACTGGTGTGCTCGCACCAGCTTCACTCGCCTCCAGAAACATGCCAAGGAATGTGAGAGGAGTTTTAAAAAAGGCATTCTGCATGGAAGAGCAGTTTTGGGGGTGGGAAGTGGGGTATCTATATATTAGGAGCAATTAAAAATGGCAAGGCGTCAAAGGAAAGGGTGTGGAATTAGGCTGCTGTATTATGGTGGAGGAACTGCTCAAGGGCTCTTTCTGAGAAGGGAGATTTGGTGAGAAATGAGAATGTGCAGGAGGGTGGTGATGTTTCATGGCTGATGGGAGAGGTGATGGTTGGATGAGCAAATGAGAAGACTGCATGGTTGAGAGGAATAGGCTGTTAAGGAAGTGAAGTGAGGGACCCTTGATCACTTAAAGCTGCTGTGTAGTGGCGGATAAGAAGCTGAGCATGACAACTTTGCTGCCATAGCTCTCTTGCCTTTCTGCATGAGTTCTGCAGTATTGGATAGGTGTGCCCCATTCATGCTAAACAGTCCTGCTTCTTTTGGCACCAGCACTTGACTTCATGTGTAAAGCGAAGCCTGTAACTGCAATAGGTTAAGCATCTAGAGCTCCTCTGTGTAAGATGCTATAGCAAAATGAACAGCAGTCTGTCTGCTGGTAGCCTCAAATCCTCTTCTTGTAAGCTTATAGTAGTACAGTGGTACCTCGGGTTACAGACTCTTCAGGTTACAGACTCCACTAACCCAGAAATAGTACCTCGGGTTAAGAACTTTGCTTCAGGATGAGAACAGAAATCACACAGTGGCAGTGGGAGGCCCCATTAGCTAAAGTGGTGCTTCAGGTTAAGAACAGTTTCAGGTTAAGAACGGACCTCCAGAATGAATTAAGTTCTTAACCCGAGGTACCACTGTAAACATTTTAGCAGTTATGGGGGAGCAGATTAGAGAGCAGAGATAATCCAGGAGGCATTTGTTGCTGTAAGGTGTGTATACTCTACTTTATATCATGAAGTTGCAGAACATAACCATGGACAAAGAGAATGCGTCCCCTCAAGGTTTTCAGTCAGTTATGCTTCAAAGAATACATCCTTCTACCATCTTGATCAACTTTATATTAGTCTAGATGGTTTTAGAATGTGACCATTGCTAAATGCTTTTCATCTATTATAATATATGTAGGTCATATGGTTGCTCTGCATGATAACACATTAGATTGACACATCCTGGTGTCTTGTCCTAGCAGTGAAGATTGTCACAAACAAAAGTGTGCTTCCTTCCTTGTTTATAGCACAGAAGCACAGAAATGAGAGCTCTAAATGATTTTTTTTTACCTTCAGAAGAAACAGGCAAAGGAAGCTGAGATACGGTTATCTGAATTGCGCAGGTGTCCTTAGTGAGCCTTCAGGATACAGAGGATGCTCTTTTTTGCTCTTTCTGTTGTAAAAGAAGCTGTCATCTGCTTTCTCCCAAAAGAAGTATCTCTGAATAAGGAAGACCTAGCCAGATACAGACCTGTGTCCGCCCTTCCCTCCTCAGGGAAGTTGTTGGAACAGATGATAGCAGAGAGATTCCAGGTGTTATTTGATGCTGCATTCTTCCTTGATACCTTTTCAGTCTGCCTTCAGAAGTGGCCGTGGTAGATCTGTGCCTGGAGATCAGCATGGGAAGCACTGTCCTTGCTGACCTTCTTAATAATAATAATAATAATATCTTTATTGTCATTGCCCCCTTCGGGGACAACGAAATTACTTGACTGCTCCATAAAAACACTAAATAAACAATACAGTATAATACAGCAAGGGAGATTAGATGACTTTCAAAGTCTGGGCTTCCCATTCAGGGCCGAGATCGCTCTGGAGAAGAAGCTGTTCTTAAGATGGCTCATTCTTGTCTTCATCGTCCTGTATCTCCATCCCGACGGCAAGAGCTCGAAGAGACGGTGACCAGGATGCGATGGATCTTTTACTATGTCCAGTGCCTTCCTATGGCACCTTGTGGCATAAATCTGCTCTAAGGTGGAGAGTGGGCAGCCAACAATGCTCTCTGCTGCCTTAACAACCCTGCACAACCCCATCCTGTCCTGGGTAGTACAGCTTCCGTACCACACACATAAGCCATAAGTGAGCACGCTCTCAATGGCACAGTGATAGAAGGCAAGCAGCAGTTTCTGCGGAAGATGGTTTTTCCTTAGTATTCTCAAAAAGTACAGTCTCTGCTGCGCCTTCTTCACAAGCCCCCTTGTGTTGACACTCCAGGACAAATCCTCTTGTAATTCAATGCCCCAAAATCTGAACGTTGTTACCCTCTCCACACAGACCCCATCAATCAAAAGTAGCTGGACGTTGCTCTTCTGTCTCCTGAAGTCCACCACAAGTTCCTTTGTCTTCCTTGTATTTATGAGCAAGTTGTTAGCTCTGCACCACTCTGTCAGCCGCTCCACCTCATCTCTATAATCCGTTTCACCCTCCCTTCTTGGAGCTCTTCGCAGCTTTTGATACTGTGGACCTTGTCAGTCTCCAGCACCTGTTAGAGCATTTTGAGGTATGCTCTTCAGTGGTTTCATTCCTTGTAGTTTGAATGTACCATGAGGGAGACCATTGGAGAGGCTTTTAGCCCCATGACAACTGCTGTGTTGCATTTCACAGGGCTCAGGGTTTTACTGCTGTTTAACATCTGTATGAAATCATTGTGCAAGTTCCTCCAGACTTTTGGAGTATCACCTTTGGGTGTCATCAGTACACTGGTGCCCAGTTCTGTATCTTATTAAGTAAGTATCCAGGAGCTAACATTTCTCTTTTTAACCAGGTTTTGCAGCTGTGTTCAGAAAAAAATTATTGAGCCGATAAGCGGAATTCAGGCAAATCAGAGATAATGCTGGTGAGAAGCAGATTGCTGTAGTCCAGATATGGACTTTGGTCCTCCAGATGTGACTGTACTACAGCTGCCTTCAGACCCAGCAAGCATAGCCAGTGACCAGGGATGATGGGAGTTGTAGTTCAACAACATTTGGAGTCCAAAGGTTCCCCTGCCTGAAGTATCAGTCCATCTGCTGCAGAATCTGCACTCGCTTTTGAAGGGGAGAGACCTTGTCCAACAGGACCCCTACTTTTCAAATTTCCATGCTTGATTGATTTAATACACTTTATTCTGGACTTCATGTGTTTTGTTAAATGCCATATTGCATTATTTATGGTTTTATCTTTCCTTTGTAAGCCACTTAGTGAAAAATGTTGAAAAAGCAGCATATAAATATTTGAAGTAACTGCAGGGAATCCACTGACAGTTCCTTTCTGGATGCCCTTATGGCCCTGACAGTGCATAGTTTTATAACCTGAAGCTGGCAATTTTGCTCTTGACACTTGCTTTGTCAGAAAATGGGCTGCAGAGTTCTATATCTGTTGAAGCTTCTGAACAGTCATCAATGGTAGCTCAGCATATGTGTTATGGACAACAGGCTCTCCATAAAGTTCTGAAAATGCTTTCTTTTCTCTAGATACCTTGTGTGTTTATGTTGCATCTGCTTATATTCCTAGAGAGGTTACATATTTAGATTCTGTGGTAACAATTCTGTTTGGATTGTACTTCATAAGCCCTTTATAGCAGTTCCAAAACATCTGGTTTTGTTTGTGTTTTCAAAAAATAATGGACTAATATCCCTTTCTTGGGGAAAGAATGAGGAGAAGATGAATTGGGACAGGACAAATATTCTAGGCCCTTTATATCACCTCTGCTGCTATGTGCAAAGTCAGCTGGAAACAGAACTAGCCACTGCTGGATATGTCCACAATAAAGATCTGCTAATAAATGGGTACAATTGGAGAAGTATGGCTTCTGCAGTGATTGGTGCCATTCTAATAGTCGTTAGCCCCTGTTAGTCATAGTGGTAAGGTTGCGGGGCAAACATGATTGCACATGCTACAATGAAAAGTGAAGTGGAGAACTATGTGAAATCATTGGTGGTAGTTGTAAGAGGCAAAGCAGGAGTAATGAGAAGGGAATGAAGAAGTAAGCCCCATACTGTAGTGGATTTACTTCTAAGTTAACTTGCATAGGATTGCACTGTATTTTTAAAAAGAAGCCCAACATTCCTTCAGGCCCTGTGGACATTCACAACATAAACTAAACCAGTTTCCTATGAAATCCAAAATATATTTGTTTCCAAGGAATGAGAAGAATCCTTATCTGGCTAATGTGTCTTTAGTTCTGTCAATTATGCATCATAAGGGTTCGGGGGGGGGGCAAAAAAATGTCTTTGAAAACCTTGTTTGCTTCTCATATTCACCTGTTGAGCAGAATTGGAAATTTCAGTTTACCACTACATTCATTATCAATGTGGGGTTGTCTTTGAGCCTGTTTCAAAGTGAAATCCAGTATTAATTCAGAACGTCAAGTAGTATCTACTGTATTTGAAGTCTAGTGAATGAAATTGAAACTGTATTACAGTTGATTTTTTAACATTTTTCAAAGTCTTCATTAATAGCCTTACAGGAGTTCCAAATTGTACCAACTCCCCATTGATGTGAAATTGCTATACCTTGTGAATCAAAGCCATTTTGATCTTACACTCTCTGTTTTCACCTCAAGGTGACTTAACTTTGCACATGTAAATCTGCAAGTGCAGTCGTACCTTGGAAATTGAACGGAATCCATTCCGGAAATCTGTTCAACTCCCAAAACGTTCGGAAACCAAATCAAGACTTATGATTGGCTGCAGGAGCCCCATCAGATATTCGGCTCCCAAAAATAGTTTGTAAACCAAAACGGTCACTTCTGGGTTTGTGGCGTTCAGGAGCCAAAAGGTTCAAGAACTAAGCTGTTTGAAAACCAAGGTACAACTGTATTTGAGTATCAATTATTGACCTCCTAATCTAGGGAAAATCAAGAGCCAGAAATGGGGAACATCGATCTGGGTTGTTTTACAAAATGTCTTCTGTTTCCAACATGTTTTCTGCACAGTATTTTATCTTTTAAAAGTATTTTCCTATAGAGTTGTGGGCGGGGGGGGGGGAGTAAATTGTACAGAAGGAAGAAAAAATAATTTTCTGTTACTTTAACTTTGCACTATTCTCCTCCTCTAAGCCCTAGTTCAACTCTGAAGTAGTGTTTATGAACTTATCAGTCTGTACAGGGTTTGTTCCTACTGAGTTGTTTGGCCTATAAAACAGATCAGATTAGATTAAAACACAAAATAGGACTTCGTTTAAACTGTAAAAGAAATTGAAAAGAAATTTTATGGAACTAGGGGCAGGGGGGAGGGAAGGCAAGGATTCGGAGAATCCCATTTTATGGATTTGATAATGTTTTTGTGTATACTTTTCTTTCTTTCATTGTTGTTTGTTTTTATTTTTGTTACTTTTGTTGAAAATAAAAATAAACTGTAAAAGAAATTATATTTTGGGGAGAAAAACATTAATATATTAAAACATTAATATATTAAAACATTAATATATGCTATTGATGATGTGCTTGGTTTCGAATTCATGGGGTCAAAATTTCAAGTTTGACATAGGTTTCAAACTGTACCAACCTATGTTACCCAGAAGTCACTGTTGCCATAGCCCTGGGGTTGGAAATCTGTTTGTCTTTGGGTATTGTGTTGGAAATGTATCAAGAGCTGGAAGGCTTGATGAATATCGAGATTGGTATTATAATTAGATAAATCTTGGGTAAATACTGTAGATTCCCTGACTATTGTCTGGGCTTAATGGAGTTGGAGTCCAGTGTCTGCAGGGCCACAGGTTCCCTACCTCTGCTTTAGTCTTTGCACAAATTCAGTTTTTAAAAATCATGTAAAGGCATATGAGTTAATTGAATAGTGTTTTTTCCTTACCTTGCTCAGTGACGGTGGTTTTAAACTTTCTCCTCTTAGGGAACTCTTTCTCATTGATTTGTCTTCCAAATAACCTGTGTGGGGTAGAAGATAATTCTGAGACATGCTCTTGGGTTAGTCATTTCATACAGAACATGAGCCTCATTTTTGTCCAGTGCATCTGGAACACTTGCTGTTTGACAAGCTGTCTTTTGGGGAAGTTGGACTTCTATTACTGCTATTAAGTGAGAAGAATCCCTGATAAGCTTCACCTTGGGGTTCACTGAATAGAGTTTGGAAACCAGTGTTTTATCCTTCTGTTTTCTTTCAGATCTCTTTTGGTAATGCCCGGTCGTCACCTTCCCTGAGAGCTGCAACTACTCAGCATTTCTTTCCTCTCCCGCTTTTTTAGACTTCTGGCCCTCTGTGTTTTTGCATTCTTATTCATACTAAGTTCTGTTGTCAAAGAAAGCTGGAGAATAACAGCAATGGTAGTATTTGCTTACTTGTGCCAGTTTTAACATACCTAGCTAAACTTTTTCCTTGATCCAGATAGCCAGGCATGCTACTTTCTAAATCAGGAGTAGCCAACATGATGTTCTTTGTGTGCCATTGGACTACAATTCTCACCACCCCTGTCCATTGGCCATGCTGGCTTAGACTCTTGGGAACTGGAGTTCAACAACATTTGAAGGGCACTCTGCGGAAACACCTCTTGTTCTAAGTTATATGATATACATGGTAACAGTCTGGATTCTTGGACTACATTAACACCTTACAACTACAGTCTGTTTTACAGTCTCCTGCTACAGCTTGGATGCAGTCTGACTTTGGTGGTAACCATTGTTGCAGAGTAATTATCAGAGGGAGTTTCACAAAGTGCACCCTTTTGAGAACTCGAGGATCTATCTACATAGTCCCATCCCAACAAATTACTTTTTTGGCTTTCTTTGCCAGTGCATGCTTTATGGGACTGTTTCAGGGAGATGAGAGAAATGGGGGTGTCTTGTAGCTTCCATAGATTGATTGCTGTAGATCTGACAGAGATGGCTTTCTGCCAGTTTTGTCTCTTCCTGAGTTCAAGACCAGTAGTCAAAGAGTCCTGAAGCTTTAGAAAAGGTACGCTGTGAATTGAAGGCCTCATAGCATGTTGGCTATCCCCAGGCATTTGGTATAGGAAGGTAGTTCTAATTAATAGGGGACTGCTGCAGATTGTGGAAGTTCTGTGGCGGAGTCCTGCTGCTATCCCAGTGGTCTTCAAAAGGTGGTTGTGCAGTATTTTCCTTGATAAGATTTTACCGCAGAATATGAATTTTTAAAATATCAAAAAGCACACTATTCTTTGAGAAAGGGTATTGTGGTTGTAGATTAGGTACATACATTTTTTTTTGTCTTTTATTACATCTTACCAACTTGATTGATCATTGGCTTACTTTAGGTTGGAAGCATAAATTAGATAAAGGTGGAAAGTACGGCATTGATCGAATGACTATAGTACCAGAATCATATACAGTGGTGCCTCGCAAGACGAAAAGAATCCGTTCCGCGAGTCTCTTCGTCTTGCGGTTTTTTCGTCTTGCGAAGCAAGCCCATTAGCAGATTAGCGCTATTAGCGCTATTAGCAGTTTAAGTGGTACCTATTTATCTATTTGCACTGGTAGGCTTTCGAACTGCTAAGTTGGCAGGAGCTGGGACAGAGCAATGGGAAATCACCCCATCGCATGGATTCAAACCACTTACCTTCTGATCGGCAAGCCCAAGAGACTCAGTGGTTTACACCACAGCAAAGTCAGTGGGATTGGTTTGCCTGCAAACTTTATATTGGTCTGTCAGGGCTGGCTCCGGGTCCCAGCTCACCAAGGACCAACGCTAGCCGGTAGTAACATATCAAAGTCTTTATTAAAGAATAGTTTCCATTTCAAAGCCTCAGCGTCCCAGCTCTACATCTGGACTCTAGACCGGCGAAGCTCCGTCTGAGTCTTCCCCCCCTGCGCACCAGTTTAAGACTCTAATCTTACTCCACCTCTTCCTTCTCTCTCTCTTCCTCTGGGTCCTACTACCCCCTGGGGTCTCCTCCCTCCTGGACTCTTCTGAGGCAGACGTTGACCCCTCTGACTCCTCCCCCTCTCTTCGGCGGGCTTTAGGACCTGGCTCCCTACCCGGGCTGCCCACCTTGCCGCCCTCCTGTACATTTGAACTTGGCGCGCGCGCGCGTTTAACTTTCCTGATGACCGTTTCCTCGCTCCCTGACGAGGGTGTGGTCCCTCCTGCCTCACGTTCTCCCGCTGCCCGCGCGCCCCCTGATCCCGATGCCTGGGACTCCTCCCCCCTACTGCGCTCTGGGGGGGACGCTGGTCCGGATTTCCAGCTGCTACTCTCTGAGTCCCCTCTGGCCCCTTCTTCTCGAGGTGCCCCCCCGGGCACTCCCCTTGCCCTGACTATGGGGGCCCCTTTCTGTGAATCTTCCGAGTCACTGGAGAGACTCAGAGACCTCGGACTGCTGTCCCCGCTGACATTTCCTTCAGACTCCTCCCCCTCGCTCTCCACTTCCTCCCTCTCCTGTGACTCTGCTCCTGAACCCCTGACATGGTCCTAAATGTATTTCTGTAGTCTTCAAACATTTGAACCAATGTAACCATAAAAGATAAACAGATCTGTCTTATAGATAGGTAGCTTTTTGAAGATATGCTTTCTGCAGTAAAACTTGTATCAGCTTTTCTGAAGATACTGTTTCCTCACATTTCTTTAGCTTTCTTCATGTTTCTTCAAATATATAGTGGTACCTTGGTTGTCGAACGGCTTAATTGTTGAACAAATTGACTCCCAAACGCCGCAAACCCGGAAGTGAGTGTTCTGGTTTGTGAACATTTTTTGGGAGCCAAACATCCAACGTGGCTTATGCAGCTTCTGATTGAGTGCAGGAAGCTCTTGCAGCCAATCGGAAGCCACACCTTGGTTTTCGAACTGTTCCGAGAGTCGAACAGACTTCCGGAATGAATTAAGTTCAGCAACCAAGGTACCACTGTATTTCTTTCATCTTTGAAGAAATTTTCTCATTGTAGCTTTTGTTCTCTCATGCAGGATGTTCTTTCTTGCTTGTGAAGGCAACTCATTGGCAAGACCTCACTGTGTGGGTAGGGGAGAACATAAGAGTGCAATCACATTCTCTTCCTCTCTCCTCCAGCATTTCTAGTATTTGGAATCTGAGGCATAACAGCCATTGGTACAACACACATATAAAATCACTTACAAGCTATCTTTTTAGGCGTAGCTTACTCAAGACAGCGTACTCAGCATAAAAACACAACATAACCAATTTACAATAGCAGCACTATTAACAATATCTTAAAACACAGGCCAAATAATTTGCTTTTTCACATTATCATGTGTAAATGTTCTTAGCATGTGCACCAATCCATTGATGAATGTGTGTGCTTGTTTATCTAATTAATAAATATATATTGTGCACCTTTAATGACAGTTTCTAGAGCTGTTTTACAAGCATAATATGAAATGGTGAGAAAACGGCCAAGTCCAACAATATTGTGTGTGTTAGCATGTCAGCCTAGGCAGGTGTGGTACTGTGGTGGTAGTGCTCAGAGCAAATAGGCTGGTGCATACGGTCAGGTTATTTAAATGTGATGTTCTACATGTTCTTGAGCTGTACTCATTGTTTGTTTCAGACCTTTACTTTGGTCATACTTTGTAAAATGGCTGATCTTAGTGGGGACCATTCACAAAGCAGGGTTGCTTCCACTGGGAGCCATCTTTTATTTCAAACTAGCAGAATGCCCAGCATTGTAGCGTGAAGGGCAAACCTATTTACTACAAGGACCCCTAGTTGCCGGCAAACTCATTGCAACACTGGAAGCTGTTATAAACTAGATCAGGCTGCTTGTCTCTCTATCTCAGGATTGCCTACTCTGACTGGCAGTGGTTTTCCAGAGTCATATGTAGACATTTTTCCATCACCATCTGCCTAGTCTCTTTTTTTAAAAAAAACCCAAACAAACCCAAAAACAAGCTGTCTCAGAAATTGAGGCTGGGACCTTCTGCATCCAGAGTGTCCCACATTCTGGACAGGTGTTGATGCATTGCTTGCAAAGTTAAACCTTCCTACCCATTTGGCATGCCAGTTTAGTTTATTTGTGCATTATGAAGAAACATAGAACCTTTTCAAAGCATGGATCATTGAGGACTTACTCCCTTTGACCCCTAAGGAGCTGTTGGTTTTCTTGAACTAGATGAGTGACTGTAGGGAACCCTTTTTAGTCTTGCACCTACTATTCTAAATGATCATCTCACACAGATTCTCCATTGGACAATTGTGAGACCTTGTCAGTTAAAGTAATTTTAATGTGGGAGAAACTGCTAAAGGGAAGAGCAGGAATTGAAAGGTGCATACGTTGGGGGTGAAAGTACCAGCTGCCAGGAAGCAGGCCCTGAGACGGGAGCCTTGACAGCAGGTGTTAGAGCGTCAAGGTTAGGACTATTTTTAGGGAAAAGTATACAAACATAGCATGGCATGGCAGTCTGTTTGTTTTGAAACCGCCTTTGCAAAAGCTATATGTAAAATATAGATTGCAGTTGATGAAGCAAAGCAATATTTAGACCTTACCACAATAACTCAAATGTATCTGAAATCTTTGTTTTTATACATTGGTTAAAACATAACTGCACTTTTTATCTACAACAAAATGTTTTCTCTAAACACAGGACAAAGAGAAGATGGGATGAGGATGAGAGCCAGTGTGGTGTAGTGGTTAAGAGCAGTAGTCTCGTAATCTGGGGAACCGGGTTTGCGTCTCCGCTCCTCCACCTGCAGCTGCTGGGTGACCTTGGGCCAGTCACACTTCTCTGAAGTCTCTCAGCCCCACTCACCTCACAGAGCGTTTTTGGTGGGGGAGGAAGGGAAAGGAGATTGTTAGCCGCTTTGAGACTCCTTCGGGTCGTGATAAAGCGGGGTATCAAATCCAAACGCTTCTCTTCTTCTTCTATAGTTCAAATGACAAAAACTCTAGAACATATTTTATCTGATATATTTTCTGAGAGTCTTAGAAAATGCAGGTTTTTCAACATCCTGAGTTGCAGCATTAGTGTTTTAGAAGGGAGGGTCACATTGTAAGTTCATTAGGTTTTTTTCTAAGGTACTACAGTATAGCTGAATAATTCTGAAGAGTGATGATGGTTTATAAATCAGTTGAATAAAACTGAAGCTACTGATATTTGGTTTCCTCTGGCTCTAGAATTTAGTGTACTTAATTCAGATAGAAACTGCAAACTGCATGGTGTGGCAAAAGTGGATGGTTAGTAGTTTTCTTCCTTGTAATACTAGAATCTGTCCAAGATTCAGGACGGACAATAAGCAGGTAGTTAACACAGTACTTGGTAAGATAAGACTAGACCAGTTCTGTTATATTTAGTAGAACCAGATAATTAACTACTTGACAGTGCATCATTTCTTGATAGAAATGAGACTGTAGATCACCTTCATTTGAAGTCTGCCTGATAATTTCTCTTAAGGCTTTAAATTTACCCATAAAAAGTGTTGTGAAATATTGTCTCAAAATATGGTTAAATAGTAGTGTCAATAACTAAAAGTTATGCATAGTTCTCTACTAGTTTGAAACTCCTTTCCACTAGTTGGACTTCTGCATCAAATCATGTTTGCATGTTACACAACCGCTTGTTGCTGTACGACATTGAAACCAGGAGTCAGCAAACTCTTTCAGCAGGGGGCTGTTCCACTGTCCCTCAGACCTTGTGGGGGGCCGGACTATATGTTGCCATGATTATGACCCGCATTTTTGGCAAAAACCCACGTTGACAGTTATTATTTCTCTCGTGAGTGGGGGGCTAAGGTAAGCGTACCATTTCTGTCAGCCCTTGAGAGTGTGTGCGCATGGGTGGGTGAAGGGAAAAACCATTGGCCAAGCTAAGTCAGGCCAGTGCCGCTCAAGCAAAAACGTTCTTTTCCCTGTGTGAGGGAGGACAAGGCGGTTGCAGCTATTTACCTTTCCATGGCTTGCACTGTGTAGCTAACAAGCGGCCTCCCCAGCAGAACTGCTTCGGAGCGCAGCTGCCCAGGTGCTCCCCACTTCCTCTGGCAGGGAGCACCGCTGCCACAGACACCAGCGGGCGTCGCTCCCGAGGCGCCTCCGAGCCCCTGCTGTCGCAAGTGCCCTTCCTGAGGTCAGTTGCCGGCAGCTCCATGGTGGAAATCCGAACTGTGGCTCTTTTTCCCTCTTCCCCACCCCTCCCCCAGAATAAAATATTGCTGCATGCACAACGGACGGAGAAGGGGCTTGTCTCAAGCAGCCGCCCGCCTCACTTTTGACCCCCAAGCCTGGCTGAGTCGCAGAAACCATCACGTGTGTGCGCTATGCCGGCTGCCTGGATTCCCGGACCGTCCGCGGCCGGATCTAGAAGGCAATTGGGCCTGATCCGGCCCGTGGACCTTAGTTTGCCGACCCCTGAATTAGACTATCGGGTACGCTTAGCATTCCTTTCAAAATTGGCAAAGCAGACATGGGGAGCAGCTGAAAGGGGAAGGGGTGTTGGGATTTGGTGATCTAGTTTCCTAGATCTGGTGAAGTTTAAGGAGGTGGTACTTGCAGTTGTCAAGATCTGTGCAAGAAAAAGTTGTCATCACTCCATAGCTCATTTGTTGTTACAGTAAATGAAGGGGATGGGAATCGGAACTTTTGATTTTGATAAAGCAAAACTCCTCCCATAGGGAAGGGAAGGGAAGGGAAGGGAAAGGGGATTGGTGAATAGTGTTCTGGCTTATTCATGTTGTGGTTTAGCATGATGGGCAAACTTCATGTATGTGAATAAAGATGGGAAGCATAATAGGCTCAATCAATCCATAGGATCTATTTATTAATTTATTTAACAAAATTTATATACCGTTTGATTATAGAGAAACAGCAACCTCTAAGCTGTTTGCAAAAATACTAAACATTAAATTTCCCATTAAAAACAGTTAGAAGCAGGTATTTAAAAGCATCAACAAGATTATTAAAATGAACAAAAGAGATTAAACGCATTTAACTTCTACATGTCTGGATAGGCTTGCCTAAACAAAAATGTTTTAAGCAGGTGCTGAACAGATTACAGCAAAGGTGCCTGCTTGATGTCAATATGAGGGGAGTTCCGAAATGTAATATTATGTAGTACTTTTGAACAGTGGCATAGCAAGGTCAGATGGTACCTGGTGCGGAAAATTTCTCCCCCCCCCCCCCCCCGCATTGAAATTCTTAAAAGAAGGAAAAATAAGATACTCACATTGGAAAGTGTAATTTTCGGGTTTATTTACTTAACATTGTGAGCATAAGCACTTAAAACCGTTTTTTCCTAACTTTGTTCTCTGCAAATTTTGAAATCACATTATCAATTTCTTTTGCTACTTTGTTTTCAATTGACAAGATGGCTAAGCCAGACAGCTTTGCCGATCTCAACCTGATGCCCTTTCTGATTCTGCTTCCAGTCTTTCTCTTCCTGCCTCCGCTCCCTGAAAACGTTTGCTATGCATCTAGGCCTGTGATATAGCGAAGGCCAAAGAAAGAGAGAAAGGGTGGCCTTCCTGTTAGGCAGGGAGACGAGGCTGCTTCAGGTGCTAGAGTAGGGGGGCAGAAGAGCAAAACCCAGCTGGGAAAAGAGGAATCTGCTTCAGTCTTGCTCTGTCGTAAGGAGCTTCCCAGGACCTTCTGAGCAGAGGCACATCAGATAGGGAAGCTAGGAGCTAAATGGCACCTTAAACCTAGGTTATGGGCGCAACAACAGAATGTCTAGGCGTACTTTTTTATAACAAGAATACAAAGCTGAAAATGAATGAACTGCAGCTAAAATCTTATGTTTGTTTTTCACATGCTCTAGTCCTTCCCCTGCCCACTCCACTAATATTCTGAAAAGCGTCTCTTCTCCATTCTTCAGAGAGTGGCTGGAAGTGGGGAGGCAGAAAAAGGTCCGCCTTTCCTTCCACTCTGCAGTTTTAATCTGAAATCTTAGGCGCAGTACTGCGCCCAGAGCTCAGAAACTGCTTGCGCTAATGAAATTCCCTGTTGCAAAATGCGCCTAGAACAATGGGAGTTTCGAACGCTGGCCCCAGACTGGGGACTGCTTCTTGGATTATACTGGTCTGTTGATTTTCTGAAAGGTGTTCTTAAAACATCAGCACCAGATAGAATCTCTGGAGGAAACTGAAATCATTGGGAGATGAGGAAGAAGCAGAGGGGACCAGGGAGGCTGGTGGGGCTCAAGACCAGAGAGGAGGGGGAGCAGGAGCCGGAGGCCAGGGGGGCCGGGAGGGTCTTGGCCAGAGCCATCACAGGTTGCCTGGGGAAAGTGTGGCAGGCTCTGAGCAGCCTCAGTTTTCCCCACCTGTGAAACTGGACCAGCTGGGCAACTGGCTGTCGTGTTCACCCCCGCTGGGAACAAAAAGGCAGCACCAAAGGGAGGACAGTATTTTTTAAAAAATGAATTTGTCATTGTTTGTCTTATTTATATTTATATGATGCTGTGTTTTATGTTAGAGATTGCAATAATGCTGTTTGTGATTATTGTGAAACACTTTGAGCTCAACATTTGTTTTTGGACAAGCGAAATACAAATATTAAATCAAATCAAACCCTGCCTTTCTTCCTAAGTTGCCTTTTACTTTGTATTTCTTTATTCAACTTTTTTTTTAAGGTGCAGAGGGTGACAGTGGACTACAGCAGCCCGGCCATGTAGTCTGCTTTCTACACTGCACAGTGGGCAGCCTGAGGGAGTAACATAAAACAATGCTGTTGTGTAGACCACTTGTATTATTATGCTCTATTGCGGCTTGGAGGAGGATCGTGGCTGAGAAGGGTTTGCAACAGCCACTCTCATTTTGCCCCAAGGCAGCTTGGTGCATGTGGCTGAGAGGTGGGGTGGCGGTAGGGGGCTCACATCAACCCTGCAGGGCAGGCCACACTTTCTCCCCACAGGAGAGCTCTTTTCACAGCTCTGTAACTGGAATTCCATGCAGGGAAGGCATGCCTCTGAGCATATACAGACCACAATCCCAGGCCCCAACACCCCATAGGGGTTGGGGGGGGGAGTGAGTGAGAAAGTTGCCTCTGCTGCCTTCGTCCGCCCATCCTTTCTGCCTCGCTTACCTTTGCTGGTATGCCTCCCCCACTCCCCGCCCAGACCCTAAGGAGGCCCACCCTGCAGGGCTGCTGGGAGTAATCTTCTGTCTCTCAAAGGGTGATGGGGGCTCCTCTCACCATGAACCCCAAGAAGAAAAAGGGCAGAACGCCTTCTTTGATGCTTGCATGGTGTGTGACTTCTTTTTAAAAGCCCCTTTTCACATGACACTGTGCCAGGATTGGGGCCTCTCGCCCCACTTCTCTCTTTTCTGGGGACAGGACTCCTTGCTGCCAGGCAGGCGGAAGGGGAGAATTGCAAAGAAACTGAAACAAATGCTGAGAGGCTTGTGCTAGAAAGAAATGAAGGAGAAAGACGCCGGGGGGGGGGGGAGCAGCGGGTGAGAGAGAAGCTTCGTTTTGAAATGCACCATTTGTTTAAGGGGCATTTTTAAAAAGAAAGAAAGAAAGTTGTTTAAACACTAAGAAATGGGATGATAAGCTCTAGGGTTTGTGCCTCTATATGGATTCCAAGATATCCGATTGTTGGAGTTCAGAGGAATCCCTCATCTGGATCTTGTGTAGAAATGAATTTTCTTCACCGGAAGAACGAGTTTCAAAGTTTTACTGCAGAACCGTCTTAAATACTAGTTACAATAAGATAAATGTTATGAAATACCAAAGTAACACAATGTAAACAGTTAGAGCTGAATCCACCATGGGGGTAATGGACCCCTCAAGGCTTCTCCCCAACCCACCATTTCCACTTCTGGAAAACCAGGGAATCTGCTGAATGCATTCCTGGTTCAAGGTGACACGTGCACAGCCGGGCTCCCTGAGAAGGAGAGGAGGAGGAGGCAGAGGCTGGGCTCCAGGGTCGGGATCCTGGAGGTTTGGGCTCGGGCTGAACCTCTCCCCACCCTCAGCCTCCACCCCCACCCTGCCCACTTCTCCTTTCCCGCCAGCAGCGGGGGCAGAAGGAGCGTGGCAATGTTGTTTGCCCAAAGCCGCTGCTTTCTTTCAGGGAGCGGGTGCGTTCAGCCGTCACCCCCCTCAGGATGGCACCCGGCCCACCCCCCTTTCTCCGCCACTGCTTTTATTTTTTCTATATTTTTGGCAGTTTACATATGCTTATTCCAATGCAAAGTCTCTCAACAGAACTGAAATGAGTTCAATATCTTGGTTCTGCATTATGGTAATACTTTTTGAGGGATGGCATGGGGAGTGGGGTGGTAAGAGTCTTGCTGAACATATTGTTTCAGAATTACAAATCTTGTGTTCAGGCATTTAATAGGGCATTTAATAGGATAGAAGTAAATGTAAAAGTCACTAAACCTGACCTAGAGGAAATATTATAGTGTGGGCTTCCTTTTCTTTTTTTTGAGAAAGAGAATCACTACTTTTCCATTGTTTGGTATCTCAGTAAAATGGTTAAATGCATCCTCTTCTAATGATAATTTTGGATATGTGATACTGAGCATCTAATTACTCCCACTTAATGTATTATAGGAAATGCTTTTTTGACACCCTTGAGTCTTCCAGATTGAAATTCAGATCGGTTGTACTGTGCCCATAAAAATGGGGCACCTAAGATGTGAATGTGCTGGATTTTTACTTTCATCAGCCCTTTCTGGTTCTGACAATTATTATTTTGTATTTCATTTGCAGGCAGGCAGAAGTCCTGAAGGCTGACATGACGGGTAATGAGCTTTGCTTTTCATTTCAAATCAGCCAGAAACTTGGGTGGTCTGCTTTCCACAATTGCTAGTACAGTGGTACCTCTGGATGCGAATGGGACCCGTTCCAGAGCCCTGTTTGCATCCTGAAGTGAACACAACCCGCGTCTGCGTGGGTCACAATTCACCGCTTCTGCGCATGCGTGTGATGTCATTTTGAGTGTCTGCGCGAGCAGCGAAACCCGGAAGTAACGCATTCCATTACTTCTGGGTCGCCGCAGAACGCAACCCGAAAACGCTCAACCCGCAGCTACTTCAACCCTAGGTATGACTGTAAAATACATGAACTACAATCAGTAAACTGTGTTTTTCCTTTTAATGTGTGCCCTCTACTTCTGACAATGCTTCTGACAACTTTGATATCTGCCCCCTTTTCTGCACCCAGAACACAAGAGATGCACTAGCATAACTCGCAAAATGGTGTTCAAGAAATTCAGAGCTAGGATAATGTGCCATCATTATTTCAGAGTAAGCAAATTAATACACTGGCAAATTAATACATTTTCCACATTTCCTTCACCCTGAGAAGTTTCAGACCAAATCTTGCATTGCAGGGTGTTTTCAGCTGCAGCCTTTGCTGATGTAGAAAGGAAAGTGTTGTATCTCGGTGAATCCTCTTTTGAGGAAATGGAAAAGAAAATGCAGTTGTTGTGCTATCATAATAAAACCTTGATCTTCTTCCTCCTCAGATTCAAAGCTGGGTCCAGCTGAGGCCTGGACATCCAGACAGGCTTTGCAGGACTTATACCAGAAAATGCTGGTAACAGATTTGGAGTATGCATTGGACAAAAAAGTGGAACAAGATCTGTAAGTATCTTAAACTTGGGCATGTCCTGTTTGCCAAAGAGATCCCTAAAATTTTGGGCAGAATTAATATTCAGAAGATATTCTTTTATCTTTGAGTGTGTCAGCTTAAAAAGTTTAACTGGTCTTAACAGAACTTTCAAGGTATCACTTGGGAAATTATTTTGAAAAGGTGAAGTTTGACTGGAAATGTGGTTTGATATAAACCATAAATAATTCAGTGATTATTTTATTTCATTTTTTATATTGCATGTGGCTGGTAGTAACATGGGACAAATGTGTAATATAGTATTGAACTAAAAGTATGTATTGTTCACATGTGAAGCTGTTTTATTAAATAGGAGGCAGGGTTGTAAAGAGTGAGGCCTGCAGAGTGTCCCACATTGGACACTAAACTTCTCTTTCTTCCTATAGGTGGAATCATGCCTTTAAGAATCAGATCACAACTCTACAGGGTCAAGCAAAAAACCGATCAAATCCAAATCGGAGTGAAGTTCAGGCTAACCTCTCTCTGTTCTTAGAGGCAGCTAGTGGCTTCTACACACAGGTGAGTTGAGGGATTGCAGTATGAGCATGGGGCATGGAAATGGCATAACTTCCATGGCACCAAATAGGTTTTGTATGTTTCTTGCCCCCGCAAGATGTGGTAAAGACTACCAACCTAAACACCTTTAAAAGGGGAATAGACAAATTCACCAAGCTGTCAGTTGGTGCTTAGTCATGATGGTTGTATGTGACCCCACAGTTTCAGAGGCATCCATCTTAAAATTCAGTTGCTGTGGAACAGCAGTGGGAGAGGGGCTGCTTGAGTCTTCCCATAGGCACCTGGCTAGCTACTGCAAAACAGGATGCTGGCCTTTGGTCCAATCCAGAAGCACTTGCCTTTCGTTCATACATGCATGTATTCTATTTTGCTTTTGCAATATCTCTCTTTTATAGAAACATTAGGTGCCCTATGGACATAACTGATACTGAGTTAGACCATTGGTCTGCCTTGTTTGACATTGTCTCCTCATAACTGCTTGCAGCTCTTCAAGGTCTGCCTCGGCCCTGCAGTCAGAGAGTCATTTCACTGGAAATGCCATGAATTGAATCAGACCTTCTGCATTCAAAGCATGTGTTTAGCCACTGACGTAAGGCCTTTCCCATAATATTAGCTGAGGAGAAGTGAAATGAGTTTAGAATGATACAACATGACCTCTGTGTCCTTTAGATTTTCATGAACTTCTAAATCTTATATAGAAGTGAAGGAAGTGAAGGTGGGGTTAAGGATAACACTCAAAGTTGACCAATTCCTTCAGGCTTTTCTATCTGGTTGCTAGTTTTGCTATAACTATTAAAATTGATTTGTTTCTAATTTTAGCTACTGCAGGAGCTGTGCACAGTGTTCAATGTAGATTTGCCCTGTCGTGTGAAGTCCTCCCAACTGGGAATTATCAGCAATAAACAGACGCACACCAGCGCCATTGTGAAGCCACAATCTAGCTCCTGCTCATATATATGCCAGCACTGCCTTGTCCACCTTGGAGACATTGGTGAGTACCATGAACACGGACAGTAGAATCTGCAGGAGGAAGGTATACATAAGCTGTGCAGTGACAGTGAAAAATAGAGTTTATGTCAAGTATTAATAGCAATATGTAATAGGAGCACCTGCCAGGTTGGAGCAAACCAGGGCTCCTAGTCCAGTACTATGGAGAATAATTGTCCACAAAACCTATTTATTTTAGAAACGGTGGGGTGTAGCACATTGACTAGTAGTGCAGAATGTTCTGTTTCAGCAATTCTTCTTGATTTTTCAGCTCGCTACAGAAATCAGACCAGCCAGGCTGAGTCCTACTACAGGCATGCAGCTCAGCTTGTCCCATCCAATGGTGAGTTTGCCAATTCTTGATCAGTTGTTTGCAGCATAATCCCACTGGTTCTGTGAAGCTTAGTTTCCATCTTCATACTCTACTTCAACACTGAACTCCATGGAAGAAGGATGTCCATATACCACATTAATTCTATGGGATTGGCAATAGATAATAGAGCTAAAATGTTCATACCTCATATCAACTGGATATTTATTTCATTATCATTCTTTCAATTTTTCTCTGTGTTTAATCCAGAGGGATCTCCATAGTGGCTTCCATTAAATAGTTTAATTGTATTTTATTATCTATTAAAACCACCTACATATTTCCTCCCTCTTCAGGAAAGCTCTGCCATTCCATTGCTTCCAAACATGTCCAGTCCCCTGCTCAGACTCTTCCTTTCTGTTCCTCCACCCCCTAAGTGAACCCTTTCTTGAATCAGGAAAAAACTTGCATTGCAGCTGGAGATGTGTCCCATGGCACAACCTGCTAACTACATGTCCCTTTGCTTCAGTAAGTTATAACACGAATGTTAGCAAGCCAGTTTTTGAAGCAATCCTCATTGCTACATTAGGACCGACCTGCTTATTATTGACCATGGTCAAAAACTGTTACTCCAACAATAGCTGCTGCCTAGAATATGGTAAAATAATTGGGTTGTGCTTACAGAGTGAGTCCTTTACTTTATCAGAAACTTTTCTTCCCTTTTTAAAAAAAACTTTAGGTCAGCCTTACAATCAGCTGGCTATTTTAGCATCCTCCAAAGGAGATCACCTGACCACAATTTTCTACTACTGCAGAAGCATTGCTGTGAAGTTCCCTTTCCCAGCTGCCTCTACTAACCTACAAAAAGCACTTTCTAAAGCACTGGAAAGGTAAGGCTAATATTTTCTAGGTAGTGAGATATCATTTATAAGCTTCAGGCTATTGCTACAATATAAATCTTTTCTCCAAGATGCTGCAATACTTATATATGTGTCTTTTATAAGTAGTTCTCAAAGAACATCAAGTTACAAGTAAGTAATTTCTTTTCCTCTGTGCCTTCTACAGGTTAATAGTAGCAACAAAACATTTATTCTGCCCCTGTGTTTGTAAATTTGATATGACAGTGCCATTGAATTTTCACACAATTTAGTTACACACAGGGCAAGATTTTGATGTGTCAGTATACTTACGTTTTTGCAAAATGGGCTACAGGTATTTGCCTGAACACACAGTGGTTAAAAATAGAGTTGCAGGAGTGCATACAAGCTCTGCCGCCAGTGCCCCCACCCCAGACTCCTCTCAGAGTTCTTTATCATGTGACTGAAACCACCTTGGTTGTGCTGGCCAGTGATCTCCCATGGGCCAGGGACAGAGATGAAAGTTGTTCCCTGGTTCTGGATTTCTCAACAGCTTTTGATACCAACATAGACCTCCTAAAAAACCTCAACAACTTTGTCTCCCTAAAAAACACACACTCAACCTCTTCTATTTCTTCCTTCCTCCTTTCTTAACTGTCCCTGGCACCCCCATTTCCATACCTCTTCCTGTTCCCTTCTGTGCAGCCTCCTTCATGCATGCACACATATGCATACTGGCATATGTCACTGTATCCTTAAGATTAATAGAATATTAGCTTGTTCATTTAGAAAAGGTTAAGTGCAGCTGATGTTGGCATTCATCTGTCTTGAGGGACAATGGAGTGCACTTCCAGGGGTGAAGTCAAACTGCTGGAGAATCACAGCATCTTTTGTAGCTGCGGAGACCAGTAACCTGCGGAGACCAGAGCCAGTGTGGTGTAGCAGTTAAGAGCGACAGACTCGCAATCTGGGGAACCGGGTTCGTGTCTCCGCTCCTCCACCTGCAGCTGCTGGGTGACCTTGGGCCAGTCACACATCTTTGAAGTCTCTCAGCCCCACTCACCTCACAGAGTGTTTGTTGTCGGGGAGGGAGGGAAAGGAGAATGTTAGCCGCTTTAAGACGCCTTCGGGTAGTGATAAAGCGGGATATCAAATCCAAACTCTTCTTCTTCCTCTTCTTGTAACTGCTTGCTCCCACATTGTTTTTGGTGTGTTAGCAGCACCAAAGTGACCTCTTTGGGTCACAAGCTCTATCTTCTAAATTACTTCATTGAATCTGGAACTTCATGTATGAAGACAACACATGATACCAGGAGTGAAAAATGTGTGGGAAGGTACTATGGAATATTTGGGTGGATGGGTATATCCTCACAGCTCCTTCATTCCCCTCCCATATTCTCAGGGTCTTGCTTTATCCAAACCTCTGCTGCCATTTTAAAACCTGCCTTATCTTTTGCTTCCCCTCCACTACCCTGACTTCATGCAAATCCAAATCCTCCAAAGGGGATGGCACAATGACAGCTTTATATTTTTATGTCTATAGGAAGATTGGTAAATGCACAAACTTGTCTATATGAATATATTTCCACCTACTTACTTGCATTTCCAAGTGGTGTACATAAATACAATCCACAGAAAATGGAACAAACAACAACAATTTTATTATTTATACCCTGCCCATCTGGCTGGGTTTCCCCAGCCACACTGGGCGGCTTACAGTAAACCAAATGCTACCTTATAATGCCTGCTGGAGTGGTTAATTCCCAACAGTGAAGTGTTTTCTGCTGGATGGAGGCAACTTTTATTATTACTGCTTCTGGATTGTTGTCTGGAGAACACAACATGCCCTCAGGTTACACAGAGTGGCTGTCTGTGGTCTACACAAATGACTGAATTCTTTTAATTTGAGAGTTTCTAAATGTTAATACTGCTTTTTATCTTCAGTGCAGTTGTCTTGGGAAAAACTATCAATCACAGCTACAGCCTCTCCTGTTTCAAAGAAGCCAACTTTCTTAAAAGAGTGTGCTAGTCAGCAGTATGCATTTGTTTTTGTGCCAAGGTTAGCTTTACAAAGACTAAAATACGTGTGTTTTTTATCTCCTTAATTGCAGTCGTGATGAGGTGAAGACTCAATGGGGAGTGTCTGATTTCATTAAGGCATTTATAAAATTCCATGGCCATGTGTATCTGAGTAAGAACCTGGAGAAATTGAACCCTCTCCGTGAGAAATTAGAGGAGCAGTTCAAGGTTGGTTTCACAAGATGTGCCCTGCTTTTCATGCTGAATCATAGAACTATACAGTTGGCAGGAACCACGAGGGTCATCAAGCCCAGCCCCCTGCAATGCAGGAATCTTTTGCCCAAGGTGGGGCTGGAACCCACAACCCAGAGCTTAAGAGTCTCATGCTCCACCAACTGAGCTATCCAGCAGCTCGTGTGGGGACTGGTACTTTGTTCCCTTGCTCTGAAGGAACACAGATGCTCCTTTTATTTATCGCCCACCCCATGCTTCTTAAAAATCTGGTAAGAATGCATTGATCCATGTTCTTTTGTGACTGAAATAAGATTAATAAGGGCTTGAACCATAAGCCTTGTGGAGTGTCCCACTTATGGAGTGTCTATCAGTAGTAAGAAATCATAAGTGAAAGACTAATTCTTGTATTTTTTCCCTCCCATTGGCTGATTGAACTGAAATTGTACTCCTCCTCCTGATTTTGGGTCTGGCCTACTGGTTCTTTCTTCTTAGCTTTTTATTAGTGTTAAAAGTGCTTAGGGTTCTGTTTTGTTGTGGTAGTGCACGTTGCCTTGAATACAGGTTTCTTGTAGAAAGAATATTATTAAACTTCAATAACAATAATTATAAATATTAAGCACACAAGCCCAAGGGAAAAAATGCTTTTGTATTCAAAATTGAAGTGCATGCAGGAGTACTAGGTCACACATTGAGACTTTGTGCTAAGGTTTATGATTGTTGTCCCTATGCAGCTTGGAAGGCGAGTGAAGTGCAGATCGAATAGGATAACAAAATGCCATTTCCACATGTTGAATTCATGGTCTAAGTGCATTAATGCAGCAGCAGTGCTTTGTCCAGCCTGGGCTAGATACTAGGAAAGGCACTGCAATTCTACCATACCTGCACACAGGAGAACAGTCTGCATAAGTTTGACAATTACAGCAGTGATTATTCCAGCTGGAATTTGAAGCCTTAGCCAGAAAGTGCACCGTGGCAATTAGTCTGGCTTGATATGGCATGCATGCACCTCTGTTCTCCAGACCCCAGGCAAAGCTGTTAAATATGGAGCAAAGAGTTGAGCTAGATGAGCCTGACATTTCTGCATGTCCAGACCAGGGACAGAACATCTTTGGCCCTTAGGTGTTGTTGGACTCCTATCAGCCAGCATAGCGAGTAGTCATGAATGATGGGAGTAGTACCTATAGTCCAGGAGTAGCCAATGTGGTCCTGGAGTGGTAAAGGTTCCCTCATCCCTAGTATCATTTGTCAGCAGGAGAAAGTGGAAAGTGTGAAACATCAGAAACTAGCAACATGCCCATTGTTGCAACTGTTAAAGGTGTGAGTGGAAGGGAGAGTCATACATTGCAAGGAATTAGGGAGCCAGGGAATAAAATAATTCCCTGCACTGCTCAGATATATATTGCATCCACCTGTGTTGATTCCTGTCTGAAGACCACCCAGAGGTAGGCAGCAGGTTTCGCCCTTTTTGCACAATGCTCCTCCCATAAAAGCATGTGGCAGCCATGCACTTCTGTGAGAAAAAGCAAAGAGGTGCCTCAAAAGACACCCTTAGGGCAAGGCTACACCCATAGTCAGTGTCCTTACTCACCAGCAGTCAAGCCTGTTCCTATATGCATTGTCCCATTCTGAGGTGTATGTTCTTCCTTTTTTGTTACAGAGGCTGCTGTTCCAAAAAACCTTTAATTCTCAGCAGTTAGTCCACATTACCGTCATCAACCTGTTTCAGTTGCATCACTTACGAGACTTTAGCAATGAGACTGAGCAGCACAGTTACAATCAGGATGAACAGCTCTGCTGGACACAGTTGCTGGCTCTATTCAGTAAGTACTAAAGCTGACAGATCTTGGAGCAAAACCTATCCTGTTGTGCTGCAAGGCTGTAAGGATGATTGTTACATAGTCAAGTCTGCTGGAAACTAGATATGAGATTAATTAGTTCACTTGTTGACTACTAGTCTCTTGAGCCACACGAGGAGGAGGAGGAGGAGATGCTGCGCTTGCAAGATAACTGTCCAGCCAGGTGATTCAAATAGTTACTGTTTTATGGGACAGGATGGGAAATAGTAAATTAGAAGCATCCTGTTGCTCCTAGTGATGTTAACTGTTTCTGAGCTGCTTCTGTGGTGGCTGGAATAGCATCAACAACTCTTAATACCTCCCCACCTCCTTAGCCTGTTAGGAAGAGAAGCAGGGTGATCACACAACCTGAAGTCTGCCCATCCCTGCCCTAGCTTAGTGGGGATCCTGAATGCAGCAGTATCGGAACACCCATCAGCTGTCCATAGCTCTCTTACTATCAGAGAACGCTTTAAATGTATTCATGTCCAAATCAATGTGTTATAGTCTAACTGTGTACCCATGAAATCAGCTTGTAGACTCAAGTTCTTCCCAGGTGCCACATATACTGGGTTGCACACGTATAACTCTACGACACAGCGGCAATAGCTGCTGTCCAGATTTTGATAAATTAAAGTTTGGTTTGTAACATTATTATTATTATTAGTTATTTGTACAGTGGTACCTCGGGTTACATACACTTCAGGTTACAGACTCCGCTAACCCAGAAATAGTACCTCGGGTTAAGAACTTTACTTCAGGATGAGAACAGAAATCGTGCTCCAGCGGTGCGGGAGCAGCAGTAGGCCCCATTAGCTAAGGTGGTGCTTCAGATTAAGAACAGTTTCAGGTTAAGAACGGACCTCCGGAACGAATTAAGTACTTAACCCGAGGTACCACTGTATACCGTACTTCATCTGTACATCTCAGGGATTCACAGCATACAAATATAAGATGCAAGATAAAAACAAAAAATACATAATAAAAACAATAACCCCTCCCCCTTTAACCTGTATGGTGTACTTGGTAAAAAGTAAATTGAAACCACATTGTACAGTGGTACCTCGGGTTAAGAACTTAATTCGTTCTGGAGGTCCGTTCTTAACCTGAGGTACCACTTTAGCTAATCGGGCCTCCCGCTGCCACCACACAATTTCTGTTCCCATCATGAAGCAAAGTTCATACCCTGAGGTACTATTTCTGGGTTAGTGGAGTCTGTAATCTGAAGTGTCTGTAACCCGAGGTACCACTGTATAGTATTAACTAGTGAGTGAAAGGACTGTAACCCACTAAATTCTATATGTCTGAAACATTTCTGCAGTCATCTTTGCCTTCTGTTGATGAGGACCTAATTTTTTGCTATCTGCTGCTTGCATATTGTCTTTTTAAAGTGTTTTTCACAGGGAAACCTAATCCAACTCTGCCCCTTGAGAACTGGGGTTGGATAAAGTAGCAAAGTGAGGTAGCATACCCAACTGTATAATGCTTGCTGATCATCATAAGAGCATATATCTTTTCTTGCAGTGTCTTTTCTTGGAATCCTGTGCAAGTGTCCTCTCCAGAATGATTACCAGGAAGAGTCTTGGGGTTCTTATCCCCTTCCTGCACTTAAAGTCTCCATGGACTGGCTGAAACTTAGACCCAGCGTATTTCAGGAAGCTGTGGTTGATGAAAGACAATAGTGAGTCTTGTGTTTTCATGGGTGTCCCCCCCCCCCCCCCCGTTTGTCATTTGGATGAAATGGTGTACCAGTGAAGAATTTGTGATAGAAGTTGGACATTTGAATAGGTGCTAGTATAGCAAACTGACATGAGTTTTGAACTGGAAGTCCCTGGTACATATCTTGTCTCCGCTATGAACATTCTCCGGTGGTCCTAGGCAAGCCACCACATTTTACTTGCAACCCTGTATCTGCAAAACATTTCAGGGTGGTGGTAAGGATTACTGAGCCAATGAATACACAGGTTTATAGTAGAAACATATTTCCTTTGTAGGGTCAAACCACAGAGCCTAGGACTTGCCGATCAGAAGGTCGGCGGTTCCAATCCCTGCAATGGGGTGAGCTCCCGTTGCTCGGTCCCTGCTCCTGCCAACCTAGCAGTTCAAAAGCACGTCAAAGTGCAAGTAGATAAATAGGTACCACTCCTGCGGGAAGGTAAAAGGCGTTTCCGTGCGCTGCTCTGGTTCGCCAGAAGCGGCTTAGTCATGCTGGCCACATGACCCGGAATCTGTACGCCGGCTCCCTTGGCCAATAAAGCGAGATGAGCGCCGCAACCCCAGAGTCGGTCACGACTGGACCTAATGGTCAGGGGTCCCTTTACCTTTACCTTACTTCCTCTGTAACTGCTTCCCAGTGCTAACTGGGCCTATAACAGAAGTTGTCAGTAAGGGTGGGGATCACTGCAACCTTCAGTTCTATGTGAGCTAACCGCTCCCTGAATCTTACCTGCTTTTCAGAAGCATCCCCACCCATGGTCTCCAGCGTCATACCCATTTGCTAGCAATGTGTTTTGGACCCAGCAGCACAGATAAGTTTATCCTGTTCCAGCAGGATAAATAACCCAGTCAGTTCCAGAAGCAGGATACATTCTTCCACTTGCTTCCAAGGTTCTTCAATACTCACTGTTTTTCTATACCTCTCCTAAAATATGCTATTTATTCTAGGCAGCCACTACAGTGATTACTTGCCTGAGTGATACTGTGAGTTTGACCTAGGCTGGGAAAGTAGTTTTCTAAAGTGTTTTCCTGAGTCAGAATTTCCAGCCACCAATGTGGCACTTGCTCTCCCTGAATGGAGATGGTGACTATCATATGTGTGCAGTAGTAGTTGTTTGACTTATATGCCACCTTCGTTCCATGATGGCATTCAGTTTGGTTTAAATAGTGTTTCCCAGCAATCTCCCATCCTGGTGCTAAGCAGACCTGCTTAGCTTCAACAGGTTGGGACATTGTTATGCCTTCATTTTAAATGTTTACGGCTTATTCTCTGACAAGTATGTAAAGCCTACATCACGTTAGACCTACCCAGAGTGTGTGTTTGTTTGGTTTCCACACCTGTGTTGAATATTTTCACATTAAATGTAACCTTGGGCTGAGGCCTATTCACATAAGGTCCTGTATTCTTAGGCTTAAAGCATGCAGTTGTTAGGATGTTGTTGGCATCTGTCTGTCTCGAGAGAGAGAATGGAGTGCGCCTCTGGGGGTGAAGTCAAACTGCTGTGTTTACAGCACTGAAGTGACCTCCCCAGGGAGCAAGCCTGACCCGTGTGTGTGGAGGTCCTGGGCTGCCCAGACAACAAGATCCCCCTCTCAGCCTCACCAGAAACGGAAACATCCAACTGTCTTAGAGACTCCACTCTGGATAGCCTGAAGATACCTCACAAGGCAGGATAGTTTTAGGATCAGTGTGTTCCATCTCCTAGAGGGGCTACCTTCCCAGGTTGATGAGCCCCAACTGCCCCTTGTTAGGGTCCATAAATATGGAAAACAACTGCCCTTGTACGTAGCTCCAATGGCAATGTTATACGCTTATCTGTGAGTGCATGCCCAATAATTAAGGTGGGCAGTTCTGATGCTTCCCCACTGTAATCGACTCTAAATGTCTAGAGGCACATCCACAGTGCCTTGTGCCAGTGTGGGAGACTTCCTGTACTTGATATATGTGCTATAATAATCATCCCCTGGTCCAGAAGTTGTTGGCAATTGTGTAGTCTTTTTGAGGATATTCTGGCTGGCTGTACTCATTCAAGAAGATGCTTATTAAATAGATACGGCTGGGGGTGGGGGCAGCGGGGCAGCAATTTGCTAAAGACTGGGTGATAGCACCTTAATCAACACTGCTTATTCCACTATGTGGTTCTGAAACCTGACCTGAAGAGCATGCATCACTGTAGGTGACATCTTGTGGTGCACCACACTTTACGTTCTATATAAAGCACAAATTACATACTTTGTTTACACTCTGGATGTTTCCTAATAAGCTGGCTTCCTCAATTACAGCAATTACGTTTGATTTGTTTTACTCTGAGTGTGTGTGTTTCAGCACTGGTGGTAGTACTTAGTATGTACAGATGGAAGTTTAAAGGGAAATGTTGATGGCTAGATTATAATGTGTTGCAGAAGTGTATGTAGCCTTACTCAGTAGGGGAAGTTCACTGTGACTCTTGAAGGTTGTGAGAAAAGCAGGTAAAGTAGATACAAAAGTATAAAAGGAGAGGATAGAAAATAAAACCAGGGTTTCTGCGCCTGGTTGCAAGCTCATTGTCATGCTACTTCTGCTTCAGAAGTGTTAGTGGAAGCTGTAGTGCTCGTCTCTCCACTGCTTCCCAAGACTATCCATGCTAATGCTAACAGCTGAACCTACAGTTACTCCTAAAGTAAAGTAACCCTCCCCTCCCCTCCCCCCTTTTTTGTAAATGTGCATAATTTTGAATCCTCTAGCCTGCCGTATTGCAAAATTTAGCATAGAATTGGATTTGTGCAGAAACATAATCCTGAAGCTATAGCATTTTAGACTGTATGACGGGGAGATAAGAGAGGCATGGCCCTTGCTTTCCACATTCTGACTGGCTGTTAATGCTCATTTAAACACTAAAGGTAAAGGGACCCCTGACCATTAGGTCCAGTCGTGACCGACTCTGGGGTTGCGGCACTCATCTCGCTTTATTGGCCGAGGGAGCCAGCGTCCAGCTTCCGGCTCATATGGCCAGCATGACTAAGCCGCTTCTGGCGAACCAGAGCAGCGCATGGAAACACCGTTTACCTTCCCGCCAGAGCAGTACCTATTTATCTACTTGCACTGCATGCTTTTGAACTGCTAGGTTGGCAGAAGCTGGGACCGTGCAACGGGAGCTCACCCCATCGCGGGGATTTGAACCGCTGACCTTCTGATCGGCAAGTCCTAGGCTCTGTGGTTTAACCCACAGTGCCACCCGCGTCCCATTTAAACACTACTTACAGGCAATTTCTGACAAACTTTTGATTATTTTCTTTTCAAGTGCCCTCTGAACTGTTGTAGAATTTCAGTCGTCCTCTGGAGGATATTTGGTGAAATGGCCTCCCCAATTTTGCCATGTGCAAAATTTGGGTGCCACTGTGCATCCAGTTGTAATCTTTTAATGTCATTGAAGGAAGCAATGGGATTGGCGCCTCCTCCTTCCAGCCCTCTGCTCCTAGCCCATCGCTTCCTTCATCCACCAGTACAAACAGTAGAGTTTCATACATTAATTAACCTGAAATCTCTGAGTTTTCTGAGAACAACTGTTTTAGAATTTCCCATGTGTGCACACAAGTATTGGATGCCCTACCCCACTGCCATTTCCACTAGTGCCCACATACAGTGTGGAGAATTCTGGAAGGCCTTATCATTCAGCTTCACTCTTCATCCCGCTCTGAGGGTGCAGTATGCTTTGTAAACATGAGGTTCGGGACATGCTTTGCAAAGTTAAAGATAAAATAACAAGATTAAAAGATACAACCACAAACATCGCCATTCCAAATCAGCATTATAAAGCAATGATCAAGCTAAAACAATCAAGAATTTTAAAAGCTTGATATCAAAATGCCATAAACATAGGTGCCAGAGCTACATAGTTAAAATATTTAGGTGTATACCTTAAAATGTAGAATGTGAATGCAGTGCATGTTTGTAGATACATGCATCATACAGTTGTCAGGGAGCAATGGCAAGCAGAGGTATGTGTCTGCATAATTTGTGACATGACTAACTATGCATTACCAGTCATATTCTTAAATGAAACAAACTCAATTGGTTTGATGCTGTCCACATCTTGCTTCCAACAGGATCTTCATTAAACCTGGCTTTTGAAACAGCTTTCAGTACTTTTTGACTGTGTAACTTGCAAGTAAACAAAGCTATAAACCTTCCAAAGTCAAATTGATATTCTGCAAAAGAGAGTCACAAAGCCTTCCCATTACAAGATGCTACATTATGTACAGTCATGAGGTCTGGCAGCAATTACATTTCATTCAGCACTGTAAAACAGAATCCTTCCACTTGACGCCTGCATGTAACAATCTTTGGTTGTTTTTGTTCAAGGGTTCCATGTGGTTGCCAGTGTTTGGGCATTCCATAAAATTCTACTAGTGTGTTAATGTTTAGGGCAAATAGTGAGCTGGCACAATCCAGAAAAGGAAATTTGCAAAGGCTGTTCTTAGAAAGAGGAGATGTAATATGTAACAACAAGGGCACTGTGGGTATTGCAGATAAAATGTGCATTTGGAGAAGACCTGATAGACCGGAAGTGGAGGTCGCAGAGACTGTTGAGGCACAGAGGGAAGTGCATCAAAGGAAGGAGTGGGAGAGCTGTGAAAGCAACCATCGGCATATTACACAAATTTAAAATTGCTCTTCTTGCCTTGCAGTATTTGGCCTTGGCTGATTTCCCTGCTAAATAGTTTTCAGCCTCACGAAGAAGACATCTCCTGCCCTAATGGTAAGGTATTCAGGTTTAAATTACTGTGTTGGTAAATAAGACCAAGAACAGTCTCCCTAGGGAGGCAGTGAACTCCCTTTCCTTGGAGGTTTTTAAGCAGAGGTTGGGTGGCCATCTGTCATGGATGCTGTAGCTGGGATTCCTACATTGCAGGGGTTGGAAATAGATGATCCTTGAGGCAGTTTCCAACTCTGTCTTATTTGTCCATAGCCTGATGATTGCAGCCTGATGTACACTGTGGTTGATCAGTGTGCAAATAATTGAAATAAATGCTGAAATAAATTATCAGCTTGTGGTAATGCAGAGGTAGGTTTATTCACTGGTAGCACTGGCGCTATAGAATCTGTATTGACATTCTACAGTCTTTTGAAGATGCCCCTGATTACACACACAATTTTCTTTTTTAAAAAATAATAATAATTGATTAGAGTAAAAACAGCACCTTAGGTAGTACATTCATTTTAATGGTTGAGATTCTGCCCAACAGTGAAAGCTTCATCCAACCCCAAATCTCCAATTCTTTCTTGATCTCTTTCCATAGTTTAATATAATTATCTTGAAATAAATTGAGATACCTCACTGTCAGCCAAATCCCCATATATTTTACTTTTTAACCTATTTTTAGGCGTATCTTTTCTAGGGTCTTTTTTGACTGCTCATCCATGCTTTTAACCAACATTTTTGTTTTATCTGTATATATTTTGAAACCAGTGCAGATTGATCAGTATTGTTTTTGTTTAGTTGTTTAGTCGTGTCCGATTCTTCGTGACCCCATGGACCAGAGCACACCAGGCACTCCTGTCTTCCACTGCCTCCCTCATGCTGGTAGCTTCGAGAACACTGTCCCACCATCTCGTCCTCTGTCATCCCCTTCTCCTTGTGCCCTCCATCTTTCCCAGCATCAGGGTCTTTTCCAGTGAGTCTTCTCTTCTCATGAGGTGGCCAAAGTATTGGAGCCTCAGCTTCACGATCTGTCCTTCCAGTTAGCATTCAGGGCTGATTTCCTTAAGAATGGATAGGTTTGATCTTCTTGCAGTCCATGGGACTCTCAAGAGTCTCCTCCAGCACCATAATTCAAAAGCATCAATTCTTCGGCGATCAGCCTTCTTTATGGTCCAGCTCTCACTTCCATACATCACTACTGGGAAAACCATAGCTTTAACTATACGGACCTTTGTCAGCAAGGAGATGTCTCTGCTTTTTAAGATGCTGTCTAGGTTTGTTATCGCTTTTCTCCCCAAGGAGCCAGGTGTCTCTTAATTTCGTGACCGCTGTCACCATCTGCAGTGATCATGGAGCCCAGGAAAGTAAAATCTCTCACTGCCTCCATTTCTTCCCCTTCTATTTGCCAGGAGGTGATGGGCCCAGTGCCCATGATCTTCGTTCTTTTGATGTTGAGCTTCAGACCATATTTTGCTGTCTCTTTTTTCAACTTTATTAAGAGGTTCTTTAATTCCTCCTCAGTTTCTGCTATCAAAGTTGTGTCATCTGCATATCAGAGGTTGTTGATATTTCTGTTGGGATACGGCTGGGGAGATGGGGGCATCAGGCAGGCCCCCAGCTGGCTCCAGCCCTGGCTAGCAGCCGGGAGATCTCCAGTACAGCATCAATCAGCGACACGAGCCTCAAATACGTTTAGAGACTCGGCATGCTCTTATCAGCAGAGTGAATAAATCTTCTCACAGTGGAAGAGGCAGACAGAGACATGTGTAAGCATTATTGACAGGTGTTTATTCAGCATAGTTCAGGAACAAAGGAGAAACATGTCTGCTTCCCTTTGTGTCCAAGCACAACAGCAGCAACACAAAAGCAATATACAAATGGAAGTTCCCAGCAAGCCTGTGCTGGAGGTAAACAGGCATGTGACACACAACAGTCATGCCTGTTCCCTTTTAAGGTGGAACGGAACTATATCCTAACAGTTTCTTCCGGCAATCTTAATTCCGGCTTGTGATTCATCCAATCCAGTCTTTCGCATGATGAATTCTGCATAAAGGTTAAATAAGCAGGGAGACAATATACAGCCTTGCTGTACTCCTTTCCCAATTTTGAACCAGTCAGTTGTTCCATATCCAGTTCTAACTGTAGCTTCTTGTCCCACATAGAGATTTCTCAGGAGACAGATGAGGTGATCAAGCACTCCCATTTCTTTAAGAACTTGCCATAGTTTGCTGTGGTCGACACAGTCAAAGGCTTTTGCATAGTCAATGAAGCAGAAGTAGATGTCTTTCTGGAACTCTCTAGCTTTCTCTGTAATCCAGCGCATGTTTGCAATTTGGTCTCTGGTTCCTCTGCCCCTTCAAAATCCAGTTTGCACTTCTGGGAGTTCTCGGTCCACATACTGCTTAGGCCTGCCTTGTAGAATTTTAAGCAAACTTGGTGGCATATTGAGTGTAGCCCCTTAACAGCACCATCTTTTAAAATTTTAAATAGTTCAGCTGGGATGTCATCACTTCCACTGGCCTTGTTATTAGCAGTGCTTTGTAAGGCCCATTTGACTTCACTCAAGGTCTGGCTCAAGGTCAGCAACCCACACTACCTGGCATGTATGAGACATCCATATCTTTCTGGTATAATTCCTCTGTGTATTCTTGCCACCTCTTCTTGATGTCTTATGCTTCTGTTAGGTCCTTACCACTTTTGTTCTTTATTATGGTAATCTTTGCACAAAGATTCCTTTCATATCTCTAATTTTCTTGAACAGATCTCTGGTTTTTCCCATTTTATTGTTTTCCTCTATTTCTTTGCATTGATCAGTATAAATTGCTTTAATTCCTGCTGAGAAATTATTACCTATCTCCATCGTCTCTAACACTTTGATCATAAATGACCAAGAGATATTATCAAAAGCTTTCTCAGCATCCAAGAAAAGTAAAGCTGCTTGTTTTTCATTTTTTACTTCCGGGTACTCAATTAAATTAATTACATTTCTTATGTTGTCTTTCCTTTGTCAACCTGGTAGAAAACATTCTTGGTCGCTAACTCACTTAAAACTTTTTTCAACCTGTTGGCTGAAATTGCAGCAAATAAACAGTTTTCTTGACTTAACTCTCTTACTTGTTGTATTGCTTTAACATTTCTGTTATAGTGTGTATATTAGCAATGTTAACGGCTTTGTGTATCTTTATTTTTATTCTTTTGTAAACTTTTGGAAGCCTACTCCAGCATTAAATAGTATATAAATTAATAACTAATAACCACATTCATCTTATACTAAACTTTAACTGAGGCCAAAATATGAGGGTACAATCCTAGCAAAGTTAAGCATTTTTATATATTTAATTTATCTGAGAATGCATTGTAAAGGGTTGCACTCAGTGTTTCTATGTTTCTGTGATTCTCTTCAATAGAAATTCATGAGCCTTGAAAGTGCTTGACTTTCACTGTGTTGGATCCTAATTTAATAGGGGGTTAGACCTGGTGAGGAATGCAGTCCTGTATAGTTCTTCTTCTTTTTTCTCTGATTGTTCACTAGCCACCCCTCTCCCAGAAGAGTTTGAGCTGCAAGGATTCTTAGCTTTGAGACCCTCTTTCAGGTGAGTCACTGCTGGAGGTTGCAACTTTTTGTTTGTGACGGGTTACATTGATAATCTTGCTGTTTGGAAGCAAATGTGAGAAAAGGAGGAGAATTTAGGCAGTGTGATTCCATTTGTCATAGAAAGATACCTCTCTTCCAGCCCAATAGAGACTTTGGTTTGGCAATGCAGTTCCCACAGTCACTTCAATAGCTGCAGGTCTCCCCTGCATGAGTGTTTGTGGGGAGGGGGGGGGAGGCTCGGTTAATTTCATTGTACACAGGTTGTACATTGACAATAAAGGCATTATTATCATTAGTCTAGGAGAGTCACTATAATAGCTTGAGATATCCAAGTGTGCATTTAAATGCACGCATGACAGCTTTTTATTTTGGATTATATCTTAGGAAAAATTCCCAAATCCAGTCTCGTGTATTTTCATGTTTTGATATTTATTGTTAGCATGGAGAAGACATGGAGGACAGGAACAAGGATGAGACACTGGAACTTTGATGCGACAAGAGTCTGAAAGTTAACTGAAAAGTGGGGATTCACAATTGGTGGCCTTTGGGGCAAATCTGGCCCTCTCTGTTGCCAGCTCAGACGTTGGGGGCTTTCAGACACTTCTTTGCCCTCAGAGTTTTCCAAGGGCAGGTTAGAAGCAAATATTGGGATCATGCCCTCTCCCTTGCTCCTGTCCTAATAGGAGGAAGCACCAAGTGAACTTGGGGTGATTTCTCTTCTGCAGTGCAGTACCAGGAATAGTCTGTGTTCAAATAAACAGCAGATTTCTCTAGTTAATTGAGGGATAAGAAATACAAGGACCCAAAGTCCACTCCTGATCTGCCCTTGTGTTACCATGGCCCTCTGGGGGATGGTAACATCTGGCCAGGCCTTTATACTGCAATGCTAAGCTTACCCACCTGGAAGTAAACAGATTTAGGAATCGGGTGTAAGAGATCTTACCTTTTTAAGGGAAGTGAATTGTTTTCTTTGTTTCTCTAGCGCCATCTGTATACATGATCCTTTACAAAGGGCAGATTTCACAGGCCCACAGGCTCCAACAGACTTGCAGTCTTAAAAGAAGAGACAAGGTTTTATATATAGCTGGAGATTTTGCCCTCTGCTGTGAAACATAGAAACATATTGTGTTGATATTTATCTGTCACAAACTACCTTTAAATAGCATTCTAACCTTCTCAGGTTGGTATACAGACTGAAAATAAATCTATCAGAAGTCTCATTTAAGCTCCACCAACTTAGTTTGGTCTTGCATACATCTCCTTGTTGCCTGCCTTTCCATTTCAATCCGACTTCTATTCTTTGTTTATGGCAACAACTAGGAACTTGGATTTCTCGAAAGGCCATCAGGGGATTTCAGGAGACAAAGAAGGGCAGCACCGGCGAATACGGCAACAGCGTCTGATCTTCACAGGCAAATGGATTGCTGACAACCAGCCAAGGTATCTGCACAGCTGCTGGCATCACCCCTCACTCTTCTGTGCATCATATTCTTCTCTGCTGCTGCTTGTTCCTATTGACATGAGTTGAACATTATTGGAGCTTAAATGAAGATGTGCGGTCTGACACTATTTTTAACACAGTTTAAGGAATGTGTGGCAACATGGTAGTTACTAAAAATGTACATAATTTTAAACACACCAATTTTTAAAGGTGTGGGCAGCTTGCTTGGCACTTAATACAGTGCTGGAAATCTACATTGAATCACTAGGGCAGAACTTAAGTTATATGTTTTAATTTGAAGTCAGTAATGCATAACTTTCATACACACAGAAGTGGCAGACCTGGATTAATGGTGCTGAATCAGAGTGTTACTCCATCTAGCTTGGGGTTGATTGGTCAGAGAATTGTAAGCTAGGTCCTCTCTGACCTAGGCTAGTTTCATTGTTGACTTTTTGCTATACATTTTAAATGCTTTTTCACCAAGGTGAAAACTGAGATTTTGTGCTCTGTATTAAGTTTTTTAGACTTGATTTAACCTCACTCATCTTTTCTCTGTTTTGTGGAGGCTTAGGAAAATTAGGTTTGGGGGTGGGGTGGGAACAGTGACACAGGCTTGAGCATTAAAATTGGATGAGATTCTGCAAGCTCGGGGAACAGCAGGGAGGCGCAGCGTACCATCCCGCTGTCTCCCGACGTGGTTTGGAGGTTGGGGGCAGGCTTCCCCCACCCCCAGCCCCGCAAGCTCCCAGAGCGATCGTGAAGCTGCGCGCAGCTTCGGCATCGCTCTGGGACCCGTTCTGGGGGAGGGGAAAACTCGAGCTTCCCCCGCCCCCAGCCCTGCAAGCTCCCAGAGCGGGCTTCACGCAGCTCTCCGCAAGCTGTGGGAGCCCGGCGCAACTTCGCGCTGTCCTCCAACGGCTTGCGGAGAGCTGCCTGTTCTGGGGGCTGGGGTGGGGGAAGCTCGGACTTCCCCAGCCCCGTGCCGGGGGGGGGGGGGATAATTTTTTCCCCCTTTATTCCCCCCCCCCCCCCAAATCTAGGTGCGTCCTATAGGGTGAAAAATACGGTAATTTCTATTTAATTTTGTGCATGAGATTGTTGGCTTGTACCTGAAGATTTAATCACTAATGTGTCAATTCCTTTTGTCTTTCTGTTAAAGGCTGATCCAATGTGAAAATGAGATTGGGAAACTTCTGTTTTTGACAGAGATCCCAGAATTGCTGCTTGATGACTATAGTGAATTGAAACAGAGTCACATTCTGCAGGAAGCAGCAGAGCCACAGTTTGCAGACGGGAGCCCAGGACTTAAGTCAGTGCTGTCAACAGGTCGAAACCTGAGCAGCAGCTGTGATGCAGGAGATAAGCCAATGGTGACGTTCAAAGAGAACATTAAACCTCGAGAGGTAAACAGGGAGCAAGGCCGAAGCTATCTGACTAAGGAAGTGGGTAGGGAAAGAAGGGATTATAGTAAAGGAATAACAGCCAATAAAAATGATGGGAAGAAGGACAACAACAACAAGAGGAAGAATGAGATCAAGAAATGTGGAATGGAAAAGATGCAGGAAGCAGGGAAGCAGAATGTAGCGGTGCAGGTGAGACTTTTTGCATGGTATCATCCCAGTGAAATTTGTCATGTGGTCATTTGAATTAGTTGGTCTTGCAAATCTGTGCAGGCCTCTTCATGCTATAGCAAGATCGATGGCCTTTATTTGGAGATTAAACAAGGTGATTCACATGTTACACTCTCAGTGAGGATGGAAGGAAGGTGTCCCTGAGCCATCATTTGGTTACCACAATTTCAGACAACCGGACCCCCCTCACCCTTCACCTTGCTCTTCACTTCTGCCAGGGAAATACTTGCTGCCCACTTACCCTTAAAACACCACCTCACATATTGACAGAAGGGACCAAAGGAAATAGCTGCTTTGGTTCTTTCTGAAGTTGGCTGCTCTTGTTTCATTTGGGAGGGGGAGCTAGTAAGTGCACTGCAGTTCTTTCCTTAACAGAAGCTGGGGATAGAATTAGAATGAGGCTCTTCTACCTTGACTGTCTGTACTGGCAGTAGACGCTACAGGCATAGAGAGGCTTCTGCAAGTGTGGTCCCTCATTAGGAGGGTAATTTGTGAATTGTACTATATTACAGTGGGATTTTATTTTATTCTTACTTTAACCACTGCCAGCTTCTTTCATCATTCAGCATCACTGTTGATGTTCTTTGGCATTCATTGACTGATAAGGCTGATAGACATGAATTCTTTTGGTATTTGTTCTTTGGTATATTCTTCTCCTTCCCACACCAACAAAAGAATAGCTTTAATCAGTTTTCAGTTTTAGTCCTCCATGATGCTTTGTTAATGCTGAAACTGTAGCTATTGCTGTAGCTGTAGCTATTGAAGAGTTAGTCTTCAACTGCCCTCTTAGTTTCCAAAAATATTTTTGACCTTTTCAACAGTAAATTGCTTCGGCACCAGTTATATTTGTTTGTACCTTTTCATCACTTTTCTGACAATTGAGGAAGTGTTTTAACTTCCATATTTAAACAGGGTTAGGTTAAGACAGTTCTTTCAGTGTCCTAGAGAAGGACAGAGGTGGAAACTTGTCTAGTCTTGTTCTCCCTGGGTTTTTTTAATGAGTTGGTTATTCAAAGGAAAGCATATAGGAATTAAGGCGGCTTGTAAATGGCCTCTTGCCTGCTCACGTGAAGACTTCGTCAACTGGAAGACAATTCCTCTTTTTTCTTTCCTTATTGTGTACAATAAATTTGTGAAATAAAAGAATGATTAACAGGTGAATAAAAAATACTGTGGGCTAGTAAATTTGGGGAATTACTTGTCAGGCTGAAACTAGAACCTCTTAAATGTATTTTGAGGAGTTTTTTCCTTTCATCTCTTTTCTCAAATGCTGGCCTGTGGTACTTTTCGGGTGATTTTTTTCCTTGCACCCAGAAAAAGTGGTACTGACTCACCTGCTCCTTCAAACATTTTTACAAGAAGAAGGGAAACTCAGGTGGGTCAGTACCTCCCTTTTTTCTGGGTGCACCGGGAGTAGCACCACTTGAAAGGGCTGAGTCATAGGCCAACATTTGAGGCAAGAGGTGAAAGGACCACAATCAAAGTATTGCCATAAAAGGAACACTGCAACATACCTATGTCCTCAAGGAAATAATATTCTTAGCAAGGTACAGGACGTGTAATGCAGGGAGATGTAAGCTTAGCATTAATCTTAAACCATTTAGCAATCCTTTGGTATCTGAGTATTTTATTTAATCTCTAGCTAAGAACCCTGATGATTCCTCCTTAATCTTCAAATTCTCCTGTTCAGCCACTTGATTCTGCTATTTATTGGCTAAGTGGCTTATAAAAAAGTAACATTAAGGACTTTCCCTCAGTCTCAATATAACAGATCTGTCACTTTTGAGCCTGCAGCTGATGGTGAAAGAAATGGAGTTTGTATTAATACAAGGCAGTGAGGATCAGACACTAACTTCATTCTATGGCCCGTGCCATTTGTACTGTAGAGGCTGTGTTCAGTGCGGAAGCAGGATCATGCTCAAACCCAGAACCCACCTGTCCTGCGGGTGGGCCTGCCAGGCTTCCTTGTCTTAGATCAGCCTTTCCCCAGATGATGAGAACTACAACATCCATCATCCTTTACCACTGGACCTGCTAACCTAGGTATGATGGGAGTTGTAGTCCAACAACATCTGGGGACCCAAGTTTGAGAAAGCCCATATTAGATGTAACATTTATAGGTAAAGGACCCCTGGATGGTTAAGTCCAGTCGAATTTGACTATAGGATGCAGTGCTCATCTCCGCTTTCAGGCTGAGGGAGCCAGTGTTTGTCTGCAGACTGCTTTCTGGGTCTTGTGGCAAGCATGATTAAACCACCGTGGCACATGGAACACCGTGACACGTGCCAAAGCACACAGAAATACCATTTATCTTACCTCTGCAGTCGTACCTATGTATCTACTCGCATCGCTATGTTTTCAAACTGCTAGGTTGGCAGGAGCTAGGCCAAAGCAACAGGAGCTCACCCCGTCGCGCGGACTCAAATTGCGACCTGCAAGCTCAAGAGGCTCTGTGGTTTAGACCACAGCACCACCCGTGTCCCTATTGTAACATTTATATGGAGCTTGCAGGCATAAAATCCCAACATGCATAATGTACAAAAAATTGCACCTAGCATGTAAACATCTGACATGCCTAGCAGATGTGGCAGATGAGTGCAATTCCCCCCTTAAGGTCAGCACTTCTACACCCACAGTATTGTATAAACAACCGTTCTTCAACTGGTGAGTTGAGACCCACTAGTGGATTGTGGCCTGATCCAAGGCGGTTCACAACAGAGACTCTGCTATCATGCAAATATATGGTAAAAAAGGAAATGGGTCCCCAAATGCATCTTTGAGTCAAAAGTGAGTCCTAGGTCTGAAAAGTTTGGGGATACCTAAGCCAAGCCTGATAGAAGCTTACATTCCTTGCAGAGACATGATGTTTCTAGTTAGGGATTTGTTACACTTCATTGGAAGTAGAGTAAAAAAGGAAAAAAATCCAGTGGTTGGATGAATGCTGAAAAACCTTTTCTTAAAAAAATCTTGTTAATTGTTGGCTCACACTACCTTTGCATTTTAATACTCCTCTTCATGCACATTCAGTGGTGGTATATTATTTTATATGGCCTCTAGCATGCTGAAACTGCTACAAAATACTCCTTGTCATTTGTTTTCGGTGTACAGAAACAGTTAGCACTAATTCTGTAATAAAAATGTATTTCAATGAGAAATGTCCCTATTGTGTTCAGTGGAGCTTACTCCCAAGTAAGTGAGTGTAGGGTTGCAATCTAAAGTGATCTTTTAAAAATCCTTGCATAATAGATTTATATGTAAAATGCACACGACACACAGGTCAGTTTGTGCCAGAGCAGGAAAGTAAGGGTGTTTTAGCTATCTTTTGAAAGCTGAGCTTATCTCCTGTTTCTCAGACAAATAGGCTGGAGTTTACATTCATGGAACCCAGACTATCTGTCAGTAGGGAGTGGAGGTGAGTTTTGTCCTTCTAGTTTCACATGCTCTGTAGCCGTGAGCAAAACTACTGGGACAAACCCTTCCCCTATCATGTTCCCCTTCCCAGGATTGGAAGGAAGCCAGGGGTTTGTTTTGACTCTGTTTCTGAGGCCCTCCTAGTGCCTTGGGAGTGCAGATCTGAAGGAAGGTCCTAGTCCTCTGCATCTCCACTGTGGAGAGAAGGGCCAGGGCTGGATTCCCAGCATTGCCTTGCAACCCTAGCTCTAAGCGGGAGAGGGGAGGGGGATTGGCCTGGACCTCATACTGAGTTGTGAAGGTAGCCACAAATTTTGGCTTGACTATCAGGGAAACCCAGCAATTTTGGGTCCCTTCTGTATAGCAATTGGGGAACTAGAATTACTTGGAAAGAATCAATGCCTTGTAATCATGCTTTAGTTTTACCATAAGAAGGTGTGGACAGGTAATATTAATGCTTAAATGGCTTGCCTTCCTAGGTAAAATCCCAGACTGAGTTGAGGAAGACTCCCGTGTCTGAAGCTAGGAAAACGCCAGTCACTCAGTCTCCCAACCAGGCCAGCAACTCCCAGTTCATACCCATCCATCACCCAGGAGCTTTCCCTCCTCTTCCTAGCCGGCCAGGTAAAAGCCATGTGCTTTGTATTAAAATCATATCTATCCTTGTTTAAAACTCATGATGTTGTGTGCTGATGCCTTCCACCTACCTTTTTCTATGTAGGAAAATAAAACAGAAAAGGTTTCTTTGTAAAAATGCTCTGACTTCCTTTAACTGGAACACAAGTGGGTGTGGGCATGATAGATGCCTAGCACTGTACTATATTGCGTGATCTACACCCAGGTGCATAGTAATGATCTCTCTGCAATGTCTAGATAATAGCACATGTGTGTTTTCTGCCACAGGTGCACAGAGTGGAAAGCCACCTCACACATAATTTTCTCAATGTGCATACCTATGGTGGAAAAGACAATTCTGCTGTCACAAAAAGCTTACCTTTTTGTCACAGATATTAATCTTGGTGTTTGAAAAAGTAATGTGCAGAACAGGCAGCCCATAATGTGACAAAGTGTTTGCTTTGTGTGTAGTATACAGCTGCGAAGATGAAAGCCATCACTGTGGGTCTGAGAGGATGTGGCACCCCACACCATCCTGGAATCCTTCCCCAAAAGGGGTTGGAACTGGAGCTGAAGGCTTGCTTGTATACATGCCCCCCCCCACTCCTCTTACTGCAGAGATGAATGGCTTAATAAAGAGCTGAATCAGATGCTGATTTTGAATGTGGGTCTCCTTAAATCTGGAAAGAGGGGGACCGGGGAGGAGCCAAAGGCCCATTCACAGGGGAGGAGACAGGAATAGGAGACAGGAAGTAACATTTGAAGAGCCCCCTAAGCATTCCATGCGTGAAAAAGTAGTTTCCTTTTTTAAAAATATCTCTGTTTGTCTTTCTTTCTTTTCTTTTTCCCAGGCTTCCCACCTCCCACCTATGTTATCCCCCCTCCTGTGGCTTTCCCTATGGGCTCAGGATATACTTTCCCAGGTGGCGTTTCTGTCCCAGGAACCTTTCTTCAGTCTGCAGCTCATTCACCTGCAGGAAACCAGGTGCAAGCTGGGAAACAATCCCACATTCCTTACAGCCAGCAGCGGCCCTCTGGACCAGGCCCAATGAACCAGGGACCTCAGGCACCATCCCCTTCTCAACAGTCCCTTGCATCCTTACCAGCTCAGGCAACAGCACAGTCTGCAAGCCAGTTGCAGGTCCAGGCTCTGGCCCAGCAGCAGCAACAGCAGCAGCAACAACAGTCCCCTACAAAAGCTGTTCAGGCCTTAGGGAAGAGTCCTCCACACCACTCCGGATTCCAGCAGGTGAGCTTTAAGGAGAAGAAAGTGCCAGAGGGACCCAATCTGGGCTAGAGTGCACCTGTAGGTGCAAATCTGGTTTTTGGTCAGGGAAGTGCAGGTTCTTTGCTCAGATAAGAGTAGCTCTGATGGAAAGGTGCAAGCAAGGATGGAGAGAAGGAATGGGCAAGTAGATGGGGAGAGAGTACAAATAAAGCAGAAGCCTAACTGCATTGTGGGGACAGGGGAGCAGTGCAGGAGCCTGTGGACTTACTGTGTTACTACTTTGAAGGCTCCCCCTCTCTGCCCAAAAGTGCCTGAGAGAATAACAGCTTTTAATCCTTTTAAGCTTGACCAAAGCTTTCCCTGAAGCTCCTTTTAAATTTGGGGTGGCTAGCCGTTTGAATATTAGGGTTCCTATAGCTTTAATAACCTTATAGAGTTTCTATAAGGTTTGCAACTGTAGATCACATGTGAGCACTTGAAAGCACTGTACTGTTGTTTTTATCATATATGATTATTGTTATATCATTAGAATTATTAATTAAAAGTACTTATATTATTTATCTAGTATTATGCCCCTTGCATCTGGGAGGGAATTTTGGTAGGTACAGCCCTTCAAACCACGGAATTTTCACATGGCCAAGTGCCTGCATGAAATCCTTTCCCTTTAATAGCAGGTGAAGCCTCATGTTGGAAGGTTCCCCTGTTGTGTGGGTTCTGAAACATTTCCTTGGATTTTCTCTGGAACACGAGGTCTCAAAATGAAAGCCATAAGCTTTGCAGCTGAGTGGCACAGAATGTGCAGCCTTGCTCAAGTACATTGCACATGATCAGGTGGTGGCATGTCGTGCTCTCAGATCAGGTGGTGCAGATTAGAGAGTGTAGCAGGCCTTTTTGGACAGTGAGGAACCAATAGTATTTTTTTTGTGCAATGTTGCTTGTGGAATCTACTTCATCAAGTCAAGGGGTTCAATCAGCTAATCAACTCCAAAGCAGAGAAACAAAATTGCAGGCTGTTTTTGGCAGAAAGAGAATATGCAGCTTGCCACGGTTGGTCTCTTAGTAGCTAAAAACCTAAATTAGTCAGATGCTCTTCAGTTTTGCATAATGAATTGTGCTGAACACAGAGGCGCTTGTACTTCAGTATTCCCAGGCAGACTCCTCCAAGCAGCTCTGGAATCCTCCTCAGGTCCAAGGCCCGTTGGGGAAGATCATGCCTGTGAAGCAGCCCTACTATCTTCAGGGCCAAGACCCCCTAAAACTGTTTGAGCAGTCCATGCAGCCTCCCCTCCTGCAACAGCAGCAGCCTCTGGAGAAGAAGATGAAGCCTTTCCCCATGGAGCCATATAACCAGAATCCCTCAGAGGTGAAGGGGCCAGAATTTTACTGGGACTCCTATGGCATGGCTGATAACCGCATCATGATGGCGCAGCAGCAAGCTAACATGGACCGCAGAGGGAAACGCCAGCCAGGAGTCTTCCGCCCAGAGCAGGATCCAGTGCCTAGGATGGGTTTTGAGGTAAATGTGTGATTGATTGATGATCTTCAGGAAAAGGAAAGCGGTTCTCCTTTGAGTGATAGATGTCTCCAAGTGGGTTTAGCTCCTCCTATCACTCAAAGGCAAGAAACACTGTAACTTCAGAGGAAGTTGCTTTCAGTGCAGCAGTTTGTGGTGATTCACAGGATTACCAATGAGTAAAAACAGATTAATCTCTAGGTTGTTGATTCTGGGGGGGGGGGGGGGTGCGCGTGCGTTTTAAAAAAACCTAAATGCATTCCAAAAGCACTTTTTAAAAAAATCAACTAACTTGGTTTAGCATCATTTTTAAGATAACACTGACAAACCAAAACAACCTACTCAACTTTTCAAGCTATCTACACATGTGCACACACACACACCGAGCGAGGGATGGTGCGTGGGGCAGGAGCCGCAAGCAAGAACCCCCCTGCCCTATCTAGGCAGTAGACAGCTGGTAGTGACTGCAATGGCTCCTTCCTCCCCCAAGAAGAGTGCAGCTTCAATCATCCTCTTCCCAGCCGTCAAGATCAAGGGCATATAATGTACACATGTTTTTATATTGTGAGGTACAAAATAAGAACCACAGTACATTTTTTTTAAGATGCTGCTGAAACTAATATCAAATAACCCATGTAAAGCTCATAATCTCCCACACACCCACTAGGATGGAACCCCGGGGAAGTCACCTTGGCAAGGGATATGCACTTGAATATTAACTTGGGAAAGCTGTCAAGTCTGGTTTGAGGATGGATTTCTGCCAGAACATTACAAATCAACACAATTTGTTGAGGCTTTTCAAATTTTATCACAGAGAACCTGCATGATTTGAATTGTTAGATATCACCCAAGTATAGCTAGAGAAAAGCAAATACAGTAATTCCCTCTGGCAGTGCTGGCTTTTGGCACAGTCTGGGAGGAAGGAGATGGAAGAAGAAGCACAAGTGTCACTTAAGGTGGCAAAGCAGATGCTGCCAGAAAGCTGAAACTTGTGAAGAGGTGGACCAGGCCCAGCAGCACTTGGCCTGTGTTGATGGGGCCCTTGGTCCTTCCAAACAAGACCTGTATTAAAAGTGTTGGATAGAGGAATTTACACTTTTCTTGCCAGTTGTCTGCACCCCTATATGCAGGCTTCTCTGCAGAGCAGAAACCAAATGACAGTATAAATACCCTATTTGCTTTTAGAAATGGCCTTGACTTAATCTTTGGCAACTCTGAAGCAAGCAGCAGCTCTTGCTCTTGCTTTGACATTGTTTCTCACATTCATGGAATGATCACTGCACAAACCCCCTCCCTCTTTTTTTTAATAAAATCGCCTTTAGCAGCAGTGGTCCACCACAGATCTATTGAGACAATGTTCTGTTTGAGCAGACCAATTGCATCTCTGAGTACACTGATAACGTAATCCTGATAGATGCTGGCTGTAAGAAAGCCCTGGTGTGGTGTGCTACAATGCTACCAAAGGTTAGAAGACAAAGAGCCTCCTTTTTGTGTCATCTTTTGATATTTGTTGCCCTGATTGTGCCTTCAGCTAAGCAAATGCCATTATAGCTAATCTTTGCCTATAATTTCATCCTGTAGAACGAACCTGGAGTTCAGGTTGTATGTGCAAAGACGCAGAGGCAGGAAGCCCAGATTTCAAAGAATAAAACAGAACTCTATGAGAGCTCACTGGGAACACTTTACAAGGCCACCACAGAGCCCCGTGGCTGTCTTGAAGAAGGTGGCCCAAACAATAGCATTTTATATGCCTGGGTATCTAATTCTGTAATTTTAGGTTAGCCTCACTATCCTTCAGTGTGAACCTCATGCCACATTTGAGGCATTTGGCAAGGAGCAATGTTGAGCAATGGGTGATTCATGGAGAAAATAGTACTGATGGAGACAGGCCAAGATAGAAGTAGTAGTTATCCACAAAAAGGAGCAAAAGACCTGATCCCTGAACATGCTGTCATTCTGCACAACTTCCAACAAATTCTTGAAACTTGCTTGTGTAATAATTTTTAAAGCCCAGATTCCATGGTGTAGATGATGAAACCTGCTTGTAGTTCATCCGGCTCTGATCATGAGCACATGATCAGGAACTGCATACAGGCACATTTTGGTTCTAACTACAGTTAACGAAGCTACTGAGATATTGGAACATTGAAGAACAAAATGCATTAATTCTCCACATATTTATTGCTGCAGTAGTGGAGATCACATTCTCCCAAAGAAGATCCCAGTAATTTTTGCTGTATGCAGATTCAAACTTAGTGGGTAGCAGAGCTGCTCCTAAAACAAACACACACAGACTTGTTTGACTCAGTTTTTCTCTTTCTCCCCTTGGTTTTCTTGTGCTCCTGCTCTGTTCTCTCTTTAAGCTGCTTTTGCATGCTGGCATATCTTTCCTTGCATTCCCTTCCTCTGCTTTGCGTCACTGCTGGGCCCCCTTCTATTCCTGTAGACTCCTTGCCTACCTGCTGCTAGTCTTGCTTTCGCTTCTTTCCTTGCTGCATCTCACTGTGCTCCTTTCTGTCACTAGGACCCCAAGAGCTCCCCTCTGCTTCCTCCGGACCTGTTAAAGAGTCTGGCTGCCTTGGAGGAGGAGGAAGAGCTGATTTTCTCTAATCCTCCTGATCTTTACCCAGCTCTGCTGGGCCCTCTCGCCTCTCTTCCTGGACGAAGCCTCTTTGTATGTATTTGACTTAATTCTGCTGCTTCTCATTCTAATTTTGGCATATCTTTTTTATTTATATTCCGTTTCCCTGAAAGGTCAGTAGGACACATGAAATCCATGTCCCTTCCTGAAATAGCTGTTAAGGGGAAATTTAAATAAGCAGAGCTCATATGCTCAGGATCATAGATATCAGCTAAGAGGAAGTAGCTTTAACATAGCTGTAATACTTTTATCAATCCTAGGATTGCTATTTTCTGACCCAGCAACTGAGACCTTAAAAGCTCTGGAAGAGAGAGGGGCTGTTAGTAACTTCTCCCTTGTGGTACTTCTTGTTTGGAATTACCTTGACTTTCTAGGCCTACTCCTCTGTGAGGGAGCAGGAGAAGCTGCTCCAGTTGACTTGACTCCTGTTCCAGAGCTCTTAAGCAGGCACAGTCTCAGAATCAAAAAGCGGTAACTCTAGATGACCCAAATCCTGATCTCTTGCCTTCCTGAGAAATTCCAGGTTGAGTTACTATCTTGTACAAAACTGTATCATTTCTCTTTTATTATCAATATGGGAGGTTGGAGACTGAAACTGAGAAACAAATTTTCAGTTTTGCAGGGGCTTGGTGGGTTTTGATACTGGACTACATTACCCTGCACACCTGTGCAAAAATATACGCCACAGGTTGCATGTGGACCATTAATCCCTTGTTTGAAGGATCCCCAGGCAACTCCAGCAATTAACTTATGGGGCCCACACATTCATTGAGCCCATTGGTGGTGTCTAGGTCTGTGCAAGTTACCTCTGCCTATATAAGCATAAAATCAAGTATCCGTGTAGCCTAACCTCTAGAGGCCTTGTTGTCAAGTGTCAAAATATAAATGTTAATGTACCATATGGTATCCACACACTTGTCTGACAGGAGGAGTTGAATGTATTATTGAATGTATGATAAGATAGTAACATGTTCAATATAGTATCCTTCTGAGGAAAAAGATCATGGGTTTTAGGAGCTTTTATCTTTTTTTACCTTGGGTGAAATTCTAAAGCTTGTTTTTCTATATATATAAAAAAGCCGCGGGCACAAACATAATACAAAGGTAGGGTTGCTTGTGTTATGGTGGGGATGAGCGGGCTGTGGCTCTTTAGATGTTGTTGAGCTACAGCTCCCCTCAGGCCCAACCATCGCAGTCACTTGACTGGGCCTGATTGTAGTCCAACAAAATCTGGAGGTCCTCAGGTTTCTCACCCATGCATTATGGAAACCAAGGGAATAAGACTATTTTGATCACATCTGGGAAGAATCCACTTTGTTCTCTATAACTAGGAGGATAGGCACTTGATGAAATTTCTCTTTTCCTGTTCATTGGTCTGTTGAAATGCTTCTCCAAGGTGCCAAATGGGATTTTTGTCAAGTGCTGTTGTAGCCCAGAGGATTCTTGAAGACATCGACCAAATATCTGTGGCCATGGACTGTAGGCCAGTTGAAACATTACAGCTCCTATGCCAAAATAAGTCCCAAGCTATGCTCCTCATCTTCATGGATTGGCCTGAGCCAGTCTTTTCCACAGCATCCAGCACTTGGGGATGTGGTACCAGTGTGCAATGCTGCCCATGTTTGGGCCAGCACAGAGATGTTGTCAGCGTTATTTCTGCCACACGAAACATCACTAACAAGGAATTACTCTCTAGTACTTGAAGGGGTGTGAGGGAACGTTACATCTAATTGGCATTCATCACTTGAGCAGGTTGTTGTCTTTCAGCATTGGTTCCTACCCTCTAAAATGGGGTTATCCTTCCACACAAGGTGGTTGTGTGGATTAGCACAATGAGGGCTACAAAGAACCTGAACATTTGAGTGGGGATACTGTGGGTGAATAAACTGTATTTCAAGTGTGGCTCAAGGCTTTTGATTTCTGGGAAGGTGAGGTGGTCCATGTATAAAATGCTTGATTTGAACTAAAAACAGGTTTCTAACATTCATAAGCACCAAATGTATTAGTCCAGGACATTTGTTTAACTGAAGTTATAAAAGGGAAGTCATCTCTGTTTGGATGATATACTTGATCCTTTATTTCTACCTACACAAAATATACTGCCTATAGAGATTCTGCCACATAAACCCACACATTCCTACTCTGTCTTTAGTGTTAAGGTATGGTGGTGTCTTCTGAAGCTTCAGGTACTGGTACATTACACCAGCAAGGTACCAGCTTGGATGAGTAATATTGAATTGTTCAACTTAGTGAATAGTTCTCCATGTAGCATTCATTTAGTTTTGGTATTACTTCAGCTACCTCCCCAGTTCCTTCAATGACCTGAGCTGAACCCTCCACAAGCCAAGGTGATTTTTGCCTACGAGGTGTAGAAAGAGTGCCTAACTCTTGACTACTGTAATTCGCTCTACGCGGGGCTGCCCTTGAAGCTGTCCCAGAAACTCCAGCGGGTGCAGAATGCTGCAGCGAGGCTCCTCACGGGGTCTCTGCCATGGGAGCACATTCACCCAGTGCTTTTCCAGCTGCACTGGCTCCCGGTGGAGTACAGGGTCAGATTTACGGTGCTGGTTTTGACCTTTAAAGCCCTTCACGGCCTAGGACCCTCGTACCTACGGGACCGCCTCTCCCGGTATGTCCCACGGAGGACCTTAAGGTCCATATATAGCAACACCCTTGAGGTCCCGGGCCCGAAGGAAGTCAGATTAGCCCCAACCAGGGCCAGGGCCTTTTCAACACTGGCCCCGGCCTGGTGGAACGCTCTGCCTCATGAGACCGGGGCCCTGCGGGATCTGATTTCTTTCCATAGGGCCTGTAAGACAAAGTTGTCCGCCTGGCCTTTGGCTTGGAGTTAATTTGATTCCCTCCCCCTCTTTCTTTTTCCTTTCTCCTCCTGTGAAGAAGCTGCATCCTAATGTTTTAATGTTGTATTTTAATCTTGTTTTTTAAATTGTATTTTAATCAACTTGTTTTTATTATTGGTTGTTAGCCGCCCTGAGCCCGGTCTTGGCTGGGGAGGGCAGGGTATAAATAAAATTTTATTATTATTATTATTATTATTATTACTACTACTACTACTACTAACTGACCAGAGTGACTGTCAAAGTCAATGTATAAATCTAGTTCATTAGCAAAATTCTCAGTCTGTTCTGGGTTCCAAGCTACATAAGCCATCACAAGGTACACATGCCAGCAAATGTTTGCATTGGTTTGCTACCAGATAATTTTAGAGTATCCTTCGTCTGCTCATCACAGTTTAGGTCCGATGTCCTGAATTACGTAGCTGGCTTTATTTGTGTAAGCAAAGGCACACGGTTACCATTCACCTATGATTAGAAACTTGCATGATTAAATCAGTGAAGAGCATCTTTCTTTGCTGCAGATCTAGCACTAGTCAATATCAGTTCAAGGCAGCACATGATATTGCACTGGAACACACCATAGAAGGTGGGATAATATGTGTTCAGTGCTGGAAAATAATTGATTATCTTCCCCGGGCATTAAAAATTTGGAAGTTCCCAAATTTCTGATAGGCAAGACTGAATTATGATTTGTATGAATTATGCAAGTTGAGCAGCTTTGCATAATTCTTTTGCATAATTTATCATTGAGCAAAGAACTATAAGGGCAATGAAGCTTTGCTGCCAATGATTTCAAATATCAGCCATCCCTCTGGGTTTCTGATATTTCAGCAGGCATTTGTCACATAGTATTGGTTGTTCCTTTAAAGACAAACAGGGCAGAAACTTGCTAGGTTTTTTTAAAAAAGGAAAGCTGGATTTCTCATGAAGGATTCTGCACCCAGTAAAATATTTTGTGCTTTGTGCTCTAACGAACAAGACACTTTCAGGAATTATTGGGAAAACACGGCTAATTCAGTCAGTAAGTAATCACGTTTGCATGAGGGCCCACACTACTAGTATAGCATTTTAATTAACAAACTACAGTCTAAGTGCCTTCAAGCACTGAATGATGTGTTATTGAGGTGCTGGGACAAACCCTATTTTTAAAATGACGTTCCCCAGGTGTTTTCCTTTTTATTTTTCTAGTCAATTTACTGAGTTCCTTCGCAAATTTGCAAATACGTCCTTGCTTCCCACTTGCAAAATAACTCTTCTGTATTTATTTTGCACAGTATGGTCTAAGCATCTCTGTTGTGTAACAAAAGAACTGGGCAAAAGTCTTCGCTGCATTTCCTTTTCTCACACAATTGTTTGAGCACTCTTATGATGGTTGCTAGAACCATCTGTTTTTATCCAGAAATGTGACCCATGTTTTCAGTCAATAATGCATAATGTTTTTTCCTTTGGTTTTCTGAAGAAATCGCTGCTGGAGAAACCATCAGATCTAATGTCTCAGTCATCTTCTTTTCTGTCGCTCACGGGCTTCTCTCTTAATCAGGTAATTAACTATAGAGATTGCTTCTCTCTCTTTTTGGACAGTGCCATGAGTTCACGTGTTAATTTTTGTAGGAGTCTGGACTAAGCTTTTTCAGATGGGAATCTCATGTTGGAGGAGGGGAAGAATTTCAATATAAATCCTTGCCTAGTGCTGACAGTTCTGGGTTAGGGCGTTTTTTTCTGATAGGCTGCTTCTTTAATTTCCTAACATTTGGAGAACTCTGTTGTGTGACATGCACACCATTCTACAACCTGAAGTGCTGCACTGCAAACACAGGCTTATCACCTCATGTACTGGGTATTAATCTCTCACAACTTTTAATACAATTTTGAAGAAATCTTCACAACCTGAGTCATGTGGTATTTCAATTGCTGATTTTTTAAATGTATTTTTTCCTTGGTTTTAATGTATGGTTGTAAGTCACTTTGAGTTTCCTTGGACAAGAAAAAGTTAATAACAAATATAATGAGTAAATTAAAATACATAATAATACAAAGAATTGCAATTTGATGCTTTAACTTCAGTCTAATATGTTCATGTTACATTTTTTGTTTTTTTTATTCTGCAATTTGCAATTGGCTCATTGGCTAATTGTTCAAGGAAAAGATTTAAGAAATAAGGGAGGAAAAAGCCCTACGTGCTCTCAGGAGTAGGCCTGGGCAATATATTGATATATTGCCCAGGACCGGTATGAGGAGCAGACTACAACGTCGGCTTCCCTCAGCGGTATATCGCTGGTGAAACCGCCACCGCTAGCGGCGCCTCTGGAGGGAGTCAAGAGCTCCTTTGGCGAGGTGCCCATCCAGCTTGTTCCTCCTTCTGCATCTTTAAATGCTCGGCTGAGGAGTGTGCAGCTGGCCTTGCCTCAGGCAAGCAGTTAAGAGACACCCCAGCCCGGAGCTGGCCCATCTGTGAAACTGCTCAGCTGAGGGGAGCAGGGTTGCCGACGGGCAAGAGCGCTGGGTGGGGGAAACCCTCCCCCCCCCCCCAGCTGAGTGGCGCAAACAAGCTGCATTGTCCCAGCCTGCGTGAAACTCTCTCAGCTCTTGAGGTGAGAGCTGGGCAGTTTCCCCTGGTGTCTCGTGGGCAGAGGCCAATGCTTCTTGTTTTTTCAACATTGCAGTATATCATCAGACCATGATGTCTGGCTGGCGATACACCGCAGTGTTGAAATGCTGATAGCGCCTAGCCGTACTCGGGAGCCTGTTCCCTGCACTTCTCTGTGTGAGTCACTGTTCTGATTGAGTTTCTAAGGAGCAGGTAATTCCCCAGCTCATCTGCATTGGGAGTGATTGCTTGAGCCAATCACACCTTCCAGAGAATTTCATTTTCCCAAAGCAGAACTATTTCAGATGAAGCAAAACATCTGTAAACATTGCATTTGCCATTTCAAACCACAAACCACATGTTCACCACCATTTTGTTTCTGTATTATTATTATTTTTTAAAAATCCTCTTTTTAAAAATTGGGGACTTGGGTGTTGTTGTTTTTCTAATACCCCCAAATAATTAAAATGATTAAAGGTACAAGGTTGTGTTATATCCATGTGCTGTGCTATAATCTCCAGTGTGGTTATAATGTGTGATTCAGGACACATGAAGTTGTGATAACTATGTCTTATCACCCAGAATTCCTTGATTCTTTTTAAAAAGATTTTCTTTAAAAAATGTAGTGAAATGCAAAAATAGCTCTGTCTTTAATAACAGTAAAAATCCTTTTTTAAATGGCATGTTTCTCGAGCTGTGAGAGCTGTAACATTTGCTTGCCAGCTTAGGTATATCTTTCCTGATTCTGACAGAAAAACTTACTTCATTGCCCAAATGCAATAATGTATTGGATAGGTCTAGGGAGCAGGTTTAATTTTCATCTCTTGCTCTTGCAGGAAAGATACCCAAACAGCATGTTCAATGAGGTTTATGGGAAAAACCTCAATGCCAGCAGCACAAAGCCAGAGGTCGCTCCATCAGGGGCTCACCAGGAGACTTCGCTCTACTCCCTCTTTGAAGGTACTCCGTGGTCTCCATCTCTTCCAGCCAGTTCAGGTAATACACTCTCATATACGTATAACATATATTAAGAGTTTTCACAGACTAGTTCAGAACCCAAGCGTGGTTTGACTTTCTTCTGTGCAGTCACACAACCCACCCTCTTTCCCTGCTGCCCATGTCCATTTTATCACTTGCTGTATTTTCTGGGAAGTGAACTGAGCAGAAAGCCATTTCCCCCACTCCGCATGGCCTAGCATTGGCAAATTTTTTACTTGAAAGGACAAGCAATAAGTACCAATTTGTAAGGAAGGTTTAGCTCTAGAAAGTTCCAAAGGTGTGGAACAATTATGCCTTGACCAAAGAGTTTCCCCCTCAAAGATTGGTCATGTCAGCTACTTGTTTTGTCATGTAAACCCATTTCCCAAATTGCTATAAACCCATTTCCCAAATTGCTACAATTTCAGTTTTGTTAGTCTGCTTGATCCTATATGTAAGAATGCTGCAATGAGGAAACAAAGCCAGGCAAAGACTCAAAAGACAGCAGTGAGAAGTGTTCTTCTTTTAGATGGCAGTTAAATGACATGATATTACACAACACAGAAATTGTAAATAAGGGGCAACGCTCCCTGCAAGAGTTTTTTTACCTCAACCTTAACAAAGAAACAGATTTAAATATAGTATGGGATACTAGTGAGGCAGTAATAAGAGGTTTTTTAATCAAACAAATACCAAAAAGGGGGGGGGGACGACAAGAGATTTTGAACACATTAATTATCAAACAGAAGGAATTAAATATAAAACCAGAGAATAAAGAAACTGCAGACTACTGAATTATTACAAGCAAAATTCTCAATGTTGATGAAGCAAGAGATTGAAATGAAAAAAAAATTAATGAAAAAAAAAAACTTTGAATCTGCAAATAAGCCAGGTAAATTGTTGGCTTGGCAACTTAAAAAGGAAAGGAGAAATAAGATAATAAATAAAATTACTGATGAAGGGAAACATTTGATAAGCCTGAAAGAGATAAGAAAGGTATTTGTAAAATTTTACACAGCATTATATCGGTGTGCGAAGGAAGATCCTGAGAAAATTGAATCTTATGTAAACGGCTGTAATATACCTAAAGTTTCTAAAGAGGATTTGAGAACGTTAAATGCATCCATATCAATGTTGGAACTGCAGTTGGAGATAAGTTGAATGAAGATGGATAAAGCACCAGGCCCAGATGGAACTACTGCAGTTTAATATAAAAAGTTCAAAGATGTGTGTGTAGACTCAAAAAACAGCAATCTGTACTTTTGGGGGTATTGTGTTGACTTTCTTCTCTAACCTTCTGTTCTAATAGATCATTCAACACCAGCCAGCCAGTCTCCTCATTCCTCTAACCCAAGCAGCTTGCCAAGCTCTCCTCCAACTCACAACCACAATTCTGTTCCGTTTTCCAACTTTGGGCCCATTGGGACTCCAGACAACAGGGATCGGAGGGTCGCAGATCGATGGAAGACTGACAAGCCAGGTGAGCAGGAGGTTCTAGCAAGAGGTATCATTTCAGTGGTTTGTTGGATCACTTGCTTGTTAACCTTTCTCCCTTTCAGCAATGGGAGGATTTGGCCTGGACTATCTCCCAGCAACATCTTCCTCATCAGAGAGCAGCTGGCACCCAGCCAGCACTCCCAGTGGTACCTGGTCAGCCCATGGCCCGTCTGTAGAGGATTCGTCAGCTGTGCTTATGGAAAGCCTGAAGGTAGGTTATATATTGGGGTGCCAGGACAAAACATTGCAAGAGTCACTTGGAAGGTTGAGCTGGTGGTTTTGCTTCTTACTACAAAATAATACAAGGGTTCCTTCTGCTGACAACATCTTGAGAACATAAGAAGAGCCACCTGTTCCAGCTTCCTTTATTCCACAGTGGCCACCCACATATCGATGGGAAGCCCACAAGCAAGAAAGGAGAGGGCAACAGCGCTCTCCAATGTTATTTCCCAGTGACTGGTATTCCGTGGGCATCTTGCATTCTTCCACAATAACTATATTCTGGACTGGTTGTTGATTAAAACTTGGGTAGTCAAGCCTTAATTACAGATTTAGACTCCTCTTTTAGGTATCAACATATTTTATTGCTTTCCTGATCATTTTTATATGGATAAGCTATTCTGACAAAGAATTTAAATTATTCTGTGATGGCTAATTCTTTTTAACTGCTTTTTAAAATAGTAAGTTAGTGGGGCGCTATTGCCTGTTCAAGATTTTAGCTGCTGTATTCCTCTTCTCTTCCTTCAACACCAGCCCACATTTCATGGCCACTGAGCATGCTCAGTTTGAATTGAGGATTCCCCCTCCTCAAGGTTTTATTTTAAAATGTACTCCTGCAAGTCTGCTGATACCTTCCCCCTTGTGCATAAGCGCTGCATTTTGACTACAACAACACTTCCATTCACAACCTGAACATCTGAAATAGAATTATTGTCCTGGTTGATACCTGATTCTTAAGGGGCCGTGTTTTGAGTTTAGCAAGAGCTGAAAGGCCAACAGCATTTGCTCTGTCCACTAATGTGCTCCCATTTGAACTGAGACATCAGTGGGCTCCTTAAATCACTTCCCTGGAGAGTATACAGCAAAAGGAAATTGAGGAAGAGCCCTCTCCTAATTATTCAACTGAGTCACTCACTCAGACTAAGGCAAAAGGCTGGACAGAGGTGCTGCCAAAGTCTCCTTTGCTGTTTACCCTGGTAGAGCAGGGATGAGGAACCTCTCCACCCCACCCCAAAGTTGTTGAACTTCAACTCCCATCAGCTTTAGCCAGTGTGGCCAGAAACAAAGGTTGAAGTGCTTATTTCTGTTTACACTGGGGATGATGCAGTTAAAGGCCTGTTTGCCTGTACCTTGCCTCATGAAAGCAGTTGAGGGTGCTGCAAAGTAGGCGAGGAATTGGGATGGGAGACTACACTGGGGTGGGGGGAAGCTGGTTGCCTACTGTTGCAGTACTGTAGAAATGAGAGGAGGTGGCGAGAGCATGGAAGAAAGTTCACTTATTTTGACCGTTTTGGCATTTTCTCTTGCTACTTTCGCTTTCACGTTAGCGGATGTTTGGTGTGTGCTTCTTTTTAGTCTATCTGGTCCAGTTCGATGATGCACCCTGGACCTTCTGCCCTGGAGCAGCTGCTGATGCAGCAGAAGCAGAAGCAGCAACGTGGGCAAGGTGCCATGAATCCACCGCACTGAGAACGAAAGGGTGGCAACCTTTGCAACCGAAAAGCTCCATACATCATGGCATGTTGGGTTTGCAGGACTGTCTCACACGGCCCTGTGCGCGTGGCAGCCCTCTCTTCTGTTCCTTGCCGTCAGGAGGGCGTAAGTGCTCCACCAACCCACTGAGTGTGCACGGAAATGTCTGCAGTGCAACGGAAAACCAACACCAGGAACTCTCCCATCCCTCCGGGGCCCTCTGGAGGGAGAGAGGGACTGCTGTTTGTCTCACGGTAACCCGATATCACCGCCTCTCACCTTCTCCATCGTGCATGTCCCCAGCCATGTGGGAAAATAAAATGCTGAGAATGAAGAGCAGATGGGAGAAGCCACTGAGAACTTCTCGATCCTCCTCCTCAGTTCTGGGGAAACCAATAGGAGTCTATTACCGATAGCTTTGCTGACTGAGAATGTAGTTGAAATTTATTCCTCAACATCTGAATTTCCAATTACTACTCTCTCAGTTGTAAGGCCACACTGAATTCTTCCATACACAGATGTGCTTTGTAGTCAGTGTGTAGCAACCCCTCCAGTCGCTGGTCCAGCCCGAGGTGGGTGGGGGTAGATTGGGTGGGGGTGCTAGCGTCCGTCTCCCAAGTTAGGTAAGGAGTTTCGTGAAGGAGAATCTGCCCCCTCCAGTACCACTTCCACCTTTTTCTCAGAGGTTGTCCCTGGAATAACCCCAAGCGGGAGAGATTCCAGTACTGAAGTGCAGTGGTCACTGCAGGGCTCTCCGTTAGGGCAAGCAAACCACTGCTACGGGGTTTTAAGTTAAATGGTTCAGATTCCTGTACATTTTATGATAGTGTAGTGACCAGCCTCATGAAATGGCAAGCTGGTCTGTGCATTCACAGCCTGACTCCCTTTTTATGTAGGTAGATAAAAAGCTTTGTGTCTTCCCCCCACCCTACCCCACCCCCCTTCTCCCTTCCCCTCCTTCCCCTTTCCATGCTGGTTGCTTGTAGTTTTGTTCTTCATATACAGCATCCCACAGTCATAGCAGGATAATGGGGAGTAAAAGAGCTAGTCTGGACAGGATGATGTGTGCAATCCCTCTCCCTATAGGTGTATGCCCACTCCACAGGCCTGCACACACCTGTAGCCACAAGGTTTTTGGAACGGAAGTTCAAGGCAGCAGAGGACACATCACATGGAACCCGCGCACAGAAGCAAACTGTCCTACTTGCCCCTACAAGGGTGCACAATGGGGACAAAGGGTTCCACTGGATATATTTATTTGTGCAGAAGGAAGACTGCAAATCTTCTTGCATAGGATAAAAGGACAGCATTTATTTTTGTTTCCCAGCGTAGTTACGGAAGCAACCTAAATACAAGAAACTGCTGCAGTCGCAGGAGTGTGTGTGTGTGTGCGCGCGCGTCTGTCAGTTCAGGATCTGCAAGCTGGGAAATGGCTGCAGAGCAAAGCACATCCAGGGTCCACAAGGGACGTTGTGGAGTCGGGGAGCAGCCCCATAGAGACTTGATATAAAAGGGAAGATGTATGCATAGTGCTCTGTCTAGGATAGGAATTGGACCCCCTTTGCCTCCCCATGCTAGCAGTGTTGCTGCTCTGCATCACATCTCTAAACGATGTTCCTCCGAAGCAAAAGTCTCAAGGATTAAGTTCCTGCCCTGGTTGTAATCTTCAGCTGAGACCCTCTGTGCTTATTTGATGCCCTGTCCCTGCTTCCAGCCCACCTTTCTTCCAGTTTGTGTATTTGAGCTGTGCATCGAGGCAGCTGCAACATTCCAGCGTTTGAACCACCACCGATTCTTGCACCCTAGGCAACCTAACCAGGTTCATCATCTGACTCTCTCAGCAGCGCCAGAGTCCCAGCCCATAGGCTCCTATTTCTGCATGAGAAGTCTGGTGTTTAGAATGTTTTTCTTGATCTTTTGAGCAGGGCTCCCTATTCTCCTCCCCCTTACACACACACACACCCACACACCCTGCTGTCAGGAGCCTCAAGGGAAGGGAAGATCCTCCTCCCCCCCCCAGCAGAGAAAACTGGTTTGTGTCGTAAGCTTCTTTTGTGTTTTTGTCTGTCTGTGCGAGACCTGCAGCTGCTGAACTCAGCTTTGCCTTTAATTAAACCATGTTCTCTACAGCCAGCCTTGTGTAGTTACATCTTCTTTCATCACTGAGCTGCAATTGAAAACTGTATTGTTTCTCCGCCCCCCCCAAAGAGGAAGTGCTAAATTATGACATCTTACTCTGTTCAGTAGTGAAAGGGGTTTATAGTGCAGTGAAAGCTTTGACTGCACTTAAGCATCTAGGTGGGGACAAGTCCAGAGCAGACGAGGTTGCAGCTTCGATGCCAAGCAAAATATTATCTCCTGTTTGATTTCAGTTGGTGATGACAAAATGCTAGAGACATACACATTACTAAATAGTTTTCCAGAACTTGGATACTATAAATATCTAATGTTAACTCTTTGTAACTGGAGTGAAAATGCCAGCCCTTTTTACTAAGGGGTCATTTCATGATTTCTTTAAGTCTGAGTGGTAATACAGAGACACACACTAAACAACAATGCAGTTTTATTGATAAAAGGACAGAACTGCAGCTTTTTGTGGAAACTTCAAACATCTAAAAGTTACTGAGAGCTTTACTGGCTTTCAAGGATTTATTAAGCATTTCAAAATGTAGCTGTCATTCTGGAAAGGCATTGCAGAGTAACTAAACCGCTGATTATTAATCACCTGGAAGCTGAATTCTTGTAAACCAACTTTTCATGACTGTTAACTAGGATTCCCAGGTTGTATCCCAGAGACACACATGCAGTTAAGAGAAACAACCAAAACTCTTTGGCTGCAGGACATGAGAGGCCTTGTAGCTTCTCCTGCATCTTTTGTTTCATCTTGAATAAGGTGCCCTGATTGATAAATAAGGTGTTACCCTTATAGCAGCAAGAGGATGCAGAAGCCAAGGGTGATTCATCTTAGAGAATTTAAAGCTGTGTGCATGTCCTCTATAGACTGTGACCTGGGAACCCCTACCAGAAATTGAAATGGACAACCATGATATCTGCTGTTGCTGTAACTATTATGACTGGACATAGAAGGATCAACCCAACAGTTTTTTCATATAACCAATTTGGCTCATGCTTTAGCTAGGAGATGAGTTTTTAAAAACCCACTGCAGACCTCAATGGATATTCATTTAAGCAGAATATAAAATTCAAAAAATAAGATAAATCAATCCCTAGAAGATCAGCGAACATGGATTAAATGTCTTATAATGGGATGAGTTGCCTTCAGAGGAAAACGCACCGGGGTCCTCTCGGTTCTTTGTAGGGTTTTGAGCTTGTTACACTGTAGAAAGAGATTTGGGATCTTGGCTGCTGTCTTCTTCAACAAAGGCTTTGGGGAAAATGCCAACTTTTCCATTGCACTCCCCTTCCAGCCAATCATCATTCACTAGAAGATGAAATAACATTGTGTTAGAGTCACAAACTTAATCCATTAATGGGCAAGAATCAGGAAGAGGTGGAATGTAAAGAATCCAACCAGAACCTGCAGTGCCTTCGAGAAATGCAACCAAGATGTAAAGGAGAATGGATCTCCTTGTGCCTCTCATAGTTTTGCAGCAGAGGGAATTTTTGAAGGTACGACTTCTCTTATCCCAACATGACAAGTTGCACTTACCAGTTGCTTCACAACTCCTGAAGGTACAGAGGCCGTGACCCCTCTTGTTGCTAGATACCTTTCATGTCAGAACAAGGACTGGGAATAATGGAGAGCCAGATCATCTGATCAGTACTTGATACTCATAAAGGACTAAGAATTATAATTGTGTGTGTTTTTGTACAGTTAAGTAGGAACAGACTAACCATCTTCATCTGTTAAGATTGCTACATCTGTTAACATCTGAAATACTGCCTCTCGGCAGTATTTTGAGAGGGGAAGCTTTTTGCCTCCCTCAAGCTGTGTTGCTGAAAATGCCATTCAAGGCTGCACTGAGTGGACTGAGTTGAGCTCTTTGGCTCTTCCAGTGCCAATATAGTCTACCTTTAGAGAAACTGAAATTAAAATAATGGGGTCTTGTTAGAAGAAAACCACTTGCAGCATAAATGGCAGGTGAAAACTCAAAGAATGAGGTTGCAGAAATAACTTGGAGAATTATTGGATCATTACGAAGTCTAAGGTCCAGATACACGTAAACATAAACCAACCACAGGCTGTTTCCCCTGCAAGTCTTGCTGAGAAGTCATAGCTGATACACCAGAAAAATAAGGACGTTCTACAGCAACGGCTTTCAGATGTCTTTCAGAACAGAGAGTCCCTTCAATGAGATGTTTGGGGAAGCATCTGAGGAAGAGTACCTTGGCTTCTTTGGTACTTTGCTATCTTACAGTGGGTTCCCTTAACAGCCTTATCAAAACAGTGGGTAGTGTTTGAACTGCCCTTCTTATTTTATCTGCGGATGGAGAATATGATGAGACACAGAATTATCCAGGTGGAGGCAGACAAGTACTGTTAGAATTTTCAAAAGCACACTCACCCATTTACTTTGGTATTGTGAAACTAGGATGTCTGTTTAGCATAAGTAATTTCATATGGAACAGGAAGTATACTGAGCAACAAATTGCTATGTACAGGTATATGGTTATTTTCTTACTTGTATAATAGTTTTGTCCTGAGCTCTATTCTGCCATTTCCTGACATGCAAAGATGAGCATAAGATGGTTGAACTTTCATATAGGATATATTCCACAACAAGATGCAATTTCCCCTTCCCATTGGCCTGTGAAGCTATTCTTCCCCTCTACATGGAGCAACCCTCATGGCTTCAAGCCACTAAATGTGTTCTTGATGGTTCCTCAAGCTCTCTTGACCAGCATAGTTTGTGTGATAAGATGGCAATGGCCAAAACAGAATATGGAGTTTAGTGACAGCAGGAATTGGTTTCCTACCAGTGGAAGCCAATTTGCTTTCAGGTGACTGCTGATTGAATCAGTGATTGTTTCCCAACCTACAAAATGCAATTGAATTGAGAAGTGTGGGAAAGTGTTATACAGTGATGGTCGTGAATTCTCTAATAAATGTTAGAAGTTCAAGCTTGATTCCCAGCAAGAGGCAGCTGGCTTTTCTGCCATGCATGCCCAGCCTTAAATTGTCAGATTACAGCCTAGCAATCATGTTTGCTACTTTAAAACACATGAGCAGCATAGCTGAACTATAACTCCCACCATCCTTGGCCAATAGCCAGGCTGGATGTAGCCGATGGGAGTTTAATCTACCAACTCCTGTAGGGCCACAGGTTTTACACCACTTCTTTAAAGGTCATGAGGTAGCGAGAGAGAATGCAGCTCAACACCTCCTGCCCCATTCCTTCGCTGATCTTTGTGTCTGCCCTTTTTCCAGTACTTGCTGGAACGAGCATGAGCATTGGGACTACTCCATAGCATAGGTGAGTGAGATGACCAGTGGGGGAATTAGAGCAGGATGTCTAGAATCCTCCTGCATCAGATGGTTTAAAGCTAGAAGCAGGACCTCCAGGTTGCAGTCTGGCAGTTCTGCATCTCTTGGTCCATGGGAGCTAAAAAGGAGAAGGAGCCCAGAAGAGAAGGGCAGCTGTAGAAGATGCAAGGGGCCCATAGTTGCCAGTTATTGACTTAAGCAGCCTGGTGCTCTCCTGATGATGGTGGGGTCCAAAATGGAGGGCAGAAGGATGAGCAAGTGGTACCAGCACCACTTTCTGAAAGAGCTCTTGACCCTAAGGAAGAGGTCTTCTGCATGGTTCTTGGGCTTAGAAACCTCGATACACATGCCTGATACAGGTCATGGCCTTCAAGTACTGCATGTTCACACTCTTGAAGAAAACACAGTGAATATAGCAAATTATAGGTTAGAATTGATTTGTCAAGAAAATGAATTTGCATCCTTGAAGTTCTCTCAATAGATGCGAGTTATGGCAACTTTTGCGTAATGTCCCAAAATTGTGTAGGGTGGTAGATCCCCCATGTATGGTTAGTAAGGTTCTCTGATTTAGGGTTAGTTTACCTTTAGCCAGAACAAGTATTGTCTCCCCCTGTTGGAACTCCAAGTCCTCTGGCTGGCTGGCTTCATAGGTATACCGTGCTACAACCTGTTTGGCACCTGTCTGTTTTGTTATCTTCTGCTCAGCCTCCTTTCCATCTTCCATATTTAGATTGTCTTTGTCTGCCTGGTGTAAGAAACAGCCAGTTCAAACATCTCTTTAGCCATTTCCTTAATTAGCAGTACATTTAAAAAACAAGCAAGCCTCCCACGTTCTTCATATCTATCTAATACTGCTGTAAAAATGCAAGATTTTCAGTTAATCTTGCACCTGCAACTGGAAAATCTTCATCAGGATTAACAGAAATTAAGTCATTCACAGAGCCAGTATTAGGCCTCCTCTCTCATGTTTTCACGTGGATATCATGTTTGTATGCTGAAGTTCAGCAGAGTCCCGAACTTTTTTTAGAAGGGTTGGGGCAAATGGTTTGGAAACATCAGGTGTCTGAGGCACAATTCCATCCCTTCAAAGCAGGAAGGGCTGTGTTTACAATGGGCAAGAGAGCGCTACCTCCTATCAGAGGAGCCTGCCCACTATGTTTCTGTATGACACTCTGTTCTGGGCATTCAGGTAACGCCGTGTTGGGGGTGATCAAAATATCAAGTTGTGTGCAGCGGATTTACCCACCTGCAGGGGCATCTGACAGGAAAGGTCCCAAGTCCAGAGCAATGAACTGTGCAGAAAAATCCATCTGTCTTGAGAAACAATGGATTGTGTCTCCAAGGGTGAAGTCAAACTGCTGAGTTAGCAGCAGCAAAGTGACCTCTCCAGGGTGCAAGCCTGGGCAGTGTGTATGGAGATCCTGGGCTGTCCAGACGACAAGACCACTCTCTTGGCCTTGCTGACGTGGTCCAAAGAAAAGCAGAGCAATATCCATCTTAGATACTCTTTCTCCCAAAGATGTCCCACAAGGCAGCAGAGGTGAGGATCTGATGGACTACCTTCGCAGGTGAATGAGCCCCATCTGCCTCTCATTTCCCTCTACAGCACACGCAGAAATGGCATGCAAGTGAAGTCCCTAACTTGCCGAGGGTTTGAAACTCATAGGCCACCCTCATCTGGTTTAGCCAGCCGGTCAAAGCTGTTCCCTGGGGTATGGCCACTGTCATATGCTGACAGCTTCTAGGAGTTTGGGAATTACTGGAACAAATAAGATGGAGTATTTGTTTTCTTGGGGTTGTTTGTAACTATGATATGAGCCAGTTCTAAGACTCCCTGCCCTAAGATTCCCTAATTTTACAATGCAGATCAGAGCTTAGAAGAGAACTCCAAAACCTCAAGCCCACTTATGAATATGCTATTCAAATACAATTCCACTCTTAATTTTATATATTTTATGGGCAAGCCTCATCCCACTTCCATGTATCCCACCTTAGTCACAATTGTATGGGCAAGGGAAAAGATGAGTTGTGTACTGGGAAAGAGGTGAGAGTTGCTAAGAGGCCAGCAAACAGCTCAGCACAACACTTCTACCAACCTTGCCATCATCTCCTGGTCCCTTGCTGTGCAAAATGTGCACCAAACCTCTATAGGTTCACACTTATTGAGGCCAGCTTATTGAGGGAATGACCTGTTTTCAATTTCTTCCACACACAAGCTGTAGATTCCAGAATATTCCTGGAATGCTGGCCACCAGATAGGAGCTAATTTTTACTGATGGCTTTGGAAATCTCTTGAGATTTATATCCAGGACTATTCTGCCCCTTGGAAATACAAATGTCATATGAAGAAAATAAATCTTGTGCTTTAAAGTGTTGTATGCTTTTGCCTAATGACTGGGATCCAAAGAACTGTGCAGCTAATTGTGCAAGACCAAGGCAGCAGTTTTAGGCTTGTATTAAATAGAAACTTCCTGCCATGCCAGATGGCAACTTCTTTCCAAAATGCCTGCAGTTCAGTAGAAATCAAAAGTTCAACTGGACATGCCCATTCAGCAATTTTGGATCTGTGTGTAGTTTTCATGCATGTACTTTGGATGCTTTTTCCACCCTGAACTGCGCGTGTTTTATTCAGTGAAGGCAGGGTGAGGGCAAGCAGAAGAGGTAAGGCAAAGGTGATTGTTAGTACTTTTGCAGGTGGTATACACAGGTTTATTTTCCCACACACACTTTTTTTCTTCTTCTTTTTTTGCTTTGCCCACAAAGGTTAGACTGAGAATCAAGTTGGCCATGGCCATGAAGTGAACTTAGTTTGATTTGAACCCAGGTTTCCAAGATTACACTTGGTGCACACTCCACTGTGGGCACAGTTGGGGGACAAAAATGAAAGCTAGGCTGCCGTTCTGTCTCTTCCAATCAATAGACTGGGATATTTTCAAATATTTATCCACCAACATCAATGATGCCATCAAGTCAATTCAAAACTATAAAAAGCTGAAGATAAGCAATGTTTAATTAAAGTGAATGGGTTTTTTTAAAATAAAAAAACCAATAATAAATATTAAAGTGCTTGTCAATTATCCCATTGCCAGTGTTCTCGTGGGCCAGATTGCAGGAAGAAAGGAGGAAACAGGGCTTCTTCCTGAGTGACTGAGCAGGAAAACACCTGCACATTTTGCTGTTCTGGTTAACAAGGGTTAATAAATAGAAGCTGGACTTTCAGCAAAGGGCTCTGAAATATTTTGGGGAAGTGGGCGGAGATGGGTGACAGAATGCCTTCTGCTGCTCCAGTATTGCCTACCTGCTCACTGCTGCACCACAATGTCAAGCACTTGTCCCTGGCCTGAGTCCACACGGTCTCCATCCTGCTCTCCTCACTGAGCAGCACCAGTTCCTTGCTGTCTGTAGGTCGGTAGCTGAAGAAGAGACAGCAGAAACAAGTGAATACAGAAGCATCCCTCTCTCCTCGGTCGAGGTGGATTTGGCAAAGGGAGGCCAGGGCGCATCTCCTACCTCAGTTTCGTGTGCTGGGGTGAGAGTCCCAGCTTCAGGCACACTTTCTCCAAGAGGCTGCAGTAGGACATCTCAGGGCTCCCTTGCAGGGCGATGGTGTACTTGTAATGCACTTTGACAATGTAGAGGGTCTCCAGGCCAATGAACTGTAGGAGGAGGGAAATGGTACAGGAGTGCCTTGGTCTTTTAATTTTTCAAAAATAAGTTGAAATGTGTGCTCAGGATCCTGTTCAGCAGAAGGGAAAGAGTGCTTAATTTCTGAAGCAAATGGTGATGTACTGGGAACTCTGCCATGAGATGGAATCCTTGTCCTTTAAAAATCTAAAGTTTGTATATGCTCAGAGGCAACTTGTTATTTATTTACAATCTTTACAACACCATCCAATTGCAAAATTCTATGGAGAGCTCATGCTGTTACAATGATAGCCCATAAAAGCAAAGACTCAAAAAGGAAGTAGCAAAATCAGTATAACTAAGGGCCAGTAAAAGCAAAAAGCTTCTCACCTCTGCCCAAAAAACCAGGAGGTAGGCACCAGAGGAGCATCTCACAGTCAGTGTGTTCCTACCAAAAAAGGCCTTCTGCCTCATAGACACACAGCAAAGATCACCAGAACATGGATAATGGAAACAAGACTCTCTCTGTCCAGGTAGGTCGCATATCAGTCTAAGCTGCTAAATGTGTTCAGAGGTCACTGGGGCCTCTAATCACACTGCTGGGTTAAAAAGCACCTCTGGGTGGCAAACATGACCCTTTACTGCAAGACTGGAGAACCTACGACCCCCGCAAATCCCTTCGGCCTCAGTCAGGGGTAATGGAACTGTAGTCCCAGCAACATCTGGAGGAACACAGGCGCCCTATCCCTGCTTTTGGGGGCTGGGGGAGTAACAAACCCCATTAGAACAAATTGAATACCACCCACAAACATCCATCTAGTCTGGGCTGAGCCACAGTTTAGTGAGCCTCAACCAGTCCGTTACTGTGCCTAGGTACTGATTTAGCACACCCTGTGCCACACCTGAGTTTGATGAAAGAGAGAGAACACTTGGTGTCACTCGCATCTTGGTGACATCTCAGTCGAACTCTGGATTACCTCTTCCAGTGGTTTCAGGTAGCTGTTAAAGGACCCTGTAGGACCCCAAAGCATAATTACTGGATGGGGAGGGACTTGTTGATCACCAAGCCCACAGCTATACCTTCTGTAGCTGGTCCTCCAAGGAGCAGAACCACTGCAGAAAGTTGCCTCCAACATGAATATTACAGTCCAGAGGGATATCCTGGTATGACAAGCCATGGAGAGGTCCGGGAGAATCTACAGGCTTGTCTTTCCCACTCTCTCTCATGGCAACGATCATCCCACAGGATGGCAAATCAGGCTTGAAAGCCAACTTAAATGGATCTCGAACATCAGTGAAATCAAAGTTAGTTGACTGGTAATCCCTAAGGTTTTTATTTTAAATTTTGACTTCAAGGAAAATTGGCATGGTTAAAGGATGAGTAGCTGGGCTACAAAACCAAGGGTAACCGCAAGAGCTATTTCTTTGTATGCCATTTGTTTATCAATACAAAAGCTTTGGCCCAGTATACCTGAAGGAGTGTCTCTACCCCCATCGTTCAACCCGGACACTGAGGTCCAGCTCCAAGGGCCTTCATTGCAAGAAGTGTGGTTACAGGAACCAGGCAAGAGGGCCTTCTCAGTAGTGGCGCCTGCCCTCTGGAATGTCCTCCCATCAGATGTCAAACAAGTAAACAACTATCTGATTTTTTGAAGACTTCTGAAGGCAGCCTTGTATAGGGGGTTTTTTACTTTTGATATTTTATGATGGTTTTATAATTTGTTGGAAATGCCCAGAATGGCTGAGCAACCCAATCAGATGGGTGGCATATAATTTATTGTTGTTGTTTATTACATGTGGACACTGAACTATCAAAATTGAAATCAAAACTCTGGGGCCCTTAGGTTTCCAGTTGGCCATGTTCAAATGCAGAGTGCGAGGACTTCCCAGCCCCAGCCCTGCCTCAATTTGTTTTGGTTCAGTTATGCGTCAATACATCACACCAAGTCTTAGGCTTGTGTCCCATGTCCAGAAGCTCACACTGCAAGGTGGTCCTTTACCTGTGGTGCTCTTTCCTCATCTGGAAGAAAAAGAAGAGCAGTTTTGTGAGCAGGGAATAACCAAAAAATGTTCTTGGGTGGTACACAGGCAGTGGCTGTTGCTCTCAGTGTGATTTAGAACCGTACAAAATTGGTGTTCTGAATCATGCAGAGAAGGCTCCTCACTTCAGAAACTTCACTTTCACTCCAACTCATAAAGAGTGATGGGCAAAGTGACGGGGAGAGAGGGAAGAGCTTAGTACACTTGTCCCTGCTTCCCCTCTTTCTGTGTAGTCTTTATACTTGTGCAGCATGCCAAGTAGAGCTACTGTCATATATGCATTGGACCTTAGAAAGGATTCACTGTCTGTCACTCTTACTTACCTGAGGGACACCTCTCAGGGCAATCTGGGGCAGCAAAGCTGGGTGGAGGAGGGATGTCAACATCTGCACCAACTCCTTGCTGTATGAAATGGAAACAAGCATGACTGTCATGCATCGCAGAAATAAGCAATCCAAAATACGCAAGGCAGCCCCTCTTTGTTGGAAGCGAAAGAACAGGTAAGATTTGGAGTAACTCTGTAATATTCCACAGACAGAAAGTGTTTAACTTGATGGAAGAGTTTTAAACTTGAAACCTTGCCTAATCGTTCACCAACAAGTTATCCCGTTAACTATTCCAGGAGCCTGCAAATGAGCTTATATTAGATCCTGCCTATTGGATTCTGAGAAGCAATTTTACATGCATAATCCAGTCACACACATTGTACTCATGCCATTCCCTCAAAAAGAGCCCATGTGAGAAGGCGATCATTTGACCCTCACTGTGCAGGGAGGGCTGAGTTCAAATCTCAGCTGTTCCTGGGCAAGTTATTGTCTTCCCAGATGCTTTCCTTTGCCTGTGGGTTTTGCAAACAGGGAAAGAAAAATATTAAATATAATGGTCTTATTATTGACAATTCAGAATATTTCCTCTGTAGCATTATCCAGGATTATCTGTTCCTTGTACTTTATATTGGCTCCTGTGATGATTTTGTATATCGCCTTATTTCTTTAGTGTTTTATAATTTAAGATGCATAGGTTGTTTTTTAAATGTGAAATTAAATGTCTATATTCCAAGACTTACTTTTCTATCCAGAATAATAACAAGAGACTAAACCAAACAATATATGGACCGTAAAGCAAAGTGTCCTGGTTGTAACAGCAAAAGTGGAACTAGACATAGGATAAGTGAAAATGAGTGGTGTGCATCTCCATCCATAATATTCAAGACAGCTTACCCATCCACTAATGTTACAAGAGGAGCCATTTCCCTACCAGACATCTTTGGCAGGGAAACACAGAATGTTGGTGATGTTGGCACATGGGTGAGTAGGGCGAGGGCTACGGAGGGGGAGAGGGGAACCAACACACACTCTCATTTTTGGCAAGCAGCCTTGTATAAATTATCGTGTCAAGTTTTGCCCTAAGAATCAATGTTTATTGTCTTACCTGGCCTGAAGAGAATTTCATTCCCATTGGCTCTAGGAAGTTGCAGGGTATGATCCCTTGCTGTATGAAAAGCAAAACCAAGATATTGCTCGGAGGCAGGATGGTGTCAGAGTTGTACATTGTGGGCAAAGAAAAGACTCCAAGACTGCACACAGGGGGCTCTGTCACCCCTCCAGAGTTCAATCTCCAGATTTTGAATGGCAGCATTTTAACTTCACTGATTCACTCCATCAGGCCTAAGCAGGTTGCTTTACTTGAAAAGTTGCCTGCAGGTGCTGAGAGGTGGCTGGTCTCAGTTTCTTTCATCTCAGGGCAACTTCTCATACTCCCTTCTGATATTTTACCTAATTTTTGTGTAGTGCTTCCCTACTGTGGGGAATCAAAGAATTGTATAGTTGGAAGAGATCCTGAGGGACATCTAGATTCAGAAATCTCAACTAAAGCATCCATGACAGATGACGATTCCACCTTAAAAACCTCCAAGGAAGGAGAGTCCACCACCTCTCATGACAGTCTGTTCCACTGTTGAACAGCTCTTCCTGATGTTTAGTCGGAATCACCTTTCTTGTAACTTAAATCCACTGATTCAGGTCCTAGCCTCTGGAGCAAGAGAAAACAAGCTTGCTCCATCTTCCATGTGACAGCCCTTCAGATATTATGGCTATCATATCTCCGCTTGGTCTCTTTAGCAGGCTAAACATACCCAGTTCTCTCAACTGTTCCTCATAAGGCTTGGTTTCCAGACCCTTGATCAACTGTTGTACTGCACAGCAGAAAACAGCCCAAATATGAACATGCAAACCCACCTGCAACTATGCTACCATATATTGGATCCAATAAGGTATGTCTCCTTTACATGGGGTCCAGGAGCAGAGCTGGGCAGGAGACAACCCTATGGGATGGTACTATTCTGTCTCAGAAGAATTAGTCCACATCAGAACTCAAGCCCACAGCACATTCTGAACTTCAAGCACTTTAGACTACGTGTCACTGTGCTGAGCCCCTATATCTGATGTAGCTCAACAGTGCCACCTAGTGCACATGTGGTTTTTCACCCCCTGCAGTAAATCCTGAGTAGACCGCTATCTACTGTTTAGTTCAAGACAACTAGAATGCAACCCCAAAATGGTTCATGCCAGTGGAACAACAGTGCAGGTGTTCTCTGTAGAATTACCCTTGCTGGCCTTATACCTTCCCATTAAAGACAACAGTAGCCCAGTTGTCTTTCGCTTTCTTCAAGACAAAAACAATGTTTCCAGGAAGGACTTCAAGTTCCGCTGCTGTTTCTGGTATGAATTCGTACAGGACTCTGTGAGGTTCTCCTTGCAGGGCCCTGCGTGACAAATCAGCTGACAGTTTCATCATCATCATCAACTGATTGCTTTAGTGCACATCCAAGTCACTGGGAACGCAATGGAATGAGTGCAAAAACCACCCCACCAGTGAGCTAGATGTGTGGGGAAATAGTCCGGTGGCTGCTTTCTTTTATTATGCACATGGGCCCAGAGGTCACCTATTTATATTGTTGAAACAGCAAATCCTAAGTGGAATAGTTTGTGCAAACATCCCAAGCACAGACTATTGTATTTCAAAAGTTGTATTTCATATCACTACGTGTTTGCTCGTTTGAAATGTTTTATTTCCTTTTTTTTCCTAATGAAGCAAAAAATGGTGGGGGGATAAATGTGTTTCTGTTAAGATGGTGTAGGTTCATAGGTCAGTATCCAATCAAGTAGTTGTCTGAGAACAATAACTTTTGGCTGTGCAACAGAACTTCCCCTCCCTCTTTTTTCCCCATGCATCTCCCATGTGCCCCCTAAACTGATTATGGGGGTTCAATCCACCCTCTGGAGCAGAGTTGGGAAGGGTGTGGGGGGGACACAGGAAGAGGAGAGGGAAAGGAAGTTCCATTGCAGAAGTGGAAATCCTTGTGCTAACAAAAGTATTTTGTCAGATACCACCCATATACTCATAATGAAGACATCCAGACTTCATGGTGCTGTACTCAGTTCTAAACAGATTTTTGGGTTTATTTCTCTATTCCTTATCTAGTCATAGGAGAGCAGAATCTCCTACGAATCACTTTCTAGACCAATGGGAGCTACTGAATGCTGGGGTTCTCTGCAGTTTATTGATCTTACCTGAGGGCTTCTGGTGATTTTGGTCTGGGAGGTGGTTCTGATGTCTGCAAGCAACATATTTTAGCATTAACCTCTCCTCTATACTTTGAAGTCAGGCCCTGTGTTCAGAATCTATCTGGCCTGAAGAGAGATGCAAGTGTTTCAGACTAGAGGGGGGTTGGGAGTCTTGTCATGGCTACCAAGGCCAGCCCAAGACGTTCTGCTGCCTGAGGCAAGAGGGCATCCTCCCATTCCTTGTACAGAAGCTGGCTGGACTGGCAGCTGAATCTTACTTCAACACTGGCAGCAGGACGGCACCTCCCACTGCATCTCAAGGGCAACAGGCTAGTAGTTTAGGTGGTGCATTGACACTTACTACTCTGCCTGGCAACCACTTTCTGCCCACGCAGACCAATGCTGCAGAGCAGCAGTGCTTGCATGCACCACAGAGCAGCACAGCTGAGCAACACAGGCACACACCCAATGCTTGCTGGAGTGTGTGTGGCCTGCGCTGCCTGCCTCTCTGCCTGAAAACTTGATCAGGGATCTTTCCCAGGGCGGCATTCATTGACGGCAAGCCTGAGGATACATTACAGCTTAAATCACATCCAGGTCATTCTTTTTCTCAATTCAGATTGTAGCTGGTTGGGGGGGAAGTGCATCAAAATGTTCTGTCATAGAAAAGTCCTCTGTCTTACCTGAGGCTGAAGAGGCGCAAAGCCTGAAAACTCATCATTGTCAACCACAGAAGCCACAACCTGGAGTTAGAAGGAGGAACATGATTAATAGCGTTATTCACACTGGTAATGTCAAGTGGTTTATGCTCTCTTAATCTAGGTTTCTGCTAGGCTGCTCATATTAACCTTCTGAGTGCTACATCTTCAGCACTATATAGATAAAAGTAATTATTGGCAGGGTTCTCTATTTCTCTCCTTTGTTAGGGACTCACTGAAGTTTTATTTGATCCTGGCATTCCTTGCCAATAAGCTGAATTCATAGAATTGTAGGGTTGGAAGGGACCCCGAGGGTCACCTAGTCCAACCCCCTGCCATGCAGGAATTTCAACTAAAGCATCTATGCCAGATAGTCACCCAACCTCTGCTTAAAAACTTCCAGTGAAGGAGAGTCCACCACCTTCTGAGGGCGTCTGTTCCACAGTCAAACAGCTCTTACTGTTAGAAAGTTCTTAGTCGGAATCTTCTTTCTTGTATCTTGAAGCCATTGGTTGAGGCCTAACCTCCACAGCAGGAGAAAACAAGCCTGCTCCATTCTCCATATGACAGCCCTTGAGATATTTGAAGGAAGCTTTCATATCTCCTCTCAATTTCCTCTTTTCCAGGCTAGACATACCCAGCTTCCTCAGCTGTTCCTCATAAGGTTTGGTTTCCAAACCCTTAATCATCTTGGTTGCCCTCCTCTGCACACATTCCAGCTTGCCAATATCCTCCTTGATTTGTGGTGCCCAAAACTGGCACAGAACTCCAGGTGTGGCCTGAGCAAGGCACAATAGAGAGGTGCAATTACGTACCTTGATCTGGACACTATCAGGAAGGAGAGGAGAGGGAAATCCCATGGGGCAAGTGGAGGTCTGCTTATTTGAACAACACAATAAAAACTTGCACACGCTCTTTGAATTGAATAGTAAAAGGAGGATTCTTATCTGAAAGTGTTATTTTTTATTATTGTGGTGTGCTTTTTTAAAATATTGTATTATAAAATTATAGCGCCAGTTAGTTGCTGACGTTTCAGGCAGCCTCTGTGGCTGTTTCTTTCACAGGGACTTGGTTGTGGCTCTCTCCATGCTACGAGAAGCTTCGCTTGCTGCATATCAAACTAGGGTTAAAGGTACCAGAGCAGGCCGGGTTGTGTTTTTCTAGACAGCTGCAACTCTATTACTGTCTATCATGAATGACCTTTTAGGAATACAAGTGAAATTTGCTGGGTAATTCCACTTCTGCCATAGATTAACTTCCTACCATAGATTTCCCTAAGTAATCTTTCTTCTCCAGCTGTGCCACTTGCTTCTCATTTGGCCGAAACAACTTCCCTTCAGGAATCACAAAGGGCTGAAAGAATCTTTGCTTCTGCAACACACACACACACACAAAAGTCAATCACCAACCATTTTCCAAGGCTATCTGCTAAAAAACATGGCATAATAATCCAGCATGCGTTGTCCGATATTTGTGTACCATGCTTGTTACACATAGGATAATGAGGGCCACACCACAGCCCAGCCTTCCCCAACCTGGCGCTCTCCAGATGTGGTTGAACTACAATTCTCATCTTCCCTGACAATTGCCCACGCTGGCTGAAGCTGAAGGCAGTAGGAGTTGCTGCAAAATCTGGAAGGTACTAGATTGAGGAACACTGTTATAGTCATTATTCTAACAACCAAATGCAAAGGAAGACTGGATTCCTATGCAACTTTAAACAATAGTACAGTAGACAAAATTCAAAACACAGCTTTTCCTCACTTCTGCACACCTATTTCCCCCAACAACGTGCATATACATATCTTGATGGGATTGCCAGGTCTCAGGGTTCAAATGCAAGTTTCAGAAGCTGTTTCTTGATCTCCAGAGCAAAGCGATGCATTGCTACATTCTTAAATAGAACGGTCACACAATGCACCACCTCTAAAGTTACAAAGCCTTTGTATTTTGAGCCTAGGCCAATTGATTGCCGTTTCCTTCATTTTCTTACCAGGATGGATTCCATGGCCCTGTCGATTTTGTTGTGACGGGGTTCGCTCTTCAGTTTCATTGCCCTAGCCAGATGCTCCTCTGCCTTCTTCCAGTCCTCCAGCTTGGAATGGGCAAGGGCTGTGTTGTATAACACCTGTTGGGAAAAGGGGCAGGAGAGCCAGAGAATAACGGTCTGAACCTAATCACATTTCCTTGGATGGGGCAGCAGGTAGACTGCTGAGAGGACCTGGGTTCAAATTCCTGAAGCTAACAAGATGCCTGAGGAGTGGGGGATGTGCAGGCAGAGGAGGCATGATCCAGGGGAAGAGATGAGCAATTTGTGGGGTTCTGAGCCACCTGTGAAGCAGGTGCCAGGGGCAGTGGTAGAGGAGAGTCCAGGGGGAGAGACAGGGTAGCCAGAGATGAGGGGAAAGGAGGTGTGAGGGAGTCTCAGTGGCGGAAGTTGGTCACAGAGAATCACGCCTTTGGAATCTCTCCCCATCCTCCCCTCCGCTGTCTCCATGCACAAAGAAGGGGTAACTAGAGCTGCCGCTCAGGAGTTGTTGTCGTGTGCTTGAGCGCACCGCAGCAGAAAAGTCCATTTAAGTAAGCTGAAAGGGGTGTTGTCACGCTGTTGCTCCAATTGTCTGGATCAGAGCACAGAGAGGTGGATTGCCTAAGCAGCTAGATGGCAGGTTGTGTGTGAGAGCCTTTGGGAGCGGATGTGACCTAGTGCTTTGCCAGTGAAGAAATAAGCTTCCAAACGCTTGTCTTTGGGCTGGGACCTTCGCAGGGTTGAGCTCATTGGAAGAAGGCAAGGCACAAATAAAATAACTGATTTAAAAAAGCAAGTAAGCTTAGATGGCAATATGCTAAAATTGAGGCATCGCCCACTGAGCCAGTTGGCTGCTTCCCGTGGTATTCCTCAAACCCCAAACTTACCTCACAGGCAAACAACCTAAACTGCAGGCCTAGGATCTTGTAGTCTATTAGGTTGTTCCCTCGCAGCTGAGCAAATGCCTCTTTCAAGTCATTAATGGCTGACTCATACCTGGAAAGCAAGGAAGGAGAGTAAGTACTTCAGGGGCAAACAAAATGGCAGGATATTTTGACGATCCTCAGACGTGCTTTCGTCCATTCGAAGACAATTGTTCTAATCATTCCTTTTTATTCACATCGTAGGGCGTGCTCTAAAGGAGGTTTCTATGTATTTTTGCAAGTTACAGTTTTTCTGTGATTGTGATCTCGAGTATTAAAGGTTTTTATGAATCAATTTTTTGTATATAGTTAATATTTAAACAACGACACAGTATAGTGCTGAAGCTGTATGCCCTCTGAATTTTCTGGGTATGGTTTTGTATTCTGGGCTGCTGTCTTTTCAGAGAATGAAACTTAGCATCTTTTTATAGTGCATAATTTTGTTTTGGTTTGTATGTTACAGATTTCCCTTGATAAAGAGCTTCATCGAAACATGTTGGGAAGCATTTCTAGTTAAACAGCTCTCTCTTTTTTCTTCCAGGGTTTTTCTCTACAGAAAGTGTCTTTGATCCACTTTCTTGCATTTTGGAGCCATCCTCAGGAACTGAGAGCACTGCCAGGAAATCTGTCAAATGTAACTGTGTGAGTCTTCACCAACTTCATGCAAGCACAGAAAACTCAGAGCTTAGAACCAATCAGAAAAGTGAGAATCTAAGTTTTCTTCCTCCCCACTCCCACTCCCATTTTTTCTTTAAAAAGTCACAGGAAGTTTCTAGCCCTCACAGAAGGGAAGGCAGATTTAAAAGCGTGTGAGCAATGTCTGGCAACTACAAATAACTGAAATAATTATATTTATTCCCCAGCCTCCTTCCTCTTCTACTGTTCTTTTCCTTGTGTCAAATTTTAGATTATAAATTCCTAAGGGGAGATCTTCCCTTCCATACTTCGTAAGTCACCATGTACATCAATGGCACTAAATTATTACTACTACTACTACTTCTACTACATAAGTATTATTATCTATTCATATAAAGTAGAATTTATGTAAATCTGACAGGGAAAAGAATAAATTACACAAAATAAGAATATATAGGCAAATGTGTCTGAGTCACATAATTTATGCAGGTTCTCTTGGTCCAGATTTTGGGTTATTGCAACCCATTTATTTTTATTATTATATCACTTTAAGAGTCATGGAGAATTCTGGGAACGGTAGTTTGCCAAGGGTGCTGGGAATTATAGCTCCAAAGGTCACCATCCTTAACAAACTGCAATTCCCAGGATACTTTGGGAGAAGCCATGACTGTTTAGATGGTCTAAGAGTGCTTTAAATGTGTGGCGTGGATGTGACTCGTGGGAACTGTCTGAACTGATGAACATCATGTCTGTGGGGAGGGAAGTCTTACTAACTTACTTTATTATATAAATTCATGTAATTTCCAACGCTCAAGTATTTTTTATTGGTTTATGTATATTTTGGATGGAAAATGGCAATTATGATGTATATTAAAAAGAAAATTTAATAAAGATGATATGTAAAAAAACAAACCATAAACTGTCCCATTAACCTTGTAGGGCAGAGCTTTCCAAACGTTTCATGTTGGTGACACACTTTTTAAATATGGATCATTTTGCAACACAGTAATTCAGTTTTACTAGCAAACTGGAGGTTAAACTAACCCCTTTCTAGTCCTGTGAGGAGCGTGGGGAGTGTTCATGCGACACCCCTACACACTGCAGTCGACACACTAATGTGTCGCAACACCCAATTTGGAAAGCTCTCTTGTAGGATATTATATTACATTATGTCTTCCTATGTACATAAAAGGGTAATGCCAAGGGTCGGCAAACTAAGGCCCACGGGCCAGATCTGGTCCAATTGCCTTCAGGATCTGGCCCGCAGACTGTGGATCGGTGTGGGGATTCTGTTCAATCAGGCTGCACCTTTTTTTCCTGCGCCATTTACACACCATGGCGGCACCTCCTCCCTCCCTCCTCCTGGCTTCTCCCCGCCCTGCCTAGAGGAGGAAGGGGGCTGGGCTAAACGCCATTTTAAGCAGCCCCTCTCCGGAGCCAGCCCTTTCGCACCGCTCATCTTCCCTCCGCCGCTGCCGCCCTGGTGCTTCTGTGGGCCAGAGAGCGGAGCGGACGAGAAGCAGAAGCAGCGGTGGTGGCAGCGCCTGGGAAGGTAAGCGCAGCGGCTGGGGGGGGGGGACTACTTGCCCCCTTGCCTCTTCTTCCAGCTGCCCACCCCCGCCCCCCGATGCTGCTTCCATAGCCCGCCACAAGGTCTGAGGGACAGTGGACCAGCGCACGGCTGAAACATTTTGCCGACTCCTGGGTAAGGCTGTTGTTGTGCGGCAGTTCATGTGGCTGCCAGTCGGTGGTCACAATAACTCCAGCATGAGGAACGGCAGCCAGGGAGCAAGCAGACCAGGTGAGGTGTGAACTGAGGAGGCAGGTGCTGTGAAGGGCACCCCCTCCACTGAACACACCTGCAGCGAGCTTTAAAGGTAGACGGATTTGGGAGTTGGGGCTGAGCTGTGAGGGAGATTTGGTCATTTGTGGGGGAAGGGCAGTTGGCAATGGGGCAGGTGAGGTTGGCGAGTGCAGCAAGCAGAGTCACCATCCCCTAGTTTTAATTTTTTTTAACTATTAAAATGTTTTTGTTTTTAACTGTATTTGGTTTCTTTCGCTTTGCTTCTGCTTTGTTTTTTGGTGCCCAGGGCTCCTTTGAGAGGAAGAGCCAGGATAGAAAATAACAACTCACATTTCCATCTGGTACGCCACAGATCCTCGGTGGAAGTAGGCCACTGCTAAGTGTTTGTCATTGTTAATGCTTCTGGTAAGAGCCTGAAGGAAGCAGACGTTATGGAGACATAGGCATGACTTCTGTCACACAAAGTGTTCCCGACGGGATTCCAACACTGGAGTCAGCAAGATCAGTGACCTGCAGCCTCTACTCACAACCTGCCAGGTTCCACCGGGACCCTCAAGTTTCTAGCTCTCCCTGTTATTGCTCGGCCCCCAGCAGGGCAGGATTGCTTTGGAAATCAAAAACCAAGCAACTCTGCAAGAGTGTTGGCTGTTTGGGTAGGCAGTTCAAAAATGCACTGATGACCTGAACTAGCCAGTCATCCTGAGTCAAACCTGTGACATGACCCTGCAATGTACACCCTTTTATGCAATTTCCTATTTCACTATTAGATTTGAAATATCTACTGCAGCTCATTTTTACAGCACTGGCTGGTGGGTGCAAGGCTATTATTACGCACTGCTCCACTCTTCAGCTTCTGAACAATTGGTGAACTTTACAACTGCAGCTTTTGTGGTTTCACTGGCCCTGTACAATTCCTCTGACCGCCATGCTGGGCCTGAGCCTGTCGCTAGTTCTAGGAACTTCTGGCAAAGTGGTTGAATGGTGTAACAGTTTGGCTCATAATAATATAATATTTAATCAATCATCTTTATATAGTACTCTTTCACTGTTCATATCACAATGTAGTGTTTCATAATTAATATGCATCATAATAATTATAATTATATTTATATTGTGCCCTTTGCTCAAAGTGTACAGGATTCTATCTTTACCACCACCTCCCACGATTTAGTTTTTGCAACAACCCTGTGACATAGGTTAGGCTGAGATAAAATGACTAGCCCCAGGTCACCCATCCCTGCGAGTAGAAAATTAACAAATCAAGGAGACAGCTACACTAAACCTTCGCCCCTGATCTGCTAGCTTACTACATGCAGAGGAGGTTTGTTTATTTGCTCGTTTGTTTTGAAAAACCTACAGCCAAAACCAGTGCAATCCTAAATTCTTATTTGGTGTAATTACGTAGAAGAATACCCAGCTGTTTTTAGCACAGAAAGTCGTCACTTGCCAGTTAAATCATCGGCAACTCAGAACTGCTGTAATAAAAAATGTGAAACTTTACTTTGTTCTTTGCTGGCTTTGTGCAAATCCCTCTCCCTGAAACTTCTTCCAATACGTCCTCAGCTACAGCAGCCACCCACCAGTTAGTTAGGGTTTTTTAAAAAAACCCTGCACAATATTAAGACTTGTCCACTTTACCTGCTGGGCCTCCTCCAAATTCCCCATGATCAGGTGGATGCAGCCGATGTTGAAGCAGATTTTGGAAGAAGGCTTCTGAACGGCAGTGAAGGCGGCCAGGGCGCCGGCCCAGTCCTTGCGATCTGCCGCAGAGACACCCTCGCTCCAGAGGCGGATGGTCTCCACCAGGGCCATGGCCAAGCTGCTGCGGCCTGGAAGGGGCAGGCGGTGTTCCTCAGGCCCCCTGACTTTCTGCCCGCTCTGCAAAGCCCTTCGGTGTGTGTTGCAAACAGACCAGGAAGTGTCTGCACTCAGCTAATAACTGAAATGGGCCTGAGGTGATGTAATACCAACCGGCTCTCTGAGGCGAAGCACAGCAGCTTTCTAAACAGAGCTCTCTCTGTGCAGGTCGGCTTGGGCATGGTGCACTTGGCGAGAGCGACTCCTCCCCTTCCAGCCACAGTGATGCCTTCCTTTTTCTGAATTTCACTTTCCTAAGATCTTAAGAAGAAGAAGAAACAGACGTTGCCTCTGCAGATTCCCCTCCTGCCTCTGTTTGTACTGAGCAGCACTACCTCCGCTTTGCACATCTGTGCTGAGCTCACAGCTGAGGTGACATTTGCACCCAGGGCACACACTCTTTGCCACTGGGCATCAGAGGGAATGGACTTATGTGGCCCCGAGCCAAGGAGATAAAGAACTATGCAGCCTTAGAAGGCAGCCCTGTATAGGGAAGTTTTTTTTAAAAAAATGTTTGTTATTAAAATATGTTGAAAGATGCCTAGAGTGGCTGGGGCAACCCAGTGAGATGGGTGGGGAATAAATAATAAAATTATGGTTATGTCCCTATTTTCATCAGATAAATGTTGGAGATGATGTCTCCCTCCCCCAACAGTAAGGAAGAGTTTTACAGTTTCTCAACCTGAGGCAATCTTTTCCTATATGAGGCAAGGACTGTTCCTTCTCCTTTTCCTCCCTCGTGGGCTTTTTCACACTATAAAAGTCCTGTGCAGCATAGACACACTTCCTTCTAAAAATCATGATGCTAATGGAAATAGAAATCTGTCAGGAGTCGGCAAAGAAGAATCAGATGCCCAAGATCCAGTCACAGCCATTTATGAGTGATCCACCCCATCATTTCAGTTCAGCCTTGCTGGGGAAAGGATGAAGAGATACTTATGCATAGTTGAATAATGTTACTTTCTCCAAAACTATTTTCCTGACTTCTGCTTAAAACTGCAATAGGTTTAGGAGATACTGGAGTTTCCTGCCCACATAGTACAATTTATCATTTGGGAGGAGAAGGCTGTCAGGTTGTCTAGATGTGTTTCTTGAAATAAAGTTAGGCTCGCTTTTGTCCTTTTTTTCAACAATTGTGCTGATTTCTTTCTTTTAATAGGACGATTCAATCCTTCTACATTTAAATATATGATTTTACATTAGAAGAGGCTGCTGGATCAGACCAATGGTGGGTCTAGTTCCTCATCCTGTTCTTAGATGAGGGACTCATCCAAGGGCCAGTCAGATGCCCTTGGGAAACCACCGCTTGAGGTTTCCAGCAACAGCAGTTTATTCATTTATTCATTTCTTAAGAAATAGAATAAAATAGAAAATAGAAATACAGTGGTACCTCGGGTTAAGAACTTAATTCGTTCTGGAGGTCCGTTCTTAACCTGAAACTCTTCTTAACCTGAGGTAGCACTTTAGCTAACGGGGCCTCCCGCTGCTGCCGTGTCGCCGGAGCACGATTTCTGTTCTCATCCTGAAGCAAAGTTCTTAACCTGAGGTAATATTTCCGGGTTAGCGGAGTCTGTAATCTGAAGTGTATGTAACCTGAAGCGTATGTAACCTAAGGTACCACTGTAGAAAGCTTTCAGCTTTAGGGTTAAACAGATATATTTGGTGATTTCCCACTCACCAAGATAAATGCCACTTAACCCCTCCTGAAGAACAAGACAGTGTGTCCTTTTTAATTTCAAGAAGTTGCTTGGTGGAATCAGCTGACTGGACAATTACCTATTCCCACCCACCCAAACATTTAATTTAAAAGTGGTATCCCAGTAGCAATACATTCCTTTTTTTGCTATAGACAAATTGTTTAAAATCTCAAGCTTTTCTTCTTTTTTGACATCTCCTGGTGCAAGTCTAAGAGAACTGGAACTTCATTACCAGCAGTATTCAATAGGTCATATTTTATTTTGAATAGCTTTCTTAACTCGTAAACTAATAAAGTTAATAAATACATCACAGCAGAGGTTTGGTTTTATTTATAGACTGCAAATGTGGAATTTATTCTGTAAGCAGTTTCAATTCCTTTTCCTAATACAGGAAATTGTTTTAACTGTTTTTCTTAGAAGCCCACTAAATCTCATTTCACCGTTCCTCCTTCATTTCTTTAAGTTTTACATTGCATCTCCATACTCCTTAATCTAACTGTTCTGTTCTAACATTTAATTACAAGTCATTTTCCTGACCATACTGTTCTCTAACTAGGGATAGGACAGAAATTTGATACAATTCACATTTAAGGCCAAACTTATTATTTGCATTTGCTGAAACAAGGCACCAGAAGTAGACAATGTGGTGCCCTCCACTTTTTCTGGACTGCAATCCCCATCTTCCCTGATCATTGGCCACGCTGGCTGGGCCTGATGGGCCTATAAAGACATAAATAGATTAGGACCACAATACACTGGTACCTCCGGTTACAAACTTAATTCGTTCCGTAGGCCCATTTTTAACCGGAAACCGTTCTTAACATTAGGCGAGCTTTCGCTAATGGGACCTCCCGCTGCCGCCAGGCGACTTCCCCTTGCATTCCGCGGCAAAGTTTGTAACCAGGAGCATCTTACCCGAAGCGTTCATAAGGAGGATGGTGCGTAACCCAAGGTTCCACTGCACCTCAAGGACTACCTCTTCCCATGTGAACCAGCCGAGACCCCGTGATCATCATCTGAGGCCCTACTCCATGTGTATCCTCCAGAAGAGGTCCAGAGGGTGGCAACATGGGAAAAGGACCTTTTCTGCAGCGTCTCCCATTGTGGAATGCTCTCCTAAAGGAGGCTTGCTGGGTGCCTTCCATTACGTATCTTTAGGTGCCAGGCGAAAATGTTTCTATTCAACCGGAAGTTTGGCTAGTTAACATTCTAAGGCTTTTTAAATGTGTTTGTGGGAGCAGGGATATTGGTTTGTTTTGGTTTTATTACGTATTTTGTATTCTCATTTTGTATTTTTCTGTTGTGAACTGTTCAGGGATCTCCAGTTGAAGAACAGTATACAAGTTTTAACAACAGGAGTTGTAGTTCAGTAATATTTGCAGAGCTTCAAATTGCTTATCCCTGTAGTACATGAACTATGTACAAACGTCCTTTGAAATTCACATTTCTCCAAATTTTGCTCTGCGGTTCTCCAGTAATGTGTACAGAAATGAATATACGAGGGTAAATTGTGCATAGAAATGCATATGTTGGTGAACATAACGTTAAAAAAAACAACAAAGCACCAACTGATGCAGAAATGTGGAGAAGTGAAGGAAGGGGCCTCTTGGTAGTTCCTCTGCCCTCAGAAGCTCAGTTGCTGGTGGTCTAAGAGAGGGCATTTTCTTGAACAGCCCCCAAGTTGTGGGGTGCCCTCCCCACAGAGGTGCCTCTGGCACCTTTACTGTACTTTCCGGTGAATGCTGGAGATGCATCTCTTTAGCCTGGCTTTTGGCAGCTGAGGTGCACGTATATTTTTAGGACCCACCTTATTTCTGTGACTACAAGTTATGTCAAACTGTTTTAATATTGTGTTTCTAAATGTTGTGACCCATCCTGGAGCTTTAGAGTGAAGGGCTGGTAAATAATAATAATGATTAGAAAAATGAGAATCTGTGAGGAATCAAAATTCAGATTCACCCATCCTTAGAGCAGCATTGTCTTATTCACAAGCTGAATAAATCTTCATAAATCTTTTCATTGTGGGTGCATCCTTGATTTGATTTCTGTTCAAAAATGGAAGCAGAGGTTGGAAGAGATGCAATGACTAATATTTCATTCTCTCATCACAAGCAGGGAGTCCTGCAAGCATTCTTAATGAGTCACAATCTGGCTTCTCCAAGATTGCTATAGCAACCTTGTGCAACCCAGGGGTGATTGTGTGGTTGTAACTTTCCTTGGATACCAAAAGCAAAGTAGAATCTTCAGGCAACTTGAACAGAAGCAAAGTCTTGTGCGTATGAACATCTACCTTTGCCAGAACTCCTTGGTATTATTTTACAATAAAAGCAAATGATGTATTCTATTCATCTTGCATATATCATTTTATATTGGCTTCCAAGTCATCTTTCCAATGTCATAGTCTCAGACATTTAGGGGACCTTGTTTTCCTACTATGTTACTTCTCAAAACTGAGGAGGAAGTTTTAAAAAAGCAACATTGCAAATACAATAGTATTTTTTTATCCAATATGTTATGCTACAAGGCTTATCCAGAGTATTACTTTTTTTTATTCAAGTTACTTCAGAATAAAAATCACAGAGATCTAGAAACACAAGAATGCCCAAAATATATCTAGTTGGGCACAATGTAAAATAATAATAATAATTTTTTATTTGTACCCCACCCTCCACGGCTGGAGCCGGGCTCAGAGCAGCTAACATCATATAAATAATACAATATGCATAAAAACAAGCAATCAATTGATTAAAATGCATCCCAAAATTAATTCAAATAAATTAAAATTAAAGTTAAAACTAGACAAATGACAATCCTCAGGTTAAAATTGAAAGCGGTTAATTCTCACCAGGACCAACTGTTTCCACTGATATTATAAGGACCTGTGAGTGGGCTGGGAAACCTCCTTTGTGCTTGTTCTTATACAAAGAGAAAATGAGTCAGACTGAACCCTGACCAAAGGCCTGGCGGAACAGCTCCGTCTTGTAGGCCCTGCGGAAGGACGTCAAATCTCGCAGGGCCCTAGTCTCTTCTGAGAGAGCGTTCCACCAGGCCAGAGCTACGGCCCCAAAATTAGCCCTGGCTCTGGTCAAGGCCAGTCTAATCTCCCTGGGGCCTGGAATCTTCAGGGTGTTGTTATTTGCAGACCGTAAGGGACGTACCAGGAGAGGCGGTCCCGTAGGTACGAGGGTCCTATGCCGTATAGGGCTTTAAAGGTTAAAACCAGCACCTTAAACCTGATCCTGTACTCCACTGGGCGCCAGTGCAGCTGGTATAGTATGGGGTGAATGTGATCCCTCGGTGAAGACCCCGTAAGGAGTCTTGCCGCAGCATTCTGCACCTGCGGGAGTTTCTGAGTCAGTTTCCAGGGCAGCCCCAAGTAGAGCGAGTTACAATAATCAAGCCTGGAGGTGACTGTCACATGGATCACAGTGGCGAAGTCCGGGCGAGAGAAGTAAAGGACCAACTGCTTAGTTTGGCGGAGATGAAAAAATGCTGCCTTTGTTATAGCTGTAACCTGCACCTCCATAGAAAAGGAGGCGTTGAATATTATACCCAAACTCTTGATGGAAGGTGCTGGTACTAGTTGCGTGCCTGCAAGGGATGGGAGTTGGCCCCCCAACCCCATATTGTCCCGACCCAGCCAAAGGACCTCTGTCTTGGAAGGATTTATCTTGAACCGGCTCCCACATAGCCATCCAGTCACGGCTTCCAAACATCTGAACAGTGTGTTAGGGGCCGAGTCAGGGTGGCCATCCATCAACAGATAAAGCTGGGTGTCATCAGCATACTGATGACAGCCCAAACCAAAATTCTGGACGAGCTGGGTGAGGGGGCGCATATAGATGTTAAAAAGCATCGGGGAGAGAATTGCGCCCTGCGGTATGCCACACACCAAGGAATAGTATGACAACTCCCCTCCCCCATCACACCCTCTGTCCCCGACCAGAGAGGAACAAGCGCAGCCATTGAAGGACTGCGCCCCGAATCCCCACGTTGGCAAGGCAGTGGTCTAGACGTTTGTGGTCAACCATGTTGAAGGCTGCTGAGAGATCTAGAAGAATCAACAGCCCCAACCTGCCTCAATTCAGCTGCCTATGGAAGTCATCTGTTAGGGTGACCAGAGCCATCTTGGTCCCATGACCAGAGCGAAAACTGGACTGGAATGGATCCAAAGCCGATGTTTCATCAAGAAATCCGCCAAACTGTTCAGCATCTGCTCTCTCAATCACCTTACCCAGGTTGTGTTGGCTGGTTCAGACCATAGTAAATCTAAACCAGAGTTCTATTTCTAACAGCAGCTGATCAGACAGAGCCAGAGGACATCAGAGGGACACCGTATCTAAACATGGAAGTTTCATTTAGCTGTCTTGGCGAATGTCACTGATGGATCTATATAGTTGTCAATCCTTTAAAAACGCAACTAAGTTAGTAGTCAGTTTTAGGATGTATGGGGTGTTAGGGGAAGGATACTACCTCTGGTGCAGGACTTGTTGTGCTCCTTTGGAGTAGTTTGTCTACCTTTGCACTCAATTCTCACCTGTGGCTCCCAAGTTGTAAGCATGCAACAGCCACACCCCAGAAACCACTTCAACTAACAAGGTGAGGGTAGCTGATGGGTTTCAAACCTTTGGGGTTTAGGGACTTCACCTGTGTGAGAAGACAGGCTCCAGTGGATTAAACTGGCAAGTCCAATAGTGGGTCCAATGGTCATGAAGGTGGTTTCTGCAGGTGCTGTAGAGGAAAGTGAGGGGCAGATGGGGCTTGTCAACCTGGGAAGGTAGCCCATCTAGAAGGAAAACACTGACCCTAAACCTCTTCTGCTTTGCGGAATATCTTTGGGAAAAGACAAGACTAAGGAGCAAACTCTACACAAATCTGGAATGGAGTCCCAAAGATGGTTAGATGGCGCCTTGTACGTCTTCTTCCGGCAACTTCTGCAGCCAAGTTGGTGCCAAACGTATTGCTCTGCTTTCCCTTGGACCACATTAGTGAGGCTGAGACAAGATGACTCTTGTCATCTGGGCAGCCCACAACCTCCAAACACATGGCCCAGGCTTGCATCCCAGGGAGGGCACTTCAGTGCTGCTAATGCAACTGTTTTGACTTCACCCCTGGAGGTGTTCCTACTGGAAATGGAATGGTGAATTCTTAAGATGTTCTTTGGGGAGCTACTTCTGATCTTCTGTATGCTTTTTAAAATCTCATTTACTAAGGGATTTTCTTTTTTTTGCAGCACAGAGGACTAGGAAAAACTTTTTTAAAACTGTAGATGAATAAATTAAAGTCCTAGAAAGCTTTAAGATAAGTGACATTCTAGAGGTCCTACTTAAGACATTAAGGTGGTCCTATGCATTTTTATATGGAAGGAAGTCCCACTGTGTTCAGTGTGGCTGACTTCCAGTTAAGCGTGCATAGGATTGTAGCCTAAGGCTTGATCACAGGATTGCTCAGCAACTGTACTTCTTTAAAAGCATTTATATAGTGCTTGTTTTTGGAGTTGATAAACAACTTTACTCTTAGATGCTCATTTATTATCACCATCTAAATGTGGATTAACAACAGACAACAAAATTACACTTGAATATTAAAATATTTAGCAGTGACCATTTTATTTTCGATTTCTCATTTTACAAAAGAAGCAGGTATAAAAATGAGCAGCATTTTATAATTCCTTTCCAGTTTTGTGATACAAAACTGGCATTAAGTATAAACTAAACACATTGGTCAACTTTCCTCCTATGTCATTCACATTCAAGCTGTTTCCAGGTCTGGAATGCAAATGATCTCCTAGAAAGTCTTTTTTTTTTTAAGCACTTTTTTATTGGTCAGTACTTTCTCCCTTAATACATGGAACATAACCATATTAGGAATAGAGGTTAAGATTTTATAGGTCCCACTAGTTGAACACTGATCAAGAAACGCTTGCAACTTAGAATAAAACTATACATTAGATTTGATATGAGGCTAACACCAAAATAGGCACTCTCATGTTTTGTCCCCCCCCCCCCGACCTCTGCAGTATAGGATACTTTTCCCATGTCCTGAACTTATGCCAACAGTAGGCAATGATGTGATGAAGACAGGGAAACACATGACATCAGGGCATGTGTCAAGAGACTCTAAAAGTTACGGGGAGAAGGAAACTTGACATTAAGACCTTATTTTTGGCAGCAGTCCCACGTCAAGTGCAATGTGTAATTCTGCCCTTACTTCAGTGTACACTTGTTAGGTTATTCAGAGGCAGCTGCTATTATGCAGAGTTCCAAAATGTTTTCCCTGTTTTCCCTTTGCTTGATGGATTATCACAGAAACAATGACATTCTCCGCTTGTGGATTCTTCATGTAAAAAGGTTTGCAAAGAAAAGTGTGGGACACTTAGGAAAACCAAGCAATGAGCAACTTGACTCGACAGATCCTTGCCGATTGCTGTAAGGTTAGACCTTGACTAGTCCAGTTTGTTATTTGTAAGCTGTCCCATATCAACGCAGTTTACATGGAATGCTGCCCAACCAGCTAAAGAATTTAAAACTGACCTCAATCCCCACCATCTGCTCAGACCTTCTGGCCAAAAATGGGGAAGGAAGGTTGTACATTGTCGTGATTTTTTGAAATCATCCTATGCAAACACTTGTACATGTGTCACTGAAATGCTTTGCGAGTACCAGATACTCATTTTAGAAATAAAATTGCACTTATATAATTATCCAACATTTCACAAAAGAAGTCTGATATGCATATTATGCCACAGATATGAAAAAGCAAGAAGGCAAGCTGAAAGAAAGAGAGATGCTACCCACAGGGCGGGGATGGCATTTGGTTGTTTTGGTCTTTGTATGAGCATTTCCCACACCCATGGCAGAAGGGGCAATTTGTGCTGGACTTAAACTGTTTTCCTGGCAGTTAAGACACGGACAATGGATCCTACACCTCCAGCAGCAAGAGCCTGAAAATAGACAACAAGGAAGAGGAAGTTAAAGCACTCACTGAAGACAACTCTAACTAAGCCGACATCTACTAGCATGTTTTATATGGCTATCTCAAAGAGGCACAAGAAATCAGAAACATCAGTTTATTGAACTGGCAACACAAAAAAGACAAGGGGAGTACACTCCATAAACACACTAGCTTGAATTAAGATACAAACCATTCACAGAATCATATTCACATATATTTCCTCAACTAAAACTCATTTTAATGTATATTAAATTATCTCAGTTCACTGGGCAATTACAAATTTTGATGACAACAGGCATTATTTCTATGGCACACAATCATACTCAGTAAGTGAACAGAAATATTTATTTTGCTTTACTGAGGATGTCATAGGTGGGTCTTATTTCTCTCCGAGGAACGTTACTCCAATCCAAATCATTACTATGGTCCACAGAAGCATAAAAGTAGTGTTTCTATTAGGTGTCTAGCAACACATGAAAAAGTACAATGTATTTAGTATTCAACGAAGTTTTACTCAGAGCAGATCCACCAATTTCAGTGGGTCTACTCCAAGCAAGGCTTAGCTAAATACCACCCTCAGCTTTTTAAATATGCATACACCTCACTTCATTTCATTTCATTACTCAAATACTGATGACTGATAGCTGAATGTGTCAACCAACGCCACGGCAAACTTTTCAAGTCTGAGATGCTTTTGGTTTGGTTTTATATGTTGCCATCTTGTTGTGAACCACCGAGATCTCTGTCTACAGGGCAGTGTATAAGTTGAATAAATAATAAATAATGAAGCATCAGGAGATGTGGAAGCTCTGGGGGAAATCCAATGGTGTCGTCCTCCAGCAGAACAGATTCTCCCTTTCCCTTGCAACTCCTAATGCACCCCCAATAACTACTCCAAAAAACTGGGAAACCTTCCAGAGCAGATTTGGAGGAGTGTAGAGAGCTCTAGCAGGGATGGAAGAAGTCCCATCATACAGTTGGATGTTTCTCTCCATCTGTACAAGGGCTTACATTCACACACAAGTCATCCCTAGATCTTGTGATCATCAAGTGATAAATATGGAAGTGAGAATAAACTCTAAGGAAATATATTTGGTTCTGTTGGTTTCCAGCAGTTAAGTAATTAAGGTAAAAGGATGCATGCCTTAAGCAACAGGATTGTCACAGGCAATTCCTATCTTTCATGATTAATCTCTCCCTCATTGCCAAAGACAAAACAGTCAAGTTTTTTTTAGAAAAAAACAACATTATTCAGTGAGTTAAATTGTGTAGTAAGTTTGGAAAATGATTTGTTTGCTAATATTAAAATATGTGTATGCTCATTCCATTGGGTTAATTCTAGTATTTCCAGCCTGTTCATCATTTTACTTCTGCTGTGTTCCCCAATTCACCTGACACTTCTTTTCTAAGATAAAGTTCCAGTTTTTTTAGTTTATCTAAATAACTCTTTCAGGTATGCTATATTCTTTGGGATGCATGTGGCTCTGTTACCTTTTCCTCCCTTCTTGCCTATGCTTTATTGAGAAGGGAGAAAAAATAGCACACAACTCAGAGACCCCAGAAAGGAATGATTCCAAGCCATCATACCTTTTCATGCCACTGTAGTAAAACAGCACTGCTGTTGTCAGATGGGCTCTCAAAGCCCTTGTAGATGTATTTCATTAAGAGATCAACTCCACTCTTATCCAAAGACTGTACTGCCTTTTCAATATCATTGGCTTTGAAAGAGATGAGAACCTTCAGGACAATACTTTCTGCACGATCCTAGAGAAAAATTGAAAAAGACAAACAGAAAAAGAACCATGAACACTGCAATCCTGTGCTCGCTTACTTGGAAGCATGTCCAACTGAACTCAGCTGATTTTCTTCTGAGCAAACATGCACTTGGTTTGACCACTGCAGTTTATACTATTAAGAAAGGTTCTAATTACCATGAAAATTCAACAAGTACTAAGCTACTAGACTTACATGACTATTATGACTGTGTCTGCAACTGTGTTGCATAAATAAATTAGTTCTAATATAGAATTAATAAGACCTTATGAATACTTCTGTTTTATCTGAAATGGCAAAAGATTAACTAGGCTGCAGATAGCAATTTTCAAAAGAGGCAAACTCAAATAAAAGTTCTATGCCCGGGGTGTCCAACTTCCAAGAGACTGTGATCTACTCCCACTATAAAAAACTAGCATCAAAGTAGTTAAGCTTTTTTGCAGGGAGGATGAGCCAATGTGGTTGAGCTTTTTAGGGGGAAACATTAGCCAATTAGCCAAAGTTGTTGAGCTCTTTTTTTGGGGGGGGGGGGGTCCTACGATCGACCAGGATTGACTGGGGCACCCCGTGATCGACTGGTAGATCACGTCTGACCAGTTGGACACTCCTGTTCTATGCCATTTCCTACCCAGTTCCCTTCATTGGTACACCAGACCCAGATCATTCTGCAGGGTCCAAGTTGCATTTCTCACTTTATGCTTTTGTCTTGCTTTGGCAAAAACAGTTCAGCAAGTTCTTATTAGAGTGACCTGGTTTGGACATAACACTAAACTACTGTGCACTACCCAAAGTCCAGCACAGTTATGTAATCAGACACTTTCTCTGTATTTTTCAATGAACCACAGTTTATTGTTATGTCCAAATCTGAAACCATGGTTGAATTTAACTAAAGTTTAGGGAAACAATACAACTTCCAAATCCATTGTTTGGTGTTGTTTTTCCCCACCCTAAACCTAGATTAGAGTAACCACACTTTGGACATAACAACAAACTACAGATAGTTAAAACTGGAAGCAAAAGCTTTCAATCTCCTCCACACAGCTGCACTGGAGATGGAGAGCTGATGAGCCCAAGGCTTGCTTGTTCATAGAATGCTAAATCATTGTTTTGAATTAAATAGAAGTAGGATTAAAAATGTAAACAAATATATATTTATCATTGCAGAACTGTCTCCCATGCCTTACTTAAAAAGCAACAGGAACACAATGGATTTCTACTTTTATAATTAATTTTCTCTTTTGTCTTCTAAAAAGAACTTTAAACATTATAGCCATCTGCACAATGTTTGAACCACTGAATGCAGACTAGGGCTTCATTCGTTTTGCTTCATCAGCCTGTTCAGGACTGAAAAAAATAGGATGATCTGAAAGCAATCAATTAAGACACAATACATGGCCTGATGTCAATAGACAGACAGATCCAAAGTATAAGTACTGCTATACTAAAATATTGATTTCTTACAATTGCAGAAAGAGTATTATGTGGCACCTGTAACAGTGTCAGGTGCACAGATCAAAGCAGTCAAGTGAGCACCAGTGGGGTAAGGCTCGTCTCAAGCCATTAAGGGCTTTCCACTCCAATACTAATACCCTGAACTCAGCCCAATAACAAATCAGCAACCAGTGCAGATATCTGAATAGAGGTGTTGTATGACAACAGAGTCTTCTTTGACAGCAGCTGTGCTGCAGCATTCTACATTAATTGCAGCTATCCAATCCTGAAGTCACCAATGCAATAACACTTAAACACGTCCACTAAGTTTTGAGAGTTACAGCAGTGATGCAGCAATTCAGCAGTGTTTTTAGATGTGGCTAAAATATTCTGAAAAAGAAGAGCAGTCTTCAATCACTATTATACCATAATTCTCCTGTTACCTTACCTTTACGGCTTGACTCTTGGTGTTGATTGGAGGATTTTTCAGAGCTGCCTGTAATGCAGCCATCATGTTCCCCGTAAGCAGCAGTTAAGGAAAAGACAATTTTGCCAAGCTTCGAGGGTTCAAAAACTAGTAATAGTTATAGAACACATTTCAAGAGTTCAAAATGCTTCAGATACATTCACAGGAACCTTAAAATAGCCCCGTAAAGTTTTTCAGTATCTTATGTAGTATCTTATGCAGCTGGGGGTGAAGAGAGAATCACTAAAGCTGACTAGTTTGTATAACGACACTTCACAAATGGCTGAAGTTGAATTTGAAGAGAGGACTTTCTGACTCAAACCTTACTCTTTCCCACTACATAGCACAGAGCTTAGAGAAGCCTTAAGCAGGTTGAAAAATCTTAGTGGTTGATTAGAGAATGCTATATCTAATAAGCAAAGAAAAATTAACACATCTCAAGAGATATATAAAAAAAACAGCCAGCCTGTTGACAATGCAGAACAGTATTTTAATTAGACCCAATTTGGTTTTGGAAATGGGGGGGGGGTCCTTTCTTGATTACTTCCTGGAACCCATTTAAACAGTGTAATTCTTAGAAACTGTTTCTTCTATAAATGAGACAAATCACTAATTTCCTGATCCTATGAAAATTCACCCAGAAATAAGTTGTACTGTGTTCTCAAGTGAGTGTACTTAGGATTACAAAACGGAACTGAATACCAGTTGCACTATCACTGACTAGATGCAACTGTTTCCATAAAAGGAAAGACCCTACTGAATTCATGTACTTCCTCTACTGTTTTAGTCTGACAGGAGGAAGTTAGAAGGCTGTAATGCTTTGCAGACTCCTCCTCCCATGTTCTTCAATTTGATGTAATACTGTCAAATGCATGCTTTAGGACTGTGCAGGCAAACAGTGAGAAAAGACACTTATAAAAGTAGATGTGCAAAGCTGCTACCATGTTAAGCCATTCAGATTATACTATATTAAGCTATTTTTTCCTTTTCAGATATGCCTGAAGCTTATTACAAAATAAGTTCTAATGAAAATAGAACATCTGCCCCATGAACACTTATCTCTTACTAAAGCTATCCACAGACTAATGCAATTCTTACAAGTAGACCCACTGAATATGGCTAAACATTTTTAGCTGATTAACAATCTGATTTTTCAATATTAAATTGTACTACACTACAGTATCATGATGTGGGGTATTTTTGAGAATGTTAAAAAATGACATTCAACTATGCTATGCAGACACATGAATTCACAGCTTGGAAAACAGATCAAGTAATTTTAACATTATTGAAGAGGTGTGTTTTCAACAATGCTGTCAACCATGAATCTCTTTCACACACTTTTGAATTAAAAAAATCCACGAAGTGATTAAATGATTATAGAGTGTCAATCAAGAAAAAGTTCCAGACCTAACTTTTGACCTGTGGAAAAAAAGAACAATGAACCCTGAAGGAGGAGCAGAGAAGTGTGTGTGTGTTCAGCAGGAAAGCAAGATAAAGCTTTGTGTATTAAAGGTGGAGGAAAGTTAAAATATATGTTCAACCAAAGCTGTTAGTGCCTTTACTGACTTGTTCTTGCATAAACCACTCTCTGTTTTACACCACAGTTCTTTTTTCTTCCATAGAAATGTTGTGAGGAATAGCATGAACTACAGGACAGCATGACTGTGAACCTCAACATTACAGTCTGCTGAAACAATGGCTACATTGAGATGCCTTCATGCTCAGAGCCAGTGTGGTTTAAAATGGTCTCTCAATGCTCCTTTGTCAGATTAAAGCATATACAGATATCTTAATTGTTTGCAGTTGTACAGAATGGGTCTGAAATGTTAAAAAGTTCAAATGTCAGCTAGGTTCCCTTTATACTCCGCCTACAAAGCATCTGTGTGAAATGTGGGTGAAAAATACAACCAGCCCATAACTGTGGGCCTTCCAAGTAAACAAACATGATTAAAAACCAAGATGCAGTCTTGTGTGCTGTTACACAAGAGAAAGCCCCACGGAAAACAGTAAGGTTTTCTTCCAACAAGCAAGATTGTCTCTCAGCCTAACCTGAACAGTAAGAGCTGTTCAACAGTGGAGGATTCAATCAGGTGGTGGTGGAATCTCCTTCCATGGAGGATTTTAAGCAGAGGTTGGCCGGCCATCTGCCCTGGATGCTTCCGTTGAGACTCCTGCATTGCAGGGAGTTAATGACCCCTTGGGGCCCCTTTACAATTCGGTGAAAGGGAGAAGGGTTCGCAAACCCCACTTAGGGAGTCAGACGGGACGAGGGAGGAATTCGAGGGAGGATCTGCTCCCATCGAGCAGGCACCGGCTGCGGGTGTAGCAGAAGCCCCCTCCCCAAAACCGGTATCCATACTGGGGTGTGGGGAGCACAGCCCACGTTCCGGGCTCCTGTCATCCTTTCTCTCCGCCCCGCCCCACCTCCTCCTTTGCGGAAGAGATGGAAGATGGAGAAGCCAAGGGCCTCGGCAGGCAGGGCGACCCTGCTCCTCAGGGCCGGGGGTTGGGCGACAAGATCCCAGCACTGCTGGGGGTTGGGCTAGATGACCCCCGAGGTCCCTTCCAGCAGGACCGGAGATGGCAGGGGAGGCGCAGCGCCTGTCCCGGCGCCCAAGGGGGGGGGGAGCGAGGCACCTCCTCAGCCCGCCCGCCCGCCCTCCATGGGAAGGGAGAGAGACCCCCCCCCCGATCCCCGCGACTCGCTTCTGTTTCCCTCAGGATATTGCCTCAGGCACGAGTCCACCTCGCCCTCGTCGGGGCCCACCTGCCCGTCGCCGCCGTCCTCCTCGTCCACGAACTTGTTCTCGTCGTACTCGTCCACGTCCACCCGGCGGAAGCGCGCGGAGGAGACCGTGTGCTTGGCCATGGCTGCGCCCCGCCTGACTCGCTCGGGCAAAGGAAGGCGGCGGCGGCGGCGGCGAGAGGCGGGACTCCGCCCCTTCCAGGCGGCGGAAGGACTCGCGTCACGGAGGGAGCGGCAGCCAACACCGACACCACGCATGCGCGAGTGGTTTCGCCCCACCTCTCCTCCGCTCTGCGCATGCGGACAATCCGCACCGGGTTAACCGCCATGACGTCATTTCTCCTCCTGCGCGTCTTTTTTAAGCTTCTGCGAGAGAGCGACCATTTCTAGGCCTTCTGATTAAAAGCCCCCAACAAGCGCCGGGTTTTAAGTCTTTTACGCTCGCTAGCGTTGCGCATGCGCGCGCCACCCATTCTAATGAGCATGCGTCAAGCAGCCATTTCCCTCTCGCCCCCCCCCGTCACCCCGGGAACGAGCACGTTCGCAGAAGTGCGCGCGCGGCGGGGTGGGGCGACGGGCTGCGGGAGGCATTGAGAAGTTGGCTGGCACGTGATCTTGGGCAGGTTCCTATAGCAACGGATGGGCCTGGGATCGCGGCCTCCTAATTCCAGCCGGGGGCCCAAATGTCGCCTGGCTGTTAGGCCTGAAAGAAGCCCCACGGCTGCTCGGAACCAGAGGGCGGTTGGCTCTGATTTTTGCTCAGTGCTCGTAAAACAAAATTGTTAGACTTTTGTATCTTCTGACGGGTTTTTTGTGGTACAACTTTTCCCTTCTAATTCGGATTTCCACCTCATCCCCAAGGTTATGAGGTGGACGCATCGCTTTTAAAAACAGCAGCCAGTGCATACCCCCAAGTTTAAGTTCTTTATCAAAGTAGGAACAGCAAAAAATTATGTAGTGCAGTAAGAGAATAATCAAGCCAGCGATAGGATATACCTGTTTGCCTGGAAGTAGGCCTCATTTGGGGACTCGGATGGTGCTGTGGGTTAAACCACAGAGCCTAGGGCTTGCCGATCAGAAGGTCGGCGGTTCGAATCCCCGCGACGGGGTGAGCTCCCGTTGCTCGGTCCCTGCTCCTGCCAACCTAGCAGTTCGAAAGCACGTCAAAGTGCAAGTAGATAAATAGGTACCTTCTCCGGCGGGAAGGTAAAAGGCGTTTCCGTGCGCTGCTCTGGTTCGCCAGAAGCGGCTTAGTCCTGCTGGCCACATGACCCGGAAGCTGTATTCCGGCTCCCGCGGCCAATAAAGCGAGATGAGCGCCACAACCCCAGAGTCGGCCATGATTGGACCTAATGGTCAGGGGTCCCTTTGCCTTTACCTTTAGGCCTCATTTATATCTTTGAGGACTTCTGAATAGATATGTATAATAATAATAATTTTATATTTTGTACCCTGCCCACCTGATTGGGTTGCCCCAGCCACTCTGGGCAGCTTATGACATATATAAAAGCATAATAAAACATCAAACATTAAAAACCTTCGGGATTGTGTGCAGCAGATTTGTTGCAGCATACACTTTCATGGACTGGATCAGGGGTCGGCAAACTTTCAGCAGGGGGCCGGTCCTCTTTCCCTCAGACCTTGTGGGGGGCCGGACTATATTTTGAGCGGGGGAAAATGGATGAATTCCTATGCACATCAGGCAGGCCCCACAAATAACCCACAGGTGCATTTTAAAAGAACCCATTCCATGCAAGAGCACCAGGCAGGCCAGACAGTATTGTACATGATAAAAAATTTTTTACAAAAATTCTTACCTGCACTGATGATAGTCATTGTTTGGATGGGGGGCTCCTCACCTGGGTTTGGTGCTGCATTGTGGCCTGCTGGGCCTCCTGCTGCTGGCACCTCTTCCATGCTTCAGGGGTGGGATGCCCCCCCCCAGCAGCAGAGGCCAGAGCGCCGCTGTGCAGCCAGTGGGGAGAGCTCCTACCTGTTCTCCCCACCCTCACTCTTTTCCCTCCTCCTGTAAATCGCTCGCCCCCTCCCCTGCCCTGGATGGTGCCTCTTTTCCTGCCAGTGGCACCTCTGCCTCCTCCTTTTCCTCCTGCACCTCCTGAAGGAGGTCTTCACGCAAGAACGTGCAGCGGCTTCCCTCTTTTTTGTATTTTTTTCCAGGGAGCTCAGACAGCGGCCAGGCCAGGTTAACGACCCTCGTGGGCCTGATTTGGCCCACGGAGCCTAGTTTGCCGACCTCTGGACTTGATTGAACTTCATCAGATGCAAGTTTATCCCAGGAATAGGTATCCACCCACTTTGAACCATTATGCTTGCAAGTACTTTTAATAATTTCAAAGGGAAGTTTGAAGAGCTACCTATGATATCCACTAAAAAGCAAGGCGTAGCAAAAAGATATTGAATTTCCAAATAACTCTGATGATGTCTGGGCTGACTTTAAGGTATTTTCTGGAGACGATAGAAGAATTGAATATTAGTCTTTTACATGCAGCATTTTTAATGATTGGATTTATTTTATTACATTTATATCTCAGCTTTCTGTTGGCAGGTACAAGTTTACAGCCAAAACTGCATAGAACAATGACAACAAATCAGTACAAAATAATTATTATAAAGGAAATATCCTTAAGATGAAAAGTTGTCTTAATACACTAACAGAAAATGGAGGATGACGCTGTCCAGTAGCCACACTGACTAGCAGGATTGCCTTAGTCTCTTCATTCAGCTGCTCGAAGTTGGTGTTTCCTATGCTGGCATAATAGCCACAGTACATATGGAAAACATGCGTATAAGCATTTGAGCTGCTTACACGCTGAGTGAATTATCAGCCCTGTATTCAGTTTTTGAATGAGGTGAATTGGATCCTCTTTCTGTGCAGTTCATGCTCTTTAGTCTTGATACTTTAAACCCGTTCAGTAATTCTTTCCGTGTAAACAGATCTTCCGTTTGGAATTACTTGCAAACGTTTAGCTTTGCTTAATGACTTATCTGGCATTTTTAAGTGTCTGACAATATTTTTAGGTTGGGGGTATAGTGGCTGCTTTCTAAAACTGGAAAAAACATCAATGGGAGGTGTTGAATGGGGGGGTGGTATCCTCAGAGGGAGCAATCTACCATTCATCATTGGTGCTGGATGCTGAGAGTCTGAACTGGGCAAAAAGTACTTTTGCAGAGATGGCAGAGCAGTTGAGTGTCCATAGCCTGGCTGAGGCAGGGTCTTCATAAAAGGAAATTTCATTCCTGTAATGCTGCTAATTTGTTGTGCATTTTGTCTGTCAGCCCATACTCTTGCAGGCAAAATTGGAGGATGGAGACTTGGGTGTGGTATATTAGTCACAAAACTGTTTAGGAGGGAATGCCAAAGTCCGCCACACAGTGCGCTCAATGTCACCTGAGGCCACATGCTAGCCAGGCTTTGCAGAGCTTCACAGTTCCATGGGGATACTGGGAAATCCTCCTCTGTGTGGTACAGCTGTGCAAAATAAATGCAGAGTGTAATGTCTTGATACTTCATCAGGAAGTTGTACATTTTGCTTATGCAGCCATGCTCTGCCTCGTTACAAGGTGAGTAGTTTGAATAAATAATTATGTATCCAGCATTCTCATAATTGTGCACAACTGAATCTAGATAACCGCCTATTTCAAATAACATTGATTCTGGATGAATGTTGTACTCTGTGCAATTTGTAGCATGGCCTTTTTGAATTAATTTCCCTGATGAATGCCTCAATTCATAAAATAGAAGGTGTTTATTATGAGAAGGCATTGATCTGTATGGGAATCCAAAGGCATTATGAAATTCTACATAAGGAACTCTTGCTTCTTCACCTGTTTTTATGTGATAAGGGCACTTGACACAGCTTTGGCTCATGGTTAGCCAGTAATATGGTTTTACTACTGTACCTTTATGTGCTAGGTATTCTTGGCAAAATGTTTCTGTTTCTAGGTTCATAGTGTATGGAAATATTGCTCCTGTAAGTTGGACAATCCTGAAACACACAAAAAATAAATTCCTAGTTAGTTATTTCCCCCCTTATTTGGAATCTTTGAAGTTAAGTTCCATGGTTGGAAGCCGTGGAAGGCGAAGTAATTTACATTTGTAATATACGTATATCCTAAGAAAGCCTCTAGGGTTGCCACCCAGCGAGACTGACCAGAACAGGGGTCGGCAAACTACGGTCCGCGGGCCAGATCTGGCCCAATTGCCCTCAGGATCCGGCCTGCGGACGTTCCGTGGATTGGCGGTTCTGTTTGTTCATTCCCCCCCCCGTTCAGTTTTTTTTGGGGCGCCACCCTTTTTTCGGGCGCCATTCCCCCCCACACCCACCCACCCACCGCGGCGCCTCCTCTCTCCCTGCACCTGGCTTCTCCGCACCCTTCTCCCCGCCCTGCGTAGTGGAGGAAGTGGGCTGAGCTGAGCTGGCTGAGCGCCATTTAGGGCAGCACCTCTCTAGAGCCAGCTAGCCCTTTTGGGCTGCTCATCCCTCCGCCGCCGCCGACAGCCTCTGCCGCTTGCAAGGGCAGGCACAGGAGCAGCGGTTGGCAGAGCACAACGCAGCGTCTCTCCCAACTGCGGCTCCTGTGCCTGTCCTTGCGAGCGGCGGCGGCAGCGGGACGAGCAGCCTGAAAGCAGCCCTCGCAAGGGCACAGGAGCCACAGTTGGGAGAGCGCAGCACGGACAGCAGCATAGGTAGGCAGGGGGAGGGGCTGGGGGGAGAGGGGGAGAGAGAGAAGCCCCCTCCGCCGTGCGCACTCGCGTGTGTGCGCTGTCTGGCACGCCACAAGGTCTGGGGGACAAAAAAAGTTTGCTGACCCCTGGACCAGAATTTTACCCTCTGGGCTAGTTGCTAGAATTGGCTATGGTGCCAGAAAAATGGCAGCTGAGCTGTTCTTTTGTCTGGTATAGTGTATTTTTGAGCTTTCTTTCTCATGTAATACTAAAATATGATATGGAAGATGGTAGCCACATATTTAGTGCAATGCACAAACATGTAAAGACTGTGCATTTTTATGAATATCAGTGTATGCACACTGTGCTATCTCATAGAAGACCACAGAGGTATGTGGCATCATTTTCAAGGGGCATTCAGTGCAACAACCTGCATGTTTTTGTCATCTTCCCAGCAGATCTCCTAACAAGGCCAATTAATACTTGGGCCTCTCACTGCCTGTAATGAGCACTGAGGTTTTGCAGGAAGCAGGCCCTGAGTACTCTGAGGATTTGTGGGAGCCAGACCCTGGCTGTGCCAACCTTATATGAATCAGGCGCAGGCCAGCAAGCAGGGTCAGGTGACAAGATGCACTGCAGCTGGGAGCAAGCCCAGGAGAGCTAGATCAGGCCTGCATTTCACTTTTGGTCTTTGCCACAGCAACTTGGTCTTTTGTTGAGCTCCCGTGACCCTGCATCGTGACCTTGCCTGGCTGGACTTCTTACCCACCTTGACTCTGGTGCGCTTCTGGACTTCCTCTTGCCTCTGACCCTTGTTTGACTTGCTGCTGCTTCCTGACCATGGGCCCACCAACTGGACTGCCTCTTGCCCCTGCTCCCTCCGTTGGACTTCACTTTGACTACTCGGACTGCCTCTGCTACCGGCACCAGCACCCGTACCCGTCTTAGCGTTCCTGCCCAGGACTCTTGCCGCTCACGCCCCGGAATGTCACTCTCTGAGCTGGTGTGGAGCCACTGTCACCTTTGGTAGGGTGGCTTATGGTGAAGCACTGAAGTACAGATTTGATGGTATATCCAGATAGTCTTCGGATAAATGAAGCACTTATTTCCTAAAGGAAGGGCATTCAGGGAAACGTTGTTACTCAGTTCTTATTTGAAAAATTGTCTTCCAATGAAGGAAAAAGAACTCTGCATATATTCAACGAAACTCAGCTTTAAATGCCAGAGTTATTCATAGTGCAGCAGCTCTTCCAGATATTTTATATCTGAGGCACACTTTTTCAGCATCTAAAATTCTTAAATTCATTCTGCAATAATAGGTAGGTATTTTATATTAAAGGTAAGGTAGGCAGGTAAATCTGCAGGCAGGTATACTCCATACTGGTGGAGCTGCAGTTAAAATTTCCTACCTTTCCCCACCCAGTTTTGGGGCTCTGGGGTGGGGCTGTGCTTTCTGGCAGTGCTGATGCTTCTTAAGAATCATTTGTGCTATATTTTCAGCTAAAGTTCTTGTTTTATCATGGGGTCCAGTGCATCCTTATTCCCTAAATGGAGGTGACATTGTTGCCCATCTTGGTGAGAAGAAAGGGATTAGTGATGCTTGGGGCCTCTGCTCCGACAGACATAGAATAGCAGGAGCATCCGAAATGGTGGATTAGTTTTCAATGTGTACCTCTGTCCTTGCTTCACACTAGTGTGCACATATTTTTGCTCTAATAAGTGGTAAAAAGCAGTTTGTAGCTTCTTTGGCAGAGAAATGAGTTCTTTCAAGCAATTTGACTTGCCAGATTGTGCCTTTTGAGGCAAGACAGGTAACATTTGCTTATGTTTGTGGGATTCATCAGGGAAAATATGGGGGATATTGTATCCTTCCCCCACCCCCTCTTGTGTGAGAAAGGCTGGGCTGCTGATTTTGAGCGACAAAGGATTAAATAGCCTATTCCACTCTGTGCAACCTGAAACCACCCAACTATTTTTTCCCTTCTTTTTAAAATGCAAACATGGGATTAGCCACATCCTGCTCTTCAGAAATAGCCACAAAATGGTAAAATCATGCAATAAAAGCATTGCTTCCTTCCCAGAAATGAGATAAGATATGCTTTGCATTGCAGAAGCTTAGCATAATCTGTTACATTCTTAAGATTTAATAACTGAGCTGTACTTACCGTCAGTGTTCTCAAGTCCCAAATGCCAGTAATAAGCACAGCCTTACTTGAATTGTTCTGCTGTTTTCTATTGTAAATAATGTAAAAAATGTTTCCCTATGATCAACCTTTCACTTTGAAAGAAAATAAGCTATTTTTCTTCCTCATTTGCTTCTGGTACATACGATTGCCGTTTGATCACTTTTATATTGTTGCAGTGTAGGAGTTTCAGTTGCTCCGCAAAGGAACATGGTTGTACTGTCAGTTTCAAGTGCTAAGATACCTAGCTGTAAACATGAGCCTTACCTTTATTTTTTGAATGAGTGGCCAGTTCAGCTCTTGTGCCTGATTACAATTGTCATTAATGTATGCAGTGAGATCAATGTACATAGTATGCTTACATAGTAAAATAAGGAACAACAAAAGTATAGGTGTCCGCTTTAAAGATTTTACAATCTCAAACATGACAGTACCAGGGATGACAGGAAAGGAAAGAAAGAGGCATGCATGAAAGAGCCAAATGTGCGGGGAATGACTGCTGGCAAATGTACAACAAACCTTTCCACAAAACCAGCAGAGGTTCTTATTTTTAAGGGGGGGAAGGGGGGGATATGATATAATAAGCTGCATTCCTTTACCCACCTTCCTTGGAGGTAAGGCACACTGAACTCATTGAGACTTACTTTTTAATTAGAACTGTATAGGATCATGCTGTAATAATGCTCAATGTTTGCAGAGCAGTTTCAAGTGTTTTAACACTTCATGTTCATGTCCTACAGCGCTTGTAATCCTCGCAACAGCCTGTGCAGCAATGCTTCTCAAACTCTGTGGTGGACCAGCAATTCCCCACCCCACCTATGTGCCAGGGACTGGTGCCATACTTTGTCCTTGAAGTGCTGCAGTGAAGTTGGTGTGGACCAGAAGCCAGTGGACCACTACTTTGAGTAGCACTGCTGTAAGTTGTCTTTATTCTTCCACATTGCAGAGGGAAGAATAAGAGAGTGGCTTGCCTGAAACCACCTAGTGAGTTCATGATAGTGACTTTGTTGCCACTGTGCTACACCAGGGTAGCTAGGTTTTGCAAGGGAAGAATGCACTTTTCCCATCACTTCCAAAGAAGCAATGAACAGTGTATGCAGCAAATGGGTGTGTGTACTTGCTTTCTTTTACTTAAAGGAAATTCTTCTAATAATGAAGTAAGAATGACAATGTAAAAGATTTATCCAAAGTTGGTAATTGAAGAGCATCTGAACAAGCTGGAGAAAAATGGCAGAAACAGAAGTGTAACAAGGAGACGAGGCTTAGCATATGAGCCAAAGCAGCCACAGGATGGCAGTATAATCAAGATACAGTACTCTGTTTTATACACTTGGGCATGAGAACTGTGTGTGCTTTATTTGCCCATATTTTAAAAGACCTTAAATTTGACATGTGTGTGTTTTATCTTCTGGTGCAACGTAACAGGTTGCCTCTTAGGTATGCAGTATGTTAACTGTTGAATGGGAAGTTAAAGAGAGACGCATCTGGGGTGTTGCATTTCAGTGTGCATGTGACCTAAGTTTTGTATCAGGCCTGCTGTGCGAACCCTTTGCTCCTCTGCCAGTTCCATCCTTGCAAGCCAGCAGGAGTTGAAACTGACAAGGATCCTATGCTCCAGCCCCTCAGAATTAAGCATTCTCATCAAATCCCCTGCCAGCTTTTAAGCATGAAGTCTGCAGGGGAGCAGAATCCAAGAGTAGAAGTGAAAGAATCTGTTTTTCTCTTGCCACATACTCTACTCTCAGAACAAGGAACTGTATGTATCAAAGGAAAAAAACTAGCAAGAAAAGTGTGGAGCACAATGAAACACAACCGATTGTTCATGAATTTCGAGGGCTTCAGCCTTTTTATTTTAAACAGTTCTAAAGCAAAAAGCAGGTTTGTTTCATTTGCACCAATATAAACATTTGATGTATACTTGACCTGGATTATTTTCATGAATACTATATAAAAGTTCTGGATTATTGACTTTGGTGACTAAAGTCACCAAAGTCAATAATCCAGAACTTTTATATAGTATTCTTAATTTTCATTTCACTACCTGCTGTTTAAATGCTTTGATTATCAAAAGTATCTCTGACTATCAGCTGATGGGAGTATACAACAAAATATGACTGCTCTGATTATGATATTTTGATTTTTTAAATTAGTTTTAAAATATACAACACAAAACTGCAACCAATAAACATCTCCCCCACCCACTTACAACCAATTCCTGCTATTAAAGTGATAATTGTGACATTATCCTCCCCACCCCCCCAGCATGTAATTAAATCCATCACATAGGTACAGGCTAGGGGTATCCAATAGTCCTCCAATTTGACTGTACAGATGGTCAGCAGTACAATTAAGATACAAAATATCATGAAGATAATATTTTTGAAGATGCAGGTGACTGAGTGTTTTTCAGCCCTTGTTATATACCATGAATTTCCACAATATGTCATAAAACACTTGTGGGTTTTTGAGTTCCTTTTAATATTTCTATTTTATGTGTTAAGCTTTTCCACTATGGTTATATGCCAGGCATTTTTATACCAAAGTTAAATATCCAAATTCTGCAGTTCCTATTTTAAAGCAGCATATAGCCCTGCTGCCATTACAGTCAATAAGTCCTTCATTTTAATGTCCTCATTTGACACTTCAAATATGGATTGATTATGAATTTCTCATGGACATCTGTTTGACTACTGTTAGAAGAGCACTAGACTAAGAGAGACAGCTATTTTAACAACAATTAAAATCTTTGTCATTGTCATGGAAGAAGGTGTCCTGTTGTACTCGGGTAATGTGGCTTATGAAAATCTGTTTTTCAGTGCAAGAACATAATTAGATTAGGGATTTATATAGAACTAGGTGAAAGTTCATGTGATGCATAATTTTGGTCCCTGGAAGCATGAAAGTAACACCATTCTTCTATTAGTTATATGAGAGACTATTTATTGTCACTAAATAAGGCACTGATACACACAGAGATAGAAAGAGATGTTGGGGGCAGAAAACTGGTTCTGTTGCTTCTGGTAACACATTCTGTGAAAAAGGCCTCCTTTTAGTTCTGAAATTTAAGTACTGAAATGTCATAGTATTCAAATGTGCTTCAGTGGATTTGTACGTGGCTTCATCTAGTAATTAAAAGTTCAAAGTCCAGGAGTATCACATGGTCTTCAAACAATCCAAGGCTTCATGTTTCTTTGTAATATGCCTATTTGATTGTAAGGTATGTAAATGAAGGAAGAAAGAAAGAAGTATGGTGTTTTTGTTAGGTTCTTTTGCCTGGATGCTTTAGTTTCTTTTTTCAAATTTTGGGTTTGGCTCTCCAAGGTGTGATGGTGTTCAAGTATCTGGATGGACAAATCTGTGTTAGGCCAGTGGCCTGTGTTAGGCCACTGCTCCAACTCATCCCCCCCCCCCCCCCCCGGTCTTGCTGATGCATTCCAGATTGGTCCCCTGATCTATGATCAAATCATGGAAGAGTGATGTTTTATTCTGGACTGACATGACCCTCATCAACAACAACGCCAGGCTGGAGGAAAATCTAGCATGATTTAAGAAGGATGTTGACACGCTGGAACATGTGCATAGTGGGGCAACCAAGGTGATCCAGGGTCTGAAAACCAGACCTTATTTGGAGCGGTTGAAGGGGCTGGGTATGTTTAGCTTGGACAAGAGACTGAGAGGAGATATGATAGCCATCTTCAAATATCTGAAGGGCTGTCACATGGAAGATGGAGCAAGCTTGTTTTCTTCTGCTCTGGAGGGTAGGACTGAACCAATGGCTTCAAGTTACAAGAAAGGAGATTCTGACTAAACATCAGGAAGAACTTTCTGACAGTAGGAGTTGTTTGACAGTGGAACTGTCTCTCTCGGGAGGTTGTGGGCTCTCCTTCCTTGGAGGTTTTTAACCAGAGCTTGGATGGCCATCTGTCATGGATGCTTTAGCTGAGATTCCTGCATTGCAGGGGGTTGGACTAGACGACTCTTGGGATCCCTTCCAATTCTACTATTGTATGATTCTACCCAAGTCTTGCTGGCTCTGGGACCAGTTATGGAGGGGGATAGACAAGTGCCTGCCCCACCCCTCCTGTTAAGGTTACCATCTAGTAACATCTTGTGGAATCATTTTTTATTTATTTTTTTGCTTTTGCTGCCTGGGGATACAACAGGGTGCTTGCAGGGTGCTCACCACATGTTCTTGATCATTGCTCCTGATGGCTTATAAGCTCTAGCCAGGATGGAATGACTGGATGGATCCAGGGAGTTCAGTGTTCAAAACAGTGTTGTTCTAGGCACATTTTGCAACAGGGAATTTCATTAGCGCAAGCAGTTTCTGAGCTCTGGGTGCAGTGCTGCGCCTAAGATTTCAGATTAAAACTGCAGAAAGGAAGGAAAAGAGGATTTTTTCTGCCTTCCTACTTCCAGCTACCCTGAAGACTGGAGAAGAGACCCTCTTCAGAATATTAGGGGGTGGGCACTGGGGGAGTAATGGATGCTTCTCTGTGAGTGCAAGCAGCTGGGGGTTCCTTTGACATTACAGTTAGAGATTCTCGTGGTGCTGAAGACAGAGGCATGTCACTTTAACACGCCTGCTCAGAAGTAAGTTTCACTGAGTTCAGTGGGATTTCTGCTAGGTAGATTGTTAACCTGGGACACACCAGCATTTTACTGTTATTTTCATCCTGGTGGTCCTTGGATCATAGTTTAAGTACAGCTGGCCTTGCTTCATTCTGTACACAATATGCCTCTTTTTCCTCTACAGTACCAAGCAGCAGTATCTGGAATTGTAAGTATAATAGTTTACTGTTACTTAAGACTATAAATATTGGGATCCATATAAGCTAGTTTACATGATGAAAAATCAGTTTTGAATTTGGTAGTTTCCTAATTCATCTACAGCGTTTTTACTGGACTCCTTCATGCCTGTTTACAATAGGAATTGCAGAGCATAAACATGTTATTGTTGGGATGATTGGTTATTTGTTACATAATTTGTCAGTGTCCTACTTTCAGGCCAAATGTAACAACTTGGTTCTTGGAAGACTAAGGCATCATAAATCGTGCAGCACAAAGCTCTTTACTCTGGATTTTGTGAGAGAGTTTGCGAATTCCAACGTCATTTTCCCAGCATTTGTAACGATAGCTTTCATTTTATTTATTTTTATTTAATTTCATATTGGTATCCTGCTTTTCAAGCAGCAAAACTGAGCTCAAATCATAACAAGAGAACAAAAAACCCCACCAAAACATTTAAGTAAATATCAATATAATACCTAGAAACAAAAATATACCAGTAATACAAAAACAATAATAAAAAGCCCAGAAATGTTATCTGGAGATTTGGAGTGGGGCTACTATCAATATGTTGATGATACCCAGCTGAACATTCAACCATAGTGTGCAAGGTGGTAACAAATAAAACTATAAATTCAAGTTTACAATGCATGATTTATGAAATCCACTGCCACTCTATGATATAACAGCTATGAGTTTATGTGCCTTTAAAAGGCAAATTAATTCATGGAGGGTAGATATTTTGATTTTGTTGGTTATATGGAAGTTCCATACCAGTTGCTGGGGAGCAGCAGCAGGTGAGAAAGCTGTTGCCTTGAGGCTCTATGTGTGGGTTTTCTAGAGTCATCTGAATGGCCAGTGTCGGAAGCAGGATATGATGATAATGATGATGATGATGATAATAATAATAATAATAATAATAATAATAATAATAATTTATATCCCGCCCTCCCCAGCCGAAGCTGGGCTCAGAGCGGCTAAATACAGTAAAATGATACAACATTCTAAAATCATTTCATTATAAAATCAGTTCAAATCAGATTAATGGCAACCATTGGGGTAGAGTTCTGTGAGGTTTGCCAAAGGCCTGCTGGAACAGCTCTGTCTTGCAGGCCCTGCGGAAAGATGTCAAGTCCCGCAGGGCCCTAGTCTCTTGTGACAGAGCGTTCCACCAGATCGCAGCCACAGCTGAAAAAGCCCTGGCTCTGGTTGAGGCCAGCTTAACCTTTCTGTGGCCCGGGACCTCCAAGATGTTTTTGTTTGCAGACCGTAAGGTCCTCCGTGGGGCATACCAAGAGAGGCGGTCCCATAGGTACAAGGGTCCTAGGCTGTACAGGGCTTTAAAGGTTAAAACCAGCACCTTAAACCTGATCCTGTACGCCACTGGGAGCCAGTGCAGCTAAGTATAGCACCGGGTGAATGTGATCCCGCGGTGAGGACCCCGTAAGGAGTCTCGCCATGGCATTTGTGCACCCACTGGAGTTTCTGGGTCAGTCTCAAGGGCAGCCCTACGTAAAGCGAGTTACAATAATCCAGTCTGGACTTTAATGTAGGTCAAAACTCTGCCCTTGTTGTAATTTTCAAATACTTCAAAGGAAACTTCATGTGGAAGTGATTTGGACAGCCATATAATGGTTTATTAAACTGAAATATGATTGAGCCTTTGAGGCATCTGATCAAGGCCTGTATTTTAAAAGGAGCTTAAAGATATATTTGCAAATGTTTGTATGTTTCATGCCAGGCAGAAACCAGCTGGCTAAGTACTCTGGCAGTTGTTTTTCTTCCTACTCTCCTGAACAAGCCCCCCCCCCCCCCCCCCGGATTTATAGCAGTAGCAGGAGACAAGTTTCTCAAAGTTGTAAAAGGGAATTACAGGCTGGGAGCAAATGTTACACTGACCCTACATATTACAGAATACAATCAAGCTGCAAAAACACTAAGAGTTTGTAAATAGTAAGATTTATTGTTTAACAGAAAATAATACCATGTGCCTCCCATCAGACTCCAGCCATATTTTCCTAAGGTTTAAGGTATACTGAGAGAGTTAAAGGGCAATAAATATTGGGAAGAGCTAATGGGAAAAGCAGCTGGCTGGGAAAGGGGGGTGTAAACTGAAGAGGCTTCTTTTGAAGCTGTTTTTACTGAGTTCCTTTTTTACTTTGCAAAGGCCTTTTCTTCTATAAAGCTATCTATGTTATGTATGAGATTTGTTGACTTAATGTAATTATGCAAAGGATTTAGAAAGTAAGAAATGTTAGATTCTTATGTTAGATTCTTATTTCATTGATGGTGTGTGAGAATGTGAACCCAAGATCTCTGTTTAGATAGAATTTAATACCATGAGCCATCTGTTTTAGCCATTTGTTTTGAAGGGGCAGCAGGGGCAAAAGGTGATCTGGTAATTAAGGTGCCTTGTCGAGGCAAATGTAAGATATATGGCTACTTGTCTGCCATTTATGGATAGAAGGAAATATAGCTCTTTGTCTCCCATAAAAGGTAATAGGAAATGGGTGTATCTTTTATGATTGGTTCTAGCAAACAGCCAATAGGAATTTCAACCAGGCTGATTGGACAGAGGCAGCCAAAGGAGGAGCAAGGGGGCTGGGCTGAGGAAATATAAGTGCTGGCCATCAGGGCTGGAGTGGGCAGAGCTTTGGTAACCATATACCACTGTGCCTATCATTTATTTGTCTGAAAAATAAATTATTATTTTAATTTCTCTATTGCTGCGTTGAATATTTCATTCCAGCTAAGCGTTAACCACAAGCAGGGTGCTACACCTTTTGCTCACGTTACCTTTCTCCAAGCCAACAAACAAGCCAGGAAGTCTTAAGTTAACTATTGTTCCCTATTTTATCTGGACTGAGAAACAATGGTTAACAGCTTTGGAACAAGACATGCTATTAAGCCAAACTGTGGCTTCATATCCTGCTTTGTTCTGAAGTATTTAACTTGTAGGTTCCTCATTTGGATGAAATGGGAAGCCAGAATTAATAAAAATTTCCTGGCCTGTTTGCTTGATTTGCAAATGAAGTAAGGACTGTTTAAACAGCTACAAGTCATATTCTTATCTAGGCCATAGAATGTATTTCTGGGGCTACTAGATTGCCCTTGTCCAGAGGGAGGACCAGGATTAAGCAGGAGAAGTTTGGCTTTGCGGGTGGAGCCACAGCAATAGCTTCCTTGCAGTGGCTTATATTAAGTTCAATAAAGCCAACACTTACAATCTAAAAGACATGGTGCAAAAGCCAAAAAGGATGAGCAGGGAAGAGGCAAACAAACAAACCCAGGCACCAGTTCGTAGCCATTTTATAATGACTTTTTGGAATGGAAACAGTTTAGGGAGAGGAGGAGCCCAACAGAAATGGCCCTTCAGCAGAGTAGAAAGTGCCTTTCCTCTCCTACTGCTGTTGTGACAATTGAGAGAGAAGCCCCCGTGGAGTGACGCTGCTTCCTTGCTTCTCTTGGCTTCATACTGAGCCTAGCAGCATGGAGCCCTGGCCAGGCATCTGCTCTCCTCCCTTCTGTATGGCTTCTACTTCTCCTTTTCTGCCTTCCTCATTTTCTCTCTCGACAAGCTTTTTAAATGACCTGGTTTCCTTGCCAGGCCATGCCTCTGTCTCTGTCTGTTAACCAGTTGAGTAGGTGCATACCCAGAGGCAACTGACTGTTTGTCCTTACCTGGTCCACCTGCAGCAGAACCAGGAAGAGGAAACATTCAGCTAGAAATGGAGATGTGGGATTTATTCAGCTTATATTTGACTGTGAACCTACCTAATTCATACCTGTCAAACCAGTATGCAGCTGCCTTTTATAGATTCTCACTTCTCCAAAATTTGGAGTGCAGTTCTCAAGCCAAAAAAAAAAAAAAAGCATATGTAAAAGCATGCATGCAGGGAAAGCGCACATGTTAAAAGACTTCTCTTTGTGAAAAGAGTACAAAAATGCATTACATCAGGGAGAAACTTGCAGAAATATGTATATTAGGTGAAATGCACACAAAACTGCTTTCACATTTTCATGCACTTTTTAGAAATAAATCAAAAACTGATGTGGAGCTGACTTTCAGACTGGAATAATAATTTCCGTGTTGGATTGCTGAAATGCTCTCTGTGTGGGGATGCCTCTGAAAATCGTTTGGAAGCTTGAGTTGGACCAGAGTGTGACTGACAGAATGCTAACTCAGTCTGGCAGGTTTAAATGTATAATTGCAGTATTATACCATCTGCAATGTTTGTTAGTTCATTTCCAGGCTTAACTGAAAGTGTTAGAACCCTAGATGGCCTGGATCAGAGTATCTCAACAATCATCTGTATCCATATGAATACGATTGACTGATATCATTTCTGAAAGCCATAGTCTTTGTCATTCACATAAGGGACAATATTTTATTTTTCTGTGGTGGCACTAGGACAGTTGAATGCCCTACTCATCCCTACTACTGCTCACCTTTTGGTGAGCAGGTGAGTGCCTTCTTTTCCAGCAGGTTTTTCTGAAAATATGCTTTTTGTCTGCTTTGCTCTTTGAATTGTTTCTTGATGTTATCATGTTTCATTTATTATTCATGGTTTTTTTTTATTTGTCAGTGTTTATAATTTTAAATTTCTATTCCTTTCATTAAAAAAAAATCTAAAGGATTTATTTAAAAACCAGAAGGGTAAAAAAATCGAACCATTCCATCACCACCCAAAAAATCCACAAAACCCGGGCACATGAACTAGGATCTCTTCATGCAAGTTCTCTAAATGTCATAAAGCTGGATTTATACGAAGAACAGAATTTTATGCTGTTTCTTTCATGCTCTGTGTGGCATAGATTTCTTCCCTTGAGTCTCCAAGAACAGATCAGTAACCTGTGTCTGATTTCTTCCTTGGCTATTTGCTGGTAGACCCAATGTCAAATGCTTCAGTTATCCTACTGTTATCCTTGATAAATCTCTGATCTGTACAGGGCTCTACCTGGTCAGTTGATGCCCCCAAGGCAAGAGGATCCCCAGTCCTTCCCCTCTTCCTCCTAGCTAAGGTACTGCGGATGTGAGTCTTAAGTGTTGCTAGCTTGCTGATCCTGCTTGCTGCAGCCCTGGCTTTGAATGCAGTCAGATGAAATCGAGGAAATGGAGACCTTCCCTGTGGTTCTCTCTGTGAGTAGCTTGATTCCATTTTCTGTGTGTTTGTATAACTATATAGAGATAACATTCTTGTTGCAATAATCTACCAAATATGCAGTTTTAATTCCTTCCAGGCTGTTATAGTGTGGAGAGACATGGCTCCGTTTGCAATGCAGTGCATTCTGATGATTATTTTAAAAGATGCATAGTTTTTGTTTTGTTGCATGCACAGACCAATATGCTGAACTGCATAAAGAGGATGGATGGGGTAGAGACACAAAGGATATGCTGCAGAGCCGTGGGTTCCTGACAGCTCAGGAGATAAGGAAAGGAAAAGCATAATTAGATAGCTGGATGCTTTCCACGGTTTGCGTCTGCAGGGAATACATCTTAATCCTTTTGTGTGCAAATGTGTGCTTGCATCACACGGGGTGGACAGGCATGTATTTGTTTCATTCAGGGTGCATCAAAGTTCACTCTGCTCTGAGAGATCCTACCCAGTTGGCTTATATTTTCTCATGAGGACCTTGATATTCTCCTCATCACAGATATGTCTGGCTTGTTACACTGTGAAGTGCTTGGTTTGGTGCTGAAATCTAGTTATTTTGCTGCTGGCTTTATTTGTGAAATTCCTTCTTAACAACAACAACAACAAATAGGCAGTCATCTAAATTTTACTCAGAGTAGACCCAGTGAAATTATTTACCACCCAATAATAATGCATTCCCTGTTCACACAAACTGCACTTGCTTTGCTGCTTCAGGATGTTTGGGCTCCTCCCCGAGCTGGTATTGCAGCAGAAGGCTGGGAAGGGGCATGAAGTTCTTAGTTTACCTCCTCAAGAGATGCCACCTTCCAATGAAATTCCAAACCAAAACCTCCCCAGTCTGTTGGAGTTCAGATGGGACAAATAGAGTGCCTGGTATAGGAGACTTCTGCAGTTCATATATGAGTACTATTATTTCCTAATTATGTTTTATTAACTTTCCTTTAAGATTAAACTGGCTATGAAACACATTATATGCTCCTCAACATATTCCTCACAGCACTGCATTTTGTTTTGTTTTGTTTTTTGCTTGTGCAGCTGTCAAACCCTTCTAACCAGGGCTAGGAAATTAGAAAGGCTGGCTCACTCATTATTTATTTAATTATTTATTAAATTTATGTACCACCCTTCGTCTAAGGATCATAATTCGAGGTTTGATGGCAGATCGAGTCCTCGTAGGAATGGTCTTGCGTTGAGTTGTTGCTCTCACTTGCCACTGTCAGCGGCACTTCTGGCTGTTTCAGCCTTAGATCCAAGTGCGTAGTAAGGGTTTGCTTGGGTTTAGATGCTGGCAAACCACATAATTACTCTAAACCCCCTTTGTAGAAGACACCGCTCCTACCTGCTGAGCAAGCAAGAGTTGCTTAGCTAGCACACATGGTTCCCCAAATGCAAGGGGAGGATGAGACATGCTTTGGCAATGGATTGAGTGCTGTGTATACCCATTTATTTTCTTGGGATGCTTAGGGGGGAGGGTTGAAAGATGCTCAGGAGCCTTCTCCCTCCCACTTACCTGTGTAGGGTGACTTATCTGTGCAACCCCATTTGCAGGAGTGAAGCTTAAGTTCCTCCTGTGTCTTGGGACTCTGCAGACAGGTACACTGCTTCAGTACACAGGTGTTATCCATCTTCCTTTTCATCCTTGGCTGTTGGTGGAAAGTACAAATTGCTGAGTGACCTTTCACCAAGGTTTGCTATCACCAAGTTGCCGATGTAGCCTATGGTGAGATTCATGATCCTTCCCCAATGGAAGCTTTCCTTCCAGGACAAATAGACTGGGGTCACAGTAAGGGGCATAGGTTTAAAACCTTACTCCTTTGCCTGCCAAGGTCTCAATCCAGCTCAGTCTCTCCCCACAATTCCTTTAGTTTGGCCCTCTACTTGCCTTTTTTCCCTACCTAATTATGATCGGTGTAGTACTCGTGCCATCATAAACCGATGCTAGGGTAATATTATCACCACCATGGTTTTGAGCTATGCCAGTGGATCAGATTTAGTTGCAATCCTATCTGGGCTGGCTGAAGACATTTTGCTAACTGAGAAGACAAGATGGTGCGCTCCCTCCCACCCATTTTATGAACAAAAGCCGATTGGACTGGCAGTTGAATCTGGGTAACCAGACACCCATCTTCCACTGCATCTGAGGACAGCAGGCTAGCTTAGATGAAATAGACCACGAAACACAGAGCTTTGTCCTCCAATCCCTTGCCGTTGCTTTCTGCCTCCACAGCAAATGCTGCTTAAGGCAGGTGCTTCTTTCTGGCTAATGGATCCTAGCCTTATCCCTGAATCCTAGCCTTATCCCTGAATCCTAGCCTTATCCAGCTGACATAAGCTGATGATAGGATTGCACTGTGAGCAGTGTGTCCCAAAATTTCCAAATAGCTGAAGAAATTTTATTTTCTTAAAATTTGAGCCACGTTTTACTCTTACACCCAAACAGTTTTAGAGGTTAAAAGTATAAGCCTGACCTTCCTTGAGAATAGCTCACTTCCTGTCCCTGCAATTCACAGTTCTGGTTGTGCATTCCAACGGAAGCAGAAAATCCTAGAATACAGTGGTACCACGGGTTACATATGCTTCAGGCTACAGACGCTTCAGGTTACAGACTCCGCTAACCCAGAAATAGTCCCTCGGGTTAAGAGTGTTGCTTCAGGATGAGAACAGAAATCGTGCTCTGACGGCACAGCGGCAGCGGGAGGCCCCATTAGCTAAAGTGGTACCTCAGGTTACTTTCAGGTTAAGAACGAGCCTCCAGAATGAATTAAATTCTTAACCTGAGGTACCACTGTAGTCACTCTTCCAGAGAAACAACAAGCAGCCTCCTTTTAGAGCTAACAGTTCCTTGTTTCTCTTGTTGGAGAGTAGTCAAAGGATTCCATCACATCTCATACATAGATGCAACAAAATTATATGTGCTCACAGAGTCCAGTTAGAAGGAAGGAATGCCAAAGCAGGGAATTGTGGTGGATGTAACAGCCACCCTCTGTTGATAGGTACTATGAGCTCATGGAAGCATTTACTGGTAATTGTTTCTTTCATTTATTTTTCAATTTTTTGTTTTGTTTTTGCATTAAGGAAAGATGGTTGCACCAAGGTGGACGTGGGCTTGTGCAATACATATCAATGGGAGAGTCACAAGCTAACCCATGTCTTGTAGAGAGTCAGTTTTGCTGTCTCCACCCCCCCCCCCATCTCATTGTTCTGTTTCAGAGGTTTATTTAGGCTTGCCATATTTCAAAAAGTAACATTCCTGACACCCCCAAAATTGTTGAACCTGAAATTTTTCAACTTCAACTTATTTTATTTATTTATTTATTTAATTTTTAAATATTATTTCCATTCTTTCCCACCAGGGGGGAGGGGGTGGGACTGAGGAGATAAGTTCCTTTGGACCTGCTCCTGAGCAAGTGGCCACAGGCTCTGCGTCCTGGAAAGGGGAGCTATTGTCCTTCTTTGAGAAGGTAACGCAGCGGCTCTCAAGGGGGGAGGACGGTGGGGGAGGATAACCGAGTTGTCTTTATTTTCCTCTCCAGGTGGCTGGCAGGCACGTGGGCCTGCTCTCACCCTCTTTCCACTGTCCTCCACACTCCCCTCCCCCTCAGTTGGGGCTGCAGCGCGGGGGGGAGGTGGGGGGCGCTAGTGCACTTTGGGTCTCCCACGTAAGGAGGGTGGCATTCCTTTCACTGCTCAGCAGAAAATACATACAGGAAATGTCTTACATCTCTTAAAATTCAAATTTTCCCTCAGGGCGCCATTTTAGGAGTCCAGTTTCCTGGCATGTCCGGAAGTTTCTGGATGTATGGAAAGCCTAGTTTATTTTCTGATGTAGCTTTCTGTTTCTTTGATAAAGAGTGCCAAAGAGGTGCAAGAAGTGCTAACAGTTCAGTCAGTAACTTCCAGGTCTGGGCAGATGCATAGGGTGGGGCTGTTGACATGGCTTGTTGTGTGCAAGAAGCCAAAGACATCTGGATGCAGTTGTTGCTCTGTCTAAAGTATCTGAAGGAACGCCAATGGAAAAAGCACAGTGCAAAAACATATGCTGTTATAAATGAAATGAATGCAGATTTGCTTCTTAAAAAAAGAACAGAACGTAAATGCTTCGCTTGGGTTGTACAAGAGAAAGTCCCCGCCCCTTTTTTTCTTTTCTTTTTAAGAAGAGCCTAATTGCTGTATGTGAAATACTTTTAAAAAGACAGGCTCTGGATTTCTCATCAGCTATTAGGAATACCTTGTGATTCAGAAAGGCAGTTTCAAAGGTAGCTTGGGATGCCTGCTGTATGTCTGTTGTCTGTCGCTGTTTGATCCTCAGCTAAGATTTTGACAGATGTTGCCACCATCTAACTGGCTCCTTTTATCTCTCATGTATATCTAAGCATAAGCGTGCATGCACAAACTTGGTAGCAGAACTGGTAACAGTGTCTCCCTGTCTGCATTGCTGTGGAATGTGGCGGATGGAATATTCTCCTGCCTTCTGGCTTCTCAAGTTGCAGGAGACCTTTTCACACATGACTTATGTGTGGCAACAAGGACTGTAGGCCTGCACCTTTGGGCCCAATCTTGAAAGTCTTATATCTCCTCCCATTTGCCATGGCCTTGCCAGACTGTGTGTGCCTGTGTGTTGGAGTTAGGATGGGACATGCAATGAATGAGGCTGCTGTGAAGGGAAAACTTAAATAAAAAGAATAGTGACAGATGTAGAACTTGGAGTTTTGGACAGCTAAGAATGTCGTAAGCAAAATATGATTTATTTTATCCTTGTATGAACCCAATTATTATTAGCTATGCCAGATTTTCCCAGGACACATTTAGTAGTTGCTGGGTTATTTTATCCGTCAAGACTTAAAAGAAAGGGGGGCCACTAGGGGGCGCATTGGAAGATGGCCGACAATACCATCTCTCCGACCCACACAGGGTAATTAAGAGGCTGTTATGGGAGTTGGCAGCCTCCCTTGTTGCCCCAAGGAAATGGGGAACATTGCCCTTGCCTGCTGTGCCCATAAATCACCCCCTAATTCGAAAGAAGGGGGTGAGGGCCCTAGGCAGAATGCCCCCGTGTGGACCTCGGCTCTCCTGGACGCTGTCTCTGATCAAGCACTAGCTGCAGCAATTTGGAATAATTAATTACAAAAGAAGCAAATGCACATATTTCAAGTGAAGAAGGGGAGTGAAGTCTGCTAATTTAAGTGACCTCTGCGAAAGAAGACGACGGGTTGGAGAAACAGGAATATTTTACGATGAAGATACACCAAAGGCTGGGTATGTTGACAATGGGACTGAATGGGGGGGGGGACCTTTTTTACTTTCCTTCTATGTGATTTACAAGAACCCCTCCTCATTAGAACCGTCGGTTGAACTGAGCCAAGCAGGATGATTAAGGTCTGTGTGGAGATAACCTTTAACCAAAAGTATGCTTTATGGAGATCGAGAAGCAATAAGAGCTTTTGGGAATGGCACAGCAATTAATTTGGAGTCGCCATCTTGCCAAAGGATTTATAGCCCGGAGGAAGAACGGACTTGTTTTTAGACTGCATTCCTAGTGAATCTCAGAGGTTTTGAGAAAGGAGGCAGATTGGTGAAGATTAATGACGCTAAGCCTGTTTTGATGTATGGAAGTGATGTTATATGGAAAACGTCTGGATATGGCTACTGGATAAAAAATAATAATATCCACGCAGGATCACAAACTGTTCTAACCAGCTTGCGGAGACTATCAGAGGTCACAAAGAGAAAGGAAAAATATATGAAAATAACAACAAGAGATGTGGAAAAACAATAAGGACTGGATAGTACTGTGAACATCATAAGGTTAGATTTGTGGACATTAAAACAGCAGTAAGAAGCAAGAAGTTGATTGGATCCCCTTCGGAACTTGAAATATGGGTACCCCCAACAAAAATTTAAAATTCGGCTGTGTAATTTGGAATTTATGTAATTTGGTTTGATTTGATGTGATTGGTCAGTTAATAAAAAATTATTCTTAAAAAAAAAAGACTTAAAAGAAAGGAGAAAGAAAAGTACCTCACACATTCCAAACCAAGGCCTCATCATGGTCTGCCTCAATCAGAATATCATGAGTTCATATTTTGGCTATATACTCCTGTGTATATAGTGCAGTGGTGCTTAAATGATGCCAGCAATGTAATAAAATGTTCTCCTTAGCCAGCATGAATTAAAGATATAATTTTTCAAAAAAATTATCACAAAAGCTTACCAACAGGCCAATTAATATCCAAAAATAGCTCTAAAGCAGTGACAGGGAACGGGTTTCACCTCAAGGGCCACATTCTGTCACAAGCAACTTTTAGGTGGGAGAAGCAAAACTGAGTGGAACAAGAAATGTAACACTTTAGTATACAAATGACCACCATTTTGCATGGGGGTTCCGTTCCTGGCCCCTGTGCATGTTGGTGGAACATGTTACCTCACCCTGTTCTGCCCCCGTTCTGCCCTTTTCCAGTTCCAAAAGGACCTGTATGTCCGTGTTTGTGTGTCATTTGAATGCACCTAAAATGGCCACCACTTGTAGTAAGTACATTCCAGCCATGCAAAAGCCAGAGGCTTCCACAAAGCCCTATCTCTCAAGGCCAGCAAGAGACATGACTGCAGTTCAAGGACACTTTGTAGTCAGGCAAAAGAATGGAGTAGGATTGGGATGGGGTGTGGCTTGAGGAGAGGAGTATAGCTTTGGTAGAGTATCTTGGGACTGAGGTTCTGGAGGACCAGGAGCTAGTAAAATGCAAAAATATCACGTGTATAAGTCTTTAGTTAGATACATAGTGTTGGTGGGTCCCAGACTCCCCTACATTCCTGTGTCCGGTAGGTGTCAGAATTGAAACAAGGCTTAGAGAGTTAAACTGGATGCCAGACCCTTAATCCCTGGACCCAGTTTACCATGCTCAGGAGATGGCCTAGGAGATGGGCCATTAAGAGAACAAAGGAAAGGTAATCAGCCATTAAGAAAGTACAGGTTCTGGGCCAGACTCAGAGTTAGAAGACAAAGGCAGAGTTTGAGATAGAGTTTTTTTTAGGGTTGGCTGTGATGTGACCTAGAAGAAAAAATGTTGCAGGCTGATAAAGGCAGCAAGCTGGAGAGAGGGTTGGAGCACATATATGTGTAAATAAACCATGTATCACGAAGACACCACAGTCTCCACTGTGCCTCATTTCCAGTAGGAAACACGAACCCTGTGTAAGCGCTGGAACCCCTGTAATCTTGCACCACTTGGAGATTAGGGTGGCGTGCATCAGTAGTAAAAATACATGGATCACTGAGCTTTGGCTCTGTACGCTTCTTAGGGTGCTGGCTATCTTCCTGGAGATCTGATGTGAGGGCAGTGGGCTTTCAGCTCTCTTTTAAGCTGCAGTTCCATGTTCCTATACTCAGCCTGTATCTGCAAATAGACACAGAAATTGCAAAAGGCCAGTTAGCACCCAGTGAGCTCCTTCTGGAGGGAACCAAACCTGAGTATGTTCTGGACCATGGAACTTCTCCAAGGAATGGGCGAATGCAACAATCTATAAAAGTAGTTGGATTTCGGCACTTTATCTCCTTGTCTCGTGCTAAAGTTACACTCTGAGGCAGGGTGGGGAAACTACTGCCGAGGCTTTTGGACCTGAGTCCCCACCATCCCTCACCATTGGCCATGCTTCCTGGGGCTGGTGGGAGCTGGACATGTTTCCCAGCCTGCTGTAGACACTGTCCTGGTATATAATAATTGGGGCTAAGGGTGCCATTTATTCCACTCTGCTCAGGAGGGTGGGGAAGTATGTCTTGGCTCTGAAGAACTGAGCCACCAAGCCTGAATGGTAAAAGAGAAATCATCACAGCTGATTTATTTAGTTTTGCAACTCAGTGCTGAGTAGGAATTGCTCAGCAGTGAACATTATTTCCCAAGAGAGATTCACTAGGATAATGCAAACATAGCCTGGTTTCTATTTTTTTAAATTAAATCCCAGTAACAAATACTATTATTTAGAGAGTGGACTGGAGTGAATAAATACATGGAGTCCCATTGGAAGAGAAGAATGTTATCTTAGAAAGCAGTGGAATGAAATATTCCACTCATTCCAAACTCATGCTTTTCAGTATTTTATAACAAAGTCAGAAAAAGGCTTGTGTGTGCGTGTCAGCAAGCAAAAAGAGATTTTTGTCTGACTTTTACTTCTCAACGGAGACGGAGTTGGACATGGATCATGCAACTTTGTAAATGGTTTTGGAGCAGCTGGTGGAACAAAACAATAAGCTGAATTCCTTCTCTAAAATAGTTGCCAAACTGGCCATTTTCTACATCAGGCCAAGCTATGCTTTATTCTGCTTTGCTCTCTGAAGTCGTTGCATCTGATCATAGGAGCTAGTCAGTCTTGTGCAGCAGAATAGTAAGCGATCTCCTCTCACCCTCTGGTTTCCTTGGTATCTGCTGGGTTCTTCCTACAAAAGCCTGGTTATGTGCAGGCCCACTTTACAATGGGTCGTGTACAACGTAAGTTTTACTCAGAGTAAGCCCATTGAAATTAATGGAATTGTTAGTCATGTTCCTTAATTTCAGTGGGTTTACTCTGACTAGGACAAACATTAGATACAACCCATTATCTTCCCTCCCATATCTCCACCCTCGTGAGGGAACTGTGACATCCTAACAAATTAACAACTCAGAGGTTTAGTATTAGGGTTCCTCACTCCTTGGTATCCTTCCACTACAGATATAACACTCCCCCTCTAAAATAATACTTGCACAGAGTATATATAAGAGTGTTGTAAACATTTACACAATGTTGTACAATAGTTGAATGGCAGGGAGTGATGTTTTCTTAGCTTTATCAGCTTCCCAATCTGTGTGTCTGTTCCAGAAAAGGCCGCTATTCAAATGCTAAAAGTACATGTGCATCCAACTTTAACTTTGCAGCTGGAGAAAAAAGTAACAGGTGAATATATTATTGATCTAAAGCAGGCTAGTGCCTGATGTACTGGCAGCTGTTATGTTGATAGTGTGAAATGAATTATTTCATACTACTAATATATAGAATCTGTTTTTCAAATCACATAGGGGTATTCTTTCAGTGCAATGCCTTGCTGTGGGATTAAATTCAAAACTGAAGTCTCAGAGAGTGAGGACTCTACCACTGAACTCTTACTTTGACGATTTCTTCACATTCTTCTTGAATGCATATGTTGAAACTTATTCACATAACAAATTTAACAAACCCATGTGCAACAGACTTCAAACAGATCACCCATTAATTTATGCAACAAAGTCCTTTCTTGGTAAAGATTTTGTAATGAGTAAATCAGCCTTCAGTCAGACCTGAGATAGTAAATATTGTTGTTGTTGTTGTTTAGTCGTTTAGTCGTGTCCGCCTCTTCGTGACCCCCTGGACCAGAGCACGCCAGGCACTTCTGTCTTCCACTGCCTCCCGCAGTTTGGCCAAACTCATGCTGGTAGCTTCGAGAACACTGTCCAACCATCTCGTCCTCTGTCTTCCCCTTCTCCTTGTGCCCTCCATCTTTCCCAACATGAGGATCTTTTCCAGGGAGTCTTCTCTTCTCATGAGGTGGCCAAAGTCTTGGAGTCTAAGCTTCAGGATCTGTCCTTCCAGTGAGTACTCAGGGCTGACTTCCTTCAGAATGGAGAGGTTTGATCTTCTTGCAGTCCATGGGACTCTCAAGAGTCTCCTCCAGCACCATAATTCAAAAGCATCCATTCTTCGGCGATCAGCCTTCTTTATGGTCCAGCTCTCACTTCCATACATCACTACTGGGGAAACCATAAATTAAAAGTAAATATTACTCTTAGTAAATATTGCATTTATAGATTTTATCACTGGGACCCATTGCTCACAAATAGGTTATAATTTTCTTGAGGATTCTTCTGGCAAGTTAGTTAGCTATGTATCGTTTGTGTTCATGATCACTTCAATAAGTCATGACATGTGAGCCAAACATTACATCAGAATTGGTCCTTTGCTAATCTGCTTATTCCCTGAAAAAAGATTTTTGCCCTTTCAAAAAGAAACTGTGTCCTATTGTAATGTGATCATGACTGTTTTTGTTATCTCATTTTAAAATCCAATTATCCCTTTAAAAAAAATAATCGGCTAAGATTGTAGCTTTATTGTTTTATAGAAATTTTATCTCAGTAAAGTCTTTTTGAAAGGAAGGAAAAAGAGACAGACATAGGCATCTGGGTACAGACTTGGATTTTACATGGTTATAAAAGTCATTTGGTCTCAGAATAGGTTTGAGGGTTTTAAATTGGTGCTTTGTCTCTGCTGTTATAACATGCATAAGATCACAGAAAATGGTAGAAACATTTTTCTTTTTTAAATAAAAAATTGGTCCCTGGAAGTGAGGGAATTGATTATTTTATTTTTCAAAACAAATGTCTAAAACTCAGAAGAGAGTCCTTTCCAGATTTCTCTATATCTCACGTTTGTGGGATTTTGTGTCCCTGAAATGTTAAGTTGATAATAGCAATGGAAATATAATAAACAAGAGCAAAACCAAGGTATTAGAGAACAATCTAGACAATGAGGAAAGAAAATTACTACAAGAAAAGACGGGCCTAGTCCTTGTGAAAAAAGTTAAATATCTGGGAGTTAAGTTGTCGGGGGAAATTTTGAACTTATATAAAGATAACTATGAGAAATTATGAAAGGAAATTAAGAGAGATCTGGAGATTAGGTCGAATTTAAGATTGTCATTAATGGGTGGTCATTAAATTGTCATTAATTTTGGTGGTCAATGAATGTATTGCCAAAGATGTTGTTTTTGTTTCAAGCCCTCCCAATTATTGACAGTGTGAAATGTTTTAAAGAATGGCAGAAAGTTTTATCTAGATTTATCTGGCAGGGGAAAAAACCCAGAATTAAGTATAAACTACTAACGGATTCAAAAGAAAGAGGGGGATTCTCCCTGCCAGATTTGAAGATCTATTATGAAGCAGCAGCGCTCTGCTGTATTAAGGAATGGATACAACTAGAGGATACAGATGTTTTAGATTTGGAGGGATTTGATAATGTGTTTGGATGGCATGCATATTTATGGTATGGTTTTAAAAACCATGTAATCAGAAAATCTCTATATGATGTTTGGATAAAATACAAAGATCTTCTGGAAAGGAAGACACCCAGTTGGCTTTCGCCAATGGAGGCAAAGGCCCAGAAAAAATTAAATACGGAAATCAAGTGGTTGAGATATTCAGACTTGTTATTGGAAGATAAAGAAGGATTTAAATTAAAACCATTTGATCAAATTAAAGATAAAATAAATTGGTTACATTATCACCAGATCAATGAATTGTATAAATTAGATAAGAAAAATCATAGAATCATAGAGTTGGAAGAGACGGCAAGGGCCATCGAGTCCAACCCCCTGCCAAGCAGGAAACACCATCAGAGCACTCCTGACATATGGTTGTCAAGCCTCTGCTTAAAGACCTCCAAAGAAGGAGACTCCACCACACTCCTGGGCAGCAAATTCCACAGTCGAACAGCTCTTACTGTCAGGAAGTTCTTCCTAATGTTTAGGTGGAATCTTCTTTCTTGTAGTTTGGATCCATTGCTCCGTGTCCGCTTCTCTGGAGCAGCAGAAAACAACCTTTCTCCCTCCTCTATGGTTTTGCTTCGGAAAAAACTAAGTTGGAAACGGAGTTGTTGGACTCTAAAGTTAAAAATTTGTCTTAAATGTATAATTTATTGTTGGAATGGCAGACAAAAGATGATCAAGTTAAATCAGTGATGATAGATTGGGCAAGAGACGTGGGACACAATATAACGTTTGAAGACTGGAAAAGATTGTGGAGGAAAGGGGTCAAGTTCACTGCATGCATGGTGTTAAACGAAAATATGTAAATGATGTATAGATGGTACTTAACCCCTGTAAAATTAGCAAAGATTTATCACAACAGTGATAATCTATGCTGGAAATGTAAAGAAAAGGAGGGTACCTTTTATCATATGTGGTGGACCTGCCCCAAGGTGAAAGACTTCTGGGAGAAGATTTATAATGAATTGAAAAAAATGTTGAAATATACATGTATTAAGAAACCAGAGGCCTTTCTTCTTGGAATAACAGGTTTGGAATTGCCCAAGAAAGATGTTAAACTGTTTTTGTATGCCACAACTGCAGCAAGAATTTTGTTAGCTAAGAATTGGAAAGCACAATAAGTCCTTACAGTGGAGGAATGGCAGATGAAGATGATGGATTTTTCAGAGCTAGCTGACCTGACTGGAAGAGTCTGCGACCAGAAGGAGGAGGATTACCAGGAGGAATGGATGAAATTCAAAGACCATTTAGTTAAATATGTTAAGATAATTTAATTGGAAAAGCTTGCAAATACCAGATAGGCTTAGGATTTAAACATGTAATGTTAGAGTTTAATATGTTTAAAGTTAAAATAGAAAGAAGGAAAGATGTTAAGTGATTAAGTTATTTTTACGAGAAAATTGGTTTTGGAAAACTGTTATAATGATATAGACTGAAATTCAACTAGGGGGATTTGAGGAAGCCACTTAACAATGTTACTAAGATTGGTTTAAATACAGTTGAGATTTATGTTTGTTTGTTTGTTTAATTTTTTGGGGGAAATTAATAAAAAAAAATGAAAAAAGAGTATATAGGTATATATAAAACTTTACACTGTGCTTTACACTGTGATAATAGGACCACAATGAGTGGTCAGAGGAAGAAGAGGGAGCGGACTGAGGTGTTGTAGCGAGCAGGAAGAGGTTATGGGAGAAAGCAGTGCAGAGTCAGAAGCTGAAGAAACCAAGGAGTCTCCTCCTCGTTGAATTTGTCAAATCCTCTTTGAAAGCCAGCCAATTGGTGGCTCTCACTCCCTCTCGTGGTTATGAATTCCATAGTTTAACTATTCAGCGTATGAAGAAGCACACCCTTTTGTCTGTCTGAACCTTCCAACATTCAGATTAATTGGATGGCTGTGAGTTCTAGTATTATGAGAAGGATATAAATTTATCCCTATCCACTTTCTCTACACCAGGCATAATTCTATACTCCTCTATCATGTCAGGGGAGTTGTTCCATGCCATTGATCTGCATTTCAAAATTCGAAGAAGCAGATATCTGGAAGGATGGCTCTGTTTTGGTCCACATGTTGTTTTGCAATGTGCAGATGCGGTAGAATCATTATTAAATGTCAAATGAGTTGATTTTTTTCAATTCAGAATTCCATCTTGAGGGGGAGGGCTTTACTGAAAGCCTTTTCAAAGGTAAGCACATGATGGCTACTTGGTCACCCCTACCTGTATGCCTGCTGAGACACTAACTGAACTCCAAAAGGTTAGTTAGACAGAACTTAGCTCTTAATTGTCCCCCTTGATTACACTGAGATTGTCAGACTATAACTTTCAGGGCCAGTTGGGTACTATTTCATTGTGGGACTAACACATATGATAATAACTTGCACTAAAGTGCTATGGATTTATAATATACAAATCAGCTGCATGGGCATATCTATGCAGGCACAAAGATGACATGTACCTGAAATTTGCATATTATGAACAAATGATTTCCACTTCTGCAATATGTGAAAGAAAATAATTTCCAAATCATTTGATGTATGCTTAAAGGACTGTGTGGACAGGCAGACTATTGAAAATTTGGTGGACTAGTAAATTTTTGTGGGCTTTTTTGCAAGGCTTGGGTATGCTTCTAAATAAAGTGAATATATAGAGATGTGAAAATAAATGGGTCACTTCTGACACTATGACTCTTCATTTGGTACAGGAAGCATATAATGATTCCTACAACTATCTGGTTTTCTGAAGCTTTCCTTGGAGGCCATCTGGCACCCTGTTCCTGAAGCATCTGAAACTAAAGAGATCCACAAGGTCCTGATGTATATGGATGATCACATTTCAGTATGGCGTGTATTAGTGATGCGGGAGGTAAGCTGACTGCACGTGATTAGTTATTAACATGAGAGTTCGTGGATAGCAAACCAGCAGCATATGTACTCCAGCCCAGGGGCGTAAGAAAGGGGGGGGGGGCCGACCCAGGTGCCATCATGGAGGGGGGTGACAAATTATCAAGGGACAATTACTGCCCTACTAGGGCGGTTCATAAAAAAACTTTTTTTAAAAAAATTCCTGCTTCAAAGGTCTTATCTTACTACACTAGGGATTATATAGCTACATATGAAATTTCATGTATATCCGTTACTATCTTGACCCTCCTCCATGAAAATAGCTGTTTATTTGGCCGTTTTCTTATGTCGTGAAGGCTGAAATTTCAACAAAGCATGTGCCTTTGCTAGACTCTTTTTGGGCACCTGCTAAAAGCATTCTTCTTTAGGCAAGCATACCTAGATACTTAGGAAGTTGAAGTAATTTTAATCTTAATATTTTGGCTTTTGTATGTTTTAAAGTAGTACTGTTAATTTTTCTTGATTTTACTGTTGTTGTGTTTTTTGTTTTGGTAAACCACTTTGCAGGTTTTTAAAATAAATTTTATTAAATAAATAAACAATAAATATAAATACAATAACACAAGCCAAAACACAATCCATCCTGTAGATTTAAGTATCCGTCCACAGTCGCCTACTTGTTATCAGAGGCTCAGAATCCACATTCCTTTGTAAGGAAACCTGACCTTCCTACGCCTCTGCTCCAGCCTAGAAGGACAGTGCTTTTTTCCCTAAATTTTTTTTAGGGGTATTCTCATTTTGACTCAATAAAATCACCATTTTATAGTTCAAATCGGGAAAAATAAAAACAGTAAATGGACAAAAGTACAAAGATTCACAAAATGTTTAGGGGTTTTTGTCCCCCTGCGTCCCCCCAGAGAAAGCACTGGTAGAGGATAATAATACTTAATGTAGACTCACGATTCATTTGCAAGTGTGTGGGGGTTTTAAAGTGTACAGGTGGACACAAAACATGCAATTGGGGTGATATTGTGCATTTGGAAAGCTGATAATAAACAGCTGTAAAAATGGGGGGTGGGGTGGGGAAACTGACCATGTTGTAAGTGTATCTGTCTGTTAAGCACTTAAATGGCAGACAATGGCAGCCACAGCATGGAGCCAAATTATATAAGGGCAGAATGCCCTTTTCCCTATCCTTACAACAAACTGCCCAAACCATGTTAGACCACATTGTTCTTAGTCAGAACCTGCTCTTCTTCACCTTCATCTTTCAGCAAGTGATGTTGCCAAACCAAGATAGATTCATAAATGAATTGTGGTAGATAAGAACCACTGATTCCTATGGAGAAACCACCACTGATCAGGGGGTAAGCAAGGACCAAAGCACACAGGGTGTTCCTGTCTTTGGGGAATATGGAGGTTCACACACAGTTTCTTTTGGGAAATTTATGTAGTTGGGAAATCTGTTTTAAAGAAACACTGTTCCTTTGCTTGGGACTGAAAACAGGAGCAAAGAACCATGTCTTACAGCACCATCCTATAATGACTACTAGGAAGTAAACCCCATTGAGCTCAGTGGTGCTTATTTTAAAGTAAATGGGTATAGGATGGCAGACCTAATCCTTGCTTGCTTTTGAGTCCTGGCTGAATCCAATGTGTAAAGCAGGGGTCAGCAACTTTTTTCAGCTGTGGGCCGCTCCACCGTCCCTCAGTCCTTGGGGGGGGCGGGCGGGGTGGACTATATTTGGGGGGGGGGGATGAACAAATTCCTATGCCCCACAAATAACCCAGAGATGCATTTTAAATAAAAGCATACGTTCTACTCATGTAAAAACACCAGGCAGGCCCCACAAATAACCCAGAGATGCATTTTAAATAAAAGCATACATTCTACTCATGTAAAAACATGCTGATTCCCAGACCGATCGCGAGCCGGATTCAGGTGATTGGGCCATATCCGGCCCACGGACCTTAGGTTGCCTACCCCTGGTGTAAAGTTGTCCCTCTGAAATGTGCTACTACATATCCCTCTGTTCTCTTACAATAGGAATATTAATTGCTTTGTGCCTTTCTATACACTTTTTTTTTAAACAAAACATGAGACTCACAAAGTGGTTATTAGAGTTGGGCCCCAATTAAAGTGAAATGGTGTGTGGGGGGGTGATGGACTATTTCTTATCCAAATTAGGAATAGACAGACTTCAGGCTTGCAGGATCTATTTTCTTTTCTACTACAACCCCAAGAACCACCAACCAGTGCCTGATGCAAAAGATAAACTAAGCATTAAAGAACTTAGAGCCCAGGAATGTTCTTTGAATACTAGAAATAACCAAAGCTCACAGTCCTCCCACACAGAAATCCCAGCCTGGTTACACCAAGCTTTCTTCTTCATTTCAGCAGTATAATTTTGTTGGTAGCGGCAACAATCCTGAATGATTTTTTGTCTTTTTATAGCAAATGGTCATGATAATCAAATGCATTTCATTGGCTTTTAAACTTGTAACCTGTGAGCTAGTGTGTGATTGTGGATGGAGTTATCAGTACTAAGCTGAGGTGCAGCTGATTTAGCCAAGTGGCTTTTTGTTGTTTATCAAACAAACCCACAAATACTCAAACAATGTTCTGGAATTAAATGATTGGACTCAGCTGTATGGGAGTGATAAGGCTCAAGAGAAATGAAGCAAAATTGAAGTTGATTCAGTACTGAAAAATACATCCAGATGAGGAATGGATTTTAACCACTTTGTGGGGCACCCAGCAGTGTTGTTCAGCCAACAGTAAGGCTTGTATCAGTGGGAGGGAAGCAATTTTCAGTGATTTCCACCCACCCCATGCCTGCCCTGACACTTTGTGGAACAGCCGTAGCTCAATAACAGAGTACAATGTTTTGTATGCAAAAGGTTCAATCCCTGATGTCTTCAGGTGAGGTTGGGAATAAATCCTGGTGAGTCGCTGCCAGTCTGTGTTGAAAATACTGAGCTAAATGGACCAATGGTGGATAAGGCAGATTCCTATGTTCCTGGAGTCTTCAACCCTCTGGGGGCAGGTTAAGGAGTGTGGGCGCCCGCAAGGGAAATCACTGTATTTTGTCCCTCTGTTTCATTGACAGAAGCTGAACAACAGTGTTAGATACAACCCATTGAGTTTAATTGGGATGCAGCAAAAATACAACTCATTGCTGGGCTGGTTTAGTTAGCTGAATAGTTTGGAATGGGAAAGGGCTAGGGATGTCTTGCCAATTTTCCACTGGAGACTGCAAGTCGTTTTCTGCTGACTTCAACCAATGTTGGTCTGGGTTGAACTCTAAACTCCCTGTTCCTGTAATAAGATTAACTCCTTTGACACCAGTGGTTTTATACTGAAGCCACTGAGAACACAGTGCAATATCATAGGCGTACAGGGGGCCAGAAAGCTGGGATTGCGCAACTGGATTCTGCAGAGTTTTCTCCTGAGAACTCTGCTGTCTCTCATACCAGGCTGCAGCAGGAAGGACCCTGAAGGGGAAGAAGTGGCTTGCGGCCCATCTGGCCAGAGCTTCTGCCTGGGTGAATTAACAGACTGGTGGTGGGTGGAGAGCAAGGGATGAGAAGGCAGGGATGTCACAGATGGGAAAGGAGAGTTTATAGCTCAGAGATGGAAGAAAGAAGGAGATGTTTCAGTGCCGTGATGCCAGAAGGTGCATCTAGAGCTGCAGGACAGTAGACAACACTACATACGCCATCGGGAGTTGCATATTGGGGAGCTTTTTCCCCTAAGGCCAGTTGTATCACAGAGATTGTGGCTGGGGTGTGGGAAGAGATTAAACCATCCTTCCCCAACCTTGTGCCCTACAGTTGTTCAAGAAAGCAGTCTCTCCTTGGCAGTGAGGGTTCTGTGGTTTGTTGAGTGACTAATGCCTTTGTGACTCATAGTGGCCCTTTTTGCGCTGGAAAGATTAGGAAGAAGGAGTTGGACAAAACATCAGTAAATTGTAAGGGAAATTTGGAGGTCTAAATTGAAATATACTGTTTGTAGTTGTGGAGGCTTCCCACAACTAGTTTTGCTTACAATACATGGTTTTGTTTGTTTAAGTAGATGTTTTGTTTTATATTCTATATTGCCTGTGTTGTATGATTATGTCATGGCCTTTGGCTAGGATAATAAGCTTACTGAACTGAACTGAGTACTGCTCCTGTAAGCCGCAGCCAGTATGATCCGTGGTCAGAGATGCTGGGAATTGTGATCCAAAACATTGGGAGGGCACTAGGTTGGGAAAGGATGAGTTAAACTTTCCTCCCTGTGCACCGCAGTCCTGATGGAAATCATCCACTCCCCAGGCTTAGTACTTGCTAACAGCAGCAGCCCCAACCCAGATGTAGTTGCCAACATTTAGTGTCTACTGTAGTTTGACCCCTAGGTTTATCTCTCCTTCAGCTAAGCTAAGGCAGAGAGAAAGGCAATCTGCAAGCAGCAAGAATAGGCCTTTTGCTAAATCCCGACCCAGAAATTCTTCTAGGGATTGGAAAATGTCACTTAACCTGCACTCGCCTATTGATGGGAAAAGCCTTCCTTGGTTGGTTTCTTCTGCTTCTGCCTTTACTACTAGGTGGTGACACACAAGTTGAATCCCTGCCTGATGTCCCTTGGCTTAAAGACTGTTATGGGGTCAAGTCTTAATACAGAGGAAGTTAGTTTTGTGAGGGTGGGGCGCTGATTCTTTGGAGGGGCTCAGCCGAAAGAACCTTCAAATGACGTTGAGTAGGAAACAGTTTTATGCCATTTTGAAGGGAGGGGAGGAGGCAGTTCGAGGGTTGGTTTTTTTAAAGCTCAAATATGTTCCCATGGAATGTAAAAGGCAAGTGGATAGGGATGTCAAAAGGGGTATTGTTTTATGAATCTTGGTTGGTGTCATTTTTATCGATCCCCACACCTGAGAATGTTGTTATTGTATAAGTTTTAATTCGGATGTCTACTCCAAGAGCACAAAGTTAATTTTAGCATTTAAGCCACAAAAACTGGCCTAGGCATTCAACAAGCCTGTAGGGCTTTGCCTCCTCTACAGCATGTATAAAACTAATCTTTTGAATGGACTGACCTTTTTGGAAGTAATAAAGCTACATAGCTGGCACCTTTGAAATAAGTGATTACTGGAACTGAGTGAGTCAAACTTAAGCCGAGTTATTGCACCTGCATGGATGGGAAGGGACAAAGTCCTTGGGCTTTGAACTAGTTAAATATAAGAAATGTGGGCAAGTATCCAATTCTTGAGCAGAGAGGGAAGGCAAGAAAAGGGTTGACAGCAGAAAAGCTGCTAAACATTAACTTACAATGATGTCCAGGCTTCTTGAGGGAAAGTGTGGCCTGCATAGTAGAGCAGCATAGATTATGCCTGTGACCTGTGACCTGTCACTTTGCTGCATTAACTCAAAGGGTGTGGCTTGTTACAGTGGTTGGGAGGGCCTGTGGCAACTGCTGTTCATAAATTTATAAAGCTGACAATAGTCCTTTAAGAGGATTAGGTAGTCTGATGGAGCCATCACAGCCCATGATGTACAGTCACTTCTTCTGTCTCATTATTGTCTCCGGTCAGACAGGTTTTACATGTTTTATGTACCGGTCACAAGTAACCATAGTGCATCATGCCATCTTCAATTCTCTTTCTCTAGCTTTACTGTTAGTCCAGAATGAGGATGAGGGAGAAATTAAGTTTGGTTTTGAATTTAATGTGAACCCACCAAATCTGCACTTTCTAAATCATAGCCAAGTCAGCCAGGTCACATCTCTCTGTGAAAAGTCACAGTTCTCCAAATTTTGTAACACTATTCTCCAACCAAATAATGTGTACCAAAAATGTGTATATTACGTAACAGTATATGTGTTTAAAAATTGTATATTATATGTGTATTAAAATGCAGCTATTCAAGAAAATACCATAACATACAAAATATACTATTTTAGGGGAAATTGCTTGCAAAAGTGCATATATCAGGCAAAATTGCATACAAAAATATTGGGAGGAATCCACACTAAATTTTAATGAGGACTTTAAAAAAAAATCACCATGATCAGAAATGTGGAGATGAACTTAAGACTGAAAAAATGAGAAACTGAGAGAAGCTGAAATTGAGAGATAAATCAATCTCTAGGTCTTTCAAGAAAATAAGGGAGCAAAGCAAAAACAGGGAAGGCTTTGTAGCACGAGATCTCCACATCAGTAAAGACTATCCCTACCGCCCTTAGGCCCCTGTTTGTAGCATAGACTGGTAGGGATGAAGACTGCAAGTACTGAAAAATGCAGGTGGCCAGATAGACCTCAGAGACACATCCAATTCCACATAGATACAGACATTTTCCAGCACTGCATAGCATAGATGACTGCTCTGTACATGTGCAAATATATTTATGTACAGCTACATAGAAACCTGTAAATCATTCAGTCTTGTATCACATATTAATGAAAAATATACTCTTGCTTGATTAAAACTAACCCATTATTTAAGAAAAGCATTGGCCTTGAACCCATACCTTTAATAGTAATCTCAACATGCTAAAACTATCAAAATACCAGCCCATATCCCTCCCCATTGAATCCTGTTTTACCCTTTCTGGGGGAAATCCAGTAAGTTTCAAAAAGCCTTGACAATTACCTGTTTGCAAAAAATGAATGTCCCTACGGTAGTAAGCTCCCACTGCGAGCTAAGGCTGCAGTCCAATGCATTAAGCTTCCTTTGAAAACAATGAGGTTACTTTTAAATAGACATGTAGAGGATTGTGCTCTAATCTTTCCCATTCATTTATCTCCACCTGTTATATTTATGTGTATCAGACTGCTGATAAAGGCACAGGAGTAGGTCCAGTGGGGGACCTGCTTTCTATAAGAACCTGCTGAACAATGACTGTGAAATGGAGACTTAAAATTGAATACTCCAGGGTGTGTGGAAGGAGCCTATGTTGTGCTTTACTGCCATGCTAGTCTCACCACTTCTAGACTGGAGCAGTGCTAGCATAGGGTGGAGCCATGTTGTGGGTTTCTCTCATGTGACTTGAGCATCTGATGTTACTTTAAATGGTGTGTGATGGAGCTGTTTGGAATAGAGTAGTTGCTTTGGAAGACGATCATCAGGCATCCGCACAACATGACCAGTCCAACGAAGTTGATGTTGAAGAATCATTGCTTCTTCCAGTACACTGATATTAGTTCACCTGTCTTCCCAAGTGATGTGTAAAATTTTTCGGAGACACCGTTGATGGAAACTTTTGAGGAGCTGGAGATGGCGTTTATAAGTGGTCCATGTTTCACAAGCATATAGTAAGGTTGCTAGTACAATAGCTTTGTAAACAAGCATTTTGGTTTCCCTGTGATTGTCTCGGTCCTCAAACACTCTGCACTTCAAATAGGAGAAAGCCGCACTTGCAGAGCTCAGGCAATGCTGGATTTCGGCATCAATGTTGGCCCTTGTGGAACGATAACTGCCTAGGTAGGAGAAGTGATCAGTATTTTCCAACGTTACATCATTGAGTTGGATTTGTGGTGCTGCAGAGGGGTTATTTTGTACTTGTTGGTGCAGCACTTTGATTTTTTGGATGTTGAGTGATAGGCCAAGCTTTTCATAAGCTTCTTCAAAGATATTCAGGATGGTTTGGAGGTCATCCTCTGAGTGTGCGCACATTACAGTCAACAAAAGAGGTTTAAAGACTGTCTCAGGGCAAATCTAAAAAAAATGTAGTATAAACACTGACAACTGGGAAACACTGGCCTGCAAGCACTCCAGTTGGAGAACAGCCTTTACTAAAGGTGTCATGGGCTTTGAAGACACTTGACCTCAGGACGCAAGGGAGAAACATGCTAAGAGGAAGACACGCTTGGGAAACCCATACCTTGCTCAACTCCCGCCCGGAAACCAATGTCCCCACTGTGGAAGGACGTGTGGATCCAGAATTGGCCTCCACAGTCACTTACGGACTCACTGTTAAAACCGTGTTTATGGAAGACAATCTTACTTGGCTACGAGTGATCACCAAAGAAGAAGAAGATGGAGCTGTCCTTTGGCTGCTCCCGTGATAATGTGGGATGGGGCCACAGGGTGCCAGGGAGATGGCAAGCCAGGGTGGCATTAAATGTAGGAGGTGTATGTTCAGTGGATAGGCTAGTACGTTTTGTTGTGTCCCCCAAGGCTGTAGCAGTCACCTAAATTTGAAAAGAGAAACATTTGCTGTGAGCAGTACCATGCCTGTATATTGCTTTTTGGTCATTAAGTTTTTGGAACGCTTGAGCCCAAAAACTAATATGGAAAGAGTGGGGTGGGGGAAGCCTCCCTTACCCACTTCACAGCATTTCTTTAGCTGTCTTATTTTTGCCAGAGTGGTGGTGGGGGTGCATTCTGAAATTTGGCATGGAAACTGCTCTCGCTGGGAAGTGCTTAGAGTTTTGGCTTTGAATTAAACAAGTTATGAGCCTTGGAAAATCCTGTACTGGGAATGCAATTTAGACTTTATCCACAGAGCTTGTCAACTGTACGATTTAAGTTGTGCATGCATGCATAGCTAACCTTATTCTCCAGTGCAAATTATGGAAAGAAGGACTGATACCTGTGGCCCTCCAGATGCTGTTGGACTTCAGATGCTCCAGATGCTGGCATGGTCAAGAGTCAGGGGTGATGGGAGATGTAGGAGCAACATCTGGAGGGCAACAGGTTGCCCACCTCTGCCCTAGAAAGCTGCAGTCAAGCTTTCCAATTCCACCCTCCAGCAATGTAGAAGGCAATACCACGTCCCTATGCCTGCACCAACGGCAAGTATGGAGGTGGAGTTGCCAGTCCGCACTGCAGCCATGGCTTCTCATGGAGAGTCACAGCATGCCAAACCCAATCAAGAATCAGTGTGAATGTATGTAATCTAAATAAATTAGTAGAAATAAATTTCTACATATTGGCGTGCATTAAACAGGTAAATAAATGTGCCAGTTTGGGTGACTGGGTGGTGCTGATTCCATTTCCACTTTTTGGCCCAGGTGTGCACAAATGGCTTTGGGTCCCTGGCCTCCCTTCCTGTCATTTTGGAGACATGTAAGCAGAGGAGGGGAGATGTAGCAAGCTGACTTTTTGCAGTGGGTCACACTTAAAATGTTTGTTTCTTTGGATGAGAGCAGTAGTGGGCACAACTGGGGAGAATCTAGGGATAATAATTTTTGTAACTGGAAATCTGATCAGTGAATTTTTGGAAGGGGGAACAATTTGAGGGGGAATCTGGGAAGGAAATTGATGTGTAAAGAGGAAATAGTTTCAGTGCATGGCGTTGGGGTAGAGGAATGCTAATTGGGTTTGTTTATTGCATAAAGACCTAAGAAGATCCCTGCTGGGTCAGACCAAAGTCCCTCTCTGTCCACCATTCTGTTTAACAGCAGCCAGCCTCTCTGGAAACTCACAAGCAAGGCATAAAAGTGATGCCCTTGCTAGTCTATTCTTTGTTCCTAACAACTGGTATTTAGAGGTAAAGGTAAGGTAAAGGAGCCCTGGATGGTTACGTCCAGACAAAGGCGACTATGGGGCTGAGGGAACTGCTAGGTTGGCAGGAGCTAGGACAGAGAAACAGGAACTCACCCCATCGTGGGGATTCAAACGGCCAACCTTACAATCAACAAGCCCAAGAGGCTCAGTGGTTTAGACCACAGTACCACCCACATCCCTGGGATGGCAGTTCAAAAGCACACCAGTGCAAGTAGATCATAGAAGCATAGAATCATAGAGTTGGAAGAGACCACAAGGGCCATCGAGTCCAACCCCCTGCCAAGCAGGAAACACCATCAGAGCACTCCTGACATATGGTTGTCAAGCCTCTGCTTAAAGACCTCCAAAGAAGGAGACTCCACCACACTCCTTGGCAGCAAATTCCACTGTCGAACAGCTCTTACTGTCAGGAAGTTCTTCCTAATGTTTAGGTGGAATCTTCTTTCTTGTAGTTTGGATCCATTGCTCCGTGTCCGCTTCTCTGGAGCAGCAGAAAACAATAAATAGGTACCACTGTGGCGGGAAGGTAATGGGCGTTTCTGTGCGCTCTGGCACTCATAATGGTGTCTTGTTGTGCCAGAAGTGGCTTAGTCCTGCTGGCCACATGACCCAGAAAGCTGTGGACAAACGCCAGCTCCCTCAGCCTGAAAGCAAGATGAGCGCCGCAACCACATAGTCGTCTTTGACTGGACTTAACCGTTCAGCTACCTTTACCTATTTAGAGATGTACTACCTCTGAACATTGCTGATCAGAAGGTCGGCGGTTCAAATCCCCGCGATGGGGTGAGCTCCTGTTGCTCGGTCCCTGCTCCTGCCAACCTAGCAGTTCAAAAGCACGTCAAAGTGCAAGTAGATAAATAGGTATTGCTCCGGCGGGAAGGTAAACAGTGTTTTCGTGCGCTGCTCTGGTTCGCCAGAAGCAGCTTAGTCATTCTGGCCACATGACCCGGAAGCTGTATGCCGTGAGATGAGCACCGCAACCCCAGAGTCAGTCATGACTGGACCTAATGGTCAGGGGTCCTTTACCTTTACCTCTGAACAAGGAAGTTCTTTTTACTATTGTATCTGATAGGAGCGGGTTTTATTGGCTGGCTGCGTTTTATGAAAGTGGAGCCATGGAAACGTTTGGGTGGGTAGATGGGACATAGGTTGCCCTCTTTCAGAAGCATTAGCTATTACTTCTCGTGCAGCGGTGCTTCGGATTCAAGTCGGCAGGTAAGTGGATAAGACTGGTAGAACTAGGATGGCTTTAATGTATATTGGCATTTCAGGCCCCAAGACTTGCCAGAATGCAGCTTTACTAATAGTTGTTGTTGTTTAGTTGCTTAGTCGTGTCCGACTCTTCGTCACCCCATGGACCAGAGCACACCAGGCACTCCTGTCTTCCACTACCTCCCTCATGCTGGTAGCTTCGAGAACACTGTCCAACCATCTTGTCCTCTGTTGTCCCCTTCTTCTTGTGTCCTCCATCTTTCCCAACATCAGGGTCTTTTCCAGGGAGTCTTCTCTTCTCATGAGGTGGCCAAAGTATTGGAGCCTCAGTTTCAGTCTCTGTCCTTCCAGTGAGCACTCAGGGCTGATTTCCTTAAGAATGGAGAGGTCTGATCTTCTTGCAGTCCATGGGACTCTCAAGAGTCTCCTTCAGCACCATAATTCAAAAGCATCAATTCTTTGGCGAAAAGCCTTCTTTATGGTCCAGCTCTCACTTCCATACATCACTACTGGGAAAACCATAGCTTTAACTATACGGGCCTTTGTTGGCAAGGTGATGTCTCTGCTTTTTAAGATGCTGTCTAGGTTTGTCATTGCTTTACTAAATAGATCCAGCAAAGAACACCTAGCTGACTTTCCTAGCTGGTTTCAGAGCAAGCATTCTGTATGAATACTCTAGTTCCTTACTTTTTTAAATCTGTTACAAAACCACTTCAGAATCAAAGAGAAAAACACTAATGGGCTTACGTTAATGCTAAATTTATGCTTCCAAATGGAGTATTGTACCTTTGTTTCACACACAGAGACAAAGACACACACCACACACACACACACACACACGTGCAAATGTCATCCTTTACTGCTGCATTAAAGATAATAGAAAACTAATCAGATCATCATTTCTTGCTCTAGTTTTTATACAGTGTCCTTCAAATAGTTACAAAGGATTCTAACACTGTCTTCTGGAATATGGATCCTGAACATTTGTTCAATATCAAAGTACCAGAAACCATTTATTTATTCCAAATTGAACATTATCATGGATTATAGAAAATCTTTGAAAATAAAAGCCCTTATTTGTTTTTTTAAAAATTGAAAACTTGTAAAGTTGGACTACGGCCAGCCTCCCTGGAGTGGTGGTCCTATAATATTGAGGTCATGACACGTGACATCTCATGCCTGAGCTCAGAGACCTTCAAATTGTATTCCTACTTAAAGGTAAAGGTACCCCTGCCCGTACGGGCCAGTCATGTCCGACTCTAGGGTTGCGTGCTCATCTCGCTCTAGAGGCCGGGGGCCAGCGCCGTCCGAAGACACTTCCGGGTCACGTGGCCAGCGTGACGAAGCTGCTCTGGTGAGCCAGCACCAGTGCAGCACACGGAAACGCCGTTTACCTTCCCACTATAAAGCGGTCCCTATTTATCTACTTGCACCCGGGAGTGCTTTCGAACTGCTAGGTTGGCAGGCGCTGGGACCGAACAACGGGAGCTCACCCCGCCGCAGGGATTCGAACCACCGACCATACGATCGGCAAGTCCTAGGCACTGAGGTTTTACCCACAGCGCCACCCGCGTCCCTTGTATTCCTACTTAGATGCTGGTAAATGTATCCTTCTGACTTTCCTTTCAGAATAGGGAAAGAAGCTCCGTGATTTCCTTGCTCTCAACTGCTGTGGTAATTACACAGTTGGCTTTGGGTCTAGCAATTTTGTGAGACATGTATGTACTTATTGTTACTGTTTTCCCCAAGGCTATTTCAAAGAATCATTAAAAGTAGTTCTAGGAAATGGATAAACCAGAGATATTGAAAATCCCAGTTCTAATCAAGTAAACATTTCAGATTACCAGATAAGACTATTATGTTTTTTTATCTTGCTCTGAACTTGCTCTCTCTACAGTGCAATAGCTATGATCATAGACTCATTCTAAGCTCTTCCTACAAGCCAATTCAGACACTTCCTTTACCTCCAGCTGACCAAGGGCATTTGAGAACAAAGAAATGAAATGTCCTGTTCCCTGTTTCCCTTGCCTTCAGAAGTTTCTTGGAACTCCATTAGACCAGAAAATACCTTTTATAAATTTGAGTAAATTAGTGCCTACAAATAGTTAAGGATGGATGATCCTGTATAGCCAAAATATTAAGTATAGCCAAAATAATATAGATAGATAAATTAATGCATTTTAAAAGGGGAAATGGTCATCTGTTTAAATTCTGGCAAGTGTTCATAAAATTTTGGCATAGGGTTAAATCTTGATAAAATATAGACAAGAATACTGATTCAGTTATTTGATTAATTTGAGGTTGTGTGTGATTTTAGAGCCAAAAGAAATTTATCTGAGTAAGCTCAGGTTCCCTAATGAATACCTAGTATGTCTGTTAAATCAATTTAGCAGAGGTAATAACTGGTGCTCCAAATGCTACATTGTGGTATTTGTTAATTCCATTTTTACTCGATGAGGCCGAGTGGACAGCCTTATTTTCTGCTAGGGGCTGCATTGCCAGCAGTGAGCAGACCAAGAACCAATGGTGGGTGGAGCCAGAGACAAAAGTATTTTGGATTAACTAATCCAGAATAAAGAGCACCCTGTCTCAATTTTCACCATGGCTATGTCACATTGTAATTCCCAATTCTGTGGAAATCTGCTCAGAAGTCAGTCTCAGGTCTGATGGGGTTTTCCTCAAATAAATTATACTGTAGATTTTTTTTAAAAAGTGCAACAGGCCAGTGCTGCTCATGTTGTGGGAACACCTAAATTTTTGGTGTTCACAGAGTGTGTACAAACTCTTGTCCTTTTTCTTAATTCTGACATACTTTATTTAATAATCTTCATGTGATGACCTCCAGGCTTTTAATGCTTGAAAGAAAAGAAAATTCATGTTTTTTCAACTTGGATGCAACTTTACTGTGCAGTCTAGTACCATCTTGATTTGTGGTGCCCTATTGTAAACAGCAAGGCTACTGGCTATAACTGAGCTACTGACTTTGGATGTGTTTTTTCAAAGTAGAACACTTTCCCCGCCTCCAGATATTTTATTTATTAGAAACAAATTGTTGGGCCATTATCTAATCATTTCCACTGCAGTCTTCCAAAAATCTCCTCAAAAGTCAGCCACACTGAGTTTTACTTTCCTGATTCCTGTACCTGCAAGGACAAATTTTATATTGTAAACTGCCCTGAGATATTTGGATGAAGGGCAGCATAGAAATTTATTGATTTAATTAATTATGTTTTCTTTTTAATACATCTGTTTTGTGCAAAAACAGCTCTGCGCATAAGAGCTGTTTTAAAATAAAAATACTGTGAACCTGCCTTCAGCAGCAACTGGTGGAAAAAAGCAGGCATCATCCTTTGCTTTGAGCTTATAGAAAGAAAGTGAAAATTGTGGGTGCGACAATAGATGGCACTCAGCAAAATGTCACTGCACAAAAAGTCCACCCACACAATACACTTCAGTGTATCCACTGTCGTGTAATGTGTGATTTTATATTGGTTTTTCTCCCCTTTTTGGATTATCCACAAATTGGGAAAATCTGAATTTAGCAAGGGGAAAGTACAGACTCCCACTTGGATGAGGAGGACATTGTGTGGGTGCTTGCAATCGATCAAACAATCAAAAAAACACAAACTGTTTCAAATCCATATTAAATGCCAATATGGATCAGCCTTTGGGCTTTTCCAGCATTGCCAGGAACATCTTTTTTCTTTTCTTCCATGGGGAAGGTTATCATCCAGACTGGAGAACTCAAAAGGCTTACTACCCTTGTGTGACATTTCAGCTGGTCCTAATGAAGGTATTTCCCTCCTGCTACTTTTGCATTTCCTGCGTTACTTTTTGGGAAGCTTGTTTCCTTATATATTCATGGGTCTAACAGCATTTTCCCATGTGAGACTTCCTTAATGCAGATGTGAAGCCTTCATGTGTAATGTCTGCAGTGTATGTTTGATCTCTGTTCCGTTGCACATGAACCATATTTGTGTGTCTCACAGTCAGTGTGAAAAAGTTGGATGGCACTTTCAACTTCGGAAGTTGTGGAAATGCTCTTTCCCTCCCCCTTTCCATCCCTTCAGCTACGAACCCCGGTGATCATGTGGATAAAGTCAGGGCTCAAGAGGAATTGGGTGAACTAGTCTCGAGACTGGCGCGTTCCTTTGGCTGTGGCTTTTGCCGACTAGCGCCTCCTTCGCCAGGTGCATTTCTAGCCCTGGTGACTTTGGGGAGCTGGAAGTACCACTTCCCGTTGCCTTGGGAGATGGGCTTCTTCCTCCTCTTCCCCTTGCGAGCCCCTCGCGGGGGCCGTTCAGACTGAATTCTCTGACGTGTCCAGAGAAGAGAAGTGGAGCTGCCCCCCCGCTGCTCTTGGGGCGCCTGGCAGGAGAGGCCGAGCTCCGGCCCGGAGTCGCGGCGGCCGAGAGAGTCTTTCTGGCTTGGAAGCCCCGCAAGAGAAGCCTGTCTGCGCGCGAGCATCAACAGGAAAGCCCGACCTCCCTCGCTCGGTGTCGGGGCGGAGCCTGCGCGCCGCGCTGCCTCGGGGTGTTTCTGGCTGGCGGGCCGCGGAGCGAGCGCAGAGCAGCGCCGGGAAGAGCCGCGGGCCGGAGCGCCATGCCCCTTCCAAGGGCCGCGGAGGAGAAGGCTCAGGATGAAACTGCTCGGGAGAGCTAAAATGGTAACGAACTCGCCGCCTTTCCCCTTTCCCGAGGCTGCTCTTTTAGGCAGGGACTTGTTCCGAGGGGGAGCGGACATTTCCTTCCCTCTCTCCCCCTCGCTGGCTCTTCGGGGAGTAACTTCAAGTGTCTTTTTAGAACCTTTCCTGCTGCTGCTGCTGCTTCGTGTGACTCGCTATTGTTAAAGCGATGCTTCTCTGCAAACTAATGAACTTTTCTGTCCATGCGCTTGGTGTGGGAAGGAACCGGGGGCGGCGGGAAACAGTAGGAAAGGAAGCTAGCTGGACAAACTTTTTGATAAACGGGGGATATTTTCTTCCTTGGTCAGCCACAAAGAGCTGCTTAAATCTATATTAATCAACAAACCCAGAGGTTTGTTGCAGAACAGATTTCCAATCCAGTTTAAGAGATGTTATGATAGTTTTTCCTCTCAGCTTTCTGGCATGTGTGACTTAAAAAACAAACAAACTTTGGTGGACATCACTAACCCTTGCACATCCTGAAAAAATATTAAAATGAAGATTTACTGTAATTTACATGCCTGTTAGAGGACTATCTGTCTTTCTGAGTAATTAATTACTTTAAACGTGCAGCTATCTCTGCAATGGCAAAAGTAATGATAATGCTAGTTGGTGGTAAGTCGGGAGCATTTCCTTATGAAAAGACATGGCAAAACTATTTGAAATATGTGCAGTCCTAGCCGATTGTGTGTGGTGGGGACGGGGGAAAGCTAAGTGGAAACTCATGGTCTCCTGATACCACAGGCGAGAAGAGCTTGCCAAGTATCTCCCAGGGATCAGCCTCCCTTGGCAAGTGTCTTGTCTTTGTCTGTGATAGTTGTATTTTGCTTTGTACCCCTTGGGCTGCGCAGTCAGCCCTCAGCAACAAGTTCTGCAGCTGTTGGTGGAAACAACCTGTTGTTGTTGTTTTAAGTCAAGCGTTTGTTTTCTTCCTGCGGCAGAGCTCAATTCAGGATTGGGGTGAAGAGGTTGAGGAAGGCGCAGTTTACCATGTCACCCTCAAAAGAGTGCAGATTCAACAGGCTGCTAATAAAGGAGCAAGATGGCTAGGGGTGAGTAAAAAATTTTTTGAAAAAATGTCAGATTGGCATCTTGTACAAATGCTTGGTGGACTTTGGAGTCCTGGTTGAAAGAGCTGAAGTCCAAGTGTACTCTGAAATGGTGCCAAAGCCTGATTTTAACATTAAAATTCTTGCTGGTTTCCTTTTGCATTTGGTTCTTCATCTCTGAGCACAAGACGTGAAATTTAAGAATCTGGGTGAACTGTAGCATCGATGCAGCTTTTACACACACACACACACACACACACAAAATCACCACCGTTGTAATGCATATAGGGATTTAAATTTGGGTTTCTCTTGTGTGTGTTTTTTTTAGAGAGGGGGGAATAGCTCAGTGGTTGTGTACAGGCTTTGCAGAAGGTCCCACATTCAAACCCTGGCATGTCGAGTTGGACGATTTTCTGATGGCAGGGCTGGGACAAAGCTGTGCCAGAGACTTTAGAGAGCTGTTGCCAATCCAAGGACACTATTCTGGGCTAGGTAGACCAAGTGCCAGATATAAAAAAGTTCCCATTTGTTTTGAACTGGATACTGCAGCATTCGCCAACCTGGTGCTCTCTAGCTGTTTTGTACTACAACTTCCATCTGCCCCTGCCAGTGAAGACTGGAATATAATATTCCTCCAGATAATGATATTGAGAACACACTGATAAAGCCAGGCAGACTTTGGCCTTGCCAGTATTTATACGGGGAACTTCTGAGCTCCCCCCACCATGCAACCCCAAAGAAGAGTGGATATATGTCTAACTTCCTCTGTTCTTTCCATATTGCAGAGTTGGGCATTTTTATTTGTGCTTACACATCTGATGTGTAGAAAAGGCTACTCTTCTGCAGAAGTTTCAAGCCCGTAAAAATGTACAACTACATTGTGCTAAGCCTTATATGGCAGGGGTGGGGACTCCAGTTCCCATCAGTCTCAGCTGGTATCACTAATGGTCAGGGAGGATGGGGGTTGGAATTCAGTGACATCTGGAAGAGCACCATGCCGGCTTCCCCTTAGGTTTTCAATCTCTGCTCTGCTGGACTTGGTGAGAGCTTGTATTAAATGACAGCTTTCCAACACCCACTGGCAGAGGAAGAGGTGTGCGGGGGGAGCGCACTGCCCCTGGCAGCATGATCCTGGTGGGGTGCCATCGTGGCTGCCCCCCCGCCCATGCTGGGCGCCACGCCCCCACAGGCGGCACACTACGCCCCCGGACGTGCGCCACATCCCCGGGATGTGTGCTAGTCCCACCCCTCCTTCTCTCCGCCCCCCGGTGTCAGAGCATGAAGTTCCGCCACTGCCAACACCAACCGTTGTTCTGGTAAAATGTATGATCTTTCTTAATGTTTCTTACCCTTTGGTATTAACAAGGCAGCCACTGCATATTGCTACTCTTCAGTTATCCTGATGATTTTATAGAAACTGAGAATCTTCCCAATGGGATCGGTTGCTTTGGAATGATTACTACTTGGGCCATGCCCCAAGTGCTCCACCCCTGTACCCACCAGACATGTTGGATGTCCATGCTCAAGTAAGGGTGTGTAAGACTTACAGAGAGGCAACCTTGTGCAATATGTGCATGTAGTGCCCATATGAGAAAGGTATCTAATGTGAGGCTTAGTCCAACAACATCCTAAGGGCCACAGGTCCTGCATTCCTTCCTGCCACAGAGTGATAGGCTATATAGAGGCACCTTGTCTAGATATGGCTTATGTTATATTTTACAGTGAGGCTTGAATTATTTCCATCTTGGTATGTTTTGTTGTTTGTTGAAATGCAATTTTGGTTTCTTTGGTATTTTTATTGTCTTGTCTTGTAAGGGTTTAAGAAGCTTGGTTGCTTTAAGCTATCTCAAGTGTCCATTTCAAAAAAAGGCAGGCAATGAATAAATGCAATAATACATATTTAATCACTTGGAAGTTGCCTTGAGTGCAGTATAGCATAAAGTCGGTTTAGAAATTCTGAAAATAAAGATCTTATTTTCAAGCATTTGTTTATTGTGAATATAAAAAATGCCTTCTATGGGAAAGCTCAACAAAAGTTAGCTTGGATTTTCAGTTCTGTGCATCTTTCTCTCTCCTTTTTAACATCTCTAACTGATAGATATTTTAAGGAACATTGGAACTTAAATACACTTCTTGTCAGGTGGACTACGTTATGAAGCAACATGGCCAGGCAATATTACCAAGTTCCCTCCAGTGCATCTAAGATAGTGCTGGGAATGTCCCTCTCTTTTCATATTCCTAAGAAGTACACAGCGTTCTCAGATGAACAGATGACTTCAAATCTGCTTCCTTTGCAGTGGCAGGTTTCCCATCTTTGCCTCCTGCTTTTAAGAGGGATTGGTTGGGCGGGGGGATAAAATATTTGAATATTTGTCACAGATGACAGCTTTTGCTGGGGTAAAAGGCCATTGAGAGTGGCACTCTGTCCTGTAGCAGAATTAAAAAAAAAAATACAAAGGAGGGAATTTTTAAAGACTGCTTTTGTCTGCTTTAATTCGGAGTCTCGGAGCACAGGATTGTGGATCTGGTTCAGCATCAAGGGCCATGCTGGAAAGGCATCTTGAAGCAAAGGGTGGTAGCTAATTTACATTCCAATTATTGAACAATAGAATTGGCATGGACATTGTATATCACAGACAGTAGATAAATCTAGTCTTGAGACTGAGCCTTGAATCCAGCTTTTTGGGTGTGTTGGAGGATTGAAGCCATCCACCCCAGTAGGCTTCCAAACTAGGCTCAACAACATATCTGATAGATGTTGATAGCTACTGTTCAGTTCTGTGGAAGAAGGAGAGAGTGGATGACAAAACGTGGTGGGGTGTGGAATCACCTCTGCTCCTTGCATACAGTCAGAATGAGATAAGTTGCATTTCTCCTGCTTTCACGGTGACAGGATTTCATAGGAACACGGGAAGCTGCCTTAAACCAGGTCAAACCATTGGTTCACCTAGCTTTGCATTGCCAACACTGAGTGGCAGGGCTTCCCAGTTTGTCTTTCTAACGCTGCATGGAGATGCCAGGGACATTTTGCATGCAAAGCATGTGCTCTGCCACTGAGCTACGACCCTCCCAGTGTTTGCTAAAGGAGAGAAAGGAGCTCAGCATGGCCAACACACTTGTGAACTGGGGGGGGGGGGCTGGGGGGGGATATAATGTTTTCTTTTCAGCTGTGGCAGCAATACTCTTAGTTAGCAGCAGGAGTTGCTCTACATAGTGCACTCTTTCTAAGCAGAGATGCATTTGCTCATGTGGGTTCTATTTCATGGTCCTGGCAGTGACAACGACAGAACTGGAACCATGACAGAAAAGGGAAGCCCAGTTGGCTTTGCAATGTATATATGATTCTGCTTTGTGGAGAAGAAACTGTTTGCTTTCTTCAAAAATTAGCAAGCCCTAAACAGAAAGCAGGCGGAATGCTAGTTTGTTGTTTTATTTTGGAGCCAGTTTAATTGTCATAGTGATGAACTTGCACAATTAAAAGGACATGAAAAACATGCCCAGGGGAAAAAAAAGAAACCTCTAAGGCATTGGAGAACTAGCAGTGGGGTGCAGCAGCAGCAGCAGCAGCAGCAGACTTTATGGGCTTGGAAAGGTAGTCAGTGCCAATAGGCTAGTTTTACCCAAAACAATTCTGGTGCTGAGGGATGGAAAATGAAAAGCTGGGCACTGGCAGCCTGATCAAATCCTTTAATTAGGCTAGCCAGTGTGGCACCTTCTCGTGTGAGTGGACTCCAGTCCTCACTAGCCCCAACTTGCAGAGCCAATGGTCAGGGCTTATGGGAGTTGTAGTCCAGCAATATTTGAAAGGTGCCCTGCTGGCTACCCCTGCTTTTGGACTGTGGACAGGGGAAGAGACTATGGATGTGCCCTCCCTCTCTCAGAGCTTGGCTATACTTCTTTTTTTAAATGATTTTTATTGGTTTTACATATAATCACATTACATAGCACCATATCCTCTTATTTTATCTCCTTGGCTCAACTAAGCCTAACAACTTCCCTTACAGTTCGCTTCGTTTCCTATCCTTCTAATATCATTATCTAAAATATTATATTACTCAACCTGAATAGGTAGCAATTTCATCTTACAAATCTTCAGATAACCCTGCTAATGATGTTAATTGCTTACAGTTGTCTTTCAAATATAATATAAATTTGTTCCAGTCCTTTTGGAATGCTTGGTCTCGCTGGTTCCGGATTCTTCCCATCAGTTTTGCCAGTTCTGCATCAGCCTCATCTTCCACTCTTCTTTCATTGGTAACTCCTTTTGTTTCCATCTTTTGGCTAACAAAATTCTTGCCACAGTGGTTGCATATAAGAACATTTTTTTATCTTGTCTCGGTATCTCTCTACCCACAATACCCAATAAAAATGCTTCTGGTTTTTTAACAAAAGTGTTTGTAAACATTTTCTTTAGCTCATTATATATAATTTCCCGAAAAGTTTTTACCTCTTTACATGTCCACCACATATGGTAAAAAGTACCTTCCTTTTCCCTACATTTCCAACATGCATTGAAGCCAATGAATGTTCTATACATTTTGGCTAGTTTAACTGGTATTAAATACCAACTATACATCATTTTCATACTTCACCACTTCATAGTTCTCCTTCAGTGTAGTCGAGTGAGCCAGGGGTATAGAGGCAAACTGGTTGCTGTTGTGTAGCAGAACACATTTCAGTGATCGCTTGCTGCTGTCAATGAACAGTCTCCAATCTTTGGGTTCGTACTGTGGCACTCCAAGCTTGAGCAGAAGCTGCGCAATATCTGCACAGTACACCAAGTCCTTCTCTTCCGAGAAAAAACGGAGGTACTCTTGATGCCTGTTGCGGAAGAAGCTGATGCGAGCACTGTCAGAGAGGAGGTTTTTTTCCCTTCAATCTGGATGCCAACAGTTCGGCAGAGTCCTTTGACAATTCTTCGTGGGGCGGCTGCCCCATTAACTTAGTTTTGATCCCCCAACTTTATGCTTTGCCGCACCAATTTATGGAAGATTTTGAGGTTTTATGACTTCAAACTGATCCCTTTTCGACATAATCACCCAGAACTATCGGACCTGAATACTTCTTGTCATTAAAATAATCATTCCCAATCAAAACAATTATTCGACATGGCATTTTACCCCCACCAACTTCTTCTAAAATGCTCCACACTAGTGTATATGTGAACAAAAACATAAAAAATGACATGTGGCCATAGCTCAAAAACTTGACCTGATTGAGCAAAACCAATGTGATTTTTGGATTCAGCGCATCAGATTCATCCTAAATCAACTGAAAAAATGCAGACAACAAATTTGTTGTTGACCAGTGTAATATATACACTTCATTTATTTGATGATAATGCAACCAATTGATCACTAATTCTTTTATTTCCTCATATACTTCTACTCGCCCTGCGTGGAGCAGTTAAGAGTTTACACATACCACATAAAAATACTGCCATCTTTCTGCACAATGCACCAAATTCAACCAGTCCCTTTCCCTGGTGAGGTGGAGCATAGGAGCTTAAATTTCAGAAGTCAGGACAGCTTGGGGCAGGGGGAGCAAAAAGGGGCGATGAAAGTGGTGGGAATAAGAGCACGGCATGTCAGGATGATGCTGACTGAGAAAGAGATGGGAGTGAAGAAGAGAATAATAAATTTCTGAGGCAGCAGCTGCTTCTAGGAAGGCAGAACCCCTCTGCTGTTGGTATAGAAAACCCAGCTCCTTTTCTCCCACAGTTCAGAATAATAGGAGAAACACAAAGTCTAGGATGGTGACTGATGGGATCAGCAACCTATAGTCCCTCAGCAATATCCATCACCCTGAAAAGTGTGACCTAGACCCCAGCGGCCAACTCAGAGGAAAGTCTTTCTGCAGACCTGGCCCACTCCACACCCATCTCAAAGCAGCCTTCCAGTAAAATGAGTTGCGGACAAGTGTTGCAGTTAAAGGCATGTTGCTGGTTTGGATAGCTCTAGCACTTAATGCTTCTATGCTGTCAGCAAATCTAGCTTAAAAATGGGAACTATTACTTTTTACATGGGTCAGCAGGAATATTTTTCTGCACTTGGAAGCTTAATGTTGGTTCTTTGCAATGTTTCACTTTTTAGGTCTCCAAGATCTTCAAGAAAGACCCAGTAAACAATTGCCATAACATTTGTAACTAAGAACCTATACTTGAGTTGGCTTATTCTCCTCCCGCATCTCCCAATCAGTTTTCCTTTGTGTCTTGTTCTTCTAGAGCTGGGATGTCCAACTCCCAAGAGACTGCGATCTACTCACAGAAAACAGAAAATAAAACTGGCAGGGTTCAGGTCAAAGTTGTTGAGCTTTTTTAAGGGAGGAAAGTTGCATTTTGGGGGGGTTCAGGCAAAGGTTTTTGAGCTTTTTTGGGGGAAGAAAGCCCCATTATTAAAGGGGAAATGTCAGGCTAGACTAAAGGGGAAAGGGGATCGCCATGAAAACAAACGATCGCTATGAAAACAATCTGCCTCACAGTGAAAACTCCGCCTTCTGTTCCAGCGATCCTGCAGGGCGGGGAGAGGGGCTGGCTGCTATGAGGCAAAGGAAAAGGAGCCCGCAATCGACAGTGATCAACCGGAACCTTCCGGGGATCAACCAGTCGATCCCGATCGACATATTGGGCAGCCCTGTTCTAGAGTGTAAGCCTTGCTCATAGTGATCCATAAGCCACTCTGGCAGCCTTTGGGGGCTGACTGACTGATTTGAACAATTGTTCTCACACTCAATCTATCAACCAATGGCCCTGCTTCCTCAGGCCAAATGCTCATCGGGTTTAGCATTTTGTTCCTCAGGGCCATCTTTACCTGGAGGGTGCAAGGGGTGCGGGGCACCCAGGCGCTGAATTCTGAGGGGTGCCAAATGTATTCTGCCCCCCCAATGTATACCTACTTTATACTGGACCCTCTTGATTGGCGGCAGTGAAAGCAAAGTGTCCCCCCCCCCATCGCTCTGTTACTTGGTAGCGTCAAATATTCCTGACGAGTCAGGAACCAAAGCAGTTATTTTGGCTGTACCGTTGTTACAGGTGAGCGATTTACCTCCCCCAAAAAAGGTCAACAACTTTGAGTTTGTCCCCCCCCCCCAAAAAAAATTGTGGGCGACTAAACTAAATTTGTGGGCGCTGGGTGGATCTTTGCACCCCGGCGGCCTATATGCTTGTTCCTCCAGTGGCCAACGAGATGCATATTGAAATCCTGGCGGCCCATATGCTTGTTCCTCCAGTGGCCAACGAGATGTATATTGAAATCCTGTCAGAAAGACAGAGCACAGGAGGAGCCGCCTCCCTCTTGGGAGCCACAGCTCATCCAGACTTCCACGTGTCCTGCTGCTTTCCCCCAGGAAAACCCTATTTTACCACTGAACTGGAGCAAACGTCCGTTGAGTTTTCCGCTGATGGACATTTGCTCCAATTCAGCACTAAAGAGTGGGTTTTCCTGGGCGAAGCGGCAGGGCGAACAGAAACCTCTCGGACCTTCTAGGCACAGCCAAGCAGAACTGTGGATGAGCCTTTGAGGCATATTGCCTCTAGCACTGGAGGCAATAGAGAGAGAGCCATTGTGACGAGTAGCTACTGGCAGCTTTATACTCCATGAATTCTGAAAGCCACTTTTAAAGCTGCGCTTCTTAGTAGCAAATTCCATAGCTGAACTACGGTATATGTTGTTCAATGAAGTATTTCTTTTCACCTGCCCTGAACCTCCCCTCGTTCAGTCTCATTGGACGAACCCAATGAGAGAGATTATGAGATTATGAGAGAGAGAGAGAGAAACCTCTTCCTATCCACTTTCTCCACACCACGTGTAATTTCATGCACTTCTGCCATGTCCCCTATTACTCACCTTTTTTCAAAACAAAAAAACTCCAAATAGAACATTACCTCTGTTGCTCCAGCCACTTGGTCATGTTGTTTTCTTTTTGGCACCTTTTCCAGCTCTATTTTATCCTTTTTGAGCTGCTTTGAATAGAACTGTACACAGTATTCTAAGTGTAGTTGCACTGTAGATTTGTAGAAGGGCATTATGGCATTCACAGTTTTAATTTTGATCCCTTTCGTAATGATCCCAAACTTGAAATTTGCCCTTTTCATCAGATCGCTTTCCTGTTCAGTCACTGTCAGCTCATGTCCAATCAGCATATATATTAAATAAGGATCTATTTGCCCCAGTGTGCGTCACTTTGCACTTGCTTACGCTGAACCACATTTGCCCTTTTAATGTCCATTGATGTAGTTTTGAGAGACCCCGGAAATCTTTCAGCCTAAATAATTTGGTCATAAGGTGCCTTCTGTGATTATAGATTGTTAGATACTCCCCTCCCCCTGCATTGTATATACAGAATATCTATGGGAATCTGCTTTATTGCACTGATCTGTGTCGATACGTAATGGAAATGGGTTCATGACTTCTCACTGCTGCAGAACAGCAAAATTAATTGTTTAATGCTGCTACATTGGTAACTTAAGGCAGATGGTCCTACAGTAACAAAAAAATAGTGTATGTATAATTGGGTATTAGCTGCTTTCCAGAAGGGGGTGTGCATCAGCTATGAGATTCGACTTGTTTCTGTAGCTTTGAGAAGCTGTTTAATCTGTTTTGGAGGAGTTCTGTGTCTTTCCACTTATTATTTGGGACTGTTATTTTAACAATAGATCATTTAAAAACAAAGTTCTGTTTTATCCCAATTTAGTAAAATGAGGAACTGAAAAATAGTTATACCTTTCCCCCTTTCCACAAAAGTTGATAAAATTTGTAGGCATAGCAGCCCTTCCAGATTGGATCCCCTCCTAAATGAATAGACTAAATCAGGGGTCCTCAAACTACGGCCCACGGGCTAAATCCAGCCTGTCCTGCAAGGGCGAACAAAGAGGGGGCAGGGGGCAACCGACAGCGAGCGGCAAAGTGGCGGCGAAGCGTTCTGACTGAATGCAACAAAAGCATTCAGCAACAACTCCGCGCCCGGCCTAATCATAATCTCTGCGGCCGCATTGCATGCTGGGATTCATATTTTCCTGCTAAGGCAGAGGGGTCCCTCCCTCCTCCTGTGTTTTGAGCGTTCTGCTGAACTTTGACCCCTCCGCCTTCCCGTAGTTGCCTGCTCCTCGCTAAGGCAGAGGCGCCAGCCGAGGTGTGGCACTACAAACCCTTTGGCTCTGGACTTGTCGTAGGTGCAGCCACGCCGCTTAGTCCTCAGAGCCCCCTCGGCCCACGGGCGCCTCCTGCAGAGAGGCAGGGGCTGCGTGGTGCCTGGATCACCATGGCAGCTCAAGGGAGCTCGCCTCCCCACAGGGCGGGATCCCATGGGCTGGAGGCGGAGGCCCCGGGCGGAGAGAACGGGCAGCCTCTCCCGACAAGCAGCCAGCTCTTGCAACAGGAGGAGGAGAAAGAGGCACGGGGACCTGCCTTATACTGAGCCAGACCATTGCTCGGTATTGCCTACCCAGGCGGGCAGCAGCACTCCAGAGTTTCATGCAGGAGGCTCTCCCAGTGCCACCTGGGGATGCCAGGGGTTGAATTTGGGACTGCTGCTGAGTATTTATTTATTTATTTATTTGTAATTGGATTTATATACCGCCCTATACTTGGAGGTCTCAGGGTGGTTCACAGAACAAAATCAAAATCTAAAACCACAATATGTATATAATCAAAATAAAGACAACAACCCAATAACATCTCCCCCCCCCCCCAAAAAAGAACCACATTTAAAAAGGGCATAGGATGCCAATCAAATCAACTCAAAGCCTGGCTAAAATGGAACATTTTTGCCTGGTGCCTAAAGGTGTATAATGAAGGCACCCTTTTTTAAAAAAACTATAGTCCGGCCCCCAACAGTGTCTGAGTGCCAGTGAACTGGCCCCCTGTTTAAAAAGTTTGAGGACACCTGGACTAAATGAATGCAAGGCAGAGGAGGGAGCCTGTAATGAGCAGGGGAGCACATCATTTTGTGGATAGGTGTGTTTTCAAAGTATATAAATACATTTGTATATTGTATTCCATTTTCATCTCTGAAAAGATATTGGAGGGCATTGCTTCCCACCACAGACCCTCATGGCCCCCTTGAGTGCACACTGGTCGTGAGAATAGCAACCAGATTTGCCCTTTTGTAACTTAGTGTGCTGTGTTTTTCCAAACTTCCTGGAGACACCATTTAAATCTCTGTTAAGGGTTGACTCAGCCTTGATTTCTGCTGAGGCAGGCTATTTCATTTTCTTGCATTTTGACGTTGACACTTCGTAGCAAGTGGTAGCTTTCCTTTGCAGCTATGAATAAATAACTAAAAGGAGCGTCCAGCCTCCTTGTCCCATCCATCCCTTTACCGTCCCTTCTTACCTAATCCCCCTTCAGTTGCCTTATCCTCTCTTTCCTGATGAGACTGGTGCTGCTTACTAGTTCCCAGGTGCTGCTCATTCCATTCTCTTTCAGGCTTTTGCGTGAATAAAGAAGGGGCTTGGAACTAGGAACCAACTTTTCACTCCCATTCTTTACTGCAGAGTATGGGTGGACATGCATCCTACTTTGCAGAGGGCATTCCTCTGCCTGAAGGGCTGCCTGGTCCAAGGTCAGTATTAAATAATGGTTAGAAGGGAAAGCAGGAAGGGCCTTGAAATGATCCATCAGCCACAAGGGCTTACCTAGGGGTTGGATAGATTGCCACATCCCCAGCGAGGTGCAAAAATTGTGCCTCTCCACTCTGGCTCAGAGTGGCTATGAGTCTGCCTGCCCACCCCTGTGCTCGCTGGGCTGCACCTCCACTGCTCTGGGCAGCTGGCAAGGTGCACAGGCCCCTCTGGGTGTCTTGGCGGAAGACTCCAGTCACTGGTGTTGGTGTCTCAGCAGCCCTGTGGGGACTATTAAGAGTGTGAATGGAATGCCCAGCCGGCCTCTGAGGGAAGAAAGATGGAGGGAGTGGGCAAGAGTTGTAGGAGGAGGAAACAGGAGGGAGGAGGCAGAAGGGAAAGAAGTGAACAGAAGAAAGCCAGCAGACAGGTAGACCAGTGGAGGAGGAGAGGCCGAGCAGAGCAGAGCAGCCATGGAGGAAGTCACTGGTGGAAAACAAAAGGCAATGAACAGCAAACGTTTTGAGTTTCTGATCTGTGGTCTCCCCCAGTTTCAGAGGCACTGATACCAAGGGAGTGAGGGATGCCTCTGCTCAGCAGTTAGCATCTACGTGGCGAAATGACCAGTTGGGCACACAGGTCACCAGCTCACACTCATCCCCATCACAGTGAGGTGTATTGTAATGCTATTTATATTCTAGCAATGATTTTCTAAATTTTGTATCTATACATATGAATTACAGATATAATGCAGGTCTGTGTCCTCTTTTGTCATCTGCAGTGCCTCTTTTTTGGATGACACCTAAGTGGCCTCCCCCCTGTAGGGGGGGCCACTCCCTGGCTCTCACTCAACCCACCAACATCCCTTTAGTGCTCAGTTTCCTGTCCCGCTTCTCTCAAACTCTACCATCATAAAAATTATTTTCTCTTCACTCCCCATCTCCCCCAGGCCCCATAATTAATGGCAGTCACTCACTCACATGGGAAAACACAGAGAGAAGGACACTGGAGTAGAGACTAGGCTTGTTCCTTGTATTCCGGGTTCTGTTTCTTGTTCACACTCGAATGTGATGGAATGTTGAGAACTGACTTTTCATACAGCACAATGCTCCATTTTAATTCTGGCAGAGCGTGTTCGCTTGAGTATTGAAAAGCTTGTAGTTGTGAGCTGTTTTGTCCCTGGATGAGAGCACACATATTTGTACTGTAATGTCCATGGATGAATTTGGCCAGCTTTTTCTTTTGGCTCTTGGCTAGAGATGTTTTCTTTCTTCCATGCAGTTCCTCGCCTTCAGAAAGCATCCAAAGAGATATGTCCCAGTGGTCTCATTATGGGAAAAGGATATGCAAAAACAGAACCATCTTAAACACTTCTGCCATACATGCAAGTGAAGCAATATTTTTCCTTCCTGGTGGTTATTAGAAGACTCTTTAGCTGAGGTCATGAACATTGTAAGGCCTGCCAAGAGCAAAAATGCTTGCAAGTTATAGCATTCCCCTCTCCCCCAATAAATGAGTTGATACATAAATCCAGATTCCTGAGCTGTTGTTTCAGCCATATTTCTGGTTTTATTCTGTGTAGAATCCTTTCCTTTTGTTCTTCTTTTTGTTTGTTGTGTAACATTTTGTATTGTAGAAGTTTGTTTCTCTTTTTCTCTGGAAATAGAGAACAGCATAGATACTCATTTTCTCCCTTCCTATAATTGATGAGCAACTTTTAAGGAGGATGACTTCAGGTCACACTTCGCTTCATTTCTTGAGGGCAGATGCAATCTAATTTACTGTGTATCTCTGCTTTTTAAATGTCTTCGTTTTAAGAAGGCTGGTGATTGGCTTCTTATAGCTGGTAAGATCAATTGTTAAATGAGCACACTGCTTAATCCAATTTATGGTGCAACTTTTTTTTTATTTTAAAAAATACATTTTGGAAAGGAATTTAGACTAGTACAAGTCCACATTTCCAAGCATGGCCATCTCAGTGGGACTTGTGGGGCATTATCCAGCCCATCCCTTTTTGGGCCATGAAGTGCATATGCTCAGTTTTTGCACTGGAACAAAAAATGCCTCGGTGCATAGGAGGCAAAATGCTACTTGTCATTTTTTACTTCTTTGACATTTTGGGGTTAATATTAGTGCATACTGATATGCTGTAATCTCCCTTGTGAGGGTAGACATCCTAATTGCCAACCAGGACAAGATGGTCTGAGCAGATAGTGCCAAATTTTGCAGCAGAGCACTGACTGCCAATTAGTTTGTACCACCCTCTCTCTTCATGAACCCACATGCACACTCTGTTGATCATCTGGGGACCTGAGTGAGGAATGGAGGTGGCATCATGAGAACAAGCCTTTTCAGTGGTGGCTCCCTGCTTGTGGAATGCTTTCCCCAGGGAAGCACGACTGGTGCCACTGTTGTTTTTGTTAAGCACCAGGCAAAAAACATTTTTATTTACCCAAGCCATTAGTCCTTACCCAAGCCATTAGTCGGTAACAATTTGTGTCTGTGGACACTTTATTTTTTTTGTGCTCATCCTTTTTAAATGGGTTGGATAGTATTTGTTATGTGTGGTGTTGTGGGTGGGTGGATAGATGAACACATTAGGTCTTGTTTTATTGCAGATTTTTAATATTTGGTTTTAATGTTTCTTGTTATTTCTCTTTTTATCCTGTAAGTTGTGCTAAGACACTTCTATGTAAAAAGCATCAGTGGCATGATTGTGGGGTCTTGTGCACAGTCCCTATACTCAAAAGGGGAGAGGGTGATGTGTGCACTTGCATTGACCAGAAGCCCCCAATTGGCCAGGGCCTGCTCTGGAGGGATGGGAAAGAAGCGGGAAGGGAGGAGACCGGTGTGCCTGGGCTATCCAGATGAAGCAACCAGCACATGCTTATGGGACACAGGAGCCCCTTTCTAGTTCTTAGGATGATTGAGGATTCAGTGAATTGCAGTAAGGCCTGCAACATATCTGCTGCTCTGGTATTGGCTGCCTCCACAGCATGTCCCACCCCCAACTTGGCCCCATTCAGAGCTCCTTTGTGGTGGTTCAGGCAGGCCAGCAAAGGCTCTGCTGGAAGGAGAGAGAGGCAGGACGTTGCTGTGCTGGCATGAGCCAGATGCAGTTGCGGTCTGTGCATCTCATAGAAGCTGGACACAGCAGCCAGCAGCGCTACTTTGCCAGCCCCCACAGTCCATTTTAACAGAGGGAGGCTTCCACACCCTGCTCTTTGTCCATGGGGCCAAAGTCTGGATCATGCCATGAGCTGAAATCCTGAGCAACGTTGTGCATGCCTCTCTAATGATGTGCAATATTTATTTATTTGTGCAACTGCACTGCTCTGTCCCCAAGACCCAGCACCATCAGCAACATGCTATGACAAGTAAAGTGTGTTGTAAGGGAACCTCTCCACAAATGTAATGGGGTTTTAGCCCACCTTTTAGGGTGTCTACCCCCCCCAAAGCAGGTTATAGCATTTCAGTACACTGTTAACATTAACCCCTAAATAGTAAATGGTAAAACAATAAGTAACAGTACTTTGCTTTTGGCTTGCACCTAGTGCTAGTTTCAGGATTTTGGGACTTTGGGTCAAGGCAACCTTGAGGGGAACCGCTTAACCAGCAAAAAATGACACATCAAAACTAAGAATTTTCTTCTGCTGCCTCTGACCTTCTTATGTCCTGAGAGTGGCAGTGGGGCTGCTGTAGTGGGCCCTTTTTTGGTCTTAGGGACACCAGCAAATTCTCATCTTCCCTGCTGTCAGAAACCTTATCACTTCCTCCACTCCCATGGGCAAAATTTGGGAAATTGTATGTTGAAAGCTTTTAAAGTCTCAGATGTGGAGCATGTATCCAGTGATATTCCCCTGATGAAATAAGACACCTTGATCCAGTAAAATTGTTCATCAGTGGAACAAGGAGGGAGGCCTCTTCCTGATTCCGTCTCCCCTGCTGTCCTCTATGCTATTTTCCACACTGTCCTGTCCCCCCTCCCCAAATAAATCACTTTTTCACAGACTGGCTTTTTTGGTGTGGGTTTTTTTGGTTTTTTGTTTTGGCAGATGTATTATGCAGCATGTCATCAACCCAATAATAGTGTATTAGTGGCGGATAGTTGACCATAGCTGTCAACTTTTCCCTTTTCTTGCGAGGAATCCTATTCGGAATAAGGGAATTTCCCTTTAAAAAAGGGAAACGTTGACAGCTATGTAGTTGACTGTCCGCACACCACCCCATGTTATTCGTTCTGTGGTGTTCCCTGATATTACTGCCTTTATTATTTCTGCATTATTTCTGTCTAGAAGGGCACTCGTGCCCCACAGCACACACTAAAGCAGAAAGGAAAAACCTGGAGCATTTGTGATATGAAAAATGACAGGATGTTCTGGGCATGCTCCGGTTGAAAGCAAAGTAGTATGTCCACCCCAAAACCTTTGCAGGTGCAAACAGTCTTCAAATTGGGACTGCTGTGATACGACTGTGAGCAGAAATAATCATGAACACACAATAAACATGTTGTCTTGAAGGGCACCGTATGTTTTCCATTTATTCCCCCGCCTTCTTACATACATCTTTATTTGCTTGTCCCCTCATTCCCCCCTCATTTACCACTGTGCTACCTTTTTTATCTCCCTTTACACCTTGCCCAGTTTTCCCTCCCACTTCATGTTCTAGTGTTTGGCAATCTTTTTTTTAAACAAAAGCAAACAAACAAACAAACATATTTCTTGGTTTACAAAAGTATGTGCAATGTCTCTTTTTTCAAGTTACATTTTCTACAGATCGGTTTCATTTGTTGAGAGGCGGGGGACAGAGGTGGAGGGGGCCCGGTGAGTGGGGTGGGGTGAGGTGGCAATGGTTCTATTCTACGTAGTGTATGTGTGGGGTTTTGTGTCAGCGTGGCTTGTGCGAGTTCTCTGCCATTCGCTTGTATTCCTTTGGTGGTGAGAGAGGTACAAATGTGTAAATGAGAGCAACGTCAAACCACTAAAAAGTGAGGGTGATAAGTAAAGATCTTTCTGTATATACTGTCATGGTGGTTTGTATGCAAAAACTCAAGCAATATTGACCATCACCATATTTGGTTAGGAGATTATTTTTCTTTTGGGAATCTTGCATTTTTTCCATTCAAGATGATTAATAATGTCCTCGTGTGCAATACTGGATATGACAGCTTGTTTGGCTGTTGAATACAGCTGCAGACACATATGTTGGCAGCAAGTTTGTATTGGGTAATCTGCTTGGAAAATCGTAACAAAAACACGAGTTGAAGTTTTCAGTTCAGGTGTTGTTCTGTATCCAAAACCCACGCACATACCCTGTCAGTGACATCCCTCTTGAGGGCCTAACCAAAAAATATATCTTGGGAGAGGCTGGTGGATAAAATGATTTAACTTAGAAATAATTGCTTTCTTTCTGACCACTTGGTTTCTTGAAGCTAGATCATAAATGGAGCCTAGCAGTTCTATCCTGTATACATCAACTTTAAGGATGGAATTTTGTTCAGTCTGACTTTTTAAGTGAAGGGACCAAATTTATATCTCCCTAATATGTGGATCAGGATATAATTATCCTTTGGGTTTCAACCTTCTCTGAATTTTACAGTGCCATTCTCAGTACCAAAACCACATTAAAAATGATGTGTTTTACAATGGTACCAGAAGTAGTACCTTGGGTAGTAGTAGTACTTTGCCCTAGGATGAGAACGGAACCCGCGTGGCGGCGGCAACAGGAGGCCCCATTAGCGAAAGTGCGCCACAGGTTAAGAACGGTTTCGGGTTAAGAACAGACCTCTGGAATGAATTAAGTTCTTCACCCGAGGTAGCACTGTATAATAAAATAAGTTTAAAAATGGGTATGTTGAGATTAAAAAAAATTTAAATCTGCATACCTAATTCGAATTTCAAGACATTAAAAAATCTACCCTGTACTAGAAATAGACCGATCTGTCCATCCTCAGTCTACTCAGAAATAAGTCCCACTGAGTTCAATGGGGCTTCCATCCTGGTAAGTCAGTATAGGATTACAGCCAATCTAAATTTCATTAATGAAGCACAGATCTTAGAATTGTAGAGTTGGGAGGGACCACGAGTCATCTAGCCCAACCCCTTGCAATGTAGGAATCTTTTCCCCAACTTGGGGCTTGAACCGCAACCCTGAGATTACGAGTTTCCTTCTCTACCAAGTGAGCTATCCTATAATCATTCAAGCAAACAAGCAGAAATGCTAGTAGAAAGAATATAGCAAATAATATAGCTGGAAATGTAGTGCAATTGTGCAAACTGAGTGAGAGCCTTTGGTTTCAGCCTTTTGTTTTGGTTCTGTTCCCTCATTAAAAATGAAAGAGGTCTAGCAGGAACACACTGAGAGTAATGCTTGTTTCATTTAGATTTATAGCTAGCGTGTAAGCAAATGCTGGCTTAGTTTCCCAACGTAAGTACCTTGACAGGGCAGGGAGGCGATGCGACAGCTGGTGTCCCCCCCCCCCCCCCGCTTTGAGCCATAAATTATTAACGTAAAGAGCTGGTGAGCAGCAAGGCCAGTAAAAACGTTTAGTGGGCTATTAACCTTTGTGAACTGATTTGCAAGGCTGATCTACAGTACACCCTGTCCCTGGGGAAAGAGTTAATCGAAATGTGGGCTGGGGAAGCTGTGGCCCTCCAGGTGTTGCTGAACTGCAGCTCCCATCACTGTTGGTGGGAACTGATGGGAGCCGGCATTCAACCACATTTGGAGGACCACAGAATCCCCACCCAGATCCAAATACATAGAATTTGTCCTGGTTGGCATCCATTTGTCGCAGAAAGCAATGGAAAAGTATGCCTTCGCGGGTGAAGTTAACCGATGGAAAGTTACAGTACCTACAGTGGCTGTAGAGACCTACTGTATATGGGGAAGACATGGGGCAGACGAAGTTGTCTCGTTGTGCTGATGCAGATGCACCATGGTGTTTCTTCTCTCTGTGTTCCTCCCAGCGGTCATTCCTTCTCTGGTCACTGCTGTGGATACATGACCTGATTGATGGTCTCCAGGTACTGCGATTGTCTGCAAGGGATTCCCACACGGCGGGGTTAATTTTGCCAGCCTTCATGTCACAATCTCAGACATCTTTGTAACACAGGGTTGGTCTGCCAACGGGCCTTGGGCCATGCCACCAGGGTTTTTCCTATGCTCTGTTGAGAGGGGCTAACGCAGAGAGACACAGAAGGCAGGCATCAGGATTCTGGCTTCAGATTCCGGTGGAATAGGGACGTTACTCAAAATGTGGTTAGACTGCAAGAGTGAAGCAGACCTGCTGATGGTCCAAGCCTACCTCTTAGTTGAAAGTTGAAATAATTTGAAATAATTTAATGGGGAGGAGCCTTAACTTAAAGTTGTGTGTACTGGTGGCCTCCACATGCATCTTCCTGAAGTTTATATGGACCTGAGAGGTTGGTTGAGGTGGCAAGGTCATGGATACAGGTTCTTCTCTTGAATCTAACCGCCCTGCTGTCCAGCCACAGGGACAGTCGGTCATCAAGTCCTCTTCTTCAAGGTAGGCTATGGTTATGCTTTTCCTCAGACTGGACTTTGGACAGGAGTTGAGGAATGCAGTGCCTGTGAAGCTGGTCTCTGTTGACCTTCACCCATGCAAGCCTGCTTCCTGGCTAGCAGAGGATTGGGATGCCACAGAATCTTACTGGTGGGCTGCTGGTAGCCAAGGATCCAGAGCTGAAGTTCTCACCATGTTTTATCAACAGCCGAGTGCTGTTGCAATAAAAAGCAGAGTGCCTTTCCATGGTAGAAGGCAGCAAGCTCCAGGATTCTTCTGCAACAATTGCTGTTGTGGCTTTTTAGCCCTTCATCATGCTTAATTGCTCCACTTCTCCATTTAGAAACATCTTTTGTTCTCGAATGAAGCTGTAATTACTTGTCATGGGAATCCCTGAATCTTCTTTTGAAACATTTAAAATCTGTCCTCTGCTTCTCTATTTTTTTGTATGTTGGGAATTTAGCTGAGAAGAATTTATTTCTACTGAGGATGCTGCAGCTGATGTCTCCCACACTTGTATCAAAAGCCAGAGGGGTTTTAATGATCAGAAGATGCAGTCTTTTTGTGTGTGCTTGTTTGTGCCATTTTATTATGGATCTGATTTTCTGCACTTATGCTGAACTGCCATCACTTTTTTAAAATGTCAGTTTTTTGTTTAATAGTGCCTCCAAAAGCCAGGCTTGAATTTCCTTGCTTTATTTTTAATTAAGCAACTTTATTTATCGTTTTTCAGTTTTTGTAAATATATCATAAAATTAGTCCACTGTTTGAATGCCCTGCAAATCCTTACTTTCCCTGTCCCAAACTCTTGTTCCAACAGATGTGTGTGTGAGTTGTTGTTTAGTTCACACATAAAATAACTCCAGTCTTGTCTGATCTACTCAAGATATTCTTGTTTTCCCACTATAGCTATATTTTTAATGGAAGTGTTAGGTTGCTCCAAGTGGATTTCAATCAAGCTTATACTGAGTCAGACCACTGCTGCCTCTAAGCCTGTATGATCTGTTCTGACTTGCAGCAGCTGTCGATTTCAGGCAAAGGCTTTTCAGCCCTGATACTTGAAATCTGTTTAGTGCAGAGGCTTTTCCTTGACTTACAACTAAATTCTCCACAGAATTTACACCCGTTAAAATTAATAGTCATAAATAAGGCATGTTCTTTATGGTAAGTGAGTCTCCTCTGACTAACATTGGGTACTATCTCACCAGAAAGGCAGGAGCTTGAACCTGAGAGACCCAAGTTCTGCATGCAAAGCATATTATGCTCTTCCATTGAGCTGTGGCTTCTTCCAAAGTTCTGAGAGTCTTCATAACCATGTAGGGCACCCATTGCTTTGTCTTAACTGGGCTCGTCCGCGAAAACTGATGGATCCTGATAGATTCTGACAAGCCTTGCGGGACCCTGCTCCTCCTGGCGACTCATTAGATGAACTTGTTGAGGACTGGAATAACCGGCTCTTGGCAGCCATTGATGAGATCGCGCCTAAGCGCCCTCGGCGACCCCGTCGAAACCGGGCACCTTGGTTTACCGAGGAGCTCCGGAAAATGAAGCGGGATCTCAGACGGCTAGAGCGAGTATGGCGATGGACTCGTGACGGAGCCTCAAGAACATCTTATAGGACGCTTATGAAAGCCTATGAGATGGCTATGAAAGCTGCTAAGAAATCTTACTTTGCAGCTTCCATTGCATCCGCTAGCTCTCGCCCAGCACAACTTTTTAGAATAATTAGATCAATAACGTCCTTAGGAGGACAACCAAATTTAAGCACAAATTCGACCCACAGCTGTGAGGCATTTGCGAGCTTTTTTGCAGAGAAAGTCCTGTTGCTCCGCCGTGACCTCCCTGCCAATTTAGATACAGTGACTGAACTGGAGGCCCCTCGACTGACTTCAGGTCCAGTGTTGGACCATTTCGATCAAATACTCCCTGCTGATGTGGATAGATTCCTCCAAGTTGGTAGGCCCACCACCTGCCTCCTTGATCTGTGCCCGTCTTGGCTGATTAGGGAGTGTCCAGATGTTGCGCGGACCCCCCCTGGTTGAAATTAGCAATTTGTCCCTTGACACGGGGACATTCCCAGGGGAACTGAAGGAAGCAGTGGTATGTCCACTCTTAAAGAAAACTTCATTAGATCCCTTAGACCTATCCAATTACCGCCCAGTTTCAAATCTTCCATATCTGGGTAAGGTAATTGAGAGAGCGGTTGCTGAACAGCTTGGTAGGTTTCTGAAGGAAGCATCGGCTTTAGATCCATTTCAGTCCGGTTTCTGTCCTGGTTTTGGGACTGAGACGGCTCTGGTTGCCCTAACAGATGATCTCCGTAGACAGCTGGATCGAGGCGGGTCAGGACTGCTGATCCTTTTAGATTTGTCAGCAGCCTTTGACATGGTCGATCATGATCTTCTGGACCACCGCCTCACAGACTGGCTGTGCTCTTTTATCTCTGATCGGGGACAGAGGGTGGCACTAGGGAGGGAAATGTCGTCGCGCCACTCCTTGGTGTGTGGAGTGCCGCAGGGCGCAATCCTCTCCCCAATACTTTTTAACATCTTTATGCGCCCCCTTGCCCAGATTATCCGGAGCTTTGGGCTGGGTTGTCACCAATATGCTGATGACACTCAGCTCTATCTGCTGATGGATGGCCACACCGACTCGGCCCTGAATACACTGACCAGATGCTTGGAAGCTGTGGCTGGATGGTTTCGTGGGAGCCGATTGAAACTAAATCCTTCGAAGACAGAGGTCCTATGGCTAGGTCGGGATGGCATGGGGATGAGGGACCAACTCCCTTCTCTTGCGGGGGCCCAGTTAGTGCCATTGCCTTCCGTTAAGAGTTTGGGTGTAATCCTTGACGCCTCCCTTTCCATGGAGGCACAAGTTACAGCAACAGCCAAGGCGACATTTTTCCACCTTCGCCGCATCAAGCAGTTGGTCCCTTACCTTTCCCGCCCCAACCTGGCCACAGTGATCCATGCGACGGTCATCTCCAGGCTTGACTACTGTAATTCGCTCTACGTGGGGCTGCCCTTGAAGCTGTCCCAGAAACTCCAGTGGGTGCAGAATGCTGCAGCGAGGCTCCTCATGGTGTCTCTGCCATGGGAGCATATTCACCCAGTGCTTTTCAAGCTGCACTGGCTCCCGGTGGAGAACAGGGTCAGATTTAAGGTGCTGCTTTTGACCTTTAAAGCCCTTCACGGCCTAGGACCCTCGTACCTACGGGACCGCCTCTCCCGGTCTGCCCCACGGAGAGCCTCAAGGTCCATAAATAACAACACCCTAGTGGTCCCGGGCCCTAAGGAAGTTAGATTGGCTTCAACCAGAGCCAGGGCCTTTTCAACTCTGGCTCCGGCCTGGTGGAACGCTCTGCCTCATGAGACCAGGGCCCTGCAGGATCTGATTTCTTTCCGCAGGGCCTGTAAGACAGAATTGCTCCGCCTGCCCTTTGGCTTGGAGCCAATTTGATTCCCTCCCTCTCTTTCTTTTTTCTTTTCCTTCTCCTCCTGTGATGAGGCTACATTTTAATATTTTAATGTTTCAATATTTTAATGTTGTATTTTTAATTTTGTTTTTAAGTTGTAATCATTTAACTTGTTTTTATTATTGCTTGTAAGCCGCTCTGAGCCCGGCCTTGGCTGGGGAGGGCGGGGTATAAATAAAAATTATTATTATTATTATTATTATTATTATTATTAACTGATCTTCCGAATCTCATCCCTTGCTTTTTCCTGTAAGACCAATTGCAGTCGTTAACAGTCTCAACAGGTCTACCACACCTATCAGCCAATCACCCATTCCCACCATCCTTCTGAGTAATACCCCTCCCCACCCTCTCACTATATATACAGTAAAGGTCTGGTGACTTCTGTTTCAGTGTATCTGAAGAAGTGTACATGCACATGGAAGCTCATACCAAGAACAAACTAACCGTATTTTTTGCTCTATAAGGTTCACTTTTTCACTCCTAAAAAGTGAGGGGAAATGTGTGTGCGTCTTATGGAGTGAATGCAGGCTGCGCAGCTATCCCAGAAGCCAGAACAGCAAGAGGGATTGCTGCTTTCACTGCGCAGCGATCCCTTTTGCTGTTCTGGCTTTCGAGATTCAGAATATTATTTTTCTTGTTTTCCTCCTCCAAAAACTAGGTGCGTCCTGTGGTCTGGTGCGTCTTATAGAGCGAAAAATATGGTAGTTGGTTTCTAAGGTGCTACTGGACAATTTTTTTATTTTTATTTTTTATATATAATTCTTCAGTATGATATATTATTCTCTTTCACACACAACTTAGGGAACAAAACCTGGCTGAAAAGCAGTATATAAATAGAAGAACTAATATAGAAGTAGCTGGAATTGAGCAATGCCTTTTACATGTCACATCACCAGTTCTTCATGCAACCAAATCATGTCCATTTTGACTTGTGTTCAGTGCCCTCTCTTTTGTACTTTATGGGGCTGCATTTGTATTGTTTCTGTTCTGTCGTGAAGCATTGTGCTACAAGATTTAAAGCGATGCCTCTCCTAACCTCTAAGATCTTTTCCTTGCCTTCATGTGTTCAGTAGCGCTTAACCTTCTGAGGGTGACACTTTTCCTTTTTCTATTTAACAGGCTTCCCTCTAACCCCTTGCAGTTCTCTGCATTTAAATGTTAAACCCATCTGTTGCTCTTTCTGTCAGCCTATTAGAATGTGACTGCCCTTTCGACTTTGATGCTTGTTCTCCCCTCCACAAACCAAAGTGAAATGTGGGAAATTCAGCAGTTGCCACTAAGGTATGAACGTGTTTGCTGTAGCGGTGATAGGTGGAACAGCACCTGCTCTGTCTGCTTGGTCTCCTCCTCAGTCTTGAGCCTTCCATGCCAACATCCCGCGGACCTTTCTGGCCTCAGTGTGTAAAGCAAAGCTCCCATTCCAAATCCTGTCCCCGTTTTGTCTCCGTTGCCTTGGATCGTTACAGTTTCATCATCAGAAGTGCATATACTAGCAAATAACTAAACAGCTTGTTCTTATTAGTGTTAATTAATTCACTGAATAGGAAATGTTGTGCTTAGCTTAAAAGTTTACAGGGGCTTGTAATATTATGAATTATTCTGGCTGCTAATAACTTCTGCTTCCCTTTCCCCTGGATAATGGAAGTAGCTGTGGTGGAGCACCTGTAATTTCCTAGCTGACACATTACAGCATTAGACTAACATTTCCAACGTGTGGTGTGAGGCATGTGTTGATGGTCCAATATAAATCTACCACTAAAGCACTATTATTATATCAATGAGAGGTTGCAGAATACGACCTAAACAAAAAAAAAAGTCTGGACAAGCCATATGAGCAGCCAGTGAGCCTTTTCTGTCCAGCCTGTGACTTGAGCCTGCAGAGAGGTCACTGGCAGCCTCCTGTTCCGGTGGGCAGTACACTGAGTGAGTGAATGGTCCAGCCGTGCCCAATCCAGAGATGTGGCAAAATTACCTAATTCTGTGGAAATAGATTGTTCTGGCCTTCCAAACAGACTGTAGCAAGGGGCAGCCTCCTTTTATGGATGTGTCCTCTGGACTTGCAGAAGCCTTTTGATGATTTCATTTCTCGATTCATTTTAATTGATTCTCACAGCATAACATGCAGTTCATTTAAGGCTCCTTGCACTCTTGGCAAAGAGCTGTATCGGCATCTCTGGAACCGGGGGAGACCATGCAACAGAAACTCAAAAGGTTTGCTTTTCATTGCCTTTCACGCTCCACCAGTGACTTCCTCCCTGGCCATTGGGGTTGGGTCTCCTCTGCTCCGCCTCTCCTACTCCTCCGTTGGCAAAGGCAGATCTGGGGCCGCGTGATCGGTTCTGTTACACCGGGTGCCAATGCTAGGGGCTATGATGTAGTGAATTCAGCAGAACGAGAGCGGGGGGGGGGGGGGCAGTGTATTTTGGCCTCGCACAGAGCAGTGCTGAAATTTGAAATACCAGAGTCCACCCCTGCCACCAGTCCATCTGTTTGAGCATGCGGATGAGCAGGTTGGTTCCTGGTCACTCCAGCCAGAGTGGATGTCAATTTTTGCAGGAAAAACCCAGCCTGTGCCCTTGGTGGCCAAGCCCTGGGCACACCCCTGGGAACAAGCTGTGGAAAGTAATATTTGAATTGGTACCAGTGATTCAAAGAATATGTTGTAGAAGATCCAGGACTTTCCATCCTTATATTTTAGTAGTAGAGTTATATCTTGCAGTGCAGCCACAGGGAAGTTGGTTATCCATGCTGTGGCGGAGGAAGGGGGTTGCGGGCCGCCCCGGGTGTCATCACTGGGGGGGGGGGGTGACAAAATGACAAAAATATGACTTTAAAAAAATAATAATTGGGCTCACGAAACTTTTTAGTTCAGTCAACAAGCGTAACGAAACGCGGCTGTCACTGGGCACCAAACCGTGGGGGCTGGCACTTACTGCGGGGCCTGCAGCATGCCCACGTGACGTGGTGGCTTGGGCACCTGCAGGCTCCTTGCTGCCTGAAACGGCAGCGTGGGACTTGTGTCTGCCCTCTGCCACTTCCTCTTCCTCAGCCGCCTTACAGCTGAGGGGGGGGGTGGCAGAGAGGCTCCATGCAGCGTGCCCCACCCCCATGGGAGGCTTGCCTCGCCCCCAGGTGCAGGACTGGTGCACCATCCCTGGCACCTGAGCGACTGGCTGCACCACTGTATCCATGGCTGTATTAGGGAGAGGAGCAGGTGTCTGATGTTTCTCTGACTTTCCCACGGGGCAGATGAGCTTATGGTGAAGATGGAGACATTCCAGCTGTGTCTGGTGTTATCTTTACATACCTCTCTCTCTTTCATGTCAAACACACAGTATTTCTGTTGTTTAATACACTGGTTTTATCATTGGTCATTGCCAGGGAATCCTCACCCAGGTTTTTGAGCAGGGGCTGTTGCTCAATGACAGATATTTGACAACCTGATTCTCCGCCCTGAAATGCTCAGAGCTGGCAGCCATCAGCCATGGAGTCCCTTGGGGCGATTATACAGTTTGTGCAACTGTATTTCCTTTTGTTTGTTTTTTTTTATAAACCTGCTTCCTGCTAACTTCTTACCTTTCCTTGTGCCCTCCTATTATATGAGAAAGGAAGTAGCTGTTTCCTATTCATAGTCTGTGAGCTATTTCTGAACTGATAACATGCACCTCCAGTTTTAAAATGAATGCCTTGCGTGATGACACACTTTACTGTGATAGGCGTCTGCCATGGGACCCTCACATAATCACTTCGCTCCTGGCAATTTTTTAAAAATGAAAATTATGAGCATTATGACTCAGTCCCTATTTACTCTATTTTATATCATCTCCTTTGCTGCTTGCCTTCTTGATTGCTGCATTAGATTTTATTAGGGATCCAGTATGGTTAGCAGATAAAGTGTTGGACTTCGGGTAGGGGCATGTAGGTTCATATTCCTCCTCAGCTAAATATTCCTCCAACAGGATTTTCTGGGCTCTGCACTTTGTAAATGGATTGGGTTCTCTTTCCCGCTTCCAAAAGGGGGAACAAGTTTGCATAATATTTGCACATGTTTTGTCTTTCATGCAATTTTTTATTCTCTTTTTGCAAGTGGGGTAGAGGGTCCAAAATAGATGCAAGTAATAAGATGTTGACAGGTGATACTTTCCCCATGATTGTATTTCCATACTAGTTTGGGCATAACTTGTTGAATTTCCTCCTGCCACAGAGATCCCTGCTGTCCCCCAGTGCCAACCCAAAACCAGGCAAAGAACTCAAGTTTCATGAGTTGTAAACCAGCAATGTTACTGAAGGCCACATTGATCTGAGGTTGCTTCCAGATGACCTGTTTATCCAGCATTCGCCCTGAGCTTTTTGCATAAAGTTTGCAGGGTAGTTAGATGGCACTGGCTATTTAATAGGCATTCATTCTGATTTGCTTACAAGGAAGTTGCATGAAGCAAATGTTACCCCACAATATCCAGAGCATTTCTCCATCATTTTCCTTATCACATAATGTCTGACTTGGGGAGAAAGCAGGATTGTTGGCAAAAGCTCCAAATCAACATAACCTGTATTTGCCACCCCAGAGCGACAACAGACTGGAAGTACTCTAAGGCTGGCAATACTATGTTCAGAGTGAAAGAGCGGGTGTAGTATCTCAGATAATGGGGTGAGGAGATGGAGAGTAACCAAGGTTCAGATGCCCTTGCTTGGATAAATTCAAAATTAAATTGTTAAAAAGCAAGCAGTTGATTCTAAGAGCATTTGTTGTTGTTACCGTACTTGTTATTTATACTTCATAGTAACTGCAGCAATATTATCAGTGCAGGACCAACGGCCCCCCTTTTAGCAAAAATAATATGACATAAATGTATCCATCCCCAATAATTCCTCCTTTCCTCTCCTCCTCGAGTGAGAAACAAACGCTTCCCCCATTGCTGCTATAATCAACACCCCCAGCTGCATTTCTGTAAAAAAATAATAATACAGTGTACAGTGTATTGTGAGACTTGACACCACTGCAGGGTTGCCACACGCTATTCTTTCTCAGTCCCCCATCCCACAACACACTGGTCAACTTTGCAGGGATGAAGTAACTCACGCTTCCTCAGCCACAATACCCCCCCCCCCACACACACACAGGGATGGAGAGCCTAACAATGGATTGCATTTGCATCTGCTACATCATATGCAAGATGTTGCTTTTGATGCAGCAGGCTAATATGTTCTAACGTCTGGGAATCCCTCCCACAACTGAAACATCTTTAAGGAATCCAAGATCTTGCTGAATTGCAACAGTTCACAATGTTCTGCATCTGCACTTCATCCTTATCTGTATCCCACACCCACTAAAAACCACACATAAAGATCCATTGTAGTTTGAATTGTGTTTTCTTTTTCCACCAAGCCAGACACCCCCTCCCTGCCCCAAAATCAATCAAAACAGCAAAACTTGGTTTCTCTGGCAAAAACATATTTTCTGAGAAACAGGAGCAGCAGTGTCAGCAACTGGGATGAGATCAAAGTGCTGGCAGAATATTTGAACCCATAGCTGAGCGGTCCAGTGCCAAGACGGCTACCTATTGAACTGTAGTTATTTTAATTAAGTGTGGGTGTTTCAAGCACTTCCTTTGAATAATATTATTATCCTTGGTTTCTTCTATTTTGCTTGAACAGAGGGCAGGTTTACTCTTAGGTTCTACTTCTTACTTTCTCATATGCTTAATACAGCTGTTTCCCTTTTATTTCTGTTTCATATAGTCAGTTCCTCCTTCTGCTTCATATACTCTACAGGGGGATCCAGCATCTATTTCTCCCTTTCAGAAGCACCGTGTATGTTCAGGCATTACAGCAATCGAGTAAGGCAGTCCTTGGCAAGTAGACACAGTCTGCTGTGAGGTTCCCTCCTCACTCCCCACATTTCCCCCATCTTTGGACATCCAGGATATGTGTGAGCTCTTACAGTTTCTTGTCCAGAGGTTGGAAATCCCCTATAGCCTTTTCTGTCAGATCTACCAAAAGCTGAACTGCACATTTTTGAGGATTTTTTAAAGGGAGGTTTTTGTTTTTGTTCTGCTTGATTTTAATTTGTATACAGCGAGGGTTATGTGCATAAGTTAACCCTATGTTCAGGTTACCAAAACATCTAGCAGTAGCAGTATTCCTTGCATTACTGGGTTTTCTTTGTCTTTGTTTTTATTATGTATTTTCTCTTTTTTTATATTGTGATTTTATGTTGTGAACCACCCTGAGTGGTATACATATTTAAAATAATAATAATAATAATAATAATAATAATAATAATAATAATAATAATATAGAACTTGTAGCAAATGTAGCCACTTAAGGCTCTGCCAAACAACCTATTTATTGAGTGTGCATCCTGATTTGCTCATATAAAGCTTATGCAGATGTTAAACTATGGCCATGCGCTTTCATCTGCACACGTGCCGTGACAGTTTTAAATGTACACCCCTCAGCTTAACTGCGAAGTGAATGCTTTCAAATTGCACCAAGCAATAGTTTTCGCTCAAGAAACTACAGAGTAGGTAGGGATTATGGCTAACATCATGTGAACACAGCTTCAGGCACCAGCAGTGGGAGCACACTGGAGTCAGACTCAACTGTAATGTATACACAGCCAGAATCTGGTCTTCACTGAGCATTCATTCTGATGGTTTGTGGGGAGGTAATACAGCAAGTGAATGCTTGTCATTCACTCCTGTGGATAAATACAACTCTGGACTTGGTGCTGACACTACAATGGCTACAGATCCTGCTTGTTACCCCTGACACTTAGGGTGGCCTGCTCCGCAGAGGGACAGTCCTCTGTTTTGAAGGGCTGTCAGAGAGCAACAATCTGTTTGAAGGTGTCCCTCATTTGAGGGCTGTCCAGTCCAATTCTGGTTTAAAGATAAGAAGCCATAAAGAAGGAAGAGCAAGAGCCTTGAAGTTGCCCACCAGCAATAAGCAGCACCTGGCCAGCAGACTCAACAGACTCATAAGCCACCTAGTGTCTTCCTTACTGTGGTGAGGTGTAGTGTATTTCTACAAGGTGTGATCGGAAAGTTCGGTGAATGGTCACAGAAATCAGACAGTGATAAATATTCGAACATAGAATCGGCATCGGAAACCCACAAAATGCTCACAGTTGCATACGAATATGAAGCTGTAACTTGCAGGACAGTGTATGAGTGGTTTAAGCATTTCCGTGAAGGGTGGTAAACCATCAAAGATGACTCTCCGTCTGGCAGACCATCAACAAGCAGAACGGCGGCCAATGTCGACAGAGTTCGTGAGTTATTGATGCGAGATCGGCATTTGTCCATCCGAATGATGGCAGAAGAATGGCATGTTCTGTGTGAAATCGTTACTGAGGTTACTGAGTCGTCCCACCCTCCATATTCTCCCGATCTGGTCCCACCGGATCTCTTTCTTTTTCTAAAACTGAAATCTGCACTGAAAGGGCACTGTCAGGGACACACCCAGCGGAGAGGAATCTCCAGAGGAGGAGGAATTGGCTGCACCGGAGTCGCCAAGAAGTGGGGGCGAAGCAAGCAACTAGAGCAGAGGTGGGGAAGGACATGGCATACAGTGGTACCTCTGGTTACATACGCTTCAGGTTACAGACACTTCAGGTTACAGACACTTCAGGTTACAGACTCAGCTAACCCAGAAATATTATCTTGGGTTAAGAACTTTGCTTCAGGATGAGAACAGAAATCGTGCTCCAGCGGCAGGCCCCATTAGCTTAAGTGGTGCTTCAGGTTAAGAACAGTTTCAGGTTAAGAATGGACCTCCGGAACGAATTAAGTACTTAACCCGAGGTACCACTGTATATCTGGCCTTGAGAATTGTCAGAAGCCAGTCAAGTCAACTGACTCCTATGGCGAAGGATGTGTTGTGGAAGCTTGGACTGTTATTGAGAAATAAACCTCAGCTACTTAAACTGCCAGCGTTCAGTGTCTTGTGTGGGAGAAGTGCTAAGCCTGACAGGCACAGATTTCCCAACATTTCACACATCCAAGCTGCTGTGACGAGGGAACTGAAAGCACTACAAAAAGAGGATTTCTCCAGAAGTTTCCAACAGTTCCAACAAACATTGTCAACAGTGCATGGTATCAGAGGAGGCCTACTTTGAAGGCCTGTAAGGTATATACCGTATGTTCAAATATTTCTCACTGTCCAGTTTCTGTGACCATCCACTGAACTTTCCGGTCATACCTTGTATTTAAATTATGGTATACAAGTTAAAAAGGTAAAGGGACCCCTGACCATTAGGTCCAGTCGTGACCGACTCTGGGGTTGCGGCGCTCATCTCGCTTTACTGACAGAGAGAGCCGGCGTACAGCTTCCGGGTCATGTGGCCAGCATGACTAAGCCGCTTCTGGCGAACCAGAGCAGCGCATGGAAACACCGTTTACCTTCCCGCCGGAGCAGTACCTGTTCATCTACTTGCACTTTGACGTGCTTTTGAACTGCTAGGTTGGCAGGAGCTGGGACCGAGCAACAGGAGCTCACCCCGTCGCGGGGAGGTATAAAAGTTAACGGTGCAAATTTCATGCAAAATGGTGTCATCTTTTGTCCTGTGTTTTCGTTGCACCTTGATGTCCACCCTGCTGATACCAGCTGGAAAACCATGGAGGAAGTAATATTTTACTTTTTGAAGACAGTCTCCCTCTTGCAGGGGAGGGGCAATAAGATTCATACCTTCCACCACCCGCAATGTCAGTGGGATGCCAACTGTGCCTTCCTTTATTTCAAGTACGTCCAGCTTCAAGTAGGCTGTGATATTATCCAGTAACAAAAACTGGCAGTGATCTACCACACTCTCCCATTGAGATTCTTCAACTTAAACATATTATATTTGGGGTGTAAAACACAAGAAAGATAATTACAAAATTGTATTATTTGTGGATGATACAATTCCAAAAATTATGGAGAAAATAAAAACCTTTGGCAGAATATTGGGATATTCTATGAATTGGACAAAATCAGATATTTTACCAATTGGGCCAGGGGCTACATTGTATAGAAACCATCAATTTCGGATGTGCAAAGACTTTATTAAATACTTGGGTATAATGATTTCATCAGATATAGACCAAATTGTAAAATTTAAATTTGAATCAAATTATAAATGAGATTTCTTTTGATATTGAAAGGTGGGGACCTCTAAACCTCTCCCTTTGGGGAAAGGTTAATGTCCTCAAAATGAATGTTGTTCCAAAGCTTTTATACATTCTTAGAGGATTACCAATACATATTCCCAAATTTTATTTCCAAAAAATAAATCAACTATTTATATTGTGCCTGTGGGGTACAAAATGACAATGAGGGCAGGGTCCTCCATAATCAGAACATGATGCATGGACTGTGGTTCACAAAAGTTCATGCCATAATAAATGTTTGAAGTCTTTAAAGTACCCCAGGACTCTTGCTGTTTTTCAAATGAGTCAGGGGCACATGTCAATTACAGTGGTTTCCCCCATAGTTCGAAATAGAAATTGGGTAAACTCAACTTCAGAGTTTGACAGCCTTCAAGCACCACCTTAAGAACTGGACAGAACCTGTAGAAGCCCTTTCCCCTGGATCCAACCCCCCCTTCCTTTTGAGTAAACCTAAACCAGCCCTTTCTCCAAGGAGCCAGTGCACAGGGCTTCTCTCTTTCTCGCCCGGCCTCTCCCGCTTCCCACCCGCTTGCTTCTCCTTCTGCCTTTGTTGTGCGCATGCGTCTTTCGCACCCGACTTTGGAGCCGTTGCCTTTCTGACTGTCAAGGTGCGTGCTGTGCTCTCTTGGGCTGCTGGGCTGCCTCGGAGAGGAGCTGGGCTCGTGGGGGTGGGGGTGGGAGAAGGCTTTTCTTTCGCGGCCTGTGATCAACAGAAATCCAGTGATCGACCAGTCGATCGTGATCGATGCATTGGACATCTCTGATTTATTTAGTACCATAGATATGCTAGCTGCAGATCACTTCTGCAGTTCCCACTCTGCAGAATTTACCCCAAACCTCTTTCAAAGCTTTGATGCAAATTAGTATCTTTCTGTAATGTAAACAAGCCATAATTTAAATCCTGTTTCCCCCCTTGCTTTCATTTGCCTTTTGAGTTTTAATCTTTATAATAATCATGACAAGGTCACAGCCACTCCCAGTATCAAGCTCTGGGAAAATGCACATATATTGTATTTATGTTGGATTATAAATGAAAGCTGGAATTCGATTCTCCAACTTCTAAGAGGAGCCTGCAGACCACACAGAAGTACCTCTGGGAACGAAATGCTCCTTCCGCCCATCCCTCTCAGAGGAAGGACTACATAGGGCTATGTTTGTTTACCTGAGTGCTGCTTACCTGAGTGGCCTTCCCTTATCATGAAGAAGACAGAGGCCCTTGGAGGAATTGTTGCTCAACAACTGATCAGTTATTAACTTTCTTATCACTTCTACTCTTGTGTGTGTCTTTGTATTTGCATTTTCCATGTCAAGCACCACAGTGTCTTGGGTTGGTCTGGTTGAGTTAACTGCAAGAGGGAATTTTGTAATGTAAACCTTCCTGAGGATGTGGTTGACATCACTAGTAAATAGTAAATAAGAGGAGAATCTGGTAGGAGAGAGAGTGTGGCATGCCTCCAAACTTTTTAAATTTTAACCGTTGTCTTTCTGTTAAGCCTGCACTCACCCTCCTTCATATCCAGGCATATTAATGTCCCATTATTAGTACTGATTATGTGGGTTAATTTCCTTTCGGATCAATGTGGCACATAGGGCCAGACTTCATGCTACTGTGAATGGGTGGCTGCTGTCAAAAATTTATCTTGCTTTGCAATGTCCCTACACCCCACATTTCCTTGACCTCACTGGGAGCAAGTGATCATGAGGAGGACAGGGCCACAGTGGCAAAGAGGATGCGGTCGGTGGGAGGAGAAGGATTGGGTATGGGTGCAATCCCTTGCACCAGGTCACTTAACAAAATACACTTCTCAGTAAGGACATTCATAAAACATTCAATTTATTCCAATGCTGGCTAACATTCTTTAGTTGTGATGTAGTTTCTTAAGTTGAAAAAAAAAATTCCCATTATAATGTTTTGTTAAAGTAGGATTCCCCAAATTTCTGAGTAAATTCACCCTTTGATGAGCATATAAAACTGTCATCAACCCCAACCCAAATTATTAGGAATGTAAATGAAACAAGCAAAGAAATATCAATATACAATTATTACTCACCAGTCATCATTACTAGGAATAATAAAAATTTTAAATTGTATTGTGGAGGTTCCTCGTTGGCCGTTGCTCGTGCCCATCCCCTTTATTTCCACGACTCACGGTTTGCACTATAAATTTTCCGCATACCCCTTTTTGACCTCCAGGTTTTTTAATTCATCCCTATTCACATTCTCACTGACTTTCCCTCAGGAGTCAATATCAACCACTTTGGGAAACCCTGTGTGGTAGTAGGAATGTGTTTACTTTGCATTTTTCTCAGTTAAGTAAATGTATTTCACTGGTCAGTTTTATGTCAATAGAAATGAGAAATATTTTTGTTGAATGAACATGTAACGCTTGGTGCAAAATCTGTTCTGGCTACCCCCACTTCCTCATCTTCTAAATTCAAAGGAAATCTCTTATCTGTCTCTTAGGTTGTTTATTTTGGATAGAGTAGCTGTTTACTGAGTAAATATCTCCCCCACTTGCCTTTTAATTTTTCAGCCTGTGCCTTACAATGCTATGTACTGTTAAAATAAGTTTTATAATCTCAAACCAGAGCCATTTTTGCAATCTGGCTGACCAAAGCTACAGAGATTTATATAATATGAGTTTTGTGCTCTTGTTATGCAATGGAATTAATATGGGCAGCATCTTTTAAAGTCCACCTTAAGTTGTCCAGCTTTCTTTCTTTCTTTCAGGCATTGCTTTCTCTATTTCGGTGGACTTTATGGTAACTGATGAGCTTAACAGCTGAATCTTTGAGGGATAGAGGGAAAATATTGCAACTTTTCCTCAGCAGAGGGGACTGAACTTTTAACAACTCAAATTGGTGTTACTATTATATTCCAAAGGTGCTTGGCCCAACAAGCCTGATTTTAGTTAGGCCATTTCTAACATCATACATTTATAGTTTAGCATTCATCGTTACTCTCTGATTTCATACTTCAGCGTGGTTGGAGATTTTGCTTTCCTCCCATTTGAAGCTTCATATCATTGAGAAGCAGGATAAAGCTAGTGAGATAAAGGTCTGAGGTGCAGCAGGCCAGACACTTACAACCACATCAAAAGGCTTCTGTATTTTTCTGCAAATGTTTGGGGCACTGCATTTTCAGTACAGAAGCACCACTATGTTTTTCAGAGCCGAGTAGAAGGTTTAGATGCCCCATTCCTATTGTTGTTGGGTTTTTTTATTTTAAAAAAACTGGGTAACCTCTTTACACACTTTTATATCCCTTTGGTTTACAAAAGAAAATTGAATGTTTGTGACTCTTGGACTCTCCTATGTTGGCTCTAAAGAAAGCTTAAGTGGCTATAACATAAAATGAAGGGTAAGAAAATGCCCTCCCTGTACATTATTTGTCCCAGCATATATTGGGCTTCTTTCAACTCTGCAGATGTAAATTACAGTAGCCATTAAATTCCTTTGGTCACAAATAGAAAAGCATTAATAAAGCCTTGTAGGTGTAGTTTAAGTATATTGTAACACAAAGGCAAATCAAAAGCAAAGAAGCTCCTACCAGTGGAGAACCCACGTTTCTTAGGATATAAATAAACCCATAAAACTACTTTTGTTCTTGTCTTGGAAAGAGCCAGACCTTGGAAGCCTTCCCTGGATTTGTTATGACTCTGGAAAATCGGAACAAGGGTCAAAGTAGATTAGATGCCAGTGGCCACTTTCGTCAAGTGTGGGCATATGGTCCCTAAGAACCTCGTGAACACAGGAAATGTATACAGAAGGCTCTCAAGGGATTCCCACCCAAACTGTGAGAGCTTCCAGGAGAATAAAATCCTAGAGTGATTCTTTACCTCTGGAAAGCAGTTAAAACTATGGGTTGGAAAGATAAGGTTTGCAGATTTTGCAATTCTGAGAAGCATGTTCTTGTCTATAACTTGTAATCGTATTGGCCAGTTTTTTAAAAACTTGATAAGCATGCAGCTAACTTAAATTTTCTTTTCAATCCCTTTTTATATTCATTAAGCTCACAATGGAAAAGGTTGTAATTATGATGGCACCTTGATATGCCATCAAGCATTCCTTCAGTTTTTGCCTGACATTTCCATCTCTCATTTCCTCATCTACTTTGAGGGTACAGTAGGGTGGGTAATGGCATCATAAGGTAATTTGTCTACATATAGTGATTTTGGGTAGGCACATTAAGAATGTTAATACCAGGTGCAAAAAATGAAAAGTTGAATCTCTCTGAACACCTGTGTGAAACTCCTTCTAAATCAGTCAAGATTTCAGTTTTTAAAATGGTACAGTCCTTCTGAGTGCACTGGGGTGAATAGGACCTTCTAGCTTCTCAGTTACAATTGTCTGCCTCTGTTTATGATATTTAATTTATTTATTTGTTTCTTGGTACTTTCAGGTGTCTTTTAAAGAGAGTGTTATGATCTACCGGGAAGTTATTTGCTCAAGTACATTTGAATAAATAGCATAATATCAGGTTAGTTTGATAGGAAGAAGTAAAGGCCAAATGGCACATTCTCTGCAAATATGGGCTCCTAAACCCATGTTTGCCAAGATAATGTGAATGCAGAGGCTGGGGGCATTTGCAGGGGAGAATCAGTCGGTGGTAAGGGAACAACTTGCTAATTCTTCCCCACAAATCTTCCTGAAGTTGTTTTCCCACCCCCCAGCTGAGCTCTGAATCCAGGGAGAGCATGCGGCCTAGGACCCTCGTACCTACAGGACCGCCTCTCCTGGTATGCCCCACGGAGGACCTTAAGGTCCACAAATGACAATATTTTGGAGGTCCCGAGCCCCAAGGTAGTTAGATTGGTCTCAACTAGGGCCAGGGCCTTTTCAGTACTGGCCCCAACTTGGTGGAAAACTCTGTCACAAGAGACCAGGGCCCTGTGGGATTTGACATCTTTCCGCAGGGCCTGCAAGACAGAGCTGTTCCGCCTGGCCTTTGGTTTGGAATCAGTCTGACCCTTATGTTTCCCTCCCCTTACGGTTTTGATTTATGGGCCGCTACTACTAAAATGAGACTGCATTTTAAATTGTATTTTAACCTGTATTTTAACCCGTATTTTAATTAACTGTTGTTGTTGTTGTTGTTGTTGTTGTTGTTGTTGTTTTCTTCCTTCCTATTACGGTTCTGGCCGGGGAGGGTGGGGTATAAATAAAAAATATTATTATTATTATTATTATTGTTCCACAGATGGGGAACTTCAGAAGGTCCTTGGATGGCAAGTGCAGGGTCTGGGTTAGTTTGTATGGGGAGAGGCAGTCCTTAAGTGCACATGACCTCCCCTGACCTTTATAGATATCATATGCAAAATTTCCCATCAGCTATAGAAAAACTCTTTGAAAAGAAGTCAATATGGTTCGTTTGTTTTAGGCGGACAGCTGGCCAGAAGGCAAAACCCAAAACCTCTTCTTTCTTTTCAGGAATCTTGATCATGTTAGAAAAGAGACTGTCTGTGATTGAATCCAGATTTAGCTATTTCCTGTTAGCGTGCTAACTCAGCCGGCAGTGTTTTATTCCATAAGTCAGTGTTATTGAATGGTTGCCTGCCAAGTCCCTTTAAAGACTGGAAGGCAGAATTGCTGGGAGAATACAAACAAAATTATGCCTCAGAAGTTGGTTGCTGATAAATGCTTATTATTTTTTATATGCACACATGTAGAGAGGCATTATTGTTGGCTGCCCCACAGTTTTGGAACTCTCTTCTCCTAGAGATCTATCAGAGTCCAAGCCTGAACATTTCCTGAAAGAGCAGTGCAACATTCTTGTCTGACCCGGCATTGAACAGCCTGGTGTGGCATAATCTTAATTTTCTTTTCTTTTTTCACATTAATTTTTATTAATTTTTCATTAATAACAATCCAATGGAGGCCACATTAATACAATGCCAAATCATGCCAAATCACAATACAATCAATAAAGCCAATTAATCAGTTCCGAATTCAATGTTTTTGGATGACTTCCCGTGTTCTGGTTATCTGGAGTTGATGTTAATTCTTGGTCCTGCTCCAATTTAATTAGTCCAAATTCCACAATTCTGATCTTAATCCTTTGTTTTAACAGCCAATGGTGTGATGACTTTCATTCGTATTTAATAAATCCATATCCATTAATTTGCAGAGGGAATTTATATCCTGTAGTTCCTTTGTGAAATATTTGTTTACCTTTTCTTTTCCTTGATGTTGTAATCAATCAGTTTTCTTCAACATCGCCCCTCCTTCAAAAACTCATTTCTAAATACGCCACAACTTCATTTTGCCACTCCAAATCTGAAAGCACTCCAGCGTCGGGCCGCAACTCCTGGCTTATTTCCAGCACTTATCTCCTTTACTCCTTTCCAACCTTCTAACAAGCTGGTGTCTCGCCAAAACCATAATAAATCAAAATTAGAGTTCTCTTTAGTAGGCAAAGGGATGCGGGTGGCGCTGTGATGTAAACCACTGAGCCTTAGGCTTGCCAATCAGAAGGTCAGTGGTTCGAATCCCTGCGACAGGCTGAGCTCCCATTGTTTGGTCCCAGCTCCTGCCAACCTAGTAGTTTGAAAGCACATCAAAGTGTAAGTAGATAAATAGGTACCACTCTGGTGGGAAGGTAAATAGCGTTTCCATGCGCTGCTCTGGTTTTGCCAAAAGCGGCTTAGTCATGCTGGCCACATGGCCCAGAAAAACTGCCTATGGACAAACGTCAGCTCCCTCGGCCAGTAAAGCGAGATAAGCGCTGCAACCCCAGAGTCGTTCGCGACTGGACTTAACTGTCAGGGGTCCTAGTAGGCAATGTCACAAATCATCATAGTATTTCACACAGTCTATTATTTGAAGTATTCTGTAAAGAAAATTATAGGTTCTTGTTGAATCCCTCTTGCATTTCATATATAGTTGTAGTCCATTCAGTGCAGTATCTGATTAAATTAAGATTACGCTGGACTTCCGGCGCTCCCGAATCATAGCACAGCAAATATAATGTAAATTTAATGTAAAAAGAGAACAAAGGCTCCCCTTCACTTAGGTAGCATTCCAATTATGATAGCGAGAGTCCTCTCCAGATCACCTTGGCACTCAGTGGCTGGGTCATTTAGCAGGTTATCTTTCTCCTTCATCCACAACATGTCTGTTTCTTAATCCCAAACTCAGATCCATCTTTAAAAAAACAGAAGTACCTCCACTCATAGTGACTGCATTGGGGAGTTTCCAATACGCACAGTGCTATGCACTCTATGTCCCTGCCCTCGCGTTCCATCAGAGCCAGAGGCAGTTATCAGACGATCCGTGAGTGAAAGCTCCCCCCCCCCCGACCCTGGCAGGGGGGCTTGCAAGGATAATTACTCCCAGATTATCCTTAATTAACTGCACGGCTGGCATCCGCTATCTTGGGATCCACTGTTCGCCATGGCGGGAGCGCCGGAAGTCCAGCGTAATCATAATTTAATCAGATACTGCATGTGTGTGTAGTTTTGTTTCTGATTGTTCCTATTCACCAAGAGTCCCTGGGAAGAGGGAAAATAAAAACTGAACTAATACAGTTATGGCTCTTCCAGTATTTACTGACTATTCTTCCTGCTTTTCTTGCATAACAGGTATGTGGAGGTTAGTTTATATTTGGTTTTTGTTGAGCATTTGTTTTGATTTGTTTGCAGGGAGATTATATGACAACAAGCATTCAGTCTGATTTGCTTGCTGGGTGTTTATATAGAATCATATAATTGTCAAGTTGGAAGGGACTGCGAGGGTCATTTAGTCGAGGCATCCTTTGCTCAAGGTGGGGCTTGAACCACAACCCTGAGATTAATAGTCTCATGCTCTACCAACTGAGCTTTACGTGTCTTCCTGCTAGTCATTCATTCCACACTTTTCACCACACTTTCCTAACTGGGGTGGGTGGGTCTTTTTTAATGTGGATTTGTTGTGCTAGGGTGACAGAATACTTTAATCCATTTTAATTGCTCAAGACACAAGCAATGAATCGTATGTCATGGTAAACCAAGACTTCTGATTTGTTGCTCCCCCTCTGGCATGGAGAGAGTGACGCTGGGCTGATTCAGCAGCATGCAGTTGCATCCTGCTAATTATTGAGAAGCCATAACTGTGTAGACACTATATTTCCCGTTTTATGAAAACATATAAGGAGGGCTGACAAATTGGGCTTCTAGTTTTATTGCTGTAAAACCAGGAAACTTTTTTTTTTAGTCCTTAATTAAACCATGTCTTCCTATTGTTTTAAACTGAAATGATCCTGTAGTTGAAAAATATGAACCAATCCTTCCCCCATTCATAATGGCTTGTAAACTGCCAACGTACCTCAAGGTTGTGCTCTGTGGAATCATGCATCTAAGGAGGAAGTCCTTCCTTAAAAACATCCATATATAGCATTTCAGGATTTGTCATATTAAAATCCAGAACCTGTAGGGGGGCTAAGCAAACGGAGGGATATATGCAGGGGGGGGGGGATGGGTTCAGGTGAGAGTGACTCTTTCCTTTGTATGAGAGCATGACACATAGCTGTCAACTTTTCCCTTTTCTTGCAAGGAATCCTATTTGGAATAAGGGAATTTCCCTTAACTAAAGGGAAAAGTTGACAGCTGTGCCATGACATTCATTCACTCGTGCTAGGGGAAGGGAAAATTAAATATTACACATATGGATGGGGAGAATTCCGATTCAGATTTAGAAGTGAACCTATATATTTTGCAGTTTCTAAAACCCTACACAAACTGAATCACAACAATCCCTTGAAATTCAGACTTCTCTGAATCTTGCAGTGCCATTCTCCAGCCAAGCAATGCACCCAGAAATGAATATACTACAGTAAGGTAAAGGTAAAGGGACCCCTGACCATTAGGTCCAATCGTGGCCGACTCTGGGGTTGCGGCGCCCATCTCGCTTTACTGGCCGAGGGAGCCGGCATACAGCTTCCGGGTCATGTGGCCAGCATGACTAAGCCGCTTCTGGCGAACCAGAGCAGCGCACGGAAACGCCGTTTACCTTCCCGCTGGAGCGGTACCTATTTATCTACTTGCACCTTGACGTGCTTTTGAACTCCTAGGTTGGCAGGAGCAGGGACCGAGCAATGGGAGCTCACCCCGTCACGGGGATTCGAACCGCCGACCTTCTGATCGGCAAGTCCTAGGCTCTGTGGTTTAACCCACAGCGCCAAACACACACACACACATACACACACACATACATTGCTGAAAATATGTGGGTGAAAATTGAGCAAAAAAGTGTGTACATTAGAGAAAACGGCATACAAATGTGTGTATTAGGCAAAATTAGCATTGAAATGCAATATTGAGGACTTTTAAAAAATTGTTGAACATAAAAGTGGAAAAAAACAGGAAACAGAGAGAAGCAAAAATTGAGAGATTAACCCATCCCTAACTTTATTCTCCCTTGGATAATAAAGCAATAGGGAGAAAACCTTTCCTCCTTCCTTGACAATGGGTGGTCCATTTTCACCCAAAGAGACCTGCTAAGGTGCCTACATTCAATGGATCTCTCTGAGCACAGTGTAGCACAGCATAAGCCCAGAGACTAAGATAAGGTTACCAGAATTTTTTTTCAATGAATCCGGGGACACTTTTCAACTTCAATGGGTTTTGTATGGGGACTGATTTGTAAATCTGGGGACTGTCCCTGGGAAACGGGGACGTCTGGTAACCTTACTCTAAGAGGCACTTAAAGAAAGGGGCTTTTCAGTGTCCCACTGACACCTCATGGCCATCTGGCACACGGATGGCTTCCACCTATGCTCTGCCACGAGGAAGGGCTTTTTGGTGTGGTGGTGTGTGTTTGGTAGTGGTGGTGGGTCATAACATTTAAAATGTCTTTGATTCCCCCCCTCCCCGTTAAGCTGAGAGATGATTGTCTTTGGACGCCTTCCATAGTAAAAGTGTGGAGTGCTTTTTCCTGGGTTTCATTTTTTACGCAGAGAGAGCCACAGAAATAAAAATGTATTTTGCAAAGGGCAGCAAAATCTCAGTCAGAAAGAAGATGGCCAGGGAAAGAACGGTGGGCACTGTCAATATTACAGTTAACAACTGCGGAGGCTGGGTACAAATGAGTGAAATGGAAAAGAGAAAGGACCCGCGCAGGACCCTCTGCCCCAGCTGGTGAGGCGGCAGCTCTCCATTGACGGAGAAAGTTCTGTGCAGTATCTGTCTTCCACAGCTATGAGATATGCCCAGCCACCTCCCGTTCCATCTTGAACCTGTAACAAGAATAGGAGAAGAATAAACAACAATGAGGTCATTGAGCCATCCTCAGGTGGTTTATCCTTTCTATAACATATCATTGATGTTTTTTGTAGTCTAAATGCAAGTGATGAAGCTCCTCTTGGGAGACCAGACTCCTAGTGTCTTGTAGACTTCATTGCTAAAAGATGTTGCCTGATTATGTTTCCCTTTGTGTAAACTTTTTACCGATAAGAAAGATGGATATATGACTCCTTTTCTAAATAGTACATTTTGAATAATCAACTCTGTTGTAACTTGATACGTTAGCAAGTGGAGACCTGCAAAAAGTTGCATATATCACCCCCATACCTTCTGAGTAGCTATCCATCCTACCCCCCCGCCACTCTTCCCCTTTTCTGTTTTCAGCTTCCCACTCCCACACAGAGGGCTGTTTTGTTCATTATCACTGTGGAAACCACACTGCTGGGAAACTGAGTTGCACGGAGTCCCTGCCACATGCTTAGCTGCTGATTTAAATGTCTGCCCCACATGATAACTTTGTCAGGTCCGCTTCTCTATGCATTGGCCTGTAGGCCCACTTGGAGTCTTTCCCTCTGCTACAATTGTACAAACACATTCTCGCTTGCATACTTGCCTCTCTTGCATACTTGGATTCTCTGTAACACATACATACACACATGCATGCACATACGCACGGAGGAGGAGGATAGGCGCCTGCAGCTGTGATGCCACTGACCTCTGATGCTGCAGTGACTTTTCTTCACGACTAGGCCAGATCATACATGCCCCAGCCCTGTTCTGGAGTGGAGGAGGCATCGACTTCTAACAGACGTATACGCTGAATTTGGCACTTCTGAACCAATGGGACTTTGCTTATTAAGGCATTTGCATACCACTTAATCATTAGTGTTTCTATGCAGTCTTTTTAGGCCCCTGGCCTAAAAATTCATCAAACCAAATACTACCTTAAAATGCCTGCTGGAGTAAGAAAACTTTTTTCCTATGCATCAGGTTCAGCAAGGAGGCTGCCTATCTAATCAGGAGCCAGTTCTGATTTGCTTGCATCACACTGCCTCTCGTATCAAGTGCCCCCTTCTGTTCAAGCTTTTTATGCATTTCCTTTTTAAAAAATCCCAGATAATCATATGTAAAATTATGCACAAAAATATGTAGAGTCAAGCCCCATGTGGTAGTATATTTTTGCCGTATAATTTTATTAGTGTTAATAATGTACCGAATTTTTCACTCCATAAGACGCACTTTTTTTCTTCCTAAAAAGTAAGGGGAAATGTCTGTGTGTCTTATGGAGTGAATGTATAATCCCTGGAGCCGAATTGCCCAGGTGCGAAAAGCAGATCGTGCTTTTTTCTTTTCTTTTTTTGAAAGAGGGAAGTAGGTGTGGAAACAAAGCCGCTGATTGGCAAGCGATTGGGAGGGAGATAAGGCTGCTGTGGGAGGTGGGGAGGTAAAGATAGTGAACTTGCAAGGCGAGGAGACAGGAATACTAAAACAAGCAATGAGGAGAGAAATTAGAAGAAAAGGAGGAGCAAAAAACTGCTCCAGCTAAGGAAAAGACACTAAGGCAAACGAGGGAAAGGAGTGTTGAAAGGAAGCAGCTGATAGGAGGGAGATAAGCGATAAAGGAGGCTGCCTGGGAGGGGGGAGGTAAAAGCCCGTGGATCCTCAGGATTTTTGCATTGGGTCATCCCAAATTCACCATCAGATCACATAGCATGTCCATGGCTACAGCCTGCACCAAAAAAATAACGCATCCACTGTTTCGTGGGGCCGCAATGGTGCAAAAACATGGTTACAAAGCACAGGTCCACGTGGATTCTCAGGATTTTTGCATTGGGCTACCCCAAACTCTGGTGTGCTCTAGTCTATGGGGTCACGAAGAGTCGGACACGACTAAACAACTAAACAGCTAAACAACAACAACACCCCAAGCTCACAGTCAAATCACATGTCTGTGGCCACAGCATGAACCACAAAAATCATACATCCACTGTTTCATTCAGAATCTTTTTTTTCTTGTTTTCCTTCTCTAAATACTAGGTGCATGTTATGGTCAGCTGCATCTTATGGAGTGAAAAATACGTTTTTTACACAGTCATATGCATTGTTGTATGTATCTGTTTATATGCTGCTGATTTTAGGAAACCTGAAATGTGCATGCATATGATAAGCAAGAATCATAGTTTTAACATAACTTGCAAAAATAAAAACCCTTTTCACTAAGATAAAGGGAGACAAAAGGGATTTTTAAGAAAATGTGCAGAGAAGTTTGACCTTGAGATTTTCAGAAAACTCTGTTACCTCTGTTCTCCTGCAAGATTTTGCGTGCCTATTGGCAGGTGCTTTTGTTTGGCAGACTGGCTTCCACAGCCTTACCAAAAAAGTACTCATTGCCTTTTCCTTTTTTTTACCAATCCACCTGCCTTTAGATCCCTGTGTTAGCCAATAAAATGGGGAAAGCAACTGTTTAAAAGCTTCCATGGCTGGTACCCGAGAGCAGATTCTTACCTATACGGCTATTTGGAGTTCCAGATTCCTGCAGAACAATAACATCATTCCCCTGCACATTTACCGTTGTTTGTGGGCCTTTGTCACCTGGTTCATTTTCTCTGTTTTAGTCAGCTTTGCACAGGGTTCCAAACGCTACTAAAACACATGATGTTCTTTGACTTCAGCAACTTTTGGATGAGGATCTAAACAGACTAACACAGTTTGAAAAACTTCAAGAAGTTAAAAGAATGAGTTTTCATGACGGCAAATAGCTTAGCAATAAAAATAGGACATGAATTGCAAGATATGGCATCTGTTCCTTGTGAGATGTGTGAACCAAGGAGTTTAATTAATAGTTATTATACAAATGGGACATCTTGACTTGAACATCATACTTCAAAATTCCAAAATGTCTTAATAAAAATACTTGGCTTGTTACATTGGTATCTCAGTTTTTTGGGTGGTCTCCCATCCAAAAACTGTCCAGGTTCATACTTGCTTAGCTTTTCAGTTGGGTGTTTTCAAGACTTCTCTGTTTTAGACACATGTTATATCAAGCTTTTGTTGTTTGTGTTGATTTTGGCTTCATTTTAATCAGCGCAGCCAATTCTTGCTTCTTTCCTTCCTAAGTTTAGTTTCATTTTTGGAGGATATGCGGGGGGAGCTTTCTTCCAATCCTCCTGTTGTGAAGATAAAATAATGTGTAGTCTTTAGGCGGAACTAAACCCATAAACTACAAGGTTACTAAAAACACGAGACCATTGCCAAGAAAAGCAACCCGTGTCTAGTTTCTCCATAATGTGAACTATGTGATGTGACGTTACAGTGTCGTGAGTGTTCAGCATCAGGGGTAGGAACTGGTGTTGTTGGGCTCCAACTCCCATCAGCCTCAGCCAGCATGGCCAATCGTGATGATGGGACTTGTATTCCAGCCACATCTGGAGGGCCACGTTTCCCACTCCTGTGCCACTTCATTGCAACATGGGAAACATATGGAATGATGATGTCATAGCACACATTTCACGACTACATATTTCAGAGAACAAGAGACATCAGGCATGGGGTTGCTATTTTCAGTAGCTATCCTGTGTTTTGATAGCATATAGCTGTAATGGCGTGGGTCTCTCCCACAGAAGTGAGACAACTCTGGCAGTAATTATCTCAGATTTATTGCTTAAACACGTAAATCACTGCGGAGCTCAGTCCTCGGCGTCTTCTCCCAAGTTTGCTGTTGCCAAGTCTGAGCTCCGTCTCTTCCTCCCCCAGCAACGGAACCCCCACTTTCTTTTTCCCGCCTCTTGCATATTCTCGTGAGTCTGTGCATTTTTGGACAGGCTACTTCTGGTGCCCCTGCTGCTGAGCCTGAACCGGAACTGACAGTTTGTGTTTCCCCCCTTGGACTCCCCCCTTCCTGCTCTTTGCTTCAGGTTACAGACTCTGCTAACCCAGAAATAGTACCTCAGGTTAAGAACTTTGCTACAGGATGAGAACAGAAATTGCGCGGCGGCAGCAGGAGGCCCCATTAGCTAAAGTGGTGCTTCAGGTTAAGAACAGTTTCAGGTTAAGAACGAATCTCCAGAATGAATTATGTTCTTAACCCGAAGTACCATTGTACACAGAGATTAGGTTTCTACTGCAGCTCGGCTGCCCTTCCTCCGCTTTACACTCCAGGCTTATCTCGTCTCCTTGACTCTCAGGGCGCGTAGCCTCTGCTAGCTCAAATCTGGGCTGACTTCAAGGGTCAGCCGTGTCATGCACTAGAGGAGGACTGCACTCCAGCAAGATGCCTACTGCCAACTCCCAGAGCACCCATTGTACTACTGCTTCCCCTTTTGGATATTGCTGGCTGTTCACCTGCCCTCTCCAAGCAAGCGAGAGCAACAGGTAAAACAGAACATCAGACAGTGGCACAGACTGGGCTGAGAGGGAGAGCAAGAAAACAGCCAGTGGTGAGAGGAGAGGGACCTGAGGGCATTTTGTCCATAAAACTTGGAGCTGGGTTAACAGATCTTCTGGAGTTTAATAGCGTCCCCCAACCCTACTGTTTTCCCATTTGTTTGCTCTTATGGGCTCAGAGTAGCTTTCGTATGGTTCCCAGATGATCTCACATCCGGCACCTTGAAGTACCAGACCTACGCCATGTACCTTCAGACCATTCCTGGGCAGCCCCTATTAAAAAGTATACCGTATTTGGTTTCACTATGATCGTTCTCCTCTTGGTAGGGGTGTTTGATTAATTTCCCCTTGTTTCTTGCCTTTTGCCTAGGTTGAAGGGGACCAACTGCCCCCAGGGCATACAGTCAGCCAATATGAGACATGCAAGATCAGGACAATAAAAGCTGGCACTCTGGAGAAGCTTGTGGAGAACCTTCTAACAGCCTTTGGGGACAATGACTTCACCTACATCAGTATATTTCTGTCCACATACAGGGGCTTTGCATCTACAAAAGAAGTTCTGGAACTTCTCCTTGATCGGTAAGATTGAAAGGCTATTTTCAGTCAAAAATAGTTTTAAATCATGCCATACAAACTGTCACAAGGGATTAACCACAACAGATTGGAGATGCATGAAATGAGGTGAAGTTTGATTTTTGAATTATTGTTAACTTGAGTGACTTTTAAGATGTATTTTAAAGTAAGGGTCTACTACCACCTACTGCTTCAGTTCAACAATTAGCACTGGAACTACTTTGTGCCTTCATGTCACTTCATTTTTTATTCTGAAGAGAAAGTACAGGCTTTTAGCCCTCATGCTAGTAAGGGAAAATGGAAAAATAAATTTGCTTCTGGGGCGGAGTGTTAGTGTGGTGTATTTATGCCTGACTTAGTCCTCAAATAGCTGCATTTTCCCGCCTCCCTATCACTTTTGGAGTGCAGGTCGCTGCTTTGGAGGAATCACTCATACAGTCCGAGGTGCTGCCAGGCTTGAGGGGCCTCCTGGAAGCAGCTCATCCAAAAGGCCCCCTGCTACTGCTTCAGGTAGTAGGAGCAGCGTTTTCTAGCACAGTGCTGCTTGCTAGCTGCTGACAATTATTTGGGGGCCTTGGACCTATTGCCTGCTAGTCTGATGGTCATGGTGGCACTGATGACAAGATGGGAAATAAATAGTGTACATCTGTCATTTGTCTTTTACAGAAAGAAAAGTGAAGCATGCTTAAGCAGAGAAATAAAGTTACTGGGAATAGTCACACAGTTTCGCCTTTCCAAGAAACCAAGATGTGTGTTTGTGTGTGTGCGATCTCTAACACAGAATGCCTAGCAACTCACCAAATGGAAATCCTCAGGATTCCTTGGGTGCAGTTACAACACTTAAAGTGGTGTGAAACCAATATAATTTTGAGCTGCAGTTAGGGTTTCTGTCTCCTGTTCTTCAATTTGCAGGGCACTGCTCTGACAGTGCAAGCTGTATGCTTCTGTTCACATTCTCCTTTGCAGGCAGGCACACTTCGGTCACACAGTCAGGAGGACAACTAAACTTGCCTCTTCGTACAGCCTGCTTTGCCAGCTTCACAAAATCCATGTGATTTCCTGTGGTTTGTGCTGTAAATCCAGAGTTGAAAGTGAACAAGATTTTAAAAACAAAACACCAGGAACCAATCCCTTACAGATTCTGTACAAGGGGCCACTGTTAAGGATGAATTTTCATTGCAAGCCATGGCTTTCAGTTTCCTTTTGAGGGACACCTTGCATTGCAAGGCAAGGGGGTGATTTGTATGCTGTTCTCCTGAGCAAGGCTGGGCTTCCTGCGGGGAGGTCTGCTTTAGTCATGGTTGGCTGGCTGAGGCACAGAATTGGGGGTGGCTGAGGGAAGCTTGTAGTGCAGCTGTTCATTGTTGTTCCTACTTTGTAGTTTAACAAAGAACATCAGTTTGCAGACTGCCAATCGAGCACTTTCATAAAACGCAAGGCTATATATAGTATGAGCACTCCCTTCAAACGGGTTTGACTGGCGGTGGAAAGATGAAAAGAGAAGTACTTTTACAGTGACTGGACCTAAGCAACCACCCAGCAATTGTGGGCTTGGTAGCTTTAGGTCCAAATTCAAAGTCGTAACATGTTGGGGTTTTCTTTATAATTAACAAAATGCAAGGGGTTGTATGTTTCGAGTGGGGTTGCAGATACACGGCTTCTGTTAGCAGAACTAAAGATTAATTCATGACCCCAGTTGAGGAGGGTCACCAGCTTGCCTCTGGCGGTGGGTTTATGGGGAGGGTCTTTCTGGGACCTGCTGTTTTGCTTTGTTTCCTCCATTTTTAAAGCAGCATAACAGTATACTACAAACCCAGAAAAAAACTTTTTTAAAAAAATGAAATAGTGAAAAAGCAAAATAATGTCTCAACACATACCAAATCATAATTATTAAATCAACATTTTAAATAGAATTGAATCATTCTACAAAGTCAGTAATGGCTCTGTTTAAAATATATTTAATCTTTTATAGCAAGAGGCTGGGTGAGTTTGTTGGTTGTTGTTAATATTAGAATATTTCTTAATCTTCAGAGCCTTCCCTTAGACATCCGGTAGAGCATGAGACTCTTAATCTCAGGGTTGTGGGTTTGAGCCCCACATTGGATGAAATCTTCCTGCTTTGCAAGGGGTTGGACTAGATGACCCTCATGGTCCCTCCCAACTCTACAATTCTTTGATTCTATGATCCCACTAATAAACAATAATGACCCCACTTCTGTTTCTAGGTGTAAAATATGTGTCCCTTTAAATAATAATTCCTTCTGTGAATTTAAAATTAAATCTCTCTGGAATCTTAAACGCACTTACTTCGGAATAAGTTTTATTGAACTCAGTGGGACTTTCTTCTGCATAAATGTATATAGGTTTGCACAGTAAGTTATTTTATAGCACTTAACAAATATCCCTGAACCATATGAAGTAGAAAATCCCTTAATTTATATTCTCTTTAGTCATAATTTGAACCAGCTCCATAAAATGTCCTTAATAGCTCTGGGGTTAAATGCTACCACAATGGATTTTAAAGAAAAAGAAGTCCCACCTTTTTATTTATATGCAGCTTTTTCTTCTAAAAATGATGCACTGGAATGATTATTGGAAACCAATAATATTCAAACAGTCTCATATTAAGTGGTTCAGGGATACCAAAACAAAACATCTGTTTTACGAAGTTTCTCTGTGAGACTCTTGGCAGAGAAGAGACTGTGAGCAGGTTCAGTTAGTGAGCCCCACAACAGAAGCCTGCACAAGGACTTCCACTGTTGCAACACCCCTCTCCCCACCCCCCTGAAATTGGCCGGTGGGGGCCAGGAGAACCCATGGAACAGAACAGCGCAAGGCAGGAGAAGAGGGTGGATCATTCCATTTAATGGGGCTCCTTAGGGCCCTAAGTAATGTTAACCAACCTGTGATAAATGGCCAACAGTAAGAATCATATAACTTCCAAAGCATTCTGCCATATAAATGCAGTCGGAAAAGAGGCCCTTCCCACAGGCTTTATGGGCAGACAGGCAAAAAAGAGTAAAAAAAATGGTGAGAGTCACCATAGGAAATGAAATGAAGAGAAATTAACTAATGGGTAAAAGCTAAAGACAACATGTTCCTTCAAATTCAGGCTAAAAACCAAAAACTGATGGGGACAAGTTCTAATCTCAGGAAGCAAGGCATTCCAGAGATAAGGTTAAAACAAGGGAGGAGGGTCAGAAACAAGATGAGATTTTGGGTTTGACAAGAAGTCAAGTACCTTTAGAGAGGGAAGTATAAAGAGAGCAAAAAGATAAGGAGCCAGAACTTGCAGACATTTCTAAGTTAAAAGAAGTTTATTAAACCCTATTGGGAAATCAACTCAGTGTAGAGCAGTAAGGAGAGGGAAAGCATGAGGTTAATAGGAAGAGGAGGAGGAGGAAGGAAGGGACTTTCAGAAGTTTAAAATTGAGGAGAAATCAGGTTGACGGTAAGGATAGGAAAGACCATCTTTCAGAGCATTGCAAGGATCAGGTGGTATAGGCTGATTGTGAGAATTAAGCAGAATATAGTATCAGTTTGAAAGAAAAGGCTGCATACACATTTACCTGTGAGTGAATCCTATTGAATGGCCAGGAAGAGCCATGTGGCATCAGGGGGCGTGGAAAGAGCAGGACCCTGGTCAGCTGGGTTTCCTCTGATTGTGTCATCATAAGAAGTATGTCTCCATCAGAGGCAGATGGATGTTGACTGTGAAGGAACGGAATACCCTTTGTTGCCGCCATAGAACTTGTAAAGCATTGTGCTTTTAGCGGAGTGAAACAGCACCACCATCTTCTCTAAATTTCCAGCTTTTTCTCTAGCCCCTTTATCTGCAGAGATATATGGAGAAATCCAAAATTCGCAGTAGGACCATATCTGTATTAGGATCAACTAAAATGTCACAAAACAGTGAGCAATCTTTCAAGTTCTCCAGAATTCTTCATCAAGCAAGATGTTTTAGTGGGGAAAGGAGGGGGCGCTGGGAGTGCTGTAGTCACTCCCCAAGCCTGAAGCTCTTGAGCTAAAATGCAGGGCTTTTTTGTAGGCATAATTTGTTTCGTTTCTCAAGATGCAAGGCAGATTGTCAGATGTTTTCAGGACAGGACACATTTTTAAAATTAAAATCTAGTAGCCATTCAGTTCTGCCTCCAGCCTTAAGGTCTTTGGGGAGCCAGAGGGCACAAGTAAAGGGGTGTGTGGCAGTCTTTGTATTAGCAAAGCTGGATATTATTTTTTAAGTGGTGTGCCAGGTAAAAGTCAGCTGGAACAAAAACTGGGTACCGTTATCTAGTGTTTGGAGGACACTGAATGCTGAAATGGTGAAGTTTCTGCCAGATACAAGAGTACTGGAGAACTGAAAAGCTTGCTCCCTGTTGTGCAATATTTTTGTTAGTCCTACTAATGGAATTTCCCTATTGTGGAATTTGTTTTTTTAATGAGTCAGCACAGCACAGCTACAGGGAAATGTGCAAGCAGGGTTTCTGTTTTTCTATTGGCTCTTGGTGGATGGAGAGGGAAAGTGGGAAAGAAGGCTGGATCTGAAGCTTGCCCCAGAATCCATTTATCTGCTTAAACTCTTGTCAAAGTTGAATTTCTAAAACTCCAATCCTCTACTCACAGTATGAGGAAGCAAGTCCCCAAGGAGGTTTACTTCTGGTTAGTCTTGTATAAGATTCCATTCTAAGTAATTTTAACCATATCAGACATATTTAATTTTTTTGCTATCCCACATTGAGTTATAAAGGCCCATCTGCACACCTGGAAGTTCTTTCACTATAGAATTTTGTACTACAGTCCTGCTTTGTTCCTCTTGATACACTTCCTAATCTGAAAATCAAAATTGCCTCAGTCATGAGACTTTAATTGGTAGAACAGGCTTTAGGGAGCAACTTGTTAGCATTTCTCTTTCTATTATACACAAATGGGGCATAAAAGCAGGAGTTGATGCAGCTTCAAATGATGATTTGGTCATCCGCCTTACCTGTCCTCCTGGTACTTCAGGTGGGCTATCAAGTTTTTAAAATATGTTTCCTGAAAGTGCCACTTATATGTTCATACAGTTCTAAAGTAAAGGTAAAGGAACCCCTGACCATTAGGTCCAGTCATGAATGACTCTGGGGTTGTGGCGCTCATCTCGCTTTATTGGCCGAGGGAGCTGGCATACAGCTTCCGGGTCATGTGGCTAGCATAACTAAGCCGCTTCTGGTGAACCAGAGCAGCGCACGGAAACGCCGTCTATCTTCCCACCGGAGTGGTACCTATTTATCTACTTGCACTTTGACGTGCTTTTGAACTGCTAGGTTGGCAGGAGCAGGGACTGAGCAACGGGAGCTCACCCCGTCATGGGGATTCGAACCGCTGACCTTCTGATCGGCAAGTCCTAGGCTCTGTGGTTTAACCCACAGCGCCACCCATGTCCTGCAGTTTTAAAACTCACTCTTTAAAACAAAGTGGCCAAATTGCCTGATGAAAGTAGATTCATTATGTCACAGGTGCCAGCCAGTCAAAGTTGTGCACAGACAGAATCTGATGCAAACTGGAAACTGATATCACCCTAATTTGAACTTGGGGAAAATTTGTCTTTATTGCAGTGTGCTTCCTGGGTATAGCCAAAGGGAGGCAGGGAGGGGCAGCTGCCACCCCCATCAAGTAAAACAGAAGGAATACTTAACTGACCAATCACAATGGTTCTGCCCCCACTAACAAAAGTCCTGCCCCCCCAACAAAAGTCCTGGCCGCACCCATGGTGTGCGTCTATAGTTGTCTCACTTCTCAATAGTGTTTCATTTGCTCTCAACCTAAAATAATTCTATTTCATTTCATTCTAGCTCATGTTTTCTCTTACATATCCCTCTGCAAATTTAGGGGTGCTTCATGACATGACGTAGCAGCCTTGGTATGCCACTGACTGTGCACTAGACAAAGAACCCTTGGCAGGGAACCACGGCTAATCCCCACAGCCTGAAGCAACCCTTAATAAAGAAAATGTTCTGGTTTGTCAGTATGTTCTGATGGTGTTCTGATGGTGTTTCCTGCTTGGCAGGGGGTTGGACTTGATGGCCCTTGTGGTCTCTTCCAACTCTATGATTCTATGATTCTATGACCATTTGGAGAGCCACAGGTTCTTTACCATGTAGTAGTTTTGAGAACAAGTTATTCTCTAATTGCATGCTGCATTCTTTGATTCATATACAAATGTGGGAAGATGTGTGTGAGTGGGGAGGGGGGACCCAGTAGCTCAGTGGGCGCAAGCAAGGCATGCTGTTTCCCTTCTATTTCTCCTCAGTGTGACATGGAAGGCTCAGGTCCTGCTGCCAGCAGAGAGTGCCTCAATACCTTAAGTTCATAGCACACAGTCTTCTCACAGCGGGAGGCACCGGATCACACTAAACAGGCATTAAGTGTGTCCAACGCAGTGGTCATGTGCTTGTTCTGCAATTCCATAGATAACACCATAAAAATTTAGTACTGATTCATACCCAATGCACTTTACAACAGAAGAAAGTGATGCTGCAGAAAAGGGATAAAAAAATGTTCAGAGTTGAATCATTGTCAGACACACATTGCTTACTTGATACAGAATGCATAACTATATGAAACATGGATGGGGAACCTGCAGCCACACACAGCCTGATGTTGATGAACAACTCCCATCATCCTTGGCCATTGGTCATGCTGGCTGGGGCTTATGGGAGTTGGAGTCTGACACCAGGAGGGAGAAAGGTTGTTTTCTGCTGCTCCAGAGAAGCGGACACGGAGCAATGGATCCAAACTACAAGAAAGAAGATTCCACCTAAACATTAGGAAGAACTTCCTGACAGTAAGAGCTGTTCGACAGTGGAATTTGCTGCCAAGGAGTGTGGTGGAGTCTCCTTCTTTGGAGGTCTTTAAGCAGAGGCTTGACAACCATATGTCAGGAGTGCTCTGATGGTGTTTCCTGCTTGGCAGGGGGTTGGACTTGATGGCCCTTGTGGTCTCTTCCAACTCTATGATTCTATGATTCTATGACCATTTGGAGAGCCACAGGTTCCCCATCTCAGATATATGGCATATGTAAGCATGTAATAATAAAGATACATAAACTGTAGTGAAAGTATGTTAATGTTAATTCAAATTCTGCATTGGTCAGGAAAGTTAGTACCAAGCTCTTCATTCCTTATGTATATAATTGATTTGCTACATTAGCTTTTAGAAGTTTGCCTGCTGTTTGTGGAAGACTTTTAAGCACTTATTTTATGCATTGATACTTCCCTGGAGCCCTTGGAACGGTCAGAAATAATATATAAATGAATATTTACAGTCCTGTAAGAGGAGCTCTAGAAAGCATGGATGTTTTCATATTCCTGATGGAGAGTTTGTGTAATCAGGTCTTTTAAACAAAATATTTATGTAAAAAAGAGTTCACATTTGGAACTGCTGAACTATCTACCTGGCTTAGTAACCCTCATGAGATACTGATGGCCAAGAAGCAGCTGGGGGGGGGGGGGGACAAGAGAAAGAGGAAAGGCTGCGTTTCACTTTTTTCCTGCCTTTCAGCTCCTTAGCTGGTCCTGTGGAAGCAGCCTTCCAGTGGTGTTAAACTTCCTGTTATTTGCTAGTTAGAGACCAGGGGAGTTTTTAATCAGCTCTTAATATCGGATTCCTTAAACATGGCTCTCCCCTCCACCCAGCCTTTTATTTTTAACCACTGCCTACAGTTTATATTTTCCTGTTGCATTTAGATATGGAAACCTGGAGATCTCAAACTGTGAAGAAGATGGGAGCCAGAACTCTGCTGAGACCAAAACACTGCTCAGGAAGTAAGTGTCGCATTTCTCTGAACAGCAAAAATCACAGCCAGAATGGAATACTGAGAAAAGGATGTGGTCAGCTAGTCCTTGGTAAACTTTACATCAATCGGCTTATTGCGTGCTCAGCTGCAGAGCCTCCACCACCCTGGGGCAATGGCTCTGCATGCAAAGTTTAGGTGGCCTAACAGGGATTTTGTGCAGAGTAGCTGTTTTTTAAGGAGAGTAAGGACATGAGAAGCTGTCTAAGGGCATCCAGCTTGGCTTGGGGCAGGCGGGGTGTTTGTTGCCCAGGTAAGACAGGGAAGTGGCAGGACCTTCTGTTTTTTCCGCTGCTAACGGAATGCCCAAATCAGCAGCCATCTGTTGGAATAAACACAACACATCCTGACAGGAATCTGAACCTGTTGGGCCAATAATCATCTAAATAAGGTGTGATATGCCCGGAACAGGACTTCAGCTTAGTGGCCCATTTTACAAATGTGCTGAAGGTTTCAAAGGCTGCGCGTGTGATAGAGCACCCCATAGGCATTGCCTTATCCAAGTGCCATTGATCCTGGAATTTGAAGCCTAGCAGGTGAAAGTCACTAGGATGAACAGGAAGCAGGCGAAAGGCCAACTCCATGTTACACTTTGCGAGCAATGCCCCACATCCACCCTCCTTGATCAGCTTCATCACATGGTCAAAGGAGGCATAACACACAGTACACAATTCCTGAGGGATGACGTCATTTACTGAGCCCTGTTTTGGATGGGACAGATTGTTAATCATGTGGAACTCACTGGGCGTCTTCTTGGGAGCAATGGCCAAAGGTGATACATTGAGGTTATCGAATGGAGCATGAGAGAACGGGCCCACTATTCTGCCTAATTTCCCCCCCTTTAGAATCTTACACCATGCCACCTCTGGCATTTCCCTGACCGATTTTTGAATAGATGAGTTAGTGGGAGGAGGACACCTGCAGCTGGCATACGGAAGCCCTTGCTAAAACCTTTTACCAGTTATTCTATGGCCGCTTTTATCACGATACAAGTGAAGAAAAGGGAGCATGGCAGGTAGGGAGACAGATGCAGCAAGAGAGGCACCACGTCGGGCCACAACCACCGCTCATCGAGGAGGTACATTAAGCAGCCATTACATAAAGGAAGGCCGCAACTTTGTTGCAACTGTGCAAAGGAGTAAACACCAGAAGCGCTGATTGCCACAAAGGAAGCCAAATGCAGGGACCAATACGTGAAGAGGTTTATGAAAAGCAAGATAGCATTACTGATGCTACTAAAGGTCAAGAGCACAAGCTTATGCATGTCTGCTCAGACCTATGTCTTATTGAGACCCTTATAATTCTCTTGGGAGTTCCACTTCATCTAATGGTACATGAAAATACGGATGCTTCCAGATGGGAGTTTATTATGGAATCGGTGGTGCTTATGTCCACAGGTCTTTAGTTTTGTTTTTGTTTTGCAGTATTTAAACAAGGCTGTGATCATCAAAGTGCCAACAGAAATGACTTCCTCTTTAAACATTTAATCCAGATTTCCCCTTACCAAGGAAAATCCAATAGGTACATAGGAACATAGCAAGCTGTCTCATACAGAGTCAGGTATTTGGCCCTTCTGACCCAGGGCACCCGTGCTTCTCAGACTGTCTGCTGCGAGGACAAGCAGTTTATTTTCTCTAGTGGGCCCTGGACTGGATTTGGTCACGGAAGTGTCCCACCCAACCTGGGCTGTAGTGGAGTCAGGGACCAGCACTGGGCTGTGGACCACCACTCTGAGCAGCCCTGACCGGCAGTGGCTCTCCGGATTCAGACAGGTACTGAACTTGGGGCCTCCTGCATTCAAAACAGACACTCTCACCACTGAGCTACTGCCCTGTATAACCAATTATACATCTGTAGTCACTGCTGATACAGAGGCATGTTGGCACATTTTGCAGGATTGGTGGCATGTCATGCGTCTGGTGGGTGTCCTCTATTGCCACACTTGTTTGTGCCTTACAATCTAACCATTTTGTTTCTGGCAACTGCCAATATTGGAATCCTATTTCTATTTATTGTTGCATGTTTGGGTTGGGAGAGAGACTCAGGATCTCCATGCTGAAAATGTGGGGGGTTACATGTGTAATTGTGGTGCCTCATTTGTTTTGGGGAGGTTTGGTCCTGGGAGCCAGTGCAGCAGAGTCATTGTTTGGCTGTTTGGCATGTTCTGCTTGGCTCACAGGGTTCTGCTGCTTGGAAGCCGGGACCAGATTGGGTCTCCCGTTGTCAATCCAAAGGTGGAAGGACTGGCTGCAACCATGACTCTTGCCACCAATCTGCTTTGCAAGCAAAATAAAATAAAATAAAATAAAATTGTTTGCCGATTTGCACCAGCAAGTGAGCACTACTGTTTTGAGCCCATGTTTTCACCTTCAGATAGTCATGCTAAATGTTGAGACTACCGTCCCCAAGGGCTGCATTTGCATATCATGATAAACTGTCTTATCATGACTGGAGTGAGCCTACTCTTCTTAACTCATGTGCTCTCCTCTCCCCTCTCCTGCTCAACAGCCACAAGGAAGGAATTGGGAAGCTTTTCCTTTTGCTTTCTGTTAACGCTGGTTTTTCATATTGTTCAAACCCAACTAACTGCAGTTAGTCTTAGCTACTGTTTGCTTGAAACAAGGCAACTTAAAACCAAGGCTTGTTTAAATAACCACAGTTAAAATTAACCACAGTTTAAAGTTTAGTCATAATTCTAGAATGTGGTTATTTTATTTATTCATTAAATGTGTATACCGCCCTTCATTCGAACATCACAGGGCAGTTCACAACAAAAAATACAAAATGAGACCACAAAATACACTATACCACACTGACTCTAAAACTTAAAATCCTGGCAGTAAGAATAAAACTAGGGGTGGGCGTGTCTATTTCAGGATCTGAAGATGCTTATAGTCTGTCTTTCTCACCTTTCCAGAAAGAATAGTATGGCTTCGGGCAAATGGATTAACCTTTCAGGCCTTGAGAAATGTACCATCTTGGCATATACCGGTACACTGTGTTTTCCTGTGTAGATCTGACTAGCTCTGTTCTTCTCATAGAATCATAGAATCATAGAGTTGGAAGAGACCACAAGGGTCATCGAGTCCAACCCCCTGCCAAGCAGGAAACACCATCAGAGCACTCCTGACATATGGTTGTCAAGCCTCTGCTTAAAGACCTCCAAAGAAGGAGACTCCACCACACTCCTTGGCAGCAAATTCCACTGTCGAACAGCTCTTACTGTCAGGAAGTTCTTCCTAATGTTTAGGTGGAATCTTCTTTCTTGTAGTTTGGATCCATTGCTCCGTGTCCGCTTCTCTGGAGCAGCAGAAAACAACCTTTCTCCCTCCTCTATGTGACATCCTTTTATATATTTGAACATGGCTATCATATCCCCCCTTAACCTCCTCTTCTCCAGGTTAAACATGCCCAGCTCCCTTAGCCGTTCCTCATAAGGCATCGTTTCCAGGCCTTTGACCATTTTGGTTGCCCTCCTCTGGACACGTTCCAGTTTGTCAGTGTCCTTCTTGAACTGTGGTGCCCAGAACTGGACACAGTACTCCAGGTGAGGTCTGACCAGAGCAGAATACAGTGGCACTATAACTTCCCTTGATCTAGACGCTATACTCCTATTGATGCAGCCCAGAATTGCATTGGCTTTTTTAGCTGCCGCGTCACACTGTTGTCTCATGTCAAGTTTGTGGTCAACCAAGACTCCTAGATCCTTTTCACATGTACTGCTCTCAAGCCAGGTGTCACCCATCTTGTATTTGTGCCTCTCATTTTTTTTGCCCAAGTGCAATACTTTACATTTCTCCCTGTTAAAATTCATCTTGTTTGTTTTGGCCCAGTTCTCTAATCTGTCAAGGTCGTTTTGAAGTGTGATCCTGTCCTCTGGGGTGTTAGCCACCCCTCCCAGTTTGGTGTCATCTGCAAATTTGATCAGGATGCCCTTGAGTCCATCATCCAAGTCGTTGATAAAGATGTTGAATAAGACCGGGCCCAAGACAGAACCCTGTGGCACCCCACTAGTCACTCTTCTCCAGGATGAAGAGGAACCATTGATGAGCACCCTTTGGGTCCGGTCAGTCAGCCAGTTACAAATCCACTGAGTGGTAGCATAGTCAAGACCGCATTTTACCAGCTTCTTTACAAGAATATCATGGGGCACCTTGTCAAATGCCTTGCTGAAATCAAGGTAGACTACATCCACTGCGTTCCCTTCATCTACCAGGCTTGTAATTCTGTCAAAAAACGAGATCAGGTTAGTCTGACATGACTTATTTTTCAGAAATCCATGCTGACTATTGGTGATCACAGCATTCCTTTCTAGGTGCTCACAGATTGTTTGCTTAATGATCTGCTCCAGAATCTTCCCTGGTATTGATGTCAGAATGACTGGGCGGTAATTATTTGGGTCCTCTCTTTTCCCCTTTTTGAAAACAGGGACAACATTTGCCCTCCTCCAGGCTCCTCCTCCTCTTCTCCCTCTGTCCTTTTGTTATGAAGTACTTTGTATCACACGAGACAATTTAAACCTTGTCAGATATGCCTAGGAGACTTTAGCATAATATTGCGGGTACATAAACTGGCTGATAGCCAAAAGGGGCCTGGGCATGACTCCAGACTGAGCCACTGATTCCTGTCTGACTCTGGGCAAGTCTCTTGACCTTCGTATGTTTTGGTCAGTCCAGCTATAATATTGAACTAAATTGCTGCAGATGGGTCCCCCCCTTTCTCAGACACAATGGATATGTTTTGCTAGGTTTCATGGGAAAATTAGTTGCTGCAGATATGAAACTTGGTGATATGGACTTGCTGCAGAGTGCAATACAAGATACGAAATGGTTTTCGGCCTTGAGTATATGTAAATGAGTATGTGTAGATTGTAGACTCCTCAGAGCAGAAGCTTTTCCTTTTAAAATTCTGGCAAGCTCCAAAGCGCATTGATGGTGCTGTGTAGATAAAACAAAGATAAAGAATCATATTTGCATGTTGCAAAAAGGCAGCACCCAGGGGCCTGGCTCTTGGGTGCATTTATCATATTGCAGAATATTAGAACCTGCAATAGCAATGGCTTTAATGCAGCCTTGGGACTCTTTTAACGAAATACCGGTAATTACATTATTTCCTAAAACATAATAGATGGTTAATTTTCCTATCATCCTGTTTATGCTGCTTATTTTTTATTATTAATCCATGCAAAAATACAAATTGTGTTTTTTGTTCCTTTTTTCTTGGCAAAGTGTTTGAGTTTGTGTGGGACTCTAAAGCACGCCCTGCAGGCTATGCCTTGAGCAATCTGAACTGGAGGGGGTGAGGTGGGCTACCCCATTGGCTTGGCAATATACTAACTAGCTGACAAGGCAAAAATGACAGAGAACAGTAACTGAGGGTGAGGGCAGCGGTCCATAGCATCCTCCTGCTCACTGCTGCTTGGGTGTAGCAAGGGTTTTTGTTTGGAGGGGGGGTCAGCTGAACTTTTTTTACGGAAACCATCAAAGTGGCTGAGCTTTTTTAGGAGATTCCCCCCAAGTTGTTGAGCATTTTGGGGGATATCAAAAAGAGGACATTACAGGGGCAGGCTTTGCTTGGGGGTGTCAGACAATACCTCTGAAGCAAGAAGCATACTTCAGTAGGCAATTACCGGCTTACTGGCAGTAGCATTATTATTGTAACACTAAAAGACCAGATCAGGAAGAGTTAAAAATAACAGGGTGCAAACTGAAGTGAAATGGCATTGAGACTGTAGAATCTTAATCCAAACTGGTACCAAGAACTGGATCACATATCTAGTAACAGTCTCTACGCAGATTAGATGTATTTCATTCTATTTAAATTATAGTAATCATTCCTACTGTAGCACCTAGATACATACATTCACATATGCAAACTTAATGTAAACTCTGTTCTGTTTTGGGAATGTATTCTCTCTTGGCATTGTGTAAGTGGCAATACTAACTACAGTTGTTTTTTAAAATGATGTTGATGATGATGATGCACTTTTCAGCTCATGGATTCTTTGTGGGCAGGATCTTTTTTGCCCTTTGTCTCCTCTTGGGTTTATTATTCATCCAGTAAAGCACGGTGTCCTGTTTCAGTGTTACATAAATAATTGCACCAAAGGAATGGACTTAAGAGAAGCAGCCACTGAATGAATGTGAGATGAGTGAAAGCATATTGGCTGAAGGCCTCCAGAGCCTGGGAAACCTGCAGAGGGATATGTTTAAAGTTTTGTTTATGCTGTTGAATGCAATCAACTTTCATTCTTGCAAAGAGTAAAATAACAAAAGAAACCAATGTGGCTGAAATGAGGAGACAAAGGGCCAAATGGTGGCAATTAAGAGAACGAGAAAATGGGGAAGGTTATAAAAACAAGCCAGATTATTTGCACAATGGGGAAAGGAGGAAAAGTGAGTAATGGCAACAGTGGTTGAGGCATGGTCAATTTAAAAGCAAATATCATTAAAATGTAGAGGCCTGGCACAACATTCAGCAGTGCACCCTGGGGACCTAAGTGTACTGTCAGTTGCAATTATGGGGAAACCAGATATTCCATGGATCTTTAGTTTTCATGCATGCCCACATAGAAACCAAGGACCACCATTCTAGAGGAGACCACATACTTTGTGTGTATATGTTACAGATTGAATCCAGAGGTTCTCCCAGCAATGCAGGTGTGGGATTTGGTACTGCAGCAGCAGGCTCCATAGGGAGAAACTTCTTAGATTATTTTAGGAATGTGTCTTGGAAGATGACAAAACTACTATCTGTAATAGGGTGTGAATATTTGTTAAATGTTCATAGCCATTTAGACTAGTTGATGGCCACCTGGCGGTATGTGGGCTGAGTTTTGCCCCCAGTACTGGCTGCATTTCAGCCTCCCTACCCTTCCGTATCTGCGCAAGGGAGGAAACTCCCATCTCTCTGGGTGGGCATGCACAATGGAATAACCACCCTCCTCAGTGTTTGATGGACAAAAACTGAAGCAGAGGTTGTGGTAGTTCATTGGCAAGGCAAGGTACATGTCTTTCTGCAAGATACAAAGTGCACATATGAACCGATCCTTGATCCAGTGGGTGCCAAAGTATATGACTTCCCAAGTTGATCTTATTGTCCCGTCTCGCCTCACAAAATGAGGCTGCCATAGTCTGGTCTCATCAAAGCACCAAATATCAAACAAAATAAGGGCTAAAACTAGTTGAGCTTCAAGCTTTTGGAAGCTGGCCTCTTCTTCCTCCCCCTTTCCCAGCCTTGTTTGTTATTCTCTGTAGAGGGCATTATCAAGAGCTTACTAAAGGGTGGAAGTACAGTGGTGCCCCGCAAGACGAATGCCTCGGAAGACGAAAAACCCGCTAGACGAAAGGGTTTTTCATTTTCTGAGGTGCTTCGTAAGACGGATTTTCCAAAGGGCTTGCTTCGCTAGACGAAACAGCCCTGCCTCTCCTGTCATGGCGACGGTCGCACGCTCGCTTCCCCGCTCCTCCGGCTCCCTCCCACCTTCCGGCTGATGGCTGACCTTCCGGCTGCCTCGCGCCGCTGCCCACCGCCCTCGCGCGCTCCCCTCAGGAGCCGTTGCCGCCAGCAGCCAGCGCTGCAGCCGGAGTCGCGCTCCTGAGCCCCACGGGGACCAGGGTGTTGCCTGCGTGCGCCTGGACATGCACGCGTTCTTGGAAAGCGCAGGCCTGCGTCTGCAAGGGAGAGAAAGGATCCCGGAGCTGAGATCTCCTTGCAGGGTGGGGTTGTTGGGGCAGGCGAGGAGGAGGAGGAGGGCTCCTCTAGTCTAAGCGAGGTGGGTTCTTCCCAGCCCATGTGGTTCTCATTAGAGTCGGCAGCCAAGGAACTCCGAGCTGGAGAGACCAAACCAGAGAGCGCGCGCGCGAGAGAGAGAGAGAGGATTCTGCAGGAGGGGAAGAGGGGAGCGAGAGGGCAGCAGCTGCGTCGTGCGGTGTCCACAAGGCGCGGTGAGTCCAAGGACCGGCTGCGGCAGCTGCCCTGCTTCTCCCCACCCCTCCCCGCCGTGGTGCTTCGCAAGACGAAAAAAACTCGCTCTACGAAAAAACTCGCGGAACGAATTAATTTCGTCTTGCGAGGCACCACTGTATTTGTGAAGCACAAAACTCTCAGCCTGCATCTGCAAGCTGTCGCCCTCAAAAGCACAGCCAAGGATCAATAGTGTGTTGTGGCCAAGACAATTACTATAAGCAAAACTTTAAACAAATGCATGGTTCATAGAAGTGAGGTTTATTAAAAACTTTGCAGAGAGCCATCTCTCATTGTGAATAATGGAGTCAATTATGGCAGTGTTTTTTTGTCTGAGAATAAGCCTCCTAGCTGTATCTGTGTCTTTGACTTGTCAAGAACATGGAGTTTCTTCGCAGGGACCATTCAAGCTGCTGCAAGGTTTGGGTGCTTGTCCAAACTTTTTCCAGAAAGTGTTCCTTCCTAATACACTGATTAAATAGTCAGCTGATAGGAGGTCAGTGTGCTACAAGCACTGTCCGCATAGCTTGTCTTTTTAAGTCCTTACTGACTGACATTATTTTGTTGGTGAAATCAGTCTATGATAACTTTCATTTCAACTCCTCTGTGAGTGCCGCTGTGTACTTCATGCAGAAATAAAATAAAATAGTGACTTCTACACTTTCCCACACTTCAGGATAAATCACAAGAAAATCACATGAGTAAAACACATGAGATACATGCACAGCACATGCATTTTGGCATGAGTCTGCCACACGGTTATGCCAGGTTTCAAGGGTGCCTTCCTGTATCCAAGGAAGTTCAACCTCTTACCAAAACACTTAGCCAGGAAAGCCTGGCTCCAGGTGCAAGCCAAGGTCACACACAGATAATCATTCTGAGTCCAAAACAAGTTGAGGAAACACTTTCAAGGTCAAGGTCTCAGATTGTTCCGCAAAGGGGAGCAGCAGGACCAAGGAGCCAGGGCTGGTGTTGTTTCCAGCAACTGGGAAGATCTATCCTCTGCCTGGGCTACTTTTTTGAACCAAAACAGTGTTGACTGCCAAGGTGATTTTCAAAATCTAATTGAGTTGGGGAATTTTAGTTTTGAAAATTTGCAGTCCTGAAAGCTGGTATGTTTTAACTTATTCTTGGCTTCTCTTGCTTGTTTTTGTGTTATTTATATCATAATGGCCATTGATTACAAACAGTAAAAAATTTGACTGACTGGTATCACAGTAAGTAAAAGGTCTGGAGGCTATCTATTCCATTTTCTAAATGAAAATTTAAAAAACCCTCAAGGATGTAGCCTTGAATACCCCTCCCTTTAAATTTAGCCCCCTCTCACTGTAAGTTGGGGAAGCTGGAATTCTGTCAGAAACCCTCCTTCTGACATAATGTCTTCAGAATGGGATCTGATGGATCCCAGGCTCATGAGGGCTTACTGCCAGAGAGCAAAAGCTGAGCCCCTCCTACAGATCATTTCCTGCCCAGGAATATACCCCCATTCAGAAAGGGGACATGTATGAAACACTCCCCATCGTCTTGCTGATGTGCTCCTGGTTTGACTACTGCTTTTTCCCTTTCCCTTGCAAGGGAGAGCTCTTGAGTTTAAAATATTTAAAGCTATGTGTTTTGTAAGGCTCTTGCTTTTGTACCGTGGTCCTTGTTCTGAAAATAACAAGAAATGCCAGCCTTTTGAGTTTAGTTCTGCTTGCTTACTATAAGTATACCTGTACATTGAATGCTTCTATTATTATGGATAGTTACACAAGGGATTTAAACCTTAGTTCTGATGGGAAACTTTGGGCAAGCCTTTCCTTGATATCCAGAATGATATTTAGTCTAAATTTTTGGGAATTATATAGCATGAAGATACTGAAGAAAAAATGCTGTATAGTGTGACAGTTGAGCTTAAACGATTAGTGTTGCATGAGAAGAGAATGAGAAGTTTTTTCAGCACCTCCCTTATTCATTTTCATTGGAAAGTGCCTGTAGGGGCCTGTGTAAACTGCAAACAGTTTTGTTACGATTTAAATGTCATGACTTTCATTACAGCTTGCAGTTGCAGGGAGTCTTTTTCAGTCTGGGGCAGCATTCTGGGGGTCATATGCCAGCCTGCAGAGCAATGGATGTGACTCTCACCTTTTTACCTTCAAGTCACACAGAAGTAAGATGTAGGCATCTCGGCACCTCTCCATCCAGGCAAGCAAGAAGCATCATCAGAATTCAAGGACACATTCCCTCATATTTGCATAGGGGTGTCTTTAGTTTTAAAACTCATTTTAGCCATTGTGGGGCAAACTCTGAGGGGCTGCTGGGTACCACTGTCAGTCAGTTAGATTTACATTACTGTATTATTTTTTTAGTGGCCAGTTGCGGAAAAAAGAGAGAACAAATCTTTAGTCAAATTGTTCCACTGATGGAAATGGGAAGTGCAGTACTCATTGCCTGAGGGCCTAGCTGGCAGCTTGCCACCACCTGCTCCCCGGTAATTTATCAGAGCTACGGATGCACTGTTATTACTGTTCTTGTGCAAGTTTATTGGGATACAGCCCGAGAAGCCTGATGGTGAATCAAACCTTGTACAATGTGCTTCTTTCCAGTGCCATAGCCTCCATCTTGAGAGCCTGGTTGGACCAGTGCTCTGAAGACTTCCAAGAGCCACCCCATTACGTTTGTTTGAGAAAACTTTTGGATTATCTGACTCGGGTCATGCCGGGCTCAGACCCAGAAAGAAGGGCACGGCACCTGTTGGAGCAGTTTCAGAAGCAAGAGCTGGTGAAAAACAGTAAGTATTATCCTGGAATGTTACAAATAAATAATTACATGCTGCATATGTTTGAACAGCTTTGGGATCAATAGGATTACAGTGGCCAAGAGGATTGTATACTTTGCACTATATGCTTAGTGAATCTAAGTTATCTGCTGCTGTTCAATGAGAGGTAGGAACTCAACTGGAGAATAGCCCTCTACCCAAGGCATCATGGATTTTGAAGCAGCACAAACTCAGGACAAAAGGGAGAAATGAGCAAAGAGGAAGGCACGTTTGGCAAATCCTCACCATGAGCAACTCCCACCTGGAAACCAATGTCCCCGCTGTGGAAGGATGTGTGGATCCAGAATTGGACTCCACGGTCACTTACGGACTCACTGCTAAGACTGTGTTAATGTACAACAACCTTACTCTGCCACAAGTGTCACCAAAGAAGAAGGAACTCAAGCATTCACCACCAAGTCATTTGCCTTGTTTTCCTACATCACTGAAAATTATAAACGCCAGTTCAAAATTCCATGCTGGAGATGTTGGCATGTAGGTAAAGGTAAGGTAAAGGACCCCTGGATGGTTAAGTCTAGTCAAAGGTAACTGTGGGGTGCGGTGCTCATCTCACTTCAGGCTGAGGAAGCCAGCGTTTGTTCACAGACAGCTTTCCAGGTCATGTGGCCAGCAGGACTAAAGCACTTCTGGCAACAGGACACTGTGGTGAGTGCCAGAGTGTACAGAAATGCCGTTTACCTTCCCGCTGCAGTGGGTACCTATCTACTTGCTTTCAAACTAGCAGGAACTGGGACAGAGCAACGGGAGCTCACCCCATCATGGGGATTCAAACTGCCAACCTTCCGATGCGGCAGGCCCAAGAGGCTCAGTGGTTTAGACCACAGCGACCGTTGACTCAATGCACAGATTTTTCACTTCTGAAAGAGCCTTCTAATGTTACTTTCCTGTGATCAAGCCAGCTTTTTTCAGCGACGGCATTTGTGTCATGAAACGTCTTTCCTTAGCTGCTGTCATGACAAAGGAAGTGTCAGTGGTTGTTTTTTCCTATCTGAGTGGTGCATTGGTAACAGCCAAGGACAAAGGGAAAATTTATGTTACCAGGTCAAAGGGCCCACTGGAACAATTGTGAATAGTAGTGACACTGGAATGCTATGCACTGTGACAAGCCTGACAAATAGCCTTCCCCATCTCCCGAGACAGAAGGTTTCCTATGGGCAAAAATTAGCATTGCTAGAAGGCTATTGAAACCTGTGCAATGAACGTAACCATTTCAGTGACCGGCTTTCGCAGAAAGGCGGCAGGAAGTGGACAGGAAGCGACAATGCAAGATAAGAAAACAATACAATAAGGATCAGCTCTTCTGAGCCCCTTTAAACCTCACCTACTTGAATGTTCCAGAAATTATGACCAAATTACGCTGTTAATCAGCTGTGGCGCCAAATTGCTATTATCCATTTATTATCCTTTTTATTTTTATTTTTTTAAGGCTGACTGCATCATACCTAAATGGTTCTTCTCATCAGAAATTCCAGAGCCTACAAGTGTTGCTAATTTGTGTCTAATTATGTTCTTTTCTGGATTTGGTTCCAGCGGATCAAACAAAGGAAGTCTAAATACCAAGGTCTATAATTAGATATTCACAGGCTGAGCAATGGTTCCCACAGAACCTCCTAGGTACAGAAGCCTTGCCTCTAATTTCCCCATGAAAAGATTTAAGCATTTCTCAGCTGAGCTGCAGATGTTTCAGGGAGGACAATCCATCCAGATATTGAACACTTAAAGGAATAATATTGTTAGAAAAGTAACAATAAAATATGAGCGCCGATAGTTTGGGGGAAAGATTGAAGCTGCTTGTGTTGTTGTTGTTTTTATTAGATGGTTGTGCTTCTATCACAAAGCAGAGGCAATGGCACCCTCCCTCCCACCATTCTGCATAACTGGAACTCGTTTGTTTAATGATACACGTTTCTAAAATATTAGAAGAGACTGTCAGCTTAGGCAGTCTATGCAACACAGGCCAGGCTCCAAATCTCTGCGCAACTAATTCTTGGGGTGGGGGCCTTTCAAAATTTTAGTTTTTCTTGAACAGCGGCCCCCAGTCCCTCGCCACATGATGTGCTGCTTCTGAGATTGAGGGGAGTTTCCCAAGCAGCTGGTGATGGGATGTGGGTGTAGATGGAGGGGGGTGATGGTTAAAGCTATTCAAAAGAGGGAGGGGAGAAAGTTTTAAATTCCACTGGGTTTGGGCAAGTGTTGGGCCAAATAGCTTGCTTGATGCCGGTCCTGGGCTCCAACAGTTCTCATGGTTGGACCTTTTTAGGATCTGTTTTGCCTCTTGCCCTGGAACTTCAGGACTGGTACTTCAAGTAAGACATTCTGCACACTGACCCACCTGAACAAGGTTTACTCAACTCTGAAGCATAGAACCAACCGCGATGGAAATTGTTTGGAGACGGGGGGGGGGGGTGCTTCTGTGAGAGGAGGTGGGGTGCTGAGGGATAGATGTTCCTATCCCACAATAAAGAATTACACTAAGAGCCTTTTTGTCCTTTACCATTTTCACACATTTGCAGGTGTATTCTGCAACATGTCAGTGATACAATAATAGTGGATTACTGATAGATTAATACTAAATCAGGCATAGGCAAACTCGGCCCTCCAGATGTTTTGGGACTACAACTCCCACCATCCCTAGCTAACAGGACCAGTGGTCAGGGATGATGGGAGTTGTAGTCCCAAAAAACATCTGAAGGGCCGAGTTTGCCTATGCCTGTACTGTAGTAAACCATCCACACATCATTCCGCTTTATTAGTTCTGCAATACATCTCATGGCTGTCTAGAAGGACACTCTTGCACTGTAGTGCAACAAAAAGTGGGACAAAAATAACCTTGGAACATTTGTAGTATAAAAAAAGACTCACAGCGTTATTATGAATATAAAATCAGAAAAGTTCATGTTGCTTTACACTTGTTTCAGACTTTTAAAATGTTGTGTTTTAAAGTGTTGTGACCTGTTCTTAGGACCTTAGGGTGGGTAAATTAATAATAATAGTAATATCGGTTGAAAGAAGAGTGGGATCAAAATGTGATAAATAAATAACATAATCAGTTCCTATAGTTAACCTCTTCTGAAATATATGGCTTAGAAGCAAGGATTTGCTGAATCTCCACCCTCTTTGAAATGATTTTTGGACTTAACAGAAGAAAGTCTGTTTTCTTCTGGCCCAAGTCCATTTTATTAAGATAATGTGTCCTTAGTGCAGGAGATTCCTAGCCCTTCTGTCACAATCTTTTATCTGCCCTTCTGACGTTCAGGCTCCCCATGAGATTCTCCTGCTTCAACATAAGGTGGAGGTCATCATCATTATTTTGTAGCATACTGTGCCAAAGGGCTCAGGGCTATGCTGGGGATGTAAGAGGCTATGTTTGGTTCACTTTTTACTGCAGACCAATACAATCCACGTTCCCAAATGGATTTACAAATTAGAACACAAATCCCAGTTGGACTGTGGCCTTCTCTCAATTTTGCAGTGCACCTTTTGATGTGCAGGAAAGTGTTCACAAAAAATATATTTTACATTGAAAATGTGTATTTTCCAGAAAGAAGCCTGGAAAAATGAGTATTTTATGTAAAAGTGCATACAAATTGTGAACAATTTAACTGTGGACTTTTCATGCATTCTTTCCAAATATCATTAAAGCAGAATCCTTTGCCTACAATTGGTTCTGGACTTTTCTTTCCCATTCTCTCTTTCAGTTACTGAAACCTTATGCTTGCTTTTTGTCTCCGTATATACTCAGCGTAACAGGGTCCCAGCTTCCTCTGGCCTCCATAAAAGAGGTTTAGTAGGTGATGTTTTGCTGTATCTCACAGTATTATTATATTCTGGACAGATGGGATTCATGACGCCTTTGCCCTTGAAGATAAAATGGAGATGAGTGGATCAGAAGAGTTCTCTTCTTTCCCAGAAGACCTTGTGGCAGAGCAGCTAACCTACATGGACGCGGTAAGTATAGCATATGCTTCAGAACGTGATTCTGAAATGTGTGAGAAGGCACAGATTCCTGCTGGACTCATCCCAGGCTACACTGTTAGATCAGGAAGGAGACGGTTCCTAATCTGTTCCCACAACTTGGGACAGTTGTGCTTTCTCATTGTGTTGTCTTGTGTTGGTGGGTGGGACCCAATAAGGTCAATTCCTCAATCATCAAAGGCTTTTACCATCTGATGGTTCCTTTTCTTGTAGCCTTTGACCCCTTAGACCTAATTGCAAGCACTGGCCATTTTCCTTCCCTCTTTGGACTGAAGACAATTCTGAGCCCTCCACTTGCTTACTAAAATGCAGGTAGAATTGGTCCTTAGTGAACTTGACCTCATGGGGAAGTGGGCTCTTAGATTACTTCCAATGACATGTCTGCCATGTTGTTTTGTGTGTGCTGAGATGGCTTCATTGTTTGCAATTGTCAGAGCCTAAACAACTTTGCCCTCCAAATTATCCTCAGGGTCCTCTGTGAGTTTTGTTGGTGAATACTCTCCGAATGTCTGACTATTATTTGGCACATTTAAAAGAAAAAAGCTCAGCAACAGCATTAGACATTCACATTTTTTGCAGTAGCAGTCAACACCTGTCAGGATCCATCAGGACAAGTGTAACTGGCATGCTATAGGTAAATTTCAATGTCAAATTTTGATTCTAGTCTTCAGATATCTATCTTCTATATTAAAATTTCAACATAAAAAAAATCTAACTTTCTGTAACTGAAAATAGGCAGGGTGTCAATTTTATTTCTTTATTTTTTTGCAAAAGTTCATTTTTGTTCTATTTTTCTAGTTAAATGGTAAAGCTGTAAATGGGGCAGCTTAGCTGGTAGAGCATGAGATTCTTAATCTCACAGATTGTCGGTACAAGCCTCACGTTGGGCAAAAGAGTCCTGAATTTTAGAGGGTTGGACTAGATGACCCTCATGGTCTCTCCCAACTCTTACAGGTCTATGATTCTATGACTTTGTGATATTCATCTTGCATCGTGTTCGTCGACATAAAGTTGTACTAGGTTACTAGCAGTGGAGGGCATTAGTCCATTATCCCCCCATCCTCAGTCTGCCCTCAGCCAGCCCCTGCCAGCCTGCCTTCTCCTTTGCAGCCACTCCAGGGGCCCCGGCACTGGCTGCCATATTCCTCCTCCTTGGTCTCAGTGCTTCCATCATAGCACTTAGCTGGGAGGAGAATGGGGACAAAATGAACACATTGGCTCTGGCTACGCCTTTGGTGGCCTTCCTGACTTCTGCCCTGCCAGCTCCTGTGGGTTACAAGTTGCCCATGAACTGGAAGCAAAAAAGTACAGTGGTACCTCGTTCCGGAGGTCCGTACTTAACCTAAAACTGTTCTTAACCTAAAGCACCACTTTAGCTAATGGGGCCTCCTGCTGCTGGAGCACGATTTCTGTTCTCATCCTGAAACAAAGTTCTTAACCTGAAGCACTATTTTTGGGTTAGCGGAGTCTATAACCGGAAGCGTATGTAACCTGAAGCGTATGTAACCCGAGGTACCACTGTAATCGAAATAGCTGCAAAATACCATATTGGCCCAAATATAAGCTGCACCCGAATATAAGCCGCACCTTTAAAATTCGGGGGGGGGGGGAAGAAAAAAAAGGCAATACCCGAATATAAGCTGCTCCCTTAAAATTCTGCAGGCACTCACACCCGTTTTACCATATGTCTGTTTCAGCAGTGATACCATAAGTGAGGTCGCTAATTTAAACTGCACTTTAACTTTTCACTGTCGGAAATTTTTTGGGGGGGAAGGGTGGCTTATATTTGGGCCAATACAGGTATGCCACAGCATATTAACAGATGATAGCTAAATTCAAACATAATATAAAACCATAGTTTGAGCTTCCAAAGCAGCAGACCACAATTTAGAGCTGCTTGTCACCTGGAAATAGATGTTTGCTTCCTTCCTTTGGTACTGTTGTACTTCTGACTAATGAATGAGCCCTCAATAGATGGCCACACTCAATAGATGACCTAATTCTACTCATGTATGACCAATTGAAAGTATCAAAATGTTTATGAAAGCAGACTGGTAGACGTCTGGTCTGCTTCTGCAGGTTCGAAATACTTATCTGATTCCATACCAAAGCAATTTGGCCATCCACTTCTCAGTGCTGGTGGACGGAATGAAAATGGTACATGGAATTCCAGCTGTCGAACTATTGTTTAATTGATATCAGATAGGACCCAGCTTGGCATTTAGATTCCAGATTTACTTTTTGGAATGTTTAGAAAATGTAGCTTGTTTCCCTAATAATGGAGTAATTCAGACAAAAATGCCTGAAAAAAAAAAAAAAATAAGACTGAATGTGGCAAACTGATTTTCCCACTGCTAAAGAGTCAAACTTCTTTCTAAACTGAACAGTGTCTTATCTCTCCATTAGTGGGAAATGCTGCTCCAAACAAAGGTTTGGGTGTATACATAATTCCTGGAATTGCATAATTGAACCCCCATTGTCACTTTGCCATGGCAGAAAATCTGTTTAAAGCCAGGGAGGTGAACCTCTTTCAGTCACAGAGCTACTACATTCTATTGTGCGCAACTTTTTTTGTGTGGGGACACATGGTGGTGATGGGTGGAACCAGATGCAAAAAGTGGGTGGAGCAGTGGATGTGATCCTTTCCTCCTGTCAAGAGTGTTTGTCAGGAATAAATCACACAGAGTGAAGTTATTTATTAGAAGAAACAAGGTCAACTCAAGAACGCCAGAGTCTTCTCTGTAGGTCTTGCCCCTATGAGGCAGCCTTCCCACAGCTGCCTAAATCTGCTCCTCCTGCGGGTCCTTCCCAAGCAGCCTGAGACTAGCCAACGCACCTGTCTCTGCTCCTCCCTCTTCATACCTCTTCTGGTCCTGGGAGACCGGGGGGGGGGGGAGCTTGTTGCCGCAGGATGGGGAGACCCCCTGGCCTCTTCACCAGCCTGACTCCTCTCTGCCTCCTGGCCTCCCTCCTCTCCTGCCTCTGCCTTTGATTCTGGACTTCTCTCTGCCACAGCCTCTCCCTGCTCACTAAACCCTGTGTTCAGCTTCGCAGATGTGCATTTCAGTGGGGATTATGAATAATATTGTGCTGATAATATGAATTTTGTGTTGTTGTAGAAACTGTTTAAAAGAGTGGTGCCCCATCACTGCCTGGGCTGCATCTGGTCTCAGAGGGACAAGAAAGAGAACAAGCACTTGGCCCCCACCATCAGAGCCACCATTGCCCAGTTCAATTCGGTGACCAAATGTGTTGTCAGGACCATCTTGAATGGAAAAGAGTTGAAAACACAACAGCGAGCCAAGATCATAGAGAAATGGATCAATATTGCACATGTAAATATGCATTTTGTACAAACTGTCTCCCTGGGAAAAGGAAATAATCTGTCTTCATTATGGGAAACATTATGTGCCATGCATCTTATGCTTTAATATTTTCATTAACGCTAAGCAATTTTTTTGTTTTGTTCTTCTACTCTAGGGTAGCTTTGGAAGTTGTAGTAGTAGTAATAGTAGTTAATAATCACATTTCTGTTTGTCCATCCTCTCCCCATTCATCAAAGGCATCCCATATGGTTACCCCATGTTATTCCCAAAGCCACCACCTAAGTCTATATGGCGAGACTATAAGTGGCAGTATGCTAGCCATCAAGGGAAGTACGCTGAATTAGCATTTGTCAGCCAAATTTGCTTTTTGGGTTCCATGCTTTTCCATGCCTAGAATCTTCTATTTGATGATGAAGAGTGTTGTGTGACTTAAAAGTAACACGAAAGCTTCCACAGGAGACAGTGATGTGAATATGTTTTTGAATAAATGCTCTTTAGTTCTCTTCAGCTTGGTCATAGAGGCCCACTTTTACTAATCTTATAACTGGAAGAGCTGGAAACTATTAAACTGCATCAACACCATTGCCACACACACACCAAAAGTTAAAAGTGAAGAAAACAAGAACAAGGTGCCAAAATCTACATTAAAGCTTATTTTTAGATGCTGGAAAGGGCCAGGGAGACACACTCTCTCTCTTTAAAGTGCTCAATATTTGTTCAGGTGGTTTTAGCAGTAAGAATTTACAGCAGCTGCCATACCCTAAAACAGGAAATCACCCATCGGTGTGTAATAATTGATATTTAACCCTCTTCTGTTTCTTAACCACCTCTTCTGCAGGAATGTAGGATCCTGAAGAATTTTTCCTCCTTGAGAGCCATTGTTTCAGCACTACAATCCAATTCCATCTATCGGTTAAAGAAGAGCTGGGCATGTGTCGCAAAGTAAGACTTTCCCACCTCTTCTTTGCAATGGAGAGCGACCTTGTTAACTGTTGTTGATCTTGCTGCTCCAGTGTGCGGGTCTCATGCCCAGTTCCTCCACAGTTGATTAGAGGGTCTGGGAGGAGGCGACAGGGTGTGAGAGGCAAAGTTGGCCAATAGCCTCAAGAACAGTCCTCCTAATTATGCAGATTAGTGAACATGCCTAGCCTAGAAATCTCTATAGGGAGAATATTGCCAGCTGCAGGCTGGCCAATTAGGACAAGGAAGCTCCCTTGCATAATGTGGTCGGCTTCCTGCAGTTCCTTCCCCTGACCAGAGTTGGGAGATGGTGGCATGCAAGCTGAACCCCGATCTGACATCCCTCCAGTCCCCAGCTTGAGAAAGCGAATAGGCAAGACCTTCAAATATCTGTGGCTGGTACCTGTAAGTTTCCCCCTGTGGTCACATAGCAGCTGTAATGGTTGAGGATCTTCATCAGGAAAAGTTCATGGAGAGCAGGATTAACCCACACACCCTGCACGCAACAGTGGGCTATGAATTGGAGCCCATCCCCAGTGGGTACTATTACAAACTTTTAAGAAAACAGGAGACAATCTGTGGTCACAAATCTTTCACAGCCATCTCCTTTTGTGTCCCAAGTCCAGCCACGGGCTCAGGTTCTGACAAGACAACAGTAGCACCACAGTCTGATCTCAACACGTTTAGCTTTTAATTTGTTTTGGGATATCTGAAAACCTCAGTTTTCAATCATTTTCTTTTCTCACAGGGACAGGATGTTGATGTTTGAGGAACTGTCAGAAATTTTCTCGGATCACGACAACTATTTGACAAGCCGGGAGTTGCTAATGCGGGTGAGAAGTAGTGGATATCTCAGTGGTGCATTAAAACATTGCTTTTTAAAACCTTGTGAGCACTGCTCTCAGCCAGCTAAAATGTACAAATGTGATGGGCTCCACTTGGATCAAAATGGAGCCAGACCTCTGATAGTTACCATCATAAAGGTCATAGAGTGGCTGTTAATCTGTGACCATGGGGAAAGCCAACGACAAAATCTGAAATGTGACTGATTTGGGATAACTAATCCCTTAAGGGGGATGGTTTGAGTTTTCTATTCTATTCAACTGAGATGGGATGGAAGATATTGACAAGCACCCAGAAACCATGGGAAGCCCGTGGAATATTCAGAGATATGTACCATAGGAAAACTCATATGCAAAGGTTGACAAAATATGGATGTGTAAACTAATGCTTGGAAGCCTTAGTGAGCTATTTTATGACTATGTTTTTTCTTTTAATATCAGAAACCTGTTGGAAAGACAATAATCAATTAGATGGATGGGAAATCTATGGAGAAAAAGCTGCATTGGCAGAAGTGTTACTCTACATGTCAACGAGAGTATTGAGTACAATAAATTAAAAACTTTAGGAGGAACAAAACTAATTGCAAAATCACTGTGTCTAGAAATACCTATTCAAATAAGAAATTGAGTACTTAAAACATGCACACATACACAGCCCAAGCTCTGAGAACAATTTTGAGCTTGATGTGGAGGCAGAATGTGAAAATATTAACTAGGTAAATGTTCATTCAGATCATGGCAAAGAGACAGCTTTTTTTGATATGATAATTATACCTTGCAACAGTTAGCTATAGCGCTTATAATAGAAGTGGGGATCCATAAATTAATATTGAGTTGTGCCCAGAATCTGGAAATGTTAAGTGTCACCAGAATGCTTGGAAATAGTGATCACAGTACTCTGAAATTCAATTTATAATGAATAGAAAATTTCCAAGGAAGGCCAGCAAAGTTTCATTTAATTTCAGTGGAAGAAAATTCACAAAAATGAGAGGCTTCATTAAAATAAAGTTGAAGGAGAGAGGGGTTGGACTAGATGACCCTCAGGGTCCCTTCCAACGCCACAATACTAGGATTCTATGACATGTTTGTAAGTTATTTAAACTTTAATTTATACCATGGATTAGAGAAGGTGTGGAACCATCCAAAGGATAACAACATAGTTAAATAATAGTGTGAAGGAAGCCATAAAAATTGTGGTGTGCGGTGAATTCAGATGAATCATGAAACAAAATGGGGCATTTTTAAGGGGTTCTGGGCTTGTTCAAGGCACCCTGAACTAAAGCAGGGGCCTGAAGCACTTAGTGGTACTTTGGATGTTAAATTGGATGTTAAAAAAATGCTACAGACAAGGATCTGCTAAAAGCAAAACTAATGTATGCAAGCTTATCATATAATGAAAACTGGGTGAGTTAGAAGAGCTCCATTGTGAATGAAGTAGAGAAGCTAAATGAATTATTTGCTCCAATATCCATTGTGGGAGATGTTGGAGAAAGACCCACATCTGAACCTTTGTTTTCAGGGAGGGCATCTGAGAAGCAGTGTCAGGTTGCTGACCCCTGCAATTGCACATCAAAGCAGCCTAGGGGACAATGGCAATAGGTTAATCAGCCTGTGCCAGAAGTTCAAAAAGTGTTGTGAAATATGGCTTCCATTCATACAGTTATTGGGAAAGTGCTCTCCAGGGCTGCAGTTGCTGGAATGTAAAAGCAAGCATTTTCATTTCCTGACTGTCTCCTTGTTAGTCAGCAGACCAGAGATATTAGTCATCATATCCCAGTGCAAGTGTACAAGAAACTGGTGCTTTTTCTTAATACAGCATTATATAATAGGGGAGATGTTTATTAGAACATATTTTAAAGTAAGTTAGGAACAAGATGTTTAAGAAGAGAGAAAATGTTAAGTGTTTAGAAGTGAGAAAGTTGTAGTCCAGATGTGTTTGACTTGGAGAAGATGGGGGATTGGCAGGACTCATGAACTGGCCTATAAATATTTTGCAAACAAGCTTATGGCGTTTTGGAACATTTTCCTTCACAATGCCAGGAAACAAAGATTTTTGAACCTCTTTCTTTCACTTTTTTTCCGGCAGTAAGCAATGTTTTCTGGACTTGAGAGAACAGTACATAAGTTTGCAATTGGCATGAGAAATGTTTGCAAGCCTGTTAGTAGCCTCTTTCATTCCTTGCCCTTTTCACACTACAGGAAGGAACGTCTAAATTTGCAAATTTGGACAGCAGCGTGAAAGAGAACCAGAAGAGAACTCAGAGGAGGCTTCAACTGCAGAAAGATATGGTGAGACTTCTCCCTTTCTTTTTATCTATGAGATAATCATAATATTAAGAAATTAAGATTTAGAGCAGAAGGTGCCCTTTTCTGAAGAGTATAAAAATAGAGCGATTGCAAAACAGGCTTGGAAATCTCCTAGTCCTGATGCGAATATAATGGTTTGGGTTTAGATGAAATTGAAAAACCCGTGTTTTCATTTCATGAATGAGCCTTCCCAATCCTTGGGCTCACATGCATTCTGTCCTGTTTCTTCCTCTTCCATGCCTGGGAGAAGATTGAAACCTCCTGCTTTTAAACCACAGCTCCCTGTGACATCAGAACTCAAGGAAATGTGGTTGATTTAAGCTGCAATTTGAGAGCAAGCCAGGATCGGAAACCATCCCCTTGGGAAACAAGTCAGAACTAGTATTTTGTTTAAAACAAATAAATTAAGATAAACCTCAGAAGTTAAAACATATACTCTGGGACCAAGATTATTTTATAGTACAGTACATTTAAAATCTGATGTGGGAGGAGGCATTGATCACAGTCAGCTTATGTTGAAATGACACCAGACACTATTTGGAAACTCATCTCTTGCCTTTTAAGTCTTCAGGCAGTTGGTATTTTACTGTATTGCAGAGTTTCTCAACCTATAATCTGTGCAGCCCTGGGTTCCTGCAAAGCTTATCAGGTGATCTTCATGAAAAGATGTAGAATGGTTGACAAGCTTCCTTGGAATAGAGCTTTTCAACCACTACACTCCAGTCATTACCCCGGCCATTGGCTGGAGCTGTTCGGAGTTGGAGTCCAACAGTATCTGAATGGCCATAGATTCCCCACTGCTGTCTTGGGTAGAAGTAAAGGGAAAAGCTTGTAATGTGAGCCACGTTCTTAGAGGGCAGGAAGGTTCCTATGAGGTTCCTATGAGTAGGCACTCAAAGCCTTGAAGGGCTTTGAACTGGACCCACAAACCAATTGGTAGCTGTTGAGGCTGAGGAAAGAGGGGTGACTTGTTTCTGCTCTCATCCTGTGCAGGGTGTGATGCAAGGCACTGTTCCTTATCTTGGTACTTTTCTGACTGACCTGACAATGCTTGACACAGCTCTTCAGGACTACGTGGAGGTAGGTTACACAACAGACCCACGAGCCTGCTTTCTGAACGTGATTGGTAGCCATTCCTAATAGCTGTGTGGGTTTCATCATAACAATTATAACAATCACGGGGGGGGGGGGATGCCAGAAGCAGGGGCAAGTGGAATCTTTATTAGGAAATAATTGGAGATTGCTATCAAATGGAATTTAAAGTGGGGAGTTCTCCCAACTACATCAAAAATGCAGTTTGTTTTCAAAACAGGTGGGAAGGAATATGGGTGTCCTGGATTATATGTAAATTACTTAGTTGGAATACTCTTGTGAAATATTATTCTGAAAGCTGAGTTATTCTGAAATCTACAGATTAATAGTATCCACATTAAGGTAGAAATACTCAGGACGCGGGTGGCGCTGTGGGTAAAACCTCAGTGCCTAGGACTTGCCGATCGTGTGGTCAGCGGTTCGAATCCCCGTGGCGGGGTGAGCTCCCGTCGTTCGGTCCCAGCTCCTGCCCACCTAGCAGTTCGAAAGCACTCTTAAGTGCAAGTAGATAAATAGGTACCGCTTTATAGCGGGAAGGTAAACGGCGTTTCCGTGTGCTGCGCTGGTGCTGGCTCACCAGAGCAGCTTCGTCACACTGGCCACGTGACCCGGAAGTGTCTTCAGACGGCGCCGGCTCATGGCCTCTAGAGCGAGATGAGCACGCAACCCTAGAGTCGGACACGACTGGCCCGTACGGAGTACCTTTACCTTTACCTTTACTCAGGAGCCAATTCACGTGGATAATTGTCCTCACCTGAGCATTGCAGGCTGTTGGATTCCACCTGGAATCCTGCAGCCAGTCTCCGTTCATATGAAGGCGGTTTTCATGAGAACCAGCATCTCCACACAGAGCACGGCGGCCCAACTATTCCTACCAAGTGGGCTGCAACCCGTAGGTCACACACTGCCATGTCACATGAGGGTGCAGTGGAGTGAGCCCCACATTTAATGGCTCCTCCCCAGCCCTCATGCTGCCTCCCCAAAGCCTACTAAGTAGGCACCAGGCTTTGGGAAGGAGGTGTGATGCTCTGGAAGGATCGCAGAGGTCTCCCACCTCCTTCCCAAAGCTGGGAAAGCACTAATTAGGCTTTGGGAAGAAGGAGGGAGGACTCCAGGACCCTGTCACAGCCCTCATGCCTCCCTCCCCAGCTTTGGGAAGGCAGAGCAAGGGCTGTGTGGGTCAAATGGTGGGCCTCCTGTTGAACCGCCCTGACATAGGGGCTTTACCAGTAGTGTAATGGAGGGAGGATGCAGCTCCAGGACTTTTCTTCAGAGCAGGGACTATGGTATTGTCCACAGAACCACCAGGTTAGCTCAGGGTCAAGCGACTGAAGAAGGTGACGACAAGACTTTCAGTTGGTGGCAGATTGGAGTAGCCAGTATGGTGCCCTCCTCCTGCAGCCCCAGGGATGATGGGAGTTGTAGTCCAACCATATCTGGAGGGCTTGAAAGATTAGTCCTTTTGAAAAGCAAGGAAAAAATGTGATCCTATAGCAAAATACATTTGAAAGCAGCTATTTTACTGTTAAAAACTCTATAATTATTAAATTGAGAACATAAATGGATTTTGAAACTAATCCTTCCTCTCTCTGTTTCTTGCAGGGAGGGCTAATAAATTTTGAAAAGAGAAGGCGGGTAAGTTTGCTTTTTCTTGACTGTGTTCCCTGGCTGATCTGCCCCTCATCCTCTTTTTGGCTTCAGAGGCAGGCAGGAGGTGACACAACTAGATAAACTTGCAAATGGAACTGCAAGGCAGCCTTCAGGGGACATCAGACACAGCTGGGAAACTTCCTCCTAATCCAAACCTCTGAAAGCACTTGAGTGCTTCCCTACCCCCACCTCCATTCTCTTCTGATTAGTTACACAAGGAAAAATCTCTTCAGATGCTTCCTATAAATTAAGTTTTGCTGTGTTAGGAAGACATCACTGAAGATATTCAGGGCACACGTAACATTAAAACAAAACAAAACAAAAAACAGTGTTTGGAGGGGTGTGTGTGTTCCAATGCTTAAAGTGGATTTTGGATTATTGTATTTAAATTAGTTTTGGCTCTCTGCTTTCACCTCGCTTCTGCCCATGCTTGGAGCTAAGGGTCACCCCTCTTGCTTTATAGCTTCAGTGTTGGGGGAAAGCCCTGGAGGAAGCTTGTATTGCTTGCCAGAGCCTGGCTGACCTCTCGTCAAGCCCCACATACACTGTGCAGCACTTCAGCATAGCCTGTGCAGCACGGATGGCCCCTTAGGCCCATTCATTTTGTTGAAGCAGCAGAGTTTGGGCACCTTTCATTTAGAAGACATCTTATTTCATTTAGAAGACATCTTAAGGCAGCTCTGTTCAGTGAAGTTTTTAATCTGTGATATTTTACCGTATTTTTTGTTTCTATGGAAGCCGCCCAGAGTGGCTGGGGAAACCCAGCCAGATGGGCAGGGTACAAATAATAAATTATTATTATTATTATTATTATTATTTCAAAACCAGGCTTAATGCTCTTGCAGGTGAATCTGTGTCGTGCCATCTTTAACTTCTCTGATTGTCCTGTAGTTTTCTGCCACTCTGATCTGTTAGCAACTCTGTGTTTAACTTTGTTCCCTTATTAATAGTCTAATTATTTTATTTCCTTTTTCAGGAGTTTGAAGTGATTGCTCAGATTAAGCTCTTACAATCTTCCTGCAATAGTTATTGCATGACTTCAGACAGAAAATTCATTCAGTGGTTCAAGAAACAGCGGCATTTAACAGAGGAAGAAAGGTGAGGTGAAACATTTCTATATGGTAGATTCCTCTCCCCTCTTGAAAGCACGCCTGTGCAAGTAGATAAATAGGTACCACTGTGGCAGGAAGGTAAACAGTGTTTCCATGCGCTCTGGTTTCCATTACGGTGTTCCGTTGCACCAGAAGCGGTTTAGTCATGCTGGCCACATGACCCGGAAAGCTGTCTGCGGACAAACACTAGCGAGATGAGCGCCGCAACCTCATAGTGAAATACAACAGGACTTAACTGTCCAGGGGTCTTTTACCTTTACCTTTTTTACCTTATATTGGTAAGAGGAGTGTATTGTGCTCCCATTTCACCAAGTGGAAATGTTCCAGGGGTAGCACTACTGGGTTTAGTCTGGATGAAAGAGCACTAGAGCCTTATAGTGGCTTTGTAATTTGTTTTATTTGCAAGCAAGCAAACAAAACTTATTCAAAGTAGTGATGGAGGACGGTTTTGTTCACGCTGCATTTTAAAGTGAACTAACCATATTCATACCTCCCAGACCAACACACAGATCCGATTGTAGTTGAAATAATTTTTTTAAAATAAATTAAAAAATTGTCCAGTAGCACCTTAGAGACCAACTAAGTTTGTTCTGGGTATAAGCTTTCAGGTGCATGCACACTTCTTCAGATACACTGAAACAGAAGTCACCAGACCCTTGTATAACAGTCGTCAACAGGTTTACCATACCCATCTCCTACTACCCTTCTGATAAAAACCCCACCCCGCCCTCCCACTGTATATAAGGGTCTGGTGACTTCTGTTTCAGTGTATCATGCACATGAAAGCTGACACCAAGAACAAACTTAGTTGGTCTCTAAGATGCTACTGGACAATTTTTTAATTTATTTTTTTTATTTATTTCGACTGCATCAGACCAACATGGCTGGTCCTGATCTCTTCCTGATCTCTGCCTGTGCTCATTCACATGTTATCTTGATCAGCTACATAGCTGCTCCCACTCTGCCCTGGTCACATTGATATCTGCTCCCCATGGGGTTATGATGGATCACATGGTTACATGTGAGAACATGTCCTATTTTGTTCAGATGAAGTGCATAATAAAAGGAATTACTGTGCAGCAAAAAAATGCAACTCAGTATTGATGCCATTTGCCTTAAGTAATTTTAATAAGAGTAATTGTTTTGTTTTTGTTTTTATTATATAATTTGAGTTTTTATCTTGCATTTTTATGCTGTAAACCATCCTGAGATCTATGGATGACAGGCAGTATACAAAATTATTAAATAATAATCATGCATAGCCAAAACGTTGCTTTGATTCAGGTACTTGATTTCACGTTTAGCAAGATTTTAATGTAGTCCTAACTCCAAAGTGACCTCCCTTTTGCAGCTATGCCCTCTCCTGTGAGGTGGAGGCAGCTGTTGACACAACGACCACATCACCAAAACCTCGGAAGAGCATGGTGAAGCGGCTTAGCCTGTGAGTACGGCTTGAGGGCGTTGGCGTGGGCTTGGGCGAACAGCACTATGAATAACCCCCCTCACCTCCAGAGAGGAGCTCACTCACACCTTCCTTTAGCCTGGGGTGATGTGGCAGCTAAGCCAAGGTTTGGTTTCTGGGATCATGGTTAAGCTCCTTCCTCCTTAACCACAGCCTGTAGCCAAAGAACAAACCTTGTGCATCTGTGCTAAACTATGGTTTACCTTATAGAATCATGCAAGTTACTCACATTTACCTAATTCCATTTAAAAAACAAGCCTTCACCCATGCATCTGAGGCTAGGAAGGACCTGCATCCAAGTTTCAGCACTTTAAAATCCCACTGCTTTAAGCCTGTGTTTAACTCTCCCTTCACATAAGGGGGCTTTAAAAAATAGAACTGCAACATCAATTCATTGAATTAAGGGATCAAAAATGTCCCCCAATTATGGTAATCAGGAATTTCCCTCACCTGTGCTGCACCTTGCTGCATATGCAGCTTTAATTGAGCATTGTAATTGATTAATCATCTCAAATGATGGTGGTGATGATGTGACTAAAATGTCTTTGCTGAAACAACAGCCTTCCATAAAGGTGCATAACTGTAGCTGGCTTGTGCTCTCACTTGATTGATCCAAAAGGCAATGTCCTGATGCACAAAATTTGCTTGAAGAAGAGGAAACCTTGAGTTAAAAACCTTTTGGGAATCTTGGCGTTTTGAGGCCCAGTTGTGTAAACACCCACAGACGTCTTTTGCCATTTTCTCAGTGAACATATGACATGCTTTGTGACTCACCAAGCCTCCCACAGCCCTTCAGGGGCTCAGTAAAACTCCTGTTTTCTACCTGCTGGGAACTGCAGAGAAACCAGGATGGTTGTCAAGGGCTTCTTGGCGAGGCACCATGTACAGCTGGCAGGGCTGGACTGCATTTTGCCCGGTAGGCCATAAGTTGTTATTTCTTTTACAAAAATGGTTGTAGCAAATGAAGAATAAACTGAAGATGCATAGTGCCTATGTTTAATTACGGGAGGTGAGGAAAATAGCCATTTTTACAGATTTTCTCTGTTTGGTGAAGAGTCTGGGATTTAGCTTATTCTACAGTGTTCCCAGTAATGGGTCTGTATTTCCTTGTTTCATTACACTCAGTTTTTTAAACTTCTCATAATCTCATAATCTATGTTAGTCTTATCATTTGGACACCTTTCTAGACCACAATAATGCAATCATCTAGTGCAGGAGCATTGATTTTCCTGCAATTATTATAACCAATTGCCATATGGGCATGTTATCATTTCTCTGTGTTCTAAGAGGACATGATCTTTTACAAAACTCAGTAGTGGATTTATGGGCAGAGTATATCCTGCAATGCAGTCAGTTTCACCTAATACAACACTCCAGAACAATCTCATTTTAGGGGATGACCAGAATATATGTATTCATAACTTTACATCACCAACAGACACAGTTTGAATCTTAACAGATATGATTAAGTCTAGCTGGAGTTCAGTGTCACCTAAAAATAAGTTTTTTCCCCGTTGAGTGTGATACTGATGGTTTGTTGAGGAGAATGTCTCTGGCCTAGTAGGCCACCAGTTGTACAGGCCTGTTCTATAGGGCTTCAGTTCACACCATATTAAATCTCACTTCTGAATGTACTGTTTGGAGATTGTGCATAATAGCAGTATCTGCTTTATGGGTGGAGTTATCTGAGGATACTTTAGACGTGTTCAGCATCTCTACTTCCCACCAGCACTTGGTGCCCTTTCATTTCCTCACTTGCTTTTCGCCAGGTTATTTCTGGGATCTGACCTAATTGCCAACAGCACCCCGACCAAAGAGCAGCCCAAGTCCACGCCAAGCGGGAGCTCCGGTGAAAGCATGGATTCCGTCAGTGTATCGTCTTGTGATTCCAACCATTCAGAGACTGAGGACATCTGCATCTCTCCCACAGACACTCCTGATGAGCCCCAGAAGAAAGTATGTATTTGCCAATGTCCAGAGAAGACCGCTCTTAATTTCTAGTGGGGTGGTGAGCCTGTGGGCCTGCCAGCTCCTGCCTTCCCCCTCAAAACAGCACTGGGCTGAGGGGAGAGGTTTAAATCTCTGCTGCATGCGTGAGAGCGGTGTCTGTTTATGTTTGGCAGTCAGTGTGTGGTTGAAGGAACTGCAGAGAGGCCACACCGACTGTGATAGGATGCTGCTTTATGTTTTGCCCATGCCCTCTGCCTGCATGTGGCTCTTCAAGGGTGGGCCTTTGTGTGTGCATGTGTCCCCCAAGCCAAAATGCTTCAGCCACCCCTAATTTGGAAGACGTTTCTTGGGACTCATCAAAGGCATGGTGTGTAGGCCACTCTTTGCGTAACTGAACGGACAGTGCTGAATTCCCCTGTTTTCTCTTGCTTCCATCATCTTCCTCCTTGTCTCAATCCCACCCCAACTTTTTTTCCTGCGCACCTTGTGGCATTGTAAAATTTATGAAAGAGCCTCAAATAGTTGAGCCCCGGGGAAACTCTAAGGCTTCTGTTTTTTTGGACAATGGTTAAGTTTCTAGCTATATACAAAGCCATGCCTACTGAAACCCCTAAAGACCTGTGCAAGATGCTCTCCTGCAGGTGGGAGAGCTCCTTTGCAAGATAAATACATTCTTCCAAAACATCTTTGAATCTGCTGCCATCTGCTGGCCTGCTCTTCTAAATGCAGGAAAGAAATTTGCAGTGCCCTTTAATGGGTACATACAGTTTTGATAGTTTGTAATTATTGGATAATTATATAAATCAAAAAGCCGTCTTAGCTTCTGTAATGGCTCTTCTCCAGGCAAAAGTTTAATATGAATGGTAATTAGAGATATAGGTCTAAAGGGCTCCCTTCATCTTAGAAGAACAGAAGGTCAGTGTAAACTTTCCATCTACCAAAGAAAATGGTGATATTCACTCATTAGATGGGTTGGCAGGAAAGCATTTTTACAGAGCCTACTAAATTCCCATAAACTTGTTGGTAAGAGCAGTGACATTTTTAAAATAGAAGGAAGGAAAGCCCACTTCTCATGGGAGAGTCCTCTGTTGAAAAACTCCTACCATCATCAAGTTCTTCCTGAAGATTACTTGGAATCGTCTTTCGTGTAATGTGAAGCCATTGGTTCAAGTCCTACCCTGGCTCCCCATCTTCCCTGTGGCAGCCCTTCAGATATTGGATGATGTCTATCATATCTCCTCTCCTCCAGGCTAAACATACCCAACTCCCTCCAGCATTCTTTATAAGACTTGGTTTCCAGACCCTGGATCATCTTGGTCACCCTCCTCTGCACAAGTTCTTCTTAAACTGTGGTGCCCAGAGCTGGACACGGGACTCCAGGTGTGAAGGCAGCAGGACTAACATGTCCCTTCATCTGGACATAGACTTATGGTGATGCAGTCTAGAATAGCAGTAGCTTTTTTTTCTGCTGCATCACACTGTTGACCGATGTTAAGTTTGTGGTCTATTCAGACCCCTAGATCCTTTTCATATGTATTGCTAATAAGCCAAGTGTCCCACATCTTATATTTGTGTATCTGGTTCTTCCTGCCTAAGTGCAGAACCTGACACTTGTCCTATTGAAATTCATTCTGTTCGTTTGGGCCCAGTTCTCCAATCTGTTAAGGTCACCTTGAATCCCGATTCTGTCTTCTGTGGCATTAGCTACCTCTCCCAGTTTGGTCTCTTCTGTAAATTTGATGAGCACCCCTGAATTCCTTCATCCAAGTTGTTTATAAAGATGTTGAACAATGGGCCCATGACAGAACCTGCAGCACTTGTCACTTTCCCCCCAGGATGGTGAAGAACCAGTTGTGAGCGCTCTTTGGGTTTAGTCAGTCAACCAGCTACAAATCCAATAGTCCAGCAGCATCTGGAGGGCCCACAGGTTGACCACAGCTGCCTCAGTTGAAAGAAAAAGAAAAAAACCCCACAACAAACCTGGAATGATCAAGGAACACCATGAAAATAGTGCTCTCTCATTTCTGCTTGCCATTTTTGTGCTGTACACCACAACATGGTACACAGAACGTCTCATGCAGTATATTATGGGACCACAATGAGATGGGGTCTCTAATATGTGGCACCACCCATTTTCTGTATTTCTGGAAACCCATGCCCTTTTTCAGATGATACTTCTGCCCTGAACTGGAGTGGATCCCAGACTTATGCTCTGTCCCCTTTCACTGCACATACAAGGAGGGAGATCCTGCTTTCCAAAGTACATGGATTTTCCAGTGGTAGTCATTACCTCTGACATTCAGTGCGAAGCAAAGGGCAGGAACCGCAGATCTGTTCTTCATTTTTTTTCACCGCTCCACAGTTAGCAAGTTGTGGTTTTTGAACAGGTCCTTAACATCAAACATTAGTAAAATGAATATTCTTATTTTGTGATTTCCCCCTTAGCTCTCTGAATCCTCCTCCTCTTGTTCCTCTATCCACTCGATGGACACGTCTTCATCTGGGTTGTCCTCCTTCACCAATGCCCTCTCGTCTCCTCCTTTACTGGCCAGCAACCCCAGAATGCACAAGCGCTCCATCTCAGTCACCTCCATTACCTCAACAGTCTCTCCTCCCGTTTACAATCAGCAGAACGAAGACACCTGCATCATTCGCATCAGTGTAGAAGACAATAATGGCAACATGTACAAGAGCATCGTGGTAGGTACTGAATGTTGGGGTGGCTTCCTTCCGGGTCGCTTTCCGTCCAGTCAGTGGTGGAGCATGTGCTTTTCATGCAAATAGCCCCAGTTCAATTCCTGGCATCTCTAGGTAGGGCTGAATAAGACTCCCTTCCAAAACCTTGGAGAACTGGATGGACCAGCAGTCTGGCTCTGTAAAAGGCAGCTCCTTATGTCCCTACATTCTGTGCTTAACTTAAACTAAGACGTTCTGTCTGCATTTGTTGATTAGGTATAACTTTGCTGCACGTTCCATTAAAAAAAGTCTCCTTGCCTGGTGCCAGCTCCAGCTGATTGGTGGCAACAGAACGCAGCCACACCAGGACTGAGAAAGCAAAAAAGTCAAATCTTTTTCTCTCTCCCCTTGAGGAGCAAAGTTGCTATGTGTATTTTCAAGCTCTTTTAACAAACATTTTGTGATTGTGCTGTGAACCGACCTAAGATCATAGAATCATAGAATCATAGAGTTGGAAGAGACCACAAGGGTCATCGAGTCCAACCCCCTGCCAAGCAGGAAACACCATCAGAGCACTCCTGACATATGGTTGTCAAGCCTCTGCTTAAAGACCTCCAAAGAAGGAGACTCCACCACACTCCTTGGCAGCAAATTCCACTGTCGAACAGCTCTTACTGTCAGGAAGTTCTTCCTAATGTTTAGGTGGAATCTTCTTTCTTGTAGTTTGTATCCATTGCTCCGTGTCCGCTTCTCTGGAGCAGCAGAAAACAACCTTTCTCCCTCCTCTAGGTGACATCCTTTTATATATTTGAACATGGCTATCATATCACCCCTTAACCTCCTCTTCTCCAGGCTAAACATGCCCAGCTCCCTTAGCCGTTCCTCATAAGGCATCGTTTCCAGGCCTTTGACCATTTTGGTTGCCCTCCTCTGTACACGTTCTAGTTTGTCAGTGTCCTTCTTGAACTGTGGTGCCCAGAACTGGACACAGTACTCCAGGTGAGGTCTGACCAGAGCAGAATACAGTGGCACTATTACCTCCCTTGATCTAGATGCTATACTCCTATTGATGCAGCCCAGAATTGCATTGGCTTTTTTAGCTGCCGCGTCACACTGTTGGCTCATGTTAAGTTTGTGGTCAACCAAGACTCCTAGATCCTTTTCACATGTACTGCTCTCAAGCCAGGTGTCACCCATCTTGTATTTGTGCCTCTCATTTTTTTTGCCCAAGTGCAATACTTTACATTTCTCCCTGTTAAAATTCATCTTGTTTGTTTTGGCCCAGTTCTCTAATCTGTCAAGGTCGTTTTGAAGTGTGATCCTGTCTTCTGGGGTGTTAGCCACCCCTCCCAGTTTGGTGTCATCTGCAAATTTGATCAGGATGCCCTTGAGTCCATCATCCAAGTCGTTGATAAAGATGTTGAATAAGACCGGGCCCAAGACAGAACCCTGTGGCACCCCACTAGTCACTCTTCTCCAGGATGAAGAGGAACCATTGATGAGCACCCTTTGGGTCCGGTCAGTCAGCCAGTTACAAATCCACTGAGTGGTAGCATAGTCAAGACCGCATTTTACCAGCTTCTTTACAAGAATATCATGGGGCACCTTGTCAAATGCCTTGCTGAAATCAAGGTAGACTACATCCACTGCGTTCCCTTCATCTACCAGGCTTGTAATTCTGTCAAAAAACGAGATCAGGTTAGTCTGACATGACTTATTTTTCAGAAATCCATGCTGACTATTGGTGATCACAGCATTCCTTTCTAGGTGCTCACAGATTGTTTGCTTAATGATCTGCTCCAGAATCTTCCCTGGTATTGATGTTAGACTGACTGGGCGGTAATTATTTGGGTCCTCTCTTTTCCCCTTTTTGAAAATAGGGACAACATTTGCCCTCCTCCAGTCTGCCGGGACTTCGCCTGTTCTCCAGGAATTCTCAAAGATGACTGCCAGTGGTTCTGAGATCACATCTGCCAGTTCTTTTAATACTCTTGGATGCAGTTCATCTGGCCCTGGAGACTTGAATACATCTAAACTAGCCAAGTATTCTTGTACTATCTCCTTAGTTATTCTGGGCTGTGTTTCCTCTGCTGAATCATTTCCTCCAAATTCTTCAGGTCGGGCATTGTTTTCTTTATCGGAGAAGACTGAGGCAAAGAAGGCATTGAGGAGTTCAGCCCTTTCTGTGTCCCCTGTTTGCATTTCACCGTCTTCTCCTCTGAGTGACCCCACTGTTTCTTTGTTCTTCCTTTTGCTACGAACATACCCATAGAAGCCTTTTTTGTTGCTTTTAACCTCTCTAGCAAGCCTGAGTTCATTCTGTGCTTTTGCTTTTCTGACTTTGTGTCTACACGTGCTGGCTATTTGTTTGAATTCCTCTTTGGTGGTTTCCCCCCTTTTCCATTTTTTGTACACATCCTTTTTTAATCTTAACTCAGTTAAAAGTTCTTTAGATAGCCACCCTGGCTTCTTTAGGCACCTTCCATGTTTCCGTCTCATTGGTATTGCCTGAAGTTGTGCTTTTACTATCTCCCTCTTAACAAACTCCCAGCCATCATGAACGCCCTTTCCTTTTAGTATTACTGTCCATGGGATCTCACCCAGCACTTCCCTAAGTTTTATGAAGTCGGCTTTCTTAAAGTCAAGAAATTGAGTCCTAGTGTGCTTGGCTGCTCCTTTCCGTTGTATAGTAAACTTCAGAAGAGCATGATCACTTGCGCCTAATGATCCTTCCACTTCTACCCCATTAACCAGGTCATCGACATTGGTTAGGACCAGATCTAAAATGGCTGTTCCTCTTGTTGCTTCTGAATTGATGAAGGCCAGGAAACTACTGCTGCTACTGCTACTATTACTACATCCTCATCATCCCAAAAAATGGTGACCCAGCAGTCTGGAGTACATAGAAAGCTGCATCTTAAAAGGAGTTTCCACAGCAGCCACTAAGGAAGGCATTCCCTCTTCTGTGCACAGAACCAAGCTCTCCTTGCTGAGCAAAGCCACTTAACAGAAGAGAGGGTAGATAAAAATCTAAGAGATCATTAGTGTTTTCTGATTAGTCAGAAACTGGCCTGGGCCAGTTTTTCAGAGACCTTGGATGCTGTGTTTTCCCTAGAGTGAAACTGGAAGCCTCACATGTACCCATAGCCACCCCCCAACACAAGAGATCTTGGGGGCAGTTGCAGAATATCCCACTCAGCATTGCCTGCCAGCAGCTGGCCTTGCCCTTTGCTCTCCCAGTCAGGGCTCAGGGCTGGGACTGTGCTGTCCAGGGAGTGGCCATGCTGCTGGGAAATCCTGCTGCATGGGATTACACCAGGGTCCACAAAACAACAGAATATAGGGGGAATGGATAATGTACAGCAGGGATCGGGAACTGTTTTGGCCTTGTGGGCCAGAATTTTGCCTCTCCCCACCCCACAGGCTAGCTGTGACAGGTGGGTGGGAGCACCCACCATAATGATATCAGGTGATGGACAGGTGAGTGAACAGGGGCGGGGCATGGTATGCAAGCAGGCTTGAACTCATCAGCTGATGTGCAGGGAGTTCAAGCCTGCTTTTCAGTCATAGGACCCAATGACATCCCTGCCTGCTCTGTATGTGTTGTCACATATAATAGGTGTGATTAGGGGGGAAATGACCTTGTGAACTAAATGGGGAGACTTGATGGGCCACATTTGGTCTGTGGGCCGAAGGTTCCCCCCACCTCCAACAAGGTGACTTAATTTCCCAAACCACACTTTCCTGCCATAGTTTGGTAAGCATTTGTTTGAACAGTGAAGAGCTAGATTGATGTCATATCCTTCCATAAGCATTGGCTCCGGAAACAGACTTGTTTGTGGGGACGAGAGCATCTACACTGGGATGCAATCTTGTCTTCTCAACAAAGTGTTGTCACAGGTCACTGCCATCTGAAGGTTTAAGCCATAGCTGATATTTCATTTCAGAAACAGTCATTTTAATACCTTGTGTGCTGATAATAGGGAACAGATACTTAAATTCTGCTTCTGAGAGTATGCCGGCCTTAATGTAAACTTTTCCCCAGTTGACTAGCCAAGACAAGACCCCTGCTGTCATCCAGAGAGCGATGCTGAAACACAATCTGGAGTCTGATCCTGCAGAGGATTATGAACTGGTGCAGGTCATCTCCGAGGACAAAGGTAAGGAGAACAGCACCTTGTGGGTGCTGCCTTATTCTGAAGGTAGAGGAGGGCCTGCACTACACCACTCCTACATGACAGATGCACACCAGAATGTGTTGCCCCTGCTCTAAAATGATGCACTTATCCACTCTGTACTTATATCCTTGATAGGATGAATGTTCTTTTTATGGTGCATCTAATACTTGCTCAAGGTTTCTTATCAAGGAGAGCTCCAGAGCTGATCAATCAATGTAAAAGATTGTGCTGTGCCCCAAGAAACATGGCTAATTACAGATTATGCAGGTGAGAAGAGGCAAAGGGTTTGCCTACATGTTCTACTCCATCACCTCAAAAGTAGGTGTAGCCTTGACTGGAGAATTGTGAAGCTCCCTTCCCTAGAAACAGCAAGAGAAGGTGGGGTGGGGGGAGAATCAGAGACAGACACTAAGGAAAGCAGGAGCTCTTCTCATTCAGTCTCTTGCTTCTCACTGCTTGTGATACCTCTTAAGTCACCAGCTAGCAATGTCTAGGGGTTGAGAGCAGGAGCAATGATTTCACAGGTGCCCTTTTCACAATGGGCAGGTTCTGCAAGACAAAATGAATGGGTTGCCATTGGCATTGATGGAGGGCACAGCTTGCTCATTCAAAGAAAAGAGGAGCCACCAGGGTGAGGGTTGAAGCTAGATAAGCTGCAAGAGTTCTGACCACAATGGGATCTCCTGGCATCTTTTGTTCAGAGGTTCAAAGCCTGGGAAAGGAGGCAACTTGCACCAGGGCTGCGATGCTGGAAGAGAGGCCCACAGACCCTTCTGTGTGTAATTCGAGCAATCAAAATATCACACTCTCACGCCTACCTGCTACGAGGGCAAAAAAGGAAGTGCTCATGTAGTAAGGGATCATAGAGGGCTGGTCCCTGCACTATAGGGGCCATTCACAGGTCGCCCTGCCTCTCATTATGCTGGACATTTTCCTATTAGCTTCATAGTGCAGAGACTCCTGCAAGACTCACCCATGCTCTTTGTTAAATTTTCTTTGTTACAAACCCAGACCACGAGGAGACAGTGCTAAGCCTGCAACTTACACAGGGGTTATGTTCCAGGGATTGTGCCTAAAGGCAAAATTGTGTGTAGTCAACACACATTCATTCATTCATTCATTTTATTTGTATCCCACTTTACTACAAAAATGAACATGCTCAAGCAGCTAACAATGGTGCGTGGGATTGCCAAAGTCCTCCCTCCCCCTGCATTAATGTTTTTTCCAAGTGCATAAAGCTGAATACGCAAAAGTTAAAAGTAGGTAAGTTGTGGGCTTCCTGTACTAAAAAATAGAGGAGTGTTTTACCATCTGTTATTTCCTTGAATTGCAGAATTAGTCATCCCGGACAGCGCGAATGTCTTTTACGCCATGAACAGCCAGGTGAACTTTGACTTCATCCTGCGGAAAAAAACCTCCCTCGACAGGGAAGTGAAACTGAGGAGCCGCTCCAGCTTGACTCTCCCTAGGACCAACAAGAAGGGCTGCTGGAGCCACAGAAACAGCAAAATCACACTTTGAGGATGGATAAGTCAACGCAAGGCAGATGGGGTTTCAAAGCAACCGTTGCCGCCATCCATTATTGCAACAATCTTCACAAATGATTTTGTCAGTATTCAGCTTTGGGAATACAAAGCTAACACTTGTTATTAACAGGCATGCCTTGATACACAATGGACCTGAGTGGAAAACAGCCTACAGGCACTCCCTGACCCCCCCCCCCTCTTTTTTTGCACAGCCTCCAAGAACAGATGGCCACTTTCTACCAGGAATGAAAAGTACAGTACACCTAAACTTCACAATCCTCTTCAACGACTCTCCAGCCTCTGTTATGCCAGTATTAATTGGGAATACTTTCTTTTCCTTCTTTCTTTTTTAACAAGCGGAAGAAAGCTCTTCCACCAGTTCCACCTGTATTTACAGGAGGAGGAAGTGGAGGAGCATCATTTTGACCATTGGCCAAATGATGGCACTGATAGAAAGCTCGTGTGGATGGACTGATGGTTTCTTTCCTACCTGCTGGGCTGCTAACTTTAGGGAAAGGAACAGAGCTGCTGAAACCAGGAGAGATTACCGTTCTCCCAGAATGGTATTAGCCCCACGCAATGCAGCTTCAAATTGTGCTGGTTTTCCAACTCTGTGATCTAAGCTGGAAAAATGGACCCCCTTCTTCCTCCAGAACATTAAGCAAATACTATCCAGTTGAAGGCCTTGTTCTCTTGTGTGGGAGAGAGAAGGCGGGAAAGACAATATAAATGCATACTACTTTTCTTAATGCCACTACTTAATTTTCCTATGCTTTGCTAACCTATTTATCGAAAGAATGTCAAAGTCTATTTCTTTGGAGTGTGCAGCTTTGACTCCCTTCCAGGTGTGGAGCTGTTTACCTGTATTCAGCCATATTGGCATTGTAGCAAACCATTTAACCACGTTTTTATAGTCAGTCTAAAAAACAAAACAAAAAAGCCAAATGTAACTAGTAGCCAGCATTTGAGGATACCACAGCCTCATGGAATTTGTTAATGATTAAAGGAGCTCCCTTCTCTTAGACGACATCCTTTAACTGAGTAATTTCCTGATGTGGCATATCCTTAAAGGAATAAATAAGGTAGCCACCTTTAGAGCACCACATTGCTATTTTATTTTGGCCACATGTTCAGTGACGACACCTTTCAGAGCACATGCTAAGCCGATGTATGATCACAGGAAAGATTGAAATCAAAGCCATAGTGGAGATAGGTGGCTGGCAAGGCAGTGAAAGAGAGATTGGAGGAGGCCTCATGACAGCCTTCCCACTTCTTCTTGGTTGGGGATAAGGCTCCTTCCCCTCCTTGGTTACCTTTCAGCAGCTGTGGCCTCTTGGCCTCCTACCTGTTCATCTGCCCCTGCTACCTCATTGGCTGCTTGCTGGAACAACCTTTTCCTATACAAGAACAGACTGTGGGGTGCCCCCCCCCCCAATGCCTCTTTCCAAAAGCAAACTAGAACGGCAGCTCTCCAAGCGATTGCTCGGCAGAAAGTTGCACCAGGGTGAATAGGACTTACCTCCTTGTAAGAATGCTTACGATACAGCCTTAGTTACACATGGAAGGAGGGATTTTGCTTCATTTGTAGCACTAATTTTAAAATATATGGCCTGGATCCAAAGACCTGATGCAAAGCGTTTGTCTCTCATTCTCTCTTCTGCTCTGCCCTCCAATATGTACCATAAATTTATTTAGAAGCTAAATATGGTTTGCCATGCAGTAGGGGATAGGAGTGTTGCTGTTTGAGAAGAACAAATCCTATGTTTCCTTGGGATCATGGCAGTGCTTTCACAGTTCTTTGGACCCTTGCCTATGTATTAAGCCATACCACAGGATCATAATCAGAGCCGTATATACAATGCACTTCAGCAGAAGCAAAGAAGAAGTACCCTGGGGGCAGAATTCAGCTTCCTAAAACATCTCACCTTTCATTTTAAGAATAAAAAAGCAAGTTTCTGGCCATTACTGCCACAAGAGATGTACTTGAAAAAGTGTATGGGTAATGCCTAGTAAGATTTCAGGTGCCCGAGAGATGACTAAATATGCTCCAGCAGTTCTATGCAGTAAGAGCAGTCATGCACATCCATTTAATATGGATCACAGAATGCAGGACCTGGTCTGCTCTGGCACTGAACTTTATTTTAGAAGAATATACACAGCTGCTGCTAACAGCTCACCAGTCAAGCGTTTGAAAAACCATCTGGTCTTATCAGATAATGCATTTTGCACTATGCGAAACTTCTTTCTGTTTCAAGACACACTCTTTCCTGGCTTACTTAGTTTAAATCCCTGCACAGTGTTATTGTCTAGAGGAGAGAAGGGTTATTTCAAAACTGAGCCTTAAAAGTGTCCAGAGTTAAGATGGATTTTCAAAAATCAAGATCCATTTTCTTTGTTTTCTGGTGAAAGAAGCAATGCAACAAATGTGTTATGTGTGTAAGTATATGCACATACTCAAGACTGTATATATCTGTAGAATCAGCTAGATTTTTATATTGTTAAGCTTGTGATGATAAAGTGTCTTTCTAAACAAAGGCGAGAATTATTAACAGCTGCTGTGTAAAGAGTTTCATTTATTTTGGTGCTAATGCACACCCTTTTTGCTTAAGCTATTTAAACTAGTTCACTGTTGGATTTTCATCAGCAACCTATCCTTGAAGATACTTAGAATTCACAACTATTTCACAATCCAGGTTTTAGATGTGGAATTTCAAATTGAGATTTGAATATGAAACCACCTCATAATTCAAGTGCTTTGGACTTTCTAGAATCTCAAGAGTTTTGATTTTGGCAATAAGAGCAATTCAGCATGATTCCAGCACACACTGAGCATTAGAACCACAGGAGCAAAGGAAGCTGTCTTCTACACAGAAGTGCATTTAACTCAGCATTGTCCACACTGACTTACAGGAGCTCTCCAGGGTTTCAGCCGGGGGGGGGGGGGAGTCTCTCAGCCCCACCTAAAGATGCCCAGGAGTTTCTGCATGCAAAACGGATTCACTACCACTGAGCCAAAGTATGATCTTATACATCAGACTAAAGTATCACCTGCTGAAATGAAGTATCATTGGATAGCAGACCAACAGCAAATATTCAGAAATAGCTGGTGTATATCAGACATCACATTCATAGGGTTGAGTTTTTGAGAGTGAATTAATTCCAGCTTACTGAAACAGTAATGTTATTAACAATAATGTTAATGAAATCAGGACATTCAGAATGAATTACCTGAGCCACAATCCAGCTCAGACATTGCAACCTTACATGTTACAAGGAGAAGTTCTTTCTCCCAATTATGTAAAAGAACTAGGCACATCAAAATTTGTTGACTTGCTCATGAGGCTGTACAGTTGGTGTGAACAAATTGGTGGCTTGCAAGTGACCACATATTATTAGGCAGTCTGAGTAAATTTTGCAATTCATTTGTGTAATCAATCAAGCTGTCCTTAAGAGAGTTCAGATAATTTTTGCTAGAGTAATATATCCCATTCACAGCAGTTCATGTTCACGGACACTCTCTAAGCTCTTAATTTTCCCTCTGATTCCCACCCCTTTATACATTCCTAAGCTTTGCTGGCTTTTTGATGAGCGCTGTCCCTCATCTCATAATCATTTCCATGATTTCACAAGATTCCTTTTATTTTCTTCAATTAAGAAGGAAATGTGCTGTTTTCAATCTGGGAAACACTGAATACTACCAAATGAAAGCCGCCCACTATTTCCTTAAATTATGTCTGTGTTTGCATGGACCTGCATGGAACTTTACTCTGCCCCCAAGAAGCTGGCCATGAAAATCCCTGCCTCACTTCCTAGCAATTCACTTGAGTGAAAACACATTGCGCTAAGATTTTAGAAACATCCGTTGTTAAGGAAAACAAAACTTTGCTTTCTTTGAAGAACTCTCCTAGGGATGAGAGTATAATACAGAATGCCTGCCCTACCCCTAAGAGACCCTGGACGGCCATGATCCTATTCGCTCCCATTTTATTTGTACCCTTTCCAAACTCCTGTCCTGCATTTAAACAATCCTGGGCTATACCAGAAAAAAACTATTTTACCACCACTCCCATCCATCAATGTTATGGATAATTGTAATGGGATTTGAGGAAGGGGGAGGAAAACCACAAAAAAATGAAGTGAAACTGACTTGTTTTTCCAAGAACAAGGTTCATGGCTCCCTAAATATGCGCCAGGAAACGCAAAACTAGCCTTCCTTCTTTACTGCAGTTTTAAGTCTTCCCAGCTATATTCTGAACTTCTTTGTCCTACTTTGGACACTGTGGTGTAGCAGGAATGCCAACTTGCTACAGCTTTGTGACTTCATTTTTAGGAAACACTGCAGAGTGTCCTAACTAGAGCCAGGGTAGGCTACAACATAGCAGCTGGGTATCATGAAACTTAAATTGCATGCATCAAGGCATTCCTGCTCTCATTCTGTATGAGCACAGTTTACATCATTTCTCTGCTGTATGGTGAGGAAGGAGAGCCCCGTTCTCATCACACAACACAATGCATACACCTTGCCCATGCAGAAAGGGACCAATCTCCTCCATGAGCAGTTCACTGCATTTGTATGGGGGGTGTTTTTGATCACTGCCACTATGAAGATAGGGGTGGGGCTGAGAAGAGAGTGGGTGACTGTGTGCTGGTTGGAAAAGCTTCATGGGCTGGGTCTGGCCAATAGTTTGTCAATTCCGTGTCCCTGCTGTAAGCAGACAATTTAGGGCCAATTGGTAAATTACTTCCATAGTGTGGTTGCACTTTTCAACAATCAGTTTTCGTTTCTCCAGAGCGTCTGTACCCAGAGTACTAAATGGTTCAAACGAGACAACATAGTTCAATTCCAAACCAACAGGAAGTGCATGCATCCACGGTGAGAATCGTAAGATGAGATTGCACAGGAATAGCAGATTCACTGCTGAGGTAATGCAAGGATCAAAACCCCTGGTGCTCAGATATCAATTAGCTTATGCATCTTCTTCTTTCCACCACTGAGAAAGATATGGCAGGGGCACACCATGCTTACCTGTATCATTGCAATATACTCTTTCCTCCCAGGAAGAACTCTGTAAGTCAAGTGGCCAATTGTAGCAGCCCCACCACACCAGGGCTGGAGACACCTACCAAAGCAACCTTGCTGAATCTTAAGCACATCTGAGGCTCAGTGCCTGGATGGGACATCGTCAGAGATATCCAGGTATACAGGCTTGGAGTTCTGAGTAAGAACTATCCAGCTGGCTCCTGCAAGAAGATTCTGCTCCCTCCAAGCCATTTCAAGACCAAAGGAGTTTTACCAGGTGTCATTAATCTTTCAAAGCAGAGATGACAAACTCCAGCTGGAATGTGGAGTGCCCAATCAGATCACATCACACCATACTGCCAATATTTAAAGTCAGAAATAAAAGACATGACAACAGACAATTTGACTTGCTATATATTATCAGACCAGCTGATAAGCAGCAACATCATCCCTTTAGGAAAGAGTGTAATAGGATACTACAGTTATTCCATCTAAGAACAACAATTCCTGTGTTCAGCATCTACAGCAGGTTAAGCACATATAGTTTCTTCCCTTAGTTTTTTATTTAAAAAGTTTTGTTTCAGTAATGATTTTCCCTTCGAACTCTGAAGTCTACATTACAAAATTAAATGGCCACTTGACTTCTGGTGCATTTATAAAGATGTGATGTTAGTGTGTTGAGACACTGCCCAACAGGGAGGGTATCAGCTCATCCCAAAATGGACAAGCGTGATTTTCATGATGGGGGTGACAAAGACAAGAATTGAGTATGCAAACAGTTTAAATCATCTTAACAAAACAGAGATCAGCAAGCTTGATACAACCAGAGATTTCTCTTTGGTACAATGTTGAAAGGGAGCCCTCGTGTTGTCTTTGAAAGAAATAATGTCTGTCTATTTTAAAAATGAATTAGCAGTCAAGAGATATTTAAGACTACTCACTCTCAAAAAAACCCCAAGACATTGTGTTATAGTCATCTCAGTTTACATTCACCATTCACCCTTCCATCCATATAAAATGGGAGAGGCAGGGTTCTGTTCTGATGATCAACTGCTTGACAACTATTCCAGACAGTATTTCAGTTTTTAAAAAGGTATCTCTGCCCGAGGCCGGAGGTTGCAATGTTTGGGAGGCAGAGACATCTGCTGTAAGTTGTGAAGGGAATACCACAGGATCTTAACCAGAGCTGAGATTGCCTCATTTGTATATAAGTGCTCAGCATGGATCTGAAGATCTGGGTTCAAATTCCTGCTGGGTCACAAGTGCAGCAGAAGTCAGAGAGACACTTACTCACATATGCCAGGAGGGGATTTCTTGTGCTGCTGCTGAATGTGTGACCTGAATGTGTGAACAAGCATCATGTGTGAGGCAATATTTAAATTCTCTCTGTAGGATTTAGATTTTCCCTGTAGGATTTAATCTATAAAGGCTCACTTACACAAGGAAACCACCCACTGACGCTGATTGCTGAAGCTGTGTGATCTAGCATTTAACATCTTCGCTCCCATGAGGGGGACTTTGTAGATCAAGGACTGCAAATAATTTTGCAGGTTGGAAGTTGCTTTGAGGACTCACAATAGACAAAATAAAGATCCACTTGTAATGCAGATAGCTAAAGCCACAGGATAATTTTTGGCAGCAACTCTTTGACAGTCTCCCCCTCCCTATACGATTTCTCTCTGAGAATGTGGTTGACAAAGCCCAGCAGCAATCCAATAATTAACATGGAAGGGCCTGTAAACCTCTCCTCTGTATATATTAATCTTTATAAATACAGTAATTCTACACAAAGTGTAGAAAGACATTGTTTATGAAAGCTTTGTCCTTTCAGAGTGTCAACTTGCTGCTCTCTGGAGTCCTGCAGCTCAGCAGAGGTCCCATGGCACAAACCCAGACATGGGGGAAAATGGCCTACTGTCAATACAGTATTTCTCAGATGTCTGCCAACCTGACTCAGTCAGGCTCAGCTGCTCCTCCTACAAAACAGGAGACTCTTGTTCAGTTAAAACCAGTCAGCTCAAAATGACTGCATCTGCCAGTTAAGACAAAACGTTAATATCTCTGAAAGGTTCTAGGTCAAAAGATGGTGCATGAGGCAACTCCAGCTGTTGCCAATGTTGTCGGGGTTCCTTGGCCAGTGAACAGTCATAGCTCATCCCTTCCAGATGCTGCGTCAAGAGAGGGCTGAGGGGGCAGAGCATCCTTGTTCTGGGCATCTGTGTGGATCTGGCCCTGCTGCCGGGATTTCCGAGAGAGGCTTCTGTCCCAGTCAGTGGCTACGGTCTCATTGTCCCAGATGGTGGATGTCTCTGTGTCGCTAAGGTATCCTGGCTGCCCAGTGTAGTGTGTCGGATAGACCAGCAGAGGCTCAGCAGAGAAGGCTTTCAAGTCTCTAGGTTCATAGTATTCCATGTACTTGGCACTAAAGCGGAGAAAACAACAATGTCAGCAGGGCCACAGATACAAAAGGGAGGACAGTGGGACCTCGGGTTAAGTACTTAATTCGTTCCGGAGGTCCGTTCTTAACCTGAAACTGTTCTTAATCTGAAGCACCACTTTAGCTAATGGGGCTTCCCGCTGCCGCCACATGATTTCTGTTCTCATCCTGAAGCAAAGTTCTTAACCCAAGGTAATATTTCTGGGTTAGCGGAGTCTGTAACCTGAAGTGTATGTAACCTAAAGCGTATGTAACCCAAAGTACCACTGTATTTTAGCACTACACTTTAAAGCCATGGAGATTTTTTTTGTCTTTCATATTTCATAACAGATAGGTCAGAGCTGTTCAGTAGAAAATCACTTCTTCAGTGAACTCTGGCTCAATCTATTAGTAGTAGAAGCAGAAGTAGTAGTATTACTATTATTATTATTACCCACCCTTCACCCTAAGGTCTCAGGGCAGGCTACCACGATTAAAACACAATATTAAAAACAGTTTAAAACAACTTAACCATCACAGAAATGAGGTGGGTCCTAAAAATATACATCTCCACTATCAGAAGCCAGAATAAAGAGGAGCATCTTCAGCATTTGTCAAAAGCTGCATAATGAAAGTGCCACATGTGCCTCTGTTGGGAGGCAGTTCCATAACTTTTCCACTGCCAAAAAGAATGCCCTCTCCTGAGCCATCAGCCCCCCAAGCCTCTGAGGGGGGTGGGAGAGCCCCCAGCGGGCCACCCTGACCATTTCAGCACCAAAGAAGATCTGTAGGGAAGGAAATGGCCTTTCCGGTGCCTGGGGCCTGAGCTGTTTGAGGCTTTACCACTAACATGAGCACCTTAAATTGGGCCTGAAAGCAAATTGGCAACCAGTGCAACTATTTTAAAACATATGAGATATAAACAAAAACCCAGCCAGCAATCTGGGCACTGCATTTCAGATCAGTTGACGTTTCCAAATCGTCTTAAAGGGCAGCCCCACGTAGATCATATTGCAATAATCCAAACTCAAAATTATCAGACTATGGAGTACAGTGGTCAAGTCTTCTCTGTCCAAAAGGGGACACAGCTGGCAAATCAGCCAGAGATGGGAAAATACTAATACTACTAATGATAATAATCATAGAATCATAGAGTTGGAAGAGACCACAAGGGCCATCCAACCCCCTATTATTAATTTTTTTAATAATATTTTTTTATTTGTACCCCGCCCATCTGTTGGGCAACTTCCAACAGAGATTAAAAATACATTAAAACATCATTCATTAAAAATGTCTTCTAAACGTCAGATAGTTGTTTATTTCCTTGACATCTGGTAGGAGAGCGTTCCACAGGGTGGGCGCCACTACCGAGAAGGCCCTCTACCTGGTTCCCTGTAACTGCACTTCTCACAAGTGAGGGAACCGCCAGAAGGCCCTCGGCGCTGGACCTCAGTGTCTGGGCTGGACGATGGGAGTGGAGACGCTCCTTCAGGTATATTGGGCCAAGGCCATTTAGGGCTTTAAAGGTCAACACCAACACTTTGAATTGTGCTCAGAAATTTGATTTGTGCTTCCTCCCCACCGAGGCGGCCTGAGCCTCCAGTGACACTGCTGAATGTAGGAGCCTCTGAAGCTGTGAACCTGCTCCTTCCAGGTTCTGTGGGCATAACTTACCAAGGTTATGACTTTTTATGTATTATATGCCACATTTCAACATAATAAAATATTTCCAATATTTTTAAAAAATGATGTACAGAATCGAAAATGAAAACTGAGCAACAGGTAAAAGTAACATACAAAGAAAATGAAAAAGTAGCATTTCTTAAAAACACTGGAGAAAATAAAAAGTCTGCACCTGGTGCCAAAAAACACACCAAAGTGAAATGGCACCAAGTGTGCTTCTCTGGGGAAATAATACCCCTCCCACTGTCCCATCATACTTTAATTTTTGTTAAAACCATTTCTAGACTGCATTTCATTTTTAAAAATCCTAAAAGTGGTTAATAACCATTGATTAATACAGCCATGCTAAAACAAATCAATACAATAAAATGTCATGTGGACAGTACAGAATTGCTGTTTGGGGACGCCTGGGCAAAGAGGTGTGTGTTAAATAAACCAAAAGAACACACCACCATTTATCACATTTATCACAGGGCACTTGCCTCATGTCATATTTTAATTTTAAAAATTTAACTGACCAACAAAAGGTATCAAGAGGATCACATTACACACACACACACACAGACGCACTTATTTGTCTGAAGTTCTGTTGCTATCTACACTACCTGTTTCTTGGTCTTGACTCAAATCAACTCCTTTGTGACCTAATCCCTTACTCTCACTGGAAATATGCCTGCTTGATAGACGCGCCTTATCCCCTGTCTTTCCATTCATCTCCTCGTTGTCCCTTTCTCACAAACAGTCCTTCTCTGCATCTACAAAGTCATTCCCAAAGTAGTTGTAGCGGCAGTTTCCGCAATGACTATTTGAGCAGGTAACCTAATAAACGCAATCAGAATTTGGTTGAGTAGCCCAGGTTCCAATAGGAGGCAGATGCTTGCTTACCACAGTGCTATGCAGTATGGTGCAAACCTAGCTAACTAGCCCAATACAACTCAACCAGCACAACTAAACTTACACTGGGTGCTTGTTGTACATGATTGGAAGGAATTCATCAACAGGCAACATCTTGCTGAAAGGTTCGGCTCCTATCAGCTTCCGAGCTCCTTGCAAGGAGAGGGCATAGCCCAGCGTCCAGTAAGAGTAATCAGCTTCCACAAGGTTCATGACATTGGGAACAGCCTTTTCTGGACGCTCCACCTGCATCCGTTTCCGGCCAATGTATCTAGAAAGAAAAAGACAGGTGGTTCTGCCATGGAATTGACATTCCGTTCACATACATGTCACATGTTCATGAAGCTGAACCCAAGCATGTGTGGACCTCATCACTGCCTGGGTAGAAAACCACTGGGAGCTCCATGGAAGCTGTTTTAGCTTTATCAAAGAAACATGGAGATCTAAGAAATAAACAGCCAGTCACACACAGTTCATGACAGTAAGTTCATGTTCAGCTATAAATATTAGAAAGAAAACTCAAAACCCAAGTTAAATTGTCTTAAAAATGAGTTTTGCATCTCCAGACAGGGAAGCCCAGTGGGGCTATAAAGCCCCAGCAAATGAGAGACCAACGTTCCTATTTAGCAGAGGTTGCCTGGTGCAGTTCTGTATGAGACATTGGCCAAAACCAATCAGACACTTTCCAATCAGTTTTCACTGGTAGTAAGCAAATTTGCAGATGACACCAAACTGGGAGGGGTGGCTAACACCCCAGAGGACAGGATCACACTTCAAAACGACCTTGACAGATTAGAGAACTGGGCCAAAACAAACAAGATGAATTTTAACAGGGAGAAATGTAAAGTATTGCACTTGGGCAAAAAAAATGAGAGGCACAAATACAAGATGGGTGACACCTGGCTTGAGAGCAGTACATGTGAAAAGGATCTAGGAGTCTTGGTTAACCACAAACTTGACATGAGCCAACAGTGTGACGCGGCAGCTAAAAAAGCCAATGCAATTCTGGGCTGCATCAATAGGAGTATAGCATCTAGATCAAGGGATGTAATAGTGCCACTGTATTCTGCTCTGGTCAGACCGCACCTGGAGTACTGTGTCCAGTTCTGGGCACCACAGTTCAAGAAGGACACTGACAAACTGGAACGTGTCCAGAGGAGGGCAACCAAAATGGTCAAAGGCCTGGAAACGATGCCTTATGAGGAACGGCTAAGGGAGCTGGGCATGTTTAACCTGGAGAAGAGGAGGTTAAGGGGTGATATGATAGCCATGTTCAAATATATAAAAGGATGTCCCATAGAGGAGGGAGAAAGGTTGTTTTCTGCTGCTCCAGAGAAGCGGACACGGAGCAATGGATCCAAACGACAAGAAAGAAGATTCCACCTAAACATTAGGAAGAACTTCCTGACAGTAAGAGCTGTTCGACAGTGGAATTTGCTGCCAAGGAGTGTGGTGGAGTCTCCTTCTTTGGGGGTCTTTAAGCAGAGGCTTGACAACCATTTGTCAGGAGTGCTCTGATGGTGTTTCCTGCTTGGCAGGGGGTTGGACTCGATGACCCTTGTGGTCTCTTCCAACTCTATGATTCTAATTAAGGGACCGTTTAAGTAAAAGGCCAAACTTCATGAAAAGTGTGCCTTAATTTCCAGACTTTGGGGAAACATCTGCACGTGGTAGTCATGCTGGAATCATGTCAATGAAACCTCCTAAAAGCCACCCTCCAAAAGCCATAATCTTAGGCATTCTTCTCTCCTATTTCAGTGTTAGGTCCTTTTATAGATACACCTATGGATCATTTCCAAGCTCCATGGAAGGAAGAGAAGACCTTTCACAGGCAAAATCAGAGAAGACCACTACTTACATGAGCTCCCAGTCAAGCTGGGCTCTTTCGATATCATCCATTAACTTTGTGAGCTTCTTCTTGAACTGGTGCTCAAAGCGCACGTCATCTTCAATGACCAGGACTTTATCCAGCTCCTTGTCTTCCACCTTCAAGGAATAGTTTGTGGGAGGAAAGGAACTGAAGTTGACTCTGCTTATGGTACCTGGAGCTGTATTGTCTGCTGTGGGGCAGCTTGAAACTGTCCCAGATGCAGAACCAAGACCAAATTCTTTTAAGCTGCATCTGTGCTACACATCCATCTACCTGTTGCAACATTATAATTCTTATTGATTATTTTGAGGCTCTGAAAGTGACATAAAGGGCCAAGGGGGTGGAACTTTCAAAGCAGGTGACTCTGTGCCAGAAGTAAATTGCTTTTGCAAATAATTCAGCAATTTCAAAAGTAAGATTAGATGTCAACATAACATGTTAATAGTTGTCAGCTGATTATGCCAAACCCTGCCTCCATCTGCCACCATTTTGTTACTGACAGGCATCTAATTTTCAGTGCTCTCAAAAGACTTCCCCATACATCCCAGGATAATTACAATCAAGACAAGCAGTTAATAGACTTCACCTCCTTCCAGATATAGTAGTGGCTAAGAAAACAGCCAATCTCTCCTCTAGTCAGCACCCTTGAGGAGTAAGGATCCTGGTAGCCAGGAAGCATCTCTATGTTGAGTGCTTTCAGCTGGGTTGCATTCAATGCTCTGCAAGGAATAAGGGTTAAGTCACCTAAGGATAGGTTTTCAGGATATGAAGAAAGTCAATGCATGCAGAAGAATGAAGTGGTGGAATGGACTGCACCAGTTTAGACTCCAAGGATAACATCATTTAAATTCTCTCTTCTGTTAAAAACTCTCTGCCAATAGAAAACCAGCACCAAGTGGCAATAACTTTTCTTCCAGATAATGCTAGTCTTCTATTTGCAGGATATTTTTTTACCTGGATGAACAAGTAGTTACCCCACCACCTCCCGCCCAGTCATTTCTTCCTTTCTAGTCTGAGAGCTTTAACAAGATTAATCTGCTGTTGACATGGCCTTGGATTTGCTAATCAAGAGGACTGTGTGTGAAAGGAGAGCAAATCTTAGCATATGAGAAGGTATCTGCTGCTTGACTTGGAGCCAACGGCAAGAAACCCTGCTATCAACATCCTCTTTAGAACAATGGTCTCTTGTGCAACTATAGAAAGCTTTGGGTATATGAAACTGTCTTGACAATTCTACTTAACAACTGCATTTCGGTTAAGAGAGGTGGATTTAAATACAACAGGTACAGGAATCTAACAGCAAATATTTCCCATGGAGGCTCCCAGGAAAATATGGACTATGCAAACAGCCCGACAGCGCTCCATTTCTCCAGGGGATTGAACTCATTAAAATTTGGTTCTACAATATTCTAGTTCACAAGCTATACAGCAGTATCAAAGAAAAGGCCAACTTGAGAATTTTTTGTGCATCAAAATATACTACAGATCTCTGAGAGCCTCTGCTCTTACAACCCCTAAACAGTTTAGATAAGAGTCAGAATAACCTGTCCTCTCCTCTGTGCATCTGTATGAACCACTGATCAGACTGGATGTAGGGAGACCATGAGTGGCTTCTTCTGAAAACCAGGAATTCTGCTCTGTCTCTCAGTGACCAGCTGCTCCAATTTCCCAGTTCAGAGACATGCACCAAAACTGACCACACTCAGCAGAGGCTAGTTGAAAGGCCAGAGCAGCTGACTCATGCAGAGACTTCATGCAGAGACCCTCATCTGTGGCTCAGAGAAGCCTTCCTTTCTAATAGCACACTAGTACTCACTGGCAAATCACACACCCCATTTCCGCTAGCCATCTAATTCACTGCACTGAAAACAATCTAGTGGGGTTGTCAAGACAGAATGTTCAAACTTTGCACCATCCATTGTTTATAATTCACAAATGGCAGCACGTTAATAAAAAAGACAAAATACCATCTACTCACTTTCCATCCACAGCTTCCACTAGTTTGACTGCAATTTCCTGCTCGTACAAAGTTCGCAGCATTCTGTCCCGCCTGTCTATCCGGCGCTTGAGGTTGATCATAAAAATCTACAGAGAAAGAAGCCAGGGGTTTCAGTGCAAATCTGAACAAGGCAATGGGACATTTGTGTGGCAGAACGGAATTGTTTATGGGTGTTTTTTATCAACATAATCAAAATACAGTGGTGCCCCGCAAGACGAATGCCTCGCAAGACGGAAAACCCGCTAGACGAAAGGGTTTTCCGTTTTGGAGGTGCTTCGCAAAACGAATTTGCTATGGGCTTGCAAATTCCTGCGGGGAAAGTTCCTGCGGGGTTTTTTCCCCTCCCCCCCTTTCCCAAGCCACAAAGCCGCTTAACAGCTGATCGCTAAGCCGCTTATCAGCTGATCCACTAAGCCCACTAAGCCGCTAATAGCCTTTTAGCAGCTAATCCGCTAATCCCTTAAGCCTTTAATAGCCGCTAATAGCCGCTAAACCGCTAATAGCGCTAATCCGCTAATGGGCTTGCTTCGCAAGACGAAAAAAACCGCAAGACGAAGAGACTCACGGAACGGATTCTTTTCGTCTTGCGAGGCACCACTGTATAATCACCACCTAAGAAGTAAAAAAAAAAAGATTGTTCAAACAAGTGTAAAAGTAAATTTGAAATGGAAAAAACTGATAAGAACTCAAATAAATTGGGAGAAGAGTTGATAATTCTACACTTGTACATATGAGCATAAGACACTGCCTTAACTGACTCCTACCTCACTATTATCTACACTGTGGCTGCATTCCCACATAGTGCTAAGCCATGTTGTAATCATGGTTTGCTCAACGAATAACATCACCTTACAGACAAGCAAGAAAACAAATTATAGCATGTTTCCCCACAGCTTGGTTTTGTTTTCCAGCTGTTCTTTCCTCATGACTTTCTGGCTTGATGAGTGTGTGGTCTAGGAAAACAAGCCATAGTTTGCTTAACACTAAACCAGGGGTCAGCAACCCTTTTCAGCTGTGGGCCGGTGCACTGTCCCTTAGACCATGTGGCGGGCCGGACTATATTTTTTTTGGAGGGGGAGGGGAATGAACAAATTCCTATGCCCCACAAATAACCCATAGATGCATTTGAAATAAAAGCACACATTCTACTCATGTAAAAGCACGCTGATTCCCGGACCGCCTGCGGACCGGATTGAGGAGGCAATTGGGCCGCATCTGGCCCATGGGCCTTACTCCTGCACTAAACCATAGTTTTAAAAAGCCAAGGTTTGTAAACCCGCAACAAATCCTGGCTTCACTTTAGTTTGCTGACAGAAATCAAGCAAGGGTTAGTCTGCCTGGATGGGTTTGCATGTTCAAACAAAGCAAAGACCAACCGCCAAGACTAAATTAGCTCTGACTCAGCATTACGTCAATCAGGTAAATGTCTGGCAGCAGCTGTCCAAGATTTCAGGAAGTTCAACCTGGAGATGCCAGCGATTAAAACTGAGACCTTCTGAATACAAAGCACATGCTGTACTTATGAGGCATGGCCCTTCCGCAAGATGCGCATGCATTTTAGTTATTCCGGTCTTCTGCTGGGACTAAGAACACATTGGCACCTACTTTGTCCGAACTCAAGGTTTATCCTACTATTTTTTAAACACATACACACACACCACCACCACTAGTAAACAGTGGGTGGGAAAAGTTTCCCACCTAGCCCAAGCAAACACTGCCTTTTAAGGCAAAATGATTCCTGAGCACGTGTGTGCAGGTCCTTGGGATGCCCTCCTTGCTAAAGGCAAGAAAGAACAAGTGCAGCCTTCAAGTATTGGGCGCAGAAACAAGCAGACAAAAATAAAACCAGCTTGTGCTCCAGCTCTTCCTTCAAACAGGACACAGATAAATAAGGCTGGCAAATAATGCAGCCACAAATCAACAACGTATTTTAAAACACAGGTCAGGCAGGCAGGATTGGCTCCAAACATGGTCTATCTGTCACAAAACCAGGCACTGTCTCTACATTGAATTATACAAGCCATGTAAACAGAGAGCCATCAAGGCTGGAGAAACTGGGCACAGCTCCTTCAGGGTTGAGGACAAGTGCCAAGAGGCAGATTTGCATCAGTCCCTCCCCAACTGCTCAACAGAATTCAATGGTCCTGTGGGGGTGCTGTTATTCAATGCACAGAAGATCTCTGAACTTTCTTTAACCCACCTCCTTGTAGACAGAGTTCTTCTGTGTCAGTGGGTCTGGTTAGGGGTGTGGCACGAAGACCCTATGAGGGGAAAACTCCTGCAGGCAGGAGGTGCATTCTCCCCGCCATCCTCTAATCAACTATCACCTGAATAGACTAAAAAACAAACTTACCTTCACCCAAGCCAATGAACTCTCAATGTTCCACACCATATTTACAGATGCCATATCATGCTTAATGCCTCATAAGCACAACAGGATTTGTTAAGAAGGCAGTTCAGAAAGAGCCACTGCTTAGTTCTTATGATAATCTCCTTGTATGACTTTAGGAGGGAGCTAGAGATGCCTTGTGCTGTTCCATTCTTAATGCCAATACAGGATGGCTACAATTTACAGAGACAGATCTCTGCAGATTCACCTGTGGAATGGAGGAGTGAGTCTGGGTTGTGGGTCCCAGAAGGTGACATTAAGATGGTGTGGGAAGAACCTGAATAAAAGAGCCTGAGAATCACCATTGTGGCCCCAGGGATGTGCTTGCTTTGTATCTATTATGCAAGCTAAGAAAAGCATACTCTCAGTAGTATTGCGTGATGTAAACTGTGACTTTCCAGATATTGCTAGTGACAACTCCCCCCACCCCCCACACTGGCAAGGGGGGGGTGGGAGGTGGAGTCCAGAAACATCTGGAGAGTCACAGATTCACAAAACCCTGATTTAAACATTTAATGTGATATCATCACATTATGAGTTTCCAAACCCCAGGTAAACCCACCTAGCTTCAACCACACTTTGAAGCCTGTTGTTACAGCCATGGTGGCTTGGAGCCTGATCAAAACTGTGTTCCCAACCCAATGCCGTGATCTCTGTTTTCAGCAGAACTGTGGGATACACACACAGCTTTGCTGATAACTGTGCCAATATAACTAGAGATAGTGCTAACAGAAGCTACTCACACAGGTTTGTGTGGTGGATAGGAGGGAACTTTGTTTAACCTCTCTTGCACCCACCAATTATTGTCTACGAATTCTAAGCTGTCCTTATCCCCAACCACATCTGGGCCCAGGTGGGGATGGGGTGGAGAGAACACCACAAAAACGTCTGGTGGGTACCGTATTTGTAAAGGAGAGTGGCTGGATTAAAGAAGCAGAAAGAGCCATCGCTCACAGCTCCCCATATATTAGTGTGCATGACGGAAACATGGATTTGGGAGCTGCACTGTGCTCTTGTAAAATGCAGTGGTGTAGCGTGGGTTGTCAGCACCCGGGGCAAGGCAAGTAATTTGCACCCCCTAACCCGTGGATTTGCGCCCCCTAACCGGTGGATTTTTGCCCCCTAACCCTAACCCCCGGATTTGCGCCCGGTGCGGCCGGCCCCCCCTGCACCCCCCACGCTACGCCACTGGTAAAATGTAGCTCTATCCTCTAGAAAACTGTACAGTGGTACCTCGGATTACGTACGCTTTAGGTTACAGACGCTTCAGGTTACAGACTCCACTAACCCAGAAATAGTACCTCGGGTTAAGAACTTTGCTTCAGGATGAGAACAGAAATCGTGCAGCGGCGGCACGGTGGCAGTGGGAGGCTCCATTAGCTAAAGTGTTACCTCAGGTTAAGAACAGTTTCAGGTTAAGAATGGACCTCCAGAACAAATTAAGTACGTAACCAGAGGTACCACTGTATTCGGTATTAATTGCCATCTTCCCAAGGAGAAAGAAAAAGACATTCAACATCTTATTTTCACATGGAGTACCCCAGGCCATAGTTGAAAGAATATGCACTGTGCTTTAAAACACACACACACAAACACACAACCAAAGAAAAAACATACAAAAAGCTTAAGTAGCAGCAATGGTCCACTATAAAAAAGTCCTGAAACCCCAGTAGGGGAAAAGTTTTATTAGGACCAACTAAAATGTTGCACAGTAATGACAGATTGAAGAACAAATATAATACCATAGAAATATGCAAAAAAATCAATGTTTAATTGGTTTTAATTATTTCCTTGCCTATGTTTTTAGCAATCCTTGTTTTTATTTGTAAGCCTCCTTGAGATCCATCAGGGAAAAAGGAGGAGTATAAATAAATAAATATAATAATACAGATCAGACTATAGCTGACTTTTTCAAGCCATTTAGCTTAAGTCTGCCATAACCGCTTATTGGATTTTGCCCTGTCCCTTTTCACTCCCACAGAAGTAGGCATGCTAAAGCAGACATTTTCCCGTTACCTCATCAAATCCCATCTTGTCTGGGTGCTTTGGAGGAACTGTGAGCTGCTCTGAAGGCTCAACTGGAGGACGGTCAACTGGAAGGGATGAGAACCATCAGAACAGGTGAAGGAAGAGACCCTTGAGGCTTGCTCACTTCTCATTGGGGGGGGGGGCAACTCACTTATTTAGTCTTGCTCCTCTATTTAAGTGGCTTTCGGGTGACAGTCATAGTATGCTACTGCTTATTACATATATTTAAAAGATCAAAAGCTTACCAATAATAAAACACAGGTGTGCTTTGTTACAAAAGCAAAGTACCACTTGGTTCTCTCTGCATCGGAATATCTTGTTCCAAATCTGGACTGTATCTGCAATGCAGATGGAGCATCTGAACTACTTTTGAAGGATATTCTGGCTGGGCAGATTCCTAGTTCTGGTATCCTAAAAATGAATCTGATACAATTTGGTATCATGTCAGTGTGGCACATCTTGCTATTCTGAGGGACATCCCCTGGAAGATCAAAGCCCTAATTCTAAAATTTGGCAGCACTGCTAGTTAATACTAATGGAATTCCCTCGTAACTGGGATTTGCATATACACTTCAAAATTTTGGTTTTAGTTGTGGCACCAGCCCTAAGTAGCATTAACCATGGTTAGCACTGATGTAGACTTTACTTTTTGGTTCAAGACTATTTGGAAGTGAGGGCGGGGGAAACCTGTGCCGGGGGAGCACCTAAGTCCACAGCACTGGGCCCACGTCAGAAAGCCAGTTACTTACCAGACTAGGTTCAGGGTACTGATAATGGTGTACAAAGCTGGAAGAAGGATACAGAAAAGATTGCTTCATCCCCAACAGCCCATTGCCCCCTGCAGGAGAGAGGCCGTCCTATTAGGGGCCCGAAGCCTGAACCAGGCCTTTAGTTGGCTGCAGCATCCTTTTGCAACTCCCTCGCATTGCATATCAGACAGGTAGGGGCTTCCTTGTTGTCTCTTTGGTGCCTGCTAAAGGGTTTCCTCTTTTCCAAAAGTCTTATAAAAAATTATCCCAGTTGGTACCTGTCTTATATTTGATTTGATTGTACACATGAGCTCACTCTCTAAAACTGTCCTACATTTCTAACAGTTTTTAAATCTTGTTTTAATTATTTTATATATGTTGTTATATTATAATTCACTTTGGAATGCCACAACTGAAATAAATAACAATGTTAATAATTTGCAATTCCTTAGTCAACGTTGTAAGAACTCAGATTAGGTACATCAATATTTTATTTTATTTACTTCATTTGTATCTGGAATGTAAGTATTTTGAAAACAAAGACAGCAATTAAAATCCTAACTTTTTAAAAAAAGAAAAATCCTTCCTCTTCATAATTAAGGAAGACAGACTCTGTTGTGATCTTATCATCATTATCTAATCAACTCTCAGTGCTTGGCCTCACAGCCCTTTCTTGGCAGTGGAGGCTCACAGGTTAGTCCAGCTGCCCCACGGCGGCAGCATCCTAAGGCAAAATGGCAACTGCTGGTGGGAAGCCTCTCTTGACAGTGCTGCGAAGTGGGCTTTTACTTACTCATTGCCTCAGTCAGAACATGAACAACATTGTCAGCCTCTTCCTCCAGCGTCTGGTGAGGTTTCAAGGGCACAGGCAGGAAGCCATAGTGTTCTCTGTTGCAGATGTACATCTGAATGTCTAGGGATAGCGAGAGAGGGGAAGACATGAGACAGGAGGAGGTGGGCAGGGGGGGCTGTTCTCCCTCACCTCTTTCAGATTGTATTTTGGATTGGTCCTGCAGGCAGAGCGACAGCCTGACTCCAATTAATCCCTCCTAATCAGTACAATACAGGAGGCTGCATGTCCCATCCCATTTAGTCAATTGACAGGACAGAGAGTCATGGGGGAAGGGAGCCAGCAGTATCTATTGTTTTCTCAAGCATCTAATATATACTAGGCACTGCACATTAATTCCAAAGCAGGCTCCTACCTATCAGCTATAATTTAGATTTAAAAAGTGAGTTAAGGGGGGGGGGTAGAAGCAGCTTTGCATTTGATGGGAAGAACTAAAATGAACTAAAAAGGAGTTATAGCAATGTCTTTACAGGAATAATGCTGAAAAGAATTAAATGATTGAAAAGATCATTATGAAAATATACAAATGGAAGAATGGGGAAAATTGTGGAGTGTGAATTTGAAATTTACTGATTGTATATTATTAAAAGAGAATTATATGAAAATGATGTACAGATGCTATATTACACCTGAAAAAAACAGCAAAAATGTATAAAACAGGTTCCAACAAATGTTGGAAATGTAAAGAAAAAGAAGGCACTTTTTCATATGTGATGGAACTGTAAATTGACCAGAAATTATTGGGATACAATTTATAATGAAATCAAGAAAATGTTTAAATTGACTTTTATTAAAAGACCAGAAGCTTTTTTTATTAGGCATTTCAGGACAAGAACTGCCAACAGAAAAGAAGAAATTATTTATGTACGCTACGACTGCGGCTAGGATGCTAAAAGCCTGGGGTCAGCAAACTTTTTCAGCAGCATCATAAGGCAAAATGGCGACTGCTTTTTCAGCAGGGGGCCGGTCCGCTGTCCCTCAGACCTTGTGGGGGGCCGGCCTATATTTTGAAAAATATAAATACCCTGCAAGCCGGTCCCACAGCTGCCTCCGGACCTGGAGGAGGAACGCACTCTGCACAAGCTGCCCGCTCACTGGCGTTGTTGATGAACTGCAGCCGCTCCATCGGCCTGTCCCTGCGGAGCTCCCAGGTGGTGCTCACCATGCACTGCAGCCCATCGTCCAAGGCCAGGTTGGCGGGCAGGCTGCGCATGCGGAGCGCCTAGCAGGCGGCACACAGCTCAACCTCCAGCTGCTCTAGTGCGGCCGCCGAGCCGGGCACCAGGCCAGCAGGCGCGCCAAGCTCCAGCTGAAGCCCTGCGATGTGCCCATCACAATGCCCATGGCGCGGCCCAGACCCGCCGCCCATCCACTGGCCTCTCCGTCCATGGCGGAGTTTACCTCAGCCACAGGGGGCGAGGATTTGGGTTGGCTGCAGGAACTTCCAGAAGCCAATCCAAAACCATGCCAGCGTCGCCGCCTGCCCAGAACCTGTGCCAGCATCACGGAAGTCAGTCCCAATGTGGCGAGGCATCCGCAGTGGGCAGGGACTGACTCCTGTGGGCAGCAGGCTCCACAGGCCAGATTTATGAGCCTGGGGGGCCGCATCCGCCCCCCGGGCCTTAGTTTGCCTACCTGTGTACTAGCCCAAAGATGGAAAAGTGAAGAAATATCAGCCAGGGAAGAATGGATACAAAAACTAATGGAATACGCTGAAATGGCGAAATTAACAGAAAGACTCAGAGATAAAGATAATAGCGAATTTTAAAAAGAATGAGAATCATTTATGTTGTATCTACAGAAACAATGTAAAGAAATAGACTCACCAGCAGGGTTTGAGTAAACATTTACAATTGACAAAAATAAGTATAAAAGCTATGAAGGTGATGTTTAAGTAATAAAAGATAACAATAATTAATACATAATTTATATAGAGAATTCCTATGGAAGTGTAAAAAAGAAAGCAGGGGAAGCCATTATTGGGGAAAACCAGAAGAGGAAGTTGAGGGAAGTCCAAGGCGGGGTGGGGGAATGTTTTCTCCTTTTTGCATTTTGATGATCAGATATGTTGTAATATGTTGTAAAACTTAATAATAAAAAAAGAAAAAAAGAAAAGATTATTATGAAAAGGACACCATTAAAGAGGAGGAGGAGGAGAGTTTTAATCACTTATTAGAGGAGAACAAGGGGGCTCCAAGGAGGCTTGTGTGGCCTTGCCAACTTGACCCTGGCCCCAAGGAGAAAGCAGATTAAGAGGGAAAGAGCAAGCAAAGTTACATGAGTAACTTTAGAAGATTAGAAAAAAGCATCTCAGATGAATTGTGGAAAGAAATATTTACTTCCTACACAGCTTTCTCACCTTGTGGAAAAAGAAAATTTTAATAAGATGTTATATAGCGTCATCTTCACACTGTCTAGCAAAGTTATACCCCAGATGTCAGTGGAATATGTTGGAAATGTGAGGAGAAATTGCAGACTGTATTCCTGTCTGGTGGATATGTGAGAAGATTAAGAATACTTAGGAAAATACCACTAGGCATATATACAAGAAATGAAAGGATATCATATACATATGAATCTGCTACTAATAAGTCTTCTATTGGGTGAGATTATGACACTGAAATTTAGTTGGGCTTTTTAAAACTGTGGCCAAAGTACTGTACTGACAGCAGCCAAATGGTATAATCCAATAGTTCCAACAGAATGAGAATAGATGGATAATATTTGGTGTGTAGCTGGAATGGCAGGCAGAGCCACCCATTGGCCTGGGGGTAATTTGGACTGGGTAAAGGTGTATCTCGAACCATCCCTGCTGGTTTCTGGTGGCTCCAGCCACCTGCAGAGTGATGTCAGCAGACTTGATTAGCTTCAGCAAAGTGTTGGTGTCCTGTGACTTCAGACCAAGAATTCTGCCCATGGCAAATTCAGGATTGCAACTGAAAGCGTACTGAGGAGGAAGCAATAGCTAATACTGGTTCCTTGTGCAATGCACATGTTTGAAAACCCAAGTTTGCCTTCACTCGTTGTTCAGCCTTCACATTTGTGCTTCAATAGAACAAGATGTGAAACTGCTGTGCTACCAAAGCACACCAGGCTCCATGAAGAATGTCATAACCAGGTGCAGGACTCAGCCCAATGTCATTAGCTACCCATTAGGCAACAGACCCAGCTCAGCACATCACTGGAACACAGGCCCCTTGACAGAGACACTTGGGATGAGACCCAAAAGAAGAGACAGCTGAAGCTTGTACAGTGGTACCTTGCATTACATACGCTTCAGGTTACATACGCTTCAGGTTACAGACTCCGCTAACCCAGAAATAGTACCTCAGGTTAAGAACTTTGCTTCAGGGTGAGAACAGAAATCGTGCTCTGGCGGCGTGGCAGCAGCGGGAGGCCCCATTAGCTAAAGTGGTGCTTCAGGTTAAGAACAGTTTCAGGTTAAGAACAGTTTCAGGTTAAGAACGGACCTCCGGAACGAATTAAGTACTTAACCTGAGGTACCACTGTATTGCTATTTTTGCCACACCAGTTAGACAGTGAAACCATTGTGTGCGCACATGTGATTCTCTCCTGAACATGTTCTTTAGTTGGCATTTGAGCCTGCTGTAGATCAGGAATAGAAGCCCTAATAGGAAGCAGAAATTCAGGCTACGCAAAAGCTGACTTCCAATGTGAAGTTCAAAACAGATAATTCCAGCTCTTACCGGCCCTTCCCACCCCTGCTTGCACCAGTAGTCCCTTTGTTTTGATTTTCCAGGAGAGGGGAATCCAAGCTCAAGAACTGAACATTTCCATGCAGACACAATCTGCTGAGACAGCTACAGCGGCACAGATTATTAACAGCAGAACCCCCAGGTATTGTTTTTAGAAGTGTGGGGTTGCCTGTGGAAAGGGCTGTTGTGCATTGGCCCCATTATGAACTCTATTTTCTAAGGCAACCAGCTGACTACGATTCTTGCCAAACCACAGTTCAACTGCCAGGTATCATTAGGGGGAATGGGTGAAAATATATCTTGATGTGAAGGGATTGGGCAGTGATTTAATCCATTACTTGCACATCCGGCTCTCTCATTCCCCAGCCCCAGGCCTGCTTTCCTGTGTAAAACTATTTCCACAATCATTTCAAAGCAATACTTTTCGTCCTCTTTAGTAGTAGCATCTCCTTTCAAGTCATTTGCTTTGTTTTCCTTTTCCCTCTCTACCTTTTCCCTTGTGCCTTGATCATAAGCCCGTGTGCAGCATCTTGCTTTTAATCTCTGTAGGGTATTCAATAACATGTTAGACCTTTTATAAGTCTGCTCACCCTCATTGGTGGGCGGTGTTGTGGCCACGCCTCAGGCACACAAGTGACCTGACAAATGGCAGGCCAGATCACCAGGCTGCCAGCTATTGGCCAATGCCGGAAGCTCTTGGACTGGTGTTCTGCTGGCAGTGAGCCCAAACTGCCAATGGGGACGCTTGGACCCGCTCCCAGGGGTCGCTGAATTGTGGCCTGGCTAGAAGTCTTTCCTGCCTTTTTTGTTGATCTCCGGCAGACCCTCCCTCAATCTGTTTGCTTCTTCTTGTGCTTTGGCCTTGCTATGGACCAAGTCGGCCACAGTATTAACAGGGGTGGGCAGGAATTTTTCCATTTGGCAAACTGGCACTGGCCATCTGGTTTTTGCCTGGTTTTGTTACAACTTTGTTAGGTGGTAAGGCACTGGGTTAACCTAGATCTTTGGTGAAGAGGAGGTTGCAGCCTCTGCCTGCCCCTCCTTTAGGAAAAGGGTATCCTATTAAAAGGATCCGGGAGGAGTGGCTTCTGTCCGACACCCAGCTAGGGCCACACCACTCCTCCAAGGGGGGTCCCGCATTCTCTACTGTAACCACTAAGGGGAAGATTGCCCTTGAGTTGTTTTGCTTCCTTATCAGTCATACATGGGAAAATATGGCAGGTTGTTTGCTCCTTTGTTTAAGGATCACATAATTAACACAGGACAATTATGCTCCTGCTTAACGGTTCAAAGTGAAACCCACTAGCTACAACTTGTGAAAGGATTGGCTGATCACCACATGGTCCCTTAGTGTTCATGCACGAGTACAAAAGACGCCACATGTATACTGCCGTTGTCACTAAACACTCTTAGAGTTCAGGGTTTTTGTTTTTAAAATAGTAATACCGTAAATTGTTTCTCTTCGAGTTGTCACAAATAGGTAATTTAAACCTTCCCTGGATTCACTGCATTCTCCAATCCGTTATTCCATAGCTAGTTCAGAAGTCTACCTGCTTGTCGACTTGAGAAGGCAAAGACAATGATGTCATCAAAGGTCCAGGTATAATCCTGATGTGGGGGATAAAACACCAGTTTATCTGACGCTTCTTTTCTCAGGTCAATCAGGAATGTGGAGTGAACCATTGGGACTGCAAAGCAACCAGTCCTCTTCCACTCCCTGATCAGGGCATAATCTGGTGTTCTCTTGTAGTAGCCCTAGAATAAAATGATAGTACAAAGCTCATTAAAACGAGAATCATTTCAGCTAGCAGCAAAAGCCCACAATCTGAAGGTACACAATCTGTAGGACTGTCCAGATCTAGAAATCCAATCGCCTAACAAAAGCCTTGCAGCACCTGTTTATGTTAACTTGTTTTATGCAACACTTTTCAGGTGTAAACAATCCATGCCCCAAAGCAGCCTGCAGAAATATAAAAACAGAAACATCAATAAAGGAATCAATAAAGGAATTCAATAAAAAAGAAAGAGCACTAAAAGTCAGATAAAAGGAACTAGCTAGATTACAGAAAGGCTAAGCACATACTATCTGTTTTATTTTACCCCATTTAAAATAATTCTTGGCCACCTTAAAACAACCCACTCAAAAAACAAACAAAAAAACAAAAACCTCAGTCAGCCAACCAAACCAATTTCTACAGCCCCAGAGAATAAAACAGCCCTCACATGACACTGATAAAGATTAGAGTTGGCATCTTTGGTAGCCTGTTCCAATGTGGTGGTGAGAGTACAATAATGCCAGACCTCTTTAGATTTCCACCTCACATGGTAAAAAAATGTAACAGAGGGAGTTTGGTTAGGGTTGCAATATTGCAATGTTCAGACCCAGAAACCTCCCCCTAAATAAATTCACACTTGACTCAAATTTTAGTTTGGTTTTTGGCAGAATTTAGGCCACAACTTTATTGATTACAGAAAGTGACTGGTTGCATAGGCTCTGGTTTGACTAGCTCCCTGCCATGCAGGTAGCGCTGACCCAGGGCACCAGCATAGGTCAGCCAAAGGTGAACATCTGGATAAGCGGAAAGCTGGGAACAGGCTATGACCACCTGGACTCAGGCACAGATGTCCCCCTGGACTCAGGCACGGGCACAACCCACTCACAGGGGTTGACCAAACCATCAAGTCCCTGGATTCCTTTAACAGAATACCCTTCACATAGGGATGGCGAGAGCATTCTCCCATCCCTATCACATGAACCAGAGCCTATCCGCAACCTTACAAGTTGTGACGATTTGCTACGCGGCAGGTGAAACCCAAATGGCAACAGCCAATCAGCCAAGTGGGGGAAATTCCTGCCATGCCCCTGTCCCAATGACACACGATGGCATAGCAAGGTCAAGCACGCAAGCCCTAAAAGTAAGGAGAGGTGGGCAGGTGTTCCGAATGCACGCGCCAAAAGAGGAAGCTCTGGGTCACGTGCGTGGGTATGTATAGGTCCCTCGATCCGTTTGGACTGCGCCCCATTGGCCAGATGGGACTCAACATCGAGGGACCTACTAATCAGGTATTGTGGCTGAACAATCTTACCCACCCACAACACCAGGTCTCAACGCAACAGGTCTCCCTCTTTGAGGGAGGACACGATTTCTGGCAAAATGCATGACAGGGTTGGGATCATTTTTTCCCCATCTGGCACTGAAGTGACTTCAAAACAATCCATTACAATCTGTTGCAGCCTAATAGGATGGCCCCTCTAGAATTTGTCCTGCACGCGCACACACACAAACGAATTTCCAAATCTGTCTTTGCTTGGCTACCTAGAGCTTAAATATATGACCTTTCACACACCCTTTCAAACACAGGCATTTGGAGAGGATCCCTAAACTTGGGGGAGAGAGAGAGAGAGAGAGAGAGAGAGAGAGAGAGAGAGAGAGAGAACCTGAAATACAGGACAAAACTGTATCAATACAGGACATAGCATTTTCCACTGGAAAATGGGACAATCTTGTATCATACAGGACAGGTGGCAACCCTAAGTTTGGTTGATAATTTTAATACCTAGGCAGGTTTGTGCTGGAGGAGGTAGCCCTTGAGGTATCCAGGTCCTAAGCCATTTAAAGTGTTATAAAGTAAAAACCAACAACATTAATTAGGACTAGAAACAAGACTGGGAGCCACTGCAGGTGGTTTCAAGGCTAGACCGAAGCTTAAAATATATCCAGTCCTTAAAAGGTAAAGGTAAAGGACCCCTGACAGTTAAGTCCAGTCGCAGACGACTCTGGGGTTGTTCTGCTCATCTTGCCTTCAGGCCAAGGGAGCCAGCGTTTGTCCACAGACAGGTATCCGGGTAATGTGGTCAGCATGACTAAACCACAACTGGCACAATGGAACACCATGACGGAAACCAGAGTGCATGGAAACACAGTTTACCTTCCCACTGCAGCAGTACCTACTTATCTACTTGCACTGGTGTGCTTTCAAACTGCTAGGTTGGTAGGAGCTGGGGCAGAGCAACAGGGGCTCACCCCACTGCAGGGATTCAAACCGCCAACCTTCTGATCAGCAAGCCCAAGAGGCTCAGTGGTTTAGACCACAGCGCCACCCGCGTCCCCCTATCCAGTCCTTAGCTCCAGTATTTTGTACTCCCTTGTAATTTCCAAACTGCCTTCAGAAAACAGCCTAGGATACTGCACACTTCAACGCTTTGAACATAAAGTTACAAGGGCATTAATGCATTATGATGCATTGGCCTAAGCTGGTTCTTCATGCCACCAATACTACTTGGGCCTCCAAAGACAAGCACCCCAGAGAACACACCTATTCCTTTAAAGAGGGGGATATAAGCCCACCCAAAAGAGGCCCAATGCCATCACCCAGACAGAACAAATAAATGATAACCACTGAACAAGCTCAACATCAATAACATGTCCATTGTACACAGTAGGATTACCTGAGACTGAACACTCTGCAGGAAATACTTGGACCAGCAAGTATTAAATGTCAATTTTTGAGAAAGGAGAGTGTACTGGACGACGTACGGTGCCTTTGAAACAGGCTGTTTATTTAACAGATGTATATGATGAGCAGATAGGAAGCAAGCATTAGGTCCTAGGACACCAGTATTCTGACAAGCTGTTCCTTCCAGTCAGAAACATATATTGGCAAGCTCTTTTTCCCCCACCCCACATTCAAGACAGAAAAAACTTCTTTGTTTGCAGAAAGCTCCAGTGCAAAACCCATCCAGAAAGAGCATCAGCTTAGACTAGCTGTTGTCCAATTGTCCACTAGTAGGCCGAACAAAAACACATTTAGCATAATTAAGGAGCATATTTAAAATATGATTTTTTACAATCTAAGCTTCTTCTATGTCACTGGCCTATGGGAAATTTACTGGATTATTTTTGTTATGGCAGTGTGTTCAACATCTGGACACAAGGTGAAGGGAATCTGAAAGCTTTTTATCACTCAGGAAGGAATACCACAGATGGAACATCTTTAAATAACTTTTTACAGCTCCCTAGAACTCTCCTTGGGCTTTTGGCTGGGACAAGGCACCTGAAATCATGGCATAGTCTCATGCCTAGTAAACATTCTCCCAAACTGGGCAATTCTTAGCATGCTCAGACAGATTGGGGTTTGGTGAGGGTTTTTGCACAAATCACGCTACCAGAACTGCCAGCAATGGAAACAACTGCCTAAGAGTCCACCCTGAAAAAACTACTCTCCAGAGCCCACTGCCAAGTTATGAGAACAGTGTGACACAGACAGAGGCAGATCTGAAGGTCATTCCAAACACCAAGTTGCTAAAACAATCACATTGAGAGAGTAGCTTCTCATGCAGAGGTGTGCATGCTATTTTGTTGCCTTGGTTTTCACTATTATCAACAATTCCTTGTGGATTTGCTGGGAGTTGTTTCCACTTGTCAGAAATATGGACCCCAAATGGTCTGCAAACCAAGGCTAGCTGACAAACCTAACACTGAACAGTAATCAGCTCCAGAGAACTGCAGCTACCAGGCTGCTCCAGCTGCACACAGATCTCAGACTGTGAGCAATTAATCCCAGAGGGGAAAAGGCATGAGTGAAATCATTGGACTCTAACTGCATTACAAAAAAAGAAAAAAGAAAAAAGACAAACGAGGAGTAGCAGAGGGAAAACAGTGTTTTGTTTCATTTTAAGAAGCCTGCAAGATGCAATTCCTTTTCGAGAATCTTTCTTTCAAAGGCTTCATTTCTCCACCGAATATATTGGATACCAGATTGATTTTGGCAAAATCTTTTGCCATAAAGGGACTGCAAAGATACACTTTAATGACAATAACTCTATCATAAATTACTATGCTAACCAGCCACCTGGTGCATGGAAGGCTTCTGCCAGAAACCCAAAAAATCCAAATTTGCCATTTATGCAAATACAAACTTCTAGGTCCCAAGGGAGATAGGAACATCTAAGTCGTGTCCATCAAAGACATGGAGGCTGGAAAGGGGTTTCAACAACCATTGCATGGGATATTTGTCTCTTAACAGCACCCTCATCTTGATACCAGCTGCAGAGAGCAAAGAAGGCACACAATACAATAATACACGTGATACATATCTTACACATTTATTAATTCATCCCGTGTATCCTTGCCATTCTTATATACTTGCTTTCAAGCCCTGGGACAGGGATCTGTCTGTTTGGATGGTGTATAAGTAAGTAACAGTAAAGAAAGATCTCTTGCCTGAGGGGTCATTCCACACCAGAAGTTAGAGTAGAGAGCACGAGATTCAAGCATTGGCGCCACAATGGTCTTGTTTTCTGCTATCATGAGATTCAGAACTTCTGGGTTTGTCAGAAAATTATCAGCATCTATGAACTAGGAATAGGGATTAAAAAAAAAAAAAGCATGTGAGGTTTTGTGTGACTGGATCTGAAGAGTGTCTCTAATGTCCACAAACAAGACTTGGTTAAGAGCATTACCTATCTTGAGTTCTTGCAATGCTGCAAAATGAACAAAATAAGCAGACTTCCATCACATATCCATCAGCATTAAGCTAACATTTACCTTGTACTGAAGCCAACAGCAAATATTGGTCAACTTTGTAACTACTACTTTGCACATGCCCAAAAGTGGTGATATTTAGTAAGGCACTTGCATTGCTGAATTGAAATGAAGCCTCTGGACGTGTGAGACACAATCAACAAGAACAGAAACCCACAAGCACTTCATAGTGGGCCCAGCAAAGTAGTCCACAATGGAGACATTAGAGCAGGGATCAGAAATTTGTAACCCATTAGAGGGAAAGGGCTTAACTAGAACAAACCACCTCACATTTGGAAGGAGAGGCAAGGGGGCTTGCAGGCGGAATGGCTGTTTGGTTGGCATCCATTTATCTCAGCAGACACCCAAGTGCACCTCTGGGGTGAAGTCAAACTGCTGTGTTAGCAGCACCGGTGACCTTCCATGGTGTGCAAGCCCGGGCAGCGTGTATGGGGGTCTAGGGCTGCCCAGATGACAAGACCCCTCTCTTGGCCTCACTGATGGGGCCCAAAGGAAAGCACAGCAATACGTTTGGCACCAGCTTGACTGCATGGCAAAGCTTAACCCCTGGAAAAGTGGGAGGTGTATAAATCAGCATGGTGGTTTTTCGGCTACAGTGGCAGCGTTCAAATATGTGAAACACCCTGGAGTCATTCCTGGGTGCCTCAGCATGTCAACCATTGAGGTGTCAAGAGCATTCATTAACATGAGGCAAATATGGTTAGACAAGAATTACCGGTAATTTTGTTGCATATGTATGAACAAAGTAACACAGTGCTCTGGCGGTGTGTGGCAAAACAAGTTCTGAGAATCCACTCATCAACTACATCACATGTGGGACTTTGGGTCCTCCAGATGTTGTTGGGACTTTAACTCCCATGAGCCCCAGTGAGCATGGCCAGTGGTTAGAGATAATGGGAGTTGTAGTCCATCACCTAGCAGATGTTCCTGATCACACAAATACTTGTGGAAATAGGTGCAGGAATCTGGGCCAAAGTTATTTATCCTTTCCCAGTCCTACAAAGCTGTGTTTAGAGGTGACCAGTACAGGAGTCAGCCCAGCACATCTGGGGAGGAAATTATGTAGCACTGTAAGACAACCAATTTTACTTTTCCAGTTTCCTTCTTTACAAAGCTCAGAAACAGAATGCGTCTCTGAAATGCCCAGCATGCAAATCAAGGGAAGGAAGGAAGCCTAACCAGCCAGAACTTTAATTCTTATTTTACCATGATGTAATCAGACCACTTTTCCCTGGCAGTTCTCAGAGCAGTCTGCCTCAGTTTCATCACATGGGTAAACCTGGAGTTTGGCCAGTGTTTGGGCCCAATTTCCTCCGGGTAAGACCTACAAAACAAAGAACAAAAAGGGAAAACATGCAGCCCTCTTGTCATGTTAAATGCTGCGCAGCTCCTGCAGAATTGCTGGGTATTATTTCTCTCCTGACTTTGGTGTTTTAATTAAAAACTGAAAGGCGGGGGGAGAAGCAAATTTACTAAGTCACCTCAAGTGCTCCAAAAATGTAAGGGTAAAGAAAGGACGTTTCAGAGCAAAGAAAACACTCTCCAAATTTATTCCTGGAGTGTGTACCCAAGACACAGGGGAACATACACCACCACTGCGCTTCCTGCCCAACATGAGTGCTGTGAATTAAATAAAACTTGGACGTGGGGGGGGGGCACACCCAACAGCTCTTTTCCCACCCCAGCTTTGAAAAAGATAGCATTTAGCCAAATTAAATTGCTTCTGGAATTTGCTATCACAAGTATGTGAAGAAGCCTTTTAAATAGCTTTAGAAAGGATTAGAACATTTCATGCTGTTTCCCTGAATATGCTTAACTTTGTTACACGTGATTTTACTCAGCATTCGAATACTTACTGAGGGTCCCCCATGGGCCTCCACTCCACATAGTGATACAGTTTCTGTACATTCTTCAGCCACTCCCTCAGGATTTCTGTTGTGTTGTCAACATTGTGGTCAGTAGCTACCCTAAAGGAGGAACAGTGAATGTGCAGAGGGATTACTAAACATTCACCACCTTTCGGTCAAACAAAATCTTGAAGAGTTCACAGGTAACAACAGCCTCCTTGCCAATGCTTCATAGATGCACGTTCAAACAGAGAACAGACTCCATTTTGGGTCTGAAACATTCACACAAATTCCCACCATTGGCATCTTAAAACAATAGGCACTGAGTGATATTGAATAGGCACTGAGTGATATTGTTCGTCAGGTCAACTTCAGCAACAGAGATGGAGTGGGATTGCAGGGGGCTTAAAGACCTATTACTACTTCTGCAGCAAGGTCCCAAGCCCCCAGCCTCTCAGCTCGAAAAGGGGAGTGTTTTAGCCAATTAGAAGTCTTTTTACTCTTAGGAGCCAATCAGAATGAAAAGAGATGACAACCACTGAGGATTGACTCCTATGGTCATTCTGGAGAAGGGGCATGTGAAAAACACAGATGATGAGTTGTTCTGTATGTTCCAAAGCTCACTTTCAAGAGAATGGTGCGCACGTTCTGTTATGCACAATGGAACTTCAAGAAAAGATTTGACCATGTTGTTGGCATCTGTCTGTCTCAAGAGACAATGGAGTGCATCCCTAGGGGTGAAGTCAAACGGCATGAGAATCACAGTGCCTGCTGTGACCAGTAACTCGTAACTGCTGTTTCCCACATAGTTTTTGCTGTGTTAGCTTCACCAAAGTGACTTTCCCGGGGCACAAGCCTGGGCAATGTGTATGGAGGTCCTGGGCTGCTCAGATGACAAGACTAATTTTGTCCAAAGGAAAGCAGGTAAGTGGCCATTTGGCACCAGCTTGCCGGAGGGAGGTGTACAAGGCACCATCATCTTCGGGACTCCACTTAATGTAGGATTTCCTCCTCAGTCTTTTCTTCTCCCAAAGATGTCCCATAAGGCAGTGGATAATTTGCCCATCTACATCATGGGAAAGAGATCTAGCTGAAAAGCAGAAAAAGAAGATCTGCATTGATTACTGCAATGCATTCCTCATTGTTATTATTGTATAATCTTAAATGGTTCTGACTTTCCTTAAGGGACCCCACACTTCTGAATTTGCCACTATACTACTATGTAGCCATGGGCACACATTCAAGCTTAATCAAAATACGACAAAAATCAGAACAAAGGAGGCTAAGCTTTAACTCAGGCATAGGCAAACTCGGCCCTTCAGACGTTTTGGGACTACAACTCCCATCATCCCTGACCACTGGTCCTGTTAGCTGGGGATTATGGGAGTTGTAGTCCCAAAACATCTGGAGGGCTGAGTTTGCCTATGCCTGCTTTAGCTAAACAGGCTGCAAAGATACTTCCAAATGCAATTATTCTAATAGGTCCTTCTATATATATTACTTTGTGCTACAAAGACTGTGTGGGCTGCATTGATAATGTCCATCTGTGAGATTCAGAAAGAATACGGAATGTGAGTGATTTTCTAAACCTCACAAGGCAGCATTTTTTGCAGCTTCTTCATTAGAAGACAGGCTGACACACATCCAGGCCTGTCATTGCTGCTGGGCAATGTCTGTATGCACTGCAAGGGGAGAGAGGGTTGTGAATAGACCACGACTCACTGTAATTTCACTGTCTGAAATGACAGAGGAGACAAGTGTTTGCCTGCAGTCACTTTGCTCCATGTGCATATATCTGGAAACTACGCATCTGCGCAACTAAACAAACAAATACTCCCGTACTTCTACGAAGCAAGATGGTCCCCTCAAGAAGAGTCCCTGACCTTTTCCATTGTCCATATACTCTGAAGCCACCTTTTCAGTTACAGCACCTTGGGGAATATTCCATTCCAGCCCTACTCAGAGTAAAGGAGTTAATAAACATGACTAACTTAAATTCATTGTCCAATAGGCCTACATAATTGACTGAATCCCCAAACTCTAAAACACTCCCTAGAGTGTTTTATCTGGCATGGAGGCTGTCGTCATTTGGGTGCCAGGTGAAAACCTCTCTTAAAAAAAAAAAAAAAAAAGGCAAGCATTTAGATGGAGTTTTTAATGCTACTTATATCTTTTTTGTTTTGCCCTGCTACCATTTTACGCTGCTCTTGTGTGTTGATTGTTGTTTGATGCTTTAAATCTTGTTAGCCCATCAGACAGTTTATGATACCTGGAGTGGTATAGAAATTTCAAATTAAACTAAACACAGAGAACTCTACACCAAATTATTTACAACCCATAAAAATTTTGTCATTGACTTTGGATAGCTTGGCACAAACACATTTGGGCATTTCCTCCTGCATGGCAGTGAATGCATGCACTTTTAATGGCACCAGGATGAGGCCATTATATATACAGATAGGTGCTTGAGCCAAAACTCACTCAGTGATGAAAAGGAGGAGGGAGATCCTTCAAAATTATTAAGCTACTTTCACAGCAGACAGATGGCTAAAATCTGGTACACTCTGGTCACTGTACCCACCTAAATTCCACTAATGGTAAATCCACACAGATTAATGGACAGAATTTAGTATTGTCCATTAATTTCAGTGGAGTACTTTCGGTCATGCTCTAAGTATGACTAATGCTGGATACAACCCTCAGTTCACTACATGCTTATCAAAATAAGTTATTCATGGCACAATCCTGTATATATTTACTTAGGGGGAAAATTTGATACAATTCACATTTAAAGGTGAGATTACCCAATTCACACTTTCCAGAACAATATGCAAACCAAAATTCGGTTAGCCTTCAAGTCACACACCTTTGAATTTTGCAATGCAGTTTTCTAGTCAAGCTACATTTTTTTAAATGCACATGCAGGGTAAAGTAATTCACAAAGTAATGCGGAGAACTGAGTGTAAGACTGGGAAATATAAGAAACAAAAAGAAATCAAAACTGGCAGATTCACCTATCCTTATTTGCAAGTGAGTCTCATTGAATGAGACTCTAGGAAAGTATGCCTCAAACTCTCATACTCGGGAGAATGACAAAACTATTTAGCCAGTAGCAATCAATTTCAAAAATATCTATCACCCCATTCAAGTTTGTTACATTAGCCAAGCTAGCTCTATTCTTTATGTATTGAATTTATAAAACAAAGGGTTTTCTGTGTTGCCTCACTTTACTGTATGGGAAACCAAACATAACAATGAAGGAGCTTTGAGACAATAGAACTTGCTTCTCCCAGTTAAACACCCAACAGAGCGGAGAAGGCTTCCTTATTTGACTGGATGAGACATAATGAAAGGAAACAGCTTACAAGAACCATTTTCACTGAATGGGTTACCCAAAATGAACGCAAGGCGTACACAAATAGTCTCTTCATGGAGAGTCAGACTGAGCAGAGGTCATTTCTGATGTTATGTGAAAATGCGAGGATGGGTGACATGGCCAGCGTGACAAGAATGTTCCTGTTGTGTATTTGCACCCCAGGTGGCCGGCAGATAGCCAGGCTTGGCCGACAAGCGCCCTGGAGCGGGGTGCAAAGAATGATGCGCTGTGTGGGCTTTCTCTAACCTTGCCCATCTGACAGCAGCATGTTTAGAGTTTCGAATCACATGCGTTATCAGGGAGAGATGAACACATTCTGAACCAGTGACTCAGCATTGGCTCATAACTGGAAAATGGGTATAAAGCTCTTCATTTTTCCACTATCCACACCCCACTAATACGGGTTCTTCTAGTGGGGCTTCAAATGCGGAAGACAGGAGTGCCTGGCGTGCTCTGGTCCATGGGGTCACGAAGTCGGACATGACTAGACAACCAAACAACAACAACTGGAAGCATGCCACACAAGAGAACGAGTAGGCACAAGATTTTAGCCCCCAAAGGGCTTTTAAAACTGAGAAAAAAACAGCATTTTTTTGTTTCAATTCATGTTTTGGATCCTCATTACCGGTGCTTTTTTCTAGAAAAAAGTGCCAGAACTCACCAAGATCCTCTTCCTCCCTTTCTCTCTCTCTCTTGTCCTGCCCCCACTCTGCGTTCCCCTCCTCTTCTTCAACCTCTCCCCACCTTGCCTTGTCTGCTTTTCACACCCACCCAGAATCCCACCCGTCCCTCCTCGTCCCTCCAGCCACACCTGCGCTCACCTCTAAGGCTTCCCCAGCCACAGAATGGGGCTGCTGCTTCCTCCCCCCTTTCCCTCTCTCCCCACAGACATGGAAAGAGTGAGCAGAGACAAAAGGGAAGTGGCGCTCATGCTCAGCACCGTGAGGCAGCGACATAGCCCCACATCCATGGGGAGAGCCGGAAGGGACGATGCAACCTTCGGACTGAGAGGGCCTCCTTCTCCTCACCACTTCAGCCTCCTGCTGTTCACAGCCCCTCTTTTTGCCACGGTGGATTTCTTGCTCTCCCCACCCTCCACTTAGCTTACCGCTGGATTTGAAAAGAGAAAGAAGTGCCCGTACTGCGCACCATTGAGCACCACCAGGAAAAAGCACTGCTCGTTACTGTAAAGATACATGTGAACAATGGATTCAGTGTCCATGGGTTAAATTGCCTCATGTGGCAATCTCAAAACTCTTTTGAAAACTCTTTGTTGAAATGCACTATGTGAATAATAATAATAATAATAATAATAATAATAATAATAATAATATATTTTATACCCCGCCCATCTGGCTGGGTTTTACCAGCCACTCTGGGTGGCTTCCAGCAAAATATTAAAATACAATAATTCATCAAATATTAAAAGCTTCCCTGAGCATAAGATGTATATAGCCACACAAACATTTTTAAAACTCTTGCAACACCAAATGGGTTTTGCTGCCCATACACACAGTTGCGCTATTCCACATTTACTCGTTGAACTGCTACCCTTCTCCTTAACAAAACACCCCCCCACACACACAAGTTACAAGGATCAGAGAGTCTATGTCTGAGAGATACACACATCAAACCAAATCAAAAAGCACATCTGAAGCCTCTTTCCACCTCCAAAGAGTTCTGGGCCCTGTGGTCTGTTAAGAGGGGCTGGGAATTCTGTGAGGGGTAAATGATGGCGCCCAAAATTCTTTGAGAGGGAAGAGCGTGTTTTAAATGTACAGTTTATACGAAGCCTTACATGCTGCAACTGACAACCGAGATTTAGACATCTAGCCAAAACGTTTAAGCTATCAGAACCAGAACATTCTGGTGCAGCAAACATGGCTATCTGCCTCTTCGACCAAAGAACTAACGGTTGTGTATTCAACAGAGTTTAGATCTAGATAATTCTTAGCAACCCAGCCAGAAAGTTAACTAAAAAGTTCCATCAACTTTCTCCCCTTTTATATTCCTGTTTTGAGCTTCTACTTCATTGCTGTTTATTTACTTTGACCCTGGTGTCAGGGGAGGGAAGAGCAGTCTATTTTGCCAGTTTTCATCCTTGAAGGAAAATTACCAAAACTTCCTACTAAAGGGAACACCGTGTGCCTTCTGCCACAGTGTGGTCCACGGAGCAGAAGCAGAGAAACACTCCCCCTAACACAAACACCAGTGTGTTCTCCCAACTTAATAGTCATTAATCATCACTCATGTAGGTTGGAAGGGTTGAGGGATGGACTCAGGTAAAAATCCCCACACCCCGTATTCTAGATAGAGAGAAAAGGTAAGAAAGGAGCAAGTGTACATATCTAGACAACATAAATTTATTTAAATAGTTGTTCCCTCTCCCCAAGGGAACAGTAGTTTTGGGTTAGGGTGGGGCTACTAATCCAACAGAGAAGTCTCACAATGTTCTCCCTAACTATTGTGCCCCATAGTGTGAGACCCACTTCAGGGTGGGGTGAATAATGAGCAAGACTAAACATATGGGTCTCTGGCTGTGTACATACTAGACCTTTAAAACACAGGCTTTTACTCAAAGAATTCTGGGCGCTACAAAGAACACTGGATATTGCAATTCCCAGAATTACTTGGAGATTGATAGCAATGAAAGTTAAAATTGCTATGTACACCACTTTGAGTTCCTTGAGGAACAAGTGGAATATAATTGTAACAACATATTAAATTATCAGACCTCCCCCATGCAGGAACAGGGCAATCGCGGTGAACAGACTCTTGCTGTGATAGCCCCCTGCAACAGATCTGCTCCAATTCCACCTTCTCTACCAGATACCTTTTAAAACGGCTGGCAGCTGGACAATTACAGTCTAGAAAAATAGCATGCTGCTATATGCCTTCAGAGCCAGGTGTGCTGGGTCCTTTTCAAAGTGTAGCTTGCAAAGAGTATTCTGGGAGGAGGGAGAATCCCCACTGGGCATTTTCCGGCCCATCAAATCAGTCTTCAGGTATGTGAAGTGTCAGTGAAGATTTTCTAAAATACTATGTTGATATTTCAATAAAATACCCATGACAAAAAGTATTCGAAATAGGATATCCCATCTTTCAACCATAGTTTGCAGAGCAGCTTGAAAACTAACATGTGCTAATAGGTCAAAGGTTCCTAGTGACAGTCATTTGCATCAGTGCAACAGAGATAATATAATAAGCAACTATTACCAGTCCAGCTGCTACTAGGAAAATGTATGCTAAGTCTCTTCCTCCATTAACTGTCCCTATTTTACGTGTAGAACTATATATCATTAGCCTGTGTACACAGAGGAGCAACAGTTGAGCGCCAGGGCTCCCAGTTCCCTGCTTGGCTCCTTATACCACATCATGACTAGCAAGGGGGTAAAGATAATTCAAAACAGTAAAAGTTACAGAATTTTACAAATCTGTGAACCGTGCAAATCATGCAGAAGTAAGGGTTACCTAGACATGCAATTTTAAAGTGTTGGACATATGTATACCAAGACTGCAGGTGGTGGGGCCTCAGGGTCCCTGCATCGTGGATTTGGGGGGACTGTTCACAAATTCAGTTAGTCTCCTCTCTTCTGATGTCAGCTATATTCCTGTGGTGGAGCTTATTGGAAAATTACCTAGGGAGTGGACAAAGCACAGTGAGTTCTCTTTTGCCCATCTGCATTCCTAAACATGACTCTGCATTTTCCTCTTATGAAAGATACTCCTGTTTGGTGAATGGAATGACACACACAGAGAGAGAAAGAGAGAGATCTGTATGAGTTTGCACTGGCTGAGGCCACAGTTAGGAGATGGAAGAGGAGAAAGAACTTTAATATACTATGCCTGCTGAGGAACAGAGAATGTTGTGACTACATTGTGGCTTTAAGGAGCTTTTTTACCTCAGGATCCTGACATTCCTGTAGAAACAGGTTGCATTTGCAGAAAGCAAAACCTGTCAGGAATATTGTGGCTTCAGAAGAGAGAATGAAAATGCTTTCTACTTGGTGAACAGGAGAATTCAAACACCACCTAATTTATCTAGGAGTGATCTGCTGATTTGGGAATGTGGGAAAAGGTAATGAAGAGTTGTAGAGTTGTACTCTACAGACTTCCTCTCTCCGAGAATCGTACAAGGGGAGTTCAGAGTGCAATTCACCCAAGGAGCCCCGCCAGCAGAAGCCCACACGAGGAATGCCACCAGCACAGCAGGAGGAGCCCTCTCCCCTCCCCACATGCCCTCCTGTCCCCTGAGCTGGCTCTGGGGAGGGTCAGGAGACCCCTCAGAACAGCCCCCAGAGGGAGGCGTGCCGCGCAGGGTGGAGCAAACTGCTTAGAACTACATTCAATTCCTCCCTCATAATCTCAAGCAGAATTCTCAGCCTTCACACTACATATTTATTATAACTAGACAAATACCCAGCACCAGTTTACTGTTTCAGTAGAGCTTTTCCACCCTTCCTGGGGGGAGGTGAGAGCTGCTCATATAAGTCAGTGGAGAATTTGTAACGGGGATCCAAATTAGCATCAGCCCCACCTTTAACCTATAATGTTGTTGCAGGTCACCCCAACATCTGAGCAGTGCGAGATTCCAGGGATTCAAGACACTTACCCAGGTTTTGTGTTTTCTTTTGGAAATGTGACGCAGTGGAGACTGCGGTGTTTTTATGATATATGGTTTATTTAAACATATATGTAACCCGTTGTCTTTGTCCATGGAGTTTTCTTGGCAGGGATACTGGAGTGGCTTGCCGGTTCCTGCTCCAGGTTAAGCAAGGTTATGCTTAAAATTCTTCAAGGAAGGCTCAAGCAGTATGTGGACCGAGAACTCCCAGAAGTGCAAGCTGGATTTAGAAGAGGCAGGGGAACCAGAGACCAAATTGCAAACATGCGCTGGATTATGGAGAAAGCTAGAGAGTTCCAGAAAGACATCTACTTCTGCTTCATTGACTATGCAAAAGCCTTTGACTGTGTCGACCACAGCAAACTATGGCAAGTTCTTAAAGAAATGGGAGTGCCTGACCACCTCATCTGTCTCCTGAGAAATCTCTATGTGGGACAAGAAGCTACAGTTAGAACTGGATATGGAACAACTGATTGGTTCAAAATTGGGAAAGGAGTACGAAAAGGCTGTATTTTGTCTCCCTGCTTATTTAACTTATATGCAGAATTCATCATGCGAAAGGCTGGGCTGGATGAATCCCTAGCGGGAATTAAGATTGCTGGAAGAAATATCAACAACCTCAGATATGCAGATGACACAACCTTGATGGCAGAAAGTGAGGAGGAATTAAAAAAACCTTTTATTGAGGGTGAAAGAGGAGAGCGCAAAATATGGTCTGAAGCTCAACATCAAAAAAACGAAGATCATGGCCACTGGTCCCATCACCTCCTGGCAAATAGAAGGGGAGGAAATGGAGGCAGTGAGAGATTTTACTTTCTTGGGCTCTATGATCACTGCAGATGGTGACAGCAGCCACGAAATTAAGAGACGTCTGCTTCTTGGGAGGAAAGCAATGACAAACCTAGACAGCATTTTAAAAAGTAGAGACATCACCTTGCCAACAAAGGTCCGTATAGTAAAAGCTATGGTTTTCCCAGTAGTGATGTATGGAAGTGAGAGCTGGACCATAAAGAAGGCTGATCGCCGAAGAATTGACACTTTTGAATTATGGTGCTGGAGGAGACTCTTGAGAGTCCCATGGACTGCAAGAAGATCAAACGCACCCATTCTTAAGGAAATCAGCCCTGAGTGCTCACTGGAGGACAGATCGTGAAGCTGAGGCTCCAATACTTTGGTCACCTCATGAGAAGAGAAGACTCACTGGAAAAGACCCTGATGTTGGGAAAGATGGAGGGCACAAGGAGAAGGGGACGACAGAGGACGAGATGGTTAGACAGTGTTCTCGAAGCTACCAGCATGAATCCGACCAAACTGCGGGTGGCAGTGGAAGACAGGAGTGCCTGGCATGCTCTGGTCCATGGGGTCACGAAGAGTCGGACACGACTGAACGACTAAACAACAACAACAACAACAATATGTAACCCGAGCCTGTGATGGAGGGGTTCCCAGCATTAACACTTCAAAAGGGTCTTGTTTCTCCTGTAGCCACAGCCTTGGATTCAAGCAGAGATTCGGCCTGGTGCGCTCTCTCTCTGTCTCTCTCTCTCTCTGCTTTGCTTCTAGGTCGCACCACAGCTCTCCTTCAGACTCTGAGTTTCGTCCTTCTCACTATCTGTGTTTTGACCCACTTGCTATCTCACACAGAGCTCCCTTCCTTTGTTCTCTTAATGGCCTGTCACCCAGGCGATTGCCTCATCAGGAAGCTAGCCTGGCTTATATCTTGCTGACTCCAGGGGTTCAGGAAGCTAGCCTGGCTTGATTAGCTTTTAGCACTTGCTGGATCCAGGGATCAGAAGGCTTGATTAGATTTTTTTAACACTATTGATCCAGGGAGAAGAGGGGTCTAGCACCCACAAACTCATAGCACTATTAACAGTGAGCTATATTGCAGGGTTATTGTACACTGCCTCAGATTAGCAAACTGCAATATGAGGATAAACAATGCTGGAATGCAAGTGAGGCCAAGTCCCACTAGTAATCTTCTGAAGTTAATGGGGGTAGAGTAGGAAAATGGCTGAGAGCTCCCTCCAGCCAGCTTCCAGGAGACACGCACACCAAGTCTCTGTACAATGCATATTCCTAGCAAGGCACATGGAGCAGGCACACAGACTATTTATATATAGCTCTACACATAAAATACCATATTGGCCTGAATATAAGCCTCACTTTTCCTCCAAATTCCAACCGTGAAAAATTAAAGTGTGGCTTATATTCGCGACCTTAAGGTATGCAGCCAGGAGCGCAGGGCAAACAGTGCCAGGAGCGTGGCAAAGCGCCACCCACCCCGTGCATAGTTCCCCATGCTCTCCCCCAAGGCCGGGAAGGGAGAGAGCCGGCAACACAGCGCAGCCCCCCCCCCCCAGTATGCAGCCAGGAACAGTGAGGAAGGGAGCAGCTTATATGCAGGTATTTCCCCCCCCCCACACACCTCCAATTTAAAAGTGCAGCTTATATTCGAGTGCGGCTTATATCCAGGCCAATACGGTAGGAATTGTTGATGGAGAAAGAGTGACTAAAGTGAAGAACAGCCCAGATCAGCCTCCAACCTCACTGGGTATCCATAGCCAGGTCAGGCTGGTGGCTTTGCACTTCTTACTGTGATAATGGGGTTGCTTGAATGCTCCCAAGATAATCAAGAGGTAAAACTAAACCTAGTATGCAGACTTGAGAGTCAGTGGCATCAAATCAAGAAAACCCGAGTAAGAAACGGCTGTCGGGCAGCTTTTAAGAGAGAACATCTGGTCCTTGGGGAGATTTCTTGCTGTGGAGTCCAGAGATCTAGTTGCACAGGTTTCTATGCAGCTCCCCAGATTAAAAAAGAGAACAGCAACTGCTCTCAAGTGTCATACAAAAGAACAGCATTGTTTGCTGTAATTGAACCAGGCTCAACTTTTCCTGGTTCATATCTTAAGCAGGTGGCACTCCACAGGAGTAAATTAAGTTGCAATCTGTTTTCAAGAAACCTGAGTTTGTCAAATGTTCCTCGCTGTTCCCTTTCTTTAAAAAAAGATAAATTACATGCTGAATGGATCCCTTTGTCTCTTCTGATGGAAATCTGCTGTCACACATAGCACTATCTAAAATGACAACGATTAAAGTAGTAGGATAGTATGAATGAAAGAAGATTCCCAGGTGTAACAGATTGACAGTGCAATCTTATACACATCTTCCCAAATGGAAGTCACACTGAGTTCAAGGCGGCTTACTTTCTGTGTGTGGGTGGGTGGGGGTGATTTCTGCCCTAAATGCAATGGTGTATCCCACTGTTACCTACTGTGCTTTAGCAACTACTTGCCAAATATCACAGCGCATGGGCGTAGCCAGGATTTTTGTTAGGGGGGACAGGACTTTTGTTAGTGGGAGCTGAACCACCATGACTGGTCAGTTAGTTAAGTATTTCTATTGTTTTACTTGATGGGGGGGAGATGCCCCCGTCCCCCGTTGGCTACGCCCATGTCACAACCATGCAGCAGTGAATGTGAAATGCAGCCACAACCATCTTGAAATCACTCTCTGATATACATCTCACTTTTAAGTTAAGGCAACCAAAATGGTCAAAGGCCTGGAAACAATGCCTTATGAGGATCGGCTAAGGGAGCTGGGCATGTTTAGCCTGGAGAAGAGGAGGTTAAGGGGTGATATGATAGCCATGTTCAAATATATAAAAGGATGTCACATAGAGGAGGGAGAAAGGTTGTTTTCTGCTGCTCCAGAGAAGCGGACACGGAGCAATGGATCCAAACTACAAGAAAGAAGATTCCACCTAAACATTAGGAAGAACTTCCTGACAGTAAGAGCTGTTCGACAGTGGAATTTGCTGCCAAGGAGTGTGGTGGAGTCTCCTTCTTTGGAGGTCTTTAAGCAGAGGCTTGACAACCATATGTCAGGAGTGCTCTGATGGTGTTTCCTGCTTGGCAGGGGGTTGGACTCGATGACCCTAGTGGTCTCTTCCAACTCTATGATTCTATGATTCTATGAAAAGGAGATCCAAACTGGACATTTCTTCTTCTTCTTCATGGGAAACTAAAGCACCACACAAGAAAGGAATGGAAGAGATTAAGGCACTTGCTATATTCCCAAGCAATTTGCCTTTTTTTAAAAAAGCCTTCTTTCCAGCCTACTGCAGAAATTCAGTATAATTATGTGAGGGGCAGCCAGAATGTGAGCATGTGATGGATTCAAGTTACTGAACTGTAATGATCTCCTAAAAATTGCATCGGGGGAAGATGAAAGGTTGGCACATATACAGTGGTACCTCGGGTTAAGTACTTAATTCGTTCCAGAGGTTCGTTCTTAACCTGGAACTGTTCTTAACCTGAAGCACCACTTTAGCTAATGGGGCCTCCCACTGCCGCCGTGCCGCCGGAGCACAATTTCTGTTCTCATCCTGAAGCAAAGTTCTTAACCCGAGGTACTATTTCTCGGTTAGCGGAGTCTGTAACCTGAAGCGTATGTAACCTGAAGTGTACGTAACCCGAGGTACCACTGTACCAGAAATTCCCAAAGTGTGTGTCAGGACAGAAGCCTTGATACATGCACAAGCATGTATTGAAAAAAATCTTACAGTGGTACCCTGGTTTGCAAAAAGTCTGGTTTGCATACGTTTTGGATGACAAACCCGTCAAACCCGGAAGTGCGTGTCCCGGTTTTCAAACTTTTTTTGGATTACAAACAAATCTTTTTGGAGGCCCCATTGGCGAAAGTGTGCCTTGGGTTACAACCTGTTTTGGTTTACAAATGGATTATGGTTGTAAACCAAGGTGCCACTGTACTTACCCTTTTTATGTTCGGCAATAGTTAGCCTATTTTGCCATGTTTTTAAAAACTTTTTAAATCATAGAATCATAGAATCATAGAGTTGGAAGAGACCACAAGGGCCATCGAGTCCAACCCCCTGCCAAGCAGGAAACACCATCAGAGCACCCCTGACATATGGTTGTCAAGCCTCTGCTTAAAGACCTCCAAAGAAGGAGACTCCACCACACTCCTTGGCAGCAAATTCCACTATCAAGCAGCTCTTACTGTCAGGAAGTTCTTCCTAATGTTTAGGTGGAATCTTCTTTCTTGTAGTTTGGATCCATTGCTCCGTGTCCACTTCTCTGGAGCAGCAGAAAACAACCTTTCTCCCTCCTCCATGTGACATCCCTTCATATATTTGAACATGGCTATCATATCACCCCTTAACCTCCTCTTCTCCAGGCTAAACATGCCCAGCTCCCTTAGCCGTTCCTCATAAGGCATCGTTTCCAGGCCTTTGACCATTTTGGTTGCCCTCCTCTGGACACGTTCCAGTTTGTCAGTGTCCTTCTTGAACTGTGGTGCTTCAGTGAGATAAAAAAGGAGCAGGAAAAAGAGGGGCAGCAGGTCCAACTAATCGGATGTGTTTCAAGTTAATACAAGAGTCAAGTTGTTACAGTACTTTTGCTCTGGGGAGGAATGTCTGCCATATCCTGCAAGTCAAGCTGCAGCTCTGTTCACAAAAGGGCAACCAGACAGAAGAGGAGGTTTATAGCAGGGTACATGGACATAGCTGTCAACTTTCAGATTTGAAAATAAGGGACCAGCAGCCTTGAAAATAAGGGACCAGCAGCCAGAATAAGGGGCCTGCAGCCTCACCTGTTCCAGGCACTCCAGTCTTCCTGTCCTCCTGCAGTCTGGTCACACTCATGCTGGTAGTTTCGAGAACACTGTCCAACCAACTTTGTAACCAGAGGTTCAACTGAATAGAATCTGAATCACATGCACCACAAGGCCTATGCAGCCTCAACTTAAGATGGCTCCCCGGCCTGGCTTTGCACTGCAAAGTTTGCAGCAGCACGTGCAACAAAATGGCGTCCAGCATTCAAAACCTAGCCGGCAGGGAGGGAGGGAGAGGAGCTGCTTCCTTTGAAATTTGAGGGACATTATTTAAGGGACATTTAAGGGACATCCATCAATAAGGGACAGCAGCTGGACATGGCGCTGGAATAAGGGACTGTCCCTTCAAATAAGGGACACTTGACAGCCATGTGCGCGGAGCACTATAATTTGGAAGGACAAAGAGTGCGTGATTACTTCTGACCATCAGAAAGTCACATGATAGGCTACGAGTTCTCTTGCCTTAGTATCAGTGTTAGAAATTGATATATGAAAGCTAGGAGCTAAAGGGCACCTTAAACCAAGGTTATGGGCACAACAACGGAATGTCTAGGTTCACTTTCTCATAACAATAGTACAAAGCTGAAAATGAATGAACTGCAGCTAAAATATTATGTTCATTTTTCATATGGCCTAGTCCTTCCCCTGCCCACCCCCCTGATATTCTTAAGAGGGTCTCTTCTCCAGTCTTCAGAGAGTAGCTGAAAGTGGGGAGACAGAAAAAGGTCATTCTTTCCTTCCACTCTGCAGTTTGAATCTGAAATCTTAGGCGCAGTATTGTGCCCAGAGATCAGAAACTGCTTGCGCTGATGAAATTCTGTATCTCAAAATGTGCCTAGAACAATGGGAGTTTTGAACGCTGCTTACATAGACATGCATACATACATACTGCAAATGCTTTGCTAAGGTGACCAAATATTGCATTCAGAAAAGGCTGAACTCAACGGCCTAGTCTAAATTTTGCTAAATCTGCAAACCCTCTTTTGCTTCTACATAATTTATTCATAAGGGAAAGCAAGAAGTGCATGAGGCAAGAACTATAAAGTAACTCCTGCTCCAGAGGGCAAGAACTGAACCAAAGGATTCAAGTTACAAGAAAGGAGAGTCCAACTAAACACCAGGAAGAACTTTCTAATGGTAAAAGCGGTTCAACAGTGGACTTCCTTGGAAGGTGGTGGACCCTCCTTCACTGGAAGGTTTTAGGCAGAGGTGGGATGGTCATCTGTCATGGATGCTTGAGCTGAGTTTCCTGCATTGCAGGGGGGTTGGACTAGATGACCCTCAGGGTCCCTTCCAACTTTACAGTTTTATGATTCTATGAGGCATTGAAAAGCCCACAGTCTTCCACTAAATAATTAAGCAATCCCTTTTCTGCCTCAGGATTTCACTAAGCATTGGTCACAGGCTTTCAAGTATATTTCCATACCAGTAACTGCTAGTAATCCTTGCTTGGGGACAGATCCAACTAAGTAGTTGCACTAGCAGGAGGCAGCACAAGCACTCCTGCTACTGCGACAGCCCCCCCCCCCCACCTCCTGCAGCCACCCCCCCATTACCTTTGGAGGTTCTCCTACCTCCAGAACAGGGCATAGGGGAGGGAAGTGAGATTTATGTTAGTACAAAGTAGAATTCTCCCTTTGTATTTAATTAAAAGCAAAGTCATGCAATTTATAGAGCTCTGTGTGTGCCTGCTATGTTTTTGTGGGTTGAATTCTGGGCAGTACTGTGTAGTCTCCAGTTTTGATACTCCCCTTGAAAGTAGCACACTCAGCATAGGCAAAATTTGGGGAGGGGTGCCCAGCATTTCCATTGTAGCCAAATTCCCTTTTGTTCTGGCAGCATCATCATCTTAGTCTTTCAATTTTGATACCCCACCTTTGCATGGGCAACCTATCCAGAGTTAGTGCTCTGACTTGTTTGCCTTCTTCCTGCCTCTGTTCCCTCCCCCTCTCCTTGTCTCTTGAATTCTTAGACGGCATGAGAACAGCCTATAGTGTCCTAATCAGGAGGAAGAGATAGTGATGAGTACCTTCTTTGATGCTGGAAATTGTTTCGAGAAAGTGAGGCATTGGGAGGGGGTGGCGAATGAATAATTTGCATGCTACACAGGCTAGCTATCTAGCTATCTATAAATCATATGGTTTGGGGCAGAATAGAGAGAAGCCTGGGTCGAGGGGCCATGCCAACTGAGGCTTCCTGGGCGAGTCACTTCACTGCTTCTTGGCAGTGGCAGGTTGAAGCGCTTGCTTGGTCTGTATATACAGTCATACCTCTTGTTACATTCGATTCAGGTTACGTCTTTTCAGGTTGCGTCCCACGGCGACCCGGAAGTACCGGAAAGGATTACTTCCAGGTTTTGCCGCTCGCGCATGCACAGACGTGCAAAATGATGTCCCGCACATGTGCAGAAGCGACGAATCGCGACCCACGTAAGCGGATGCGGGTTGCGTTCCTTTCAGGTTGTGAACGGAGCTCTGGAATGGATCCCGTTCACAACCAGAGGTACCACTGTATTGCTCCCTGTTTAGAATAAAATCTTTAATCTTCTCACTCACTTGCGTTTTCTATTACTTCTGAATCTCATTTTAAAAGAACTACCTTTCAATGAATGATTCTCAAACAAAATTTCTAATCTTCTTTGCCCTCACATAGTGTGTTCACCCATCTGATTTTATTTAAGGACATCCTTGAGTCTTCATGCATGGCGTTGCATTGAGGCATTATGGGCAGATCATATTGGCCACTACACCCATTCTGATTAAATGGCACATGGGCAAATGATGCAGAGGATGAAAACGATGCAGATGCGGTATTAAAACAATTCCACTGCCCCACCTCCTCCCCCCCCCAAAAAAATGTAGAAGGAAACCATTGATGAAATTCACTCAAAGAAGTTTTAGAAGAGAGCCTATTTTCATATATTTTCTACCCAACCAGTATTTACACAAGCATTGTTTAAGGTCAGTGTTTATTTCTGGCATCAGTTGCGAGTTTTGATTTATTTTTCATTGCTCAGAAACATTGATCTTTGAGAACAGGGGAGGAAAAACGTGTAAAGGATTAAGTGTACTGTTCACATAGCACAGAGATACTAGGTCAAATAAAAAGCAAGATTACACACTGATCCATATCAATTGTTAACAGCTTTATTTATAAAAAGTGACATAGTGGAATGCTTCAGGCTTAGTTACTTCTATTTTTATGGGGACATATTTATTTTCTGATAGCTGAGCTTTTACACCAAAATAGCTACTTTGTGCTGACACATCAACTTAGATATGCTAACAATTTAATACATTTTTAGCCTAGGAGGTTTGAGCTCATGGGAGGACTGCGCGGTAAAGGTACCAGGGAACAGAGGGAACCTACAGGAATAAAAACTAGGGCCATTGCAGATTTCAGATAGCATCTCTGTAACTCTGCACCTCGTGAACTAAACAGGCCTGTTTAAAAATAATAGTAATATAAAAATGATGTTATTTTCCAAGTGGGATCTTAAGTTCAATACTAGCCATGTAGCAGGATTGGCCTGATTGGCCTGATATGATAAGCCAAACTATACTCACTGGGAGCATGCAAATCTACAAGCTCACAGATAAGAGTTCATATATTCTGAAAGAATGGAGAGGAAACATGGCAGAAGAACAGTGGCAGAAATGATATAGATAACATAGAATAGCCTTCAACAATCTGCTGCCTGCCCTGAGTCGCGGTGGGGTCAGCTTTCATATGCAAGATCCATTTTCAGTCAATGGTTAAAGTTTGCAACCCCGGTAGGACCTTTTTTTTTTTTTTTACTTTCAGTGATCAACAACTGAAAAAAATCAACACAGAAAGTGGGTTTGTGGGAGAGACAAGTAAGATGTTTTTAGAGAAGGTAAGGTTAGCCGTGCTTTGCGTCCTCAGACCCACCCAACCACAGATATCAGCCTGGTTTGGTAAATTCTAACCAGCAAACATCCCATCAAAGAAAATTTCCACCTTAGACACTTTAAACACCCACACACACCCACACACACACACACCGGGGCGGGGGACTACAGGTTGCTCCCGACATGTTTTTACAGATCCGGCAGCATGCAATGAAGTTCATAAATTTTGGGGAACAATGAGCATGGCCTGAAGGCAGGCTTGTAAAAAAGATTTTATGAAATCCGTCTCAACAAGCACTTAGCAAGAGTGCAACATGTGTCCTAGAGTGACTGGGTTCTCGGTCTCAAGGGTTGTGCACACAGGGACACTGTGACTTGCACTTCTGCATTAGAGTCACGAGAGCCAAGAATTTAGTGGACACTGTGCCAGATCTGGACAGGAGACACTTTGGTTCAAATTTCCACTCAGCCATGAAGCGCAATGGGTGAATTTGGACTAGAAACCAAGAATGGATATACAGTGGTGCCCCGCAAGACGAATGCCTCGCAAGACGGAAAACCCGCAAGACGAAAGGGTTTTCCGTTTTCAGAGGTGCTTCGCAGGACGAATTTCTCTATGGGCTTGCTTTGCAAGACGAAAATGTCTTGCGATTCTTGAGGGTTTTTTTCGCTCCCCAACCCCTTTTTCTAAAGCGCTAAGCTGCTAATAGTCTTTTAGCAGCTAATCCGCTAATCCCTTAAGCCTTTAATAGCCGTTAATAGCCCTTAAACTGCTAATAGCGCTAATAGCGCTAATCCGCTAATGGGCTTGCTTCGCAAGACGAAGAGACTTGCGGAACGGATTCTTTTTGTCTTGCGAGGCACCACTGTAATGTCTCACAGCCAAATCGTGAGTTGGCCATCAGGAGCACACATACTGCGCAGCACCTCTTTCCCCCATTTGTTTGGGTATTTCCTCTCTCTCTTGGGATAACTCTTGGGATAACTCTCTTGGGATACAGCCACAAAATAACCATTCACATCTGCACTAACTTTTATGGCAAATTAAATGATAGTTAACTCATACCAGAGTTTGTAAGCTTTCGTCTAGCTATAGTGAGACTAATGAAGCCTGTCAGGACTTCCTATTTGGGCCCAAAAGCCATTCTGGTCAAGCCACCCAGTTGCTCTATACCTGACATCATAAATGACACCATATGCACAGGGCAGGTAAATAAATGTTTGGCCCAAATGGAAGTTTGCAAAATCCCTGCAAAGCTGATCACCAGGGTGTGCAAAACACTGTGCCTCTGCCTGCAGTGTTTAATTTCAAACTGTGTGAGCGAAAATAGGGCACCTGAGGCCATCGTGACACCAGGTGAGTCAAAGGTCAGTAGCCCCACCCATCTGTCAAACTTGGCCCTTGGGTAAGTTGGGTAAGATACAGCCTGCTAGTCTGATTGAATTCCCTACCCTTTGACTATGGCTTCAAAATGATTCGGCACCAACTGAAGTCAACAGAAGCAATAGCCTTAAAATAATCAAAATGCCACTAGCTCCTAGGACAATTTTGTTAAACTATCTAAGTGACCAAATTGGTTCCAGTTATAAGGAGCTGGTGTGCAATTTGTTAACCACAGCATGAATGTTGGTAGCAAAAACTCTCACGGAATATCTTTGTGTTTCTCGGTTATGAAAGGAACGCCCACTTTGGGCTGCTTCTGACCCCCCCTTGCCTTTTAGGGTTTCCCCCACTATTTTTTTTGGATTTCTAAGAACTCCCTCTTGTGCATTCCTGGTGCTACTTTGGATACGAAAGGGCCTGCCTGGGAGAATGAGTTGACAGTTATGTAGTATGCAGGATAATGGATTTTGTCAGTTTTCTTTTTGTCTGCCTCAAGAGTTTCAAGCCACAGGCGTGCGCACGAGACATGTCTGTGGCAACCTGTTTGGCTCATTCTCTCAATCGGTGACTGGTAAACAGTTACTTCTGTTGGCAGTTACAGGGTGGAAAATAGAATAAATTCATTTTGAATTTGAATCATATGTAGTAGGGGCAAACCAACTGTGCATCTTGGAGAGTGTCCAGAGAACACACAATTCCCTTTACTCTTTTAAACATTTTCCTTCTTTTACCCAAAATGGTTGCCCTCCTGCAATGCTTTCTCAACATGACAAATGGCAGCATCCACTCCTCTGGCCCCATTATCCCTGATCATTAGCCATGCTAGCTGTGGCTCATGGCAGTTGTAGTCCAAAACACCTGGAGAGCATCATTTCAGCAAAGGCTGACATATGGAAGCAACCATAGAATCATAGAATCATAGAATCATAGAGTTGGAAGAGACCACAGGGGCCATCGAGTCCAACCCCCTGCCAAGCAGGAAACACCATCAGAGCACTCCTGACATATGGTTGTCAAGCCTCTGCTTAAAGACCTCCAAAGAAGGAGACTCCACCACACTCCTTGGCAGCAAATTCCACTGTCGAACAGCTCTTACTGTCAGGAAGTTCTTCCTAATGTTTAGGTGGAATCTTCTTTCTTGTAGTTTGGATCCATTGCTCCGTGTCCGCTTCTCTGGAGCAGCAGAAAACAACCTTTCTCCCTCCTCTATGTGACATCCTTTTATATATTTGAACATGGCTATCATATCACCCCTTAACCTCCTCTTCTCCAGGCTAAACATGCCCAGCTCCCTTAGCCGATCCTCATAAGGCATTGTTTCCAGGCCTTTGACCATTTTGGTTGCCCTCCTCTGTACACGTTCTAGTTTGTCAGTGTCCTTCTTGAACTGTGGTGCCCAGAACTGGACACAGTACTCCAGGTGAGGTCTGACCAGAGCAGAATACAGTGGCACGATAACTTCCCTTGATCTAGATGCTATACTCCTATTGATGCAGCCCAGAATTGCATTGGCTTTTTTAGCTGCCGCGTCACACTGTTGGCTCATGTTAAGTTTGTGGTCAACCAAGACTCCTAGATCCTTTTCACATGTACTGCTCTCAAGCCAGGTGTCACCCATCTTGTATTTGTGCCTCTCATTTTTTTTGCCCAAGTGCAATACTTTACATTTCTTTAACCACATTAAATCCACATCAATTTTCTCTCTCCGTGGCCTGGGGTCAGAAGTACTAATGTGCAAGGAGATGCCAGCTGTGGGAAGCACCGATTGTGGTGTCACTAAGAAACCTCCCCCTTCCCAATTCTCAGAGCAGTTTTACGCTCCGGGAGGCAGAGTGTATTAAAAAGTAAACAAATGAACAAGTAAATTAATCGTACCTTTTTTAAGTTTTAAAAGGTGGGGAACTTTCTAAAGCATGGAGGCAAGCAAAGGATGAATGGCTGAACCAGCATTCCATTCTCTGACAGGTTCATCATGTATCAATCAAAATCACAAAGCTTTGAGGAAATGAAGCTCATGTTATGGCCAAGACTTCCTTTGGGATGGTTTCTTTTATCTAAGATTTGGAATCAGACATCTTCTAATAAAAATATCTAGCTAGTTAGTTTCACCAATAGTGAATCCAATACAGTATTTAGACTCCTGTCAAATGTTTGACATTCTCAGATGTAGTTTCTGACTTTTCTGGTTATAATGAAATGTTTGTGAAAGTATGCCAAAGTCTTCCCCAAGGTGGTGGTAGTGGTTTCTTGCAGTTAGTTGCCTGTACTGAGTTTTAGCAAGGTCTGCTGACTGTCTGGTAAACACCACTTCCTTATAATCTGGCAACTACCAAGCTCAAATGTCCCCAACTTTTCCCAAACTTTGTGATTTTTATATTGTTGTAGATGAGCTAATACAATGGGTCAGCAGCCTTTTTCAGCCATGGGCTGGTCCACCGTCCCTCAGACCATGTGGTGGGCCGGACTATATATTTTTTTTTGGGGGGGGGGAATGAACGAATTCCTATGCCCCACAAATAACCCAGACACATGCTACTCATTTGAAATAAAAAGACACATTCTACTCATGTCAAAACACGCTGATTCCCAGACTGTCCGTGGGCTGGACTGAGAAGGCAATTGGGCTGCATCCAGCCCCTGGGCCTTAGGTTGCCTATCCCTGTACTACAACCTGTTTGTGGCTATTTGATCTGCTATGACTCATCCTTCACCCCAAAACTGCTGTACTTACTATCTAGCTTTGCCTCTAGCTTGTTTAGTCTGATTTCTAGAACTGAGCCAGATTTAAGTGTCATGGCCCTGGTGCTACATGGATTGTGAAATGGGCCTCATGTATGCTCTCTTGCTTGCAGTTTAGGACAGATCTGTCTTAGGAAGATTCCCATTACAAGAAAATGCCACTGACCAAACAAAACCTCTCTTGACCTGTCCAAGGAGCCCTCCGTCAAATGCAGGTATGTGAAGAGAAATTCTGGCAATAACTTTATTTTGCATGAATGATTCCAGGCTGGAGACTGCCAGGCAGACAGCTGTGACTTCATTGGCCTTAAATACCAACTCACTGGGAAGATCGTTCTGCTTTATGAGCACAACAACCAGCCACATCAACGCCAAAACGGAATCACCCTATATACACCTTCCATTCTTATCAGTATAATCTCCAGATTAGCCTGGACTTTATTAAGGAAAATACATGGCAAGTGAATGTAAAGTGCTCAATACAGCTAAGATTTTCATGTAGTCAGACCATTTCTGAACCAGATTTTGTACTTTGAGATGAGTAATTTGATGGTCTCCGGTTCCAGGAAAAAAATGTTCAACAAAGCGTATTAGGGCAATTATTACCCTCGTGTGAGCTACAGAAAATGACCTTTGCCAGGTTGTTCCAGTAACCTGATACTGTTTATAAAAAAATCATAATAAAAAAGCTGTCTGAAAGAATTTATTGCTCAAGGCTCACACAGCCCATTATAAAAGTGTTCATAAATGTAACGACAGACTTAGTTAGGGGATTAAACAAATCCAAAGAACTCCTGCTGTCATACCCTGCAATAGTCATTCCCAATTTGTGCAATTAAAAGTTCTTGCAAGCCTGAACTATACTCCTACAAGGAGGCTACCCAGGGTGTCTCTGCATGATTAATGACTCCAGCCTTATTTCATTTCAATTGGCCTTCACTGAAGGTGGTTAATTCTGCTACATCTCAACATCTGGTGTGATAGGATGGGCCAATCTCTCTGAATTAAAAGCTGTACTAGTTTTCTGTTCCTAGAAGGGGCCACAGGTGTCTCTTCTGCACAAGTCACTGTTCTGAGCTCACCTCCTTTGAATCAAGACACACCTATCCAAACAGCCCATTCAGAGATGAGGGCACCTCTATGGAATGATAGATTTTGGTCTTAGACATTCTGAAAGCAAATCTTTTGAGTGTAAGAGTGAATCATGCCACCAGTTTTATTTAAAATTTAAAAAACCCCACTAAGCATGCCTCAGCTCTCAGAAGTTTGGGAAACACAGATCTACACAAGTCATATTGTAAACAGACAATTCAAAATGCTGTACAAAAAGGGGAGCATCATACTGACCCTTAGATGCCTCTTATGTGGACTTTATTTGCTTGTTCTGCATTGTGAAACAGATGGAGACATATTGAGCGTGGACAAGCCTCCAGTTCACTTCCAGCATTCCACTGACAAGGTCAGAGACTCCTCTACCGCAGTGTGCAGTGAAATTCCATATCCCATTTTCAAGGCAGCTCAGAGACTTTGACAATTCTTCAATAGTAGACAAATGCAACATGGTAAATAAACATATTCAACAGCCTGTTAGGGGCAGGTGCAACTATTTGGTCTTCACAGGTGCAGGCCGCATCAGGGACAAGCTCCTACTTTTCACCAGGTTTGAGGGAAAGATGGGGTGGGTGGGAATCTCCCTCTTTGACCTTTTTTGGGTGTGCAGCCATTCAGAAAGCGCCAGGGCTCCTTGCTACTTTGCAAGAGCTTCAACAGGTACAGCACAAATTCAGAAAGACATCCACATCCCACCCCTGAGTCTATAACTTATATAAGTAATAAAAATAAGTTGTACCTCAGCCTACAATCAGGCAGGACACCCTCCCTCACCTAAAAGTGAGGGGAAATTGCTGTTAAGCCAGTTTAAACTTGCAGTGCCAGTTTTGCTTCGTATCCACCTGTGTTCCTGACCACTTTCAGCACCGCTGAAAGAAAACACAGCCTACCTGAGAAGTGGGCAATGCATCTGGGTGCTGGTCAGCAAGCCAGCATCTCTCAGCTCGACATGGGCACAACACTGGCCTTATCTAACACGGTTAATTTCATTATTTATTACATATTTGTATTCTACCCTTCATCTATAGATCTCAGGATGGCTCACAGCACAAAAATACAAGATAAAAACGCAAAAAACATAATAAGAAGAATAGAACAAATCAAAACAACCTTCCTTCCCCTCCCACAAAGACATTTAAAAGGCTATAGGATGTTAGTGTTAAGTTGTGGGTGAACATATCAGACGACACAGCGATTCTTCAAACAGCTCTTGTTTATTCACAGGCCAGAACGGAACTGAGCTGAAGGGTTCAGTCAGCCTCCTTATATAGAGCTCCAGTACAACGTAACTGTAGCAACTTTCTAAAACTATCCAATCAGTGAACGTCACTTTCAATCCCTTATTTGCATAACTATCTAGAGTATCCCCCTCCTGACCCAGGGTGAGAACTTCAGTACATAACAGTACATATCGCTTCTCGGCCTTTTGGCTAAGATCAAGTGTAGTGTGTGTAGTGTACATAACAGTCAGTATGCCCAAAGCCTGGTTGAAGAGGAACATTTTCACCTGGCGCCTAAAGGTGTATAATGAAGGCACCAACCTGGGCAGACCATTCCACAAGTGGGAGCCACTGCAGAAAAGGTCCACCCTCTGGACCTCTCTTGGGGAGGGACACACAAAAAACAGCCTCAGAGGATGATTGCAGGCCCAGTGGGGTCATATGGAGGGAGGCAGTATTTTGAGACTATATATGTGCTTTGGAAAACACACAAATGCTGTTTCCGTGCGCTCTGGCTTCCGTCACGGTGTCCCATTGCGCCAGAAGCGGTTGAGTCATGCTGGCCATGATGACTGCAGACCAAATGCCGGCTCCCTCGGCCTGAAAGCAGAGTTGAATTTGAGTGGACTTAAGCCACCCAGGGGTCCTTTTCCTTTACCTTTAACCTTTCTATATTGAGGGTCTGATTAAATTTAAATACTTTGCAAGCTCTCCTGCTCCCAGCCACTTCAAGATGATGGGCGTCCCAATCCAAGCTGTGATGTGTGATCTAAGGGGCCCAGGAAGGCCCCGTAACTCCTTGCTAGGCTCCTCCGTGTGTCCTTCGCCTGCATCGACTCCTCTTTCAGCTCTTGCTGGGAGTCACATTCAGCTCCTTCCATCAAGTCTGATTTATACCTTCACAGTTCATGGAACCCATCCACATGTCCACTACCATTACCTTTGGGACGCAACAGTTTACTTTTTCCAGGAGCTCAGCAGTGAATAATTCATGGACTCAAATCAACTAGAGGGGTGGGGGAAAGAGAGGAAACTGCAGAGAGAGGCCAACCAATATTGACTTTTGGAAGAATATTAACACCCAGTCTAAAATCTTAACAATTAAATACTGTACTGCCATTTATGGACTGCTTCTCTCTCTCTGAAACTGGGGCTAAAGCAACATGTTTGGCAGAGATCCTGCCTCACCATTCTCCCTGCAACCCTCTTCCTCAGACACTTTCTCTTTCAACCGGACAAATACACATCCAGATATGTGACTGGTGGGGGAGAAAGAAGGGTTAAAAGCAGCGGCGCAAGGGATGTGCAGGTTCCCAGGCATATAACCTTCCAAAAGTGTCATTTTACACTGAATCAACAATACTACAAAACACATCTGTTTTCTACCTGCCTTCCTGCCTGCTTTCTGTTAGTAGGTGGCTACTGGGCAAGCGGAGTCACCAGGACCTTTGATCCTCTGCTCAAGTGCTAATCATCTGTCCGTGGTGGCGCAGCAGGGGCTTCTATGCTTTTTGGTGTTGCAAGCTATTGTTTGGCCACTATGCATTAAATTAAGAACAGATTGCTGCCAGGAGCAACTTTTGCTTGCTGAGATGCCAAAAGAGGACAAGGGAGTCAAAAACATTCCTTTAGTGCCAAAGTTTAGCCAGAGAGGGAAAAGATAGTATCTGGGTTATCATACATACAAAATATATCATATATCACTTTTCTTTTTGGGGTGCATGGATGAGATGAATAGACCCTTCCTATACTTTGGGGGGGGGGGACCAAATCATAATTAGGGCTAGGTGCAAATGCACCAGTGGACTTAATTGTAGAATTCAGCCTAACTATCGGGAGAGAAAACCACCCTCATTCTCTGTAGATGTTTTTTCTTCTCCTTCTCCTTTGTGATTCTGCAGGAGATAACGGCATCGGAAAAGTGGTGTTTCCACCTTCTGCAAAAGCACAGCACAGGCAGGCAGCCCCCCACTGCCCCACGTGCTGCCACAAGAAGGGGTGAGCCGCTGGTGACCATGCTTATGCTCTGCCAATTCCACCACCGTGTGAAGCAGTATCATCTAGCAATGGTTCCCAAACTTTCCCCCATTAACCATGTGAAAATTATTGAGGGTCCTGGTGGACAACTTGGTGTTGTTGCAGCAACAACAGTAATGTGCTGTGCTAGATTCTGTATGGTCTTTAATTGTATTATTATTGCTTCTTCATATATTCAACTTTATTGCACTGTATTACAATTTGAATTTCACAGAATTCAGTTTGTGACATACTGCATTTTATTGTAACTCCTTCTCTTGTGAGGAGGCAGGTTTCTGTGGCAATTCTGGCCCACAGGATATATCTACCTGGAAAACAAAACAGCCCCCTGAGAATACAAAAAAAAAAAAGGGGGGGAAAGCCGTTCCTATTTGAACATGAAGATGGTCACCAGGACAAGGAAGTCTTCACATAGTACTTCAAAACTGAAATGCAGGATACTGAGAAGGCTGCCTGCCACTTGATAAAACATGGTAAGAGCAAAAAGGCAAAATCAACAGGAAGACCGTCCATATGTGCCTTGAGGAAAGAGGGCCACTAAAAAGCCATACATATTTAGCTATGGAAAACGACCACATTTAGCCTTTAACTGACCCCTGAATAGGGAACATCATCAATATTCACTGACTCAGAGAGGAAATTAAATGCAAACATTATTATTTTTTTAAAAAGCATCACTGCAAAGGACGGAAATTGCAGCTGAACCCTCTCAAAATACTAAGCAATTGACTGTAGGCTTCCCATGCCCTATGGCACAACCACTGTCTTCTCCACTGACTCTCCTGGCTTTGGTCTGGGCTGTACTCCATGGCAGAACTGTGTACAATGAATTTGGGCAAATCCAATTAGCTCCTGAAAACTACAAAGGAAGACTGGTACAGATAATGCTAACACTTCAATGAGACTGGTAAAACAAGTGATACAGGGGTACCTTGGTTTTTGAATGTCTCCATTGACGAACGTTTCGGAACTCGAACGCCGTAAACCCGGAAGTTAATGCTTTGGTTTTCGAACACGCCTTGGAGGTAGAACAGGAAACGCGACTTCCACTGAGTGCAAAACCCTGAAGCCTAGCTGTCGGCTACTGAGTTTCAGTTTTTGAACGTTTCGTAACTCGAATGGTCTTCCAGAACAGATTACGTTCGAAAACTGAGGTACCAAATTGCAAAGTAATTAAAAACAAGTTCTGCAGTTGGAGAGTTACTTGAGCAAACAAAACCAAAGCTACAAAAGGCCAGTCTGAATATGTTCTTTTTTATTCCTTTTCTCTGCACCGAGTCACAGGAATTGTACACTGCAGCTACTACCCATTATCCATTCTTGTCTCCCTCTTTTCTCTCCACAAGCAAAGAGTTGTTCAACCTTCAGAGAAGCAAAGATGTATCTCTCAACCCAATCTCTCCTACAACAGTAGAGACTAGCGGGAAGCCAGCTGTTTTCTACAAAGCTGCCACCTGTTCTCTCCTGGGGTTCCTGTGGTCTTCTCAGAGTGCAAGGCAAACAGTAAAAGGTGCAACAGGACCTAGCATTGACATAGGTAGTGATAGAGACATCTGCACCTGCTCCCCCTTCTGCCATGCTGCTTTCTCAGGCATAAAGGGAAAATAAATAGTGATGCTGTTTGAACTCCGCCAAAACTATAATTCAGCAAAACATGTGAATGGCTTAATAATATATTTATCTTATTCTTTTTATAGTTCTATTAAGAACACCTCGTCCCAATATGGAATTACATACCACCTGGACTTCTGTCGACATTGTCTTTATGGTTCTAATGCTATAGCTGTACTTTATCCAAGTGTTCAGAATACACTACTCTCATGGGCATATTAATGGTCTATAAGATGTCAGTGGAAAATTTAAAGAAGTCATCCAGGTGATTTTTTAAAGCCACAGAACCTTTAACAGCAACCTTCATACTCCTAAAACTGCAGGTAATGGGGAAAGAAATATTCTGCTTGCATTTTTAGAAAATACATCAATGCAAATTTATTTTGAGGACCAATGGTACAAGAAAAAGCTTTGCTCTCTCCAACTTCGAAGCTCACTATGATCAATGAGCATCTTTCCTTCTTAATGTGATAGTCCTGTTTTAAAAAAAGAACAACTAAGCACATGAATGCTCTTTCTGTTTATATTTTACTGTTGTGACCTTGCATACTTCACATTCATCTCCAAGGGAACATTTCCAAGTTCCTAATTAATAATGCACTGTCATCATTACACTTGCCTTTTGCACGCAAAACAAGTGCTCTTCCACTGTGTTTTAGGTGCTCCCAATGAACTTCTTGGTGCAGCAATCAAACACGGTTGTTACTTTTACAAGAATTCTAACATCGGAGGCCGAATAGACTTGAGCATGTCCAGGTTTCTTTTTAAAAGAATGCTTCCTCACCTAGAGGCTAATACCCAAATTTGTTTAGTTTTAATTGTATTTTTATTGGACATCGCTATCCATTTAAAATCACTTTGAGACTCCTTTTGTATGAAGCAAAGGTACAGGTAAAGGTACCCCTGCCCATACGGGCCAGTTGTGTCCGACTCTAGGGTTGCGTGCTCATCTCGCTCTAGAGGCCGTGAGCCGGCGCCGTCCGAAGACACTTCTGGGTCACGTGGCCAGCGTGACGAAGCTGCAGCTGGCGAGCCAGCACCAGCGCAGCACACGGAAACGCCGTTTACCTTCCCGCTATAAAGCGGTCCCTATTTATCTACTTGCACTTAAGGGTGCTTTTGAACTGCTAGGTGGGCAGGAGCTGGGACTGAACGACAGGAGCTCACCCCACCACGGGGATTTGAACCGCCGACCATACGATCCGCAAGTCCTAGGCACTGAGGTTTCACCCATAGCGCCACCCGCGTCCCTCTGTATGAAGCAAAAGGTAAGGATAAATCCATACCACACTTTTAACAACATTTGTAATATATTTATTCCATGTTATCTAGGGAATCCAAATTTTTTTTCAGTGCAAACTGTAAACTGTTTCAAGATGGCCATGCAATGGCACTAGAAAAGTCAAACTGTGAGAAAATTTGGGGATGACTAGTGCTGGTTCTGTTCAGAAAAGAAAGACATGGCATCTTTGGTTGTAATGTCCCAGAACAGAGACTGTAGTGATAAAGGAAGTTCTACAACACCAAGTAACATAAATATCTTTATTAAACTACGTGAAGGACTGTGCACCAAAAAATCATCAAACCCAAGTATTATAATTTTCTCAATAACACATTACTGCACATTACTGGTTTCTAGTGTAGGATTTTTCATGGTGACTCACTTACGCACACAGAGGATTTTCGATCTGACCACCAGAGTCATAGGCTGGTGAACCTATTTGCTAATGAAAGCTGCTCTCAGCATGAAGAGGAAGCCTAAATTAAAATTGCATGCTGAGCTCAGAAAACCCTGTCCGCTACCCTCACAGATATGGCCATCAAGTTTAGTCCCATGAATTACAGGAGATGCAGTTCTGTTTGGGTGGGTCCTTACAGTCCATCATGTGAACCCTTTATAGCTTCATCCACAGCCTGAGAGCTATTGTTTTAATTTTTTCATCTAAATGACATCCTGATCTAGGAACTTTCACTGCTCTAATTAATTCACCTAATAAAAATAATAAAAGGACCATTTCCGATGTGGTGCCACGGTACAGGAAACCTGCAACCACATGGCAAGCCCTTTTTCTACAACACTTAGCCATATGAAAAGATGAATGCCTCTAGCACACATATTCACTGTGGAATATGATAAAAGATGATAATCTGTATCCTGGCCTACCATTGTGGCATAATGTTCCTTTTATCCTTTGGGTGTCCCCACCTTGGCAGTTTCACCAACAAATCAGTACAAGACATCTGGGGCGTGCAGACTTCAAGCTTGTGAAATCTACTTTATTTTCTTCCTAGAACCTCAAGACCCACTACTAGCTGAAACCATGTGAAAAATAGTGGCTTAGAAAGCGAGGCCGGCAGACAGACACTTAGTAGGTTTTTTTATACACTGTACCTTTAAAGCACATTCTCAATGCTTTCTCACCCTCAAATAATTCTGAGGATCATAGTTTTATAGTTCCCAACAACCCTTAACAAAATACAGTGGCCAGAATTCTTTGAGGGAAATAAAGTGTTTCAAATGTGCTTAAAGGTATAGTGTGTATACAGGGTAGAACCAGACATCTTCAAGGGTCCAGACAGCCCAGGAACCTGTGCTGAGAACCAAGATTACGTACATGCATTTCACACAAAAATCCCATTCTGGTTCCCCCTCCTAGTTCCCAAAGCTCTCCTCATTTCAGCAGCCTAGTTGCAGGAGGAAGGGGGCTAGCATTTTCTATTGTTTAACAACTGGGAGTAAAAAACCCTTGGTTATTTCCTGAAAACCACCCAGATATCCACCAGCAGACCCCAATCCCCTCCGGCCCACCTCTGCGATAGACTGAGACTACGGAAAGAAAGAAGGTCCTTTGGAACCATGACGGCCTTTCGAGGCTATTTAGCACATTGTAACAAACTTGTCATGAGACAGGCGGGGGCGGGGATTACGAGATGCACAACTTAAATCACTCCACTTATGATGGAGCTGGATATTATGGTCTGGCTTTTGGCAAGTTGCCAGTCTGTAACCATACACAGAGGTCCTTATCTATGTACAGTGGGAGGGGGAATCGTACTGGAACATGTGTTTTTTTCATTTGGGAAACCATTTAAAGCACAGGTGTGAACAGAGCCCCCTGCAATAAACCCCACTAAGCTGTTTTGAAGAGTGACAGCCTCTGCAGCTTTTGTTTGGAAACTATGCTCCTCCTTCTTCGCTCCCTTACAGTTAGCCACGGGCCGGCCCTTCCTTCTACCACATGTGCCCTACCCTCCCAAACACATGGCTGGGAGATCGAGTTACCTCTTGCACTTAATGCTTCTGGAGACAGTTGAACAGCTACTGTATTCCCCTTGGGGGCAAGGAGAGAGGGGAACTGCTGTGATTTCAGTCTCCCACAGAAACCCAACAGAACAAGCCAAGGTGGTGTTCAGTGGGGTTTCTGTGACAGACGTAACTGAATGATGAAGTGGTACTCAGAAATAGACACAGGGACAGAAAACACACACAAACTAGCTGCTTCCAAGAAATCTCTCCCTATGCAAAAGCAACAGCTGCAAAAGCCTAGTTATTAATAAATTGCTTGGGGACAACCAGGTATTGCAGTTAGAGCATGCAAAAAAGGGTTATAATTTTTCCATCTCATTCAATTGAAACCTGCTTAGTAGCAACAGCTTGTCAAACCAATTCCAGAAGCCCACAGCCTGGCTGAGCGCTGACGTCTGCCTTCCCCCTTCCTTTTGCAGAAGATCTTGAATCTCAATGGGCTTCTGAGCCACAAAGATTCTCCTCATCTGTCTTGTGCTTCCTGTGTGCAGTCCCTGCTGCAGACGGCAAGATTAAGTCCCAATTTTAGACTCCTGCACGTTCTGTTACACTACTCGCATATGCCAGTAAACCATTGTGAACCTGAGCAAATTTACTCAGAAGCAAGTCCCGGTGAGTTCAGGGGGTTAGCTCTCAAATACATAGGATTACAAATTGCAACTTTTCCCACCCTGCTTGGTTGTGCCTCTCCCATCTCACCTCCTTCAACCTTCCATTCATCACACCAGGTGTTTCCAGTCTTTTACTCACCCCCGCCTCCGGATCTTTAACCTCAACATCCTATGCAGGCAACATCAAAGATGACAAAAATATTGCTTCCATCACAGGGTGAAAATTTTCATCTATGGATTTCTGAAGACCCAGCTTCAGCTAATGGCACCGGAGCAGACCTGGTAGAACTCTGGCCCCTTGATCAGTTGGCAACCTTGCCTGCAAACTCCCACCAACTCCCACGTTTTCCTCCATCCATCTCCTTGATGCAGCTACCTGGAAACTTTTCTCTCGCCCAGCCTCCGTCGGGATGAGGTCACTGAGGTCTCCCCCCCCCCCCGCCGCCCGTCTCTCCGGCGGCGCCTTCGGCCAACTTACCAGAGGGCGATCCTGTTCTTGGGGTACCGCAGCCTCTCCACGCAGCCGAGGAAGTGGGGCAGGGAGTGGGCAGCGTTCCTGGCGAGGACGGCGAGGAGGACGGTGGGCTTCTGCAAGGCGGATTCCGGCAGGGGATCCGGACCGAGCTGCTCCGGGGCTGAGCAGCTGCCCCCGGGGAGCCGCAAGAGCCAGGCGAGGGGCAGCAGCAGCAGCAGGATCCGGGCAGGGCGGCGAGGGAGCGCGAGGGTCGCAGCCATCTTTCGGGGAGCCTCTGCTGACAGTGGCGGCCGGGAGGCGCCTACCTGGAGAGCAGGCGGGAAGGGAGGGAGAGGAGACCGGGCTGCTGCCGCGCGCCCCCGCCTCGCCTTTTTATTTGCTCGGAGGAGGAGGAGGGGGGGGGGCTGTGCCTTCTCGGCGAAAGGCGGCTTGGCGGGGGCAAAGCTCTCCGCTCGTGGAGCAAGCAAAAACAAAACACGCGTGCTCCTCTCTGTCCATAGTCCCTCCTCTGCCGACCTCCTGAACGACAGAGAGCTTTTTGCAAAACTAATCATAAGTAACGCTAAGAAGGGATAGGTCCGTACAAACCTTTCAGATGATCTTTTTCTTCTGATCCCTATTGGGCTCGGATTGCACCGGGCACACTTCGAATTAATGCTAGTGGACACGGGAGCACAATGTGGTGGTGGAATTTCACGCGACCGGTGGCTCAGTGGCTGTGTTCTTTTTAGATTCTCACGACCAAGAGCTCCATGCATGTCGGAGAAAAGAGGTCCCCACACCGTCCTTTCACTCATGAGCTAGTGTACTACATGTAGGGAGCTTTTTACCAGGGGAAATAATTTTTAAAATGACACACGGGTCAGAAGTTGTGATCCAGAATTCTGCCCCTTCTAGCACAATCCTCTTTCTGCACGTGCACTTGCATGGAAGTCTCACTGACTTCCACAGAATTTACTCCCACAGGTCTAGGGGTCTAGGACTGCAAGAGTGACTGAGACACTGCGGACTCAACGACCTCATTAGGTAGAATGCCTAGAAAGGCCATGGTGGCTGAATCCTGCATACGCATACCCCTACGCGGAGCCAACCTTCTGTGAAGCCTCTGCCTTAATAAATGAAATAACAGATTGGACTGGCACTGAGGTTTTCCTGCTTTGTATTGACTTCAGTTGCTCTATCTGCACATTTATGGCTAAGGATTATAATATACTTTCCTGGCATTGAGGTTGCAACCCCATGCACATTGCAAGCCCCAATGAACACATGGTTCTGTAAGGATGTGATTACGGATGCTTCCCAACAACCTCTTTATTGAACATACATCCTGATACGTTCGTGGGGAAACTAGACAGTGGTTGGCTGTTTAATGAGCATTCACTCTTAATTTGTTTGTAGAGATTTTGTGTTTGGTTGTTGGGAATCACTGCTTCCAGGAAGCATGCATAGCATTGGCCTACAGTACTTGTCTAGCTAAGCCACCTTCCCAGTCTACTCCCTGCTAGAAAGCAATCATAATCTAGAGCAGAGTTTTCCAAACTTTTCATGTTGGTGACACACTTTTTAGACATGCATCATTTCACAACACAGTAATTCAGTTTCACTAGCAAACCAGAGGTTAAAGTAATCCCTTTCTAGCCCTGTGCGGGGAGTGTTTGTGCAACACACCTACACACTGCAGCCAACACACTAATGTGTCGCAACACACAGTTTGGAAAGCACCGATCTAGATTTTATAGCCCAATCCTATGCATGCATACCCAATGCATTCACCGAAACAAATGTAATTAGGACTGCAACGTAAGTGCAGCTGGATAACTCAAGCAAATGACCAGAGAATTTTGATTAAGAAGGAAGCATCTCCCCACCACCACCCACTGAGTTCCAGGAGGCTCCCAGTTAAGCCTGTATAGGATTGCAGACTAAGATTCAGATTTCTGTGGAACCACTAAAATATTTGGCAGTCCTTGCAACAGGAAGCAGATGTATGGGACAGTTCCTTCAAGAAACAGTAGCATGTTTTCATTCTTCTCACTATGCTTTCAATAAATGTCCCTCAGAAGCCAAAAAGGAGCCTTTTCAGAGTTGCCAATTTGTGGGATTATTTTTAGGAGGCACTTAATAAGATCACACTTCCAGAATTTCTTTCATGAAACACAAAACTGAGTGAACTAAACAATCTTCACTTTTAACCCAAGCATGCATTTGGAGACCTGTTTCTGAATATTTTACCATATATTTGCATGGTGGTATTGCTTCTGTTGTGAGCCACCTTAGATCAGGCTGCAGCCCACTAGGTCTCAACCTAACGGTTAAGTATATTAAGTGTATATAATCTGTTAAAGAGTTAAGCATATAATCTGTCAGTTATTTTTTTTAGGCATAGCACAGATTTGGGATGGGGGACTGGTGAAGCTACAGATGTTTTAAGTGCTGCTGTTTTATGTTTGTAAAAATCAAATACACCGGCTTCTCACATTGGTATTAGACTTATCACTCCAAAAAAATACTAGCAGAAACTGTGCTATTGCTGAGAAGCTTGTCTACCAAACTGTATGCCTTCAAAGTATGCCTTCAGAATGTTTTGAGTTAGTTCAAAAGGCCACTCATGACTTAGACATTTTGCTCAAGTACCTTGAGCACATATACACCCCCCCCCCGCCCCACTCAAAGGGAATAGTTCGAAAGAATGCCCAACTTGCTTTGGCATCTGAGCCAGACTAGCCCACAAGCACCTCTCCCTGGGAGTAAAACCACAACAATAAACTAAAAAGCAAGCCGCTTGCCTCCTTCCCATGAAGCCCCCAGTCAGCGCCTGAGGCCACTGCCTCTCTTGTCTTGCGGCAGAGCTGGCCCTGCCAGCGCGGATTGGGAAGAGCTGCTGCTTGCACGATGCTTCCCTGTGTGTTGGTTTTGGAGGGGCCAAACTTGGGAGATAATCTTGTTCCATTTTCCTTTTCCTTGCATTGGATTTGTGCCCTGACGCGTAGACCACAACTGCACGCCACATGCAAGGATCTCTGCAGAGCGAGGAGCATGCTTCGCAAGGAAGACGCAGCATAAGAAGCATGGCTTTACCTCATGGGTCACACCATCAAAAATATCACCGGCCGACTTGGGCAGACCAAAGGGCTGCTTGTCTGGTTAGCAGGCAATCCTAAAGTGGCAGCTCACCATTTTACAGAAACATTAGGGAGAAATAAGTATTAGTTAAGAAATGATGCCGGGGGGGGGGGGGCTGCTTCTGCTTCCCTGCTGGGGGAAGGTTTTCAACTTTCAAATTCCCCAAATGTGGGGTGCTGAAAAGCTGTAATGTGACCTGAGAACTCAAAAGAAATTTTGGTTAAATTAATATAATTTAGCTTTGCTTGTTAAGTTAAAGTATGGTAAAAATGCATAGAAATCATTAAAAATGATTTGCCAAGTACTTCCAGTTATATTATATATTGTCATTGTTATCAGTATTTATTATTCTTTACATTTTCAGAATGTAAAATTTAAAAAAAGGTTTTCCAAAAGTAGTTTATGTGCTTCTTCATCAAATGTAGATTTACAAAGCTAAATGTTGTCCACTCACAAAAATAATAGTAGATTTTGATTCTTCACACTCAAAACATATTTTTAAGACCACTCGCTGAAAAAATTGGCAAAATGTAATTTTCTCCCCCTAAATGACTACCCTGCTCCTCCCTCATAAAAGGATCACACCCCCCCCTCCTTTGAAACTCAATTTCAGTTAGGATCTATTCAGGCGGCCTTGGATACTTCGGGCGACGGAGCCGCCGCGTCGGGAGGGGGAACCTTAGAGGCGGGCCGCGTGTTCCGCGGGGGACCCTGAGCGCCGAGACACCGCGCGGAGCGAAGCCGCGTGGCGCGCGAGAGGCCATGGCGGGCGAGGCGGAAAGCGGCGCGTCGGGCGGCCCAAGTTCTTTTCCGGAGGAGGCGGCGAGGACGCTCCGCGGGAGCCGGCGGGAGGATCACCCTGCGGTCGGTATAGCCGGGGAACAGCCCGCGCTCGCTCCGCCTTGCCCTCCGCCGAAGAGGCGCGCGCGGGGCTCGGGGCTGCCCTTGCAGGGGCGCTGACGCGTAAGGCAGTTCTTTCTGCCTTCGAAATAACTATCCTGATTAGTTATTGAAAAGATTAAGCTCGTATCCCGCCCTTCATCCGTAGATCTCTGGGTGGGTCATAACATAAAAATGCAAGATTAACAAAACCATAAAATACGCAAGAAAAACAAACAACAAGAAGAAAGTTATGAAAACATCGTCCCCATCCTGGAATCAGGAATGGACCTTGGTAATATAGCACCCCGGGAGGACAAAATTTGACTCCCCCCCCCCCGTAATCTTCTTTTCACAATAATTCCTTCTGGAATAGTTGCCTTTTAATGCCTTATTATTATTATTATTATTATGTGCCCAATTGGCTTAGTGCCTTGTAGTGTATAAATTGTGCTTTTAATGCATGTTACACACTGCACAATGTAATGTAAAAACATTTCCCTCCCCCACCCTGCCCCAGTGAGGAATAAATATTATGAGGAGTGGTGTATAAATGCCTTTAAATAAGCAATTAGAATCAAAAACAGCAGAAGCCTGCCTCCAGGCTTACAGTGTAAATAGACACAAGAAAAAAGGAAAGGGGGGTATTGTCAGTGGCACCTCTGGCTATGTGCAAAGTGCAGTGCTAGCTTTAAGTGTTTTTCAACCTGCAGAACAAAGCGAAAATCATTCCCTTCCTCACTTGCAGTTGTTAATAGAACAGCTTATTAATGGAAGTTGGAGGGAGAGTGTCTCTGACCATGCTTTCTGCTCGTTATGATCTTACTATACTATCCTTTGCCATGTGAAACTGCATCCACTGATGGGTGAATGGTTGTGTATTAAGGGCTATACACCTGGTCCAAGGAAGAGCAAAGGAACGATAAAGTTGGCACAGCATTATGTAGGCACTTGTCACAGGTACATGTCTCTATTTGCAGTGCCTATCGCCATGCCAGGTGCCATACATGAATTAAGAGGGAGATGGCACAGACTTGCAGTTTAGTTGCACGTGACACATAAGGAAAAGAATCCAAAGGGAAGTGTGCCACATATCAGTGAGTAAAAGTAAAATATATGTGTGCAATAGCTTCTTAGGTATTACGTGAAGGGATAAAGAGCAATTTGGACATGTGGAGCAGCAAGATAAAATCAACAAATAAAATGAACAAAAAAATGTTCAGGATGAATAAGCAATGGAGCAGGGTTTCCCAAGCTTGGATCTCCAGCTGTTTTGGACTACAATTCCCATCATCCCTGACGACTGGTCCTGCTAACTAGGGATGAAGGGAGCTGTAGTTCAAAAACAGCTGGAGACCCAAGTTTGGGAAACCCTGAACTAGAGTGAAGTAACATGTATATGTGACCCAGCTCTGTAGTTTTATAGAGAAGCCTCTCAAGCAGCCAAGTTTACTGGACAAGTAGCTTTGCACCCTTGACTGACTGACCTCAAATTCTGTCATGCCCTGGTGCAGGTTCATCTCTGGACTAGAGATGAAATAGCAGTTATACTGAACTCAAGAATCTAAGAATGATCCTGTAAGAAAGGTCAACATATTTGCATACTGCAGATGACAAGCCAAGAGGAGTAGTGTCCTGCTAAAAGGAATATACTGTGTTTATGGCTGAGGCATTTAAAACCATTTTTTAGTTTAGAAAGAAGATAAGTAGGATGGGACATGATAGAGGTGCGTGATGTCAAGAAAGGGGATAGAGAAATGTTTTTATCATACTGCGACCCAGAGCCCTCCAAAGAAGGTGGGAGATCTAGGACAGATGAAAGGAAGCACTTCTTCACATAGTTCATGCTTACTCAATATGGAATTTGCTACTGCAAGATGTAGAGATGGCCACCAGATTGAGTGGCTGTAAAAGAGAATTAGACAAATTTCTATAGTAGCTGTATACAACCTCAGAGTCTCAGAGAAGGTACCCCATTGAGTACCACCAGTTACTGGGGAACAACAGCAGGAAAGGGCTGCTGTGCTCATCTCCTGCTTCTGGGCTTCTGACAGGCGTCTGGCTGGGAAACAGGATGTAGGATAAGATAGGACTTCGGTCTGACCCCAAAGAGCTCTGTTCATGTTCTTAACTAATCTGAATCTCATCTTGCAAATGCCTTCTTAGATTCAGGCTCCAACTCTTCTTATAAAACCCTTCTGATTTCAGTGAGTCTTTAAGTATGAAAACAGTATTCAGGATTGGAGCACAAAGAGTCTGTAAAGAATCAGAAAGCTTCGTGTTCAGCTCAAATATTTGTAAGAGCAATAACGTTTAATACACTTAACTTTCTATTCAAGTGTAAGAAGTTTTACAGGACCCTCTGCAATAGTTCTCTGCCTGAGCTGGGTCAACAATCTCCTCCCCCCGCATCACAATGCAGAACTCCATGATCTGATGTGATCTTTACTGAAATAACCCTCTTATGAGTTTGGCATATTAAAAGAGAGCTTATTTTGATGGTTGTGTAACACAAGCCACCAGAGGTTTAAGAAAGTATTAGCTTGTTCAAGCTTATAAAATGCAAACTTTACAACTCAGATATTTTGCTTTTTTGATATGAAGAAGGAATCAAGCTCTCTATAGTGATCAAGGCATTATAATATGATTATACTGTGCCGGGTGCAGGTGAAGCTTGCAGCATGTCCCTAGCAGTGCTGCGATTTTACATTTGCACAGCACCAGCGCTTAAACAGGGAACCTCATGTGTGGAAGCCGGTTCCTAATTTGACAAACAGGGTTGTGCAACATTGTCCTCTGTAACTGGCAGGCAGCAGGAAGGCGCTGCATCAGGGACAAGGAGCCTGTGGCCCACACAACGCCCATCAGCCCTGACTTTGCTGGCTGAGGCTCAAAGGAGTTGAAGTCCAAGATCATATGCAGGTGCCACAGAACCCCCCCCCCCCGCTCTGTATTAGCCAGCCCTGGCAAAAGGACCAGGAGCCTCACCTTCTGGCCCTGGCTAGTCAACAGAAAAGTACCTTCTGGCTCCAGCTGAACCCGTGTGATATAGTGGTTAGAGTGCTTTGCTAGACCCTGGGAAATCCAGATTCACATCCCTAGGAAGACATGAGGAATGCCAGGTGACTGTCCCCATCTCTCAGCCTAACCTACCTCACAGGGTTATTGTGAGGTTAACATAGAGGTGAGAAAGAACCACATTTGCTGCCTCAAGCTCCTTGGCAGAAAGATGAGATATAAATGCAGCAAGTAAATACATCGCTGTGGCAGTTATTTATAAATAGCAGTTCTAGCAATGGATATTCCAAGTTCAGTTTCAGATACAGCTGCTTGCTGCCCGCTTCCTGTCTCAGGGGCTTGCCAAAACAGATTTAAAGCAGTCCCTGCTTGGGACAGTAGGCTTGGGACAGAACCGGCCCTGTTTTATGAACAATCAGTGTTGCTAAATCATGCCCCTCCCCTTCCAAAACACTAAACTGCACCTTTTGGAAGACAGTTTTATTGGCATTTTCAAAACATGACCTGCAAGTCTTTTAACAGACTATCTAGCAGTAAATCCATTAACAGGCCTGAAAAAAACTGTGTGTGCTGTGCTTTTTGGGGGGGTTCTTCCAAACGTCTCTAGAGTTGATGGGAAAAACTTTCAAATATTGTGGATAAAACTGCTTGAATTTTGTTGCATTGCAGTAGCTTTTACATCTATTGCTTACTATTGTGTCTTTCAGCTCACAGGGATGATGTCGTTGGATGTGGCTGACAGCAGTTGTGTGCATGCTGCTTTCTTAGTTTACTTAGACCTCTTAGAAGGTAAGTTAATGGAGGCAGCTTCAAAGGCAGACTGAGGAATAAAAAACCCAAGCTGCTAAGGCATATCATTTGGTTTAAAAAGAGTGCCAATAACGCCCTTTGTGTACTCTTAGAATACCTTGGACTTTTGCAGACATCACTTGAGCCTGTCTGCACTTCTGAATTGTCCCATCTTGAACCCACCTAACCTCCACGCATTGGATGTTTCATTTTCAATTAATTTCACTTTTGATTTGTATACAGCCTTTCTATATTACTGTGCACAAGTGATAATAAAAACATAACTTTCAAATAAACAACTTATATAAAATAAAGTAATATTTAATAATCCCTTGGAATATAATAGTGCACAGTAAAATGAAATGTCAGCAACTAATAAACAGAAATTCACACTTTACAATACATAATAACTAAATATAATCAATAAAAACAACAGCAAGTCACAATGCATAAAATACCACATGTAAAAGGATCAAACTGAGAAACAAAAGACATACAACTTACAAAATTATTTAAAAAGAAAATCCCTGAACTCATCTTCTCGCTTGCCAGCTGTTTCTGCTGTTCATCGTCTGGGAAAGGCTCCTAGGGCTGGAGGTTGGGGCAAGGCAGGTGGAAAAAGCCATTGCCTGGTGGCCAGTGCAAAGTCTCTCTCCCCTCGACTCTGCATATCAGTGTTACAATGCCCAGCCCCACAGAGCCCAACATACCTGTAGTGACTGTCCTCTCCCCATCAGGCGGAGGTGGTGTCACACATGGGCTTGATATAGTTAGATTCACATCTTCATAGGATTCTTGTTGGTTTCATTAAAACCTACAGCAGTAGTCGCACACTGATGATTCCCCCTTGCAAGCTGTTAGAGAAAATAGATCAGTTAGATAGCTGATAGTCACCCAGGTGAGTCTCCACCTCCCACCCACCCCTTGTAACTTCACGTCAGATATGACTAGCACTATGTGTCCTGGGTACACGCAAGATCCCTCGTACAGCCACCTGCACAATCATGGCCATTGTGGTGGTGTGGATAAATTACTGGAACTGGACCAAAATGAACCTGACACACATCCCTACTTGAACGACTTACCCAAGGTCACTAAATGAGCTTCATGGCTCTCTCTCAGAATATGGTTGTGAGAGTGAATAAGGATAGGAACATAGGATGGTGCCTGTCAGATCCCTGGTCCATCTAGCTGAGGATTGTCTGCTCCGACTGGCAGCAACTCTATGGTTTCAGGCAGCGAGTCATTGCCAGCCATAGCTGGAGGTACTGGGGACTCAAGCTGAGATCTTCTGCATGCAGAGCAGATGCCCTGACCCTGGTCTGTGTTCTTCCCCAAGAACTCTTGAAGGAAGAGAGAAATCTAATACAGTATCTAAATATACTCTAGGTGTGTCACTTGTTCTGTGGTTGGTTTCAGACTTTTCTGTCTCTTACTGCAAGACGCCTTGAGTCTTCCTTTAGAAAAAGGTGTTTAAGAAATCCAGTGAACCAAACTGAATGCTATTTTTTATTTAGTTCATTCTCATTTTGCTGCTGTTCCTTCAGCTAGGAACTGGCATGAGGTGTCCTACATTGGCCTTGCGGAATTCCAGCTTGTGTGTCTCTGTGGACGAGAGAGAGAAGCGGATGGTTTTCAAGTGGTGGTGCCAACTCCTGTCCACGTGTCAATTAGCCATGAGAGGTGAGCAAGGACCCACAGAGGCTTTGGTTTTGAGTTTATTTTAGCCAAACCAAACATAGGTTGGCAATGCTCAAGGCTGTTTTGCTCCTGCAGTTTTGCTTGGCAAAGCTTGGTGAAACCATAGAAGCTGCCTTTGAAGATTGTTTTAAAACTTTGGCTGGTTCAGAATATAACAAGCAGGACTCACTCAATGGAACACAACTTGCAAAAAAAATCTTCACCAGCTGCTAGCTTGTTTCTGAGCACATTTCAGATATAAATGTAAATCTCATCTCCTGCCTTCCTGGGAGGTTTAAAGGACTGGGTCTCAAGTGGGCATTAATAAAAATTTTAAAAATTCCAGATGCTAATTTCTAGATCCAGGGCCAATTCAGTGGTACCTCAGGTTACATACGCTTCAGGTTACAGACTCCGCTAACCCAGAAATAGTGCTTCAGGTTAAGAACTTTGCTTCAGGATGAGAACAGAAATTGTGCTCTGGCGGCGCAGCGGCAGCAGGAGGCCCCATTAGCTAAAATGGTGCTTCAGGTTAAGAACAGTTTCAGGTTAAGAACGGGCCTCCAGAACGAATTAAGTACTTAACCCGAGGTACCACTGTATCTGTATAAAACAGTGGCAGAATTGTGGACTTGCGCAGTTTAGAAAATTTCCTTCTTGTACCCCAGGATCAGATGGTTTCCAGATCACTGTTGGCTTTTGTCAGTGACATGGGAAAAGAATACCAATTCCTGGTTCCTTATGTGTTGGTCGGCACCCACAAATCTGTTGAAACATGTTTTTAGTTACTGGAGTTACAATATCACCAATGCATCTTTGACTATTTCATTAAGCTTTTCATTCATGTAGAGTTTCTATAAATTTGTGTGGTGGTGATGCTGTTTGCTCTGCCTTTGGCATTCTGCTAAAAGATGACATTCTTGGGATGGCAAAGGGTGAATGAATTACATTGATTGAAGGTCCACTTGGCAACCAGTCTTTCTAATAGGGCAAACATTGAATGTGTGATTTCTCTCAAGCCTGCTCTGTCTGTTTCATTCTCAGCTGCCAAATGACTCCACTTAAGAACTTGTGCCCAGTTCTCCTATGTGGCTGCAGTTGTGCACACCATCATAAATACTAACAGTGAATTAGTTTGCCATGTGTAGATCCTTATGCAATCCAAACAGTCTCGGCTGTGCAGAAGTGGGCGATAGCAGCAGTTTTGGAGAAGCCCAGTATTTGTAAAGAACACAAAGTGTTTGGGGTGGGGTGTGGAAATCCAAAAGCAGCTCAGTGAGGGCTCAGCATACATAATGGACACAGAATACTGACTGTCTTGGTGGATTGGTGGTGGTGGAACAGAATGGAATGGAATATCCTGGAAATGGAATATCCATGGTTGACTGGTCAGAATCTGGAACATCAGTGCTCCGCAGTGCTAATTTTGTGGCAAGTCCAACTTGGCTTACCTCATTCCTCAAACCAGGGTTTGTCATCTTGCTTAAAATTTGGATTCATGAGGATCCAATGACTCACTATTTTGAATAACTTGCATGGGAGTGTATTGCTTCATAATTCAGGGAAGCATTTGAATCCTCCCCAAACATTGAATCATGTGAGTCTTTGGACTGAGCCAATCACACATCAGCTGGAAGATGGCGTTGCACATGATGGCAATGGGGACACAGGGCTTCTTTTTTGACATTTTAAAATTCATTTTCACTTTTAACATTTATCATCATACATAAATTAAAATCGTTTTACAAATAGGATTCTCGGAATCCTGGAACTTCCCTCTAGCCCTCCATGGTTTCCCCAGATAATCTTTTTCAAACTGCATCGTATCGTATTCTCCGTATTTTCTTGAAACTCAGTTTTTATCATAGTTCTCTCTTCATTGCAAGTGTTGTCAAAATCCTGCCAATGTTTTCAATTGTTTACAGTGTTCTTTGAAATAACTTTAAAAATTCCCCCAATCTTTATTAAATTTATTGTCCTTTTGATCTCTGATTTTCCCGGTCATTTTCGCAAATTCGGCATAGTCCATCATCTTTAGCTGCCATTCTTCTTTTGTAGATAGATTGTCCTCCTTCCATCTTTGGGAAAGTTTCATATCCCCAAATATTTCACATTTTGTCCTATTGATAATTCCAGGGTGTTTTTGTAATTCCTTTTGTTGTTGTTGTTCTGTCATATTTTGTACCAACAATTTGGTTTTTGTTTGTTTGTTTGTTTAGCTTAAATCCTGCTACCCAGCCAAACCCCAAAATTCTATCCAAGACCCTTGGTAAACTTTTTGACGGGTCTTCTACTGTTATCACCAAATCATCCACAAAGGCTTTCAGTTTGTATGCTTTGCAACCAAACGTACCGTATTTTTCGCCCCATAAGGCGCACCGGCCCATAGGACGCCCATAGGTTTTTTTTTGGGGGGGAATAAAGGGGAAAAAAATATCCCCCCCCCCCAGGCACAGGGCTGGGGCGGGGGAAGCCCGAGCTTCCCCCGACCCCAGCCCCCAGAACAGGCAACTTTCCGCAAGCCTTGGGAGACCGGCGTGACTTCCCGCCGGGCTCCCACGCCTTGCGGAAATCTGCCTGAAGCCCAAACCAGGTCGGGGAACAGCAGGAAGGCGTGCTGCGCCTCCCCGCTATCCCCCGAGCTTGTGGGGCTGGCGGCAGGGAGAAGCGCGCTTCTCCCCGCCGCCAGCCTCCAAACCAGGTCGGGGAACCGAAGCCCAGGGCGCGCTGTGCAGCGCACCCCAGGCTTTGAGATGCAGGCTGCTATCTGCAAGCCTAGGGAGCCCGACGGGAACTCCCGCGGGCTCCCAAGGCTTGTGGAGAGCTTCCTGAAGCCTGCATTTGCCCCATAGGACGCACACACATTTCCCCTTCATTTTTGGAGGGGAAAAGGTGCGTCCTATAGGGCGAAAAGTATGGTAATACTTTTTATTTCATCATCTGAGTTTATACATCTTGCCAGTGTTTCTAAGACTAATATAAACAGCAATGGTGACAGGGAACATCCCTGACTTGTCCGTTTTGCAATTTTACATTTTTCTGTTGTCACATTATTCACTATCAACATAGCCTGTTGTTCTGAATAGATTGCATCTATTCCCCTCTGAAATGATTCTCCAAAATTCATCATCTCTATAATTTTTTCATAAACATCCAGGACATATTATCAAAGGCCCTCTCTGCATCTGTGAACATTAGTACTGCTTGCTTATCATTCCTGGGCTCCAAGAGGCCTACATATTCCCACTGGTTCCTTCATACATTCAGAAATGAATACTTGAATAGGGCTAATGTGGTGGGACAGTTCTCATGTTTGTCCATATAATACGTGTGTTAATTCTGTAGCTTACATGGGTAATATTTTGTATCTGCCTGCTCAGTTTCAATGCTGTGTTCTGCACCTACAATGGTGATCTTCGTGGCAATTCTTCGTGCTTCAGAGACAGGACAAGCCATGATAACAAACCAGCTATCCTGGGTCAGACTTTTGTCATAGGCTACAAAATACAGAAGGAAATTAGAAATCTTTCAGTGGGCACTCAAAACTGGGAGACTGAGGAACATTACAATAAGAATGATGGGGCATTCTGAAAGCATCCACAGGAAGACTTTTTTGTAAGCATTTCCTGGGCTGGAGATCACACCTAGTAATGGGAGATTTTGCTCTAGTGCTTTTCAGCTTGGGCTGAATCCTCAGCCTCTGTGTTCAGAAGTGAACCAAAGCCTCGTAATTGCCACACATGGCCTGCCTGAATGATTAACATTCAAAATGTGTCTAATTTCAAATACTATTTCAGCAGAGAGGAAATAAAAGTTACAGTAACACTGACATCTTGTTTTGGCAATGCTTAAATTAATGAGCTCATTACTCCAGCTCCCCAGTAGCCATCAAGAGGAAGCTTTGAAATACTCATACTAGTAATTTGAGCATTTCAGACTATCTTTGGCTCTTAATGAATACAGTCTTTAACCTTCCTTAAGGGGCTGGGTTTTTTTTGCCAAAAGCCATCATTTTACTTTGCACCCTTATTTGGGGCTTTCTCTTACGTTGGTGCCCAGCCTCAGCAATTAAATCAGAATTTAGGGCTGAAACACACATGTGCTAGGAAGTAAGTCCTATTGAAATCAGTGGGACTTCCCAGTTGACACGTCCTGTAAGTGATTGATTATTGTAGTAATATTTTAGTATTTTTTTTTAGTAAATTGCAGCAATTTTGTTTCATTTGGGATTGTGCTAGTCACTGTATAGTGACTTAAGCTGACCTTAAGAATTTCAGGAGTAAAGGGGTTGAAAAGGGTCAGTGTGAGTTCTATGGAAAGAGTCACTGTTTCCATCTGCGCCTCACCCACTGGAATTTCTATATTTTGTCCCGCAGTGCTTTTGAAGTAGAAAATGCTTCTGGCAAATTTGTGTGTTATTCTATCAACCTGAGACATATCTTATCCCCATCCCCGTTCATGACAGATGTGCTATACAATGCCTTCAGTGTAACTGGAGATGAAGAGCTTCAGTAAGAGTTCCTTCCCTGTTTCTATAACAAATAACTTCTGTAGAAGTACGGCTTATCAGGAATTCCGTATGTGGGCCCCAACAGTGCTGCCTTGAGGCAGTGGAAGTGCTGACTTCCTTATTTCCAGAGATTTATTCTCTAAATCATATCCAGCACAGAGTGGACACACATGGTTGTATGTCAGATGAAGTAGCCATTGCGTTTTTGATGCCAACTCCTGGCATTTTTGAGCTGGCCTCAATTAGGAAAATCCAGTTACCAAGGATATGACCTCTAGAACTTACTTGGTATCTTTCAGTTTTTTGCCTTCACTCTGTGCCTTGAGTACTGCTGCTCTGGAATGCAGAAGGAGCTGAGTTTTTAAATTTGGTCTTCATAACACGGTAGAGACAGGTGGCTTTTGGGTCTGGGAATCCTGTCTCCCCCCCCCCCCCCCCGGGGCTGTTGGAGAGGCAGCCTGCAGGGAGTCTGAGCTGTCTCCTGAGCTGAATCTGGGACTTAGTACATGCAAAGCATTTGCTCTACCACTGGGCCGCAGCCCTTCTTCAAAGAAGCATCTACTTTCTCATTTGTATTCCTCTCTGGAATTCAACAAAAACGGCTTTCACAATCCCTAAACGCTTAGAGAAGAGGAGGGGAGGCTGAGAAATCCCCCTGCCCCCCACCTCTGTGTTGACCCTTGCTTGGCATCAGCATACCAACTGCTGCCCTTTGACTTCATAGTGTGAAGCTGCCTCAGCTAGCGGGCGATTTCCATTATGAAGGCTAATTGGCAGTCATCGCAGGAGAGAAGTAACGCTCATCTGCTGCCTGCCACCCTTCTGAAGGGTGCTGCGTTCTGCAAAGTGGCAGGTTCTTCAGCTGCCAGGAGTCCTCATGGGAAGGTGATAATGAGCAGAGGAGAAAAAAGTACAGGGAACCTGCAAACAGCGCAGGGAACCATATTCTACACTGTGCCAGGATGTAATAAGCCGGAGACCCAAGTGTGGTAAACTGCTTTAGAGTAACAGGGGTGGGGTTTGAGTGAATCTGAAGTATTTTAATTATACAGATACATTCATGTTGTGTAATTTACCTAACTTTCTTATATGACGATGATTCTGCAATCATGGCTGCTATCTGTTCAACCTTCTATTCTATTATTATTAAGCTAATCGTATTCCATAACTCTGGAATCTTATCTAAGCCAGTGGCCACCACAATTATACCCAAAGGAAGCTGCGTTGGCCCTTTAGTGCACGGTAGCCCCACCTAATAACTTGAGATTTGTGGCATGTCAGCATTGAAAACCTTTTCCTCTGGAAGGGCTCCAGTGTAGTAATAATAATAATAATAATAATAACAACAAATTTTTATTTATACCCCTCCCTAGCTATTCCCACGGTGACGGGGAAAGCTGCTTTTGTTGCACCGCTCTCAGTCATCCATCTTTTAGAGGCATGGGAGCCCCATCACAAAAAAGAAAAGAAAATAGGTGGCAATCCTATTGATAAATTTGTCAAAAAGGCTGGCAGGCACTGTTGGGTTTCTTTGATAGCAGAAGCATGCAAGATTTACTCCGAGGATATTTGATTTACTCGGAGTTCTTTTTTAGATACTTAAAGAAGAACTATTATTAACTTGATCTGTTTGTAGATTGACTGTGAAATTTAAACAAAGTAAGCAGAATTGCTGGAGTCTTTTTTTCTTTCTTTCAGGTTGAGACAGATCATGAAGAGATCATATACTCTGAAGGATGAACCTGATTCTCCGCTCTCTATCACACTGGCCATAGTTGAATCAGACTCCACAATAGTCTACTATAAACTGACACACGGCTTTGTAACCCCAGACCCTCCTGACGATACTGAATACATGGATGACAAGCAGTGGAGGAAGAAAAGAAAGAGGTTTATGAGACGATAGGAAAATAGACTACTGTGTTAGCTCTGGACTACATCAAATCTCTAAACCAATCTGGAACTGTATATGTGAATTAAAAGGTGCAATTGGGAGCTGAACATCTGCTTTGAAAATCCTTAATTAGGTCTGAGAATTGTAATAAATGGGAACATCAAAGGTGCCATGGACCAATTCAAGAATATGTCCTCTCCTCATCAGAAGGTTCAAGCTAGTAGACTACTTGAAAATACAATTTTTTTTGGTAACAAAACCATTTCCCACCCTTTGTTCCTGATTCAGTCATTGTCCCAAAGGCACCTAAGAGTACTTAGTTTTATAAATCATTGACTTTCTCTAGCAAATTCCTTTGTGCGTGTCCCTATTAAAGTATTCACAGCACCTGCTATATTAAATTACTTGATTGTAGGTCCCTTGCTGAGTGAAGCAATCCTCCGCAAAGTTTGCTATAGTTCATGCTCATAAGAAGGTGGCGCACACTCCCGCCCACCCTTTGGGTCGAAATGTGCCGCAGCTGGAAAAAGATGACTTCACTGCTGACTGTTGCTACTGCCAAAACTTTGGAAGGCACGGTCCAGTCCAGTGAACTGAAGGTGAGTTTAGCACTTGATTATGTAGAGGTTTTTATGCGCTCAAAGCACTTTATGCATTATCTTGATGTTTTTTTTTACAACAACCCTGTAACATAGGTCCATATTGTTAGCCCCATGTTGCATTCAGGGGGACTGAATGAAAGTGGCTTGTTTAAGGTCAGCTGCTAACTTAATGAATAAGGTAAGACAGTTAGAGCAGGAATTTCCTGGCTTTTTCTTTTATCCTGAAGTTTTTAACAAGAAGTCCAGTGAGAAAAGTGGCTAAAAACATGGGGTAATGGCCACTAGCTGACACTGTCCTATAGGCTTAGTGTACAAGTAGCAGGACAAATTCTCAACAAACAAACATCACCATATGTTCTCTGTACGTTTTGGGCAAACATCAGCAAGAATGCTACATAAACAGCCCGGTCTGGAAGTGCCCTATAAATTGCACATCCATGCATGTATGGTACTGCTTCCTGTCAGTTTGTTCAACAGCTGCAAAGTGGTGGGGCTGAGTGGACATTTCCCCAGCTTTTATCTCCTACCAACCCTGCACCCTCCCCCCCTTGCAATAGTTCAAATGGTGACCCTTCAGTTTGGACTCCCCCCCCCCCAGCACCTCTTGGTTTAGTAGTGACTGAAATAGTTCGTTTATTGTTGGAGGCACTTTATTTTATCTACAAAACATCATCTACACATTGAACAAGTGGCTAACAGTAGGATGTGTTGCCAGTTTTTAAAATAATCTATAGTTGGAGGCAGTAATGTTTCTGAATATCAGTTGCTGTCTCTCCCCCCCCCCCTTCTGTAAGCCTGAGAGGCAAATAAGGGGCAAAATCTGACAGAGACTCTGTTGCTGTTGGTGCTGGGGGAACTGGCCTCAGTAGCTCTTTACGTAAGAGCGTGGCTGCTGGATCAGGCCAAGGGCCCATCAAGTCCAATATCTTGTTCTCACAGTGGCCAACCAGGTGCTTATGGGAAGCCCCCAAGCTCCTGAGCACAGCAGGTGGAGGTAGAATATAGCCCCCAGGGTTGGTATTTGCCCACGGCTTTCAAGAAAGAGTTAAGATGCATAATAATAGGATGTGTCCTTAGGGTCAGGGACCTCCAGTTACCTCAGCCTATCCTAAGTTTTTATCCTAGGACCCCTCCAGACATCCTTTTATTGTGCATTCACAATAATTTGTGCCTGTGATGGTATTGGGACAGCTGCATGCAGCCCTGCTTTCAATACTATTTGTGCCTCAAAAGGTTTGGGCAGATGCACTGCTTCATTTCCAATTGGTAAGTGTCCTGTACCTTCCTGCTTTTATACCACAGATCTTCCAGGATGTGGTTATTTCACGTCACTTTTGCTGCACTACAGTGGAAGTGTGCCCCTCCAGGTAGCAGTCATGCTGGGGAAGCATCACAGAACATCTGACAAAGCAGACGGGGGTATGGATGGGTCAGTATGAATCTACCACTAATGCACTGTTGTGCCAATGACACATTGCGGATGTACCCACAGAAAACCCCACCAGTCTGGAAGGGTCCATAGTTTGTGTGCTTTTTCTTTGATCAAGCTATTATATTTAATGATTCTGTCAACTGTATGATTTAAATTCCTGGTTTACTCACCTGGCTCTAGGACGCGTTCTTGCCCCTGACATATTCTAATAGCAGGCATGTCAGTCCCTATCTAACAAGTAGAGTCGTCTTCCCCCAGCTGGTACCCTCCAGATGTTTTGGGCTATACTTCCCATCAGCTCCAGCCTACATGTCCAGTGATCAAGGATGATGGGAGTTGTAGGCCAAAAAATCCAGAGCACCCTGGATTGGGGAAGGAGTCAGTTGCTTCCCTGTCTTCTGAGAAATCTGATGGTGTCAGATCTTTCTTTTTGATCACTAGAGTTTCTTCTTGTTCTTTTGTAAGTTTGGGTTGAAACAACTCATGCAAATTGTATGTGTTTTTAAATCCGTTAACATTTCTCATGTGGCCAAGGACCACACAGGCATGTTTTCAAGCACAAAGACTGCTTATGTTATGATTTCAGATTTGGAACTAAGGAACTGGAATACACCATTTCTCGGCTGTGTGAATTCAAGCTTAGTGCGGTCTACTAGGCTACAACAAGAAGCCTTTCAGGAGTTGGCAAGTTACAGTAAGTATTTGCAGAAGTCTCTTTGTTAAGCTCATTGGGTTGTTTAAAAATCTGGATAATTTAGTTATTTTAAAGTAATTTTTTGATCTCATGCATACAGAGAAAAACAGAAAACACCTGGAGCTAAATGTAGACATCTGTATTACCACAATGCACCTTGGAACTTCCTATGCCATATGAAGCAACATGCACACAATATTCACTACAAGTGGAGACTTTGGACATCCAAAACACTACAAAGGCAGAGAGAAAACAGTGATCGTGGCAAATATGGATTCTTTTCAGGCTTTGATTTGTGTGCTTTTGTTGCAACTACCTAGAAAGCTTCAAGATCTCTTAATATCTAATAGTTATGCTTGAATGTGTTTTATATCACTCGTCTTCAAGCAATGGTTCAGGACTTAAAGATCAGGAATGTACCCATGTCTAAAGTGAATCACTTTGACTTTGCTGTCACATTTTCTTCTCTGTCTCCTTTTGGTTTAGTGTTTTATTTCCCCCTTAAGAAAATGAAGAAAAGAGGAGGAAGTAAGAAAGTAGAAAGATGGGCATGCTTACTGAAAGAAAAGAACAAAGAGAAATTGGGGTCCCATGTTGCAAGGTGGGCCTTGGGTCTGAAATTAATTTAGACCGCTGCTTTAAAGTAGTGGTGGGTTGCCTTCAGTTCTTTTTTTGCACTTTTTAACAGCACCTCCATAGTTGACCAACATATTCAAGCATGCGCGCACTCTCAGGATGTCATAGCAGTTAAAAAGTGTGTTGAGTGATCAACAGGAAGGGCTGGTGCTCAGTGGCAGAAGCACTTGCTTTGCCCATGAAAGGTCCCAGATTCCATCCCGGACGTCTCCTAGGAAGCCCTGGAAAGGCATCTGCCAGATAGTGTTGACAACACTCCCTTCGATGGACCAATGGCCTGACTTGATAGACATTTTCTATTGCTGTAAGCATGCACTGTTGCTTAAAATTTAGATCTAATCTTGATGAATCAGACTGAGGTCCACCTAGTCCAAAATACTGGGGACTAGGTACTTCCTCCCCTCCCCCACCCCCACCCCCCCAAAATATGCCCAGAGACTCGCTGGTAGATGTGAGTCTACATTTAATGCATCATTTGGTAATTGAGAGTTGCAGCAATAAAATATGTCATTTCAGCTAATGGGGTAGGGATTGTGGTACATGAAAATTAAAAATTAAAAAGAAGCAGGTAGGAGAAGCTTAAATTTTCCCAGGGAAATAGCATCTTCTGCATGTAGCACTGATCTCCATTATGCACAAATACAGATTTTCAAGACAGTTTAAACTGGTTAGTTCAGGGTTCCTGCTTCTTAAACAACTGCAGAACAACTACTCCAAATCTCACTTGTCTAAAAATGGCTTCATGCTTTAACACTTGAAGCAACCATATTAGAGATCAAATTTTGTTTTATCTTGGTACACCTAAGACATTAGTTTTGCCTAATATATTGACTTTGTGGCAAATTAAGTAACTGAAGTTGCAATATTTTGATCTCCCATCATCCTGTCTGCTGTAGTGTTTTCCCTCGATCCCTGCTTCTCTTCACAATGGGACATTGTGAAGGAAAGAGGCTCATGGAGAGGTTAGAGCAGGATTGATCTATGTGACGGTCACCTCCAGGCTTGACTACTGTAATTCACTCTACGTGGGGCTGCCCTTGAAGCTGTCCCAGAAACTCCAGCGGGTGCAGAATGCTGCAGCGAGGCTCCTCACGGGGTCTCTGCCATGGGAGCATATTCACCCAGTGCTTTTCAAGCTGCACTGGCTCCCGGTGGAGTACAGGGTCAGATTTAAGGTGCTGCTTTTGACCTTTAAAGCCCTTCACGGCCTAGGACCCTCGTACCTACGGGACCACCTCTCCTGGTCTGCCCCACGGAGAGCCTCAAGGTCCATAAATAGCAACACCCTAGCGGTCCCGGGCTCTAAGGAAGTTACGGTAGATTAGCTTCAACCAGAGCCAGGGCCTTTTCAACACTGGCTCCGGCCTGGTGGAACGCTCTGTCTCCTGAGACCAGGGCCCTGCGGGATCTGATTTCTCCATGCAGGGCCTGTAAGACAGAGTTGTTCCACCTGGCCTTTGGCTTAGAATCAGTTTGATTCCCTCCCCCTCTTTCTTTTTCCTTTCTCCTCCTGTGAAGAGGCTGCATCCTAATGTTTTAATGTTGTATTTTAATCTTTTTTAAAAATTGTATTTTAATCAACTTTTTTTTATTACTAGTTTTTAGCCGCCCTGAGTCCGGTCTTGGCTGGGGAGGGCGGGGTATAAATAATTTATTATTATTATTATTATTATTATTATTATTATTATTAGGATTGTGTGAAACTCCTTCACTGGTCTTTTCAGAATTCTTTTGGCTTCCCTGAACATTTCTCAGGGTCCCTCACCCCAGATTAAGGAGGAACTTCTCAACTGTGCTCCACATTTTGCTTCAGGCAATATTTCTGTAGCATTTCAGCCTATAGCTGAAGTTTATCAAGTGTTTCTCATGAGCCACAGGTTCAAACATCAAATAGCCAAGCGAAAAGGGATCTTAATTGTGCTGGAATGGGGGAGCTTCAGAACCCCCCAATGACAGCTACACTAGAGTAGCCGAATAAGTGTCTATGATTCATGGACAATCCCATTTTCTCTAGATTCTCTTTAGCAGTCCCAAGCCAGGAGGCAAACATACACCTTCAGCAAAATCAAATCACAATTTATTTGTTGCATTTATCCTGTTGTGGGTTAGCTGATTACCTGTGCAATTTTTAATTATCTGTGTGCTGTTTCATTTGGGTCCCTGATTGCCTAATTGCTATGATTACTCAGTCAGTCAGTTTTATTGCACATAGCCAAAGGCTGCCGCAATGTACACAGAATCATTCAACAATTAACAGAAAATATACTAGATTGATAAAAAAAACTTAAAACATTTATATTGTCAAGACATTACCTACTCTAAACAGAGCTATAAAAGTACCTTAATGTACAAGTTTAGACATTAAACAATAAAATTTATAAGCTAACATTATCACATGGCCACTAATATATTAAAAAATAATGTTAATTAAGTTTGGCGATAAAAGATTGAATATAGCTTGATGTAGATAGGGTCAAAAAGAGTTTGGTGATAAAGATTGAATATAGCTTGATGTAGATAGGGTCAAATAAATTCATCTCCTTTACAGTTGGTGGCTACCTTGGCTATATAATTTGCTCTAATTTTCCCAGCGGCAGTTGCAAAGAGTCCTACATGCCAGGTCACATACTTATCTCTGTCTGTGAGGAGATATACTGTATTTTTCGCTCGATAACACGCACCTGACCATAACACGCACATAGTTTTTAGAGGAGGAAAACAAGAAAAAAAAATTCTGAATGAAACAGTGGATGTATCATTTTTGTGCTTCATGCTGTGGCCACAGACATGTGATCTGACAGTGAGTTTGGGGTAGCCCAATGCAAAAATCCTGAGAATCCATGTGGATCTGTACTTTGTAACCACGTTTTTGCCCCATTGCAGCCCCAGGCAACAGTGGGTACGTGATTTTTTTGGTGCAAGATGTAGCCATGGACATGCTATGTGATCTGATGGTGAATTTGGGGTGACCCAATGCAAAGATCCTGAGGATCCATGTGGATCCATGCTTTGTAACCACGTTTTAAGTGGGGAGGGAAGGAAAAACATAGAAGGGACAAGGAGCACGAGAGGGGTGTGCGGAGAAGCAGCTGGCTAAGAATGCAGGAGAGGGGTTTAACGGGAGAGAGGAAAGGAAGGCAAAAGTCCCCCCCCCAAGCCAGCCCCCCCCCTCTTCTCTCTCTTTCTCTCCCCCACCTGCATGTTTTCCGGCTGCCTGGAATGCTTCCCTGGACGCAGCAGCAGCAGCACCGGAGCACGGAGAGGAATTAGACGGAAGGACGTGATCCTTTCCTTTTGCCTCTGCTTGCTGGGAGAGGAGGGGATTTCCTGCTCTTTGTTCCGTTTGAGCAAACAGCAACCGAAACAGAACAGGGTGGGCAATAAGACCCTGAGGCAGAATGCAGGAAAGCAGCAGCTTCCTCTTTTCAGGCTTCCCTGCTCCTTGACGTGCGATATGATTTTTGCCTGATTTTTGCCCCTGCACTCGGGACAGTCGGCTCCAGGGACCACACATTCGCTCAATAACACGCACACACATTTCCCCTTACTTTTTAGGAGAAAAAATATGCGTGTTATAGAGGGGAAAATACGGTAAAATCATGTCAGAGGGGTTCTGACCAGGGGACCTTGTCATTATAGGTGCTAAAAATCTTTCTCTTGCTTCATTATATAAGGGGCAGCGCAAGGTATAATGCATAAGGTCTTCTACTTCAGGACATCATCTAATGCAGACACGTTCATTTGTTGATATGCCTCTGTGTCTCCCATCTCTATAAGCAGAGTTTATTGTATTTAATCGTAACACTGAAAGCTTTCCGAATTTGCACAAAAGTCAATTCATTAAAATAAGATGTGTGTTCCTAGGCCTCTCTAAGTTTAAAATACAATGGGGTGCATGTGGATGTGTACATAGAGTTTAGATCGTTTTTAGTTGCCACTGCCCTTATGGTTCGTTTATATTTTTCTTGGTGGGAATATAAGGGAAGTTCTTTGATCTCAGTCACTGAGAGGTCATATTTGTCCATCAGTTGGGCAGCATGGTGTACCCAGTTTTTAAAGGGTAATCCATTCAAGAGCTCAATCAGGCATTTTTTGGGTAGCCTAGTGTTGTCCATCTGTTGAACTCTAAACGAGTAACAAAAGATTACTTTATCTATTTGGCTCTCTATGCTCAATATGTGAGTTTGCAACCTGACCATAGCAGATTGTACATCTTTGGGTAAACCTAAAAGAACTCTTAAAAAACAATTCTGTGGGGGTTCCAGACCGGAGACCTTTGAGGTACCCTAAACCTCTGCACCATATAAAATCTGGGCCATTGTTTTTGCTTTACACAGAGCTGGGTTAACCAGATTTCCACCTTTACAAGCATCAAATTTCAAAATAGCTTTTGCTGATTTAAAGGCTTGCAATTTAATATTAAAGGTAAAGGGACCCCTGACCATTGGGTCCAGTCGTGACTGACTCTGGGGTTGCGGCGCTCATCTCGCTTTATTGGCCGAGGGAGCCGGTGTACAGCTTCCGGGTCACGTGACCAGCATGACTGGCGAACCAGAGCAGCGCACGGAAACGCTGTTTACCTTCCCGCTAGAGCGGTACCTATTTACAGTGGTACCTCAGGTTACATACGCTTCAGGTTACAAACTCCGCTAACCCAGAAATAGTGCTTCAGGTTAAGAACTTTGCTTCAGGATGAGAACAGAAATCGTGCTCCGGCGGTATGGCAGCAGGAGAAGGCCCCATTAGCTAAAGTGGTGCTTCAGGTTAAGAACAGTTTCAGGTTAAGTACGTACCTCCGGAACGAATTAAGTATTTAACCCAAGGTACCACTGTATCTACTTGCACTTTGACGTGCTTTCAAACTGCTAGGTTGGCAGGAGCTGGGACTGAGCAACGGGAGCTCACCCCGTCATGGGGATTCGAACCGCTGACCTTCTGATCGGCAAGTCCTAGGCTCTGTGGTTTAACCCACAGCACCACCCACGTCCCTTAATTTAATATTGGATAGCTGTATATTCCAGGATGCCGTTTCTGAATAAACCAATCCCAAACATTTAAACGTATTTACTTGGTTTATGATGTGTTCATCCAGGTGCCAAACATGCTTCCCAAATACAATGACCTGCGTCTTATCGTAGTTTATAGATAAAGCATTCCCCAAGCAATATGAACTTAATTTCGCAAGGAGCCGTCTCAGGCCTAACTGGGTTCTAGATACAAGTGCTAGGTCATCAGCATACATTAAGACTAAGAGTTTTTGGTCGAGAATTGTGACAGGGGCAAACTGTAGGCCCTCCAGTTCTTTAACCATGTCATTAATATAAAAATTAAACAAGAAAGACACCAAAATGCATCCCTGTTTGACTCTAGTATTGGTCTTATATCTAGTAGTAAGATGACCAGCCAGATCCACCTTTACTTGTATCGATGTGTCAGTGTGTAATGTTTTGATGAGAAATAATAGACGCAGGTCTATATTTGTCTTTTCCAATTTTTGCCACAATGCGTGTCTTGGGACCGTATCGAAAGCTGACTTTAGGTCGATAAAAGCGACATATAATTTTTGCTTCAAATTATGTATGTATTTACATAGCAGAAAGTTTGTATTTACATAGCAGAAAGTTCATCACAAAGCACTGGTCCAATGTGGATTTCCCTCTTTGGAAACCTGCCTGGACTTCAGATCCATCCTTTCTCATGAACATGTACAACAATTCCTCGTGAAATCATTTCTTTTGGAAATGTTTTTCTTTTGAAAATTAACACGGGTGGCAATTTGGTGCCATCTGCACAGCATGACAACACAATTGTGTAATGGGTTTTCTCATGTCTGGAGGTTTTCACGATGATGGTTTTGGCACCTTTCAGATCAACCTATTAGATGGCACATCAAAGGTTAGTGGGACTTCATCCATATTCCTAATCTGGCCAATTTCAAATCCATTTCTCTTCCTAGCATCAATTACAAATTTATGAAAAGACAGAATCTTAGATTCATATTCTTCTGGCATTTTTTGTGCAATTCTAGTTTTGGTGCGCATAGCAAGGCCTTATTGCTTCATAAATCTGTAGCACCACGATGGTAATCCAGTAAAATTGTGAATGCCTTTCTCTACAGCAATGCGTTTGACTTCATATATTATCATTTTTGTAGAGACTGTGAAGCCATTATTCCGGTGATATGTGATCCATTCTTTCATGGCCACGTCCAACTGTGGCCACTTTGCAGCATTTCCACGAAAAATGTGCTTACTTTTATCTGCTTTTTGCAGCTGATCCTCCTGTTTCCTCCACTTTCTTACCATTTTTTTCAGTTGGAGGTGGCCTAAAATGTCTCTCCGCTGCTCTGTTTCCATTTTCCTTAGCATATTTTACTACCTCTAGTTTAAAAGGAATCTTATATGCTAATCTTCTCTGCTTTATCATCCTTATCAGAATGGGGGAGGTTTTCTGCAAGAAAATACAGTGATGAAGGAATCGTCAGTAATGTACGGTATCTCCAGTGTTTACCACTGAGTGCTGACCTTTAACTGATGGCATCATAGTAAACATAGCCAACATACAGGCTATAAAAAAAAGAATTACGGTATCACCCTAAAAGTTTATTGATATTATAGCATATGCATCATTTTGCTTTCTTGAATTGTCCTAGGCATAGCAGCCAACTCCTAGAGGCCTAGGTGCCTTCACCCCCCCCATTAAATATTTGAGGGAGTCGTGTCCCCCATATGTTGATGGGCATTGTCATTCATATAGTGTGCACGCACTTTGTCTCGAGATCACAGCAATTCTCAACCTGTGGGTCCCCAGATGATGTTGGACTACAACTCCCATCTTCCCTGAGCTCTGGCCTTGATACCTAGGGGCGATGGAAGTTGTAGTTCAACAACATCTGGGGACCCACAGGTTGAGAAAGGCTGAATTGCAGTATATAAGGTCGGGCTTACCTGCCCCCCCCCCAATATTTTATTCAAGTTGGAAGGGGGAGGGAAGGGAGAGGGAGAGGTCACATTTGTGCCAGGTGCCTGTGGCGGGCAGCTGCCTTGCCTCGCTGGAACCGGAGCAAAAAGAGGAGGAGGAGGAGACCCCGGGGCAGGAGCCCTGTAAGCGGCTCTCCCTTTGCTTGAATTACCGGTACAGTCATCTGGGGGGCGGGGCGGAAGGGGCTGCCCTCTGTCCCTCCTTCTGGCTCATTGTAAAGCAAGCCTGTCAGCGGCTTTCCCTTTGCTTGAATTACAGTCAGCTCGTCAGTCCCTTCCCCCACCTCGCGGAAAAGCCAGCAAGAGCCGCAGACACGCTCGGCGCAGCTCTTTAAAGAGAGAGCTGGGCAGAGCCTGGCAGCGGCTCTTGCTGGCTTTCCAATGAGCCGGAATGAGGGACAGAGGGCAGCCCGTCAGTCCCTTCTCCCGCCTGCATTTGCTCCGTAAGACGCACACACATTTCCCCTTGCTTTTTAGGAGGAAAAAGGTGCGTCTTATGGAGCGAAAAATACGGTATATTGTGAAAGAAAGTAGACATTTCTTCCTCTTTGTGCAATGGGAACTACTTTTGAATGAGCATGCATAGGATAGAATTGCATGTGAACATGTGTTCACATGATGAAGGGCATATAACTCCATGCAATTGTGGAATGAACATAGAAATTGTATGTAGCCAACTTAATCACAGGGTCAAGTGACCCTGTTAAACAATAGGAAAGGACAGAAGAAAAGAGAAATGGTTATCTCTTCTTTGAATGGGATGTCCCTAAGACCTGCCTCTTTCCTGCCCAGTCAGCCAGATTCATTAAGGCCACATTTTCATCTAATTCCTCCTCTTTCTCGCAGACCAGGGGATGAATTTTAGAATTTCAGCAGCAGCAGACAAGCAGTTCATGTAGCCTTTTCAATCTAGGGCAGAATAAGGAGATGGTGAGGAACTGGGTTGTTGTTGTAGTAGTAATAATTTTATTTTTTATTATTTATACCCCATCCATCTGGCTGGGTTTCCCCAGCCACTCTGGGCTGCTTACAACATATATAAAAACATAATAAAAACACCTTCGTGCTTTGCAAAGCTTCAGTGAATTGGGGGTGTTGACAAATGAATTTGCTGTCATGCATATCTCACGTAGAGTGCAGCAAAAAATATTGCTCCACTGAGGAGGACAGCTTGTCCAAAACATCTTGGGATTGTGCTCTTTGTTGGATTATGCCCACAAGCAAAAAGACAAGCCATTAACCCTGAAAGCATCTAAACTGGTTCGAAGGACCATCTTTTTAAAATAATCTAACCATGCATGGCTTCCTATGTTTCTAAGTCTTGATGGATAGTGATAGAACCAGAATACAGAAAAAACGAGAAATTCTCCTTACACTTTACAAGAGGAAATTATTCTGCTGAGTACCTGTGATGGCTTGTGAACGCAAGAAATGCCTCTGCTCACTCAGAGATACATATATACAGTCTTTATTTTACATATGTACAAGCAGCATGTTACAATCATGCATCCGAATCCTCCGGCTCAGATTCTTGGAGTGCCTTATGTCCGCCCCTCTTCCAGCAGAAAAGACGTGGAATTTTCCTGTGATGTCTCTGCCCCCTCCTCTTTAACACTCTCCTTTCCTGGGCAGACGGAACAGGCATTGTTTCACTGTCTGTGCCAGAACCTCCTGTGCGGTGTTGAGGCTCTGGTCCAACATCTGTGAGCCGTCCCTCCTCCTGACTTTCCCTTCTTTTCTCCACCGCTACTTCCTGCCCCCTCCCTCTGCCTGTCTCTCCTCCTCCCCTTCATTCTCTGTCAATACCATGACAGTGCCATAGTTAACGACACTCTTGTCCACCTTCTTTGACCTTCACTTCATTATCCTCAAGGAGTTATTCTTACCAAAGTTCTCTGAGAGACATAAGTACCGTATTTTTCGCTCTATAAGACACACTTTTTTCCTTCTAAAAAGAAAGGGAAAATGCCTGTGTGTCCTATGGAGCGAATGCACTGGACCGGAGCCATGGCTCCCGTCAGTCAAGCAAAGCGGGAGCCGCTTACAGGGCTTCCGTCCCGCTTTGCGCAGCTCTCCCGTTGCTTTACAGGGAGGAGGGAGGAGGGAGGCGATTCAAAGCCAGCAGGTGCTTTTTAGAAGCAGTGCGTAGCCAGCAACAGCAGCAGCAGCCTCAGCTAGCAAAGGTCTGCGCGCTCCCTAAACGGAGCAGTGAGGCTGCAGAGGGACGGCAGGGCACAGGGGGGTTGGATCGGGAAGGATAAAATGTAAGCAACCAGCAGCAAAAAAAAAAAACCCCAACCTCGAGCACTGAGCCACTGGGAAATTATGCAAATCCCCCAGCGTCTCAGCTGATCCTCTGGGGACAAGAGACTGCCTTTTACTTCTGCAGCTTGTTTTGAGGCAGGATAGATTTGAGCATTGTCTGGGTCCTAGTGCCCCTGCCCCTTTTTGGTGCTCCATTCTGTTGCTGCCAGTGGCTGCTTATCACTCAAACTGAACCTGATACCAGTAGCCACGTGTACAAACAAAGTAGAAGGCTGCAAGGAGGAGCGCTTTTACAGAGCAAAAAAACCCCAACCTCGAGCTCTGAGCCACAAGTGCAGTGAAAACCAGGAGGTAAAATAGGAAGGCTGCCGGGGACTGGAGGGCAGGGGATGAGGGAGAGGGGGAAATGACACAAATTCCCCAGCGTCTCAGCTGATCCACCGGCTCCTTGAGCGTGCACACTAAACAAACATACAGCTCCTTTCCCTCTCAGTCTCACTCTGATATACCAGTAGTTTAGAACGACATTTGATTCGGAATATTTCCCCCCTGTTTTCCTCCTCTGAAAACTAGGTACGCCTTATGGAGCAAAAAATACGGTATTTTCATCAGGCTTCAGGATGCTGGAATATTTTAAAGCTTCCCCTCCCCCAAGTTGGCTTTGAATGTTGGAGTGGTTTCTTAACCTGGAACATATTCACAGGATAAATCAATGAACCAATGAGAAAATACAGAAGAAAATAAATGATGCTCTCTCTTACTCACAAAGGATGTCCCTAAACTCTTCTTGAATCAGAGACCTGCCTCTGGCCTCACAGTTTCTCATGAACACAGGTCATCTCTCGCCTTACAAATCAGGGTTGGTGGCATCCATCCCCTGATCACTGGAGCACACATAGATGTCTCTGACTTTTACTGGTGCTGGCTTCCTGTCCTTCATAACCATCACGTCCTCCGCCTCCCCTTCCTTCTTGTAGACCAGGGGATGGATTTGGGGGGCATGACAGCAGGAGGCCAGCAGCTTCTGCAGCCTCAGAAACCTAAGAAAGAACAAGGAGGAGATCAGAAAAGGGATTATAGTCACTTTCTTGATACTCTGAATTTGCCACCAGGAATCTCTAATGGAGAGGGCAGCAAGGAGTTGGATCCATTGAGGGGGGCATCTTATCAGAAGACCCTACAAAACTGGGTGATTCCCCTCTTGTGATGATGCAAACCATTTCCCTGCTAAATCTTGGCAGATAGCGATAGAAGCAGAATGCAGAAAGAATTAGAAATCCTAGCTTCACTTCAGAAGAAGAAATTGTCCTTAATGCTGCTGCAAACATATTTCATTCTTCCACAACTCCCTCCTTCCACCTTTACTAGCAATCCTCAAATAGTTGCTCTTACCAAAGTTCTCTTATCCAGCAGGGGAAAGAGTCACAATGGAGGACAGGTCACATTTACTTTGGCAGCCTTCCTCCGTCAGGGGCATTGTTCCTCTTAATATACATGTTCATAACTTTAAACGGTTTGAGCAGTTTTGTTTTTATTTATTTTTAAAAGTTCTAGGCCACCCCTCATCCAGTACATTATTCAGTTATAAAAATATAATTTGAGAGAGGCCAGCTGCAGCTATTGCCCCCCCCCCCCGACTCTCAGTCCTAGGCTTTCACTTCAGACGCAGTGAGGAAGGTGGTACCATTGTCATCAGGCTTCAGGGAGATTTTGAGGACTGGTTATCTTCTTGTCCTGGCTTTGAAGGCTGGTTTGGTTTCTTAACTGGGAATTTAATCACAGGACCAGGTGAGCCGATTAATGAAACAAGGAGAAAAGAGAAGAGAAATGGTTCTCTCTTTTCAAAAGGGGTGCTGCTGAAGTCTTCTTTGAATCAGAAACCAGCCTTCTTCCTGCCCAGTAGCTAGCCAGGTGTTCTCTGGCCTCACAACAATTCCCCAGCAGCACGGATCCGGTGTCATACATCCCCTGCTGTCTGTGCCAAACATGCACATACTTTTCTCCAAGAATACTCAAGGGGGCCACCCCCCCCCATCTTATCCTGACAACTGCACTGCTCATGAGGTTCCTTGAATCAGAGACCTGCCTCCTTCCTACCCAATGAGCTAGGTTCTTTTGAATCCAGAACAATTCTCCCCTGTTGAAAGAGAGCTGGTCTCATCCGTCTCTTGCTTCCTGGGCCAAACATATATGCAGTGGAATTTCACTACCTTCTCCACCTCGTCGCTTAGCCCCACCTTCTCTTCCTTGCAGACCAGGGGATGGATTTTAGGAGTTCCGCAGCAGGAAACAAGCAGCTCATGTAGCCTTTTCACGCTAGGGCAGAATAAGGAGACTAAGTAACTGGGTTGCAGTGCTTTTATGCTCTGTAGAGCTGCCGTGAATTTGGGGGTGCTGACAACTGAATTAGCTGCCATGGCTATCTCATGAAGATGGACCCACCGAGGAGGACAGCTTGTCAAACGACCCTCCAAAACTTAGAGGTTCCCTTCTTATGATTAAGCCCACAAGCGAAAAGTGAAGAGCAAACTTGAAATATATATGTTCAGGAGAGGGGCGCACTCAGTGGCATAGCAAGGTCAGGTGGTACCTGGTGCAGAAAAAAATCTTGTCTCCCCCCCCCCCTGAAATTATTAAAAGGAAAAATAAGACCATGGGTTCCCTGAAGTAAGAGTGGTATAAATCATAGTAACAGCAGTACAGAGAACTGAGGTATGGATTGCAGTGGAAGAGAGTCCTTCCTCTTGACCAGCTGCCCACACTAAGCCTCCCACAAAGCCAACTCTAGTGTTTTATTATGCCACTGTGGATGTGTGTGTGTGCGCGCATGTGTGTAGAGCATGGCAACATTTGGTGCCCACATGGAATGCAAGGCAGCCATATTAGTAGAAGAGTCTAAAAGCAGGAAGTTTATTTATATGCATTTATAGTCACCACAAAGTCTTCAGGCAGGTGACATACAGTTTTAAATAACAAGCAACTCACAGTGTGTAGCAACACCAAACTGTGTCAAACAGCAGGCAAAACCAGCAGACAACCCTGCAGAGGGAGTGGTGCATTGGACTCACCTTCCACCCCAAGGCATGTGCAAAAAGATGCGCCTTGGCTAACCCACAACATGCACACAATGATGGGCTCAGACACAAGGAGGAGGGCGCATCCCACAGCCTGGTAGCCTCTCTGCTTAAATGGGGGGTCCCCAAGTGGTTAAAGCAAGAAAAGAATAAGGTGTGGTACATTTGTATCCCAAGACACCTCAATTCCTGGAAACATCTGAAAAGGGAGGTTATAAATCTCTCCCTCAAAGCAAGAAATGAGGTGTGCCTTTAAATACTTAAGCCCAGGGCTATTTTTCTTGATGGCAATGGCACCCACCTGAGAGGTGTCAGGTGGTGAGTTCTGGCTGGAAACAAACCCTGCTTAAGCCGCTCCACTTTCAAAATCAGGGGCCCCCATAACAAATGCAGAAATGTGGTGGTTTTTTCCAAGGAACATTTACCTGCTTATCAAAAATTCCAGTTAAAATCTTTCCCCTGCAGTCAGTGTCACTGGGCACCTCAAAATCACCACCTAGAGTATTTCCCAGGACCTTTCTTAAGAGATTTTTAAAGTCAGTAGCTTGCCTTGGTTTAAAGTTTTAAAGGGGCAGGGGGGGGTGTAAGCAGGAAGACACCACCCAGTTGCCTCATCAAAGTGTAAGCTTCTCCCCCACCTAAAGGTACTTGCCCTGGCCCAGTGGGACGAGGGGGACTAGACTGGCCCCCTAAATGTTCTCCTGGCGCCTCCTTCTGCACGACTTAGGCACTCACCTGGGAGAGGGAAAGGATCAGTGATGGCGGAGAGAAAGGACTTTTGGGAGTCCTCTTTCTTGCAGAGTAGGGGATGGGTTTTGGGCACTCGGCAGCAGAAGGCCAGCAGCTTGCATAACCTTTTCAACCTAGGGCAGAATAAGGAGAAGGAACATCTCCACCCCCATCTTACTTATTGTTTCATTTGCTTTTCATTTGTTATTACATTGACACCCCATTTTTCCTGTAAGGCTCTCAAGAGTGGTTTACGTTATTCTCCCCTCCTCATCCCATCCTCACAACAGCTCTGTGAGGTAGGCTAAGCCACGAGGCAGTGAGCACCCCAGGTCACCCCTGGGATTTGAACCTGTGTGTCCCACTCCTGGGCCAGCCGTCAAACTCACGTTGCAAACACTTTGGGGCCCATGAGCACATCTGCAAACCTGAGAAATTGAGGTGGGTCCTTCATAATGGAAAAGCACAGAAGAAAAGAGAAATTCTCTCTCTTCCTCAGAAGGGCTGTCCCTGAACTCTTCTTGAATCGGGGAGCTGCCTCCTTCCTCCCCCTCGCAGTTCCTCATGAAAACAGGTCATCTCTCACCTTGCGAATCACGGCGGGTGGCAACCATCCCTTGGTCGATGTGTCAAACACAGATGACTCTGTGGGAGTTGACGGGAAAACTTTTTTATTTTAGCAAGAATGTATGGTGAAAGGGATTTTATAAAATTGAATTAAGTTTTATTTGTATATCTACACAAGATCAATTACATAAGATCGTTTTTGTTTGCATAAGATTATTGAGATTTGTTGATAATAAAGAACAAAGTATTTTTTTAAAAAAAGAACATAGATGACTCTTAATTTCACTAGTGTTACCTTCTCATCCTTCATAACCATCACTTCCTCTGCCTCTTTCGCCTTCTTGTAGACCAGGGGATGGATTTTGGGTGTGTGACAGCAGGAGGCCATCAGAACCATAGGGAATTCCTGGTGGCAAAAAATAAGCCCCTTTGAGGCTGATCCTCAATGCACACACTAGAGGGCGCTTTTACATAAGAGCTGACTATCGTAGTACTTCTAATAGCAGGAAAAATAATAATAAACAAACTATCCAGTCTTGCTATATTGCAGTTTTGGTTAAACGGAGGCTGACATAAATGGCTCAGTGAAGCCAAAGAAAGATACAGGGTTAAGATCATTCACCTTAGAAACACTGGGCATGTGTCAATTCATACTTTTTCTTTTTGTGTTTTTCTTTTTTGCATTTTTCTGCAATTAATACTTCCTCCCCACAATTATTTAATACATTGTCTTCTTCTGTAATTTTGTTAGAAAACTGCAGCACACCCTTCTCTCTGATAGTGCAGAGATCTCAGTTATCCTATTTATTTACAGACTGGAGACAGTGAGGAGTATCCATAAAAGTTCCCCAAACCCTCCAGAGCGGATTTGGGGAGGACGCAGGAGGCATACGGGGGGGGGGGGGGAGTTCTGTTTCGCAAATGGAAACCCTCACCATAGTGGAGGCACATCATGGGATAAGTGGCGCCAAATTTCACCCAACATTGCAGGGGGCATCATGCCCCCACCTGGCCAGGCCAACTCCTCTCCCCCCTAGCTGCCTTTCCTTTGTGAAAGGGATGTGCAGGGCAAAGATGCACCTTGAGAACAGTTAAAGAGATCTTTCAGTACTTCAGACCCTTATCTTTCCCCCCCAAATGGTTTTCAGTAGTATGCCCATCCTCTGTTCTCCACCTATCTCTGCTCCTTTTCTGAGAATAAGAAGAATCAGAATAAGTTCTGCCATCTTACTAACCTTTATTCATGCCCAGCAAAGAAAGCCCATTCCCTCATATGTTTTACTTGTGGTCAAGGGTGTGATAGGGCCATTAACTCTTTCATTTGTATAGTTGTAAATTCTTAGAATGTATTTTGTATAGGCAACCACTTAGTTATATCTGTACTTGTTATTTGTATTTGTTTCCTTTGCTATAGCTTGCAGCCGACACAAATGTGTATGACTAAATAGTTCACTAACAGGTTCTTTAATGTATGTTTTGTTTAGTGTTATACATTTTATATTTTCTGGAAAATTCTCAATAAAAAATATTTACAAAAACCATTGTGTTTTATCACATGCAACGGGTCTGAACTTTTGTTCACAACAGTTCAGAATGTGCAACTTTTGAGAATGTTTTGCCCAATACATTTCTTGAAATTCTTTTGTAGGGTTTATTTCTGTGGAGCATGGCTTCATTGAAGCTGGCATAAATTTAACATAAAGTATACCCCTTATGAACTATCTATGACCCTGATGCAAGCTCCTATTTAAGACATGACCTTAGCATCCCGACTCTGATAGTTGCAGAAAAGATCAGCATGCTAATCTGTGTGTTTCCCAGCAAAATTTAATTATCACTCTCCAATAAGCAGGAACCAGACTTGGCACGGATAATTAACTTCCTTTAAAGGTATAGATAATGATGTGGACTTAACAAAACTAAGTTCATGTCTTTACTTCAAACCTATCTGGCCAAACACAAAATGGTAAACTTGGAGGAATAAACAACAGTTCAAAGGACTTTAGTGTTACCTTATTCACTCACTCAGGAGGGTCCCTCTCACCTCCATAGAGTTTTAGTTGGCTTCAAACGATACTTAAACCCTAGATTTTCAATAGAGGTGAAACAGGTGGAGAAAAGGGACCCAAAACAGATCAAAGGTAGAGCCAGCCCAAGACATCCAATGTAGGCCAGCAAATTGTGCCCTCAGCTCCCTCTGCTGCCCAGACTTCTTCCTGTCCCCAACACACACCGCTGCAATTTCTCCAATTAGGCTGACACTCACTATTCCTCCTCTTCCATTCATCACACCACACCTCAAAATAAGGCACCCTACAAAACTACCATTGTAGAGCAACTGAGCAAGATTCCACCATACCAGTGCTGTCATGGCAAAAACTTAAAACTGGTTCACTTTTTGTCGCACAAGGCAAAGCAGCAGCACTCCTGGGCAGCAGCTGCTGGTGGCTGATGTAGATGATTGTGGGCAATGGAATGTACCCCCATGAAGCTCTCAGGAGTCCAACCTTGTTCCAATTCCTGTTGCAGTCTTGGATGGTACATAATGCAGTCCTCTTACAATACCAGTATCCAGGAATCACGAGCACACCAGTTCACGCAAGAGGAATCACATACAGAGGGGAAGCCTGGGAGGAAGGTCAGTTATACCTCTAAGAACTATGGACATATTAGTCAACTCCCCACCACTTGAGATGCTGACTCATACATATCTAGTCAGCATACCTACCTAATGCAGAGTGTCAACTGCTTGATAATTAGAACACTTTGTATGAATGCCAACAGCTGCCAGCCTCTCTCTTGGCACTTTGACCAATCTGGATCTCATGTATATTAATGTTTGTCCTTATAATCCAAGAGAAAGGCATCCAGCCACCTATGGCTGCACGATACCCAGCAGGCAGACGGAATGAAATCTGGGTCTGGGAGTCGCAGAAGGTAGTGGAGTGCACACAATCCCCTGCCCATCCCATTCACCACCTAAAGCAAAACTCACCTGGCCTGTCAGGGCCAGCCCTGATCCAAGTGGAGAGTCGGAGCACTTCCAGAGAAGTAAACACTTCTGATGCTTTTAGGAAAGCAACTACGTTGGAAAGTGGAATGCTGAATTGATGTGGCCAGGGGTGTACTGTTTAGAACTCGGGGTCAGCCAAATAAAATGACAAGCAGTAGTGCAGATGAAAGGGAGTTAGAAAATTGTATTGAGGATGGGTCTATGTATCAACAGTGTGCCCAAGAATAACAAAATTGATGCTCCATAGTCCAAAATAATATGAATTCCAGTTGCTTGATGCAAGGGGAAGCTGTTTGTGCCCTGCCTGTGGGCTCCTAAAAGAATTTGACTAGCCTTTGTGTCAGGATCCCATCTAGCCTGAACCCAGGGGACTTGACTTTGGAGAAAGATGCTTGGGCTGCCAGGGAGAACTGTGCTCCAGGTGAAGGAACCCTAAAGGAACCCACAGTGGTCCAAAGGGAACCTGAAGAGCCCCATCTCAGTGATGGCTCACCTGGGCCCCCAAGAACCTCCCCCAATCCCATTCTGAGCCCTTGCCTTGTTCTCCAGGGCAGATTAAAGTGCATTCTTATGCACTTTAACCCATCTTGCATGTTTTTTGAGGCTTGCACTGCAATGTTACACTCGCCGACTTAGAAGCAAGTTGCATTGAGATGAATGGAGTTTACACCCCAGCAAATGGGTACAGGGCTAATACTGCAATCAGTTAAGCATATCTCGTTTTCTTTTTCATTAGCTTTCGGACAATCTGTGGCTTATGTATATTAATTTTAGAAAATATATGTGTGTGTATAGTAAAAAATAGGAAGATGCTGCAACATGCCAATTTGGGCAGACGTGAAGGGAAATCTTCTAAAAATAATTCACAGCACGGTCCCTAAAGGCTCGAGCACCATCTGGAGACATTTGGAAAAGAAGCAGCGTGGTGATGTAGGAGGTACCGAATCAGAATCAACATCAAAGAAAATTACATTTCTAATACTGCAGGGATGAAATTTTAAAGAGCCTCATATAGATTTTGAGCTCTTTTTTTAAAAAAGTAATTAACCCAAGTGGCCTAATTGCATTGCTGAGGTACAGTCAAGATTTTGAGTTCATGCTGCATATGAAATGAGAGTGAAGATACAATGGGCATTATCCAGGCAAGTGAACTGCTCTTAATCCCATAGATTTATTCAGGAGAGTTGAGCACATACTTAATCCTGAGCCCACTAAATAAGAAAGTACCAAGGAATTTGATGGAACTTACTTCTGTGGCTGCTGAGAAAACATTAATAAGATCCAAATAAGATGAGATAGAGTCATAACTCAGCATCTTAAAAAGCAGAGACATCACCTTGCCAACAAAGGTCCGTATAGTTAAAGCTATGGTTTTCCCAGTAGTGATGTATGGAAGTGAGAGCTGGACCATAATGAAGGCTGATCGCCGAAGAATTGATGCTTTTGAATTATGGTGCTGGAGGAGACTCTTGAGAGTCCCATGGACTGCAAGAAGATCAAACTATCCATTCTGAAGGAAATCAGCCCTGAGTGCTCACTGGAAGGACAGATTCTGAAGCTGAGGCTCCGATACTTTGGCCACCTCATGAGAAGAGAAGACTCCCTGGAAAAGACCCTGATGCTGGGAAGGATGGAGGGCACAAGGAGAAGGGGAAGACAGAGGACGAGATGGTTGGACAGTGTTCTCGAAGCTACCAGCATGAGTTTGACTAAATTGCGGGAGGCAGTGGAAGACAGGAGTGCCTGGCGTGCTCTGGTCCAGGGGGTCATGAAGAGGCGGACATGACTAAACGACTAAACAACAACAAAGGGCCATAACTCAGTGGTAAGGCATCTGCTTTGCGTGCAGAAGGTCCCAAATTCAATCCCTGGAGGAGGCTCCTGCCTGAAATCCTGCAGAGCTCCTGCCAGTTCTGAGCTAGATGGACCAGTGGTCTGACTTGATTTAAAGTAGCTCCCTATGTTCCTATGCACACCTCTTCCACTGAAAGTCTATGGGGCTAAACACCAACGAGCCAGATTTCTGCATATGTATCTCTAGCTGGGTGACAAACTGTGTGTGCAGTCAATGGGTGTTGTGCATGTGCCGGGCGCCATGCCCCCACAGGCAGCGTGTCACGCCCCAGAACGCGCACCATGCCCCTGTGATGCGCATCATGCCCCCTGGGGCGCGCATCACGCCTCCAGGGGGCACCAGCCACGCCCCCTCCTGCTCTCCGCCCCCAGTAGCAGAACATGCAGCTTCGCCACTGTGCATGGAGCCTTTTGCAAAAAGCATTTACCATTCCCAGTTCAGATGGGTTATCATGGCCCCATTGTTTCCAACAACACCCATCTTGCATGGTTTGGCTGCCCCAGATAGAGGAGAAGTGTATTTGTATATTTTGCATCAGCAAAAATCAGTCAATCAGTAAATTAAAAAAGAAAAGCAGTCAGAGTTTCCTGCTTAAAGTTTAACATTGTATTTACTCTACCACACTGGACACTGACTCACTGTGCATCCTTGAGCAAGTTGTTTAGACCTCCAGCCTCAATTCATCCCCTGCAAAATGGAAACAATAGAGGTATTTTGGGACTACAAAAGAAAGAGCAATTATCCACTGTAAATATAGTGAATCCCTTGGCCCCGACTCTGATATCTTTCCCTGCCAAAGGGCATATACGTTTTTATTTTCTTGTAGTTGATCTGTTTTATTTGGATGCTGGATTTATAGAGTTGCTGTTTTTAGCTCATTTAAATAAATCTTAGGCCAGTGGTTCTGGATGATGGGAGTTGCAATCCAACCACATCTGACAGATCCTACATTGGCAACCCCAGAACTAAAGGGTTTGCTGCATTGAAATAAGTGGGGCTCCCTTCCCAGTAAACAAGCACAGGAACGTGCCATAAAGTTTGCAACTCTAATATGTAAATATTCCTTTGAATCTCAAGTTTGGCATCAGAACTCGGAGGCAGTCTCCACACAGGTGGGCAGGTTCAGAAAATTGTTATCTGACAACATGCCCCCCCCCCACGTACATATTTATTTCCTCTTCTCGGAGTGCTGCATGTACAATAACATAATATAACATTGGCAAGGTCTGATAGACGAGAAGATTAAAGGAGCTAAGACTTCTCAGTGGAGCTATAAAAAGCTTAGTGATACATTGGAATTGCAGATTTCTTGGAACATGATGCTAATACAGATCTAAAGATAAAGTCCAAAACCTGTGAAGATAATACCAAAAGAAGTAGATTCAAAGCTCAGTATCAGGATTATAATAGTGTCGTTGTTGTGTTTTTTAAAGAAAATTGCAATATGTTATACGGGCACAATTACCTCTTTCATTAGGATGGGAAGAGATTCCCTGTGTCTTGCACCCAATAAATTTTGGGAATTCAGTACCATAAGATGTGGCGCTGACACCAAGCACCCCTAAAGTGCCCCCGATGCTGAGGTGTCTGCTGTCCAGCGGGACTGGTGGCGTGAAAGGAAGGGAGACCAGGTTGGGCAGACGGTGGCGCCAACATTTTAAAGCAATATCATACCAGTTTAAACAATCCTGGCTTCCCCCACAGGATCCTGGGAACTGTAGTTTGCTAAGGAAGTTGGGAGTTATTTGGAGACACTTATTGCCCTCACAAAGTTCCAGTTCCAGAATGGATTAACATTCAATTTCTCTTTCCAATAAACTCTAGTCATTGTACTTCCTGGAACATGACCTCTGCATAAATTGTGGGCTTATTGTATTAGAGCAGCCTTTCTCCACGTTGGGTCCCCACATGTTGTTGGACTACAACTCCCATCATCCCTGACCACTGGTGCTGCTAGCTAGGGCCAGGCTAGTCCAATGTACAGAAACAGGGCTGGACCCTCAAGGAAAGAGATTCTGACTCAACATCAGGGAAAACTTTCTGATGGTAAAAGCTGTTTGACAGTGGAACACAATCCCTCCAGAGGTTGTGGACTCTCTCTACTTGGAGGCTTCGAAGCAGAGGTTGGGTGGTCATCTCATCTGGCATGGATGCTTTAGCAGAGATTCCTGCATTGGGGGGGGGGGCGGTCCTAGACTATATGACCCTCGGGGTCTCTTCCAACTCTACAGTTCCATGGTTCTATGAATTGGAAAGGATTGTGGGTTTGGCTTTCTGTTTCTTGCTTAATTTATTAGTCATTTGCCATGAAACACCCCCATGCAATTAACAATAAAAAGTTAAACAATTTCAAATCCATTACACTAAAGATGGGATAAGAGTCTCCACTTCAAAGGCTTGTTGGAAAAGGGAAGTGTTCAATAGAGAAAATAGAAGGTGTTTGTCTGATACGTAGCAAAGGGCATTCCAAAGGCTAGGTGCTGCCACATCAATGGACCTCATCAATGGACCTTCTGAGGAGATGGAATTGACAAAGTGCAGTGATTGTTTGGGTAGGCAAGAAGTGTGATAATCTTTTGGTTATCCTGTTTCCAAGCTGTAGAGGACTTTACACACCAGCACCAGCACCTTGAACTTAGCCCAGTGGCCAATTGGCACAAGTCTTTCAGCACCGGCATAACATGATGATATCTTGCCCTCATGAATGCCCTTGTTGCATTTTGCACTAGCTGCAGCTTCTGGGCCAACTTCCAGGACAGCCCCACACAAAGCGCACTGCGGCAGTCCAATCTGGAGGCTACCAGTGCATGGACAACCGTGTCTGGCTGTCCTGGTCAAGAGAAAACTGTAGTGGTCCTACCAGCTGAAGCTGGTTAAAGCAGCTGGAATGTTTCAGGGAATAGCACCCTCCATCCTCACAGCTATCTTTGACCACAACATCCCCTTTTTGAAAAACAATGTGCAAATGGATTGACCTGTCTAAAAAGCCAACCCCACACCTGCCTCTTAACAATGCCAGTCTGTCTCTGCTCCTATATTTAGCATGGTTTGTTTTAATAAGTCGCATTTCATGCTAATGAGATGGTGCTAAATCCAGCTTTTAAGGGCATAAAATACACAAAAGCACATAAGCTGTGTAATTATGGGGCTGTCTGATTCACACAGTTCGGTTTGTCCATGCAAATGAGCTATTGGGGCCTGTGAAGACTGTGTATATATGTATGGAAAACAGGTAATAGTCCATTGCCTTCGTCTAGTCCAGGCAATAGATTGGCACTTCACCTGAGCTGATGGGAAGGCCAGCTTTGGGAGAAGCCAAAGCTCATTCCAATATAGCTGAAAAAAGAGAGGTTGAGAGACTGTAGAAAACAGATTTGAGCGGGAAAACCTGAAGGAGGAAGAGACAAGGAAGACAAAACAAAGCTAGCTCTGGAAGAAGTCAGCTGAGAAGTCGCATACAACTTTGGATATACAGCTTGGATCTGGTGGCAGCTGCAAAGTGCTGAACTGAGGGACAAGGCAGCAGCTGTTCTTCAGTGGCAGGTTTGGGGAGCCTTGTCTGCTACAGCCAGAGCAAAGGATTTCGATAAAGGCTGGACAATGGGCCCTCCCACACCATGGCCCTTCAGAATAGTCAGTGTTGCATAAGGGGCAGGGTTTGGGACTGGGACCTGGGAGTCAATGGGGTAGGGGTGGGTCCAGCTGAAAATCCTGTCAGTTGGCTGTTTGACAAAGAAGCGAGAGATGAGTAGCAGAATTACACACACACCCCATACACACACACTTTCTACCGTGCACAGTGGGTTTGTGCAACTTTAATCATTGTGATTAAAGGGATGTGGGTGGCGCTGTGGGTTAAACCACAGAGCCTAGGACTTGCCAATCAGAAGGTCGGCGGTTCGAATCCCCGCGATGGGGTGAGCTCCCCTTGCTCGGTCCCTGCTCCTGCCCACCTAGCAGTTCAAAAGCACGTCAAAGTGCAAGTAGATCAATAGGTGCCGCTCCGGCGGGAAGGTAAACGGCGTTTTCGTGCGCTGCTCTGGTTCGCCAGAAGCGGCTTAGTCATGCTGGCCACATGACCCGGAAGCTGTACGCCGGCTCCCTCGGCCAGTAAAGTGAGATGAGCGCCGCAACCCCAAAATTGTTCGCGACTGGACCTAATGGACAGGGGTCCCTTTGCCTTTAATCATTGTAAAGGGCAGCATCTCTTCAGATTTGCGACAGATAATTGTGGTGATGGAACTAGGAGATTTAGGGCAAGGGATGCAAAAGGGCATTCCTTCTTCTACCCCGAAAACAACCATGCACATGTAATCAAATGGCATATTACCATGCTATTCTATATCTGGGAAGCACTAATGATGGCTTATTTCTTTTACCAGAAAAGGCAAACAACACATTATTAATTATTATAAGTAATACCCTCACCTAAGTTGGCATGTTTTCCTTTGCTATTACAGTGGTACCTCGGTTTAAGAGCAGCCCTGTTTACGAACTATTCGGTATACGAACTCTGCAAAACCGGAAGTAATGTTCTGGTTTGCAAACTTTACCTTGGTCTATGAACAGAAGCCAAATGGTGGAAGGGCACCGGCAGCGGGAGGCCTCATTAGGGAAAGCGCACCTCAGTTTGAGAACAGCTTTGGTTTAAGAACGGACTTCCGGAACAGATTAAGTTTGTAAACCAAGGTACCACTGTAGTTGTGTGTTTTTCAGCTTGTATCATTACAATTCGATGTTTCATTCTACAATGCTGTAATGGTGTGTCAAGGGTATCAAAATTTCGTAGAAGAAAAGATGAGCAACAGCAACAGAATAAAAGAGGAACTTTTTTCTCATGACTCATGAGTCAGTGTGGAATAGGATGTGGTGAGCCATGTTACAAGTTTGCTCTGGGCCTAAGAAAATGATGTTTGGGCCTTGTGTGAGCTAGATAAATTATAAAACTCTGCTGCTGCTGCTGCTGCTGCTGCTGCTGCTGCTGCTGCTGCTGCTGCTGCTGTCTTTACCATAGAGCTTGACTACCTTTTGGGGTTGTTGAGCAAAGTGTTGCCTGAAGAATACAACTCCCTCCAAGAAGGGAGGGGTTGGCCATTCCAGAAAGGAACATTTAAAAGATCCAAGCAAAGTTAGAGCTTCAGCCACGGGGTGGAAGGGGCAACAACACACCACAATTCTGAGTAAATCAAAATGTTTTCATTTGCTGACTGGCAAGCCTCCCAGGGTAAAATATTCTGTAATTGCAGTACCATTGCAAATAATTACAAATATTATTCCACAGTAGCAATGAGGACTTCTGCAGAGAGAGGAAGAACTTAAATATGGGCCATATTGAAAACACCTATGATTACAGCCTTGGGTTCCCCTGAGGGACACAGAGTATTTATATAAAAGAAATATAGCTATAACAATACTGCACTCTGCAAAAACCTCTTTCATAGAATCATAGAATCATAGAGTTGGAAGAGACCACAAGGGCCATCGAGTCCAACCCCCTGCCAAGCAGGAAACACCATCAGAGCACTTCTGACATATGGTTGTCAAGCCTCTGCTTAAAGACCTCCAAAGAAGGAGACTCCACCACACTCCCTGGCAGCAAATTCCACTGTCGAACAGCTCTTACTGTCAGGAAGTTCTTCCTAATGTTTAGGTGGAATCTTCTTTCTTGTAGTTTGGATCCATTGCTCCGTGTCCGCTTCTCTGGAGCAGCAGAAAACAACCTTTCTCCCTCCTCTATGTGACATCCTTTTACATATTTGAACATGGCTATCATATCCCCCCTTAACCTCCTCTTCTCCAGGCTAAACATGCCCAGCTCCCTTAGCCGTTCCTCATAAGGCATCGTTTCCAGGCCTTTGACCATTTTGGTTGCCCTCCTCTGGACACGTTCCAGTTTGTCAGTGTCCTTCTTGAACTGTGGTGCCCAGAACTGGACACAGTACTCCAGGTGAGGTCTGGAGGTGAGGTCTTTCGGAGGGCAACACCTCTGCATAGCCTCAAGCTACCCTCTCACTACTCACCAAAGCCCATTTTGCCTTAAGCAGGTCATTTTTCCTCTTGGAAAGTGTAGCTATGACAACAGAGAAGTCAAAAGGAAAACAGCATTTTAAAAAAATGTCTGAGTTCCTATAAAGCTTGGTTTCCAGACCTTTGATCACCTTGATTAAATGTTTAACAAACCTTTAGATTAGATCAGGGGTAGGCAACCTAAGGCCTGGGGGCCGGATGCGGCCCAATTGCCTTCTTAATCCGGCCATCAGCGTGTTTTTACATGAGTAGAATGTGTCCTTTTATTTAAAATGCATTTCTGGGTTATTTGTGGGGCATAGGAATTTGTTCGTTGTTGTTTTTTTCAAAATATAGTCTGGCCCCTGACAAGGGAGGGACAGTGGACCAGCCCACGGCTGAAAAAGGTTGCTGACCCCTGGATTAGATTTAACATTTAATCATTAAAAATGTTATCTCAATGATCACGGTGCAGTTTGCAAAATATTTTAAAAAGAAGCCTTAGCCTAGCACACAGTGCAATCCTAGACATGCCTCCTTGACTTTGTGCAGTTTCCGGGGAGTGGTCTCCATTGGAGTAAGTGGGGCCTTCTTCTGAAGAGACACACACAGGCAAGGGCTGTCCTACTGGGCAATTGGAAAGTATCTTGTCTTCCATCTACTGTTCAGATTTTCCCTCGTAAACAGACTAGACTAGAGATTTACTTTTTCATGGTTTTTAACGAAAGCTGAAATTTTGAGGGGAAAGGTCCTGAATAGGTCTCCCACCTCCAGCTGAGAGCAGGTCTACACCTTATGCAGGAGGAGCTGGTGTTCTGGGCTGCCCCCCACCCCCCATTGCAGGTGACAAGGGGATATTTCTGAACACTTTCACAAGTCAACAAAACTTCCTGGACTAGTGTAGAAAGGAGAGGAGAGCTATGTTAAATCTTTGTCTCTAATGTGGTAGTGTACTATATATAGCAAGTGCTTTTTTGCTGCAGGGGAGCATTCAGAAATATAAGCCTCCACCTGCAGTCTGAAGTCGTATAGTCCAGAATCCTATGAGGATAGTATAGTGTTCTGGAGTGTACCACTCCAGACCGCAGATGGGGAAATCACAGTGTGAATATAGAAATACCTCCCTGCTAGTAGAAAACTAGAAGTCAGGGCTCAGGATTCTAACCTTAGCCTTCTCAATGTTCATCCCTCCACCCCCTTTGGGAAAGTATTCTCAGTCTCCCATGGCAGTCTGAAGCGGCACATAGTTGTAACCCTTCCTTTTACCATATAATCTGCTGCTTTAAAATACTTAAATTTTCATTATAATATATGCTCAGCATGCAAAATGCTCAATCTGTAGCTCACTTTTTCTGACTCGGCTGCTGCGCTCTTGGGACAGAGTCTAGACCACTTGCGCTGTAAAATGCCATGTTCAACTGCAGCACTAGGTAGAAATAATAAATGGGACGACTGTCGCCCAGAGCACAGACCCTTCATTGTCAGCCTGGCCTGCGTGAGATGTATACAAGACTGGATAGGTCTGGGGAAAGCAGGAATAGCTGCAACCAGGAGGAATATACCCTCATGTGCAGGAGTCAAATCTGTTCAGAGGCGTTAGTGGTGTCCCATTTCAGGATGAGAAGAGAGGGAATTAGAAGCTGCTGAAAACCTGCCTCCTGTCTCGGAATATTACTATTTAATGTAAGTTGAAATAATCCCCCTGAAAGAGCAATAAACCTATGGAATAACTTGGCAAGTGAAAAGCCACTGAAGCGAGTAGCATAAGTGACAGAATTTAAAAGACAGCTAGGCATTTTTTTTTAATGGAGAGGCAAAGTGAACTAAATTGACAAAACAAGGAGATGGGTTAGATGTAAAGGGCAGGTCAACCCTTTCCCTTAAAGATGTCCTCTTTCTTAGGTCCTTGTTTCAGCCTTATTATGTAGATGGTTTCCAGTTGGGGGGTGTTTTTATGTCTGGTAACTAAACAGAGAATCAAGATATTGGACCCTAATGTTGCATTTGAGCAAGGTTCAAACTAAGGCACACACTGCATGCTATGGGAAGAACTGTGGGCTCCACCAACCTGTGCCTTGCGCTGCATCTCTTTGGTAACATGTAGTTGAAGTGAAGCTTGATATCATCATGTTATTTCCCCGCTCCTCTGCTCCAGTTTAGTGGCTGCCACTTGAGGTGGGTAGAGGGACCCCTGACCATTAGTCGTGGCCGACTCTGGGCTTGCCACACTCATCTCACTTTATTGGCCGAGGGAGCCGGCGTAGGAACTGCTAATATTTTGACACTGTATCGTATGCATTTTTCAAGTACATCTTACTTGAAGATCCAGGTTAGCATGTCCTTATTCAGGATGAGGGACACCTTTGATTTGGTTTTCATTTTAAGGCAAACCTCTCTAGTGTCTGAAACAATACATGAACTGAAATGCAGACATCCTTTGAAATTTGCACTTCTTTGAATTTTGCAGTGCATGTGAAGGGGTTTGAGCTGGTTGCTCCAGCTCAACTGCATGGCTCTCACCAGCCACTCTTGAGTTCCTATACCAATAATGTAGGAACTGTCTCCACCCCCATCGTTCTACCCGGACACTGTGGTCCAGCACTGAGGGCCTTCTGAAGGTTCCCTCACTTAAAAGCCAAATTATAGGGAACCAGGCAGAGGGCCTTCTCAGAAATTACAGGGAACCAGGCAGAGGGCCTTCTCGGTAGTGGCGCCCACCCTGTAGAACGCCCTCCCACCAGATGTCAGAGAGAACAACAACTACCAGACTTTTAGACGACATCTGAAGGCAGCCCTGTTTAGGGAAGCTTTTAATGTTTGATGCATTACTGTATTTTAATATTGTGTTGGAAACCGCCCAGAGTGGCTGGGGAAACCCAGCCAGATGGGCGGGGTATAAATAAATTATTATTGTTGTTATTGTTATTGTTGTTGTTGTTGTTGTTGTTGTTGTTGTTAACAATAATTCAACTTTTTGAAACACATGAAACTGACCTTTGGAGAGTTTGTAGGTAACCCAATTTTAACTTACCCAAAATGTTGGGGGAAGTGGGAAACTTTGGGACCCACTTCAAAGGGCATATTTGGAAGGTCCAACAGCCTATATTTCCACACTTTGCTTTAAAGTACTTTGTGACTTTAAATCTCTGTTGGGCGTTCTCTCACCAGAGTACTTACCCCAAACTTGGATCTTGGCATCAAAGAATTCTTTCTTCTTTTCTTTTCTTTTTTTGCACCAAAAATGTGCATAAAAATACACATATATTTTTGATAATAACGTAACAAAAATGCTTTATATTACAGGGAACTGATTTGCATGTGCATTTACACACATATGGTAAAGCTGCATACATAACTGTATATATTGGGAAGAACTCAGTCTAAAATTCTTAAGACTTTCCATAAGGATTCTTTAAAAAACACACAAGCTGATGTGGAAATGTGGAGAACCAGACTTAGAACTGGAAAAAGTAGAACCCAAAAGAAACTGAAAATTGACAGAAAAATCACTTTTATGTGCCTGGAGCAGCAGAGCACAGGAAAGTAGTGTGGGGACTCAGCCTGCTCTCCTTACGGCGAGAGCCCCCTACCTCCTGCACAGTGCTGGCTGGGGAGCTGAGAGGCCTCCAACTGTCAGGCTGAGGAATCCTCTCCCTCCCTCAACTGGCACACAGGCAGGGAGGAAAGAAGAAAGTTCTTACGTCACCCTGGTAACAGACAAAGAATTCCAGTCATTCCTCATAATTCCGCTTGCACTGAGCTCCTCCCCCTTCTCCCTCTGGCAACAGCATTTCCCTCTACGGCGCCTGTCAGGGGACAATTGCTGTTGAGCCCTTTGTTCTTGGACTCTTAACGAACGCCACGTTTTAGGAGAAGGGGGGTCAGTGACTCTGTCCAGAGATGGATCAGCTGCCTGCCGCCTCTCCCCTCCCCCTCCTCCTAACTGCATAACTCTGCTGTTGTTTGTATCTGAGCTGTAATCCTCCTCCTCCCAGTCCTGCTGTAACTGGAGACGGCCTTCTTCCTCTTCCCCATCCTCCTCCTCTTCAGACCAGTCCCTGACACCAACTGTCTTGCCTCCAGCAGCTATGTCCTATATATTGTCATACATCTTCAATATGCTGATGACAACATTGTGTGCGCACACTCGGAGGATGATCTCCAAACCATCCTAAATATATTTGCCGAAGCTTACGAAGAGCTTGGCCTATCGCTCAACATTAAAAAAACCAAAGTGCTGCACCAACAGACACAAAACAATCCCTCTGCAGCGCCACAAATCCAACTTAATAGTGCAACATTAGAAAATATCAATCGTTTTTCTTACTTAGGCAGTTATCTTTCCACAAGCCTGAGCTCTGTGAATGCAGCTTTCTCCTGATTGGAGCCTCGAGTGTTTGAGGACTGGGACATTCGCAGGAAAACCAAATTGCTTGTTTACAAAGCTATTGTAGTACCAACTTTACTCTACATTTGTGAAACATGTACCACTTATAAATGCCATCTCCAACTCCTCAAAAGATTCCATCAACGGTGTCTTCAAAAAAATTACATGTCACTTAGGAAGGCAGGCGAACTATTGCCAGTGTACCGGAAGAAGCAAAGATCACCACTAGTGAAGCACTGATTCTTCAACTTTGTTGGACTGGTCATGTTGTTCAGATGCCTGATTATCATCTTCCAAAGCAACTACTCTATTCCCAGCTTCAAAATGGTAAGTGTAATGCTGGTCGACAACAAAAGAGGTTTAAAGATGTTCTCAAGGCGAATATTAAAAAATGTAGTATAAACACTGACAACTAGAAAACACTGGCCTGTGAGTGCTCCAATTGGCAAACAGCCTTTACTAAAGGCGTCATGGACTTTGAAGAGGCCCAAACTCAAGACAAAAGGGAGAAATGAGCTAAGAGGAAGACAGGTGTGGCAGATCCTCAGTGTGATCAACTCCCACCCAGAAACCTATGTCCCCAATGTGAAAGGACATGTGGATCCAGAATTGGCCTCCACAGTCACCTACGGTCACACCATTAAGACCGCATTAATGGAAGACAATCTTACTGAGCTATGAGTGATCGCCAGAGAAGAAGAATCCTCCCACACAAAGAAGACCACACTCATTGTGTGTCTCAGGTTCTGTCAGGGAGGATTCTGAGGAGCAATGGCCAGAAGAGGCAGAACAGGGAGCGGAGAGCAGTCAGGGAGAGCCCTGCAACCACCCAGAGGCTGGGGAAGGAAGCTGGCTTTCAAATCAGCACAGGCAAGGAGGGAAATGAAACGTAAGGATCAAAGACGTCTCGTGCTATTCCCATGCCTACTTTGTTGGCATGAGAATCGTAGGAAGCCACTCCCTGAATCTGACTCAACGGGTTTGGAGGCGTAATTCTGAACTGTAGCTGTTCTTGTATATATGTAATAAAGACTGTAAATACCGCGCTGTGGTAGTGTTACTGTGCTGGAGTGTCACTGCGAAGGGGAAACACCACCTTTACAGGTTCAGATGTAGCCTGAATACTGTCAGCTGATCCCACAAGCCAATCAGTACCCACTATGTTTGGCCATATGACGGCCAAGCATCTAAGCCAGCTCTTCCGCCAGTCTGCCCGCTCTGGAACATGTCCACCTTTGCCCAGATGAACTACCTCTGACCCTTTTGGATCGCGGACCACCAGGGGTGGAAGTTGAACCCGAAGAGCAGCCTGTGTCTGAGCTTGACTGAAGTCTAGCCTTACCATGTGAGGCCATCTCTCCATCTCCTGCTTTTTGCAAAAATAGAACAGACGTGTGACTACAGTATGTGTCTGCTGCTGTCACTTCTGGTTTGATTTTTAGACACATCCCTGCCTTCACTTTGGCCTTTCCTGACTGACCCCTCTTTATTTCCCTTCCCAGTTATGACCTGTTTAATTGGATTATAAGCCTCTGGATGGGACCCGTTTTATTTTTTAAATCACTGTTTGGCGCCAAGGGTTTTAGCACTTCATAAACAAAAAGGAATAATTGTAACGTGATTATTTCCCTGATGCGCCTGTGTTTCTGGACAGCTAGATGGCTCAACACTCTGACTATTAACTTCAAATTATCATTATCATTAGTATTAGTATTTAGACCCTGCCTTTTTCCCTGGTAGAATGTAAGATGGCTTAAAGAGAAAAACAAAAATCGCTCAACACATTTACAAGGGCCTATATACTATATATGCATGTCAAAGGCACAAATCCCTTTGCTTTAGAGAAATGAATAGTTCAATGATATTATCATTATTGCCAGGAGCTATAAAGAAAGAAAACAATTGCAGTTAATATTCTGAAAATGTGATGCTTTCCGGCAATTTAACCTTGAATGTGCCCAAGAATAGGACTTTGGACCATGCCGAATCTTGCCCTCCCATACCCTGTAACTGCTTTGCCCCTCTCCCACACCTCCTGATATCTAAAATGGTGTTCCATGGTTTGCCCTCCCTGCAGCTCATGGCCTGGTATTGTTCTTCACTTGATGCTTTCCCCCTTCTGTAATCCTGTATTTACAATTAGCTATTCTGCTCACTTCTTTGGTAATCCTTGACAGTGTATGAACTACATATACGGTTCAATTCTTTCCCTTCTGCCTATCAAATTCTGTTCATTTCCAAGGATTAAATCCTATAATTATTTGGGCAAACTGTATAAGAAAATCAGACGAGCGTCATATCCCCAGGCACTCTCTTGTTTGGATTTTCCATGACTGATGTTTGCTTCATTTGCTGTGATCCTGATTTCCCTGGATATCAGTATCACACCCTTTTGCATTAATTTACCCACTCACTGAAGAAGCCGTCTCAGATGCTGCTTTCATCTATCTCACGCATTCTCTTTGTTTGGATCCAATTTTCACTTTGGAGTAGAATGTTTGAAATGGTTCTCCTTACCTACTCACCAGTTCTCTTGTACATGCATTACAGAAGTGAATAGTTGTATCCAGGGAAATTCACAATATAATATTCTAGTCCTTATTGAATCTCTCTCTCTCTCTCTTTGGCACACTGATCAGTTCAGAAGTGTGGTATAATCTCTGGCTTTGATTCAACCACTGTTCTTTATCTAAGAAAAACATTTCTAGATGTGTGTGTCTGTGTTTGGTGGCAATGTCTTCTGGGTAACTTAAGTCTGTCTGTGTGTGTGTAATGAATTATTATCTGAATGTCCATATGATAATCAGTGGGCCCATTATCCCAGAATGGTGCTCTTTCTTCAGGTGATAACTAAAGTCCAAGGAAGCAAGGCTGCATGAGGTGCATGGAAGCCAATGCTTCTTGGCAAAAGGTTTGTCAAGAGTTTATGCCACTGATAAGCCTACTGGGAAGTTTGCTGTCATTTCTGTTTTGAAGAATTTGCCAAGCTGAAAAACCCATGAATTTTCGATTGACTTGACTTTATTATGTAACCATTGCAAAAAGATACTGAAGAGGATAAAATGTATTTTGAGTTTGGATGGTGAGTCATCTTTCTAGAATATGTTCTTCAATCAAAACATCAGGAGTCAAATGTTGTACTCTGAGGGTCCTCACTGCCTTCCCGCCCACTGAGAGAAGGTGGGGAGCTCATGTGCCTCTTCTCTTCCCTTTTCTGTCTTAGCTGTGACCCACATGGCAAGTCACACATATAACGGGTTGGATAAAGCTGGGTAGAAATAAAATGGAGGCAAAAGGCAGACGTGACAGGAAGCTAAAGATATTGACTAGGAATTGATGCAACAGTGAAAGTAAGGGACATGTCCTTCAGGACTGAGGACAGCTCCTGGGTAGATAACTTGCTCCAACAACCTCTACAGTTGAGAACTGCAATGATGCTAAACATGCAGTTGTCCCTGAATAATGACTGCTATGTCTCTATCCCCACAAAGCCTCTTCATACGCTAGTAAAATTTACCTGTTTCCTGAAACTTTAGTTTTGTGTATTTTCCTGCTCCACACTAGAATGATAAGAATGACTTCAGGACACAGGAATGATCAACTAAACAGGGGAAGAGGGAGCTAAATGTCAAATTAGTAGCGGCCACACTTTTAGTACCATGTCTAGTTTGGCTTATGTTGGTATAGATGTGATGAAAGTTTCCTCCTAAACCACTGGGATAAGACAGATTCAGCATGGAAATTTATATTATTAAATGACACGTATAACCTTTTAATGTCTCATTAGAGGCCATATATTCCAACTCTTCAGTTTAAGTTTTCAAAGTGAATATGACAAGTAAAACACTACACATTATATCTCTATAAGGGGCATAAGCCGTTTGAGGGGGCATATTCAGTCCATGCGAATAAACAAACAAACAAACAAACAAACAAATAATCAAAACACATTTTTTATTGTCCTGACGCATACAAGATCTGTTCCTAAGATATTTTTTAATTACGATGGACAGCTCTCTAAATCAGAATAATTCATAAACATTCTGAATGATCATAAATCATGGATGCATATGCATGTATATTTGTTTTTGAACAAGTTGTACCATGTGTGATCTTTGATTCCCACCCCCACCACCAACTGGTAGACTAACAGTGGCTACAGGCACAACAATCTTTGCTTCCAGCTTTCCAGCTTTGTATAGGATGTTTATGAAAGTTATAAATCTGGCTGCATATAAGACCAGAAACATCCACATGAGCAGTTCTAAACACATGGATGGATTTCAATCTAGGGGGAAATTACAGGCTTGTGCAATATATTTAAAAATTTATTATGTATAGCCTGGATGGTTTATATTCTGCTCCTTTTGCTTACTGTCATAGCTAGGGGAGCAATGAGGTTAGAGGGGTAGTAACTTCAGCTAGCATTTAATTTTTAATGGCAGTTCTGTCCAGAAAGATTACTATTGATTGCCAGCACTAGGAAAGAGCCAATTGTTCAAGCAGGGAGAAATAGATCTCCTTGCATGCTATTTATTTCAAGTTAGAGGTAATAAACAGTTGCCCAAGGAATGGCAGCAGCAGAGAGTAACTTGTGTTTAACAATTCATCTTTAAAGAAGGCAGTCAATAAAAGTAAGACTTGATGTGGAGGCTTCAAAAAGTTATTTACTCACATAATGATAAATCACTGGGAGGGATTATTTATTTCCTAGCAAACAACCACACCACCTGCTTGAGAGTTGCTCCTCTCACCTATCCAAGGATTAAAACACTGTTCTTTTAAAACAGTATATTAGACTGTGAGCTAGTGGCTGGTGTAATAATTCCTAGATGCCTTAAGAAGGAAAATATTTACAAATGAAATCATATTTATAGGCCAGTGTGTCTGATAGCCTGGATTAAATTTAGCCACAGCTCCGGGCAACATAAATAAATAGATAAGAGTGAGGAAATGAGGTATGATGTCCTTAAATGTTATTGGACATTTCTAGGAAGGAAAGATGGCTTACACAGATGTGAATAAAGGTGGAAGTTGTAATCCTAAATATATTCACCAGGAAGTTTTCTGTTGCGGCTCGGCTGCAAGGGTCTACACCTCCCCACAGATGGCTGTAAAACATCCAGATATCATGATGAAAGTCCGTCACTCTCCTGAACCTTGGACAATGGAGATGTCAGTTCTGCCGCTGAACTCTGACCGAAGGAGAGGACAAAAGAAGAGCCTGTGGGATCAGGCCAGGGGCTCATCTAGTCCAGCGCCCTGTTCTCACAGTGCCAGTCAGATGCCCAGGCAAAGCCCCAAAGCAGGACCCCAGCACAGCAGCACTCTCCCCACCTCTGATTCAGAGCTATTCTGCCACTGGCGGAGGAAGAGGGGGGCGGGGGAGCACACCGCCCCCGGCACCACAATCCCAGTGGGGTGCCATCATGGCTGCCCCCCGTGCTGGGCACCACGCCCCCCCCCCCAGGATGCGCGCCATGCCCCCCGGGACGCGCGCCAGCCCCCGGTGCCGGAGCCACTGGGTAGAACATAGTCACCATGACTAGTTAGCCATTTTTAGCTTTATCCTCCATGAATTTGTGGAATCCTCTTTTAAAAGCCATCCTGGCTGGTGGCTATCTCTACATCTTGTGAGACTGAGTGATGCACTATGCAAAACGGGCTTTGTTTTTCCTAAAATCAAAAAGGAAGCTTCTCCACAGCAATACGAAAAAAGAGCCGGGTTGTGTGGCACAGCCCGACCCTTATTGAAACTTCCAGGTCAGGCTTGCTCACAGGACAGGTTGCTTACTTAAAATTTCTGTCTCCCATCAGAAGGAACTGGTTCTGACACCAAGATAATATCCCTTTTTTGATATTCATCCTTTTCTTATTTCTTTGAAGGATAGGCATAGATGAGATTCAGAAGACATGAGGCATACATAATTCACAAGTAATTGGTATGGAAAGACCTACAAAAGATTTTCTTGTTTGTTTTGTTATTTTTCCAAAAGAAACAAGCAGATACTAAGTGTTTGAGTTCATCGTCTTTTTTAGCAGGCTAATCTTTTTTGGTGAGACCCAGGACAGCCAAGTGATACAGCCTGTCACTAAAGCTGCCATAAAGCAGACTGGCACGTCCACCAGCGTCAAGGAGTTGACTTTTTGTCCTTAAGGTACTCTCCTCCTATAATTATTGCACATCTTTAGAAGCCTGTGCAAATTTGCATTCTGCAAACCTCAGCTAAAGTCAGATCAATGGAGTTCAGTGCTTGCAGGAAGACTGAGACTACGTGGGAATGGAAGCAGAGTGTGCCAGATCAGACCCAAATTGCATCTAGTCCAGCATCCTGTTCTCACAGTAGCCAACCAGATGCCCACGCAAAGCCTGGAAGCAGGTAACACTCTCCCTACTTGAGCTCTTTAGCAACTGGCATTCAGGGCCATACATAAGTCATCCTGGCTAGTAGCCATGGATACTCCACAAATGTGTTTAATTCTCCTAGAAAACCATCCAAGTTTGTGGCTGTCTCTAAGATGTTATGGTAGCAAATTTCATTGTTTATCTTCTGCCCTTCCAACACACTTGTCCACAAGACCAGGACAGCAGCCCATGCAGATCCATATAGTGATGGATTTTCGTGGAAGGAAAAGTGAAAGAAGCGGAATGTAGAAAGAATTAGAAATCCCACTTATACTTGAGATGAAAAGAATCTCTTCAATGCACTGGAAAACTTATTTGTTTTGTCACAAACTAGCTCCTCTTGCCTGGACTAGCTATCCTCAAATGGTTGCTCTTCCCAAAGTGCTCAGCCAAGTCACTCAGCAGGGGGACGTGTCACAATGGAGGACATGGCTCCGTTACTTTACCTACCTGGCTTAACAATGGCATTGTTCCCCTTAATATTCACTTTTCAAATACAGTGGTGCCCCGCAAGACGAATGCCTCGCAAGACGGAAAACCCACTAGACGAAAGGGTTTTCCGTTTTGGAGGTGCTTCGCAGGACGAATTTCTCTATGGGCTTGCTTCGCAAGATGAAAATGTCTTGCGATTCCTGGGGTTTTTTCCCGCTCCCCACCCCCTTTTCCAAGGCACTAAGCTGCTAGTAGCCTTTTAGCAGCTAATCCGCTAATCCCTTAAGCCTTTAATAGCCGCTAATAGCCGCTAAACCACTAATAGCGCTAATCCGCTAATCCGCTAATGGGCTTGCTTTGCAAGACGAAAAAACCGCTAGACGAAGAGACTCACGGAACGGATTCTTTTCATCTTGCGATGCACCACTGTATATATTTCAGTGGGTTAAGCAGTTTTATTCAATTTATTTAGAAAAGTTCTAGACCCTGCTTCGTCTAGCAAAGTGCATTTCTGGACAGGACAGGAAACACCATGCATACACACACACTTTTCAACATGGCGGGGTCACCAAGGGAAAACACTCCGGGCCTGCACTATGGCTGCTGTTTCTCAATTAATAGTTAAAATTAACCTCTCTCAAACCCCTGTATTGGTCTGTCCAGTATTATGATGGACAGGAGCAAGACTTCACCCTTAGACCTTAGAGGAGCCACTAGGAAAGCCAAAAAGAGGGAGCTCCATGCCCCTCCCTCAACTCACTTAGAAGACAAAGAATTTGAAGGAGAGTTTTAGGGTTGGCCGTTGTGTGAACTAAAGGGGGAAAAACAGGGTTGCAGGCTGTTAAAGGCAAGAAAGCTGGGGAGAGGGTCAGAACATGGTGGTAGATTTCTTCCTGAATCCACGGCTGCTGTGAAGCAAGACCCTCTCAGAAATGTAATGCTGTGAACCCCTCCATCTCAGCTGTGAGTCCTGGCCTGGCAGGCAGGCCTCTTCCACCTGGCCTGGGGTGGGCGGGGCCTGACTGACTGACCAACAGATTGAAACTTTGGAAGTTGAGTTGGGATGCTGTCCCAGTTCTGTTGTCATCGCCCCACCTGTCAAAGATGTTTTAAACTGCTTTAATCTGATTTTAATTATTTTGAATTGTTTTAAACTGTTGTAACTGGTATGTGTTTAAATTCAAGATTCGTTGTGGGGTGTGCCAGGGAAGAGGGGAGTGGGAGAGAGCAGTGAGTGCCCCAATCACAGTGGTTCAGGGTAGGGGCAGATATGGGGTGGGAGTTGGGGCAGGCCATGTGCCAACCCTTCCTCCACCCTGGGGAATTGCAGTTGTCCTCTTAGCCAGCCCTCAGGTCTTTGCCATTTGTTGTTGAATGCCAGGTCAGCTCAGAGTAATAATAAATAATAATAAAACAAATAATAAAATAACACAATATCCTTCAAACAAAAATTAGACCGAGAAGCAATAAGGAAGCCTGGTGTGTCCTAACTGACTTGGATAATCAGCTGACAATATCGAAGCTGGCAAGGTCAGCTGACTTTATTATCGAAGCTGGCTTTATCGAAGCTGGCAAGGTCAGCTGCTGGAAGTGCAGCACAGAAAGGACATCTTTTTCTGTAAGGTCTAGCCTGCCTCATCTCTGAGGACACCAAGTACTTGGGACAGAGGAAGTAAGGTGCTACTGGAGGCTGGCTGCTGAAGGCCTAGCTCATGGCCCCCCTTGGCATCTTATAGACCCTACCACGTACTCATTCTATGCTGAGCAACGCCCTAAGACAAGCACACCCCCTCCCTCCACAAACGTGTGGCATAAATAATGTGCAACACCCAGCTGCTTCTCCTTAACATCCTCCCTGACAGGGAACCAGGCAGAGGGCCTTATTGGGAGTCACACCTGCCCTGTGGAATGCCCTCCCATTAGATGTCAAGGAAAGAAACATCTACCTGACTTTGAGAAGACATCTGTACAGGGAAGTTTTTTTTATCTTTGAGGTCTTACTCAATGTTTGAGGTCTTACTATTTTGCTAGGAGCTGCCCAGAGCGGCTGGGGCAGCTCAATCAGATGGGCAGCATCTCCTCCTCCTCCTCCTGCCCTGATATATATTCACTAGCCAGCTTCCACATAGGAGCACAAACTTTGAAAGAGATCCTAACATGAACTGGAGGGGAGGGGGATACCTCATTTTCTCTCCTTACTATATAGGTCTCGCTATTGAGGTCTAGTACCTGGAGACCCATGGGACGCAGGTGGCGCTGTGGGTAAAAGCCTCAGTGCCTAGGGCTTGCCGATCGAAAGGTCGGCGGTTCGAATCCCTGCAGCGGGGTGCGCTCCCGTTGCTCGGTCCCAGCGCCTGCCAACCTAACAGTTTGAAAGCACCCCCGGGGGCAAGTAGATAAATAGGGACCGCTTACCACCGGGAAGGTAAACGGCGTTCCGTGTGCGGCTCTGGCTCGCCAGAGCAGCGATGTCACGCTGGCCACGTGACCCGGAAGTGTCTCCGGACAGCGCTGGCCCCTGGCCTCTTGAGTGAGATGGGCGCACAACCCTAGAGTCTGTCAAGACTGGCCCGTACGGGCAGGGGTACCTTTACCTTTTTTACCTGGAGACCCAGATTTATGTAGAATCTTATTTGTAATACAAAGGGTGAACCAATGTCTCAAAGGCATCTGTTTCAAGCTGCTATGAGATACAAGACATCAGCTCCTATTCCTTTAGCACTTGCAATAGTAAACTGTAGACAAGTGAATTTCGGTTGCTGAAAGGGCGGTTGGTGTGCAGCTCAAGCAATTCATGTTGTCTCCCTTTTATCACTGCACATGACATTGTGCAAACTGTTGCTTTTTAGCTTTTCTGGAGATAGCATTTTGCAACATAAGGGAAAATTATTGAAAAGCTGCTTTTTAAAAAACGAGTCTCAAATATTCATGTTAATTAAGGAATCAGTGTACCCTTCACTGATTTGTATCACAAGGAAAATGAAAACAAAAAGAAGCAAAGGATTGTGTTGCCTTGTCCCCATGAATTCCAGCTATAACCAGCTCAAGGTTGTCATGGTAATGGGCATTAAGAATGCTTAATATTTATATAGCATATTTCAGTGTTAAAAAATGCTTTATGGAGATTCCAAATCCTTACAAAATCCCTGCAAGGTAAACCAAGATGGTTAACATCTTAAGGCAACTAAGAGACCAAGGTCTTGCTTAAGTCCACCTAGTGCTTTGTCTACCATAAGCACAGAGACACAGGAACCACTTCTGCATGTATATTCCCTACATCACTGCCGTGGTAACAGTAGAAGTACCAGCTGACATGACAGGAGCCCTACAATATGGCTTCTTCCTATGCCAACTACAGTACCCGCTTCCTGATAGGTGGGGCAGTTCTGGCCTTAGAAGGAACTGCATCCTAGATGCCTCCCAGGGGACCTGGGGCTTCTGATGTTACAGCTATGAGCAAGTGGGTGGTGATAGTTACCTTTAAAAAAAAAGTATATCTCAGGTGGACCTCACAAAGCAGTTTACATTAAATTTCTAAAACAATAAGCATCAATAACAATGATACAAGCAGGAGAAAGAAAGCCCCCTTGAAAGCTTGTTCTTCTTACCTCAGGACACAATGGTTTTTCAGAAGTCTTTGTGGTAGCAGTTGGGGACAGGAGGCAACATTGAAAGCTGGATTGTGGCGGATTATCCATCCCTCTCTATTGCTTCTCCCCTCTCCCCAGGGCAAGGAAGAGTTCCTGTGGTGGGAGCACAGAGTGCTGCATGGATGCACATATCAGGCACTCCCATGTCCCTGTGGTCATCAGGGGAGAAGGGCCTCTAGTGAGATCCTGAAGACAGAGTGTCAAGGCTTTCCTTGATTCCACGTCAGACTCTTCTCTTAACAATATGCTGCACTAACTCCCATTTTGATGGTAGTCATGTGCACAGCTCTCTTATTCTTTATTGCTCATTCCTTTATGAGCATTCAGCTGCACATCTTTTTGGATGAAGTCTGGGGTATGCATCACAATATATGAGTGGCATTTGGCGACTGCTGGCATTTACATCCCAGATGAAAGTTGCAAATGACTGAAATCTCAATATATGCACCTCTGAATATTAGTGGTCACGACCTCAGTGCATTTGCCAACTAAGCCTTTGAGTGAAAGGGAAGTGAAAAACATTTTTGTAGGTATTCACAAAATTGTTTGGGTATTGTCAGCATTCGCATATTGACGTTGACAGCTAGCAGCATTCGGATATCTGTTGTTGCAAACCAGCCTGCTAAATCTGCCTTTTGAGAACACATTGAAATAGAGCTGCCATGGCCAGTCCTTGCCAGGAGATGTTGCTGTGCTTACAGCTAATGCCTCAAGGAAGAAAAGAGAGCCAGAGAATTACAGGCAAGGAATTAAAGAGCCAACCGTCTCAAATCCAATTTCTTCTCCAGTGAGAAATAGGCTGCTACAAAATTGCATCGGCCTGAGTACAATGGATGCTTATTAGACAGGTCTCTCTTGGTAGCTTCAGTTGCACCACAGAGAAATAAAATCCAGTCCATTTTAAAGTGCTTCTGTGCAAAACAGTTATATGGTTCTACGATTCTATAAGCATTATGTCTCCTCTGTTACATCATCATACTGACTATAGTTCTATCCCTGAATTTTCAGCTTCCATTAAAAATAGTGAAGTAATAGTAATAGGACATCTGGATGCATCCTGGACAAAGAACAGAATAGGCATTAAAGACTGTGCAACGTATTTAGAATTATTAAGATACCATTAAATGTGTAAAGTTTTGATTTTGGGAATAGGAAGGCCTGCCTTTGAAGCGGTAGTAGAAGAAAAGCATGTAGAGACTTAGTGAGGGTATCAGATGGAGCAACTTAACTGGCCATTGCCTTGTTGCCAAAGGCAGCACAGAAAAGCCAAGCCAACCATGGAATACTGAGGAGGAGGAGGAGGAACCTGAAGCTGAGGTGGTGCACAACTGGTCCTGACTGGGCAGCGTCATGGACTGGCTGGGTGCAGAGGAATGGTGGGAGGCACCAGCCGGGGAACCCCCAAGTGAAGAAGGCTCAGAGCCCAAGAATTGGTGGTGGGATCACAATGAGTGGTCAGAGGAAGAAGAGAGAAAAGAATGGGAAGGGGAGGTATTGGAAGCTGTGGGGGCAACAGGGTTCAGTGAGCAGGAATAGACTGTGGCAGAGAGAAGTCCGTAATCAGAGGCAGAAGCTGAAGTGGAAGCAGGTGGGGGGGGGCAAGAGGCAGAGATGAACCTGACTAGGGAAGCTTCTCAGGTGTCTCCGCCTCCTGCTGTGACCAGCTCCCCCCATATCTCCCAGAACCAGAAGAGTTATGAAGAGAGCGGAGCAAAGATAGACACAGCAATGGAGTCTCGGATTGCTTGGGAAGGTCCCAAGGGAGGAGATGACTTAAGGAACTGTGGGAAGGCACGGACCCTCAGTCCCCACAACTGCCTTATAGGGGCAAGATCTACCAGGACGAGTTGCTGTGCTCACTAGGCCTGGCCTGAGTCAACATGGTTTCCTTGAATTAAGAGTTAACTTTACTGACACCATGTGATTTATTGCTTACCTGCTGCTGACCAGATGGCAGCATTTCAGCTAGTGAGCTGATTCATGCTGGAAGAGCAGAAATAGTCTACAGGAGACTGAAATTCAGGAGCCATAGGTTTGAATGTCCACTACCATTCTTTCTTATTCTTAAATGAATTTATTTGATCAGTCGCTTTCCAAAGGAATCCCCAAAAAAGGGATATTTTCTCTTTTTTGACTTTTACACCCTAATCTAGCTGCCCTTTCAAAAGGTCTTTTACATGTGATGAGTTGCATCAGAATAAGCTTGCCAGTGCACCATAATCTATTATAATACAGACACACAGCTTGAAAACAATGCAATGAGGACAAAAAGCATCCATACTGGTTATCTGCACTGACCTCCTTTGCTGGATTGGAGTGCAAGCTTCTCTGCCCACGACATATAGTGTCCTGGATACATGTGTGAGTGTGTTTTAACTTGTGTGGTGCTGTGTCCTGCAGGCATATAGTACTGGATGTTTGCTCTGGGTACAGAAGTGACTATATCACAATGCGAGCCATTGGCTGTTTTCATTGCAGAGATACAAAGAAGTGCTGCAGGCAGCGTTCTGCCCACCTGCTCAGGAGGACGTCAGCTTGCTTCCAGAGTTCTAGCTAGTGATTGTCAGAAGTATTTGGGCACTTTTTAAAATTGCATTAAGCCTCTCATTATTTATTAACTACTCATATTTACTGCTTTCTTGTTGGGCAAATGAAGATGGTGGGCTCTCCTTCATTGGAAGTTTTCAAACGGAGGTTGGATGGCCGTCTGTTGGGATCCTTTAGCTGTGATTCCTGCATTGGAGGGGGTTGGACTTGGTGACCTTTTGGGTCCCTTCCAACTCCATATTATACTATGATTGTCTTCTTATTTATTCCTATTCTGTGATTTATCTTCAGAGTTAAACCACACTCTTATTTTGCAAGCTCAGAGTGCTTTATATGGTGCTTGAATGGGATTCTCTCTGACCTAAATGCTAATCAAGTCCACAAATTCAGCAACAGTACAGCACTAGGAATTTCCAGACCATACTGGCAACCAGTGTCCCCCCAATACACTTTTAGGCCCCATCAACAGTTTCCTGAATATGGTCTTGTTGCTTGATTGGGAGGCAAGCTGTTGGCTGGTGTTGTTGTTTAGTCGTTTAGTTGTGTCCGACTCTTTGTGACTCCATGGACCAGAGCACGCCAGGCCCTCCTGTCTTCCACTGCCTCCTGCAGTTTGGTCAGACTCATGTTTGTAGCTTCGAGAACACTGTCCAACCATCTCGTCCTCTGTCGTCCTCTTCTTCTTGTGCCCTCCATCGTTCCCAACATCAGGGTCTTTTCCAGGGAGTTTTCTCTTCTCATGAGGTGGCCAAAGTATTGGAGCCTCAGCTTCACGATCTGTCCTTCCAGTGAGCACTCAGGGCTGATTTCCTTAAGAATGGAGAGGTTTGATCTTCTTGCAGTCCATGGGACTCTCAAGAGTCTCCTCCAGCACCATAATTCAAAGCATCAATTCTTCAGCAATCAGCCTTCTTGATGGTCCAGCTCTCACTTCCATACATCACTACTGGGAAAACCATGGCTTTAACTATAGGGACCTTTGATGGCAAGGTAATGTCTCTGCTTTTTAAGATGCTGTCTAGGTTTGCCATCGCCTTTCTCCCAAGGAGCAGGCGTCTTTTAATTTCGTGGCTGCTGTCACCATCTGCAGTGATCATGGAACCCAAGAAAGTAAAATCTCTCACTGCCTCCATTTCTTCCCCTTCTATTTGCCAGGAGGTGATGGGCCCAGTGGCCATGATCTTCATTTTTTTGATGTTGAGCTTCAGACCATATTTTGTGCTCTCCTCTTTCACCCTCATTAAAAGGTTCTTTAATTCCTCCTCACTTTCTGCCATCAAGGTTGTGTCATCTACATATCTGAGGTTGTTGATTTTTCTTCCGGTGATCTTAATTCTGGCTTGGGATACATCCAGCCCAGCCTTTTGCATGATGAATTCTGCATATAAGTTAAATAAGCAGGTAGACAATATACAGCCTTGCCGGACCCCCTTCCCAATTTTGAACCAATCAGTTGTTCCATATCCAGTTCTAACTGTAGCTTCTTGTCCCACATAGAGATTTCTCAGGAGGAGTTGGCTGGTACTTTAACTGAATATGGAAATGTTCAACCTGCTCTGGGGTTGAAGTTTCCCTGAAGGATCAGGGTGGTCTTATCTATATTTAAAAATTATGTACCTCCCATTCATATAAAATATCAAGGTAATGTACAACAGTATAGTCAAATGCAATAAAACTTAGAATAGAATAAAGTGATACAAGATAATAATTAAAATGACTAGCTCATATTGGGAGCAGTGGTTAAGCAACTGGAAGTACATGCTGGCATAAATAATTATTCAAGAGACATCTGAAAGTTGGTGGCAAGGTATTCCACAGCATGGGGTTGGCAAAACTAAAAGAAGCTTAAACTTTGCCTGGTGGCATGTGGGCAGCCAGAGCAGATGTTTCAGTAGAGGTTTAACCCCACTCATGTATCACATGGCGAAACACCTTTTGACCAGCTGCGGACACCTGCTGGGTAGAGACTGATCTTCTAGGAGACATCCATGCTCTGATAACATCCAGACTGGATTACTAAAATCTTCAGCACAACTGGGATTGCCTTTGAAAACAGTGCAGCAACTGCAGCTTCTCCCAAATATGGGTCAGGTTGCTAAGTGGTGTGTGTTGAATGGAACATATCTTGCTCAGTTTCTTTCCAGGTTCTGTTCCAAGCCCTGATTTTGACCTATAACATTTTAAACCTTGGTTTGGGATCAAGGTTGTGTAAATCTTCCATCATTAGATAGCTTAGGTTCCCAAAGTGTAGTTATACTAAAGCTGCTCAGCATCTATCCAAAGAATGCATTCCCCTTCTGTGCCTTTAACAACGCTTTGATCTGCATACAGTCATAGCTTGGTTCTCGAACAGAATGTGTTCTGATTGGCTGCAGGAGCATCCTGCGGAAGCCACGCTGGATGTCCGGCTTCCAAAAATCGTTCAAAAAAATGGAATGCTCACTTCTAGTTTTTGATAGTTCGGGAGCCGAAATGTACGAGTTCCAAGGCATTTGGCAACCAAGGTATGACTGTACATCACTAGGATATGAAGTTTCCCAAGGCATGGGAGAGAATTCTAGCAGCTGCAGATCTAACTGATGCCCAGGACAGAGAGACAACTACTTTCTCATGACCCAAAAGTGGTCTCAGTTTTGTTCATTGCTGCTGACTAACATGGCTGTTGGCCAAGCAATTGTCTAATTGCTCCAATATGCAGAAGGATTACTTTTAGGTCTACAACGAGGTAGCTGTGATGAGGCTAAAAAGAAATCCGGCTGCACAAGCATGACTCCTTCATACTTTTTATTGTTTGCTTGATTTGAAGAAAATAAATGGCTCCCCCCTCCATATCACTAGTGTAGTATATTGACCACCCCACAAAACTATCACAGAGAGTACTGGAGCAGAGGAGGGAGGGAGAGAGGAGGTGCTCCTGGGAGAGCAAGCAGAAATGCAGTGTGATCATCCCTCCTGGGTGAGCTAATTGCTTCCGTAAAGGAAACAGTGATGGAATTTGCAACAGCTGGTAAATGTGCAGGTGCTAAAAGCAAGCTACGTAGAAGAGCAATCTGTACAACAGTCTTAATTTAGCAAAGCCATGACACAAAACTAAATCAGCAGCCATGAATCCAGCTCTCTCTCCCCCCCCGCCCCCCCCCCATAATGTCTAGCAAAACTGCCATGTCCCGATGTCACAGTGATCCAGATTTCCTCAGCCCTCTGGTGGAATGACACAATGTCATTGTGATACAGGCAAGTTGTGCTAGATGTCACCAGAGGTGCAGCCACTGTCCTTGGTGACCTCGTGCATTTGGTACAATAGTTACCGGTAGTTTGGGCCCTTACTGCTGATGATACTGAAGCATTTGCTGTAGAAAAATGGTCATTCTTCTTTGAAAGCTTATTTTATGTAAGCCACCTTTCTGGACCATCTCCACCAAAGGTGACAAACAGAAATCAAGCAATGCAGTAGTGAAATGCATCAGTGAAAGGCTGCCAGCACCCAGTCTGGAGATTGTGCTTGTTTCTAGCGCTGAAGCACGTGGGGTACGGAGCCCCCCCCCCCCCCCGTGGCTCCCCAGGCCTCTCTTCTCCCACTGCTCAACCTCCTCTCCAGCCTGCTGCAGAAAGAATCACTTTAAAGCAGCAGCTGCCCCCTAAAGGAAGAAAACTGGCACATGCTATTTCTATAATTAAGATTCAGAAGTTACAAAGTTTTTATCTATCTGTCTATCTATCTATCTATCTATCTATCATCATCTATCCCAGGATTTATATATATATATAGTCCACCTGACTGGGTTGCCCCAGCCACTCTGAGCAGCTTTCAACAAATTATAAAACCAAAGTAAAACACCACACTTAAAAAACTTCCCTATACAGAGCATGTCCCACTCTGGCAAGACTGGGCACAGGCAGGTAGGGTCCCAAACTAACAGCATCTTCCTCTGAACCCCAAACTCAGCCCTCTTTGAGACTGACCCTTGGGGGACCATGATCCGCTTCCACAGACAACAAATATACTCCACGGAACTAAGATGCTGCTGGGCAGAAACTTCCATTATCCCAGACCATTGGTCTTGCTGGCTAGGGCTCTTGGGAGTTGAAGTTCAACAACATCTGTGGAGGGCACCATGTTGGGTACCCCTGGACTCAGGGAAAGGGCCTGGAGTTACACTGGCGCTGTGCATTACGCAGAATCCTCACAGCTACTTATAGCAAAGCACCTCTCTCTTTGTGATAAACTTCAGATACGTTGATTTAGTAGAGTGTCAGGCTTTTCTAATAATGGTAGTCAATGCTACTCACAGTCAAGGGTATGAAAAGAGAATCAATGAAACCCAACTTAAGAGTAAAAAAATATGAACATATTTAACAAGAAGTTAAAACTGAACTGAACCAATAGCAGAGAAACCAAGAGCCAAAGAAATTCTCTTGAAAACATGAACAACTCTACAGTTGTGTGTGATCACAATGGTTGTGTGTGATCACAATGGTTTTGCTCAAGTCCCTCTTCTGAATCTTATGGCAATTGTAAGGCCCAAAATTAATGAACTCTTGTAAGAATACTTCTAAAAGAATAAGGTGTAAGGGCAGTAGGACATGTGAGAAGGAAAATGAAACATTTCTTACAGCAATGCAGCAATATTTTCTCTCCCCCAGCCTCACATTTGCCAATATGCAATTTTTTATTCCTGGATTGCTAAGTTTTTGCACTCATGCAAAAATGGATTTGAGAGATTGGCTTCAGTGAGGCATTTATGAATTAAAAGGTGATAAGCATTAAATCAATTGTCCTCCTAAAACTGCTGGTGTGGTGCATACTTTAAATGGTCCATTAATAGAAAACAGTTACACGGTTGAATATCCCATCTGACCACTATCAAAATTACTTCTTAATTCTGTGGCTGATTCCTAGGTAACAGTTTGTCTTGGGTCCTCAGATGTTGTTAGACTACAACTTCCATCATTCCTAGTCAGCATGGCCAGTGATCAAGGGTGATGGGAGTTGTAGTTTAAGAACACCTGGGGCCCTTAGGTTAAGAAAGTCTGGACTAGATAGAATGATGGGGGGGAAATTATAGGCACTCTTTGGAGGGTTCAGAGTGTATCGTGTGCAAGTAATCCTTACAGAACCCTGCATGTTAGGTGACTATATGACTCCCCTATTGCAGAAGAGAGGGGAAGAGGCTGAGGTAGAGAAATAGTTAGTTGTCTGTTTTTTATTTTTATATATATATAATGTTTTTATTAATTTTCACAAAACCAAAAACCTTGCATTAAAGTAAGAAGCATAAAATAAAACAACTATATACATTGTCAGTATTGAATCCACATTATGGAATTACCTTGTGGAATTACTTCCCCCCCCCCTCCCCTGGTGCCTGTGTATCCTTTTCATTCATGCATGTCAATAAAGTATCTCTGATTACTTATAATAACTTATAATAATAATAATTTATTATTTATACCCCGCCCATCTGGCTGGGTTTCCCCAGACACTCTAGGCGGCTGTCAACAGAATATTAAAATACAATAGTCTATTAAACATTAAAAGCTTCCAATTTTAAACATTGTCTATAACATTACAAGTGGTTTTTTTAAATCCTGCTAATGTCTTAACTTGAGTACATTGCTTTTGTAAATATGCAACAAACATTTCCCATTTTTTAAAATATTTGTTGTCATTTTGATTTCTAAGTTTCCCAGTTAATTTAGCCATTTCAGCATACTCCATTAACTTAATTTGCCGATCTTCCTTGGTGGGGACTTTTTTGCTTTCCAATGTTGGGCTAGCAATATCCGGACGGCCGTTGTTGCATACATAAACAAATTCTTATATTCTTTAGGTAGGTCCATTCCTGTAATACCTAATAAAAAGACTTCTGGTTTTTAAACAAAGGTTATTTTAAACATTTTTTTCAATTCATTATATATCATTTCCCAGAATTTTTAAATAACCTTACATTGCTACCACATATGATAAAACATACCTTCTTTACATTTCCAGCACTTATTTTCTCTTGTTTTGTACATTTTTGAAAATTTAAAAAGGTAAAGGTAAAGGACCCCTGGACGGTTAAGTCCAGCCAAAGGCAACAGTGGGGTGCGGTGCACATCTCGCTTTCAGGCTGAGGGAGCCGGCGTTTGTCCACTGGCAGTTTTTCCGGGTCATGTGGCCAGCATGACTAAGCCGCTTCTGGCAAACCAGAGCAGCGCACGGAAACACCGTTTCCCTTCCCGCCGGAGCGGTACCTATTTATCTACTTGCACTTTGACCTGCTTTCGAACTGCTAGGTTGGCAGGAGCAGGGACCGAGCAACGGGAGCTCACCCTGTCGCGGGGATTTGAACCACCAACCTTCCGATCGGCAAGCCCAAGAGGCTCAGTGGTTTAGACCACAGCGCCACCCAATTTAACCAGTATTAAACACCACCTACAGTATAATAATAATATAATAATAATAATTTATTTATATCCTGCCCATCTGGCTGAGTTTCCCCAGCCACTCATTTTCATATAATTCTCTTTAAGTAAGGACTATATCATTTTTCCATAGTCTTTCACAAGCTGTCATCTGAATATTATATCCCACATCTTTTGCCCACTTTATCATAACACACATAACTTCTTCACCTTTAGTTTCCCATTCCAACAACAAGTTATACAGTGGTACCTCGGGTTAAGTATTTAATTCGATCCAGAGATCCGTTCTGAACCTGAAACTGTTCCTGAGGCACCACTTTAGCTAATGGGGCCTCCTGCTGCTGCCGCGCCGCCGGAGCCCGATTTCTGTTCTCATCCTGAAGCAAAGTTCTTAACCTGAAGCACTATTTCTGGGTTAGTGGAGTCTGTAACCTGAAGCGTATGTAACCTGAAGTGTATGTAACCCGAGGTACCACTGTACATTTTTTATAATAATTTAGTACCATTTTCTATTATTTCTCTCTTGAAATTTGAGATTTTGTAGGTGAATCCTTTCTTTTTATCATTTTTGAATACTTCATTTAACTGGAAATATTGTAGCCAATCTGTTACATTTCCTCTTACCTCTTGAAAATCCTTCAATTTTAATTGGTTATCCATTTCCGTTAACAAGTCTCTATATGTTACCCAATTAGGTTTCATATTTAATTTTTTTACGGATGTTGCTTCCAGTGAGGAAAGTGGTGGTGTTTTTTGTTCTAGCAAATCTTTATATTTTCCCCAAACTTTAAAATCATATTTCTTATTATATGATTGTTGAAGCTTTTGTGTACTTTTGCCTTCTGATACCACAAATACACATGCCAACCAAATCTATTATCATGTCCTTCTAGGTCTAATAAATCTGTATTTTTTAATACTATCCAATCCTGGATCCAGCATATGCAAGAAGCTTCGTAATATAATTTTAAATCTGGTAAGGAGAAGCCACCTCTGTCTTTAAGATCTGTTAATAATTTATATTTTATTCTTGGCTTCTTTCCTCGCCAGATAAATCTCAAAATATATTTCTGCCACTCTTTGAAGCAACTCGCATTGCTTATCACTGGGATTATTTGAAATAAAAAGAACATTTTTGGCAATACATTCATCTTAATTACCAATATTCTTCCTAATACAGTGGTACCTCCAGTTGCAGACAGGTTCCATTCTGGAGCTCTGGTCAGATCCTGAGGTTTTCACAAGAGGTGCTTGTTCTGCGCATGCATGCGGCACAATGGAGTGCTTCTGCGCATGCGCACATGGCAAAACCCAGGAAAATACTTCCGGGTTTGCCATGTGTCTATCCCAAAGGATACATAACCAGAGGTGTTCATAAGTAGAGGTGCCACTGTAGTGACAAATTCATTCTTGCCCATATCTCTAAATTCTTTTTTATTTCTTTCCATATTTTTTCATAATTATCTTTAAATATATTAATGTTCTTTGCTGTTAACCATATCCCCAGATATTTCACTTTTGTATGTATATGTATTTTGGTCCTCTCTTTTTTATCTTGTTCTGAGATATTTTTTACTAAGAGTTTTTTATTTTTGTTCAATTTGAAACCTGATACTTGTCCAAATTCCTGTATTTTTTCTAATACTTGCAATAATGAATTTATAGGATCTTCCACTGTAATCACTAGATCATCTGCAAATACCTTATATTCTACTGTTATTCCTCTAATGGTTTCATCTGCCCTTATATTCCTCACCAGGATTTCTAATACTAAAATAAACAGTGACAGTGACAGGGGACATCCTTGTCTTTCCCCTTTCATTATTTTACATTCTTTTGTAGTAATATTATTAATTATTAACCTTGCTTGTTTCTTCGAATAAATGGCTTCTATTCCTCTCCCAAATTCATCTTGTCCAGGACCTTCAACATCAAAGCCCATGAAACCCATGAATTGATGCTTTTTCAGCATCAATAAACATCATAGCTGCCCGTTTTTCATTCATTACCTCCAAATAATATCTATCACATTCCTTATATTATCCTTCTTCTGTCTCCCTGGGAGAAATCCTGTTTGATCCTGATTAATTGTTTCTAACAATATGCCCTTTATTCTATTAGCTAATATATTTGTGAACAATTTATAATCACTATTTAATAATGAAATTGGTCTAAAAATTTTAACTTCCAGTGTATCTGTCTCTTGCTTTGGAATCAAAGTAATAAAAGCCTCTTTCCAGGACTTTGGTATTTTCCCTGCGTTTAATATTTCATTCATTACATTTTGTAACAACTGATTTAAATAACTTTGTAATTTTTTGTAATATTTTCCTGTTAATCCACCTGGGCCTGGTGATTTACCTATTTTTGCTTGTTTGGTGGCATCTGAAACTTCTGAGGTGTTAATTGGTGCATTTAATATAATATTTTTTTCCTTTTGGAATTTTGGCAATTTATTTAGTTGGTTGTCTAAAACCACCCAGTAAATTAATGATTGACTTAATATTTGAGCTGAGGACTTCTGATTAGAATTAGGCTTGCCACCTATTCTCCAAAGATAGGCTCTGCACTAGAAATCCAACAGGGGCAGTTCCTCCCTTCCTGCAAGGAAGTTGTTACCCCTGTTGAATTTCTGCTTGAGATCTGTCACTTTCGGTTTCTCTCTGCTTCTCATTTCTCCTCTCTGCATTTCTGCCCGTCTGCAAGTGATGGACAGCTGAGCTAGACCAGAGTCTGGTGGTGCAGTGCCCCAGAATTCCACCAGGGGGCTGGGACCTCTCTCTGATTGGCCAGCCAGAGGAGGGCGGAGCCAGCACTTGGGGAGGGAAAAGTGAGGAGCTTTAGAGAGGGAGAGAAGGAGGTTGTTCTGAGGGGAGATGGAGGGCTGGCTCTGAGAGAAGGGAGTCTCTGAGCTCGGATTGAAATAGAGTGTTTAGTGTCTTGGGAGCATGTTCAGACAAGAAACCCCTGGGAGGCTGAGGCTGAGCACGGAGCCGTGAGGGAACACTCATTTCAGTCAGGAAAGAGAAAAGTCCCAAACCAGTTCGGAGGGGTGTGGGGACCCCCTGGGTCTGTTATACCATTAGAAATACCTCAGGAGTGCGGCTTCAGGAGTTGGGAAACTGGCAGAAAGTGCCACCTTGTTTAAGAACCAAAATATTAAGCTGAAACACCTAGGCTACACCTGAGTTAAGGAACTGAAGTGAAATAACTCACAAGTTAACTGTTTCCTGAAAGAGTTTTCTCTCCTGACGCATCTTTTGTTTCACCAGTTTTGTTCTGTAACATAAATCCTTTCTTCTTTCTTCAACTTTGCCTTATTGTCCAAGTATCAAAGTTTTTCCTCACACAAAAAACATAGGATAACCCTTGGTAGTTATAAAAGATAGAGCGGGTTTGCCACAGTCCCCATCAAAATTCCTCAGAATTTAGTGTACAAATTTTGCTTAATCTGGAGGCAGTGATGGGTTGGATATGGGCAAATAAACTGAAGCTGAATCCTGAAAAGACAAAGTTCTTCTGTGCCCCCCATTCTCATGTGTAAGCAGTGGGGAGTTGCCGACCCCGGAAAGTGTCGGCTCTGCCAGTGGAGGCTCAGGGGCCTCGTGGGCGGGAGCGATTCACCAGCTACAGGCCCTTTTGGACAGAAATGACTTGGCCATCGCATTTCATGCTCTGGGAGCTTCCAATGCGCACCATGTGGGGCTGCCGTGAAGACAACGCAGAAACTTCCATAGGTCCAGAATGCAACTGCCAGGTTATTGGCTGGGGCTCCCTTTAGATCTCACATAACCCCTGTTTTATAACAGCTGCACTGGTTGCCAGTTCATTTCTGGGCCCAAGTCAAGTGTTAACGTTAGTGTTTGAAAACCTCAGTGGTTCAGGCCTTAAATACCTGGAAGACTGCCTCCTTCCCTGCAGCCCTGCTTGGGGGCTGAGGGCCCACTTGGCTATTTCACTGCCCCCCCCCCCCCGAAGCTGGGAGAGGCCTTCTCTGGGACAGCCCCTAGAATTCCCTCCTCACAGAGCTTTGGGTCTGGCACTTTCATTATGCATTTTTCAGTGAACACTGAAGATGCACCTCTTTACCCCGGCTTTTGATAGTTCAGAGATATATATTTTAGGGCCCTCCTTATTTCTGTTATTGTAATTTGTCTTAGACTGTTTTTAATGCTGTGTTTTAATTGTTAGGACCTGCCCTGGGATCTTGGGATGAAGACCAGGCAATAAATTGCAATAGTAAAAATAATTTCCTCTGATATAATGCATATCTGCATTATGAAAATGCACTAAAATTTGCATTTTTGCACAATTACTTGCCTGGAGAACAGCATTGCAGATTTCAGAAGATGGTTGTGTTTTGTTCCACACATTTCCCCAAAAAGTACAAGTTTGGTAGGTTTGCCCTTAAATGTGAACTGAATCACATTTATCCGCTCATCACCATTAAATGCACAAAACACCTGTCAGAAAAAAGGATCTAAAATAATATGTTATTAGGAAACAAATAAAAATGCATTCTTTCACTGTTATGCTTCTAACTTGTTATAAATTGCACACAGACCATGAGGCGTTTTGTCAACCTGCTGCTGAAAAGCCTAAATTCCTCTGTTGTTTCCTAATTATGCTGTTTGCAGAGAATGTGGCATAAGAATGAATTGTTACTGCATGAGCTGTTCATGGAGCAAAACAGGATGACATCTATATAATTATTTTCTTGACCCTGGAATGATTCCACTGTCAAGATAGAGTAGTCAATATTCAACAGGCACACAATGGCACTAGTGGCCAAGTCTAGGCAGCCTGCTAATAGTACAAAGATGGTGTGTCATTCCACACAACCTCAGAGTCTTGATGTTAAAGTTTGCAGGAGCATCGGATAAGGTGAAATGTGACCTGAAGTTAGGAGTAAAGATTATGAACTGATTGGAAACTTTTATTAGCATTTTCTTTGCAGATGAATGCACATGGCATCTCATTTTACAACCGCAGCTTATAAACCCCTTTCCACTCTGACAGCTTGGCTTATGAAAGGATAGATTGTTTACCAAGCAAGCTAGCCGGGATTAGTGGCATAGTGCTAAATACAATGGCAATGTTTACTGACCATGGAACTAGCATTGTTGCACTCATGAAAGAGGAACGACAAGTTGCATCCAGCCAGTTTAGAGCTCTAATTGTTGGATTTAGATGGCTGTCAAAGTCTCCTGATATTCTCTGAGCCCTGCATGCAAACACCAAATGCAAAATGTAAAAAGACTTGTGGGACTCTAACCCAACACTGCTCTGGCTTGCAGCAATGCACCAAAGGCTCAGGCAAGAAATCTCTCTTGCCCCTCTATCATCTGCGATCTTTTAAATAGACATGCCTAGAAGACTGAACCTGGGACCTTTTGCAACAGGTGTAGGGAAGTGATTGCCCTCTAAATATTGTTGGAGTCCAACTTCCATCAGCCCCAGCCAGCATGGAATGGTAAGCTATGATGGTAGCTGGAATCCAGCATTTTCCCATCCCCTGTTTTGGAAGCAATGCTATGATCCCTCATCCCTTAGCTCTGTGGGAGAGGTCAAAAGCTCAACAATAAATGATGAACATTAAAATCAGAATGATGAATGATGAAGACCTCAGTTCAGCTTAGAGACATACTTAGTTATTTCTCAGTTACTTTAGTTCAGGATGAGGAACCTATGGCCCTCTAGATGTTGCTGGACTGCAACATCCCTGACAATTGGCCATGCTGGCTGGGGCAGCTGGGAGTTGTAGTACAGCAACATCTGTAGAACCCTCCATGCAATTGGGGAACCTGCTTTATCAGGGTTCTACTCATGTGTAAGCAAATGTGAGTAAAAGCTCTCATGAGATCTTCCCCTCTCAACTTGGAGACTGAGCAGATGGGGTGGCACACACCAGTACACTGGAGGCAAGCTTTCGTGTACTCCCCTGCCCTGGACGCTGTTTGAGCATTTGTGCACTCAGGCAAATGCCTGAACACACCTCCTCTGGGGCTCATATTCATGGTAACCTCAATCTTGTTTAGGAGCACACTTGCCTGTTAAGATATATACTCAAGATCTGTTATTGATACGTTACTCCTTTGTATGCCTTAACCATTCTGTTGCTGTAATTGACAGTGGCTTTCTCATCCTTGGTGGATTTTATGGATAAAGGAGGAATACTATATCAAAGATGGTATACCAAAATATCACCGTGAAGTCACTTTTAATCCAATGAATGAGGCAACACTAGTTTTTGCAAAATGTTGGGAAACCATGTTAAATGACAGTGACGAAAGGTCTGGGCAACTACTAATCTGAAATTAAGAATTTATGAAGCAGACATGGGAAACCTGAAAGTTGTTGGACTCCATTTCCCATCAAGTCCAGCCAGCACAGCCAAAGGGATGGTGGGAGTTGTAATCTGGCAACGCCTGGAGGGTTGATCTAAACCTTGTTTAAATGTACCCCAGGCGCTACATTTTTGGTTATTAAAAACTATTTGAAACAGTTTTATTTCATTCACAAAAGACAATCTGACATGTGATTATGAGAAAGGTTTCTGGTCAATGAGTGACATTGTATTGATCCTTATTTGGAAGTTATTATCTGTCCATTACTATATTTAAATAATACATTAATCAATAAGGGGGTGGTGTGGGAAGCAATTTTGATTATGGAACTAGTGGGTTTAATTAATCGAGATCAATTTACACGGTGTAATCTTGTGCATGTGGCATTAAAGACTAGAGATGATAGAGAATTTTTCAATACAGGCAGCGACCATTTTAGGTGCATCCAATATGTGTGTAACCACACGTGCACATCATGCCAAACTTGGAAGTGAGCTAAAAAGTCACATCACAAAACTTTACGAAAAGGGGCAGGGCATTTGCAAGGGTTTCCAATGTAGTTTCAAATATAAGTCATTTCACTTAAATGCATGGCCCCTCAGAACATAAACCCCTTGTAAATGGCGAGATGCCTGTGGTCATTCTTGGTACCCAGCTCTGCAATAGCTTCCTCGTTTGCTTACTATGCAACTTCCCATGTGAGCAGCAGCAACCTTGAACAATGCCAATTTCGCTCCCAAAGAATAATTTGACAATATTAACGGGAGTGCTTTCAAATCCAAATTCTTAATGATGATTTCTTATATTAACTATTCTCTTGTTGTTGTTTTGGAAGTACCATCCAATCAGATGGGCTGGTGCGATTTTGTCTAATGTACACATTTTAGCAATTTTCTCTAACACAATTCATTTTTGTATGTTATTTTCACAAATATATGCACAAGATATCTACTATATATATATTTGTGCATATGACTTGCCTGGAGAAGTTTATTCCTGTGTTCAGCTGAGTTTTGATTGCATTGTGTGATGGTTTAGTGGGAGAACAGGGATCCCCCAGATTCCTGGGTGCCAAATTTCCCCCTTGTGTGCTGGGGTTTCATCAGAGCTTTGAGAATTTAGGTGAACTGACAGGACAGAGGGAGATGATGGTCCTGCCTCTAGCCTATGACAAAAGCCATTTACAAGACAACAGGGTAACTGAGGGGGAGGTTGCCAAGGCAACATGGGTGTGATGTCATACAAGAAAAAAGGTGTCTTTTACACAGAGGTTTTTGGCACAGTGTTATGGGAAAAAGGAGGCAGAAATTAGAATAACTCCTTATGGAGTCTGAAGGTCAGAACCACCTTATTGGGCTGCTTGCCGAAGGCAGGCTAGGGCAGTAGCATCAGAAGTATCAGAGGCGAATTTTTCCTGGTGGCAGACGACAGAACCACGAGACTGATGTAAAATACTCAAACAAGAATTTTATTACGACTATACAAACAACAAACACAAAGCATGTGGGTGTTCTCTTTCTGCAGGCAGTTGCAAACTGCAACTTTTTCTCTCTTTATACACATCACCACCTATGGCTAATTAGCCTGGAAGACCGCACCTAGAACTCATAGAAAACATCCTTAAAGCTATCTGCACCCTTTCCCTGTTCCGTCTTCCATGATACCTAACATGAAGATGTCTTGCAATCAGATGCTGCTTTGCTGTAGGGAACAAGCCCCTTGTGTGCTGTAATGCTGCGCACCCCTGCACCCAAAACCTAGGTTGTATACATATCTGAATGTACTACACATCAAAAAGACACTGCAGTCTCTGTTGTGCCTCATTCCAAGGAAGCACAAACCCTGGCCAAGTGCCAAGACCCTTGAAATATGCACCCCTCAACATACATTGGGGTGGCCTATCACTATACTGTTCCAAAATGTGTGTATGAGATAGGTTCACTTTTAAATGAACAAACTGAATGCAATTTCTCCCCTACCACCCCAAACTCTGTCTTGTCTTCACACTTGCATACTTCCTTCCATCTAGGAACAACAACACCACAAGGGAAGGAGGCAAACCATATACTCCTGCAGTTTGACCTTGCCTCTTGGACAATCAGTCAGTGGCGTTGTGATTTTGGAGTAATTACCTATGAATTTACAATAGAAATTAGCAAATCCTAAAAACCTCTGTAGATCTTTCTTAGTTTTAGGTGCCTCCCATTCCACCACTGCCTGAACTTTACTGGGGTCCATGTGCACCCCTTTGTGGGAAATGCAATATCCCAGGAACTCCACCTTTTGTGTGTGGAACTTACACTTCTCTAACTTCACATATAACCTGTTGGTCCTCAATCTCTCTAACACCTGTGTGACATGTTTTACGTGTTCCTCCATACTTTCACTATATATTAAGAGGTCATCTAAATAAGAGACACAGAACTGATCCAGTATACCTGCTAAGACGTGATTGATGAAAGTTTGAAATACCCCTGAGCCATTTTGCAAGGCATTACCAAGAATTCAAACGCACCATACTTAGTACAAAAACTGGTTTTCCACTCATCTCTGACCCTTATCAGATTACATGCTCCATGTAGCTCAAGCTTGGTAAAGACGTTGGCTGACCTTACTCTCTCTAAGAGGTCATCTATACGTGGCAGTGGGCACACACGAGGCTTCATTTGGCTGTTAAAGATTCTGAAGTCACATACTAATCTCGGTGCCCCTTCCTCCCCTTTCTTTTTGACAAAAAAGACGGGAGACCCTCCGATGCTGTGGACTCTCTAATAAAACCTCTCTGCAAATTCTTTTGCAGGAACTCCCTCAATGCTGCAGATTCAACTTCCGACATGGCATATATCTTGCTTGGTGGCAACTGTGCCCCAGGGACTAGATCTATCTTGCAATCATAGGGCCTATGTGGTGGAAGTTTATCTGCTTCTTTTTCACAAAAAACATCCCGATAAGCAATATATTGTGACGGAATCTCACTTTCATTCCCCATCAACTTCCCTTCCACCTCTGTTCCCATTACTTCCACCGAGATTTTTCCGTTTTGCCCCAAACAATGTGTTATACAATAGATCGAACCAAAAACCAAAGACCTTTGATGCCAGGCAATCACCGGATTGTGACAATTGAGCCAACTCATGCCCAGCACCATCGGGTGCCCAGCTAGTTTGGTCACATGAAATGCCCTGGTCTCTGAGTGATGACCAATATCCATTCTCATTGGTGGAGTCTCGTAAGTCACTTCTCCTGACAGTAGCGGTCTGCCGTCGATTGTTTTCACTCGCAGTGGGAAATTCAAAGGTAACAAAGCGATTTTGTGTTCCTGTACCAATTTCTGGTCTATGAAATCTGCTGACGCTCCTGAGTCTAACAGCGCCTCTACCTGGACCCCGTGTCCATTGGGTAGTTGTAGTTGCACCTTCACCGTTAGCCCTGGGATAGGTGGTTCCGCGTGAGAGCCTTCTATTGCTTCTCCACCCGGCTGCAAGCTCCCATTTCCAGCCGGGGACATTCGTTTCCCTGATGCAATTCCTTTGGGCCATCGTCTCCTCCCATGTCTACTCCAGACAGAGATTCCCATCCTTTACGATTGTGACATTGTCGTGCTAGATGCAGATGAAGCAACGTCTCATGTCTCTTCCTCTCCCTGCATTTCCTCTTCCCATGGAAGAGGTAGTAACTGGGAGGGGTCTGGCTGCTCCCAATTCCATGGGCTCTGGCCGCTCTCGTCCTGGCACATTGCCCGCTCTGCTCTCTGTACTTTCGATAATATTGTTTTCGCGCCACCGTGGTCTCCATTGTTCCTTCTTTTCACTAGCCCTCCGTTCCACGCATAGGCTCAATTGCAGGCACATTCGGACCAGAGAGTCCAAGGAACTAGGTTCTGGCATGTGGGCCAATTGGTCTAAAATCTCATTATTCAGTCCTTCCCTAAAAAGGGCTGCAACTGTTGGGGAATTCAGATCCCATGGAACTGGGCCTTGGGGTGGGGTAGCTGTGCTGGAGCTGCTGGCCTCACTGCTGTCGCTGCCTGGAATAGAAAAGAAAAAATATTCTTATTTTTTCATTTATTATTCATGCATTATCACATTGATAACCCATCTTTCCTGTAAGGGTCTTAAGGTGGCTTATGCTATTCTCCCCTCCTCATCCCATCCTCACAACAGATCTGTGAGGTAGGTTAGGCCAAGAGGCAGTGAGTGCCCAAGATTGCCCATTAAATTCCATGGGGGGATTTGAACCCTGGCCCCCCAGTCCTAGTCCAGCAGTCTAGCTTGGGTTGCCAACCCTTTTGAACCGATAGGCACACCTGCAAACCTGAGAGACTACAGTGGGCACTACACCATAACGAAAAAGCACAGAAGTAAACAGAAATTGTTCTCTCCTTCAAAACGGATGTCCCTGAACCCTTCTTGAATCCTCCCTCCCCTGAGAGCCAGATTCTCTCTGGCCTCACAGTTCCTCATGAAAACAGGTCATCTCTCACCTTGCAAATCACGGCGGGTGGCAACCATCTCCTGGTCGATGGGATGAACATAGATGACTCTTAATTTCACTGGTATTACCTTCTCATCCTTCATAACCATCACTTCCACTGCCTCTCTCTCCTTCTTGTAGACCAGGGGATGGATTTTGAGGGTGTGACAACAGGAGGCCAGAAGCCTGCGCAGCTTCTGAAACCTGAGGAAGAACAGGGAGACGGTCATAAAATGGATTCTAGTTACATCCTTCATGCTCTCTATCTCTGCACTGAATTTGGGGCACCTGGCAGCTGAATTTGCTGTCAGAACTCTAATGGAGGGGGGCATCTTGTCAAAAGACCTTCCAATACTGGGAGATGCTCTTCTTGTGATGATGCCAACAAGGGAGAAGCAAGCCATTTCCCTCAAAGCATCTGTGGTGGTCCTGAGGACAATCTTTGAAAATTAATCTAACCATGACATAGTTCCCCATGTTTCTAAATCTTGAGGGATGGTGAAAGAAGCAGAATGCAGAAGGAACTAGGAATCCTACTTACACTTGAGACGAAGAGAGTCTCTGAATTCTCTCCCGCAACATCTTGCTCTGCTCTCCCTCACTTGCTCTCCTCAAATGGTTGCTCTTCCCAAAGTCCTCAGCCAAGTCACTCAGCAGGGGGACGTGTCACAATGGAGAACATGACACCGTTACTTTACCTACCTGGCTTAACAATGGGCATTGTTCCCCTTAATATTCATTTTTCAAATATATCTGTCAGTGAGTTAGGTGGTTTTATTCCATTTATTTAGAAAATATCTAGACAAACAGCTTTCTTTAGGCTGCAAGAAAGTGAAATATTATGAGTTTGTGGGTGCCAGACTCCCCTGTCCAATTCATTTCAGACTCAACTGTGTCATGAGTTTCTGGTTGCCAGCCACCGAACCCTGGATTCAGCAAATGTTAAAATATATGCCAGGCCAGTTTTGTGATGAGGAAATCACCTGGAGTGATAGGAGAACAAAAGGTGACGAGCCATTAGGGAAGCCGAAAAGAGGGGGATCCGGGTTCCTCCCTCAACTCACTTAGAAGACCAAGGTACAATTTGAAGGAGAGTTTTATGGTTGGCCATGGTGTGACCTAGAAGGGGGCGGGGGACAGGGTTGCAGGCTGCTAAAGACAAGAAAGCTGGGGAAAGGGCCAGAACACGATAGTAGATTTTTGTCTGGGCTAAGAAAGAGTGCAATGCTTCAAGCCCTTCCATCACATGCTCAGGTTGTATATATGTGTTAGTAAACCATATTTCAAAGACACCACAGTCTCAGCTGTGCCTCATTTCCAAAAGGAAACACATCCCCTGAGTAAGGACCTGGAACCCCCGGAATCTCACAGCACTCAGAGATGGGGCTGGTGTGCAACGGTACATTCGTTTTATTTATGCTTACATTTTCCTACAAAGTACATAAAAATCTGAGTGTTACATCTGACAATGTTCTACTAACAGGTAACCCATTAAAATCGAAGGATCTAAGAAACTCATGTCCATTAATTTCAATAGGATTACCCTGATTATTTTAAAATACAGGTAACTCACATTGTGCACTTATTTTAGATTCTAGATGATCGCAGCTTTGCGTGGGTTGGTGGAGAATAAATAAATGGAGAGCAGAGGAAGCCCACTCTCCATTTATTTAATCCCCAAAATTGTGATCGCCTCAAAATGTTTGCAGGTGCAAACAGGATTTGTGGCCTAGCTATGGTGGTCAATGCAAGTGCAGCAGATATAATGTCCAAATGGATCTCCATTCTGCATAAATGCTGATAGACTAGGCATTCAAATTACAGAACATGCAGACTGCTATCCACTCTGTGATTTCAATTCCAACACCCAGCCCACTTTGTTTAAACAACTAGGAATTACAGTGGTACCTCTGGTTATGAATGCTTCTGGTTACAAACGCATCAGGTTATGAACGCTTCAGGTTACGAGCTCCGCAAACCTGAAGTAGCTGCTCCTGGTTTCAAATTTTGCCCCAGGATGTGAACGGAAATCGCGCACCAGAGGTGCATGTACAGCAGGAGGCCCCATTAGCGAAAGTGCGCCTTAGGATAAGAATGGTTTCAGCTTAAAAACGGACCTCCAGAATGAATAAAGTTTGGAACCAGAGGTACCACTGTAGAAATAAACACCCTATGACCCACTTGGCAAGAATCATGGGTTTGCTAGGAGTAGTAATGCATGTTTACAAGTTACTCAGTGATCCATACTATGCGGATTTTCTCCACAGCCACACTTTACCAAATTGTTCACAAGTGGCCAAACACAGTAATTAAATTATGGAGGTCATCTCAAAAGGTCACAGCTTAAAAGCTTTATTCCTACTTAGGCTGTACTAAACATAAACAATAAGAGCTATGCCAAGCTGTTGGTCTATCAACATCCTTGCTAAAAGACTTGTTGAAGGCTAAAACAAATTACCTACGTACATAATTGCCACCTTGCCAACAAGTGTGGGGTTCTTGTATATTCCACTGCAGGGAGAAACAGCTGCAATTCTGAATTCACTGAGTTTCACCTCTGAGCAAAATATGATCAAAATGAAAGGAGCCACAACCCAGGACTTTTGGTATGAGCACTGTGACACATCACTCCAACACTGGAGTCAGAAAGAAAAAAAAATCAAACTGCTTGATCTCTACCAGAAAGCAAACTCTTTAAAAACGCAGGCATTCTAGGCCAAATGGGAGGCTTCAAATAATGTAACACTTTATCTAGTGAAAGATTTATCTGTTAGGCAGCACTCAGTCCCCTTGAAAGATTCCAATTATTTATTTAAAGCCACCACCAAAATCCTTTTGCAGCCACAACCTCACAATGCAATTATCTGTCACAGAATTTTGAGGCTAGAAAACCAACATGGCCCATTCAGTGGCCAACAATCTTAGCACAGTTGAAACAAAACATCCCAGGGAAGAAGAAATACTAATGAAAAAAGCTGTGATGCCTCATCATTTCATTCATTCATTCATTCATTCATTCATTCATATACCACTTACTATCCCAAGGGTCTCAAAGCAGTTTATACTCATCTGTATCCACAGAAGATGGTATCTCTTACCTCATATTGGTCAGATATATATCACTACACCCTCTGGAAAACATAGAACAGAAGAATCTTTATTAGGCAGTTTCCATCTATGTCTAGATAAAAAAGGTAAAAGGACCCCTGAATGGTTAAGTCGAGTCAAAGGTGACTATGGGGTTGCAGCGCTTATCTCACTTTCAGGCCGAGGGAGACATCGTTTGTCCAAAGACAGCTTTCCAGCTCATGTGGCCAGCAGGACCAAACAGCTTCTGGCACATTGGGACACCATGTTGGAAACCAGAGCGCACGGAAATGCCGTTTACCTTCCCACCGCAGCGGTACCTATTTATCTACTTGCACAGGCGTGCTTTCGAACTGCTAGGTTGGACCCTGTATACCATACCTTCCAACATGTCAAGGTGAAAAACTGGAACACATGTCCAGTGCCGGGGCAACTCCCAGAAAGATGTGCCTTTTCAGGGTCACGTTGGCACCAAAAAATGGGGGGGATCACAGACCCCCCAAACCCCTTTTTCTGGGACAAGATAATGATGCCCAAAATGGGTGCTGTGCTCTCACATGAAAAAACAGGATGCCCTGATGTAAATGGGACAATTGAGGGTTTTGGTATAGTGACACCCTGGGCTCCATTTCTTGGGTATGCTGGTGAGTGAGAAAGAGACTGTCTATGCTTGTGGAGAGTTGCTTTCTGTCTCATAAAGGCTAGTTTTTGTGATATACAAATGACACGAGAAAACTTGGTATACTTGTTTGTACAACATTATTCTTGTTTATAAAACCCAATAAATAAAAAACCCAGTTCTAATTCAAATCTCAATTATGTATATCCAAATCCATTTTTCTTTTTATCATTTTTAAACATTTCGTTAATTTGACAATAATGCAACCACTCATTCACGAAACCTTTAACTTCCTCATAAGGTTTTAATTTCCATTGGTTATCCATCTCCTTCACTATTTGTTGATAGGTGGCCCAATTTTACCAATTCCTGGCCCACCTTGCTGCGAGAAAAGGCTTGGTACCAACTGGGAGAAGTACAGCCAGTCAACTGGACAGGCCTATGGTTTATACTGGGGTGTCAGATAAACTCTGACCAATTAATGGTGCCATGTTTCAAAACTCATGCTTAATTCTCTGTGGTTAGCTAAGGGTGCTGGGAAATGAGGGGGAAACTACAGTTCCCAAGATTCTTAGGGGGAAGTTATGCCCCGTGTACTTTAACTGTGTGCTGGGTGTGGATCTGCCCTCCCACATCTAACGCCTCTTCTTTGGCTTTTCAATGCATTCAGTTGATGTGGTGAGAAAAACAGAGGTTACCAGTCTTCCATTCACGATGACACTTTTCCACCAAAGATTCAGTCAAAGCCACAAATTAGTTACACATTCCTTTCAGGGGAGGGAGGGAGAGAGACTTTGCATAGGTTCTATGATTGATTCTATGATTCTAGGTAAGATAAAAAGTGTCATGTTGAGATCCATGTTGCCAAACACAAAATCCCCTCTGCATACATAGCAGGAAACCCAGCTAGCAAATTACATTGCAGAAAAAGCCAAGGGTCTGCCATTATTTTGGGAAGAGGAGAGGGGAGAAGTAGATAAATATCACCTCCTTTTCTTAGTCCTCTACACAGACACACACAGACACACCACAAAAAGAAGACTGTCTTAATTCCTCTGAGAGCTTTACTCCTCCATCCCACCCTGGAATGAATGACAGTTCTTCATTTGTAGGGAAAATCATAGAATCATAGAGTTGGAAGAGACCACAAGGGCCATCAAGTCCAACCCCCTGCCAAGCAGGAAACACCATCAGAGCACTCCTGACATACGGTTGTCAAGCCTCTGCTTAAAGACCTCCAAAGAAGGAGACTCCACCACACACCTTGGCAGCAAATTCCACTGTCGAACAGCTCTTACTGTCAGGAAGTTCTTCCTAATGTTTAGGTGGAATCTTCTTTCTTGTAGTTTGGATCCATTGCTGCATGTCCGCTTCTCTGGAGCAGCAGAAAACAACCTTTCTCCCTCCTCTATGTGACATCCTTTTATATATTTGAACATGGCTATCATATCACCCCTTAACCTCCTCTTCTCCAGGCTAAACATGCCCAGCTCCCTTAGCCGTTCCTCATAAGGCATCGTTGCCAGGCCTTTGACCATTTTGGTTGCCCTCCTCTGGACACCTTCCAGTTTGTCAGTGTCCTTCTTGAACTGTGGTGCCCAGAACTGGACACAGTACTCCAGGTGAGGTCTGACCAGAGCAGAATACAGTGGCACTATAACTTCCCTTGATCTAGATGCTATACTCCTATTGATGCAGCCCAGAATTGCATTGGCTTTTTTAGCTGCCGCGTCACACTGTTGGCTCATGTCAAGTTTGTGGTCAACCAAGACTCCTAGATCCTTTTCACATGCACTGCTCTCAAGCCAGGTGTCACCCATCTTGTATTTGTGCCTCTCATTTTTTTTTGCCCAAGTGCAATACTTTACATTTCTCCCTGTTAAAATTCATCTTGTTTGTTTTGGCCCAGTTCTCTAATCTGTCAAGGTCGTTTTGAAGTGTGATCCTGTCTTCTGGGGTGTTAGCCACCCCTCCCAGTTTGGTGTCATCTGCAAATTTGATCAGGATGCCCTTGAGTCCATCATCCAAGTCGTTGATAAAGATGTTGAATAAGACCGGGCCCAAGACAGAACCCTGTGGCACCCCACTAGTCACTCTTCTCCAGGATGAAGAGGAACCATTGATGAGCACCCTTTGGGTTCAGTCAGTCAGCCAGTTACAAAACCACTGAGTGGTAGCATAGTCAAGACCGCATTTTACCAGCTTCTTTACAAGAATATCATGGGGCACCTTGTCAAATGCCTTGCTGAAATCAAGGTAGGCTACATCCACTGTGTTCCCTTCATCTACCAGGCTTGTAATTCTGTCAAAAAACGAGATCAGGTTCGTCTGACATGACTTATTTTTCAGAAATCCATGCTGACTATTGGTGATCACAGCATTCCTTTCTAGGTGCTCACAGACTGTTTGCTTAATGATCTGCTCCAGAATCTTCCCTGGTATTGATGTCAGAATGACTGGGCGGTAATTATTTGGGTCCTCTCTTTTCCCCTTTTTGAAAACAGGGACAACATTTGCCCTCCTCCAGTCTGCCGGGACTTCGCCTGTTCTCCAGGAATTCTCAAAGATGACTGCCAGTGGTTCTGAGATCACATCTGCCAGTTCTTTTAATACTCTTGGATGCAGTTCATCTGGCCCTGGAGACTTGAATACATCTAAACTAGCCAAGTATTCTTGTACTATCTCCTTAGTTATTCTGGGCTGTGTTTCCTCTGCTGAATCATTTGCTCCAAATTCTTCAGGTCGGGCATTGTTTTCTTTATCGGAGAAGACTGAGGCAAAGAAGGCATTGAGGAGCTCAGCCCTTTCTGTGTCCCCTGTTTGCATTTCACCATCTTCTCCTCTGAGTGACCCCACTGCTTCTTTGTTCTTCCTTTTGCTACGAACATACCCATAAAAGCCTTTTTTGTTGCTTTTAACCTCTCTAGCAAGCCTGAGTTCATTCTGTGCTTTAGCTTTTCTGACTTTGTGTCTACACGTGCTGGCTATTTGTTTGAATTCCTCTTTGGTGGTTTCCCCCCTTTTCCATTTTTTGTACACATCCTTTTTAAATCTTAACTCAGTTAAAAGTTCTTTAGATAGCCACCCTGGCTTCTTTAGGCACCTTCCATGTTTCCGTCTCATTGGTATTGCCTGAAGTTGTGCTTTTACTATCTCCCTCTTAACAAACTCCCAGCCATCATGAACTCCCTTTCCTTTTAGTATTACTGTCCATGGGATCTCACCCAGCACTTCCCTAAGTTTTATGAAGTCGGCTTTCTTAAAGAGCCAGTGTGGTGTAGTGGTTAAGAGCGGTAGTCACGTAATCTGGGGAACCGGGTTCGCGTCTCCGCTCCTCCACATGCAGCTGCTGGGTGACCTTGGGCCAGTGTTTGTTGGGGGGGAGGAAGGGAAAGGAGAATGTTAGCCGCTTTGAGACTCCTGAAGGCGAGTGAAAGGCGGGATATCAAGTCCAAACTCTTCTTCTTCTTCTTCTTCTTCTTCTTCTTCTTCTTCTTCTTAAAGTCAAGAACTTGAGTCCTAGTATGCTTGGCTGCTTCTTTCCGCTGTATAGTAAACTTCAGAAGAGCATGATCACTTGCGCCTAATGATCCTTCCACTTCTACCCCACTAACCAGGTCATCAGCATTGGTTAGGACCAGATCTAAAATGGCTGTTCCTCTTGTTGCTTCTCCTACTTTCTGGACAATGAAGTTGTCTGCAAGGCCAGTGAGGAATCGGTTTGACCTTATGCTCTTGGCTGAGTTTGACATCCAACAAATATCCGGGTAATTGAAGTCCCCCATTACTACTATCTCCCTTCCCTTTGCATGCTTGGCCATCTGTTCCAGGAAGGCATCATCTATGTCCTCTGTTTGGCTTGGGGATCTATAGTAAACTCCCACAATGAGGTCACTGTTATTCTTCTCTCCCTTAATTTTGACCCAAATGCTGTCACTTAAAGGATACACCTGGGGATACCATTTACATAGGCATAGGAGCCAACTTTCAGGGGCCAAGGGGTATTCACCCCCCCCCAGGTGATGGACATTGTTATTAAAATGGTGTGCATGTGCCATGTCATTTGATTGATTATGCAGGGTGGGGCTTACCTGCCCCCCCAATATTTTATTCACATTGGCACCCTGAACATGGGGGCTAAATCTGTCCATTGCCACTAATAAAGGCTTTCCTCCCATGGCTAATAGCAGCTTGTGGGTGAGCGGTGTCACTGCCTTGCTCTGAGGGAGAAAGGGTGGCTCCCCCCCCATAGAAACTGCTTACATTTTGTGCATGTTGACGGGATGGAATGCATTTCATAACAACCAAAAGTAAATAAAGCTATTGAAATGGACTCACAGTGATTTAAATTCCAATGCCATCTTGGCATAACTTTGTTCTGCTCTCCCAGCATAAGTGATACATCTTGGATAATATGCCTCACATGCAATGTCAGTACTGTATCTACCTTGATTATAATCCTGTATCCCTCCACCCTGCAAAGAATAGATCAGAAAAACATTGTTGTTCAGTCTTATAGTAAAGCAACTGCTGCTGTTATCAATTCTCTTAATAACATGTTGAAAATGAGAATTAAAGGCTTGCTCCATTTCTGCCTTCCCACCTGGATTTTATTTCAAAGGCAAGCTGCTGCTTATTAAAGCTCAGGCAAGTCACAATCCTTGAAATGAAAATCGTTTAGAGGATTGTGGGTTCTGGGCTAGTCTCACTTTCCACCATCCACACATTCAGAGCATATCGGAACAGGCTCTATGTGGGTAGCAATAGGTGTGCATCAAATTCCTCCACGTGAGAAACTGCGCTATGGCTCCTCATTTGGAGCAGCTCTAAGGGCATCGGTGGAGAGCACCTTGAAGAAGGTTGGGGGGAAATTGTTAAGTAAATGCATACAGAGCAGCATAGCAAACAGTTTTCAATGAGAAATATGTATTGAACCCTGCTTGATAATTTAATATGCTCAGTAAGTCTACAATTGATATAACAACTAATTTTACAGCAGTACAAATTTAGGAAAATAATTTTTTCCATCGCAAAAAGGGAACTTTGCCCCCCCCCACCATAAAGTTCTACAGCTTGTCAAAAGACTGTCCATGATCCAGCCTGTCTCCCACCTTCCCCATCTCTCTGTTTTAGAAAGCAGGCAGCTCAGGCACACATCCTGTTATGTTACATCATCTGCCGTTTCTAGATCTGATCTGGCATTTGGCAGTCATCTCAAAATAACTACCTGGTCAGCCAGTCCAGGGTTCTGTGGCTATTTATATGCTCTGACAATTTACATAACCATGTTTATTCTATCAGTGTACCAAAAGTTAAGGAAACAGCTTGCAGTAATGAAGTACCAGCTTCCGTTATTTGTACATTCAATGTGCCACTTCTAAGGACCAGTTCACACATTAATTTCTGATCAGGATTGCAAAAGTAATGAAAATGCAATGGGGAGAAGAGCTGCGTGTTGAATACCTTTCAATACACATAATTGTTGTGGGAGTTGATCTAGATGACCCCTGGGGTCCCTTCCAACTCTACAATTCTATGATTTTATGATTCTATGATTTCTGAAGAGCAACGGGCATGGCTGGATTAAGACTTTTAGAGACCTTAAGCACCAAAAAGATTAGGGTGTCTCCTATAAAGGTAAAGGTACCCCTGCCCGTACGGGCCAGTCTTGACAGACTCTAGGGTTGTGCGCCCATCTCACTCAAGAGGCCGGGGGCCAGCGCTGTCCGGAGACACTTCCGGGTCACGTGGCCAGCGTGACATCGCTGCTCTGGCGAGCCAGAGCCGCACACGGAAACGCCGTTTACCTTCCCGCTAGTAAGCGGTCCCTATTTATCTACTTGCACCCGGGGGTGCTTTCGAACTGCTAGGTTGGCAGGCGCTGGGACCGAACAGCGGGAGCGCACCCCGCCGCGGGGATTCGAACCGCCGACCTTTTGATCGGCAAGCCCTAGGCACTGAGGCTTTAACCCACAACGCCACCCGCGTCCCTGTGTCTCCTATACACAATTCAAAATAGAAAAAATACTAAACTCTATTGCAAGAAGACCAAACCTCTCAATTCTTAAGGAAATCAGCCCTGAGTGCTCACTGGAAGGACAGAACCTGAAGCTGAGGCTCCAAGACTTTGGCCACCTCATGAGAAGAGAAGACTCCCTGGAAAAGACCCTGATGCTGGGAAAGATGGAGGGCACAGAGGACGAGAGGGTGGGACAGTGTTCTTGAAGCGACCAGCATGAGTTTGACCAAACTGTGGGAGGCAGTGGAAGACAGGAGTGCCCTGTCTGGTCCGTGGGGTCACAAAGAATCGGACCTGACTAAACGACTAAACAACAACAAACTTAAAAAAATATTTTTTTGAAATGACACAAAACTTGCATGTATGCTGAAATTAAAATAGCTTTTTTCTATATTTTCCAATTGCTACATTCTGGATAAATTCTGGATCAGCTGACTCATGAAAGCATGTAGCAATTGCTACATTCTGGATAAATTCTGGATCAGCTGAACATGAAAGCATGTTCACTTCCATACACAATAGAGAAAGTGAATCAAGTCTGTCCAGATACATTGTATTTTTTTGATGTGGTTTATTTATTGCTTATGACTTTTGTAATTATGTAAATCTTGTTATGCTGCAAGCCGCCTTGAGCATTGTTTTTTTAACTGTGGAAAGGCGGCATACAAATAAAAATGATGATGATGATGATTGTTGTTCTCTGAGTTATTTTTTAAATCATCCTTTTCAGCTGAGAAAAATACATTCTGTGGAGCAGTTAGTAATCATCAATATTAGAAAAACACAAGATGCGATCCAGGGGTGCCAACTCCCAGATGCCCAAACCTTTTGGCCCCCCCAATGTTAACAAAAAACCCAGGAGCCATCAACACAGCTTCCCTCCTCCTGCCGCAGAGGGGAAGGAGGCAGAAAGCGGCTCTGCTCCCTGGCTCCTCTGATGTGCTGACGCAAAGCCAGGATGTCGCACATGCAATGCCATGCACAACGTTGCCCCCCCCCCCACATCTTCCTCACAAGTTGGTGCCTCTGGTGGAATCTCTGCATTTGGAAATACACATTGTATTCTGTCTTCCATGACTGGGTCATGAAGATTGATGTGACTGAATTTCACTTTCCTCATTTCATTAAGCTTTGCACACATATAACAGTGGAACTGCTCCACAGAGAGTCATGCTCACGTCAACTGAGCCAACTAGCTTTTGGGAACCTTGTGGATACTGCTCATCAGATGTCCATATCATTTAGAAAATAAAATCTACTTGATACTTGTTTGTACACTTCACCTCTCCTCTTCACATTAGCTTCAAGTGCATTAATTAGAGCTTAGCAAATAGATGCACAAGACTTGTTCCTAAAATTCATTGCTGTTTCTTGGAGAGCTTAACTTGTGTGGTGAAAGCACTGTAAAACTTCATTCAGCATTGTCAACATGGATAGACTCTCTAGTTCTTTCATCTTGTTTGCAATATTTTTTGCCTTCTGTGATTCATCTTCAGTTGTACTTTCTAAGTTATCCACATTCTTTGAATAGTACTCCAGAACTGCATTTGTTGCCACTGCATGTGCCTCCCAGTGAATACTGGAAACAGATTTCAACACCCGATCATTCATTGCCCAAATAGGCTTTTAAGGCTTGAGCCAGAGAGATGTCTAAAGTAACTGACTGGCTGAGGGAACCATCAGCAGCAATGGGGCCAACAAGATTGAGAGAATGTGCAGAATATGGGAGGACACCACCTGGTTTTGCTGGAGATAAGGAATAAAAAGAGAACAGAGATGAGGGGGAAGAGTGTCTGGTTTTTTTTTAAAAAATGTCATATTCTCTCTCTCTTTTATTATAAAAAAGATATTACTTTGTAGTAGTTGCTGCCCTTGCTTTGCTGGTGCCTTCTTATTTCTACTGTTAGAACTAATCCTGTTCCATTTTGCTGTGAAACGAGTCACACTTCAGGGTATAATATCCGTAATGAAGTGAAACAATGTTGTGGCCCTTCATTTCAGTGAGCATCTAGGGATGCAGCCTGCTTGCTCTGTGCTACTTCTTCACCCTTTGAAAACACAACTTTCTAAATGCTCGGACGAGATCATACATCACCATGGCAAACGCATGTACTTCAGGGGGGAAATCCCCAAAATTTTGATAGTTCCTTCTTTGTCCTGCAAGAAGACTAGCAGCCACGTGGTACACATGGTTTGGCTGGAAATCTGCTTTGCAAAAATTCAAAGAAGTCCAGATTTTGAAACATAGCTGCGTTTCAGTTTGTGTATTGTTCCAGGAACTGCAAAGTAGAAAAATTCATATTAAAATCCGAAATGAACCAAACACAATATCTCTGTCACTCCCCGCCCCCATCCTTAGTTGAGGGAAGCAAAGCCCCTGAAAATTTGTTTTGAAAAGTATCACATCCCATATTGTGCTAATTTCCTCTTCTGATGTAGTCTTCCATGGAAGCAAGAGGCCATTGTCCTTGGTAACGTTTATCAGCAACTTAACAGGAAAGAACATATATACAGGGTGAGTCCTTTAAAAGAGGCCCCGTGGATACAGAGTACACATGTTCCACAGGGCCTCTTTTAAAAGACTCACCATTAAAATGTTGGCAGAAGTATGATTTCAAAACACTGGGCTGAGTAGGCTAGGAAATTATGTTTGTGAAATATCTCTCCATCATCTTGCAGACAATTTTCTCTATATTAAGGACTCAGAATCTGCTGTGCCGCCACTCTGGCATGTGAAAGTTGAAGGCATCAGAAAGGAGGTTGGGGGCGGGGTGGGCTGGGGGTGGCAGGGCAGGAAACCAAAATTTCCAGCATTTCGGAAATCTCTTGGGAAAAGCAGTGAAACCAGGAAGTGAGTCAGAGACTCTTCTAGAAGCCAGTCCTTGGCACGTTTTCAAAATATCTAATTTGGCACTGTTAACTTGCATGTGAACTATAATTTGTTTCACCTATAATGGGATCTACTCAGCCAATTTGCGATTGCGGTGTCTATTTGGAACCCTAGTGGGTGCTTTGAGTGTTCCAGAGTGGGGATTCTCCCTCTGATATGTTTTGATTAGGGTTGCTAATCAACTGCCTGTGGTTTTATATCCTGTGAAATAGTGTTCAAACAGGTAAACAGGATCTGGGTTTGAAAAACTGTTCAACTACAGGGGCAGACCCCACTGTTGTTTTCAAGCCACCTGTGGTTCACTGTGGTTCTGTACATTGCCTGTCAGATTCGTACAGGCTCTCCTCCCTATGACCCTCTTTCCAGGATCTGCCCTTATGTTGATGTTGACTTTTCATGCTCTGCTCCTCCCAGTTTGTGTTGGTTTTGATTTCTTCTGGGTGTTCCTTCCAAGCCCTTGCCCTGTTTAGGGGACCAGCTGTAACGGCGCTGTGCAGCACGGAAGGTCCAGAGTGAGGAATTCAGTCTTTATTGTCAAAGGTACACTTACAAGACAGGGAAAGGCTTTCAGCTACCTCTTCTTCACGCTCTGATCCTGCAGCTTCTGCTGCCTCTGCCTCTTGTCTCCTGGTTGTTACAGGCTCCCCCAGATCACGGATCCCTTCTTCCAAGTCAGTCTCCACCCCCCCTCTCCTTATGCCCACTCCTCAGTGCCTAGCCCCCACTTCTCAATGTCCAGCCAGACACCAATATTTCCCCCCCCTTTTCTTAAAATGTCAGTACATTTAATTTTGATGCTTGTTGCATATAACCCTGGGATTCAGTAGCAGCTTTGGAGTGTGTGCTGGGGTAAGTGAAATCTCTGACAAAGTCAGAAACCTATTTATTTCCTCAAGCCTGCCTGGGGCCACCCCAGTGAGAACACTCAGATTCTGCTCAGGAGGCCAAAAGCCTAGACTTTAAGCTGGAAACCCAAATTCACAGCTCCACACCGCCCACATCAACCCAAGGCCCTTCACATTCATATTTGGGGCTTTTTTTGTTAATGTTTACTGTTTTGCACTGTTTGACATGCACATTTGACAGCATTTGATAGCCTGTGACAATTGATATTTGACACCTGCCAGAAGCAAAACAATTAAGAGATGTCAGGAAACGCATAGCAAAGCCATTAGAGATGAATCCTGCGGTAAAATCTCACATTCAGAATTCAGATGGTAAATGTCACATTTGACCTCGTTACTTTAGTCAATTTTGAATAAGTACAGCTATCCATTTTTCTTCAATCCATGGCTGTACCTGATTTCAAGATGGGTGTTTTCTAACCGAGGCTTCACGCTGCTGCCAGGAGGTCATGGCTGCATCTTGCACACATGCTTTATAGTATCCGTTTACTAGGACACTGCATTCTGCAGTCATTCAGAATGTGATTTCTCTTTACTAATGGAACGCCCTTATAGTCTAGCAAAATATGTTTTGTCCACTTCACCCTCTACTTCTTCTGGACCCTCACCACCCATAAGGAAAAGCTGTGAGTGTCCATCTAGGTTTGTAAAAAATTGAGAAAGCAACAACACTTCTTGGCTGGGGTGAAAAGCATGCCACAATGACAATATCTAGACCTTTTCTGTAATGCCTCAGGCATCTTGGGTCAGTGGAAAAACCCAACAAGTATGGTTCACGCATCTCACTGAACTCTTCTAGGCTGTAAATAGAAATGGAAACACTATGCAGGGCCCAAAGGAATTTCAGACAGAGATGGACTCCTTCCCAAAGTAGCACTGAGTTAAGGGGGAATTGAGGATAGCAGCAAACTACTACCATACTGCTGTTTTATGAGAGCTTTTTGTGCTGCCTGGTCTACATTCAAAACATCTTCTGATATTTTTTGGAATATAAAAAAGATATGACTTTGTGAAGCGCCAAGAGATCCATGTCACTAGAAAGAACTCTGTAAGATGCCATAGTTCATTTATTGCTAGAAATTTCTCTTGGCAGCACCCTTTCCTGGACTGTAAGTGCTCAAGGTACAGTTTATTCTAAAAACAGTCTCAAAGCCTCGCCAACCTTGTCCATCATCTGCCAACTAGCTAAGCTGTCCTGTGTTTTATTGTCAGTCCCTCTTTTTTATTTCAAATCAGTACAGACCCATGCAAAAGTGTTTTTATACTTGTGAAGTTTTCTCATTTTGAAATACTTCTCTCTCAGCACCAGTTGCTTCTTGTATGCCGATACGTGCAGTTTATTCTGTTGCTTCCAGAATATTCAAGAAGAAAACAGGAGGGAGGACAGGAAGGAAGGAAGGAAGGAAGGAAGGGCAGGGGTTAATGATAGAATCATAGAGTTGTAGAGTTTGAAGGGACCTCAAATGTCATCTAGTCCAACCCCTCGCAGTGCGGGAATCGCACTGTGATAAGAACATGCAAAAGTGCATAGCTCAATTCACATTTTCCATCATAGTGGGGCCCTATGCGCCAGCTCTAGACAGCATTAAACATCAAAACCTCAGAAAGTCTTCAAGATTCCTTTTGGATCCTCAAGGGTTTTGAGCAATTTCTAAATGTTCCTTTGTTCCCACAGTGGCAAAACTATTCCAGCTTTGTTATCCAAGAGGCACACAGTCAGAGAAGGAAAATTCCAGTTACAGTAGTATTTAAAAATGGATTCAACTGTCAGCATAGCTGAATAAATATCCACACAAGGCTTCTCTTTTCTCCCCCAATCAGGACACGTCCAAAAGAACTTTTGCTGAGGCTCAGGCCTCATTTGCAGTATACATTTAAAGCCACTTTAAACAGTCATGGTTATCCCCAAAGAATTCTGTGAACTGTAGTTTCTGAAGTGTGCTGAGAGTCGTTAGGAGACCCCTATTCCCCTGGCATCACTACAGTTCCAGAGTGATTTAACAACCAATCCCTCTTTCCAGGGGGACTCTGGGAATCGTAGCGCAGTTGGGAGACCACAGGTCTCCTAGCAACTCTCAGCACCCTGAACACCCTGAAGTGTGTTAAATTTGGTTCATCCTACAGAGGAGCTGTTTTCTTTATTATTTCCCTTTTTCAAACCAACCAACCAGACGTGCAAGGGGAGAAACAATAGGTTAGGCTTCCCTGGCTAGAAAACCTATTGTGCTTTGCTTAAAAACTACTTGCATAATACTACGAGGGATGCATAATAGTCCTGACAGGAGTTGGTTTTGTTTCGTTTGCACTAGGAATTAGAATAATGATTTTTAAAGATATGCTTATTTGCAGCGCTTGTAATAGCCCATAACGGGATGAATCTCATCTATCAGCGAAAAACTGTATTGGCCCCAAAACAAGCTGCACTTTTAAAATTCAAGGCTTATTTGCGGGTGCGGCCTGCCTCCGGGCACTACCGCTCTGGACGGGGGACGGCCGGTGCTCGGCTCTGAGCGTGCTGCATGCCCACCTCCTGGCTCTACCGCCTCCCGGCACTCCTGGCACTCCCTCCCCAAGCCGGCTTGGGAGTTGCGGGTGGCAGCACGCCATTGTCCCGCACCCCCAATGACCCTCCTGGGCAGCTGTTTCAGCAGTGATACCGTAAGGTTGCAAATATAAGCTGCACTTTAACTTTTCACAATCAGAATTTGAAGGGAAAAAAGTGTGGCTTATATTCGGGCCAATGTGGTAATATTGTTCTCTGACTGTGGTATAAATCAATTAGTGGAGTGTTGGCCTTCCATCTAAGAGGAAGTGAGTTTCATGGGGCCAATTCCATTCCTTCATGTTTTATTTTTGAAATCTGATTGATTAAAACAACAACAACAGGGTGAGTGCATATTGCTACTGGAAACATCCATACATAAATACGGATTAAAGAACATGAATGGGGTACTGATGTTCTCATGTTAAAAAATACAGTACTGTACTGGGAGTTTTAAGAATGATCTATGATGATACTACTAGATATAAATACTTAACATTTTTATAGTGCTTTCAAATTGATTCACATGCATTATCTAGTTGTAATCTTTACAAGGCAAGTCAGTGTTATTATCTCACATTTTGCAGTTTGCAGATGAGAGGGTTGAGGCTGAGAGAGAATTGCTCACCTGAGGCCACCAAGTGAGAATAAGGACTAAGAGGATAAAGCTGTAATTTCTTGTACTGCTGTCCTTGTCTGTACAGTATAGCTAAGGCAAACCACGGTTTAGTGTGAATACCCACACATGCTAGCTCACAGGCCACTGCTTTGCTCCTCTGTGGTTCAGTGTGGTGTGGCAGCAAAGACAAGGTTTGGCTTAGCATGTCATCAAAAATTGGGATCTTGGTTAAGATCTGTTCTTCTTAATCATAATCTGTAGGCCAAGGCTTGTTTTTAGCAATAGATAATAGACCAGCTGGCCCAAGACACTTTAGAACCTGCGACAAACCACAAAATGGTGCCCACCCCGGCCAGGAAAGAAGGGGCTAGTGAAAATCTACATCAGAACCAGGGGAGAAAAAACAACCTCGGGTTAAATTTGCTTCAAGCTGAACACGTTCGAGTTGCGCTCCGCAGCAACCTGGAAGTAAAGGAGCATGTTACTTCTGGGTTTTGCCGCTTGCACATGCGCAGACCCTCAAAATGACGTCACGCACATGTGCAGAAGCGGCAAAAAGCGGCGCAAGCGTGCGCAGACATGCCGTCGCTAGATACATTTACCTCTAGATGCGAACGGGGCTCCAGAATGGATCCCTTTCGTATCTAGAGGTACCACTGTACATTGAGAACAAGGGTGAGAGGAGACCAGCAGTGCCGCCTCCTCCATCCAAGAGGCAGCCAGCCCTGGTTGCAGATAAGGAGGAGACAGCTTACCCATGACCCTGAATTTGGATGGCACTTTGACTTGTCTGCCATGCTGTGCTAAGAAGCTAAAAGAGCCAGGGAGGAGCCCTGTGGGTACGAGCTCCTCCCCTGGAGCCAGCATGTTTGCGCAGTCCCAATAAGCATTGCTTTGGCTTCCCATGAAGTGCAAGCCAGCCTAGCATTATCCTCTCCACCCAGTGCAGACATGATATTCCTCTGTTTATTTCTCTTTCCTTTCACATGTCACCCATGCTTCTGCCAATGTAGCTTTTGTGTTAAGTTACCCATGAAATTGACATCCACAAAAATCTTCCATTCTAAATCAGGTAAGCAAACCTTTTGCTTATAAAGGCAATGTTATTCCCTGTTTAGATAATCTTAATTTAATTTGTACAGAAACAGTTTATTTTGTTGTTCTGGTCCCTCAAAGCAGTTTTAATGTGTCTCTGGAGCTTCTCTTCCAGAAGATCAGTAGTTAAAGTAACACATTTCTTTAATGATGGTGAACACACACACACATTCACACACAATGAGTTTTATTCAGAGTTAAACACATTTTAAGTCCTACTGACTTCGGTGGAGCATGAAGCACATACCCTATGTATTAGATTTTTATATTTTACAAACAGTAATAAATCATCATTTTGTTCAAAGAGTTTGTCTAGCCAGCTTCTTTAATATTATCAACAGTTCAGGAAATAGTCCCTGTTAAATTAAATAACATAGGGCCCTGCCTGCGGACTTATGCATATAATCTAAAAACTTGAAATAGGAATTAATCATTTTCAGAAATTTCCTATTCAGACCATTTTGAGGCTCAAGTTCTGGTCCAGCCATGATTTTTTCTGAGGCAGCAGTCCTATATGTGCTTACTTGGGAGGGAGTCCCAGTGGGGCTTACTTCTGAGTAGACCTGTCTGGAACTGCATTGTCATCTGCCTTGCCACTCACTTTCTGTGTCAGTGCAATCTGTCTTACACTACAGCTGCAAAATCTCCTGAAGCTCAGACTTGGGGGGGAGTGAAGGGCCACAGCCTGAGCCCTTCTAAGAACAGGAGGCAGAGCCTGAAGACCGTGGTGAGATCCCAAGCCCAGGACAGGATTTAGGCTGGATGAGGCCCTAAGCTCCTGAAGGTCATGGGGCCCTTTATATGTCTAGCTATCCTTTGTCAACAACAAATTGCCACTGTTTTTTTGTGTGTTGAATATATGCTATATGGTAATTTACGGACCTAATAGGTATCTAAAGCCATTTGCACATAACAAAATATGTAGTTTATCGAAGTAATCATTGAACTGAAATACAATTAAGAAGTATATTAATAGTGATTTTGGGGCCCCTCCAAGAAAGTGGGGCCCTAAGCTATAGCTTGTTCAGCTTATACATAAATCCGGCACTGGCCAAGCCTCTCTTTCTAGCTTATCTCCACGGCAGAATTATCTATTCCTTCATTTACTACAGTTGTGTCGCCCCTTTCCTCCTGCTCAAGGCAGCGTACATGGTCTCCTTGTGAGGTAGGTTACGTTGAGTGATAACAACTGGTCCAAGGTCACTACGTAAGTTTAGTAGTTGTACATTCCTTGTCAGATGGCCAGGAAACTCCTTACTCACATGGCAGTGTGTTCGCACAGGACTGTGGCCTCATCAATGCTATGCATCTACCGCAGCCTTAGGTTCCCCCAAAGAATTCTGGGAACTGTAGTTTGCTGTGTGCTGAGCATTCTTAGAAGACCCTTATTCACCTCACGGAGCTACAATTCCCAGAGTTCCCTGGAATGAGGGATGGTTGCTAAACCACTCTATTGTCCCAGGACTCTGTAGGAGAAGCCAGGACTGTTTAAAGTGGTATGATACTGCTTTAAATATATTGTGCAAATGGAGTCTATAGCAAGGAAAGCGGGAAGAAGCTGTGCCTTAAAGTGTAACTGCCACAAATCTCTCTCCTTTCAGTATCTTGGCAATCCTATTCATTGGTCCTGCTTCCAGAATTTCTTCCATCTCTGATTGGCAGAGATGGACTGAAGGGGACAAGATGGAGGAGGAATGGTGGAGATTGCTCCCCCCTTCTCCTGAAGCTTCTAGAGAAGAGGAAGGCAGTATATTTTATATATATATATATATATATATATATATATATATATATATATTATCCCGCCCTCCCCAGCCGAAGCTGGGCTCATAGCGGCTAACAACAGTAAAATCATAAAGGTAAAGGTAAAGGTACCCCTGCCCGTACGGGCCAGTCTTGACAGACTCTAGGGTTGTGCGCCCATCTCACTCAAAGAGGCCAGGGGCCAGCGCTGTCCGAAGACACTTCCGGGTCACGTGGCCAGCGTGACATCGCTGCTCTGGTGAGCCAGAGCTGCACACGGAAACGCCGTTTACCTTCCCGCTAGTAAGCGGTCCCTATTTATCTACTTGCACCCGGGAATGCTTTCGAACTGCTAGGTTGGCAGGCGCTGGGACCGAACAACGGGAGCGCACCCCGCCGCGGGGATTCGAACCGCCGACCTTTCGATCGGCAAGCCCTAGGCGCTGAGGCTTTAACCCACAGCGCCACCCGCGTCCCTGTAAAATCATACAGCATTCTAAAAGCAATTCATTATAAAATCAGTTCAAATCAAATTGATGGCAACCATTGGGCTAGAGTTCTGTGAAGAATTACCAAAGGAGGGGGTCAGGCTGTGCCTTGGCCAAAGGACTGGTGGAACAGCTCTGTCTTGCAGGCCCTGCAGAAAGACGTCAAGTCCCGCAGGGCCCTAGTCTCTTGTGACAGAGCGTCCCACTACATCGGGGCCACGGCCCAAAAAGCCCTGGCTCTGGTCAAGTCCAGTCTAATCTCCCTGGGGCCCGGAATCTTCAGGGTGCTGTTATTTGCAGACCGTAAAGTCTTCCATGGGACATACCAGGAGAGGTGGTTCCATAGGTATGAGGGTCCTATGCTGTATAGGGCTTTAAAGGTTAAAACAAGCACCTTAAACCTTATCCTGTACTCCACTGGGCATCAGTGCAGCTGGTATAGCATGGGGTGAATGTGATCCTGCGGTGAAGACCCCGTAAGGAGTCTCGCCACGGCATTCTGCACCTGCTGGAGTTTCTGGGTCAATCTCAAGGGCAGTAGAGCGAGTTACAATAATCCAGTCTGGAGGTGACCGTCGCGTGGATCACAGTGGCTAGGTCAGGGCGAGAGAGGTAAGGAGCCAACTGCTTAGCATGGCGGAGATGAAAAAATGCCGCCTTTGTTATAGCTGCAATCTGCGCCTCCATGGAAAGGGAGGTGTTGAAGATTACACCCAAACTCTTTAACGGACGGTGCTGGCACTAATTGCACCCCCGCAAGAGATGGGAGTTGCCCCCCTCAGTCCCATATCGTCCCGTCCCAGCCAAAGGACCTCTGTCTTCAAAGGATTTAACTTCAACCGGCTCCCACGTAACCATCCAGCCACAGCTTCCAAACATCTGATCAGTGTGTCTGGGGCCGAGTCAGGATGGCCATCCATCAACAGATAGAGCTGGGTGGCATCAGCATACTGATGGCAGCCCAGCCCAAAACTCCGGACAAGCTGGGCGAGGGGGCGCATAAAGATGTTGAAAAGCATCGGGGAGAGTATCGCACGCTGCGGCACTCCACACACCAAGGAGTGGCGTGATGACGGTTACAGCAGTGGTTTGGGGAAGGTCACAGCTCAGAGACAGGTGAGCAGAAGAGTTGGGACGTGTTGGGAGAAGGGAGAGGGAAGCAGAGGCAGAGCAGCCAGCTGACACGTTATCATTGGAGCGTATTTCTGACCCCCATCTCCCAGAACTCGGCGTTTATTGAGAGTGCAAGAGCAAAGGACTCAGAGACAATAGCCCCTTAACTCATTAGTAAGAACTCTTCTTGTATTCACTGCTTCCCTGAAGCCTGACTCTGATGGGATTCAGATCCCTGCCTGCAAGGATCTCTTGGTTGCTACACACCTGCTGCCTGCCTGCACATGCCACAGTGCCAGAGGCTTGTGCGAGAACAACGGCATCCTTGTGCTTGGGGGGATTGTCTTAGGCGTGTTTGCTCATCCCCCAATGGACCCTTTCCCATGTCTGCCTGATGGGGGGGGGGCATTATCAGCATGCTGCCCTATGATACTGATGCCTTGGATACTGGGAAAATGGCTGCTGGGGTCCCAAAGTTCTCTGTGGTTTGCACAGCTGTTGTTTTCTTTTTCTTTCTTTTTTAAAATAATCTTTATTGATTTAAATTAAAAACATAAATACATAACAACGTTTAGTACAAGAAGAGAAGAAGGGAAAGGAAGAAATGTATTGTATGTAAGTACAATAACATATTAACATATTAACACTTAAATGTATACTAATGCACACTCACAAAAAGAACAGAAAAGGTTTCTATAAATAAACTAAAAAAGACTTCCAAGTATTCTCATTTACTATATCTGTTCTTTCCTTTGAACCGCAGTCTCGTATTACCTATGAAGATAAACTACCGTAATATGTAATATGAGGCTGTTTTCTTTTTTGCTTGGACCACACTGGCACTTGATTAAGCTATGCTGATATTGTGCCGTCACAAACTGGCTGTTGGCGTACATACCCGAATCTCTGGATTTCTCTGGCTGCCATTGAACAGATTTATTGGTAAGGCAGACTGGCCCTTACCTAAGTAGCTGATACTATCATCACTGGAAATTCCAATAGGCAGAATTATAGAGCGCTGTCAGGCCTTTTGTTGGCATGCCGCCATTGGCAGGGGTGAGAACAAGTTCAAGATTTCCCAGGGCGTAAAGTCCTGTGATTAACATTTCTCTTGTCCAAATTGGTCTGTCATGTGAAAGCTCTACCTGATTTTCACTCCGCTGTTCACTCTTTTCTGAAGGCGAATTTCCTATGAAGCTGATTCAAACTTGCGCTTAATGAGAAAATGAACAAGTGTCCAAAATAGATAAGGGCTTATAAAAGGAAACCACTAGGGAGGCGAACCATAGAGTCAAGTAATTTTTTAAAAGAATGTTCTTGATGTGTAACATTGCTCTGTCTAAGGACGTTTCAAGTCACACTGTGCATCTTTGGAGGAAGGATGCAGAGGAAGAAGCCTGCTTTGCTGGTGCCAATTGCTTCTGCCCCAGTGATTCCTGGAGCAAGGAGAAGCTCATCAGAGCTGCAACCTGAAAAATTCCTTTTGGATAATTCCATCCGGCTGGGTCCGATTATCTAGAATTCTGCGACCCTTGGGCATTTTTAAAAATACCCCTGGAAATAATGTAACAACAATAACAATGATGCCTTTGCCATTATCACCTCTGCCTCAACAGTGATGGCTTTTGATATTCCAAAATGTTTTGTCATGGTTCTGACAGAATGGACTGGTCCGATTGTTTAATGATGGTACTGTATATAAATGCCTTTCAAAAGAAGCAAGGCATGGCTGCTTGGTAAACGAACATTTTAGACTGCCCAAATAAAAGTCACCGAGTGGCCGATGTTTTTCCATAGGAAATCATTCTGGGGAAAATAGGAACTAATAGTGTTTTCTTTCAATGGTGATTCCCTTGGGTATCTTACTCTCGTGGGACATGCTTTGATAAATGGCTATTTGAACAAAAACAATAAAGTTTTCTTTTTTCTTTTTAACCTTTTCTTAATATTTTTTAATGAATGTACAAACCATTTCTCCTTTGCCTCCTTCCCACTCCTTTTTGCACACACACCACTCCTCCTGATTTATGGCTGAAACTCTGACATCCTTCTCTGGCTTGGTCCATGTGGCATCGAGACTGTAGATAGATCCAGGATGCCACTGCACACACTTCTTTCAGATTTCTATAAGCTGACTTGGTTTGAAACTTACCAGAGTTTGTTAGAAGCCACAGAGCCCTAGCTGGCAGGGAGGGGCCATGTTTTTTGCCCCTGGTGAAGCCTACAGAGCAGGAGTAGGCAACCTAAAGCCCACGGGGGGCCTTTAACCAGCCCACGAGCCACCCCTCAACCGAGCCGCCCACTCGCCGAGTCCCCACACACTGTGCTAAACCGGCGCAGTGCAGCGCGGGGACTCGCTTCTGTGGCGCCGGAAATCATGTCTGCACATGCTCAGATGCCGAAAATCACATCTGTGCCGACACAGGCACCGAAAATCATTTCTGCGCAGACGCTGGAAATCACAGCCGCGCACACGACCCGACCCACGGAGGGATCTCCGCTGGAGTGAACCGGCCCAGGCGAGGTGAACCTTGCCGCCCCTGCTCCAGAGGCTCCCAGGTTCTGTGTGTGCAAATGCATGTGGGGTGTGTGCCAAACTGGGTCTTTAACCTGAGTGAAATGAAGCCTAGTTTCACCCCTGCAAGACACGATTCCTGTTTGAACAGATGACAAACAAATTATTTGACAGTCTAACCTGACCAAGTCCTCCTCCTCCTGCATAGGAGTTGAGGGGAACAACACGACCTTTGGCCATAAAAGTGGTAGATAAATTCATAATACTAAATATAAATACAAATATAATAGTAATAATAATCTGAAGCCCTGGGTGGGCTGCCCCAGCCTTACGCCACCTAATTCAGAATGCATGTTTTTAGCATTCCCTGCAGAGATTGCTTTTGAGCTTCCCACAGGTATCTGCTTGGTCTGATCTAGCAAGGCACTCCCTATATTCTCAGGCCAGGCAGCTCCCAGCATTCAGGGAAGCATAATTGTTGTAAGGATACACAGGGAATAACTTCAGAAACAATCCCTTGAGATTTGTCTTAAGGAATGTATATTCTAAACCAAATCAAAACACGAGAGCTTCACTTAATTCAAGGTTGTCTAGCAGGGGAAAGCAATATTTAAATGAAGACATTTTTAAAAACTGGCGTGGTGTGAAGTAATTCAAACTTGTAATTTTCCGTAGCTATCCAGAGACCTGAAATACTGACACATTGGCTCTCTTTCATTTTATTAATGAATCCTTCTATCATTGTCTACCAGGGCTGGGTCCACAATTGCCTTTCAAACAAAGCCATTCTCAGCTTCTGATCACCATGATCAGCAGGACCCCAAATCCATCAGAAAAGCACATCTAACAAGAAGAAGAAGAAGAAGAAGAAGAGTTTGGATTTGATATCCCACTTTATCACTCCCCTTTGGAAGTCTCAAAGCAGCTAACATTCTCCTTTCCCTTCCTCCCCCACAACAAACACTCTGTGAGGTGAGTGGGGCTGAGAGACTTCAGAGAAGTGTGACTGGCCCAAGGTCACCCAGCAGCTGCAGGTGGAGGAGCGGAGACACAAACCCGGTTCCTAAGATTACTAATCTACCGCTCTTAACCACTACACCACACTGGCTCCTACAACATCTTACTTCCTGGCAGAGGTGTGTGTTTGTGTGTGTGCGTGTGTGCGTGTATACACATCACTTTTGAGTGGAACTAAACCTTACAAAGGGAAAATGTGTATCTCTCATGATTGAATGTGGTGGAGGGGGGATTGGAAAAGGGTAAAGAGGTTGTAGTGACTTGACACATTACCTATAAGTAAACCACCACCTATGGATGCGAATTGGCTCCCTGCCCATGTAACAATTGTAGAACAATTCCAGGTCAGCCTGCAACTTTCCCTGGACAACTATGGTATATTCACTGCTGTTGTTGTTGTTTAGTCGTTTAGTCGTGTCCGACTCTTCGTGACCCCATGGACCAGAGCACACCAGGGACTCCTGCCTTCCACTGCCTCCTGCAGTTTAGTCAAACTCATGCTGGTAGCTTCGAGAACACTGTCCAACCATCTCGTCCTCTGTCGTCCCCTTCTCCTTGTGCCCTCCATCTTTCCCAGCGTCAGGGTCTTTTCCAGGGAGTCTTCTCTTCTCATGAAGTGGCCAAAGTACTGGAGTCTCAGCTTCACGATCTGTCCTTCCAGTGAGCACTCAGGGCTGATTTCCTTAAGAATGGAGAGGTTTGATCTTCTTGCAGTCCATGGGACTCTCAAGAGTCTCCTCCAGCACCATAATTCAAAAGCGTCAATTCTTCGGCGATCAGCCTTCATTATGGTCCAGCTCTCACTTCCATACATAACTACTGGGAAAACCATGGCTTTAACTATATGGACCTTTGTCAGCAAGGTAATGTCTCTGCTTTTTAAGATGCTGTCTAGGTTTGTCATCGCTTTTCTCCCAAGAATCAGGAGTCTTTTAATTTCGTGGCTGCTGTCACCATCTGCAGTGATCATGGAGCCCAAGAAAGTAAAATCTCTCACTGCCTCCATTTCCTCCCCTTCTATTTGCCAGGAGGTGATGGGCCCAGTGGCCATGATCTTCGTTTTTTTGATGTTGAGCTTCAGACCATATTTTGCGCTCTCCTCTTTCACCCTCATTAAAAGGTTATTTAATTCCTCCCCACTTTCTGCCATCAAGGTTGTGTCATCTGCATATCTGAGGTTGTTGATATTTCTTCCGGCAATCTTAATTCCGGCTTGGGATTCATCCAGCCCAGCCTTTCTCATGATGAATTCTGCATATAAGTTAAATAAGCAGGGAGACAATATACAGCCTTGTCATACTCCTTTCCCAATTTTGAACCAATCAGTTGTTCCATATCCAGTTCTAACTGTAGCTTCTTGTCCCACATAGAGATTTCTCAGGAGTCAGATGAGGTGATCAGGCACTCCCATTTCTTTAAGAACTTGCCATAGTTTGCTGTGGTCGACACAGTCAAAGGCTTTTGCATAGTCAATGAAGCAGAAGTAGATGTCTTTCTGGAACTCTCTAGCTTTCTCCATAATCCAACGCATGTTTGCAATTTGGTCTCTGGTTCCTCTGTCCTTTCAAAATCCAGCTTGCACTTCTGGGAGTTCTCGGTACACATACTGCTTAAGCCTGCCTTGTAGAATTTTAAGCATAATCTTGGTAGTGTGTGAAATGAGTGCAATTGTGCGATAGTTGGAGCATTCTTTGGCACTGCCCTTCTTTGGGATTGGGATGTAGACTGATCTTCTCCAATCCTCTGGCCACTGCTGAGTTTTCCAAACTTGCTGGCATATTGAGTGTAGCACCTTAACAGCATCATCTTTTAAAATTTAAAATAGTTCAGATGGAATATCATCACTTCCACTGGCCTTGTTATTAGCAGTGCTTTCTAAGGCCCATTTGACTCTCCAGGATGTCTGGCTCAAGGTCAGCAACCCCACTACCTGGGGTGTACGAGACATCCATATCTTTCTGGTATAATTCCTCTGTGTATTCTTGCCACCTCTTATTGATGTCTTCTGCTTCTGTTAGGTCCTTACCACTTTTGTCCTTTATTATGGTAATCTTTGTACAAAATGTTCCTTTCATATCTCCAATTTTCTTGAACAGATCTCTGGTTTTTCCCATTCTATTGTTTTCCTCTATTTCTTTGCATTGCTCGTTTAAGAAGGCCTTCTTGTCTCTCCTTGCTATTCTTTGGAAATCTGCATTCAATTTCTTGTATCTTTCACTATCTCCCTTGCACTTTGCTTGCCTTCTCTCCCCCGCTATTTGTAAGGCCTCGTTGGACAGCCGCTTTGCTTTCTTGCATTTCCTTTTCATTGGGATGGTTTTAGTTGCTGCCTCCTGTATAATGTTATGAGCCTCCATCCATAGTTCTTCAGGCACTCTGTCCACCAAACCTACATCCTTAAACCTGTTCCTCACTTCCACTGTGTATTCATAAGGGATTTGGTTTAGATTGTATCTTACCGGCCCAGTGGTTTTTCCTACTTTCTTCAGTTTAAGCTTGAATTTTGCTATAAGAAGCTGATGATCTGAGCCACAGTCAGCTCCAGGTCTTGTTTTTGCTGACTGTATAGAGCTTCTCCATCTTTGGCTGCAGAGAATATAATCAATCTGATTTCAATGCTGCCCATCTGGTGATGTCCATGTGTAGAGTCGTCTCTTGTGTTGTTGGAAAAGAGTGTTTGTAATAACCAGCCTGTTCTCTTGGCAGAACTCTATTAGCCTTTGCCCTGCTTCGTTTTGAACTTACAACAACACTTACATACACAATATGCGTAATATTACATATATTCAGTCTACATACACAACCTTTGCTTAAAAAAGAAAGAAAAGAAAAGATAAAAGATAAATAAATGAAATTATTAAAATAAACTTCCGATTGTTCTCATTGTACTATATCTGAATTTGTTTTTTTACACATTGTACTTTCTTGTTGTTTTATGTTTTTCCAATTCTTTTTTAAAAAAATATTTTTATCACCAGTAACTTACAAGAATTATTCTAGATCTGCCAGGAGATTTTTGTTATCACAATAGTTTCTCAAATACTCTTTAAATACTATCCATTCTTTGTTCATCTTCTGTATCGTATGCCCTCTAACTCTCCCTGTCATTTTTGCCAATTGTATGTATTCTATCATTTGTACCTGCCATTCGGTCTTTGTGGGGGTAATCTCACTTTTCCAGTTCTTCGCCACTAATATTCTGGCTGCTGCTGTTGCATACATGAAGAGTGGTCTAGCATTTTCCTTAATTTCTATTGACATAATTCCTAGAAGGAAGGCTTCTGGGTTTTTTTGTAAATGGGAATTTGAACATCTTTCAAGATTCATTATATATAATATTCTAAAACTCTCTTATTTTCTTGCATTCCCACCACATGTGCATATATGAGCCCACCCCCTTTTTACATCTCCAGCACATCTCTGATCTGTTCTTATACATTTTGGCCAATTTGGCCGGGGTAAGGTGCCATCTATATTGCATTTTAATGACATTTTCTCTAAGATTGTAACATAATGTAAATTTAATATCCTGGCATGAAGTCTTGGCTTTGCAATTTTGGGAGAGGGGAGACTGCCCGCTGGGGGGCGGGGGAGGCCCCCTAGATCCAGAGGCCCTAAGCTTCAGCCTACTTAGCCTATACATAAATCTGGCACTGACCCTCACAACTGATGAATGTCCATTGAATATTATTAGTTAATTGATATACAGCTAGCATGCAAAAATAGCTTCTAAACAGAGTCTTTTGCAGATGCACCTGAAGTTGTGGGGCCTCTTCTCAAGGCTCTGCCGCCACCTTGTTCATTAAAAACACAGATAATAACATATAAAGTGGGGTAGCCCTTGGCTCTCATTCTTGCTCTGCAGCGACTTTATGGCCCTGTGATGATGGGCACTTTTAGAGTAACACCCCAGAATAAAAATAGCCTAAGAAATGAATGACTATGGCTGGAATTTCCAGCTATGTAATTGGTTAGGGCCAGCTCTTTAATTAATCAGCTAAATCTGTAAAACCAAGTAAAACTGCTTTGCATGTTAGCCCAAAAAAGCTACTGTCTCTCTATATTTTTCTTAGTCTCCCCGTCCAGAATAAATGGCGATATTCATTTGAGGCACATCAATGGCCTGAAGGAAGCACCTCCTTTTTGCAAAAAGTTTCCCAGCCAAGTTGCCAGGAGGAAATTCTCACTTGCCACATGGGGCCAAGTGAGCGGCTATTTTCATGCCTGGACTAAAACAATTAAAGCTTGAAGCCACAATCTATAATCCTTACACAACTGTTCTAGACAGATTGCTTCCCTGGACAAAGAGAATTGAACTGTGATTCAATTAACATCAATCTACCCAGAAACTTATTAGAAACTTAGAGCAGCCAAATAATAGATCATCTGCCTGGAATGTGAAAAACAAGAAGAATCCTCAAACTGCTTTTTAATTTTGTTCTGCCCACTATCTTCCTGGAAGATTAAGGGCCTCTATGTGGCTCGAATACTTACATTTCCCTTGCTTGCTTTCAAACACTGAGAGCAGCTCTGGTGAAAAATCATATCTGTATCTGTGTCTCTTTCCCCATGACAAATACAACATCATTCTGTGCCATACAATCTAGAATCTTAGGAATCGAGCAGATCCACCTAGCTGATGTCACAAACAAGGACAAAGAGTGTTATGTACTACAATTAGGGAGGAGGGGGAGATAAATTTGATTTTGTTTGCATTTTGTTTGCATTTGAATGAGAAACTACCCAAATGCAGCCAGCGTCCCAAAATTGCACTTCTTCGAATGTTGCAGTGCAGTTATCCAGCCAACCAGTATGTAGGAAAATGCATATGTTGGGGTGGGGTGGGGAAAATGTGCATTTCATTTGTTAGTGAGAATAACATGCAAAAAATGCAGTATATTAGCTGATATTGCTTGCAAAAATATGGATTTCAGTCAAAACTGCATACACAGATGTGTTCATTAGGAGAGGTTTGCACTAAAAGGTTGGCTAATTTTCATACGTATTTTTTTCTAATGAAAACCCACAAACTACTGTAGAAATGTTGATAACTGAATTTAAGATTGGGAAGTGAGAAACTGGGTCGGGAGCCCTGAAACTGAGAGAGGGGTCCATTCCTAACTACAGTGTAATCCCGGGGTGAACACAGGGGCCCCTGTCAGGAGAGCTGAATGCAGAAGCCAGGACTCTCCCCAGGCCCCCTCCTGGCTCCACAGGCCACACCCCTCAGAGATTTTGCTCCATAGATGACCTGTGATCTGGCTGGCGAAGCAGAGCGTCAGGCACCAGCTTCCCCACCCCTGCCTTAGCAGCCTGAACTGCTTCCGTCCTATAAAGGGACACTTCCTCAGCTGGGACAGAAGCCAGACAGGCTGACAGAGTGTTCTGCTTCATCATTCTGACACAGCTGGCCATGGAAGATGAAATAGTTCTCTTCCTCCATGGACAGTTTGCTGTGTTTTCTTCATGCTGAGCTCTGAAGAATAAGCCTCTTTCTGAGTGCACAGCATGGAAGCTGTGTGTGTGTGTGTGTGTGTGTGAGAGAGAGAGAGAGAGAGAGAGAGAGAGAGAGAGAGGTGGAATGTGATGTGTGCATGTCTGTTTTGGGCCTGGCCACTCTGGGCTCTGGACCCGCCTGCATTAGGCCAGTGGTGTAGTGTGGGTTGCCAGTGCCCGGTGCAGCAAGGAAACAGGGTGGGAGTACGCATTCAACTGCTTCATGGTGTCCGAGTCACCCAGGAGATTGCAGCTGCAAAGGAAAAAAGTCATTCTGTTGCCTGCAAACGTCACTCCTGGTTCACACGGAGAAGCCTTTTTCAAATGGAGCCACAGAAGTGCACAGCTGTACTGAGGCAGCACCAGGAGTTGAAGCTTTGCCTCCCCTAACAATTGCGCTGGGGGCAACCACCCCTGTGCCCCCCCCATGCTACTCTGCTAGGCTTTGACCCTCCCACTCACTCACTCACTTACTCACTGCCAGTATGCAACTCCTGATCAATTCCTTCAGAAGGAAAGTGACCCTCTGAATCAAAAAACGATTCCCACCCCTGCTCTATACCCTTCTCTCTGTCTCTTCCTGTGTCCATTGACTGCAAGTTTTCAGCATTCAGGAGAGCTGATGAGATACTGCTGCTTCTAGATGGTTCTTTGGCTAAGGAGAGGCAAAGCACCCTGCGGGAAGAAACAGGCTTGATGTGAGGGAGCAGAGCTGAGCGCAGCTGCTGCGCCAAGCTTAACATCTTCCCAATTTGGTTTTCAGTTGCACCCAGGCCATTTGTTTCTAAATTGCAGAGAAACCCATTAGCAGGCTTGGCAAAATACCAAGTTTTCCTGTCGTGTCATTGCTTATATTACTAGGGTGGGGGGAAGTGGGGAGGTCAGTGTTTAGTCTGGTTTGTCGTTCTGAGATTCCTAAGGCAGAGGCTACCTCAGGGGATCTTTTCGTTCTCTTTTCTTGCCTGTACATGGGGTGGTTGCCCCTGGAGATCTGCTCACATGGATGTGGTCGTCTAGCAGCTGATCAGCAGCTTCTGACCCCCCCCCCCCGCCATGACTTTTGGTAAGGCTTTTATCTCTCAGAGCAAAAGTCCCCCATTCCTTTTGCAACTTAAGGTGTACTCTAAATCAGTTTTCCCCAAGCTTCCCACGGTTCCCTTCTGACTTTGTTTCCTTTCTGTGCCCCCCCCCCAATAAAAATAGGCAAGGGGAGGCAGGGGGGCAGCTGAGTCTAAATGGTGTTTGATGAAGCCATGGAAAACCAGTTCCCACTGCACAAAGGCCTACCTGTGCAGGTTGAAGGCTTCACAGAGCTCACACCCAGGGCCATGTGGAGCAGCTACAGGGCTGAGAGCTCCTTCTCCTTGGCTGCCTCACAGTTCACCTCCAATGATGAAGGGCATCTAGATAAAGGCCTGCAAAGATGACAACTATGCATGGGCAGTTGGTGAAGAACCAGATATGCAGAGCTTTAAAGGTGAACAGCAGCACCTCAGATTGGGTGCAAAACCAGATCGCAATGTATCTAGGTAAGGTTTGGCATGGATAGCACCCACTTGAGCACTTTGCCCAAGAAAGGGGTATTTGTGGTTGACCAACCAGGGAAGTCATCTTCAGAAGTGGCCTCTTTTAAGGCAACTGAGACAACTTCCTCCTGTAAAGAAGCATTTGTCATTTTCTGGACTCAGCTAGTCAACCTCTTTCTTTAAAAGAATTATTTAATCATTTTTTCAATACAAACACCAACCGCAAAAGACACATACAACAAAAACCATAATAACAATAATAACACAATTTGACAATTCAGATTTGAATACACTGTTATACCTATGACTACACCTTTTTTAACAATATTTTCCCACCCCTCTCTCCTCCCCACACTTCCCACCACCATCCGTCTTATCGCTTCAATATTTGTTCCAAAGCAAAGCAAAAAGGGCGACTTTATGAGTCACTTCAGCGTTTACATCACTAAGAAGTGATGTACCACATGTGCAGAGTCTGTCTTTGTGCAGTACCCTGTCATACATAGCTATGCATGAGTGCTAGTTAGTGCATTAAGGGGTTAAGACAGCAAAGTTCTGCTCTTAGACTCAGCTAGGTCATGTTCCATCACGTCCACGAGAGAGGAAGTGAAGCTGCTTCTCTCTCTTTTTTAAATAATATTTATTGCTTTTTGAACAATTTACACACTACAAAACCAAATAAAAACAGAAAAAAGAACAATACAATACCATATAAAAACACTACATACCACTAGACACATTAAACTAACAAAACCAAACAAAAAGAATTTAAAACACTCAAACAATTTCAATATCTTATCTTTCATTCACTTATTTCACCGACCTCCTCACACCTCCCTTTTTGTATTCCACTTCTGTCAAATGTTTCAGCAATTCCTTTCCATCTTCCTCTGTTTTCTGTCCTATAATTATCTTAACACATTCTAACCTTATTTTACCTATAATATTCTATTAATCTATTTATACTTAAATCCTTATAACATTTCTACTAAAGCCATATAACTTCATTCCAAAAATCTTTTAACATTCATTAATTTTACAATATTTCTGTAAATAATCTTTAAACTTTTTCCAGTCATCTTCCACCGACTCCTCTCCCTGGTCTCGGATTCTGCCAGTCATTTCCGCCAGTTCCATGTAGTCCATCAGCTTCATCTGCCATTCTTCCCGGGTGGGTAAATATTGTGTCTTCCAATACTTCGCAATAAGTATTCTTGCTGCTGTTGTTGCATACATAAAAAAACTTCTATCCTTCTTTAGCACCAATTGGCCAACCATGCGCAGGAAAAAGGCCTCTGGTTTCTTCGGAAAGGTATATTTGAATACCTTTTTCATTTCATTATAAATCATCTCCCAGAATGTCTTAATCCTTGGGCATGTCCACCAAAGGTGAAAGAATGTACCTTCAGTCTCTTTACATTTCCAACATTTATTGTCGGGCAAATGATAAATTTTTTCAAGCTTGACTGGTGTCATGTACCACCTATAAATCATTTTCATTAGGTTTTCTCTTAGGGCATTACATGCCGTAAATTTCATACCTGTGGTCCATAACTGTTCCCAGTCAGCCATCATTATGTTATGTCCAACATCTTGTGCCCATTTAATCATAGCTGATTTCACCATTTCATCCTGAGTGTTCCATTTCAACAGCAAGTTATACATTCTTGACAAATTCTTAGTCTTTGGATCTAACAATTCTGTTTCCAATTTTGATTTTTCCACCTGGAAACCAACTTTTTTGTCCAAATTGTATGCCTCCATTATTTGGTAATAATGGAGCCAATCTCGCACTTTGTTTTTCAATTTTTCAAAACTCTGCATTTTTATTCTGTCTCCATCCTGTTCCAAAATTTCCCAATATTTCGGCCATTTGGCCTCCATATTTTTTTCTGTGCCTTCGCTTCCATTGGTGACAACCATCTTGGGGTTTTCTTTTCTAGTAAATCCTTATATCTTGTCCAAACATTGAGCAATGCTTTTCTAAGAATATGATTTTTAAACGCTTTATGTGCTTTTACCTTATCATACCGTGAAGCTGCTTCTCTTCCTTCTTCTTACTCTCTTCTTGCCAAATAATCCACCAGGACAGATGCGTTTGAATTTGCTCAAAGTTAAGATTGCAGGTTTGAAACTATATTGTGTATTTGCACCTAAGAGTAGTCAACCTGTGTTCTCCTTGCTGCTGCATGGAACAATGCAGGAATCAGACCTTTGGATTTAGTAAGCAAAGCTTTTAAACTTACGTAACAGTGTGTGATCAGTTCATTGCTACAGGGGTAGAGAGAGGGGGCAAGCATTTTAAGGCAGACTAAACAAAATATGCAAAAGGGTTTAGCAACCTATATTTCACACTATGCTGCTGGTGAACTCTGAGTGTGTTTCTAACTCTGCTGGGAGCTCCCTTCCTCTGGAAAGTGTACAAAGTCCCATGTTTTGAATCTAAGTTCCCAGCCAATTCTTTTGTTAATTTACCTACATGTGAGTCAGATCTGTTTTCCACCTCTACATGAGGCACACTAGACAAAGTGGCCTCAGCATGAATGTTCAGGTCTCCTGGAACCACTCTCCTGGGGAGCGCCACACCACCATCTCCCTTGACTCAGGTAGAAAAACTAAAGGCAGTGAGTTGGCTGGAACAATAACAGAATCCCCATAGCATCTGTCAAGGGAGGAAAAGAGGGGGAGACCCTCTTTGGACTTGTCCATCCTAGACAACTACTGCCACATTTTAGTCTTACTGACTCCCACAGGAGATTTATTAATGGTTAATATTTTATACCGACTTTCTGTAAAGAAACCAAGGCTCTGTTCAACAACTTGAAGCAACAGCATCATAAAAAATTAAAACTAAAACATCATTAAAAAATATTACAAGCACTAAATATTACAAGTACTAAAATAAAAAAATTAAGAGGCCGCAATTAAGAAAAAGTGTATCGACACTTCACCGAAAGCAAATTGAGTGATGAATGATTGTGACTCCAAAGGGAGAGCATTTGCATCCCACTCTCCCCTAACATAATCAATATGCGTTTCATGTAAACTGCTTAGGGATTTTGATGATTAATCAGTATATAAATCCTGTTTCATAAGATAAAATAAACAAAATATTAAAATGCTTAAATGACCCAAAAGCTATGACAGTGTTGTATTCTGTTTACTTGGCACTTTAAAAGGTACACACAGTATTTTGGATCTGGCAGCTCTAGCCTACCCTGGCAACTCCAAGCAATTCCTGCCTGGGAAGAGCCTCTTCTGTCTAATGCTGCAAATTCATAGGAAGAGACGAGATATGCTAGCTTACCCTACCAACCTTGTTGATGTCACAGTGACCGTTTCCTTGTGACTCAGAGATGGCCTGCTCAGAGTGGGGAGAAGCAAGCAGTGATATAACAAGGAGGCCTGAGGCAATATAGGGCATGGACTGACAATGTAGCGGGATAGGTAACATCTCAGCCAGTTTTTCTGTGGTTTTCTGCCTATGGTTTCATTGGATAGATTGCTGTTATTTCAGCTAAGATGGCGAATGGCAGTGGATCCATGATGGGACATCCACAGAAAGTAAGTGGCTCAGTTTCTGGTCAGCTACAGGATTTTGACTTTTTAAAGTCTGCTCATGGCTATATAGCTTCTAAACATAAAGAGATCTGTTGCAGTCTTGGTAGCCGTCCCATTATTCTAGGTCAGCCTTGCCCAACCTGTTGTTGTTGTTTAGTCGTGTCTGACTCTCTGGTGCTCTCCAAATATCAGCTCCAGCCAGCAAACCTATGTCATCAGGTATGGTCCCTGTGATCATTCATTGTTGTTCCACCACCAGTCCCCAGGCTCTGAACCTTCTTCCCTTGTGCCTTGGGGGTTCCCCAGCTGGTTCTTCCCACCATTCCTCTGCATCAGCCAGTCCATGACATCCATTCTCTCCTGCACCACTATCTCCTAGAACCAGGAGAGAACTGAAAGAGGAAGAAGAAGCTTCAACGCAGGTGTAGTCTCTGGTTGTGTGCGCATAGTCCATTGGGGGAAGACGCATAAGCCGGTGGAGGAGGCATGGTCCCCTCTTGCTGCAACTGCTCCATAGACCTGGGAATAGTTGCTGAGACACTAAATGGGTATGGATGGTATTTGGATCCATGGAAACTACTATAAGTGTTGACTTTGACAATAAAGAGTTAACTATATGCCTTGCACATTCCTTTGACAGTCCCTTGACAATTCAGATGACTTTATCATTGGCCTCAAAGCTTGTCACCTACCATGATTAGCACAACCCACCACTCATGGACACAGAGCTTTTGCCATCCCAGGCAGGTAACATGGACAGCTTAATGATCACCTGGTGAGCTGCAATGCATGACTGGTGGGCTGCAGTTGGCTTTGCAGATCACAAATTCTCCCACAATCCATATATTCTTTTCAATCCACTTCCATTAACTGATGAGAAAATTATTCGTTCCAATTATCCATATAGGTAGGTTTTGACCCATTCAACTGTAAATGTACTTGCATTTGAGGATATGCTGTTCTCATCGCGACTGGTCTATTCAGTCACCCCAGGGAAGCATAAGGCCTTAATATAACTAATGATTTAGCTGTAATGCACATGGCAACAGTTTCCAGTGAAATATTTTAAATTGCAGATCACAATATTTTAATAGTTACAATTAATGTGAAGGGAACAAACGGGGCCACGGTGTATAAAGCAGCCAAACACCCAGTGATCTTTCAAACATTAGAAAGCAAGGAGCCAATTCCAGAAACAATTACGTTCGCATTCCATTCTGTGACTCACAAGAGTGGTTACTGGTTTAGCACATACAGGGCATTTTAGGAGTTTGCTCTTGTAAAAGGAAAGGAGAAAAGAGCCAGCATCTTTAGTTATAATTCTGCAGAGAAAATCTGTGAGAGAGAACCCAGGCAGCCTTGCAATAGACTGCCTGCTCCACTTACAATGTACCGTATTTTTCGTTCTATAAGACGCACCAGACCACAAGACGCGCCTAGTTTTTGGAGGCGGAAAACAAGAAAAAAAATATTCTGAATCTCAGAAGCCAGAACAGCAAGAGGGATCGCTGCGCAGTGAAAGCAGCAACCCCTCTTGCTGTTCTAGCTTCTGGGATAGCTGCACAGCCTGCATTCTCTCCATAAGACGCACACACATTTCCCCTTACTTTTTAGGAGGGAAAAAGTGAGTCTTATAGAGCAAAAAATACGGTATGTAGGCGCAGACTTTGGTAATCTTTTGTAATATGGTGCCCTGTGTGAGCCCAAAATTTGGTGCCCCCAAAAGGATCTTCTCAATTGTGGATCTCTGTGCTGTGCGCCCCGGGCAGCGTCAACTGCCTGCACCGCTCTCAATCAGAATGTAGGAACGGGGGAGAAATTCCACTTTGATTGTATGTTTTCTGAGAAACCACCTAATTTACAATTCTCAAACCACTATGAGAACTGAAACCAAATTTCTTTTGAAATTCACACTTCTCTGAATTTTGCGGTGTCATTTTTCCAACCAATGTGTACAAAAACTGCCTTTTTATTTGTGAGAAATATGTACCAAAATTACCGTATGTACTAAATATGTGCCAAATTTATTACAAATTTTCATGAGGGTTTTTTTTTTTTTAAATTGATTAATTATATTTATTAATTGCTTTCTCATATAGGAATCCAGATCAACTCACATTAAAACCAATTAAGAGTATCCAGTAAGATTGTTTTTTAAAGCAAATTGCTGCAGAACTTTGCAGAATTGAATTTAAGGCCAGAAAATGGGAAGTAGCCAAACTTTGAAGTGCTGTTAAGAGAGACAATCTGTTGATGTGCCAATTTCTTATGTAAGTGGCAACTTTGGGAAAATCTGAGCTGCCCCAGGACTTGGGTGACGGGGTGTTTTATTATTTCTCTCTCTGCCATCAAAAACTTCCTCTCTGAAGCCACAATTCTCACTTTAAGGCAAATTCTCACTACACTATTGGAGACAATCTACAGTGAGAGGGGGAAAGTATTTGATCCCCTGCTAAATTTGCCCGTTTGCCCTCTGACGAATAAATGACCAGTCCATAATTTTAATGGTAGGTTTACTGTAGCAGTGAAAAACAGAGTAACAACAGGGAAAACCCCCAGAAACCCAGAAGACAAGAGTCAGATATTGATGTGCATTATAATGAGTGAAATAAGTATTTGATCCCTTTGCATAAGATGACTTAGTAATTGATGGCAAAACCCTTGTTGGCAATTACACAGGTCAGATGTTTCTTGTAGGTGGCCACCAGGTTTGCACACATCTCAGGAGATATTTTGTCCCACTCCTCTTTGCAGATCCCCTCCAAGTCAGTAAGATTCTGAGGCTGATGTGTAGCTCCCTCCACGGATTTTTGATGGGATTAAGGTCTGGAGACTGGCTAGGCCACTCCAGGACCTTAATGTGCTTCTTCTTGAGCCTCTCCTTTGTTGCCTTGGCCATGTGTTTTGAGTCATTGTCATGCTGGAATGCCCATCCTCGACCCATTTTCAATGCCCTGGCTGAGGGAAGGAGGTGCTCACCCAAGATTTGGCAATACATGGACCCATCCATCGTCCCTTAGATGCGGTGAAGGTGTCCTGTCCCCTTAGCAGAAAAACGCCCCCAAAGCATAATATGTCCCCCTCCATGTTTGACGGTGGGGATGGTGTTCTTGGGGTCATAGGCAGCATTCCTCCTCCTCCAAACACGGCAAGTTGAGTTGATACCAAAGAGCTCGATTTTGGTCTCATCTGACCACAACACTTTCACCCACTTCTCCTCTGGGTCATTCAGACCACAAACTTGACATGAGCCAACAGTGTGACGCAGCAGCTAAAAAAGCCAATGCAATTCTGGGCTGCATCAATAGGAGTATAGCATCTAGATCAAGGGAAGTAATAGTGCCACTGTATTCTGCTCTGGTCAGACCTCACCTGGAGTACTGTGTCCAGTTCTGGGCACCACAGTTCAAGAAGGACACTGACAAACTGGAAGGTGTCCAGAGGAGGGCAACCAAAATGGTCAAAGGCCTGGAAACGATGCCTTATGAGGAACGGCTAAGGGAGCTGGGCATGTTTAGCCTGGAGAAGAGGAGGTTAAGGGGTGATATGATAGCCATGTTCAAATATATAAAAGGATGTGACATAGAGGAGGGAGAAAGGTTGTTTTCTGCTGCTCCAGAGAAGCGGACACGGAGCAATGGATCCAAACTACAAGAAAGAAGATTCCACCTAAACATTAGGAAGAACTTCCTGACAGTAAGAGCTGTTCGACAGTGGAATTTGCTGCCAAGGAGTGTGGTGGAGTCTCCTTCTTTGGGGGTCTTTAAGCAGAGGCTTGACAACCATATGTCAGGAGTGCTCTGATGGTGTTTCCTGCTTGGCAGGGGGTTGGACTCGATGGCCCTTGTGGTCTCTTCCAACTCTATGATTCTATGATTCTATGACAGCAGGTGCTTCTAATCTCAGCTCCTTACATACAGTGAAGATACCAGCTAGCCTGACATCTGGCTGGTTGATAGGGGATCAAATACTTATTTGACTCATTATAATGCACATCAATCTCTGACTCTTGTCTTCTGGGTTTCTGAGGGCTTTCCTGTTGTTATTCTGTCTCTCACAGCTACAATAAACCTACCATTAAAATTATGGACTGGCCATTTCTTCGTCAGAGGGCAAACGGGCAAATTTAGCAGGGGATCAAATACTCCCCCCCCCCTCACTGTATGTACATAACAAAAAACATCCATGTTAATTGTTTTCACATTCAGGCCCAGCCCCCCAATTGCCCTCCACAAGTTGGAGGTTGAACTTGAGAAGTGGGGGCCCTCCTGCGCTCATGGAGGCTCTCTGTGTGACACAGAGCCCTGAAAATTCAGCATTCCAAAAGACAGGGATCGTATCTGCAAGGACAGAATGCTCCCTGCTTCACAAGTTTCCTCTCCCACTTGTGGATAGTAAACACATCCTCTTCATGTGTTTACTTAATTTGCAATAATTAAAACCTGGAGAGGCCTACTTTGACACTTCACTACTAATTTGCCCCTGAGATATTCCTGATTATGGAAAAGGAGGCCGATGTCTTTGTGCCTTAAATAATCTTCCCAGGGGAGGAATTGGCCTCTGTGCACACACATGCACCCAACAGCACACCTTCTTGGAGACCATTCCTGCTCCCACAGATTCCTCTGGTGGCAAGGATGGGCTAAGTGTCCCCCCTTTTAAAACATAATGGATCTTTGCAGGTGGGAGCAAAATGTGGGGCATACATAGTCAAATCTCTATTCTCCATCTGTTTGGATACCTTTTGACCATCAAGATAGAATAATCTGAAAGGGCTACTTCAGCACCTGTCCATGCAGGGAAAGGGCACTGTGTGGCCTGCATGTGGAAGGTTTGGCTCCAAGGATGCACATAGAATCATAGAATCATAGAGTTGGAAGAGACCACAAGGGCCATCGAGTCCAACCCCCTGCCAAGCAGGAAACACCATCAAAGCACTCCTGACATATGGTTGTCAAGCCTCTGCTTGAAGACCTCCAAAGAAGGAGACTCCACCACATACTTTAGTGCAGGGGTGGCTAAGCTTTTGGCTCACCACCAGGTGGTAGCCCTCCTTGACTGTTGGTCATGGTGGCTGGGACTGATGGGTGTTGGTCCAACAACATCTGCAAGGCCACAGGTTGGTCTCTCCGGCCCTAGTAAGCCCATCACTGCAAATAGAGAACGGACAGAGGAGTCCTTTCTTACCTCTGTGAACTATCTCTCATGTGCCATGTTTGGTGACATACAAGAGTCTCTCTGAGTCTTTAGGGCCCAATTTTCCCCCTTTTGGATGGGGGCTGGCCCCATATTTGCAGCTGCAAGGGTTGCAAGGAGAAGCGGAGCAGAGCTTCAAGGATGCAGCCCCTCAACCTTTCAGGAGGCATTATGAAAAGACTAAACACATTACTTGACATTATCCTTTAAAAATTACTTCTGCACAGAACAAAGCAGTATGAAACTCAACCTTTTAAGACATGTTTACTGCTGTTTAATGGAGATTTAGCGAAGCTTTTCATTATTAATTGAAAATATATTTGCAATTAAAGTGTCTCTTGCAGTGTCATGACTGATGTGCCTTTTTGATTATTATACAAGCAGAACGTTGTGTGTGCTACTCATAACATATGCCTCTAGGGGAAAAGGAATTGGAAAATAAAACATATTATTAGGATTAGTATTAGTATGTCATGTAACTAAGAGCCATCATCTATGATATACGTGTATAGTTCCCAGGGGAGGAGGAACGGGAATAGAAGATGCTTCAAAGCTGTGGACCAGGATAAATAAAGTGTCATAATATATTTAGCCAATGCTAACGTGAAGCATAGAATGTAGTGAAAGCGGGTCAGGGGCAATACTTCCCCCAGGGGGAAAAGATTGAGGGGGGGGGGCTGCATGTCAGCAAACAGCCATGGCTGGATGACAAATAGTTTATAGAAGTGGTTAGAGGGTTTATCTATCCTCTGCCTACTTGCAACAAATCTCTGCAGATTTTAAGGGCTGTTGTCGAATGAGAATTTGCTTATTCTTACACACAGATTCTTACTGTCCACACTCGCCCTGCCTTGCATTGGCTGAGGATATTATTGTCTTCTGCCTTCTCTTCTCTTTCTAGGCGATTCATTCATTCATTCTGCAGGCTGGTTTGGGTGGGGGAGGACGCTTGTTTGTGCTGCCTGGTCAATGGCCAGAGGCACCTCCAGAAACACAGCTGCGGCTTTGCTGCCCATTATTCAGGTTGGGTCCAGCTTGCCAAAATCAAGCAGCCTGCTTTGTCTCATCCTAAGCCCTCCCTCCAAGCTCCACAATGACACAATTGGTGCTTTTCCAGCCACAATCTGTCTTTATAGGGAGACACCAGCCAGTTATATTAATTCTCTGCCCCTCGAAAGACAGGGTGAATGGTGGTCTCTCTCTTCCTTGCTCCTTCCATCATCCTCTCCACTGTCTCCTCTTTTCTTCTATTCTAAGATTTATAATACAGTGGTACCTCGGGTTAAGTACTTAATTAGTTCTGGAGGTCCGTTCTTAACCTGAAACTGTTCTTAACCTGAGGCACCACTTTAGCTAATGGGGCCTCCTGCTGCCGCCGCGCCGCCGGAACACGATTTCTGTTCTCAACCTGAAGCAAAGTTCTTAACCTGAAGCAATATTTCTGGGTTAGCGGAGTCTGTAACCTGAAGCGTATGTAACCTGAGATACCACTGTAGTAGCATCATCATAGAATCATAAAATTGGAAGGGACCACAGGGGTCATCTAGTCCAACCCCCTCCAATGTGGGGCTCAGATCCCAACTTCCCCTATTTAACAGTAGTGACAGTCATTTTCTGATACTGGTCCAAGGTAAAAAACATAACCCTTATTTTGGCTTACAGGGAGCTGCTAGGGCATTTGCTGAGATGCCATGGAATAAGAAGAGCAGGGACCTGCACTCCTCAGCAGTGACTACTGTATTGCCATCTATTTTAATTGTTATTTGAATACACCCTATAAGCAGCCTTGAAAACTTTGGTTAGTGGGCAGTGTATAAATATTCCTCAGTAAATATAAAAATAAAATAAAATGCCATATTAAAAAAGAGAAAGTTAGGATGTGCACCAAAGTTTTTACTCAGCCCCAATCCCAGGATTTCAGAGATGCTAAATATGCCTGAGTAGTGTGAGGCTGCATCTTGGGTTTAGTCCATGCCAGACCACTCACCTGATATAAGCTGCCGGCTCCCTCTCTCTCCTCCTTCCATCTCCACCACCATAAGCATAAATGGATCCTGAGGGTAAAAATGGCTGTGTTTGTTTGTCCTGCAGTTATTCTATAATAAGGACAAGCAGACTCACTTTAAACACGTTAGTTAACCTTCTTCAGTGCGCATCTCTCGTTTTTTTAAAACATACTCTTATGATTTTGGTTTAGTAGCTGTGTCTTCTTCCCATTGAACTCAGCGCGAATTGCTTCCAAACAGAAACCTGCACGGAATTGCACTATAAAGTGCTTATCTGGAACATGCTCAATTAAAGCAACAAAATAGTATCAACTTCTTCCACCAAATGATTAGAAGAAATGGCAATTAATACTTTTAACAATTAGCATTCACAAACTGTTTCTAGAATGCTCAAATTGCTTCACATATATTATTTCCGTAATCCTTGCAGCAACCTTCTAATTGCATTAAAATGTGTTTGTTAGGGGAACTGCAGCACTAAAATCCTGATGAATTTTTGAGGACTTAAAAGGAAAGAGAAAGAATTGCCAGTTGATAGAGAACTGTAGTGAAATGAACTTAAGAAGGGAAAAATCAAAATGAGAAATCAAAATTGACAGCTTTGTCCAAACCTGCTTCCCTCACACTCAGCCTCAGTCACTCTGTCTGCACTGGCGGAGGGAGAGGAGTGCGGGGGGAGCGCACCGCCCCCAGCAGCGCCATCCCGGTGGGGTGCCATCGCGGCTGCCCGCCCTCCCGCACTGGGCGCCACGCCCCCGCAGGATGCTTGTCGTGCCCCTGTGGGCGCTGCGTCACGCCCCCGGGATGTGCACCAGCCCCCCCCCGGTGCATGAAGCTCCGCCACTGTCTGTCATCTGTTTCTGCCATTTCCTTCTCCCCTGCCCCTTTGCCTTGCTCTCTAATACCCACCTTCCCACCTATCTTTGCAATGTACCTGTGGGGAGCTGGTACAGTTGTGGGCAGGTGAGGAGGAGGCAACACTGGGCAGGCTGCCAGGTTGACACACAATGGACAGTACGCTAAGGCCCTTAATCCATATAAATCTCTTCATATTGCAAATGTGGAGGCAGAGGCAGGGGGGGGGGAGTAATGTTCCCCCTGCCCCAAAGATCACCTAGCAAGTTTATGATAGGTGAGAGTTCAACCATGAATTTCCTCGTTTATTTGTATGCAATGTGCAGGATGGTGCTGTTAGTCACTGTGTATTGTAAGGGGCCATGCAACTATATTAATTTCCCCACTGCACTGTGTGTATTTCCTAGGAGCGTAATGTTTGGGTAATTGGCTTTTTAAAAAACGCTCAAGTTGGCGTTTTCATGCCGAACAATGGCAAGGAAACCCCATTATCGCAGAGCTGCATTCGGAAGCGCAGTGTTCCAGGCTGGTTAGTTTCAATGAGAGTCCAGAAGAGAATGTTCCTTTTCCCTGTTTGGTGCTGAGCTGGTGAAAGGCCCTCTGTGGCAGCCAGATTCTTTGTAACAACTAATCAAGTGCTGTTGCTTTTTTAACAGGTAGCTTCTCTGCAATCTCCTTATTGCAGAGAAGCCAAATTAATTCTTTGCAGAGTCTTAACAGCAGACTTTGTAGGGCAGATCCCAGTACCTTAAAAAAGAGCAAATTCCATGCTAGGGATCATTAGAAAAGGAACTGAAAATGAAACTGCTGGTATCATAATGCTGTTCTACAGATCTATAGTGCGACTGCATTTGGAATACTATGTATTGTTCTGATTGCCTCACCTCAAAAATGTTATAGAGTTGGAAAAGGTTCCGTGACTCCCCTCTGAGGACAGGTTGCAGCATTAGGGACTTTTTGGTTTAGGCAAGGAAGAAGAAGTGACATGATAGAAGTTTACATCAGATACGCACCAGATTGTCTCCTGATCTTGTGAATGAACCAGACCTCTCCCTTCCATGCCTGGAGTGTTGTGGGTATTAGGAAGGGCTTGGGCCATCCTTTGCCTTCTTTTCCTCTCCCCTCCCCTCTCCATCTCAGAGATCAATTAAAAGAGGTGGAGAGATCAGACTTCCCCCTCCAGTCCACTTTAAATTCTTTAAATGGTTCAGCAGCCAGCAAATTTTTATGCTTTTTAAAGTAAAGGTAAAGGGACCCCTGACCATTAGGTCCAGTCGTGGCCGACTCTGGGGTTGTGGCGCTCATCTTGCTTTATTGGCCGAGGGAGCCGGCGTACAGCTTCTGGGTCATGTGGCCAGCATGACGAAGCCACTTCGGCGAACCAGAGCAGCACACGGAAACGCCATTTACCTTCCTGCCGGAGCGGTACCTATTTATCTACTTGCACTTTGACGTGCTTTCGAACTGCCAGGTTGGCAGGAGCGGGGACCGAGGAACGGGAGCTCACCCCGTTGCGGGGATTCGAACCACCGACCTTCTGATCGGCAAGTCCTAGGCTCTGTGGTTTAATCCACAGCGCCACCCGTGTCCCTTATTATGCTTTTTACTCAGAAGTAAAGTCCTGGTCTGGGAGGGTTGGGCAAGGCAGGTGGAAAAGTTGTTGCCAGCTGAAGAACAGAAAGTCTCTCTTTTCAAGAGGACTTCCTCTCTGGTATGTGCCTAATGATTTTCACAATCTCTATTATTATTATATTTATATCTTGGTGCTGAGGAGAGCCTTTCCTGTGGCAGGTGCATGACATGCAGAGCTCCTGGATGTGGGGAGAAGTGGCGGCTGCTTTCCTTTGCAATATGTGAAGGGGGGGGGGGAGAAACCCACACATGAGATTGACTGATCCTGGGTCAGGCCACTTGGTCTCCCCAGCTCAATGGTGCTACAGAAAAATGTGAAGTAAAAGTCACTTCAGAGGCTCAGAGGAACTTGGCGAGTTGGCCTGCTCCTTTTCTTTGGGGCAGAGGTGGTATTGGCTCGGTGCATATCCCCGCCCCTGCCTTTGTAACGTAAGAGGAAGGGGACTGAAAGAAAACACAAGGAATGAATAAAAATATTACATAAAACTTTGCATTCAGATAACACATGCCTGTGTATGCAAACACGTGGGGTGTGTGTGCTCCAAGCCGAGTCTTTGACTGGGCAGAAAAAATGCCTTGTTTTGCCTTTGGTTAATGAACCAAATAGAGCCAGGATTTCACCCAGCAGTGGATGCCGGGCTTCCTGATGTCTTGGTTGGGAGCAGGACTATGGCACCACTTGTGAAGGTTGTCTGCAGAACTGTCTCAAAAGGCAGCAAGGCTTCGACCAGCAGCTTTAGAGTACCGTGGGTGGTGTGTTGAAACACACTAGGCTCCATCTCCATGAAAACTGCCTCACGTCATGATCTTGCCGTTTAGCCTCTCCCTATGGCGGAGAAGGGGCATATCCCTGACAAGATATGCCAAGTGGGCAAGTGATACTGAGGCCCATATGCTCAGAGAGGCCTGTCTGGTGCCTCTGCATGAGCAAGCCTTCCTGGCCACACCAACATCCCAGATGCAATCAGGAAGCAGGAAGAGACCTTCCTGCTGCCACATGAAGCTGTGAACCATCCAGGAGGCTATTGCCCATTAAGCCTTGCCAGACTGATGAGTCTAGAGAAGGCCTCTTAAGCCCCAGGTTTTTTAAATATATATATATTATCAGTCATTGTAGTTTTAAAAGATCTCTAGAAGGAAACCAACTCTTTCTTTTTGAGAGGCGGTTCTGCGCCATTCCTGTTGGTGCCATGAAGGCGCACGGCTGGCAGCTCAGGGCCCCGTCCGCCTCCCCTCCCTTCACCTCAGTTATATGTTTGTTGTGTCTGCTTAGAGCCTTCTTTTAAGAAGAGGATTCTTGGGCAGTCTTTCTATAGGATGCCTTGAGCTCCGCCGAGGCTCCGGTCACCAAGAGCCCAGCCTTTCCTGGGCGGGGACCCGGGAGGAGGCCGGCGGGCGGGCGGGCAGCGCTTCCCCTCTCGTCCGCGGCTCAAGCAGGCGCCGCCAGGGAGAGCGCGCACTTGGCCGCGCCCCGCTTGACCGAGGACGGAGAGAATCCCGGAGCAGCTGCGGGAGAAGCTGAGCGTGAACGAAGCCTCTCGCCCAGGATGAGAGACCCCGGAGAGCCTTCATTTGGTATTTCGGGAAGGGCCCGTCGCGCCCGCCGCCCGCAGGATCCCCAGCGCCGCGCCTCGGCCTAGAGGCGCCGGAGTCGCTCCCGGGCCGCCTTCGCGGAGGCTCCCTGCGCGGAGAAGAGCGGCACTGGGGCGCCGTCCCCGGCGAGAGGCGGGCGAGTCGGGCAGCGTCTCCCGGCCTCGCCTCTTCCAGGCCCGCCCCTTCCTCGCCGCCGCCGCCGCCGCCCCGCCTCTCGCTCCCCGGAGAGGCCGCCCAGCGCGGGGCTCTCGCGTCTGCCTGGCTGCCTGCGAGCTCGGCGGGCAGCGCCTCCGTCCGCAGCACCCGCGTCGCGGCTCTCGAGTGGCGCTCGCCCGGGACCTGCTTCCTCCGCCCCCCGGAGCCGGAGCGCCGCTGGAGCGCCGAGGAAGGGAGAGCGCGCCGGGGGGGGGACTTCAAGGTGAGCCCCGGGCGAGGGAGGGAGGGAGGCGGCGCGGGGCGCGGGGCGCGCAATGGAGGCCTGCGAGGGCGGGCGGGGGGGGGGTCGGGCTCCGCCGCAGCTGATGCCGGGGGGGGGGGCAGTTGCCGCCTCTTGCAGCCCGACAGGGGCCTTGGCTTAGGGTCGCGGGAGCCCAGCAAAGCCCCCCCCCCCCGCTCTCCCCTGCCAAGTTTCCAGGGCGGTCATCTTGGCAGCTTCGCGGGGGGGCTCGGAGATTGGGCCGCCGCTTTCTCCTCTCTCCCTTGCCGGCTCTGGTGCCCCCGCCCGGCCTCGCCAAGGCCTCCCTCCTGGCCAGGTGAGCCCCGGCTGCCCGGCTTGGCTGGGGAGGGAGCAGTCAGCGAAGCGCTTCTCTTCAGTCCCTGTTTATTTCACAGGGAACAGAAAGGAAGGACATTTCTAATTTTTTGTTTGTTTTTGTTTTCTGCTTTGGAATCCACATAGGAGGAATCTTCTAATCATGGTGACTAAATTAACTGAAATATTCCAGTCATGTAGCTTCTGGCGGTAGTGTAAGGGTTGTGTGTGTGTGTGTGTGTGTGAGTAACCAAAAGCAGAGTTAGAAATTAATGCAGGGCTGTCTTCTGCTTGTGGAAGTGAAAACAACAGGAATAATGGTCTGGGGAGGATTCTCATTGGGAATCTGGCTGGAGATGAGAACTTCCATGGTGATCTTAGGAAATGCCCCCCCCCAATAGAAAACGCATTTCAACATGCAGCAGCTGTCAGACTGCCAGCATTTACACCATCGCTGACTTAACTGTAGATGTCAGACTCTGCTTGCCCTGTTGGCTGGATTTACACTACCGGGATGAATTTTTACTCTCCCAAAGAGGCCAGATGAGGCTTTCCTGTTTGTTTACAGAATGCATTTACTCCCGTCTGAAGTAGTAATGCAGGCCTCTTCCCCTCCACCTCTCAGATTTAATGGGATACACATTCTGTTCCTTTAGGGACTGCCAGTATTTTTGGTGGGTTGCTGTAGGCTGCAAAGAGTGTAGGCTTTTGTTTTTGTCTATGGCACTGGATGGAGAATTGAAATACGTGAGTGTGTATCTGAGGTTGCTTCTCCTCCCTGATCCCCCCCCCCCCAGGCTTTCTTCAGAGACTCAGGCTGCTGTGCTGACCCTTCTTCTTCAGAGGCCAGTGTCAAACCACCACACACAACTCCTGTATGGAATTTGTAGGTCTGGTTTGCAGAAATGTTTTTGTTGTTCAGTGACATGAATGTAAATGCGTGATTATGGACTACGCAGTGCAGACAGAACCTTCATATTGCTTGACACTGACGTGACCTCATAGGATCTTAGAGTTGTAGGGCTAGAAGGGTCATCTAGTCTCAACCTGCTTAAAAACCACCACCTCTCATGGGAGTCCATTCTACTATTGAAGAGCTGTCAGAAAGTTCTTCCTGAGATTTCGTTGGAATCTCCTTTCTTGTAACTTGAATCCATTGATTTGGGTCCTAGCCACTGGAGTAGCAAGCTTGCTCCAACTTCCATGTGACAGCCCTTTAGATATTGGTAGATGGCTGTCATCTCTCCTTTTGGTTTCCTCTTCTCCAGGCTAAACATCCACAACTCCCTCAACTGATCCTCATAAGGCTTGGTTTCCAGACTTTTGAACATCTTCATTTCCCTTCTCTACACACATTCCAGCTTGCTAATATCCTTCATAAACTGTGATGTCCATGACTGGATACAGTATGTTTTCGGGCACAATTCAAAGTGTTGGTGTTGACCTTGAAAGCCCTAAATGGCCTCGGTCCAGTATACCTGAAGGAGCATCTCCACCCCCATAGTTCAACCTGAGGTCCAGCTCTGAGGGCCTTCTGGTGGTTTTCTCACTGCGAGAAACGAAGTTACAGGGAACCAGGCAGAGGGCCTTCTCAGTAGTAGCACCCGCCCTTGGAACGCCCTCCTGTCAGATGTCAAGGGAATAGACAACTCTCTGACTTTTAGAAGACATCTGAAGGCAGCACTGTTTAGGGAAGTTTTTAATGTTTGAAGTTTTATGCTGTTTTTAGTGTTCTGTTGTAAGCTGCCCAGAGTGGCTGGAGAAACCCAGCCAGATGGGCGGGGTATAAATAAATTATTATTATCATCATTATTATTATTATACAGTACTCCAGGTGTTTTCTGATCAAGGTAGAATAGAGTGGGACTGTTACTTCCCCTGACTAGGACACTAGACTTCAGTTGATTCATCAAGGTCCTGGGGGGTGAAGCAGTGCTTGAAACTCCCATTGCTCCCATTTGCGACAGGGAATTTCATTAGCATGAGCTGTTTCTGAGCTCTGGGCGTAGTACTGCACCACTTCCAACCACTCTCTGAAGAATGGAGAAGAGACCCTCTTCAGAATATTTGGGTGGGTGGGCAGGGGAAAGACTCGACCATGTGAAGAATGAACTTACTGTATTTTTCTGTGTATAACACCCCCCATGTATAATATGACCCCTATTTTTTTTGTGGGGGGTCACCAATGCCAATCGCTCTACAGCCTGCCCACCAATACATCACCGCGGCCACCAGTAGTCTGCACGCTAGCTGCCAAAAGCAAACTTGCCCACTCGGCGCAATCACGGCTGGTTGCACGCAAGCCTCACCACTGCCGTAAATTGTCAGCCCAGTTACATCTAAATAATAGCCAGCACATGTTTGTCCACTCCCCCCCCCCCGAGATTTTACAACCTCTGTTAGGTAACTTGTCCCAGTGGACTAAAATGGTAAACAAATCACACACACAATTTTTGGAAAGCTATCCTGCCTGCTTGCCTTGGGAAGAATCCTACCCACCACAGACAACCAGACAAGTAGCTATTTACAAGTCTGCTTTTGGAAGCAATAGCAATTTTTTTTGCAGCTCTTCAAGGGTATAATTAATAGTATTTCCATGTAAAGAACACAAAAACACGGGCTTTAATAACATACGGAGTAAGTGGCCAGATGATTCTTTCATTATAAAAAGAAAGGTCTAACCATTAATTGAAGGATATATGTGCTCCAGACTCACCTACGCAAGTCACTGTGGTCATATGTAGTCCTCGCCTTACTCTTTTCTCTTATGGCAGAGCTTGCATGTGGTCTGGCTTTCATCTTTTAAAAAGATTTAGTTGTGACATATATTTAGTAGTAATATAAATAAAGTTGACACATTGTTTCCCTTGCACTCTGCATTCTGAGGGTGTGTACCTTTGGAAGGTGTGTTAATTACTGTGATTCGTTTTTGGCAAAGATTAAAGACCTGGGCAAGTTGTCTGAAATTGTATTGTGAGGTTGGCAGGAAGGAAGATTAAATTTTAAAAGTTGTAATTTACAGGTATATTACCAAGTGTCTGAATAGCAGGCTGCTGAATGACATGACACAAAGATTATGATTTCTGTTTTTCTCCATGCAATTATTTGTTTTGAAAACTCATGTAATGCTTTTGGTTTAATAGTCCATGTTATGGTGGCAGCAAAGCACAGCAGGGTTTATGTTTTATTGTGCAATAATATTCAGTGACGGAAAGCTATTCCTTTTCACTTTGTGCATTGCAACAGACTCTGTGGTTTGGTGCTTGGTGGCATCTGCGCATAGTGCCATCTTGCAACATCAGCACTGAAGCCGATGCTCTCAAACTTTGCTTTTCTGCAGAGATCTCTTTCTATTGCCTAGCAGATCTCTCCCACTGTGACCACTGCACTATTTTTTGGTGGGTGGGGGAGGGTATGTGTGAGGGCAGGAAAGGGTAACATCTGCTCACCTGCTGCGGTCAGAGCCACAACGCTTTCTTCTCAGCAGGTGTGCATTGCCTCTTACGGGGAGACAGGGGAGCAAGATGGCGGGGAGGTCAATGCAGGAGCACCAACAGGACCAAACTGCTTCAGAATGGAGTCTGCGGCGCCAGGTCATAAAACGCCTGTGTTATGGTCACCTATGCCGGCATTTAGGGTTGTGGCACAGGAACTTGGGGAGCAAGTAAGGTATGCTCGAGTCTTTGCTTCTGTGTTTAGCAAATAATGCTTTTCTATATGGGAGTGGAGGCCTCTGGTAAAAATAGTGCCATGATGGGCCTGTGGGTTGCTATGCCAACGTAACTTTGCGATATAGTTGGATCGTTCAGTGTCTCAGGAGGTTGGTGCTGAAAGTGGATGGGATCACATCAGCTTGCAGAAAACCTCACTTGTGGTCCTTGGCATGGCTGTGGATAGGGTCAAAGCAAGGTCAAAGCAAGGCTGCCATTTGTGTCTGTGTGTGTGTGGGGGGGGGGGATGGCCAGTTGCTCCTCCTGTGATTTGGTTATGTCTGAGGAATTTACATATCTGTGGCATTTACATCTGTTGGTATAAATGCACTGGGCCTAATAAAAAAGTTTGTGTCGCTAAAATATAAAAAAATAGTAATAAACTATATAGTTTATGTATTTTCTATATTTAATTTATATGTTTACTATATAGAAAATAGTAATAAACATTTTCAAAATGTACTGCATTTTCACATTTTAAGCTTAAAACCTATCCACGAAAAGGCTTAAAATGTTGGTGAATATTGCTCTGCCTTATATTCCACATCTAGTAAGTGTTTTTGTGTATATGGCTCTCGCTTTTGTGTATTTTGGTGCTCTCACTTCTTTATTGTCCGTTGTACAAAGAATGAAGGGGCTTATCCCTGCCCCTGCCCAAATCTCATTAGCAAATAATCTGGAATTTGCAGAGGCTGAGTAAACCTGTTACCTTTTTGCCAGCATGGATGCTTTCATAATTTGCAGGACAGCATTGTTTGCTAAGGCCACTGAAAAACTGGGAGATAAGCAGCTGACAGATACTGCTATTTCTTGTGCTGCGGGACAGCCTATAATGGCAGATGTATTTTAGTGACTGTTTAAAGACACATTATTTGGCTGCCCAGTGCATCCAATTGGCTGCCCTTTGCTGATGGAGTTTGTGCTGACTTTGGTTAACACAGGTAAAAACTGAGGTGAACTTCTGATACAGCTTGCTCTTTCCCCTGCGGAAACCTTAAATGGCAGACCTTTGGGCTGTAGGATTATGTCTTCTCTGAAACTCATTCTGATTTCTTTAAGTACCGGTACCTTCACTTCCCAAGCAGGAGCAAAGGTTTCAACTTTTTATGTGTTTGGACTTCTCTGCAAGCCAGAGATGGGGAAGAAACCCCATGTATAATGCAAGCAATTTCTCATAATCCCATAAGCATTTTGTTAGTTGCTTTTACCATTATATGCTTCTTTTTTTTTTGCACACCTTCCCCTAATACAGGCATTTGTGTACCCAGATTTGGATTAAAGAAGTGCACTGCAACATCTGGAGAAGTGTGAATTTCAAAGGGTTGCTGTAGTTTGGTTCTTACATTGTTTGGAGAAGTTTATATTCGGCAGGCTTGCATTCAGATGTGAACAAAGCCAAATTTCCCTGCATTCCTTAGATAGGAGCATTTCATATGAATATTTCTAATTAGAGCCATGCAGGTACAAGGCAGAATACAGCTGTTCTCTCTCTCCCTTTCCACCCACTAGTAACCAAAACTGTTCAGGATTTACATAAATTTCTGCTTGAGTCACTTACGCATTCATAACAGTCATTTCTGCCAAAAAAGTAAAACAGCTCCCCTTTAGAATACCTAGTGCAACACCTGGGGATGCAAAGAGGATTTAGGCACTTCATATATTAAACACCAGGAAATCAGTTGCTGAGAGAGCTTCCTTATCACAGACAACTGTACAGTTCTTTAAAAATTGTGCTTCTGGTTCAGGTTCAAATTGTTCTGCTAGAACAATTGTGGGTTTCATCGCATTTCCATTTTTGTTAGCAAATGCATCCTTGTAATTTGTTTCTTTGTCAGGGATTGCAGAGCAGGAATTAATGCACACTGACCTCCAATGCCATACTACAGATTTTGCCTATAACTCTGCTTTTAAACCGTGTCCTGTAGCAGAATGAATTTCATTGTACAGTTGGATATTGGGATGCAGTATATCCAGACCGTTTAATTCTTGGGAGCCAATGACCCTTTAATTATCAGCGATCAAGACAGACCTGTTGAAAGCTGAATAATGTCATGGAAAGTAAACACTATTTCTGTACAAGAAGAAAACAAATTGCTCAGGAAGAGTATTTGCTTTAATAGTGTTTTTTTTTGGGGGGGGGGATTTTATTTGCCAGCTTATTTGCTGCTTTTCCTCAGAAAAAAGGCTTGTTTCATTGTTTGAGGGTGTCTAGTTTAATCTTTGGTCATGCCATTGTACAGATGGGTTTTATTTTCCCATGGTACTGTTTCTTGGGATAATGTAGTTATTCAGTGTATTGTTGAAATGGGTTCCTCATGCAAACCCACTTTTTGAAGTACTCTGTAGATATCTTGGAAACACCACAAGTTTGGAAGTAAGAAAAGTTGTTGTAGTGGGTATTACTTTTGGTGTTGGAAATACATGATCTCTTTTCTGAATTAGGTCTGTGCTTAAGAAGTTTTGGCAGCAGACCTGGGCTTGGAACCTGGATTGCCAATGAACAGCTGCAAAGCAGTGGAGGGAGACTTGTGTTTTGCAGTGGGGAAGGGGTGGCATGGAAGGAAAGGGCTTGGCTTTCTCTTGCCTGTTGGTTTCCTGCGCAAGTCATCCCATATGCTTTCCTGATGTGTTTTGGTCATGCTGTGAGTGGAAAGAAGATGTATGTTGTGGGCGAGGAAGCAGCAGGTGAAATAAAGTTTAAGCATTCTGAGAGGGAAAAGAAACCTTCATTTAGGAAAGAAGTATGCATTATTCTACCAGGAAACCCTTTCCCCTGTTCCAGTCGACCCTTCCCCATCAATTTGCTAGTTTATAGAGCCATATATAACAGCACTATATGTATTGACATATAGCCAACCAGTCCTTCAGAGTATCTTCTGTGCCTTGGCATCTTACGATCTGTAGCAGGATTTACTGAAGGATGAGATTTCCACAATTATTTTTACTTAAGGCCACTGTGAATACAACAACGATGATGATGTGATGTGGCATCTAGTACATAGCCCTGTAGCTGAGTCATTGTGGATCTTTGAATGCATAGAAACTGACCGACCGCCAGACGACCTGAATGATAAAAAAATCTCTGCTTGGGTTTGGAGGGTGATGCTTGGGCTCATCTGCTCCTGGCTTGTGTCTACCACCAACATTGGTTGTAGAACCTGAGGATTTGAGTGCCTTTCAATCAGTGTTCAAAATCCCCCAGACATCAGGTGTGTTCTGCAACTGGTTCTGTCCAGTTGTGACCATGTGGAGATCTGTGGATGCCAGGTTGGCAACTGACAACTCCACCTGGCTGCCCTACACACCAGCTTTCTTAAGCAGGTAATCAGAACAACTTATTTATTGCCAGTTATAGGTAGGTAGCCGTGTTGGTCTGCTGTAGTCAAAACAAAATTTTAAAAATCCTTCCAGTAGCACCATAGAGACCAACTAAGTTTGTTATTGCTAGCATGAAAGCTCATACCAGTAACAAACTTAGTTGGTCTCTAAGGTGCTACTGGAAGGAATTTTTATTTTATTTTATTTATTGCCTTTATATCCCACCTTTTAGGGATGCCGGTGGCGCTGTGGGTTAAACCACAGAGCCTAGGACTTGCTGATCAGAAGGTCGGTGGTTTGAATCCCTGCAAAGTGGTGAGCTCCCGTTGCTCGGTCCCTGCTCCTGCCAACCTAGCAGTTCGAAAGCACGCAGTGCAAGTAGATAAATAGGTACCGCTCCGGCGGGAAGGTAAACGGCGTTTCCGTGTGCTGCTCTGGTTCGCCAGAAGCAGCTTAGTCATGCTGGCCACACGACCCAGAAGCTGTACGCCGGCTCCCTTGGCCAGTAAAGCAAGACTTTTACTTCACATTTTTCTGTAGCACCATTGAGCTGGGGAGACCAAGTGGCCTGACCCAGGATCAGTCAATCTCATGTGTGGGTTTCTCCCCCCCCCCCCTTCACATATTGCAAAGGAAAGCAGCCGCCACTTCTCCCCACATCCAGGAGCTCTGCATGTCATGCACCTGCCACAGGAAAGGCTCTCCTCAGCACCAAGATATAAATATAATAATAATAGAGATTGTGAAAATCATTAGGCACATACCAGAGAGGAAGTCCTCTTGAAAAGAGAGACTTTCTGTTCTTCAGCTGGCAACAACTTTTCCACCTGCCTTGCCCAACCCTCCCAGACCAGGACTTTACTTCTGAGTAAAAAGCATAATAAGGGACACGGGTGGCGCTGTGGATTAAACCACAGAGCCTAGGACTTGCCGATCAGAAGGTCGGTGGTTCGAATCCCCGCAACGGGGTGAGCTCCCGTTCCTCGGTCCCCGCTCCTGCCAACCTGGCAGTTCGAAAGCACGTCAAAGTGCAAGTAGATAAATAGGTACCGCTCCGGCAGGAAGGTAAATGGCGTTTCCGTGTGCTGCTCTGGTTCGCCGAAGTGGCTTCGTCATGCTGGCCACATGACCCGGAAGCTGTACGCCGGCTCCCTCGGCCAATAAAGCAAGATGAGCGCCACAACCCCAGAGTCGGCCACGACTGGACCTAATGGTCAGGGGTCCCTTTACCTTTACCTTTATCCCACCTTTTCCTCGGAGGAGTACATGGTTCACCCCTTCTCAGTTAATCCCTATAACAACCCTGTGATGTAAGTTAAGAGGCTGTGACTGGCCCAAGGTCACCCAGTGAGCTTCATGGTGGAGTGGGGATTTGAACGCTGGTCTCCCAGATCCCAGTTTGACACTCTGACCACTACACCACGCTGGCCTCCTGGTGCACATCTGCTATGAGTAGGTAAATAAATATGGTGTAAGCAAAATGTCACTTAGAGGAGGATCTGAAATATTTTCCTTGCAGCTTGCATTTGTCTTATTCTGGATTGTTTTATTTGATGTTTCAATGTACTGTAAATCACTTTGAGATTTTTCTAAAAAAATAGAGAGTGGTATAGATATGAAGTAATAGTAATTGTAATAATTTCATGGCAAAAAGGCATCTAGACATTCTGTTGTGGCAGCTGTAACCTAGGTTTAAGGTGCCATTTAGTGATTAGCTTATATATTTGAGTTTCTAACACTGCTTTCAGTAATGCAACACTTGACCATCTATGGGGTTATTTTGAAGCGAATTGAGGTGAGACTATAAAACTCACTTTGCCTGAAACAGAAAAGGCGGCAGATTATTCTGGTGGTGTCTCCTTGGGCCACATGAGCTTGTCAATAGTTTAACTTGCCAGGGCAGAGGCACTTCAATAGCCTTGGACATGCCCTTCACTGCGCAGTGAACTATTTGGTGTTCTGTCTGTTTTTACTTCTTGCAGACAAGTGTTTGGCAAAGGGGGGGGGGAGGGAGGAATCAGTGTGATATTAATGCTATCAGTTATGTAGCTATCAATTACAGGTTTCAGGAAAATAAATACGAGAATTTGCGCTTTGAGCAGACACAAATTCTGCATTGCTTAATTTGTTTTTTTTATTTGCAAATACCATATTGCTAAATTGAAATAAGATTTGACTCTAATACAGTCGTACCTTGGTTGTTGAATGCCCTGGAACTCAGACGTTTTGGTTCCTGAATGCTGCAAACTTGGAAGTGATTGTTCTGGTTTGCGAACATTCTTTTTGAACCCGAACGTCCAATGGGGCTTTCGCGGCTTCTGATTGGCTGCAAGAGATTTACGACTGTATATTGGTCTGGTTCTCTCTGGGTTTCGCTAAACTAGAGTTTGACTTGCAGTAGGAGTTACGGCCCTACACCATTGCTTTGTGTAAGCCCCATTGCACTGGCTTATATTAGTAAGTTGTAACTGCAACAGACTCCCTGGAAAAGACCCTGGTGTTGGGAAAGATGGAGGGCACAAGGAGAAGGGGATGACAGAGGACGAGATGGTTGGACAGTGTTCTCGAAGCCACAAACATGAGTCTGACCAAACTGCGGGAGGCAGTGGAAGACAGGAGTGCCTGGCGTGCTCTGGTCCATGGGGTCATGAAGAGTCGGACACGACTAAACGACTAAACAACAACAACTGCAACAGAGAGAGTTCTGCAGACAAACGGAAAGCCAAGCAATTTGGGAGTAGAGAAGGGCTTACTGAAAAAGACTCTGTAAGCCATTGAGTTAATTTCTGATCTAGAGATGCTTACAAAAGTATCAAGGCTTTCAACCTGCTGATGAATGTAGCTTGCTTTATTAAATGTTCAGTTTGTAAAAAAAAAAAGTTGATGGAAAGATCTGCGCTGGTGATTTGTGGAATCCTTACTTCACATAACATGAATGCACATGTGTGTGTTGTTGTACCTCTTTGGCTGTTGCAAATGACTACCTTGTATAAAGGTCAGAAAACATTACATCTTAGTTGGTGTGGTTGCATTGTGTAAACAAACTAATCTGTTAAATCAAATAGTCCAGGTGATACTTAAATTGTTGGCATAACCTCATGCGCTGCTGTTTAAGGTGTCTCCATTTATTGCAAAGAATGTGGTTGCATTTAAACACCTCCAAGACAAACAGAGAAACTGGATAATTAAAACTATATGGGTGTGGATCATCTTTTGAGAAAGGCCTACTGTTCTGGGCTTTTTGGTGTAGAAAAGAAGAGGCTAACTGTAGGCCCAAGATTATTGTAACACCACAAGCTTTGTGAAGAGAACGAAGAATTATTCTCTGTCCAAATATGAAAGTTGGGCTGCAGTTCTCTGCAAATTTACTTGGGATCAAACCACACTGAAATTGGTGGGATGTATTCGTGATGGGGTTGAGCTGTTATCCATACACTGAGAGGCAGCAAATATAAAACAAAAAGGATTTAATCATTACAAATTGTATAAAACTTTTCAAGTGTTTAGAGCGTTTCAGAAGAGTCTGTTTCAGTAATCCTTATAAGAACCCTGCAAGTATCACCACCTGTTTTGCAGACAGGGAGATGGAGCTGATACCGAAGAGAAGTGTGTTGCCTAAAAAGGCTGCCTCTGATGGTAGTTTGGTAGTTTGGAAACTTCAGCTGGTGCAAAATTCAGCGGCCAGGTTGCTCACTGGGGCAGGACAGTGTGAGGATATTTCACCGATCCTGGTCAACTGCACTGGCTGCCAATCAGTTTCTGGGCTGAATTCAAAGTGTTGGTTTTGACTTCTAAAGCCTTGAACAGCTCAGGACCACAATACTCTCTCAGTATAAACCTACCCGGACCCTGTGACCATCATCTGAGTACCTTCTTTGTGTGCCTCCCCCGTAAGAGGTCCAGAGGGTGGCAACATGAGAACGGGCCTTTTCTGCAGTGGCCCCCCATTTGTGAATGCTTTCTCCAGGGAGGCTTGCTTGGCACCCTTGTTGCATATCTTTAGGCACCAGGAAAAAGTGCCCCTTTTCTCCCAGACCTTTGGCTAATTAAACAGTGTCTGGCCTTATAAACTGTGTGTGTGTGGGGGGGGGTTGTCTTATTGTTTTTGTTTGTTATTATGGTATGCATTTGTGTGCTTTTATATTGTAAACTACCCTGTGATCTTTGAATGAAGGGCAGGGTAGAAATTTAATTAACAACCATACTAATCATAAACTGTGTCTTAGCATGAACACAGCTTCATGCTCCAGCACTGGGGGCGGAGAGCACTTGGGGGTGTGGCTGGTGTGCGTCCTGGGGGGCGTGGCGTGCCACCCGCAGGGGCATGGTGTGCGTCCTGGGAGCATGGTGCGCCGCCTGCGGGGGCACGAGACCCAGCCGGGGGGGGGGGCAGCCACGATGGCACCCCACTGGGATCGTGGTGCCGGGGCGGTGCACTCCCCCCCGCCCCCTCTACCTCTGCCTGTGTATCCTCATTGCTTCTCTTCGCCTCTTCAGTTGCACTTCACTAAGCTATATAATGGCTTCCAAACCTTGGCTTGTACTGTAGCGTGGCTCTCTCCAGACTGATAGTGAGTGCTAACCAAGGTTTGTCCTGTGGTTTGCAGTTCATTTTTTGTCTAGGAGAGCTAAAGCACAAGACTGGGTTTGGATGGCATGCAAAGTCGCGCTATGACTTGGCTCAGTGCAGCACAGCAGCAGAGTGGCGGGGAGGAGCAAAGTGACTGTGATCTCGTTGCCCAGATCTTGTGCATTTGCACTAATGTGAACCAGGCTGCATTAAGTTCATAGCAGAGCCAGAAGCGTCTTGGTCCACAGCTCTTAAACTGCAGTCCTCTGGATATTGACTAAGACAGAAACCCCACGGACTTTTAAGGGCTTTGACAGCCACAAAAGTGTGTGTAGGATTGTGGCTTTCACCATTTTGCAACACTGGCTCTCGCAGCACATGTTGAATCAGTAGAGTTTATTGGCACAGGGTGTTATGGTGCCTGCTACCTTAAACATATTTTTTATTGATTTAAAAGATTAGAAAGTCTTGTGGTTCAGTCATATAGTGAGAAATCCTATCTTTATATTCAAATAGAATGTACTTTATTAGAGAGATCAGCAATGTAGCAATATTCACACATCTAGTAGGCAATGATGGGGTCACTGAATGCAGAATGATCAGCAAGTGTCCTCATGACCAAGCATAGTAATGGTTGGGTTTCAATGACTTGCCTGAAAAAAATGAGCTGCCTTGCAGTTCGCCTATAACTTTCTTCTCATTTCTGTCAAGCAGAGGATTTTCTTCTTTGCTTAACTGAATTAGTAATATAGTATAATGTCAGAGTGACTGAAAAATTCCCTGGTGGGAGAACAGCGTGGATAATGTAGAATGCACCCAGATTTGTAGAACATTGTGTTTCAATCTACTTTTAGCTTATTGTCAACTCTTAATTATATTTTGAATGTTTTAAATAGTTGTTTTTAACTGATGATCTTATTGTTTTAGACTTCTTGTAAGCCACTTTGAGATTTGTTAGTTTTTACAATCAAGTGGTATATACATTTTATGAAACAAATACATAAAATAAATAAAATGGCTGGATTGTGTATAGCATATAGTCTTTAGTGTGGGATTTGTTCAGTTTTATTTATTCATTTAAAATATTTATAAACTGCTGAACAGTTAAATTCTTAAGTGGTGTACAACATAAAACCAGTAACCAAGATCATCAATACAAAAATACAGCCTAAAACCAGTAAAACAGTAGTATAAAAGCATATAAAAATTGGATTTCAGGGAATTCATACAAATAAAAGCAGGAAGTCTGAGCCTGTGAGGCAGGAAAAGCCTGTGCAAAATGATATGTCTCTCAAGACATTTGGAGCAACTGATGGGGTATGTGTGTCTGTGTGGCAGAGGGAAGGGCATTCAAATTCCAGCTCAAATGTGAATCCCAGTAGCTGTGGATCAGTGTGCCGCAGTTCACCAGTCTGTAAAATGTGTACAAGGGGATTAGAACCACTGTGATAGCTCCAGATAATTTTCTTTTGGCAAATTCTCTTGTGTTGCATTTCAGTAGATCTGCTGCAATTCAGCAATTCTCTTAAACGTGCTGATTTGGAATTTAGTCCTACTGAATTCCTTGGAAGTGTCAATTGGAAGCAAACCCCTATGCTCTGCTTTTGAGTGTTGGTTCTTCTTTGTGGTTTCTCCATTCCTTTATTTTGTTGCTTCCCCAAATTCCCTCTCTCCCTCCAGAAGCCCATGAAGTCACATGAAGAGAGCTTTGTACTCATCATAAATCTAAGCTCTTCAAACTGGGGTGTGAACCTGCAGACTGTTCTGTGGTTTTCTTTTCTCGGTGTCAGTTGAGTCAAAGACTACACGACAGAATATGTATCAACACAAGTTGACATGCTGCAAATACGTTGGGGAAAATCAGTGCCATGTTTTCATTCATTCTCTCTGAATGAATCTCATAATCTTGGGAGGAAGACTTACAAAAATAAAACAGGATAGGAGCTTTGGAGAAAGGGCCTTTGGTGACTGTGGTGGATGTGCTGCAGGGTTTGCATCTCAAAATGTTGATTAGGCTGGTGGTTCAGAGGTGGGTGTGGGGGTGGATAACTTGGGGGAAAGCATTACTTTCACCCCCAGGGAAGTTACTGCTTGCTCTTAGTCAGGTGTCAAAGTTTCCTCAGTTCTTATGCCAGGGTTACCAACTGTAGCATCCCTGGTTGTTTGCTAGTACAGTGGTACCTCAGGTTAAGTACTTAATTCGTCCCGGAGGTCCGTTCTTAGCCTGAAACTGTTCTTAACCTGAAGTACCACTTTAGCTAATGGGGCTTCCTGCTGCCGCACACCGTCGGACCCCGATTTCTGTTCTTATCCTGAAGCAAAGTTCTTAACCTGAAGCACTATTTCTGGATTAGCGGAGTGTGTAACCTGAAGCGTATGTAACCTGAAGCGTATGTAACCTGAGGTACCACTGTACGTTTAATAAATTGCTTGAGTAAGCACCACACAGATAAACTCTATGTTGGTATTTATTTTTTAAATCCTGCTTTAAAGTTGTGAGTCCCTTGTGTTGCTGAATTAACTGTTTCCTAACTACCCCATTCACCTGAAGTTGCAGGTAGTTCCTCCCTTTGGATGACAGTCGTGCCTTGGAAGTTGAACAGAATCTGTTCCGGAAGTCTGTTCAACTTCCAAAGCGTTAGAAAACCAAAGTTCAGCTTCTGATTGGCTGCAGGAAGATCCTGAAGCCAATCTGAAGCTGCGGAAGCCCAGTCGGATGTTCAGGTTCGAAAAGAACATTCGCAAACTGGAACAATCACTTTCGAGTTTGCGGCATTCAGGAGCCAAAACGTTCGAGAACTAGGCTGTTCGAAAACCAAGGTACAGTGGTACCTCGGGTTAAGAATTTAATTAGTTCTGGAGGTCCGTTCTTAACCTGACACTGTTCTTAATCTGAGGTACCGCTAATGGGGCCTCTCGCTGCCCATGCGAGGTAAACCTTGTTGGCCCCTGTTATAGGGTATTCTTCTGTCTTGCTCCTTACCTTTTCCTCCTCTTATTTTCTCACTCAGTTATTCACTGCCTGCTGGACAGTTTAGGTGTGTGGCAAAGGATCCTGCAAAAAAGTTTGGGTCCATGTTGCAATTTCCATGCTACTGAGGGAAAGGGTTTGTTCTGAATGGCCCTCACTGAGACATTCCTGATCTTCTCATGGTACCTTTGACTAGAATAGTGAAATTTCACAGGCTAGAAATAATTGGGTGTAATGAATTTTTCTTTTCACCACTGTGTGTGTTCCCTCTCTCCCTCTCTTTCTCTCTTTTTGGCCCAAACTGTTCCTCACAGCCACTCTGAATCCAATTTGTATTGCCTATGATGAATAAAATCATTTCCAAGCAATTAGACAAGCAATTTATTTTTATTTCAGGCTGTTAACTTATGCTGCCTGTGACTAGCATGTTGGCAAATGAGCTAGCAAGTCTTGTTTGCAAATCCAAGGGAGAAAAGAGGGTGTGTTTGTTCAATGGAGCTGCTTTGTTATTGAGAGGAGTCAAATGAGATGTACTCGAGGGCTGGACGATATCTGATTTTCAACATCACGATATATCACCAGCTAAATATCACAATATATATCTACAGTGGCGGAGGGCCTTGCTGTGCCTCGCTGCAGCAGTGGAGGGCCTTAAAATGTAAAGTAGTAGGTTTAATAAAAATAATATATATATTTATATTTTCAACTAATTTAAGAGTAGTTTATGTGATTTACTAGTCAAGTTGCAACTACTTCCCCACTCAGAGGTCTAAGTGGAATCTATGCATGTATAAGCCCCTCTGAGTTCAACTAAACTTCTACTTTCCTGGGAGTAAGCCTCATTGAATTCAGTAGGGCTTGCTTGTGAGTAGACACGCATTTGCTAGCACTGCTTACCGAAAAACACCTTCCCATCATTTCACATAGTACTCAACCTCCCATTTTGGCATAAGGCAGCCAGCTAAATCTTCTCCCCTCCACCCCTGCAAAGCCCACCAATCTCTCCCTTTTTATCAGAAGCAAGCAAGCAAAAAGATAGTCTTCTTTAAATATTGAGACCCTTCCTTTTTTATATGGAGGAAAGCTACCGGTATTTAGGTGGAACCAATAACATAAACCACTAGAAAATAAAAATAAAAAACTCTTCCCCCTCTTTTTTGTGAGGAAAGAAAGACGAGCTTTCCAGTTCTTTGTTTACCTCTTTGTTTACTTTGCTGCTACCCCCTGTGTTAAACCTATTTCATAATTTCTCCTGCCGCTCTTCTGCAGTTGCTTCATTGCAAAAATATCCTGGAATGTTTGCCGAGTTTCTCAGTTTGGCACAGAGTGTGTTGGGCAGGACCTGTCGCTGGGGGATGGCAGGATACGGGATACACTAAATTTATTTCCTATGCCTTTAGCCATCTTATTTTTGCGCAGTCCACCAAGAGTGTGTGCATATGAAAACATACGGAAAGCTAAGACTCAGTTGTGAAGCTTCATACTCTTGGTTGCTTGTGCAGTTTACGTAAATGTGTGCACGTGAGACTTTAATTTCCTTTTAAATAAGGTAAATGTTTCAGTACATCAAATTTAGGAACATTCATAGATGAAGGGTTGGTTGGTTTTAAAATGATGATGATAATTTTATTTATTACTTATACCCCACCCATCTGGCTGGGTTTCCCCAGCCACTCTGGGCGGCTCCCAACAGAATATTAAAAACATGATAAAACATCAGACATTAAAAACTTCCCTAAACAGGGCTGCCTTCAGGTGTCTTCTAAAAGTCAGATAGTTGTTTATTTCCTTGGCACCTGATGGGAGGGTGTTCCTCAGGGCGGGTGCCACTACAGTGGTACCTCTGGATGCGAACGGGATCTGTTCCGGAGCCCCGTTTGCATCCTGAAGCGAATGCAACCTGCATCTGCACGCGCGCAGGTCGCGATTTGCCGCTTCCGTGCATGTGTGTGACGTCATTTTGAGTGTCTGCAGATGTGCGAGCAGTGAAACCCAGAAGTAACACGCTCCGTTACTTCCGGGTCACCGTGCAGCGCAACCCGAAAATGTCATACCCAAGGTATGACTGTACTGAGAAGGCCCTCTGGCTGGTTCCCTGTAACCTCACTTCTTGCAGTGAGGGAACCGCCTGAAGACCCTCGGAGCTGGACCTCAGTGTCTGGGCTGAACAGTGGGGGTGGAGATGCTCCTTCAGGGATACTGAGCTGTTTAGGGCTTTAAAGGCCAGCACTAGCACTTTGAATTGTGCTTGGAAATGTATCAGGAGCCAATGAAGATCCTTCAGGACCGGCGTTATATGGTCCCGGTGGCCTCTCCCAGTTACCGGTCTAGCTGCTGCATTCTGGATTAGTTGTAGTTTCCGGGTCACCTTCAAAGGTAGCCCCATGGAGAGGGCATTGCAGTAGTCCAAGCGAGAGATAACCAGAGCATGCACCACTCTGGTGAGACAGTCTGCGGGCAGGGAGAGTCTGAGCCTGCGTACCAGATGGAGCTGATAATAATAATAATAATAATAATAATAAATTTTATTTATATCCCGCCCTCCCCAGCCGAAGCCGGGCTCAGGGCGGCTAACAACAATTAAATAATCAAACAATCAAATAATCAAACATTCTAAAAACATTCCATTATAAAAATTAATTAAAGTAAAATTAATGGCAACCGTTGAGCAAAATTCTGTGCAGGTTGCCAGAGGAGGGAGTCAGGCTGGGACCTGACCAAAGGCCTGGTGGAACAACTCTGTCTTGCAGGCTCTGCGGAAAGATGTCAGGCCCCGCAGGGCCCTAGTCTCTTGTGACAGAGCGTTCCACCAGATTGGAGCCGCAGCCGAGAAAGCCCTGGCTCTAGTTGAGGCCAGCCTAACCTCTCTGAGGCCTGGGACCTTCAGGATGTTTTTATTTGACGAGCGTAGGTTTCTCTGTGGGGCATACCAGGAGAGGCGGTCCCGTAGGTACGAGGGTCCTAAGCCGTATAGGGCTTTAAAGGTTAAAACCAGCACCTTAAACCTGATCCTGTACTCCACCGGGAGCCAGTGCAGCTGGTATAGCACCGGATGAATGTGATCTCGCAGTGAAGACCCTGTAAGGAGTCTCGCTGCGGCATTCTGCACCCTCTGGAGTTTCTGGGTCAGTCTCAAGGGCAGCCCCACGTAGAGCGAGTTACAATAATCCAGTCTGGAGGTGACCGTCGCATGGATCACAGTGGCTAGGTCAGGGCGAGAGAGGTAAGGAGCCAACTGCTTAGCTTGGCGGAGATGAAAAAATGCCGCCTTTGTTATAGCTGCAATCTGCGCCTCCATGGAGAGGGAGGTGTCGAAGATTACACCCAAACTCTTAACGGACGGTGCTGGCACTAATTGCACCCCCGCTAGAGATGGGAGTTGCCCCCTCAATCGCATATCGTCCCGTCCCAGCCAGAGGACCTCTGTCTTCGAAGGATTTAACTTCAACCGGCTCCCACGTAACCATCCAGCCACAGCTTCCAAGCATCTGATCAGTGTGTCTGGGGCCGAGTCAGGGTGGCCATCCATCAACAGATAGAGTTGGGTGTCATCAGCATACTGATGGCAGCCCAGCCCAAAACTCCGGACAAGCTGGGCGAGGGGGCGCATAAAGATGTTAAAAAGCATCGGGGAGAGTATCGCACCCTGGGGCACTCCACACACCAAGGAGTGGCGGGATGACAATTCCCCCCCAAGCGCCACCCTCTGTCCCCCACCGGAGAGAAACGAGCGCAGCCATTGAAGGACTGTGCCCTGGATCCCCACGTCGGCAAGGCGGTGGTCCAGGAGTTCGTGATCAACCATGTCGAAGGCTGCTGACAGGTCTAGAAGAATCAGCAGCCCCGACCCGCCTCGATCCAGCTGCCTGTGGAGATCATCTGTTAGGGCGACCAGAGCCGTCTCGGTCCCATGACCAGCGCGGAAGCCGGACTGGAATGGATCCAGAGCCGATGTTTCATCCAGAAACCTACCAAGCTGTTCAGCAACCGCTCTCTCAATCACCTTACCCAGGAATGGAAGATTCGAAACCGGGCGGTAATTGGATAGATCTAAGGGATCTAATGATGTTTTCTTTAAGAGCGGGCGCACCACTGCCTCCTTCAGTTCCCCTGGGAATGTCCCGGTGCCAAGGGACAAATTGATGATATCCCCCAGGGGGGCCCGCACCTCGTCTGGACATGCTCTAATCAGCCAGGACGGGCACGGGTCGAGAGGACAAGTAGTGGGCTTTCCAGCTCGGAGGAGTCTGTCCACATCGGCTGGGGATAAACAGCTGTCCTGGGCACAGAATTGAACTGCGCCTCCAAGGAGAGCTGTGAGTCCAGAATAACTCCCAGGCTGCACACCTGGACCAGGGAGTCCCCCACATCCGGCTGCCCCCTGTCCCCCCCAAAAAACAGTACTTCTGTCTTGTCAGGATTCAACCTCAATCTGTTAGCCACCATCCATCCTCCAACCGCCTCCAGACACTCACACAGGACCTTCACTGCCTTCACTGGTTCTGATTTAAAAGAGAGGTAGAGCTGGGTTTCATCCACATACTGATGAACACCCAGCCCAAATGCCCTGATGATCTCTTCCAGAGGCTTCATGTAGATGTTGAAAAGCATGGGGGAGAGGACAGAACCCTGAGGCACCCCACAAGTGAGAGCCCAGGGGTCTGAACACTCATCCCCCAACACCACTTTCTGGACATGGCCCAGGAGGAAGGAGCGGAACCACTGTATGACACTGCACTGGTGGAGGAGGATGAGTGCAGGGGCAGCGCACCGCCCCTGGCAGCACGATCTCGGTGAGGTGCCATTGCGGCTGCACCCCCGCCTGTGCTGGCCCCACGCCCCCTCCAGAGGCACACTACACCCCCAGAACGCCCGCCAGCCCCGCCCCCGATGCCGGAGCATGAAGCTCTGCCACTGTAACAGTGCCCCCAGCTCCCAGCCCCTCTAGACGGTCCAGACCAGCCACCCCCAACCTGCGGCCCTCCAGATGTTTTGGCCTACAACTCCCATGACCCCTAGCTAACAGGACCAGTGGTCAGGGATCATAGGAATTGTAGTCCAAAACATCTGGAGGGCCAGAGGTTAGGGATGCCTGGTCCAGACGGTTGTCTTAAGGTAACCAGTCTTCTAAACAACAGTACAAAAGTTCTCTACCCTCCGGCCTTCACATGCCTGTTATTAATCTTTTGAGTACGTCGGAGACCCACAAGAAAGGATTCACTCTCTGCCTGTTCATGAACATTTCTGTGTGTGGTTGACTGGGAGCAGTTCTCACTTGCCACAGGAACTAGGAGCGTGGCCATTTTGCAAGTTGTATGGTAATCTTCTGTGATTCATTCCCCCCCCCCCGGGGGGGGGTGTTGCCCTAGTGGCATGAGAGCCTTTGCTGCATTTTCCCTCCATCAGAGAGATGAGACGGGTAGAGAAGGAGCTGTATCATGAATACAACAGAACCCTGGACTTCTGCTTAGTGATGGGCAAATTCAGTTTGATTAGGAATTAAGTAAGCAGTGACTATAATGTGAGAAAATTAATCTATCCTGCACCGCCTGCGGATTCCCTTCTGAGCTGCTGGAGAACACCTCAAGAAAACTATATTCAATGCTGCACAAGCCTGGCAGGTTTTGTTTTTATCCCAAACCAGGAAATTATGAATTTAGGCAACATTGTTTCCTTCTAAGATGTTTGAATTGTTACTGGGTGTTTGTTTGTGTGCACTTTTTCATGTGTGCTAAACTCAGTCTACGTGGGTTTTTTTTAATTGTTTAACCATATCAGTTAACAAACATGGATGCATATGCTATAATGTTATTGTTTTGGTTAAATAAATTGTTTAAGTTGTTTTTAAGGAAATGATTATTTTTCTCCTTCCAATAAAGTATAACAGAAAAGTTGTCCAAATATAAACAGTTAACTTATTAAACCTCACAATAATTTCATAATTGTCTGTGTCTACTTCTAATAATATAACCAAATCAGTAATTTTTTATATACCTGTAAAAACTACTCTGAAAATTCATTATTCCAAAAATGAAACCTTCATCTAGTTGTAAATATTAAGATTATACCAGCAAGAATGTGTCTTTCTGTAAAAAAGAAAGATTTAAATCAATTTGATTTAAATAAAATCCTCCGTGTGTGTGTGTGTGTGTGAGAGAGAGAGAGGCAGCCATGGCTCCCAAGCCAGGGAGGCTTATCTGCCAACTCTAGGGGGTATTAATTTGTTTTAGCTCAAGTACCATATTTTTCTGTGTATAAGACGAGGGTTTTTGCAAAAAATAAATACATTGGGGGTTGTCTTGTACATGGAACATGGGCATCTGGGGGAATTTTTAAAATATTTAATCATATGTCTGGGATTTTGGCTTGGGCGGGCTGAGGCAGTCCCTCCTGCTGCTGCCCCCCCTTTCTCCCTTCCCCCCTCCGGGCTGCATGCTGGCGACTGGCTCGCCTGAAGCCCCCGCTGGCTCAACCACCGGATTGAGAGCAGCTGCCGCCACTGAGAGCTCCCTCAGCTGCCTCTCCTTGCCTTTTTTCCTCCCCCCCCTTCCCCTCTCAGACTCCCACCCTGCCCCCACCCCGCTCACCACCTTCCTCAGCTGAGTTTGCGGGGCGGCATGGCCCAGAACAGAGCGGCCGCTGCCTTTGCCCGGCTCTTCCTTGGCATCCTGCTTGGGAGCCTGCCTCCCCGCAGCAGCAGCTGCCACCGAGGGGGAGCGTGAGGTGCCCCCCCCCCCAGTCGCTGCCTTTGCTTCTGCACCACGGTGCACTGCATGCTTCTCAGGCTGGAAACTTTGAGGGCAAACGCCCCCAAAAAGATCAACAACTTGCTGCCACCATTAATCCAGATTTTCGCTTCTATTTTAGGGTTTCATTTTCTTAATTTTGGGTTCAAAAAAATAGGGGTCGTCTTATACATGGGGGCATCTTATACATGGAAAAATAAGGTAAGTTTGCCAGCTAGCTGACTGTTTCACTGCCTTTACTCCATTTCTTGCCTATAGTTTGTAGTATCTGGTAAACAAACTAATCTGTGTGAGATGTGTGACTGGGAGGAATCTAAGGGTAAAGGTAAAGGTACCCCTGACCGTTAGGTCCAGTCACGGATGACTCTGGAGTTGTGTGCTCATCTTTCTCTATAGGCCAAGGGAGCCGGCGTTTGTCCGCAGACAGCTTCTGGGTCATGTGGCCAGCATGACTAAGCCACTTCTGGCGAACCAGAGCAGCACACAGAAACGCTGTTTACCTTCCCGCCACAGTGGCACCTATTCATTTACTTGCACTGGTATGCTTTCGAACTGCTAGGTTGGCAGGAGGAAGGTGGACTTTTGGGTGCAGGGGAAACTGGGTGGGATGAAATGGAATATCTTGGAGGAGGAGATGTCTTTCTGGGGCCCTAGACAGGAGCATTGCATGCTGCAAAACTGATCCCACTTCCCTTCATAATTGGGAGTGCTTGACCACCCATTGCTGCAGAGCAAGCATGATGGAATAGTGATGCAGAGAGCTGCTTTTGCCTGTGTCATCTACCGTCTGTATTCTAAACACTCTTTAATGTGTGTTTAGCCAGTGTTCTTTCCAGAGTCTCAAAGTGGCTTAAGGAATATGGGACACTACAGAGTTAAATGTTTCTGCTATACTTTGAATATCAGCAAACTTTAGTGGATGTTCATCACATCTTCCCATCCAGGGTTGTTCAGCACAGCCCTGCTGCTATCACCTTTGTTTGCTGCTGTTTTGGTTCCTTCAAGAGAGGCTTGTGTGGGTATTCCACCCACATGGCACCTGTTGTTGACACAAGATAGAGGTGGTTCTGCTTGCATTGGGGGATGTGGGTGGGGGCAGCTGCTGTTGAAGCTCTGGCAGAGGGACAGGGCTGGCCTGGTCCACCAGGCCTTGGCAGTTTAGATGGGCAGTTGTTGATGCTCTGTCTTAGTGATGTCTAGGGAATGAGCAGCCAAGATAAGATTAGGGGGTTAAGGCCATCTTCTTCTCCCAACATTGAACTTTCTTCCCTGACTAGTAGATGGAAGAATGGTGTTCCTATGACATCAAGCTAGAAGTCTTGAAAGTGCAGACTTTTCTTTCTGGTGGTACCAGGGCTGATTCAGTTGTGCCACTGAGTCCTTTTTAAAATCAGAAGCCAGGTTGCAGGATCACGTGTAATTACCCCACAAATTTAACATGAGCTCTGACATCCCCTAACTGTGGTTGAGGCATGAGATTGTTTGTGATCCTGCAGCTGGCTGGCTATCTTTTTAACGGTGGTTAAACAGGACACAGCATTATATCTGGATTCACCCTGTCCCCAGAGATCTGCACTTTGTTGCATTGGCCAAAGTTTTAGACCAGGGGCCGGCAAACTAAGGTCTGCGGACCGGATCCGGCCCAATTGCCCTCTAGCTCCGGCCCATGAACAGTTCTGCAATCGCCATTGGGGGGGGGGGCGCCATTTCCCCTGATTTTTTCCCCTCCCTCCCACACCGTGGGGGCGTTTCCCTCCTGCCTCCCTCCTCCTGGCTTCTCCCTGCCCTGCGGAGGAAGGGGGCTGGGCTTTGATAGGAAGCCTTGCCACCCGCCCACCAGCCTCTCCCCATGGCCGCCCTGTGGGCTGGAGCTTGACGCGTCTGCTGGCCTGGCACCTGGGAAAGCTGGCCCGAAAAGGAGAGGTGCTGCAGAGCAGGGGGAGGAGAATGTATCTTATTAATTGGCTCTTACAATCTCTAATGAGATGGCAGTTTCTCTTCCTGAGGGCTGGGAGTGGGATTAGTTGGGTTTCAGGCCATTGTTGTACTAGCATTGCAAAATAATCTCATAAGATTGATTAGTTCACATATTATTTTTAAGTGGTGTGCCTCCCCACCCCAATACCATATCTATTTTCTGTGGCAGATAGATAATCTAGAAGTAAGCTAGCATTAAAAACAATCCTGTTCACATTCTAAAAGCCTTCCTGTTTGGTTGCCAGCCAGAAGTCTTTTCCTATTTGGCATCGAACCGACTAGATCATAGAATCATAGAATCATAGAGTTGGAAGAGACCACAAGGGCCATCGAGTCCAACCCCCGGCCAAGCAGGAAACACCATCAGAGCACTTCTGACATATGGTTGTCAAGCCTCTGCTTAAAGACCTCCAAAGAAGGAGACTCCACCACACTCCTTGGCAGCAAATTCCACTGTCGAACAGCTCTTACTGTCAGCAAGTTCTTCCTAATGTTTAGGTGGAATCTTCTTTCTTGTAGTTTGGATCCATTGCTCCGTGTCCGCTTCTGTGGAGCAGCAGAAAACAACCTTTCTCCCTCCTCTATGTGACATCCTTTTATATATTTGAACATGGCTATCATATCACCCCTTAACCTCCTCTTCTCCAGGCTAAACATGCCCAGCTCCCTTAGCCGTTCCTCATAAGGCATCGTTTCCAGGCCTTTGACCATTTTGGTTGCCCTCCTCTGGACACGTTCCAGTTTGTCAGTGTCCTTCTTGAACTGTGGTGCCCAGAACTGGACACAGTACTCCAGGTGAGGTCTGACCAGAGCAGAATACAGTGGCACTATAACTTCCCTTGATCTAGATGCTATACTCCTATTGATGCAGCCCAGAATTGCATTGGCTTTTTTAGCTGCCACGTCACACTGTTGGCTCATGTCAAGTTTGTGGTCAACCAAGACTCCTAGATCCTTTTCACATGTACTGCTCTCAAGCCAGGTGTCACCCATCTTGTATTTGTGCCTCTCCTTTTTTTTGCCCAAGTGCAATACTTTACATTTCTCCCTGTTAAAATTCATCTTGTTTGTTTTTGCCCAGTTCTCTAATCTGTCAAGGTCGTTTTGAAACGTGATCCTGAGCCTGTGATCTCAATTATTGCATTTGTTTTAATTTGTGATCCTAATTTGAAATGCTGAGTTATTGATTTTCTCAAATGTTTTCTGATCTCAGTTACTCTGGTGTTTTATTAGAGAATCCTAGATGGCAAATGGTGAGGTTGTTAAGTATGTTGTGTGCTTCCACTTGAAGAGGTGTGCCTGCAGTCCTGTAACATATCTGTAACACAGTACTAGTTACAGATAAGTAGCCGTGTTGGTCTGCTGTAGTCGAATCAAAATAAAATATAATAATAATAATAAAATAATTTTTATTTATAGACTGCCCTCCCCAGCCAGAGCCGGGCTCAGGCCAGCTAACAGATACACTGAAACAGAAGTCACCAGACCCTTATATATGACCCATTCCCACTACCCTTCTGAGTACCGTATTTTTCGCTCTATAAGACGCACCAGACCATAAAACACACTTATCTTTGGGAGGAAGAAAACAAGAAAAAAAAATATTCTGAATCTCAGAAGCCAGAACAGCAAGAGGGATCGCTGCGCAGTGAAAGCAGCGATCCCTCCTGCTGTTCTGGCTTCTGGGATAGCTGCGCAGCCTGCATTCGCTCCATAAGACGCACACACATTTCCCCTTACTTTTTAGGAGAGGAAAAGTGAGTCTTATAGAGCAAAAAATACGGTAATACCCCTCCCCATCCTCTCTCTCTAGTCTGGTGACTTCTGTTTCAGTGTATCTGAATTAGTGTGCATGCACACGAAAGCTCATACCAGTTGGTCTTACTTAGTTGGTCTCTAAGGTGCTACTGGAAGGATTTTTTAAAATTTTGTAACACAGTAGTAATTATTTTTTTTAATGCATTGCTGCCCTGAACTAATTCATTCACATTTTCTCCAATTAAGGAATGCTATGCCCATCACAGTGCTATGACTGGAATTTCTTAGCTACTCAAAATTCATTTTCCTTGTTCGTTTTCTAGGCAGATTTGTCTACTTTTTCAGTTTGCCTGCCTCTTTAAAATGGGGAAAATCTGTAGACTAAACAAGCTTAAGTAGTTAGTGTGCCTTATATCAATTCTGTAATTCTAGGCAACATAGACCCCACATTGCAATATTTTTTGTAAATATTCAGGCACTGTTGTTTAGTCTAATCTTCTAGGAACATTTTAGGATTCACAGAGACTGAAGGGAAAAAAGCATTTACTTGTATGGTGGGCATCTCTGTGCAATAGCTTGGCTTTTCAGTGTTGCCTTATTTGTTTCATAAGCCTCCAAGCTACATACCAAAATCTTCAGAGAACCAGGAACCTGAATAATACCATATCACAGGTGGAGCAACATCAGTGGTGATCGACTGTGGCGCAGTCTCCTTTCAATGGGATGTTGAAATTGCAGTATTGACTTGCACAACTCTGCTCTTTACCTTTCCCGTTGATTTATTGAGCTGCTGTCTCTTGAAAAGTCAAATCATAATTGTTGTATTACATGGAAGGCTTGTGTAGGAGCTCAGTGCTTCATTCTCTTGGAAAAACTAAATCTAGCCCAGTACTTTTGATACAGCTTCTACCTAATTTCTGCACAGCTCCCCCACCTTCTTGATGCCATGTCAGTGCATTCTGCTTTCTTCATTCTGCAAACCTCTGTAATCCGGAGAATGTGGTCCATGGAGAGAGTTTGGTTTGCACTGGATATTCTGTACTATAACCTCCTAAAAATACTCTCTCTGAAATAGTTCTTGTTATGACATTTATAGCTCACATTGCCTCCAAGGAGCTCAGGCTGGCATAAATTGGGGTTATCCCATTTTATCCTTACAACAGACCTAGGAAATAGGTTAGCGTTAGACTGTGTGGCCAATGTAGTGTCCCCCAGATGTTTGAATTATGACTCCCACTATCCCTGACCGTTTGGCAGGTTGTCTGGGGCTGACAGGAGTTCAATGCCTGGAGGGTATTTCCCTGCCTTAAGACAGTGTGGCTGACCCAGAGCCACCTAGACTACAATCTTTTCCAGTAGGGACACCCCTAGTCTCTCATAATTTGCCAGTTCTGGCTGGGACTGATAGAAGCTGAAGTTCAACAACATCTGGAGGGCCAAAGATTCCCCACCTGGTCCAAGTCCAGTACTCTTATTCACTGTATATTATATATATAAAAAAGAAGTACCCAGTTCTTTTGCCCTAAAAATGACTATAATCTAGTTTCTTCATTAATGATCCCCACCTCTCTTCCTTTGCTCAGAAAAGTTGTTGTAACTAACTGTGGTGGTTTGGAATTGTCTTAGAATCATAGAATCATAGAATCATAGAGTTGGAAGAGACCACAAGGGCCATCGAGTCCAACCCCCGGCCAAGCAGGAAACACCATCAGAGCACTTCTGACATATGGTTGTCAAGCCTCTGCTTAAAGACCTCCAAAGAAGGAGACTCCACCACACTCCTCGGCAGCAAATTCCACTGTCGAACAGCTCTTACTGTCAGGAAGTTCTTCCTAATGTTTAGGTGGAATCTTCTTTCTTGTAGTTTGGATCCATTGCTCCGTGTCCGCTTCTCTGGAGCAGCAGAAAACAACCTTTCTCCCTCCTCTATGTGACATCCTTTTATATATTTGAACATGGCTATCATATCCCCCCTTAACCTCCTCTTCTCCAGGCTAAACATGCCCAGCTCCCTTAGCCGTTCCTCATAAGGCATCGTTTCCAGGCCTTTGACCATTTTGGTTGCCCTCCTCTGGACACGTTCCAGTTTGTCAGTGTCCTTCTTGAACTGTGGTGCCCAGAACTGGACACAGTACTCCAGGTGAGGTCTGACCAGAGCAGAATACAGTGGCACTATTACTTCCCTTGATCTAGATGCTATACTCCTATTGATGCATCCCAGAATTGAATTGGCTTTTTGAGCTGCCGCGTCACACTGTTGGCTCATGTCAAGTTTGTGGTCTACCAAGACTCCTAGATCCTTTTCACATGTACTGCTCTCAAGCCAGGTGTCACCCATCTTGTATTTGTGCCTCTCCTTTTTTTTGCCCAAGTGCAATACTTTACATTTCTCCCTGTTAAAATTCACCTTGTTTGTTTTGGCCCAGTTCTCTAATCTGTCAAGGTCGTTTTGAAGTGTGATCCTGTCCTCTGGGGTGTTAGCCACCCCTCCCAGTTTGGTGTCATCCACAAATTTGATCAGGATGCCCTTGAGTCCATCATCCAAGTCGTTGATAAAGATGTTGAATAAGACCGGGCCCAAGACAGAACCCTGTGGCACCCCACTAGTCACTCTTCTCCAGGATGAAGAGGAACCATTGATGAGCACCCTTTGGGTTCGGTCAGTCAGCCAGTTACAAATCCACTGAGTGGTAGCATAGTCAAGTCCGCATTTTACCAGCTTCTTTACAAGAATATCATGGGGCACCTTGTCAAATGCCTTGCTGAAATCAAGGTAGACTACATCCACTGCGTTCCCTTCATCTACCAGGCTTGTAATTCTGTCAGAAAATGAGATCAGGTTAGTCTGACATGACTTATTTTTCAGAAATCCATGCTGACTATTGGTGATCACAGCATTCCTTTCTAGGTGCTCACAGAATGTTTGCTTAATGATCTGCTCCAGAATCTTCCCTGGTATTGATGTCAGACTGACTGGGCGGTAATTATTTGGGTCCTCTCTTTCCCCCTTTTTGAAAATAGGGACAACATTTGCCCTCCTCCAGTCTGCCGGGACTTAACTACCTCTGTCCCCTTAACTACCTCTGTCCCCTTTCTGAATAGTGGACTATTTGGTGTGTTTTTTGTTTTGGGCAAAGAAACAACAGCAAGCAGATTTTTTATTATCAAAATAGCTCACTTAAATGTTTTGCGATGGGAATAGAATAATTAAGGTACTTTGTTGCTGTGAAAACAAGGTTTTGTTTTTCTGTGCTATCATTAAAAAACCCCAGGGTGATTTCCCCCCCAAGATGGACAGGAAATCTTGTGTGTGTGTGTGTGTGTGTGTGTGTGTGTGTGTGTGTATGAGTATATTTATGATGGTATTCATGGAGGGAAATGAAGGTTATCCTTTGATCAGTTGAACTGAGGTATTGGAGCTGCTATTTATAGATCTCACTCCCCACCCCATTGGCTTTTCTGGTGCAGAGTGTTGCCAGAGAAACATTTTGAAGAGCTAATAAATGGGTTATATTTCAGGGTTTTTTCATCCGGCTTCCTCTGTTTTCCCCTGTAACCTTTGGCATTTCGTGACAAATTTGTTTCATTTGTGGACAGTAATGAGACTGACATTTTGCTGTGGGCACTTGGAACGAAAGAGACAGCTCACCAAAAGTGCTGTAATGATAACCAAGCCCAGAAGAACTGATTTTTGTCTGCTTAACTTCCCTCATCTTTCCTTCAGTGCCAGGGATTCTGGCTGTAGAGCAAGCAGTTTGTCTTAGTGGTTGTGTGTTGTTGAAGATGCATGAATGGAAGAAAGGTGTGGGGCCTGCAGTATAGACTACTGCCTTTGATCAGGCTAGTAAATAGCCAGTTCCCTGGGTGCCTCCAGGCAGTCAGGCAAAGAAACTCTTGTAAAACTAGAAAGGATTTAGTTCTATTCGATTGATTGTGTCTTATTTTGGGACCTAAATTTAAATGTAGATGTTCTCAAGCATTAATCTGCTGTCTCTGAAATCACTCCCATGTCTTCATATTTCTGGATCAGTGCACCAGAGGTGAAGAAGGAGCAGGAAATGTGTCACGGGGTTATGGTGCTCCTCTCATACAATAATGCTTCCTTAAAGGTAAAGGGACCCCTGACCATTAGGTCCAGTCGCAGACAACTCTGGGTTGCGGCGCTCATCTCGCTTTATTGGCCGAGGGAGCTGGTGTACAGCTTCCGGGTCATGTGGCCAACATGACTAAGCCACTTCTGGTGAACCAGAGCAGCACATGGAAACACTGTTTACCTTCCCACTGGAGTGATACCTATTTATCTACTTGCAATTTGTGCTTTCGAATTCCTAGTTTGGCAGGAGCTGGGACCGAACAACAGGAGCTCACCCCGTCGGGGGGATTTGAAACACCGACCTTCTGATCGGCAAGCCCTAGGCTCTGTGGTTTAACCCAGAGCACCACCTGTGTCCCTTAATGCATCCCCAGGTGGTCCAAATCTTGCTTTATCCTGTGAAGTTGTTTTGGCCCTTAAGACCTTTATAAAGGTAGAAAGCATAGTCCTTGTAATTCAGAATGAATGAGCTCTATTAATTGTATTCCCTTTTTGGACTCATCTGAGTCTCAAATTATGTCTTGGCTATGCCATAGCAGTATTTTGATATTGCTCAGGCGTGGGACTGAGAAACCAGAGCATTGAATACTGCCTTGACCAAGGATTTCCTGTTCAGTGGGAAGGTTTTTTTTTAAAGTAAAAAATGCACCCACAAGAAAGGGAGTGAGAGAGTCACAACAATTTTTCACACCCTCACTGGTGTCCCTGGCTAGCATTTTTCACAGCAGGATATTAGTCAGTGGCACAAAACAGACCCCAGATGCTAAAAACAAAACAAAACAGCCATCAAAAGTTTGGGAATGGCAATTCTGTTTGTCAAAAAGGAAGATGCTGGTTTATAGAGTACAGTTGATATTAGCTATAATAATAATAATAATAATAATAATAATAATAATAATAATAATAATTTATTATTTATACCCTGCCCATCTGGCTGGGTTTCCCCAGCCACTCTGGGCGGCTTCCAAAAGAATATTAAAATACTGTGATACATCAGACATTAAAAGCTTCCCTAAACAGGGCTGCCTTCAGATGTCTTCTAAAAGTTTGGTAGTAGTTGTTCTCTTTGACATCTGGTGGGAGGGCGTTCCACAGGGAGGGCGCCACTACCGAGATGGCCCTCTGCCTGGTTCCCTGTAACTTGGCTTCTCGCAGTGAGGGAACCGCCAGAAGGCTCTCGGTGCTGGACCTCAGTGTCCGGGTAGAGCGATGGGGGTGGAGACGCTCCTTCAGGTATACTGGACCGAGGCCGTTTAGGGCTTTAAAGGTCAGCACCAACACTTTGAATTGTGCTCGGAAACGTACTGGGAGCCAATGTAGGTCTTTCAAGACCGGTGTTATATGGTCTCGGCGGCCTCTCCCAGTCACCAGTCTGGCTGCTGCATTCTGGATTAGTTGTAGTTTCTGGGTCACCTTCAAAGGTAGTCCCACGTAGAGCGCATTGCAGTAGTTCAAGCAGGAGATAACCAGAGCATGCACCACTCTGGCGAGGCAGTCCGCAGGCAGATAGGGTCTCAGCCTGCGTACCAGATGGAGCTGGTACACAGCTGCCCTGGACACGGATTTAACCTGCGCCTCCATGGACAGCTGTGAGTCCAGAATGACTCCCAGGCTGTGCACCTGGTCCTTCAGGGGCACAGTTACCCCATTCAGGACCAGGGAATCCTCCACACCTGCCCGCCTCCTGTCCCCCAGAAACAGTACTTCTGTCAGGATTCAATCTCAATCTGTTTGCCGCCATCCATCCTCCAACCGCCTCCAGACACTCACACAGGACTGTCACTGCCTTCACTGGTTCTGATTTGAAAGAGAGGTAGAGCTGGGTATCATCCGCATACTGATGAACACCCAGCCCAAACCGCCTGATGATCTCTCCCAGCGGCTGCATGTAGATGCTGAAAAGCATGGGGGAGAGGACAGAACCCTGAAGCACCCCACAAGTGAGAGCCCAGGGGTCTGAACACTAGTCCACCACCACCACCACTTTCTGAACACGGCCCAGGAGGAAGGAGCGGAACCACTGTATGACAGTGCCCCCAGCTTCCAGCTCCCAGACCCTCAAGACGGTCCAGAAGGATGTTATGGTTGATGGTATCGAACGCCGCTGAGAGATCCAGCAGAACTAGGAAACAGCTCTCACCTTTGTCCCTAGCCCACCAGAGATCATCAACCAGTGTGACCAAGGCAGTTTCAGTCCCGTGATGCGGCCTGAATCCCGACTGGAAGGGATCCAAATGGTCCGCTTCTTCCAGGCGTGCCAGGAGTTGTTCAGCAACTACTCGCTCAATCACCTTGACCAAGAATGGAAGATTTGAGACTGGGCGATAGTTGGCCATCGTGGCCGCATCTAAAGATGGTTTTTTAAGAAGCGGTTTAATAACCGCCTCTTTCAGCGGGTCTGGGAAGGCTCCCTCACGGAGGGAAGCATTCATCACCCCACCCCACCAAGCCCATCGCCCAGCCCTTCCCGGCTAGCTTTTATAAGCCAGGATGGGCAAGGATCAAGGAGACAGGTTTCACTCGTCCAAGCAGCCTGTCCACATCCTCGGAGGTAAAAGATTGGAATTGATCCCACGCAATTTGATTAGACAGGACTCTAGCACTCTCCCGCCCCGGCCCTGCTCCCACGGTGGCGTCTACCTCTTCCCGAATCTGAGCGACTTTATCTGCAGAAAACTTTGCAAAATCATTGCAGGAGATCATGTGGCCTGTACTGGGCCCCGATGTAGCAGGTGGTTCCGCTAAATTGCGGACCACCTGAAAAAGTCTCCTGCTGCTGTTTTCTGCAGATGCAATAGAGGCGGTGAAGAAAGTCTTCTTCGCCGTCGCTACCGCCACTTGGTAGGCTCGACATTGAGCTCTAACCTGTGTCCGGTCAGCTTCAGAATGGGTCATCCGCCACCGCCGTCTCAACGGGAATGAATTGTTTCATTGCCCTCAGATCCGTGGAAAACCACGGGGCTGTCCGGGCTCCATGCAATCGGAGAGGGCGCTTCGGAGCCAAACAGTCAATAGCCCTGGTTAACTCCACATTCCAGCGGGCCACCAGGGAATCAGCTGAAAGGCCATCAACATGGGATAAAGCATCCCCTACCACTCTCTGGAAACCATTCGGATCCATTAAGTGGCGGGGGCGGGACATCCGAATCGGTCCCACCTCCCTGCAGAGGGGAAGGGTCGCGGAGAAGTCAAGTTGCACCAGGAAGTGATCTGACCATGGCACTTCTTTCGTTTCGATTTTACTTAGTGTCAGATCACCAACATCCATGGAGGTAAACACCAGGTCCAAGGCATGTCTGCGGCTGGGCCAAACTTATTCAGGGACAGCCCCATGGAGGCCATGCTTTCCACGAAGTCCCAAGCGGCCCCTTGTAAGGTCGTGTCGGCATGGATATTAAAATCCCCTAGGACAACCAAGCTAGGTGTCTCCAGGAGAACATCCGCCACAACCTGAAGCAGCTGGGCAGGGAATCCTTGGTGCAGTGGGGAGGTCGGTACACCAAAAGGAATCCTGTACTGCCCCTATTGCCCAACTTCCAGAACATGCACTCAGAGAACTGGGTCTTCCCAATAGGACGCCTGGTGCAAACTAATGACTTCCTAAAAATCCCTGCAACCCCCCCTCCCTGCCCACATGACCTGGGTTGCTGTGCGTAAGAGAAACCTGGTGGGCAAGCAGCGGCAAGGACAGGCCCATCTGCTTCATCCAACCAAGTCTCTGTTACACATGCCAGGTCAAATCCTCCATCCATGATCAAGTCATGGATGGCAGTGGCTTTATGAATCATTGACCTGGCATTGTACAGCAGCACCTTCAGGTCATGTGGGTATCCCTTGCTGATTCTAGTATCCGTCCGGTCAAGACCAGACCCGGAGGCAGGGATAGTCTTCAAACAATGACTAAACCTGCCTCCTCTGTAATGACATGGTCTGGTCTTAGCGTAACTCCTCCTCCTGCCCGTGATCACTGAGATCGGTTGTCCCAGTGCATCCCCCCCTGTGGAACATAGAATCATAGAGTTGGAAGAGACCACAAGGGCCATCGAGTCCAACCCCCTGCCAAGCAGGAAACACCATCAGAGCACTCCTGACATATGGTTGTCAAGCCTCTGCTTAAAGACCTCCAAAGAAGGAGACTCCACCACACTCCTTGGCAGCAAATTCCACTGTTGAATAGCTCTTACTGTCAGGAAGTTCTTCCTAATGTTTAGGTGGAATCTTCTTTCTTGTAGTTTGGATCCATTGCTCTGTGTCCGCTTCTCTGGAGCAGCAGAAAACAACCTTTCTCCCTCCTCTATGTGACATCCTTTTATATATTTGAACATGGCTATCATATCACCCCTTAACCTCCTCTTCTCCAGGCTAAACATGACCAGCTCCCTTAGCCGTTCCTCATAAGGCATCGTTTCCAGGCCTTTGACCATTTTGGTTGCCCTCCTCTGGACACGTTCCAGTTTGTCATTTTGTTGGCTGGGACCCACTCCCCGGCAGCCCTGACCCCCCCCCCCCAAGAACAAAATAAGACCTTAAAACAATAAAACAATAAAACAAAAAAACCCAGAAAACAAAAAGCAATACTAATAAAAAACTATAAAAATTACAAATCCATTAAGATGACTAGGGGTAAGATGGCAACTTTGGGAGCCCTTACATACTTCAAGCACTTGGAAATATTTCTGAGAATTTAAAAAAAAGAAAAGACCCCTGAAAAGTTTGAACTGCTTTTCTCTATTTTCAGAATGCTGTTCTCATTTTACAACAGGCAGTCTTGCATCCAGATAACTCTTTCTTTTCCTGAGCATTAATGTTGTTTTGTCGTATCTGTCAGACCTCATTGGGGTCAAGTGCTGAAGTTTCCTTTCCCTCTGTTGCTATACGGTAGAAGAGAGAGCTTATTCTAGTTTACCTTGCTGACATTAGTGACCTCTAATAACAATTTGAAGCAGCCCTTCTTGAGAGTCAATGTAGCTTGAATATAAAAGTTGTTAAGGTGGCACAAGAAGTGAAGTTCTTGTGCATGTTCTTCTGGAAGCAGAGTTTGAAATCCATGATGCTTGGCTACTTGTGACCTTGGTGGAGTTGGGGACAGACTAAATTAGCTACTACCATATGTAGGGATGACCGTGAATATAAGTGAATGAGGCATCCCCCTATGAATGCATCTATGGATGAGCCTTGGCCAGGATGCCTAAGTGCAATGTTCAAAATTAGCCAGGCACTAGGCGCATTTTGCACCTGGCTTCCCTGGGCACCAAGATAGTGCCTGACATGTCCACCATCTCGGGATCATTGGATCTGGACTGTTTTCACACACCAACACCACACCCTGTGGTATTCTATCAGTTATATTTTATCTGCACAACTGGAATGAATTTCTGGAGCCAAATTGCTTTTTCTGGGCAGCCTGAGCAGGAGCAGTCACCATTCAGAAAAAGAAGTTGGAATAGGCAAATATATATGTAGTCTGTCCCAGGATCAATTGACTTTTCTTCTTCAAGTTCTCAAAGCTCTTAAGCTAGCTCAAGGTTGCCATCTGAACTAGTCAGATGTTTAACTGATAATCAATCACAGTCAGTCCATCATTTGAAAAATAAGACCGTAGAGCTGTTTTGCCCCAAAATGGCAACTAAACATTCCATTTTGGTGACTGCAACCTTGGTTTAAGGAGCCATTTGGTACCCAGCTTATATATAAGAGTTTCTTGCACTGCCTAAGTAGAACCCGTAAGTAAAGAGGATCTACAAGTCATGTGATAAATGAGGTTTAACAGTTTGCATCATATTTTGCGGAGTTGTTACTATAAATGAGTGGATTTCCTGCCCCCTTCCCAAGCCACTCCTTTCAAATCCAGATGCTGCTGAGCTTAATTTTTTGATGCTTTGGGATTGGTAAAATAGAATTGATTTTCACTGAGTGCCTGTTGCACTTCAGTGATTTTAAAGCACTTCACAATAATCAGTTGGTTACTAATGGCTGCTTTGTTGGCCAACATATTCCACAGTTATTGACTTTCAATAGAATTGCAAGAGGCAGAGATAGGAAGAACCAATTTGGATTTTGCTTCACTCCCAACAGTCTGATGCATTAGTCAGCCATAATGTGCATGGCCCATCCCAAACTGGGCACCAAAGCTAGCATCATCTTGTGCATGAACCCGAAGAAGAAAAAGTCAGAGAGGTAGGTGTGTCTAGTGGCTGATGGAGACAGTGTCATCTGCTTAGAAAAATAGCTGCATATTTGTTTACAAAGCAAGCATGGACCATAGATATGGATGACTGATGGATCAGATTAAAGCCCTGAATGTGTAGATTGAACAGAATACCATAAGGCAAATGATTAAAACCTGAGAGAAATGCAAGTTGCTGTTTATGCAAGCCCCTTAGCTATTGGGTAAGATTTAAAAGCTCATTGACTGAAATTAGCACATTTTAGCCACTGGCTGTACCACTGTTACAATTTTTTTAAGACTAATATTCCAAATGCTAAGAAGTTTGTAAAAGCATGTAGGTCTTGAGGATAGCAGGAAGGGCTGCTAAGAATGAAGGGACAAGGTAGCTCTAACACTGTTGACCCAACTACCAGAAGGGTGTTCCTCATCTCTGTCTAGAATGCTGAGGCCAGAATTACTTCCCTCTCTCATACTTCTGTCCATGGCAATGCTTTCTCCTTAAATTCCTCTACTTGCTTCCTGTCCACTTCTGGATCCAGAACACACTCCTTATTTGTACCTCCTGAGTCCACCATGGCCTTGCCCCCTGTTTGATGGGTTCTGAGGACACAGCAGTCAGGAAGCTAGACAAGAGCTTTTATTGTGTCCATAAGAGGAACAGAACATCAACAGGAAACAGGAATCTGGCTCCACCCAGATACAAGCAAGCTCAGTGTTGCCACCTGTCTAAAATATATGATGGCACTATCCACCCCTCCCCCCCAAAAAACCCAGTCAGGTTTTTTTACACTCCATCTTTCACTCAATCATTCAATAGGTTTCTGCACCCTCAAAGGACCCCATCGTTTCTGCCTTGCTGCTGCTTATATGTGGAACTACCTCTTGGCATACCTGCATGATGCTACCTCTCACTTCCTTCAGATCTCTCCTTCTGCAAAGCCGTTGCCAATCCTCCAGATGTTTTGGACTACAACACCCATCAGCCCCAGCCAGCATGGTCTGTGGTCAGCGATGATGGGAGCTGTAGTCAGAAACATCTGGAGGAGTGCAAGCTTAGTATTCTAACTAAGACTAAGCATATTGAGCTGGAATAAAATTTGTTCCTGCCTCTGTGTGGCTCCATTATCTTAAATTTAAGATTGCATTTATATATATATATTATTTAACAAGATATATGTTAATTGATTGTAGCAGAACATCTAAGTGGTTTATAATTATAAGCAAAAACAGTTAAAAAAATTTAAAAGCATAAAATAATTAAGCAGTTGAAAAAATTTAAACACATATTGTAAGATAGAAAGACGGTATACAAATTAAAAATGACGACGATGATGATGATCAACATCTATGTGTCTGTACAGGCTTGTCTAAACAAAAATGCTTTAAGCAGGCGCTGAAAAGAGTATGGGGAAGATACTTGCTTGATCTCAGTAGGCAGGGACTTCCAAAATGCAGATGTTGCCATACTAAAATACTGATTTTTCACAAGTGTAAAATGAGTGTTTTGCAGCCTCTGTAACTGTACAAGTTCTGTCAAGAGACCATATACAGTGGTACCTCGGGTTACATACGCTTCAGACTCTGCTAACCCAGAAATAGTACCTTGGGTTAAGAACTTTGCTTCAGGATGAGAACAGAAATTGTGCTCCGCAGCAGGTGGCGCAGCAGCAGCGGGAGGCCCCATTAGCTTAAGTGGTGCTTCAGGTTAAGAACAGTTTCAGGTTAAGTACAGACCTCCGGAACAAATTAAGTACTTAATCTGAGGTACCACTGTATGTGGTAAGACGATTGCACAATTCAGCTGTTCCCAAGCCATTAAAGGTTTTAGTAACTCTTTAGCTTGGCAACCAGTGCAGATCTCTGAACAGAGATCCCAGGTGCTGCCGTGATCCCACTGCTGTCAGCAACCATGCTGCAGCATTCTGTGCCATGTGTAGTTTCTGGGTCAAATGAAAGGGAAGCCTTGCATAGAGTACATTGCAGTAATCTAATCTTAAAGTCACCAATCTCTGAACTACTGTGGTCAAGCTCTCCCAGTCCACGAATGTTTAAAGCCACATGTTTAAATACCAAGTGCATTTGACAAAGGCCCTTGGGACAGGGACCTGTCACCCTGTACTTCTAAGTCCTGTGCATTTTAAGAATCACAGTATATGTGAGATTTTTAATGTAAATTAGCGTGTGAGTTTAGAGTAGACAAAGAGAAAAGCAGTCTTAGGTTAGGTTGTTGAAGTTTGGACTGAAGGGACCTGAGTTTATTTCCTTCCTCATTTGCGAAATGTGCTGGGTGACCTTGGGCCAGTCACTCTGTCTCAACCTAACTTCCTTCACAGGGTTGTTGTGAGAAAAAGGGAGGAACTGCATATGCCATTCTGAGCTCTGATATGCATAGAAAGGGTGTTTATCATTTCCTCCTTCCTTTAAAATAAAGGTGTCCTGCCAAACTGCTGCCAGTTGCATATAGTTGCTAGGCAACATGTCCCCTGCCTCTCTCCTTGTTGCCATGGTACTTCTTCCCATCCTTCTGTGTTGGTACTGGTGCAACCTTCTTTTGCCATCCTAAAAACTGTGAGGAACCTCTCTGCTCTTTGTGTAGCTGCATTACAGTTGGTCACTGCTAATCTTCAATTGTTTGGAGTTTGCTGGAAAGCTTATCCAAATCAAAACATTTCTCTTTCACGGAGAGAAGTCATTTTAAAGCAAGGTTTCCTCTCCTGCCTCCAAATCAGCAGTTAAAAGCAAAGAAGTGATGAGAAGTACATTGCTTATTTAATTTGGACCTTTTGTATTGTTGTCTATTCCAGTTGGGCACTTTATTAAACCACAGTGTACTGCATTGACAAATACGTTAAGCCGCAGCCTGAAGTCTTCCCCAAACAAATTCTTCCAAGGGTACCCCTTTTCTCAGTAGGAAGACCACTTATTATATTGCTCTGAGTTTGGGGCGGGGGTGGGCTGTATGTCTGAGATCCCTTCTAATTCCTGGATTCAGCATGGATTCAATTCCTGGAATAGCCAAGTCAGCTTCCTGGTGAGGTGATGGCCCTCTAAATATGAAACATTAAGATAACAAAGGAAGTGGTTCTATATCAGATGATAAATGGGCCCCCTCCTCCCTCGGCACACTGGTAGCTGGAATGACAGAGGCAAGGGTGGAGAGTTAAGAGCTAGAAGCTGGCAGGCTGCAGGCGAGAGAGAGAGAGAGAGAGAGAGACGCCTGACTTCTGTGAATCCAAGGCTATAGGGCAGCGGTTCTCAACCTGTGGGTCCCTGGATGTTGTTGGACTACAACTCCCATCATCCCTTAGCTCTGGCCTTGCTAGCTAGGGGTGATGGGAGTTGTAGTTCAACAACATCTGGGGACTCACAGGTTGAGAAAGGCTGCTATAGGGGAAGCAAGACCCTCTTGGGGTGTTAATGCTGTGAACCTTTCCATCAGTGTTAGAAACTGGGATAGAAAAGCTAGGAGCCAAATGGCTCCTGTGACCTAGGTTGTGGGCGCCAAAACAGTCTAGTCGCCATCGGGGGGGGGGGGGGCAGCAACAATTTTTATTTTTTATATTGATAAACATGAACGAACACACAATTCACATAAGAGACACATTGTTAATATCACGTTTTTGTCAGAAATTGCTAATCCACGTTTAATTTGGTCTTTACACTAAAAATACTGATACCATACTTCAGTTTTTGAAACACTCTACTCATTATTGTTAAACTCCTTAACATGTTGCCTGTCTTTAACACATACTTCGAGGCTTCAAAGCACATACATTTCCGTAGTCCTCCTTGAGTGTCAGCCAGGTGCAAAAAAAGGCACCCAGGCTTTTTGAGGTGCTGGCAGATGGGGAATTTTTAGGCTCAGAATGCAACTGGTGCCCTGCTATTTTCAAACCCTGCTTTCCATCATAGGTTGTATATATGTGTGTAAACAAACAATATATGTCTCATTTCCAAAAGGAAATGTGAACCCTGGCTAAGAGCCTGGGACCCCTGGAATCCTGCACCACTTGGAGGTTGGGCAGTGTGCAACAGCGTTATAGAAATTTCTTTATTTCCCTTCACTAGAAATTCTCAGGGTGTTACATAACGCTTCAGGAGGGTTCAAAGTCTTCCATGAAAGATCCATGACCTTCACAACAAACACTATAAAGTAAGCGAGTCTTAAATTGAAGCTGGGGTGCAGGGAGAGCTTGCCTAAGGCCACTATTTACATTTATGTATTCAGTGAGATTTTAAGGAATGAGACATGCAAGCAGGTCTTAACTTCACCATGGTGAACTTGTTTTCTGAATTAATACTTTTATTTTTAATCTCTTTGGGGTGTGTGTGTTTGCCTGGAGCAGTGAATAGTAATAGAATCATAGAACTGTGGAGCTGGAAGGGACACCCAGGGTCATCTAGTCCAACCCAGGCAATGCAGGAATCTCAACACGCGGTCCTCCATCCAGTTTGAACCATACTGGACACTGCTTAGCTTGGCAGACGTGCTTGCAAATTTTATTGCTGCACCACTAGGATGGTTTTGTCCCTTCTCCTTCAACCCCACTGCAAGTTTCTCATTTCTGCAACAAGGCTTACCCTCACACAAGTATAGCACTGAGGCGGAAGTAAAGGTTTAATATTCTCGGTTAACCCTTAGCTGAAGAATTGTGGGTGGAACTTGTTCTTCAACCTGGTTTTCATTAGGTTTTGTTTACCAGCCTGTCTGAAGTTGCATCATTCAGATATTGTAAATGGTACCATTGCTGACATTGTTATTAGCTCTTGTGGTTCTTAGCAAACATCTGATATAAAATGGAATTGCAATGAGCGTGGTGTCAGTGGTGTTTTGATTATTATCTGTCTGTAGGCAATACATACGTTGACTCCCCTGGCACTGCCTTTCTGCTACCTGCTGATATTTTTCCAGGAGCAGCCATGATCTAGGTGTTGTGTAGAGTAAGGTCTTTGTCCAGAAGATCAGGCAATTCGGTTCAGTTTCAAATGTTAGTAAAAGTATCTGGAAAAGAATATCCCAGAAGGTTAATGGACGTGCAAATTTGGTGTTTGGCTTTGGTAGGGATTTTTGGGGTGGGGGTGGGGAAGCCTCTCTGTTACATCTTTGTGCGCACACCCAGACCGAGAAGGGAGTGGGGAAACAACACACTGCAAACGCCAGCCACACCTTTTGAGGCAACCCTTGTATTAATTCAGATCACCCCTCACCACTGTGAGTTAGTTCCTACAAATGCAGAGAGCATTCTCATCTTTAAAAGCTTTAACTCTGAATGTGAAAATTAGGAGTCCTGTGTGTGTGGTTGCATTCTGAGTATGTGTATCCTGGAGCTGTATTCATTTTTATAGTTCTTGTGCCACCATCTCTGTACTTAATGGAATAGCATAAGGGGGGAAGACAGCTTCCAACGGTGAAGGAAGCAACAAGGGGGAGGAGGAATGGACCCGAAAGAATCACTGTGAACAATGTATGTACATATACTTAGACTTCATTTCAGTTGGGGATGGGGATAAGATCTTTAACCAAAAGCTTCATGGCAAAGGTGGGTATTCGGGAAGAGGGTTCAGGTACAAAGAGCAACAAGACATTGGGGAGAGCAGGAAGGGTTTGTGCAACTGAAAGTAATAGATTTTATGCTGCAATTGTACTTCTTTCCATTATATGCAGTAGGCTTATTTCCAAATAAACATGTGAAAAGACTGTTATTAGAACAGGGTGGGCGAATCACAGGTGCTCTGATCAGCAGACCCAGAGACAAAATAAAGCAAGGACATTTATCAGTGTGTTGTGAGGCAGGTTTGTGTGTGTGAGTGCATGTGAAAGAGCCCTTCCGACAAGGTGGCTTGCAATTGCTAGTCTCTATATTCTTCCAGCGCCATTTTAGCCCTAGGAGATGCATCGGCCGTGGGAGTGCTGACGTAGGCAATCTGCCAGTTCCCTTTCGCATCTGAACCGGCCCACTTGTGTTTATGACATCCTTGCAGATTGCAGCATCGAAAGCTGGCATCTCCTGCCTCTGGTGTTTTCATTTTTGAGGGAACTCCTGCTTGACGTGTTCAGTGGCCTGGCCTGACATTTATGATCTGCTGTTCCTGCAGCCCCGCCTTAGATAAATGCTTTGATAGGTATTTCCTAGTCATTCTCAAGGCTGCAGACATTCAAAATGCAGCTCATTATAAACATTGTGGAAATCTACTTGGGCATGGAAGCCTGTCATTTTTCAGTTGCAGTAGCAGCAGCATGGCTGTAATAATTTTCTACACTAAAGGTTGCAGAATTTATATCTGAATCTATATCTGAGGCTTAAACTTTTTTCTTTTCCAGTGCGAGATCTGAATATCTGATACCTTTACAATGCTGCATAGACCCTGTTGGTTTTTTTATTTTAAGAATCTGCTTCATGTAATTTTCATTTTCCTTGTCTGGTACTTGGTAGACCTTGCCAACATGTTTTAAGCATCAAAGCATTAAAGAATAGAAAACTTAACATCTGTTGAATCCAGAGGGGGACCTGCAATTTCAATCTTGGCACTTGGTTTATTTCTGTCAATGGGCTGCATTTGGCAATGGCAGGCTGGCCTGCTTTTTGTTTTGTGTTGTTGATAATGTGAAAGTCTTTAGCAGCATATGTTTAAATTTCTGTAAGTAGGAAAGGCCTGGTCCTACCTTGCCACCAGCATGTTTGCCCTGAAAATGCTTTGTACTGAACTGAGTTATCTCTGAGAGTAATAGTGATTTGTGCCAACCTTGAAATTCTTCATTGCAACCCCCCCCCCCCAATGCCTGCGTTTGGCAGTTAGAACAGAGCTCGGAATAATTGAAGAGCACACATAGTATGAGGGAAACAGCATATGGGAGGAGTCGCTGTATTTAGCCAGCCTGCTTCACTGCCCAGCTGAGGTATTCATTAATCAGTGCTGCTCCTCCAAATGCCATGTCTCTTTGATTGATGAGCAGAGTTTGCAATGTTCAGACCTTGTGGCTAGGAGACATTTTGTTTCTCTTTAAATCTGAGGCAATCGGTCAGCCAATATTTGGGAGCTAAGCTCCTCTGGCCACCATCCTCTTATTGATCTGTTTATAGACATGCAGCATCTATTAAGTTGACCTATTTCAATAGGTTGTGCAAGCCCACACGGCCTTGAACTACTTTTAGGTGTGTGCGTCTCTTTCTCTCTCTCTCTCTCTCTCTCGGCACTCCACTCCTGAGATAAATAAAGCTACTGGGGGTAGAATCCTGCCTAAGCAGCTAATTGCAAGTTACTTTGCACATGGTAACGCAGGGCAAACTGGCTTGCTGGAACAGAACCAATTTCTTATCTAATCCATTGCTTCTGTCTGAAGCAGCCGCTAGCCAGATGCCTGGAGAGGCTATCTAGTGAAGTAATCATAGAATAGAATCATAGAATCATAGAGTTGGAAGAGACCACAAGGGCCATCGAGTCCAACCCCCTGCCAAGCAGGAAACACCATCAGAGCACTCCTGACATATGGTTGTCAAGCCTCTGCTTAAAGACCTCCAAAGAAGGAGACTCCACCACACTCCTTGGCAGCAAATTCCACTGTCGAACAGCTCTTACTGTCAGGAAGTTCTTCCTAATGTTTAGGTGGAATCTTCTTTCTTGTAGTTTGGATCCATTGCTCCGTGTCCGCTTCTCTGGAGCAGCAGAAAACAACCTTTCTCCCTCCTCTATGTGACATCCTTTTATATATTTGAACATGGCTATCATATCCCCCCTTAACCTCCTCTTCTCCAGGCTAAACATGCCCAGCTCCCTTAGCCGTTCCTCATAAGGCATCGTTTCCAGGCCTTTGACCATTTTGGTTGCCCTCCTCTGGACACGTTCCAGTTTGTCAGTGTCCTTCTTGAACTGTGGTGCCCAGAACTGGACACAGTACTCCAGGTGAGGTCTGACCAGAGCAGAATACAGTGGCACTATAACTTCCCTTGATCTAGATGCTATACTCCTATTGATGCAGCCCAGAATTGCATTGGCTTTTTTAGCTGCCGCGTCACACTGTTGGCTCATGTCAAGTTTGTGGTCAACCAAGACTCCTAGATCCTTTTCACATGTACTGCTCTCAGGCCAGGTGTCACCCATCTTGTATTTGTGCCTCTCATTTTTTTTGCCCAAGTGCAATACTTTACATTTCTCCCTGTTAAAATTCATCTTGTTTGTTTTGGCCAGTTCTCTAATCTGTCAAGGTCGTTTTGAAGTGTGATCCTGTCCTCTGGGGTGTTAGCCACCCCTCCCAGTTTGGTGTCATCTGCAAATTTGATCAGGATGCCCTTGAGTCCATCATCCAAGTCGTTGATAAAGATGTTGAATAAGACCGGGCCCAAGACAGAACCCTGTGGCACCCCACTAGTCACTCTTCTCCAGGATGAAGAGGAACCATTGATGAGCACCCTTTGGGTCCGGTCAGTCAGCCAGTTACAAATCCACTGAGTGGTAGCATAGTCAAGACCGCATTTTACCAGCTTCTTTACAAGAATATCATGGGGCACCTTGTCAAATGCCTTGCTGAAATCAAGGTAGGCTACATCCACTGCGTTCCCTTCATCTACCAGGCTTGTAATTCTGTCAAAAAATGAGATCAGGTTAGTCTGACATGACTTATTTTTCAGAAATCCATGCTGACTATTGGTGATCACAGCATTCCTTTCTAGGTGCTCACAGACTGTTTGCTTAATGATCTGCTCCAGAATCTTCCCTGGTATTGATGTCAGACTGACTGGGCGGTAATTATTTGGGTCCTCTCTTTTCCCCTTTTTGAAAATAGGGACAACATTTGCCCTCCTCCAGTCTGCCGGGACTTCGCCTGTTCTCCAGGAATTCTCAAAGAGGATTGCCAGTGGTTCTGAGATCACATCTGCCAGTTCTTTTAATACTCTTGGATGCAGTTCATCTGGCCCTGGAGACTTGAATACATCTAAACTAGCCAAGTATTCTTGTACTATCTCCTTAGTTATTCTGGGCTGTGTTTTCTCTACTGAATCATTTGCTCCAAATTCTTCAGGTCGGGCATTGTTTTCTTTATCGGAGAAGACTGAGGCAAAGAAGGCATTGAGGAGTTCAGCCCTTTCTGTGTCCCCTGTTTGCATTTCACCATCTTCTCCTCTGAGTGACCCCACTGTTTCTTTGTTCTTCCTTTTGCTACGAACATACCCATAAAAGCCTTTTTTGTTGCTTTTAACCTCTCTAGCAAGCCTGAGTTCATTCTGTGCTTTAGCTTTTCTGACTTTGTGTCTACACAAAGTAATAAAGGGTACAGTTGTTCTCAGTTCTGTTTTTCTAAAAAGAGGTACCAGAACTCATCAGGAACACCTCCCTTGTTCTCTTAAAATGGCAGTGGTGCCCAGTGGTGTCGGAACTGAGTTCTGGCGAGTTCCAGCTGAAAAAAAGCCCTGGTGGTTCCTTTTTGTGTGCCTCTAGATTGTGGTGACTGGCAGTGTACTTCTTTTGCAAAAAGATTCTGTTTAGTTGCCATAGCTAATAGTCCTACATCCACCAACCTCTGATGAAGAGAGGGGGCAAATCAGGATGGGACCAGATTACAGTGGTACCTCTGGTTGCAGACGGGATCTGTTCTGGAGCTCTGGTCAGATCCTGAGGTTTCCGCAACCAGAGGTGCTTGTTCTGTGCATACATGTGGTGCGATAGAGCACATGTGTGTGTGGTGCACATGCACAAGTGGCGAAACCCGGAAAAATACTTCCAGGTTTGCTGCTTTCGTAACCCAAAGTTTACATTACCCAAGGGTAATATAAGCTGAGGTTCCACTGTATTTGGGGCTCTCTTAAGGGGTTGTAATGTTTGGCATCTGGCATGGCCAGGAGATTGGCAATTGTGTTTACTTTCAGATGCCCTGCTTGGATTTCTTCAATCTTCTACTGGATTTTAGTATCATTTGCTGAAGACATCTTTATATAGGAAGGCAGTAGGGTTGGGCGATTTCTGGTTTTCAGCATCGTGATATCGCCAGCTAAACGTTGTGATATACCGATATATAACAACGTCTGAAATAAGGATGGAGCTGTGTAGAGGCTCTGGTTGGCTTTATGGTTTTTCCTGCATTGTGATTTTTGCTGGTTCTTACTCTTGTGATTTCCAGCCTACTACATGAGGCAGCAGAGAGCTGAGCTGGCAGAGTTAACAGGAGCTGCTGGAATCAAGAGAATCATTGGCTGGCTTCACTGTTTCCCCCACATTGTGATTTTTGCATAGCGCATACACATCATGATTCGTGAAATACTGCCAAGTAAAAAATTATGAAACTGATATGACGATATGGACCTCGAACAGGTTTTGGACAATATATCCATATAATATGTTCAATATATAGAAACCAGTTACCAACTGAATTCCTGATTCAGCCAGGATCTGAAGGCCCTGTTGCTTCCCCTGATGGTCACCACCTGCTTAGCTCTCTTGCCCACTTGCTGCTCTCCTGCTTGCTGCTCTTACTTTTCTTCCTCGACTGCGGCCAGCTGCTCACCTCATTTGCCTGCCCACTCTTCTGGGAGAGAGCAGGTAAGCAAGCTGCAGTAGTTTCGGGGGGGGGGGGGAGCAGCTCTTTTGACCTTCTTTATCCTGGCGGGGGGGGGGGGCAGAAAGGGCACATTTGACAGATGGCATCTTCCTCTTCCCTCCTTGCCAAAAAATCCCTAGAAGGCCAGTACAGAGTTGTATGAGCGTTGGGTAACAGAAAACAAAAACATTTAACTGTACTTGGTTTTTGAATTTTTTGGTATGACAAGGTGGGTTTCCTTGGTTTTAGCTTGGGTTAAAAAAAAATTAAAGAAAGATGCCCATTCAGTGTAAAGTGCCCAGTGACTGTCATGTGTATTAATAAAAAAACCTCAAATGGGGCAGCAGCAGAAACTGATGGGGACACTTGCAGAAGTAGAGAGTAGGCTGCATATAAGTGTATATTCTGTATACTTGCTTACTACTTCCTCTGCCAATCCCAGGCATCAGAGGTGCCTCTGTGGGGGCTCCCTCTGTGGGGGCTTTGTGCACACACTCGCTTGCGTGGGTGTAGCCATCCATTTGAAGTTTGTGCCTCTTTTTTAAAACTAACGCTTCTCAGGTTAGGAGTCTTGGTTGACCACAAACTTGACATGAGCCAACAGTGTGACACGGCAGCTAAAAAAGCCAATGCAATTCTGGGCTGCATCAATAGGAGTATAGCATCTAGATCAAGGGAAGTTATAGTGCCACTGTATTCTGCTCTGGTCAGACCTCACCTGGAGTACTGTGTCCAGTTCTGGGCACCACAGTTCAAGAAGGACACTGACAAACTAGAACGTGTCCAGAGGAGGGCAACCAAAATGGTCAAAGGCCTGGAAACGATGCCTTATGAGGAACGGCTAAGGGAGCTGGGCATGTTTAGCCTGGAGAAGAGGAGGTTAAGGGGGGATATGATAGCCATGTTCAAATATATAAAAGGATGTCACATAGAGGAGGGAGAAAGGTTGTTTTCTGCTGCTCCAGAGAAGCGGACCCGGAGCAATGGATCCAAACTACAAGAAAGAAGATTCCACCTAAACATTAGGAAGAACTTCCTGACAGTAAGAGCTGTTTGACAGTGGAATTTGCTGCCAAGGAGTGTGGTGGAGTCTCCTTCTTTGGAGGTCTTTAAGCAGAGGCTTGACAACCATATGTCAGGAGTGCTCTGATGGTGTTTCCTGCTTGGCAGGGGGTTGGACTCGATGACCCTTGTGGTCTCTTCCAACTCTAGGATTCTATGATTCTACATAGCAGCCAGGCAGGTGGCAGGTTAGGGAGTGTCATTGCAGTTGCACATGTCACCTTGTCCAGACATTGAACAACCTTCATGGCTGTTGCAGAAGTGTGATCCTTGTTTTCATGGGTTGCAAAGATCGCTGAATATTTCCCAGACCTGGGCAAAAGAACACTACTAATATCTGGAAGAAAGGTGATGCTGACTGAAGAGAGTATCCTGTTTCATAAACCTGCAGAAATTAAGCTAGATATGATGGGTACAGATTTAGTATCACCTTCCAAGTAATAGGTCCAGAATAAAAATTCCCGTTGGCAAAAGTGGGACCAGCCTCTGCAGATCTTTGGGAACTCCCAGGGAAGTCCTCATCCCTTGTAATGTTTCAAAGGTGTTTAGTGGAAGGAGTAATGTAGGGTATTTTGTGCAGTCAATTCTTGGTTTTTAATGTTACTTCATTATTTTATTCATTTGATTAATTTGTGGACTTTTTTCCCTTCTACATTTTGCACTCTTTGTAAATCAGTTTTAGACACATGAAAGCTGCATTGTGTAGAGGATTTATGAAAACATGGGGTGAAAAAATATTAAATAATGAAAACCAAAATCCAGGTGTGTATGACTGTATCTGCTAGCAGCATCTGATGACTGCCAGAGCACGCGCCCCCCCTCCCTGGCTCTCTGACTTGGTCATGTACCGCGGTGGTGAGTGCCTTCCCTCTGGGTCCTTTCCTCATGTGTCCGCACACTATAAAATATAATTGCCATCAACAGGTGTTCTCATAAGTATTAAAACAATGTTTAGGCCAGAGCAATGGATTGCATAATTGTACTGCGACTTCTTCAAAACTCATCAGGGGAGATCTGTGATGGTGGACAAGCTCCCATGAAACCTCCTACTGGGCCCACCACGACTAGTCTTCCTTGCAGTGGGCAGCCGCATATCACCCTCCCTGTTCACCCTGCTGTCACCCTGTGACCTCTGCAATATGCCCGGGAAACTTGTGCAATTTGTATGGAGTTACATCATCATCATCATCATCAAATTATTATTTATACCCCACCCATCTAGCTGGGTTTCCCCAGCCACTCTGAGCGGCTCACAGCATATATCAGAACATACTAAAACAGGTGTTGGCAACCTGCGGCCTATGGGCTGGAAGCGGCCTCGGGGGCCATTTAACCGGCCCATGAGCTGCCCCAGAACCGAGCTGCCCGCTTGGCGAGTCCCCGCTTTTGCAGAGTTGGAAATCACGTCTGTGTGTGTGCAGACACGTGCAGACACCAGAAATCGCTCATGCGCGCTCGCTGTCTGGCCCAGGGAGGGGGCTCCGCGGGACTGATCTGGCCCAGGCAAGGTAAACCTTGCCAACCCCCGTACTAAAACATCAAACATTAAAAACTTCCTGATACAAGACTGCTTTCCTAAAAGTCTCCTAAAAGTCAGATAGTTGCTTATTTCCTTGACATCTAAAGGGAGGGCATTCCATAGGGAGGGTGCCACTACCAAGAAGGCCCTCTGCCTGGTTCCCTATAACTTTGCTTCTCACAGTGAGGGAACTTCCAGAAGGCCCTCGGCGCTGGACCTCAGAGTTCGGGATGAACAATGGGGGTGGAGATGCTCCTTGAGGTATACTTGACCAAGGCCATTTAGGGCTTGAAAGGTCAGCACCAACACTTTGAATTGTGCTCAGAAACGTACTGGGAGCCAATGTAGGTCTTTCAGGTGACTCCCAGTCACCAGTCTAGCTGCCGCATTCTGGATTAGTTGCAGTTTCCAGATCACCTTCAAAGGTAGCCTCAAGTAGACAAAGACACTTCCTCAAGACAAGTCAAAAATGTTTCTTGAAGGCAAAAACTTTGAAAACCACCAGTACAAGGCATGCTTAATATGCTGTTTCATACATGGTCTGAGACTGAAAGGTACTTCTGTCATCTTTGACTCATTTCCTGTGAAGGAGCTAAAAATAGAGAAGGTGAGGTTTGTGCACATGACAATATATAATTTTGTGTACAGGGTTTTGCTTCATCTCTCTGACTCAGCTGCATGTTGGTCTGCTTTCCATTCTGAGCATCCAGCTGCTTTCTCAGCCATTTAGATGTTTGTGTGGCGCACATTGCTGTGACAAATGTTAGATTTTGATATTGAACAATTCATTTGTGGCACCCCCTCGTTTTCTCCTTTCTCCTAACCTTTCTGTTAGCTATGCCCTATTTTGAACATAATGTAACCCCATTAGAAGAAAAGAAAACCAACAACATATAGCCTTTACTATACAAAATATGGGGTGCGGTATTATGATTATTACTATTACAGTCATACCTCATGTTATGTCCGCCTCATGTTATGTTTTTTCAGGTTGGGTCCCGCGGCAACCCGGAAGTGCCGGAAAGGGCTACTTCCAGGTTTTGCGCTTCGTGCATGCGCAGATATAGCGCTTCAAGTTGCGGGATTTTCATGTTGCAAATGGGACTTCGGAATGGATCCCGTTTGCAACCGGAGGTACCACTGTACAGTCAAACCTCGGTTCTCAAATGGCTCCATTTTTGAACTTTTCAGCTCCCAAACGCCAAAAACCCAGAAGTAAATGCTCCAGTTTTCGAAGGCTTTTCAGACCCTGGGTGTCCGGTGCAGCTTCTGCTTCAGTGCAAGAAGCTCTTGCAATCAGTTTGGAAGCCATGCCTCGGTTGTCGAATGTTTTGGAAGTTGAATGGGCTTTCAGAACGGATTATGTTCGACAACCGATGTTTGACTGTATTATAGTGTAGTCAGGCAATGCCAAAATTGTCAATTTTTTGAAATTTCAAACTCCCACAACTCACAAACAGGATGAGATAAATAATTAACATTTTAGATTTAAGTTTAGCTTTGATCATTCAACAATTGTACAAAATAACAGAATGGGATGACATGAGGTAAAAAAGTTGGATCACTTGATATGGAATGACCCTACTGGATTGTTGTTGCTGTGACGTTGTTGTGCTTATATTGTAGGATGTGTGGCTCTGCAGTGGAGGAGGTGGCCATGACAGGTCTTGGTGGGAGTACAGTGCAAATGGGCCCACAGAATACACAGTCACTGTTAGAAGTGTCCTGGTTGTCGGTATTAAATTAAGTCAGTCATCCTCTTCTAACACAGACAAGACATGAGTAATATCTTTTAATACATTATTATTATTAACTTTATTATGTTCTTGGAGGATGTTGTCAAACGAACCTCTAAAAGACCTAACTTTAGGGACACAATGAGCATGTGTCAATCAATTCTCTACCCTCCCCAAGGTTGTATGTTTGCAATAAGCTAATTGACGTGGGTGGCGCTGTGGTCTAAACCACTGAGCCTCTTGGGCTTGCCGATCGAAAGGTCGGCGGTTTGAATCCCCGCGACGGGGTGAGCTCCCGTTGCTCGGTCCCTGCTCCTGCCAACCTAGCAATTCGAAAGCACGTCAAAGTGCAAGTAGATAAATAGGTACCGCTCCGGCAGGAAGGTAAACGGCGTTTCCGTGTGCTGCTCTGGTTCGCCAGAAACGGCTTCGTCATGCTGGCCACATGACCCAGAAGCTGTACGCCGGCTCCCTTGGCCAATAAAGCGAGATGAGCGCCGCAACCCCAGAGTCGGCCACGACTGGACCTAATGGTCAGGGGTCCCTTTACCTTTAATTGAAGAATTAGTACCCCAAATTGCCTCAAAACATTTGAAAGACTAACTTGTATTGTGGCATAACCTTTTATGCACTGGAGTCTACTTTGACAGAAGAAGTGATGAAATAAACACACACTATATGTGAGTGTGAGTGTGTCTTAGTATGTAGAGTGAAAAATGTAAGCGGTCATAGATAGCTCACCATGACATAGCATTTGCGCTGTGAGATTGTTTTTGCTACTGCAGACTAGCATGTTTATTTCCTGGGAAATCATTTCCTGAAATGTGAATTTTCCTGCTATCTTCTACTACTAGTCTATGTGTTTCTCTAGTGGCACTCCTCCTATCCTTTATGATGTTGTTATTACTCTACTTGATTATCTGCCTGGATTCATCAAGACAAGCCATAAAAAATGCAATATGGTGATAGGCACAGGAAATCAAAACTCATAATGAGGGCACCAGCTTCATAGAAGAGAGACTCCTCATTTCAGGGATATTAACATATATGTGAACCATAAATCTTGTACAAACAATAGATGGAAAATTGGTGCACAATGCATATATTGATGTTCTTCTGCATTCTTCTTCTCAATGAGCTGCTGTCATAGATTGTGCACACGGAACAATTGCATATGGCTTTGTATTTTTAGTTACTTAGCACAGCAGGGGAGGGTTAGCATTTGTTGTGGACCTATATAGGGAACCAGAAAACATACCTGCCTTTACATTTGTTGTGTTGCATTATGTGGATTCATTTCACCTTTGGTGTAGTGTCTACATGAACTTGTTGGGCAGTGGGACCCCAGATAGGTAAAGGTAAAGGTACCCCTGCCTGTACGGGCCAGTCGTGTCTGACTCTAGGGTTGTGCGCCCATCTCACTTAAGAGGCCGGGGGCCAGCACTGTCCGGAGACACTTCCGGGTCACGTGGCCAGTGTGACGAAGCTGCTCTGGCGAGCCAGCACCAGCGTAGCACACAGAAACGCCGTTTACCACCCCGCTATAAAGCGGTCCCTATTTATCTACTTGCACTTAGGGGTGTTTTCGAACTGCTAGGTGGGCAGGCGCTGGGACCGAACGACGGGAGCTCACCCCGCCGCGGGGATTCGAACCACCGACCATACGATCGGCAAGTCCTAGGCACTGAGGTTTTACCCACAGCGCCACCCGCGTCCCCAAATATTTCTGTTTAAATACTATATGATCCATTATTTCGTTATAGAAACATGTTAGCATGTCTCAGAATGATTCTTTAGTCTGGAGTTTAAATGAATATTTCTTTATACATAGGTAGTTAAGAGTGCTATTTGAAAAAGAAGAATTTCTTGTAAAAATAAATAGATGCAGTCATTTTTTAAAAGCTGGTTTTCATAACTGGGCATAAAAACCAAAGATAAAATTATTTCTTTTCATTAAATAGATGAAGATGGGATTTCTTAGACTTTCACATTAAAAATTATTTTATTTCTAAATTTATTGTGGTAATGGGTATCTCATACTACTCATGCCAATAATCTTCAAATCTTGTTCTGAGGAACCCAGGAGTTCCTTCTAGTTTTTTCAGGGAATCTTTGGCGTGAATACTGGTGACAGCAGATGAAATTTGCTGAGAAACAGATTTCCCTCTGCTCTTAGCCTCCTTCAACATTCAGCTGCAGAGGGACATGCTGGGTTTGTGTGGGGTGACCCTGAGGCCCCAAAGACCTGACTGTGTGGACTCTAGATCTCACCCCAGAATCCTTGGCAATTGACAGGAATCCATAGTAGACAACAAGGCTGATCTCAGTCAAGGTGGACGTTTTCGCTGCAGGTGAAAAAATGGAAAGCTGTTTGCTTAGGCTTTCAAATTGGTCAAAATTGGACTTTCCCTTCCTTTCCTTTCGCTTCGTAAGGGGAAATTAAAATATTGCACAGATAAATAGTTTTTGTTTACATGGAAGTCTCTCTTTTGTTGTAGTACGTAGTAGTACAGTGGTACCTCGGGTTACATACGCTTCAGGTTACAGACTCTGCTAACCCAGAAATAGTACCTCGGGTTAAGAACTTTGCTTCAGGATGAGAACAGAAATTGTGCTCCGCAGCAGGTGGCGCAGCAGCAGTGGGAGGCCCCATTAGCTTAAGTGGTGCTTCAGGTTAAGAACAGTTTCAGGTTAAGTACAGACCTCCGGAACAAATTAAGTACTTAATCTGAGGTACCACTGTACAATGTTGAGTTACATGGTAGGGAATTTTAACAAGCAGCTCAATTGATTTTTCCATTTGTTATTTCACTGCAGCAGCTTCTTCTTAATTTAAGGTATGAGTGAAAACCCAGCGGAGAACTCAAACTGCCGTGCTATCACACAAAATTAAAATAAACTCAGAAGGCATTATTTGCTGACTTTTTTACTCCCTGGATTCTTGTTAGGACATCATGTTCTTTAAGTACCAGGTGCTGAGAGCAGATCAGGTTGGCAATCTCAACCTAACTCATAAGCAGAAAGAAGAGTTCTTTGTATTCTTCAGAGGAAGTGGTCTAACTGGGTAGGACAGTTTGCTGCATTTCTTATGTCAATATATCTAAGCCTACCGGATCCAACGACGTCTGAAGACACCCCCTGCCCCCAAGAGGAGAACACTGGAGAATTCATTCAAATTAGATAATATTCAGAAGATTTAATTCTCTGAAAACCCCGGAGTGGAATATCTAATCCCCATCTCCCTTTGAAGTTGCTTTAGGGTGAGTGACAGTGATTGGCCAAATAACAATCTATCCAGTAAAATCCAAAGCAGACTACAAGCCCAAGCGCCTGCCCACACCACACGGCACATTACCCTTCCCTCTCCCACATGGTTGCAATTAACCCACTAAAAAGAAAGGAAAGCATTAGCTTCTCTCTAACACAGAGACCTGTACAAGTCACTTGTGACCCACTGACAGAAGCAAAAAAATACCAGCTAGAAACATCTTCTGTAGACATCTGAAGGCAGCCCTATATTGGGAAGCTTTCCATGTGTGATGTTCAGTTGTGTTTTTGTATATTCTGTTGGCAACCCAGTCGGATGGGCAGGGAAAACAGCAGCAGCAGCAGCAACAACAACAACAACAACAACACTTCCCAATTTACTATTTCCTGTCTTTCTACCTTAAGGCAATGCTTCCTCAAAACAGATGACTTTTACACCCCTCCAGGGTGGATTTGATTTAAATCAAATCGATTGAAATTAAGATTGAAATCACTAGTCAGTAAGACTTGATTTAAATCACTAGTCAGTAAGACTTGATTAAAATCATTTTTTTTACAGAAAGACTCATTCTTGTTGGTATAATCTTAATATTTACAAGCAGATGATAGTTTCATTTTTGGAACAATAAATTTCCAGAGTAGTTTTTACAGTTATATCAAAAATTTCTGATGTGGTTATACTATTAGAAATACATAGGCGGATAATTATGAAATTATTGTGATGTTTAATAAGTTAACTGTTTATATTTGGATGAGTTTTCTGCTGTACAGTGGTACCTTGGGTTAAGAATTTAATTTGTTCCAGAGGTCTGTTCTTAACCTGAAACGGTTCTTAGTGTGCTTTCGCTAATGGCGTCTCCCACTGCCGCTGCACTGCTAGCGCGCAATTTCCGTTCTTATCCTGGGGCAAAGTTCCTAACCTGGAGCAACCACTTCCTGGTTAGCGGAGTTTGTAACCTGAAGTGTCTGTAACCCGAGGTACCACTGTATTCAATTTGTACATGTTTTGTGGCTTTTTCTGACTCCTTCCTAAAGAGTCCCTTGCTTCAAATGTGCAAATCGAGTGTCTATGTAAGAGTGCATGTGAGGCTTTTTGTGTGTTAGTCTATTTAGATGTCCCATCTGGCATCCAATCAGCCATTTTTACATCAGTGGTTAGATGTGAACTAGGAGTCTGGAAAGTGGAGTTGATTATTGAAACAATGGCCTATTTAGCATTGCTTCGGTTTATTGCTGCTGGACTGTTTTCACTGAAAAGCTGTGCTGTTATCTGCCAGAGTTTATGCTTGGAAACTGTAGGCTTTTGTTGAATACCCGGGATTCATTCAGTCATCCAAACGCCAGGCATTCTTTCCCCCAGCGCCTCCATGTGTACCAATATTCTGGGGTGATCCACTGAATCACCACATTTCTAATTTTGCAAAGTGATAAAATTCTTTTCACATTGATATCCATGGGCCTAGCCAGGGGGGCAAGGAGGGACAGCTGCCCCCCAAATCAATAAAAATACATAGCAAATGGAGGTTCTGCCCCCCTCCCACAAAAATCCTGGCTATGCCCATGTTTATATTTACTACTAAGGAACCCCTGCACAGTTACTGCAGAGGATTCTGGGAGCTGTGGTACAGTATACAGTTTCACACAATATAGTAATAATAATTTATTATTTGTACCCCGCCCATCTGGCTGGGTTTCCCCAGCCACTCTGGGTGGCTTCCAACAAAGATGAAAAATGCACTAAAATGTCACATATTAAAAACTTCCCTGAACAGGGCTGCCTTCAGATGTCTTCTGAATGTCAGGTAGTTGTTTATCGCTTTGACATCTGATGGGAGGGCGTTCCACAGGGCGGGTGCCACTACCGAGAAGACCCTCTGCCTGGTTCCCTGTAACTTGGCCTCTCGCAGTGAGGGAACCGCCAGAAGGCCCTCGGGGCTAGACCTCAGTGTCCGGGCAGAACGATGGGGGTGGAGACGCTCCTTCAGGTATATGAGGCCGTTTAGGGCTTTAAAGGTCAGCACCAACACTTTGAATTGTGCTCGGAAACGTACTGGGAGCCAATGTAGATTTTTCAAGACCGGTGTTATATGGTCTCGGCAGCCGCTCCCAGTCACACAAGACATTGACAAGATCTCTTGGCCTTCCCGATCTCTGTGTGAACAGACAGCGCATGCTAGAACACACCTAACACGCCCCTGTAGCTGTGTGTAAAAGGAGTGGATAGATGGTGGTGGACATCAGCGGCAGACCTTGTGCCCTCAAATTTCAGCAGAACCCTTTGTGATACAAAACATTTGCACCCCCCACCCTCTCTCCATTCTAAAGCATAGTTGCAGCGTCTCCCCCAAGGCTTTGCACCCAGTGCAACTGAACCCGTTGTGCTTTCCTAAATTCACCTCTGTGAACATTTGTATGGGGGCCATATCTGCACTCAAAGTTTTGGAGTTCATAGTTCAAACTAGACTCCTGGTTCTAGTATTAGGAGAGAGGGGAAATATCTTCTCTTTTTCCATATCATGCGTCATCTTGCACACTTCAGTTGTATTTGCACCTTACTTTTTCTCCAGACTAAAAAGATACCAATTGATGAAACTTCCTCATAGGGAAGTTAACATGGAATCCACCTTTTTTATACCTGGCAAACATACCAGGTAAAAGGTGCAGTATTTTATTCCATGTCAGCACTATAGTTGGTTAGTGTTCAGTCTGTGACCTAGATCCCATTAAATATATTTTGGTACGTAATGACTGCATTCAAGCATAACAGTAAAATATGGTTAGTGTTATGGGAGCAATCTGCAGCAAGACTTGGGCGTCCCCACCTCCGTGAATTCAGAAGTCACGTTGAAAGTAATAATGGTTTGCCTGCTTTGTAGATTCAAAAATTCATGGGAGTTGTTTGCTGGCGGTTTGTTTGTTTGTCGTAGCCATCTCCTCCCCCCACCCCACCCCCCTATAGCCAAGTGTGTTGTGACTGCCCAAGGGTGAAAGTTTGTCATTTGCACATGATACTTGTTTTTTGTAGGACTGAAGCCAACTCTGTGAACTGCTAAGAGCTTTTTAGAAGGTGTTCAAAATGTGCTACCAGAAAGTACCATAAGTACCATGTATGAAAGTCGGAAAAGTCGAATTAAATTTACTGCTGTCTTTGTGATGACAAATTTTATTGATATATTTTTTTAAAAAAACCTTTTATCCAAATGAAAGTATCACCTTCCCTCTCATAATTCATGGGTGCTCATGAGTAACAAGTGCTGTAGATGTCTGTGGTTTCCCAGGCGTGACTTTGGGAGAGGAGATATATTTTATTATGTAAAATGGGTCTTGGCTTCTTGCTAGTCCTCCTCTTTAGGCATTCCACCATGGAGAGCATCGGCAATAGCTATTGGACTCAACAACTGCTGACTTTTTGTCCTGTTTCTCTTGTATTATGTCAACAGGTTAAAAAAAAGTGTCCTGACAACAAAACTGGAAGGTGGATTACTCCCCAAAATAATAAAGGCCATGTGTGCACATCTGTAGAAATGGTTTGCGGCTCAGTCAAGCTGGAGCTAACTAAATGAAACTATGGGCTGTGCGTCAGCCAAGCATGTTTCTGCTGTACAAAATGAAGAGGAAGCTCAGAAGGGGAAAAACTACCAGAACGGAGATGTATTTGGGGGTGAGTGTCCTCATTTGTGGCTCTTGACCATTTTGTTGATAGTCCTTGCTTTACTGAACCCTTATTTCCCTGTTCAAACTCTGCTCTTTTTGTCATTTCTGAACAGTTCTCCTGTTCTTTAAGATTTGCTCAAGGACTTATTCTTGGGATGCGATATTTTGGGACACAAGTGTTCGTTTAATAGATGTTCATGATATTCAAGTCAATGTACTTTGTGAAAAACTGGGGGGGGGGGGGGGGGGGAGTCAATGTACCTTGATTCCCCATGAGCACAGAAAAGCAACAGAGTGTTGCAAAATAAAGCTTCTTGAAAGTCTCTGTTACTGTTGAATGATGGAGGCTGTTGAATGATGTTTGTTCAAGTTTCTGCTGTGTCTTAAATTCTTACCGAGAATAAATTCTCAAGGTAATAAGCTGTGTGTTATAAACACTGATACATTAGAAAAAGATAAACTTTTCAAAGGAGATCGCCACCTTACTTACTGGAAATTAAGGAAAAGATGTTAAATGTTATAAATCACAAAATGTGTGCTATCTTTTGGCAGCCTTTGCAGCAGCATTCATGTGTGGCATATTTAATTTCTTTTGGAATTGGGCTCTTTTCGTGTTACTGAAGTCAGTGGATTTAGGTGAACCCAAGTTATATGCAGCAGGCGAGCTGTGGAATTATTGTGGTCCAGCAGATTAGCTAAGAGTGTGAGTTGTGAAAGGCCAAATCTCTTTATTTGTAATGCTGCATTAGGCTAGTCATGATTTTTCTTGAAAGTTTTTAAAGAGGAGACTGGAGAAATATATGTTAAAGGTGATTTAAATTTGGAAGAGAATATAACCTGTGTCTCTGGCTCCTGGGAGGATAAAGAGACAGTTCTCAGTCTCTAGTACAGGAAGGCCTGTGGTCTGCAACTATGCGGTCTGAATATTGCAAAATCGAAATGTACAGATTGTATGGTTGGAACTATGTACATGCTCTCCTATTCAAATGCCACAGTCCAGCACATGCATAGATGACACATGGAAAGCAAAATCCCAACAGGCATACCTCTAACACCTGTATGATACCTTAATCTCATATCATTTGTGGGGCAGTTTTTGTAGGATATCACCTTCCCAAAGCCCTCCTTCTGTATTCCTGTTAGTTTCAGTTGGCTTCTCACTAATGCAAGGCTTTGGAAAGCCTTGACACATTTGGGAAAGGTAAGGTACAAGAATTTTAAGAACATTGATGCCTTGTTGAAAAAGAGCCTGGCTTTGTCTGTCTTTTGTCATTCATTCTTGTGTCCTCACATAGATAATCTGAATAATAAGCAGACAGATCTATTGTGGATATTGAAATGGTGCTTATATTTAGAATAACAATGCACATATTGTCCTCACTTATATCCAACATTAAAAACCATAGTTTAAAATAAAGGATGGTTTAAGATGCACAGGTGCTTTTTTCCCTCCCCTCTCCTGACTGTGCTGTTAAGAGGAAGAAAAAAATTCAGAGTCTGGCTAGTCATCAAATGTCTACCTACTTCAGGATTGTGGCTTGGTTTTCTCCAGGCAAAGCACTGGCGGCTTACCACTCATGGTTTGTTTGGATGAAGCAGATGACAAGCCCAGATTCACACATCATGATGAGCCAGACTCTGACTAGTTTTCTCATGTGGAACAGAGGAACAAATCACTTGTGCCTGTTAATCTGCAGCTTATTTTAGGGTACAGTTTAACCTGGCCACTCTCATTCTCCTTTCTTTGCTCTAAAATTGCTTGAACCACATTACGGAGGTACATTGCATGATGTGAATAAGATCTGTAACATTACAAGGTTCTTAAAAGTTGCTATTGAACTCCCAGAATGTTTAATGCTGAACAAAATAGTGTATTACACATTTGTAGAAATAATTAGGAAAAGTTTTAAGGAAAACAGGAAGCCCTCTGCCTTGTTGGTGGGCAATGCTAGCTGGCATTGTAAACGTTTTGTTGCCTGAGGCATAACAACAAATAGCACCCCCCCAATCTTCCTGTCTGGTACCTTAAGGCCTTAATTCAGGATGTTAGTTGCAAACTATTAGCAAATAAGGCTTAAGTCAAATGTGAGAGTTGTTGTTGTTGTTTAGTCGTGTCCGACTCCTCGTGACCCCCTGGACCAGATCACGCCAGGCACTCCTGTCTTCTACTGCCTCCCTCAGTTTGGTCAAACTCATGTTGGTAGCTTTGAGAACACTGAGCTTCGAGAACACTGAAATGTGAGAGTACCAACAACAATTGAAGCATATGCTGATTGCATATTGTTGGTCTGCGGGATATAGAGCTCTCCTTCATCAATCTGTCTAGAGGCACACCATCCAACGTGACATAGGAACACACACACCTTGAATTAAGTGCTTCTGGTACTGGGATTAGGGCAGCTACCCACAGAGCAATCTGCTGCCTTTTAAGCAACATTAATAGATTACATTTCCATAAAATTGCATTTTACCAAACTTCAGTGTAGTCACATTTTCAGATGTTGAAGTACAGGGAACTTAAAATGCTATGGTTTTTTGCTAGACAGAGAGGGCATCTTAAATCTCTATTGCTGTTGTTGTTTTGCATTCCCTGTTACGTTAACACACCAATATCAAAATGTGTACCATTGTTCCCTAGCACCACTCATTAGAATTTGCCCTTCAAAATTAAAATAACTCCCCCATCATTTACCAATTAGGTTTTAATTGATTTACAAATAATCAAAACTCAAGGCTCTAATTTTGGGCCCTTTGCTTTCTTTGTAGAATATACAGTGCCTCCTTGAAGCTGTTTCTTTTGAATTTATTTATTTTAGTGCTGCAATGGAGCACCTTGGAACTGCTTGTGTACTGGAATTCCTTTGTCTGCACAGTTCATTGTATTCACACCTTTAGTGGCCTAACCAAGCTGTTCACTTTCGATGGCATTTCAGTGGAGATGTTGCTGTGTGCCAAGCGAAGCGATTATTATCTTTTGTTTAACTTGACTGCTTGCTATTGAGCACCAGCCGTCCGTTTCTAGAGTTAGCTGCAAATGCAGACTTGATGGCCAGAACATGGGTCTTCAGTGAGCATTGAACCTTGATGGCAGGAGACACTCTGCTTACTCAGAAGGAGACTCGAGAAAGTTTGAGTTCTGGTGTGGCAAAGGAAATAGGCTTCAGTTATGGAGATGGCTGGAAAAGGGAGACTTTGGGGGCTCCAGAATAATGCTTTGGAGTAGTGCTGCTGCTGCTCCTGCTCCTATATTGATAGTCTTCTGCACCTACATTCACTGTGCCCAGAGTAGCACCACCCTGTGTGGAGCATAACAAGCAGCCAACTTTCCTCTTGACCTCAGAGTTGGAAAGTTGTGCTCACCACCATTACACAAAGGTAGAGAACATAAATGGACTGAGGAGGAAAGAGTGGAGCAGAGAAATGGAGCAGGGTGGCGGTGCATTCTTTTCAAAAGAAAGTCAGTACAAAATCTCCAAAACCACATAACGAAGCACTTACTAGCCCTGAATTATAGGGAAGGTTAGCAACCCATGATGTGTTGGTGACTTCGTCTGCTTCTTATCCTGGCTTTCTCACACAGGATAGAGGGCAGCCATCTGTCCTGCATGAGCCGTGGAACAAGGGAGCTGATGGAGCGGATTGTTCCACGTCCAGTAGCAGTTTGGGGAATATCATTTTTAGCATAGTACAAGTGAGCACATAGTACAAGTGGGACGCGGGTGGCGCTGTGAGTAAAACCTCAGCGCCTAGGACTTGCCGATCGCGTGGTCGGCCGTTCAAATCCCCGCGGCGGGGTGAGCTCCCGTCGTTCGGTCCCAGCGCCTGCCAACCTAGCAGTTCGAAAGCACCCCCGGGTGCAAGTAGATAAATAGGGACTGCTTACCACCGGGAAGGTAAACGGTGTTCCCTGTGGTGCGCTGGCTCGCCAGATGCAGCTTGTCATGCTGGCCACGTGACCCGGAAGTGTCTGCGGACAGCGCTGGCTCCCGGCCTATAGAGTGAGATGAGTGCGCAACCCCAGAGTCTGTCAAGACTGGCCTGTACGGGCAGGGGTACCTTTACCTTTACCTTAAGTGAGCACAATGGGGAAAGAGAGGCGGTGGCCTTGCAGGCTCTCCCTGCTATGCTGGCTTTCTGCTTGCAGCAGGATGTTACGAGGTTCACCTCCAGTCTGAAGGGGTTGTTTTAATTAAATTCCCATCATTTTTGTTTCTAGTGAATAGGGAGATTCACTAGAATTTTCCTCCTGAACTATGATGAGTACAAACCAGGTTGCTGTCCTGGCCCCACCAAGACTATGGTGACAGAGGCTCTTACTTGAGAGTAAGGAAGATACATTTATTGAGGCAGAGAAGAAATAAAGGCTCAGCAACAGATAGTATTGCAGCTGAACAGCAACAGTATTCCAGCAACAGGTGGTATTCTTTTCCTGCAAAGGGGAAAAACTTGGACACAGAAATTTAAAGCACAGGCCTGTGCCTGGAAAGCAGGTACAAAAGGAAATCTGGATGCACCCTTAGTAATATGCAGAATAGACTACCTGTTGTTGTTGTTGTTTAGTTGTTTAGTCGTGTCCGACTCTTCGTGACCCCATGGACCAGAGCACGCCAGGCACTCCTGTCTTCCACTGCCTCCCGCAGTTTGGTCAAACTCATGCTGGTAGCTTCGAGAACACTGTCCCTCCATCTCGTCCTCTGTCGTCCCCTTCTCCTTGTGCCCTCCATCTTTCCCAACCTCAGGGTCTTTTCCAGGGAGTCTTGTCTTCTCATGAGGTGGCCAAAGTATTGGAGCCTCAGCTTCAGGATCTGTCCTTCCAGTCAGCACTCAGGGCTGATTTCCTTAAGAATGGAGAGGTTTGATCTTCTTGCAGTCCATGGGACTCTCAAGAGTCTTCTCCAACACCATAATTCAAAAGCGTCAATTCTTCGGCGATCAGCCTTCTTTATGGTCCAGCTCTCACTTCCATACATCACTACTGGGAAAACCATAGCTTTAACTATACGGACCTTTGTTGGCAAGGTAATGTCTCTGCTTTTTAAGATGCTGTCTAGGTTTGTCATCGCCTTTCTCCCAAGGACCAGGCGTCTTTTAATTTCGTGACTGCTGTCACCATCTGCAGTGATCATGGAGCCCAAGAAAGTAAAATCTCTCACTGCCTCCATTTCTTGCCCTTCTGTTTGCCAGGAGGTGATGGGCCCAGTGGCCATGATCTTCGTTTTTTTGATGTTGAGCTTCAGACCATATTTTGCGCTCTCCTCTTTCACCCTCATTAAAAGATTCTTTAATTCCTCCTCACTTTCTGATGAGGAGACAGATGAGGTGATCAGGAACTCCCATTTCTTTAAGAACTTGCCATAGTTTGCTGTGGTCGACACAGTCAAAGACTTTTGCATAGTCAATGAAGCAGAAGTAGATGTCTTTCTGGAACTCTCTAGCTTTCTCCATAATCCAGCGCATGTTTGCAATTTGGTCTCTGGTTCCTCTGTCCCTTCAAAATCCAGCTTGCACTTCTGGGAGTTCTTGGTCCACATACTGCTTAAGCCTGCCTTGTAGAATTTTAAGCATAACCTTGCTAGCATGTGAAATGAGCTCAACTGTGCGGTAGTTGGAGCATTCTTTGGCACTGCCCTTCTTTGGGATTGGGATGTAGACTGATCTTCTCCAATCCTCTGGCCACTGCTGAGTTTTCCAAACTTGCTAGCATATTGAGTGTAGCACCTTAACAGCATCATCGTTTAAAATTTTAAATAGTTCAGCTGGAATACCATCACTTCCACTGGCCTTGTTATTAGCAGTGCTTTCTAAGGCCCATTTGACTTCACTCTCCAGGATGTCTGGCTCAAGGTCAGCAACCACACTACCTGGGGTGTACGAGACATCCATATCTTTCTGGTATAGTTCCTCTGTGTATTCTTGCCACCTCTACTTCTGTTAGGTCCTTACCACTTTTGTCCTTTATTATGGTAATCTTTGAACGAAATGTTCCTTTCATATCTCCAATTTTCTTGAACAGATCTCTGGTTCTTCCCATTCTGTTGTTTTCCTCTATTTCTTTGCATTGCTTGTTTAAGAAGGCCTTCTTGTCTCTCCTTGCTATTCTTTGGAAATCTGCAGTCAGTTTCCTGTATCTTTCACTATCTCCCTCGCATTTTGCTTGCCTTCTCTCCCCTGCTATTTGTAAGGCCTCGTTGGACAGCCACTTTGCTTTCTTGCATTTCCTTTTCATTGGGATGGTTTTAGTTGCTGCCTCCTGTATAATGTTTCGAGCCTCCATCCATAGTTCTTCAGGCACTCTGTCCAGCAAACCTAAATCCTTAAACCTGTTCCTCACTTTCACTGTGTATTCATAAGGAATTTGGTTTAGATTGTATCTTACCGGCCCAGTGGTTTTTCCTACTTTCTTCCGTTTAAGCTTGAATTTTGCTATAAGAAGCTGATGATCTGAGCCACAGTCAGCTCCAGGTCTTGTTTTTGCTGACTGTATAGAGCTTCTCCATCTTTGGCTGCAGAGAATATAATCAATCTGATTTCGATGTTGCCCATCTGGTGATGTCCATGTGTAGAGTCGTCTCTTGTGTTGTTGGAAAAGCGTGTTTGTGATGACCAGCTTGTTCTCTTGACAGAACTCTATTAGCCTTTGCCCTGCTTCGTTTTGATCTCCAAGGCCAAACTTGCCAGTTGTTCCTTTTATCTCTTGACTCCCTACTTTAGCATTCCAATCCCCTATAATGAGAAGAACATCCTTCTTTGGTGTCATTTCTATAAGGTCTTGTAAGTCTTCATAGAATTGGTCAATTTCAGTTTCTTCAGCACCAGTGGTTGGTGCATAAACTTGGATTACTGCAATGTTAAAAGGTCTGCCTTGGATTCGTATCGAGATCATTCTATCATTTTTGAGATTGTATCCCAGTACAGCTTTCGCCACTCTTTTGTTGACTATGAGGGCCACTCCATTTCTTTTGCGGGTTTCTTGCCCACAGTAGTAGATATGATTGTCATCTGAACTGAATTCGCCCATTCCCGTCCATTTTAGTTCACTGATGCCCAGGATGTCAATATTTATTCTTGCCATCTCATTTTTGACCACATCCAACTTACCCAGGTTCATGGTTCTTACATTCCAGGTTCCTATGCAATATTTTTCTTTACAGCATTGGACTTTCCTTTCGCTTCCATGCATATCCGCAACTGAGCGTCCTTTCGGCTTTGGCCCAGCTGCTTCATCAGCTCTGGATCTACCTGTACTTGTCCTCCGCTCTTCCCCAGTAGCATGTTGGACGCCTTCCGACCTGAGGGGCTCATCTTCCAGCGTCATAACTTTTATATGCCTGTTGTCTTTGTCCATGGAGTTTTCTTGGCAGGGATACTGGAGTGGCTTGCCGGTTCCTCCTCCAGGGGGATCACGTTTGGTCAAAACTCTCCACTATGACCTGTCCATCTTGGGTGGCCCTGCACGGCATAGCTCATAGCTTCTCTGAGTTATTCAAGCCCCTTCGCCACAGCAAGGCAGTGATCCATGAAGGGGATACAGCCACTATCCTTCTTTAAATTGGCCAGGTGTGGTTCTCTTCTTGTGGGATTCTTTAAGGAGTTGGGCTCACATAATCCAAGGGAGAGACATGTCTTGTGAGTGCAGAACTGATTTTTTTCTTTAAATGAAAGGCTGGAAGTCCATAATGTTGTCAAAGGACAACCATCTCCGAGTGTTTGTGATGTAGAGAAACAGCTTTTTGAAAAGAGAACTCTAACCCACTTTCACTGCGTGCAGCTGAAACAACCCTTTCTACTCTGAATTGTTTTACTTGGCACTCTTGTATTTGGTACCAAAAATAGCTCTCAAAATAAGTTGTGGAAAAGGTGAGATGAAGGCAGCTATATAAGGCCCTGACTGTTATTTAGCTGCGTTGCCTGAGTTCGTAGAAGAACTTAGCATAACATTTGAGACTGCTTTACAAGCATGGCTACCCTATTATTATTATTATTATTATTATTATTTCGGTTTTTAATGATTTAACCTTGGAAAATAGCTGTTCAGTTACAGCAAAATGTAGAATGTTAGATGCATAAAACTCTCCAAGAGAAAGCAGAGCTATGTCAAGATGAAATGAGATATTTGTAGCTTGCACCATTCAAGGAGCTCATGCCCAACACTGTACAGTGGTACCTTTGGTTACAAATGCTTCAGATCTCCACTAACCTGGAAGCAGCTGCTCCTGGTTGCGAACTTTGCCCCAGGATGTGAAAGGAAATTGCGAGCCAGAGACACACGCACCGTGAGAGGCTCCATTAGCGAAAGTGTGCCTCATGATAAGAATGGTTTCAGCTTAAGAATGGACCTCCGGAACGAATTAAGTTCGTAACCAGAGGTACCACTGTATGTAAACGAAGGCTGGGGAACAGAGCAACTAGAACTAGGAAGGATGCAGTAGCAAGGAGCAGGTCACATAAGGACTGGTTTGGGAGTTCAGAAGTAGGTACTACAGGATCTGAAAGAGCACCCGGGGTGGCAGGAGTTCACCTAATAAAGCCCAAAGCTCACCTAAGTCCTGTTCTGGAAGCAGAGCCAGGTGTGGCAGTGCTCCTCCCCTTCAGGTGAAGTTCCAGGCATTTCAAAGGGAAGACACTCTGGGTTGGAGCGTGTGCTTTATTGCACCATTCCTGGATCTCTGGTTGTGCCACCTGTCTTCTCCAGCAGAGACATCTTGGGATATAAACATCCCTGAGTTCCTCTGAAAGGTTTGAGCAGCCAGTCCTAGATTTAAAAGGTAATAACACCACCTCTTTGCCTTCCAGTGTTGCAGAGTTCCCTCCCTGGGCAGATTCAGAGCCTGCAACACTCATACCTCTCAGGGATCTCAATCTAGCTCTTAGTTTATTATTTCAATTTCTATACCACCCTTCATTGAGTCTACGATACCAAAGTGGATTATAGCAGTGGGCACATTGAACCAAAAAAAATGCATTAACAATTTAAAATTAAAACACCAGATTTAAAAAAAATCTAAAACAATCTTTAAAATACTGGAGTTGTAGATAGTATAAATAATTTCACTCCAAGTAAAACAGTCCAAACTAAGGGATTGCCATGGTTGGCACCCCCCCCCCCCCCGCAATTACTTATTTTAGAGGTATTCTTTGGATCAGCCAGATATGGCCTTTTTATACCTTCTTTTTCTTTAGGCAGAGATGGGCAGTCTGGATCACTTCAGATCTCCTCTTTGTTGTTGATTTTCTGCTGTTGGCAGTGTCCCAGTGGTGGTCATGCCTTTATAGGACTAGCCACCTTTTACAGTTATTCCTTGACGCAAGTGTAACTGGACCCAGAAAGCTTATCATTTACATGATCTGTAAGATTCATTTGCACCTCAGTTACACAGAATAGCATGTGGGGTTTGGAAGGTCAGTTGCTATGTTTCCTCTTGGATTGACCAGATGTCACAACAGAAGGACACCATTTAAGAATTGCTTGTGCTTTACACACAAACTAGGGGGACAAATTAATTTGTCCCTGACAATTGAGAACATTTGTTTGTGGAGACTTGTTGTCATACTTTTTGATTTTTTTTATTGATTTAAAATAATATATTTTGCCTCTAGACCCGTTTGGGTCCACAAGGCCGCTTATAGTACATTACCAAAAAGTTTAATGCAAACTGCAGAAGTATATATGTATTTCTCAGAAGTTAGTCACTGTTTTGGCTTTCTAACAGGCATGGGCTCCCCTCCCCCTCAGTGAGTTGCTATGCTTGGATGCTAACAGAATCTTCCTAATACTTGCTACTTAGACATGCACACATGCACCCCCCCACACACACAATTCAGGATTTGAGGAAAGAGCAGATAGGTTATTGTAGAAACACTCTTAGTGCTTACTTTCAGTGTAAAGAAGGAGTGTTCTCTGCTAAGTGGAGGAGGAAGGACTTATAAGAAGGGTTGCAATATTATGGCTACTACCACACCATATATATATATATATAGAGAGAGAGAGAGAATCATAGCCACAGAAACAGTCACAATTATAATACTTTAAAAAAATATATTTTGGAAGGTAGGGCTGATGGTTGTTTCTAACTTCTTGATTTTTTTTTTTAAGCCCACAGAGCATCTGTTAAGTGTGTGTATATTTCTCTGGCTCCACCTATTTGTGGTTTCCAGCTTCATTCTTTTCTAGGACTCATCAGTGGCTCACCGCAGAAATCAGCAGAGGCAGGTGAAAGGCAAGGCAGTCGTTCCTACTGGTCCTCTGGTATGAAAGGTGATCCCAAACTAGCTAAGGAAGTCTCCCTTTTCTGCTGTAAATTAAGGAGCAGCTGTTCTTGTGCTCCGCCATAGAAAGAATAACAGTGCAATTTGTCTGGCCTGTACTTTACTGAGCTGACATGTGCGTCAGCAGGAAGAAGAGGGAGCATGGAATGGTAAACACCATAAATGTAGGTTGCCAAAATCATTGAAAGCTGCTTGCCAAGGCTTATTACTCTGTAATATGGTTTCCTCGCTCCTGGTATATTCTGCAGTGCATGACTAAATGGGGAGAAACCCTTATTCCCTGCCAATATCTTTTTGACTATTCTGTACATGTCTAGAATGGAAATGTACCTTAATGTGTGCAGCAGCTTGTGCTGCTCTTTATTGGTGTTTAATAAATAATGAAATAGCCCCCAAAGTTGCATTCATTCAGCATTAATAAAGAGTAACACAAGCTGCTACACGTTTCATAATGTGTTTCCCATTCTTGATGTGCACAGAAAGGCAGACCAGCCCTGTAGGCTACTTAGAATATTAGATTGGTACCATGATTGTTTATTTGATATTTTCTGACTTTGAAGTGTACTTGACACCCTGGAGAATGGGTGCAATTGTTAGAACTTCTGTGTGCCTTAACAAATCCTGGATTTTCATTTTATGACTAAGTAGTGTTGGATTGATCCTATCAAATATTGCCTATTAGCAGGTTGCATATCGTCAACTTTCCATAAGCTTCGTATCTTTTTATTGGAATATGTGATCGTATGATAACAGAGAAAAGATAAGAGAACTGCTTGTTTCCCAGACTTGCAGGAGTTCAGGTTACACAAGTGCAGACCCCTTATTTAGGGACACACACTTGCAGCACTGAGATGAAATAGTAAACTATGGTTTATTGTTGTGTGAATGGGGCTCAGGCTAGCGTAGTTCCTCCTCCAGCACAGCCACAAGGAGGAGATTCAATGTAGTTTCTGACTGCAGTTTAGCATTACGCTCATTGCCAGACAAACTGTGTTTATTTTTTATTATGGTTTACTGAAACAAGCCAAACTTGGGTTATGAAGCTGCTTTGTTTCAATAAACCATCGTTAAGATTAATCACAGTTTAGGGTATGGTCCTAATGTTAAATGGTGGTTAATTGAAAATGGGAGTGAACGTGTCAGATATCCGTGCAGCTGTTCCAATGCTCATACACACAAAGATAAACCCTAGTTTATTGTTACCTAACTTCTCATATTGGTTGTGTTGTACCTGCAAGTGCCTTAGAAATAGAGAAACAGACAAACATAGAAAGTCACCACTGTGACATATTCCAAATGGGAAGAGGAATCAAGACTATCATGTAGCCTAAGAGGACCCTAAGAAAACTGCAAAACTTCTGAGAGGGCCCAGACTCTGAAGTTCTCTCTGAAGACTGTAGTATTTGTGATTAGTACTAGTTCTAATAAAAAGAAAGTAATTATTTTTTTAAATGACCTTTCAGTTGATGAAGTCTGTCTGTCTAAAAATCCTATTACATTCCAGGCACTTTCGATACGGTTCTTGAGACACGGTGGTGGTTTTCATTGTCTTCTTTCTAATGTATCACTGTTGGAATCCACATTGTGTTGTAACCATTCCTTTCATTGCTTCCTTTGCCATTTCCCCCCTTCCCTCGTAATTGTTTCAGTAGTACATGCTGATATGCTCATTTATCACTGAGACCATTATTAATGAATGTCGTGCTTCTTCATTATGTTGCCATGGTAGCTTGGTGTGGGGGAATTATCTGTTTCCAGGTGGAAATCTTTATTTGCCATACTGGTGGCTGAGCGTTTCTCTAAAGCACATGGGCACACATACATAGGTGTCTATACATGATGTTGGTAATGCATCTCTTTCCTCTATACTCTACCTGCCTAATCACTGTTTAAGGTTAGCATAGCCAGCTGTTCTATGCCATGGATTCAAAGAGGTGTATTGTATACTGCCATAATCATTTCTACCTTTTCTCAGCATCTTTATTCTATTCTGTGCTTTTGTCTATTTGTCTCACCTTGTAACTTGTTTTGTGGTGGTGACAAAGCACATTCTTTCTACATAACTCTCCCTCTATTTCCTGTTTTAAACACTATTATTGGTCTTTCTTTGCATGCAAAGTCTAGAGTTATGGGAAAATACTGTATGCTTTGCTCATCAATCGATTTTAAGTAGAGCAGAAAATAGTTTCTTTAAAAATTGATTTTAAGTAGAGCAGAAAATAGTTGCTTGTTTTAAAACCAAGAACATTTGCACAAAGTGAAGAAATACTAAAACAACATTTGTGTAGCACTTTTGAGTGTTCAAAGCACTCACAGATTAGCACTGTAAGTCTTACAGAAACTTCATCAGATAGATAGGGCATTATAAGTATTCCCCTTATTTTGGCAGAAAGGAGCTAAGAGTATACAGAACGACCTAGTAGGTCTCAGCTGAAGAGAGATTGGAACCAGGGACTTCTAACTCCAACCCCCCCCCTTTTTTGCTCAGTTTCATTAGCTTACATGAAGCTCTTTGGTTTTTATAATAAATACGGGAAGGGGGTTGGCACATATCAATGCTTTACAGCAAATCCTGTGCTTTATGCTGCACTGCCTGGCTCCCAGTTGTGGTATCTTCAGAATTAACAATGCAGTTAAAAGTTACCTGTGTCTGCAGCCACAGCAGGCACTGTGATTCTCCAGCGGTTTGCTTCAGCCTTGGAGGCCCACTCCCTTGTCTCTCAAGATAGACGGATGCCAAGAACAAACTTCTTTGAACATAACCATCAGGATTAGTAGTCACTGATAGCCTTATCCTCCATGAAATTGTCAGATCCTTGTTTAAAGCAGCCATCACTACTTATTGTGTGAGTGAATCCCATAGTTTTGCTATGCGCTGTATGAAGAAAAACTTTCTTTTATCTATCCTGAATCATCAAGCTTCTTTGGATGTCTGCAAGTTCTAGCGTTAGGAGAAAGTTTTCCTCCACCCACTTTCTCCATGCCAGGGATAGTTTTATACACTTTTATCATGTTGTCTCTTACTCGCTTTTTTGCTAAACTAAGGAGCAGTTCTGCCCCAAGGCTTCCCAGTGAGTTTGTGTCAGAACTGAGATTTTAACTGGGGATTGTTCAGCGTATAACTTCAAACATAACCACGTCATGTGCTCCCTATGAGTTGCCCAAGGCTAGCCATTGTAGGGGGAAGTATAGGAACTAAAATGACATTTGGTCTGATCTAGCAAGGAACCCCTTACCAACATCTCCTTTTCCCTTGATAATGCCACTTGGAAAACAGATGTAGCTGTTCCACGCTGCCTTGCAGCCGCGGAGAATTTTGCATTCGAAATTGCCCCCAATACTCTACATTCTGCAGCTGCTCTAAATCCCAATTATTATATGATATGATTATGAAGATGGATGGTGAACATTTGTTATGGTTTCAATATTTTCGAAGTAGTTAATGCCGGAATACAAGTAGTAAGACTTTTTGCAGATTCAGCAAGATTTTTGACAACATTTGAATAATTGGTTATAAGATGAGCACTAAGTGTGATATATAAGGTACTCCTTGAATTAAATGACAATATTTTATTTATAAATGGAAGAGATGGGGGAAATTTCATTCCAGAGATGTAATTTGTTTGACACTAGGAGAAAACTTATTTAAAAATGCAAATATCTCCTTAATAACAATTTTGTTAATAACAGTTAATAACGGTAGTTAACTAATGATTGTTAACCACTAGTAATAACATAATTTTTCTGCACTTAATTTCCTTCTGGCCACTTTTTACAATCCGCTCCCCCCAAGTATATTATTTTATATATAACTCAGGATAAAACTTCATTCATCTGGTTAAAGTTGCCTCTAGTCCATGGAAACTTATGTTATCATGAATTGGTTGGTCTTTTAAAGGGGCCACTAATTCTCTTTTGTACTCAAGAACCATGTACAGTGGTACCTCGGGTTAAGTACTTAATTCGTTCCGGAGGTCCGTTCTTAACCTGAAACTGTTCTTAACCTGAGGCACCACTTTAGCTAATGGGGCCTCCTGCTGCCGCCGCGCCGCCGGAACACGATTTCTGTTCTCAACCTGAAGCAAAGTTCTTAACCTGAAGCACTATTTCTGGGTTAGCGGAGTATGTAACCTGAAGCGTATGTAACCTGAGGTACCACTGTACCTTGTAAGAAGGCCTTGTACATCACATCTTGCTTGTAACATATATATTGGGGCACTTTCAAACTGGCGAGGGGGAGAAACCCACAAAGATACCTACCTGAGGTGGCATTAGAAGGTGTCAGTTTCCTAAGGGATGTGCCATGTCAGCTAATACCTTGAACTGGTGCCAAGGCTACGTTGCTTGGTGAACATGGACCTTTCATTACTTGATGTTGAGCTCACTGACATTTAGTTGAATTACAAGAGCAGGCAGCGATTGTGAATGTCAACGTTTAAGCTAAAACCATACTTCTTGGGCTTCGAAAGGCCTAGCGCTTGCATCTAAAGGGTAGTGGGCCGAGTCCAAGATGGATATTTTAGCCTTGCTATGATTCATCTTGCGCTGCTCTAGGGTCATAATTAGTCCAATATTTCTCTTAACACTGACAGTCAAATTACCTAGAAGACACTTCTCAGGAGGAAACTGAAATATTTTCAACCTACCTCTGGCAAGTGATTTTTCATCTTGACAACACATGTTTTGAACGTCTTCTTTTTCATAAAATGACAAACAGAAATCCTTTCAGTGTGACAGAACTCAAAGTTATGAGAGGATATGTGTCATTAATGTTCAGCATTTCGGGGAGAAAAGGGGGAGTGTAATCATAATATAATGCTGGTTAAGGGACCAAGTTGTGGGAGTAGATGCTTTCCCTCCCTCCCTCCCTTTCTTGCACAAATTCCACCTGATCCTCTTGGAATCATGTCTGTCGTATCTTAGCCCTGCTAAACACAATTATCGGTAGGCATTTGAAACTCAGCATTTCTGAACAACGCGGTTCAGTACCATAGGCCTGCAACTAACACAGGGGTGATGTTCCAGGGATTGCGCCTAAAGCCAAAATAGTGTATACTGTGTTACCTCTGGTTATGAACTTACTGTATATACTCGAGTATAAGCTGACTTTTTCAGCACATTTTTAATGCTGAAAAAGCCCCCCATGGCTTATACTTGAGTGAGGCGGGCGACGGTGACAGAGGGACAAGCGGCCCGAAAGGAGCCCTTTCTCGCCACTGGTCCCACCGCCCGCCTCTCACAAGGGCAGGCACAGGAGCCATGGCTGGGGGAGGCGCTGCGCTGTGCCTCTCCCAACCGCGGCTCCCATGCCTGCTCTTGTGAGCGGCAGAGGCAGCAGTGGAGGGACAAGCGGCCCGAAAGGAGCCCTTTCAGGCTGCTTGTTCTTCCTCTGCTGCTACCACCACCACCAGGTTTGTGGTGTGGTGAACTAGCTTATACTCGAGTCAATACATTTCCCCAGTTTTTTGTGCTAAAACTAGGTGCCTCGGCTTATATTCGGGGTGGCTTATACTCGAGTATATACGGTAATTCGTTCCGGAGATCCGTTCTTAACCTGAGGTACCACTTTAGCTAATGGGGCCTGCTGCATGCTGCCGCCACCCGATTTCTGTTCTCATCCTGGGTCACAGTTCTTAACCTGAGGTACTCCTTCTGGGTTAGTGGAGTCTGTGACCCAAAGTGTGTGTAACCCGAGGTACCACTGTAGTTGAAACACATTGGGTTCAGTGGTGGGTGGGATTGCCAAGGTCATTTGCCCTGGAATCCTCCTCCCTTTCTATTAAAAAAAAAACAGTTTTCCACATACATAAAGCTGAATGAGCACAATTTAAATGTGTATAAGCTGCAAGCTTACAGTATTGCGTGGAGAGCAGGGTGTGGAAAGTGTGGTGCCTGCTTAGCCAACTATTAGGGAAGGACTCCTCTCCCTCTGACTTAGAGGTTAGAGAGGGACATCCAACTCCCAAGAGACTGCGATCTACTCCGGGGGGGGGGGGGGCTGGCAGTGACCTACCCATTGGGGGGGCAGGCCAAAGTTATTAGGGGGGCAGGTCAAAGTTGTTGTGCTTTTTTTAAGGGGGGCTTCGCAAAGTTGTTGACCTTTTTTTAAACAGTAAATGTGCAGAATTAATTTAAATCACTCACCAAAAACGCAGCCACTAACAGACGGACACAGCGCTACAGCAGACGACAAAGGAACAAACACTAAACGTGATGTAGGAAAGGACCGAGGGGTGGAGACATGATTCTAAACAATGCGAGCGATATGGATCCGGGGATCAACCGGTTGGTCGCTGTCAACCGGTTGGCCACCCCTCTGTTAGAGGATGCGTGCCCATTGTTGGCAGTGCCAGAGGGCGCCGTGGCTGGAGCCAAAAGTGGAGAAAACCTCTCCCATCTCCCTCCCTCTCTCTTCCCTGCTTCTCTCCCCTCCCTTCCTGCCAAAGGTCTAAACAAATTGTTTGCAGAGGGCTTTTGAAACTAGGCCCTGTGGATAGAACCAGATCATTCTGTGCCAGTGTAGGAATTATATTAAGTGGGAAAGCAGTGCTCACGTCTTAAAAAAATAAGGAAATAATAAATAAAGATGGGGAAAGAGTGACTGTGCATCCAAATTCCAAAGCACATGAGTCGTTGTTGAGACTGAGGAACATCTGTGCTCCTCCTCTTCTCCCAAATTCCCTTTGGAGGCCACGGCTTCCTTCCTATCTCTTGTCCTTGCCGTGGTCCACCAAGAGCATTCTCTTCACTGCACATCCTCTCAATTTCCTGAGGACTGCCTGGAGGAGGTCTAAGCCTGGAAGATATTTGAACTGTGCATCTGTTGTGGAATGTATATTCCTAGTACAAACTTTGAAGGGCAGTATGGTTTTTTAAATCCCACCAAGCAATGTGTAAAGGAGTATGCCTTGTATCTCTCTGTTTTCCCCGCTGCACCTATAATATGGGAATCTTCCTGTTCTACCTTACATGGTTGTTGTAAGGATTATTGAGCTATATATGTTAAAGCACATGGAAGATTAAAAATTTAAGTGCCAAGTTTTTTTAATCAGCACTGCAGTAATACTGTAATCTCATGTTATGCTAGTAATATATCCTGACACTCTCACATTAATATTGTTCTAGTTTGCTTGATTTCCAATTCCACTTTCTCCCTCTAAGCAACAGTTGAGTTTGATAGCTATTTCAATTCCCTAATTCATGCTGCATGTTGCTTTCTTAACCACTCTAGTTGCTTTCCTAAGGTTCATAATAACGTGGACAGATTCTGGTGAGAATGTCCACCAGAGTTGCTTCACATATTGCCGCAGGAATAGATGTGCTGTACACCTGCATTGTCAGTTGCAGCTTGTACATGTTTGAAGCACACTGGTTTGGAGCCGTAAGGTACCCGTTCCATTATCATCTGCAAAGTGGTCCTTAGAGGCATCTCGCAGTGCTCTTAACAGACTTGTTTTGGGTTAATTGCAGTAAGTCCATAAAGTAAGTCCATAAAGAAGACCCAAGAGGAGCCTTCTTCATTAGACGGCTATTTGGAGTTATGAAGTGTTCACAGGATCATTGCTTGTGAAAACCATCTGCTGAGCTGCACAGGTTCTATAACTGTTCTTACATGTGTGTGTTTTCTCCTCTTGCTCCTCAGATGAGTATAGGATCAAACCTGTGGAAGAAGTCAAATACATGAAAAATGGAGGAGAAGACGACCAGAAAATAGCTGCCAGAAACCAGGAAAACTTGGTAAGGGTTGAACATTATTACTTATTAAAAGGGTTTGACACAGGCTCTAGCTCTGTAATGAAATATAGAGTATGTAGAACACTTAGTGTACTGAAGGGGAGAGCTTTCTTGAAAATGCCATAACTATTTATAGCTCAGAGGAAAGCTGCAAAATGCTACCTTCCTCTGCTTGTCTTTATGAATTATCTTGCCCTTAATTCGGTGAAGTGTGCTCCAGTAGAATGGGCATTTGTATTCAGCCGCTTTGCAAGTGGTTATACTGTTTGGCTCGTGATGAATGTGTTTGTGTGCAAAGGAGCTGTTACCAACACAGGAATTTACTGCCTTTTGAGAAGGAAACTACCTACTTTTAAGTAGATGTCTGTCATTATTTACTCTCTGCATTCCCACCCTGAATTTTAAAGAGTGCCAACTCAGACACTTAAAAGATATATAATGTGCTTACAACCAGAGAACTTGCAAGGATCAGTGTTTAGTAATTTGCTGCAGATAAGAGTTAATTTCTTGTTTCCAGCTTTGCATTATGTGTTATCCACTTGTTTTATCCTCAGTGGCATACCTCTGGGGCTCGGATGTATGCTACAGTTCTGTAGAAGTAGAGAAAGAGTGCATAATTCAGCTTCCTGAGCATCACTGCATTCACATTTATACATTTGTTTATTTATTTATTTTAACATCACTAGTCCTTATAGCCGCTAAGAGGTGTGTGTAACATTTTCTGAAATCTCAGAAGCCAGAGAGGTGGTTGAAACATATTTCCCATAGTTGGGAGTGGAAATTCAAGTGCCCACTGTAGTTTCTTGCCCCTTGCTCAGTGGCTCAGTGAAAAACAGAATAAATTATGCAGCATTAGGGAAGACATGCCAGTTTGCATGAGTCATGCAAGCCACAGAGTTCATGTTTCATTGGTGCAGAATTTGGGTTGCACAGAACCTTTTTAAAAAAGGCATGAAGTGCAAACACCTTTACATATGTATTCAGCATGGCTTCCTTCTGTTTTTCCATGGTGATGTTTCTTGGGACATAGCTTTGCTATAAATTTATACTGGTTTTATGCCAGTCTGTCCTTGCAACCCCCAAAGAACCCTGGGAATTATAGTTTAGTGAGTATGCGAGGAATTCTTGGTTCGAGGTCCCACAAAATAACTGTAGTTCTCCATGATCCTCTGGTTTAAACTGTTAAACCAGTTGAAAGCTGTAGACATCTTATACATTTGAAGCACATTATCTTATATTGAAACACACATCTTATACATTTGAAACACAAAGGAAAAAATAAATAAAAAGGAGCTGAGTGTCTCGGAAGGGATTTAAGGAGAATATTTATATGTTGAGAAGGAGGAAGTAAAATAAAGATGAAATATAAGAAGTTGGAAGGAAAGAGGACAGCCCCCCCCCCCCCGCTTGCGAGGTGGATAGTGTGTTTTAAGTAATATATTGATGTACTTTTAAAATGGTAGTAATAGAAATTTAGTAGAAGGGCTGAAGTCTTAGGAAAAGGGGGGGAGGGGTTGTTGATTTTTTTTAAAAAAAGAGTGTTAAAATATATGAAAGGGGAAAATGTATGTATTGTAAAATAGAAGATGGAGATGATAATAGTAATATAAAAATAATAATTTTTTAAAAAAAACAATAAAAAACAAAATTTAAAAAAATTCTCTAAAATATATATATATATATATATATATATATATATATATATATATATATATATAAAATTGAATGGAGCATTAATGGCACTTCTGTGTAAAATGTTATCTCTGAGAAAGACAAGATGAGGTGGATGTATAATCATGTCATTTGGCATTTGTCTTTCCCACGAAAGCCATATCGGTGGATGGTGTGCTGTTTGTATTACCATATGGATTCTAAGACCTCAAAACTGTGTATATAGTCCAGCCTTTTGTTTTTCCAGTAATTGTGCTTCGTTCAGGATAGGGGTTATGCATTTGATTTAGTGTCTCACGCGCACACCAGCACAAACGGTTAGAAGAGGATGTGTCTCAACTCTGAACCAACATCGCCCATCATCTCTTGCATTGGTCATGCTGGTTTTGGCTGTTGGGATTTATGGAGGGTCACAGGTTTCCACAACCCTACTCTAAACAGTTAGGATCACAAAAGTGTACACTTGTTAGTGAGATGTCAGCTTGATTCAGGCATTTGGTTTCTAAGGTATTTGCTTTAAGTGGCTAATGTTGTTTCCTGCGATTTTTGGATTCTTCCAAGTGTCTCAGGACTGCTGAGGGGAAAGAGCCCTCTCATGGCAGGAATGTGTGCAGGATTGAACGTGCACCTCAAGGTGGATTGATGGTATCAAGAAGGATGTTCTCCTGGCCCTCCTCTCCTTGGTGTTGCTTTTGCTTGCCATAGGGAATGGTGCAATGGACCAATAACCCAAAGAAGCTTCTGTTTTTAGCAATTTAATCCCCTTTTTCTGATAAGCTATCAGTGAATGGGAAACATATAGAAGAGAAATGTTCTAGTGAAGGGAAAGTAGGAGCAAAGAGGGCAAGGTAGTGCAGAGTGACTAGAGCTCCTAATTCTCCCCAATTTAAGCATCTTTGTTTAAAAGAATAAAATGTGTGGTGGGCATCTGTTTATGAGTTGAGGCGTCTGTTGCTTTTGACATTCCCTGACGTCCATATGCCTATATTTCTCATAGTTTGGTTTTTTTCCTGTGATGTTTGATTGTCACAAACTGACAGTGTTACTAATTATACTTTTCCGTTCAGTAGCAGAAGGAATCGCTCAGGGCTCAGTACTGGGGTTGGGGGTAAGAGAGAGGTTTCCTTTACACCAGCTGCTGTACCGCTTGCTAGACAGCATCCTGGCACCCTTTTCGAGCTGCATGCATCCAGGACTAGGCAGAACGGCAGATGGATCTTAAGGGCATTGCAGAATGTCTTGTGCAGCTGCCTAGCCTACAGCTAAGTGCTTGAGCATGGAACTCCGGCTCTCTTAAGGCAAGATGGGTTCAGAGCTAGCCAGTTCTTCACATGGCTGCACATGGGCAATGCTGCAATTTCTAGTGCTGGGCCAAACCTTCACAAAGCATGTTCTTGACCATTCATTTGAGGGGATGTGGGGACAAAGTGAAGAACGCACTGAAAAGGGCAGGCACGGTTTATCAGGGAAAAGATTTATTTTGAAGGATCTGATGGGGAAGGGCTACATTTACCTTGGACCAAGGTGTGGGGGAGCCCTTCTTCAACTTCAAAGCCTTTTGGAAAGCTCCACCATAGAGCTCTTTACAGCTGGCCTGCAGCTGGGCAGCTCTTCTCCTTCCTGGGATGACCATGCAACCACACCATGTCGCTTTTCCTTTTGTGTACTGAGTGGGGTTGTATGGTGATGGCTGAGGGCAGTTAGGCAATAGGAAGGTGAAGCCATTAACAGTGAAAAGGGCTGATCCGTGGTGCTCTGATGTCCAGGTCTGTGGGCAATGGCTGTTGGCCTGAGGCACCAATTTTGTGATGTTTTCAAGGGAGGGAAGGGTCATGAGCCATGCAGATGAGACAACTGCATGCCTTTCTGGAGAGACTCCCCTGACTTCTTTGGATAAGTGAAAATGAGGGCGAGGGAAGCCAAAAAGATTGAGTTCAGGGACATGACCTTGCATGTATGAAGGATAGGCCTCTGAGAGGCATGAAGGTCTTGATGTCTGATTTGTAAGTTTCACTGCAGTGTTGTTCCCTTTCCATCCATTGGGATTTTCGACTTGATAATGTTGTGCTGCTTTGCAGCTGTACCACTTCCTATTTTCTTCACTTTGGATAAAACTTAGGGTTGTTTCCAGTTTGTGCTTGGCCCAACACGTTGCCCTTCTGTTCTTGCTATAGTTCTTGTTTGTTTTTCTTTTAATGTATTTTTATTAAAGATTTTCTTAGTTTACAAAAGTATGTGCAATCTCTCTCTCTCTCTCTCTCTCTCTCTCTCTCTCTTTCTCCAAGTAACATTTTTTTCAGATCAGTTTTATTTGTTGAGACATTAGGAAGAAGAAGGGAAAAGGGTGGGGGAAGATGGGTGGGGGTGGGGTCGGGTGGTGATGTTTCTATTATACTTAATATATGTGGGGTTTTGTGTCAGTGTCGCTTGTGCAGGTTCTGTGTATAGTTCTTGTTTCTGAGAAGGTAAAATGTGACATTTCTTACCTGATCAGGTGAAGCCCCACTTACTTTTCTTGCTTGTGAAGCTGTAGAGTCTTGTGCTTTGGTCATTCTTGATGGTCAGATCTGTGCGTTCTCTCGATTGTGCTGTATTTGCCTCTCAGCGTCAAATATGCTTGATTCTCCCCTTGCCAGCTTAGCGTATTCTCCAAGTGGGATGGGGGATTGCCGTGCCTGGGGGTTGGGCTACAGCAGGGACTCCTTCTCAAGTACTCTTTCCCATGCACTGTTTGTAAATCAGACAAAATTTCTGCAGCATGTTGCAGTGATGCAGTGTTATTTTCCATCTGCAACCTCGGGAGTTGAACTTAGCTCCCACCAGCTGCAACTGCATCATCACCAGCAGAAAAGGCCATGGACACAAAATGCTCAGCTGGTGGAATTTTGCTAAGCATTTGTGTGCTAGTCCCCTTTCCTAAGGAGGATGCAACTCAACTGTAGTACTTCTGTCCAATGCTATTTTTAGTGCATCCGATGGCATAAGATGCCACAGGGTTCCTTTGGTCTGGCTCACACTGCATAATTTCTCAGTAAGATTGCTTAGGTGGGTACAGGACAGTGTGAAGTGGACTGTACTCAAAGTGAGCCGAGAGTTTCCTCCATGATTGCAGTTGTGCTCTCTCCTCCTCTTTCTGTGGTCCATCTGCTGAACTGTAAAGCACTGAACTATTGGAATACTCCAAAATTCAACTGCCAGAGAGGAGATTGAGTTGGAAGAAGAGAACAGAAGAGAAGGTTTGAAGGCATTTCTTCTCTGCCTTGTCAGAATGTGGCATATTGGACTCAAGGGCTTACTCTTGTAACCTCTTTCTCTTACATCAGGTGTTCTGGCAGGTTTTTAAATCCTCAAGTGAGGAAACCTCTTATTCTTCACTCTATAGTCCTTTGTCCCTCCCACCACAGAATTAGCCCCAAAACCATTAGCATTAGCCACTTTAGTTTGTTGATCACTTACTGCAAAGTTAGGAAGTATTTAAATAGTTATTTCAAAACCCCATAGAAAATAGAGTGCTGCTGTAGAATTCCCCCCAAAATTTGCAACATTTCCATAATGGTCTGTCATTATTGTTTCACTCTTCCTAGGAAACAGCGGTGAGGTTATGGCTGTGATGTCACTGGACTGTGAGACTGTGGTCAGTGGACAGTAAGAGAAAGTGCCGCAGGAGGGATTGTGTGTGGCTTTTGCAGTCAATACTTTTCGTCCTTCCCTTCCTCTAACCAACTCAAGGTGCATGGCCCTCCCCATTTTATCCTGGCAGCCCCCTCGTGTGTTAAGGTTAGCTGAGATATGGTGGCTGGCTCAAGGCCACCCAGGAAGCCTCATGGCTTAGTGGGGATCTCCTCACTCTTAGTCCAACCCTCTTAACTGTTAATACCATGTGACTGTGTTGATGGCCACAATTGGGTCCAACAGATGGATCTCATAGTAGGAATTCTTCATGAGAATTTTTTTAGTAAAATGTTTGGTAATTGTATTTAAAAAACAACAACAACCAACACATTAGGGAATTTGCTATTTTTATTCTAGTCTTGCAAACACATCCACATAAGTTATTGGCTCACATTGGCACACATCTAGTCCACCTACTTACACAAACCGTTATAGGTCATTTACAGCTCATCGGCATCCTGAAAAATAAATTATCCATTTTACTAAACTGTCCCTACTTTGTTCATCTGGAAGCAGCTCTTACTTACCTAAGGGAGTGTAAAGTTACTAGCCTGCTTTATTCTGAATTGCATATTTCAGAGACAGAGACAATACTATGTGATCCTGGATGCATGATATATAATTCTTGTGCATTTGATATTCATTATGGGGTCTAATGTGATTTTTAAAAAATACTGCTATGCAATAAAGATGGATTTTGCCTTGGGGATTGTTATCCCAGGATAATATTGTTGCATGCCACCCTAATCTACGAGTGCTGCAAGATTCTAAGTCTCCTTTTGGAAATGAGGCACAGTGGAGACTGTGGTGTCTTTAGGTTATACGGTTTATTAACACACATACACAACCTGAGCCTATGATGGAGGGGTTCAGCTCATTAACACCACAAAAAGGCCTTGTTTCTTCCATAGCTGCAGCCTTGGATTTAAGCAGAAATCAAACATTGTGGTCTGCCTCTCTGGCTTTCTAGCCTCTAGGTCACATTACACACACTTTCAACATGGGGGAAGCGGCCCACCCATTTGCTGTCTCACACAGAGCACCCCCTCCTTTGCTTTCTAATGGCTCATCACCTTTTCTTTGTTCTCTTAATGGCTCATCACTCAGGCGATTGCCTCAACATCGGCAGCTAGCCTGTCTTACATTTTAACATTATAGGATTATAGGTGTCTGGAACCCACAAACTCATAACCATGTACTGTAATCTGACACTGATCCCCCCCCCTTTCTCAAGCAATGTACTTAATAGAATCATAGAATCATAGAGTTGGAAGAGACCACAAGGGCCATCGAGTCCAACCCCCTGCCAAGCAGGAAACACCATCAGAGCACTCCTGACATATGGTTGTCAAGCCTCTGCTTAAAGACCTCCAAACAAGGAGACTCCACCACACTCCTTGGCAGCAAATTCCACTGTTGAACAGCTCTTACCGTCAGGAAGTTCTTCCTAATGTTTAGGTGGAATCTTCTTTCTTGTAGTTTGGATCCATTGCTCCGTGTCCGCTTCTCTGGAGCAGCAGAAAACAACCTTTCTCCCTCCTCTATGTGACATCCTTTTATATATTTGAACATGGCTATCATATCACCCCTTAACCTCCTCTTCTCCAGGCTAAACATGCCCAGCTCCCTTAGCCGATCCTCATAAGGCATTGTTTCCAGGCCTTTGACCATTTTGGTTGCCCTCCTCTGGACACGTTCCAGTTTGTCAGTGTCCTTCTTGAACTGTGGTGCCCAGAACTGGACACAGTACTCCAGGTGAGGTCTGACCAGAGCAGAATACAGTGGCACTATTACTTCCCTTGATTTAGATGCCATACTCCTATTGATGCAGCCCAGAATTGCATTGGCTTTTTTAGCTGCTGCGTCACACTGTTGGCTCATGTCAAGTTTGTGGTCAACCAAGACTCATTGAGGAGCACCCTTTGTGTTCGGTCAGTCAGCCAGTTACAAATCCACTGAGTGGTAGCATAGTCAAGACCGCATTTTACCAGCTTCTTTACAAGAATATCATGGGGCACCTTGTCAAATGCCTTGCTGAAATCAAGGTAGGCTACATCCACTGCGTTCCCTTCATCTACCAGGCTTGTAATTCGGTCCAAAAACGAGATCAGGTTAGTCTGACATGACTTATTTTTCAGAAATCCATGCTGACTATTGGTGATCACAGCATTCCTTTCTAGGTGCTCACAGACTGTTTGCTTAATGATCTGCTCCAGAATCTTCCCTGGTATTGATGTCAGACTGACTGGGCGGTAATTATTTGGGTCCTCTCTTTCCCCCTTTTTGAAAATAATGACAACACGTGCTGGCTATTTGTTTGAATTCCTCTTTGGTGGTTTCCCCCCTTTTCCATTTTTTTGTACACATCCTTTTTTAATCTTAACTCATTTAAAAGTTCTTTAGATAGCCACTCTGGCTTCTTTAGGCACCTTCCATGTTTCCGTCTCATTGGTATTGCCTGAAGTTGTGCTTTTACTATCTCCCTCTTAACAAACTCCCAGCCATCATGAACTCCCTTTCCTTTTAGTATTACTGTCCATGGGATCTCACCCAGCACTTCCCTAAGTTTTATGAAGTCGGCTTTCTTAAAGTCAAGAAATTGAGTCCTAGTATGCTTGGCTGCTCCTTTCCGCTGTATAGTAAACTTCAGAAGAGCATGATCACTCGCGCCTAATGATCCTACCCCACTAACCAGGTCATCAACATTGGTTAGGACCAGATCTAAAATGGCTGTTCCTCTTGTTGCTTCTCCCACTTTCTGGACAATGAAGTCTGCAAGGCCAGTGAGGAATCTGTTTGACCTTATGCTCTTGGCTGAGTTTGACATCCAATTAATATCCGGGTAATTGAAGTCCCCCATTACTACTATCTCCCTTCCTTTTGCATGCTTGGCCATCTGTTCCAGGAAGGCATCATCTATGTCCTCCGTTTGGCTTGGGGATCTATAGTAAACTCCCACAATGAGGTCTCTGTTATTCTTCTCCACCTTAATTTTGACCCAAATGCTCTCACTTTGGCTTTGAGGTTCTAAATCTTGGATCTCTTCACAGGTATACACATCCCTGACATATAACGCCACTCCTCCTCCTTTCTCCTTTCCCTTAATAGCTGCTAATAGCCCTTAAACCGCTAATAGCGCTAATCCGCTAATGGGCTTGCTTCGCAAGATGAAAAGAATCCGTTCCGTGAGTCTCTTCGTCTTGCGGTTTTTTTCGTCTTGCGAAGCAAGCCCATTAGCGGATTAGCGCTATTAGCGCTATTAGCGGTTTAAGGGCTATTAGCAGCTATTAAGGGATTAGCGGCTATTAAGGGATTAGCGGCTATTAAGGGATTAGCGGATTAGCTGCTAAAAGGCTATTAGCGGCTTTGTGGATCAGCTGATAAGCGGCTTAGATCAGCTGTTAGGTAGCTTAGATCAGCTGTGAAGCGGCTTAGCAACAGCTGTGAAGCGGCTTAGGGGCTGGGGGAAAAGGGGAGGGAAAAAAAACCCGCAGAACTCGCAAGACATTTTCATCTTGCGAAGCAAGCCCATAGCAAATTCGTTTTGCGAAGCACCTCCAAAACGGAAAACCCTTTCGTCTAGCGGGTTTTCCGTCTTGCGAGGCATTCGTCTTGCGGGACACCACTGTATTTAGGTTGCTGTACCAAGAGCTCAAGCTCATCTTGTTTATTTCCCATGCTTTGCGCATTAGTGTACAGACATTGAAGTCCATTAATCATTCCCCTGTGTCTCTTATTTAAGGATTTTTTCCTCCCACCACTAGGTCTGCGTGCTGTTTGCTCCATTTGGTCTATGACATTTGGATGATCATCTTCATCAGTTGATAGACTCCTACCTTCAGGAGCACTGTCTCCCTCCCCCACATTAGTCAGTTTAAAGCCCTCCTGATGAGGTTTCTGAGATTTTTGGCAAAAACATTCCTCCCAACCGTTGTGAGGTGCAGCCCATCGCTTGCCAGAAGTCCATCTTCAAGAAACTGCAGTCCGTGATCTAAGAATCCAAACCGTTCCTGTTTACACCATTTGCGAAGCCAGCTGTTTACTTCCACTATTTTGCCCTCTCTCCCTGGGCCACGTCGTTCAACTGGGAGGACAGATGAGATTACGATTTGTGCATTTAATTGCTTCAATTTCCTGCCCAGAGCCTCGTAGTCTCTTTTGATCTTCTGGAGGCTATTGCTTGCAGTGTCATTGGTTCCCACATGAACCAAGAGGAAGGGGTATTTGTCAGTGGGTTTTATGATTCCTTGCAGTCGTTCTGTTACATCTTGGATCTTAGCCCCGGGGAGACAGCACACTTCCCGAGACATCTTGTCAGGCCCACAGATCACTGCTTCTGTTCCCCTCAGTAGGGAATCCCCTATCACCACTACACGCCTCCTCTTAGGTTTGGTCGGGGTTCTTCCGTGAGCTGTCCGTTCCAAGGTTGCCTGCACATTCCCTGAGGATTGACTTTGCTGCTCGTCTTCATATACCTGATCGACTGTAATGAGGGAGAGATCCTCAAATGGAGTCTGTTCTTCGTCTTCCATGCTAGGGGAGAGGACTTCAAAGCAATTGTGTATTTCTAAACAATCAGAGCGAACCCTGGGCCTCCTACTTCTTTGAGTCACGTTTCTCCATATATCTGGCTCCTGTGTTGGTGAAGTAGCCTCCTTCTCAGGGGAGTCCCCTGTCTCCTCCTTGGTGGAGACGGTGTTCTCTGTTGCTTCCAAGAAGAGCTCCAGCTCTCTAATTCTTTGGAGCGCAGCTACACGTTCCTCCAGTTGCTGGACTTTGTATTTTAGGAGGGCAATCAACATGCAATTGCTGCAGGTAAAGCTGCCTGCAACCTTTGGCAAGATAGCAAACATTGCGCAGGAACCGCAGGTGACTGCAACTGTTCCCTCACCCTCCATCTTGAGAACGTGTCGTTGGGGGTGGCTACAGCGGTCCTCCATCATAAAAAGCGTGAAGACGGGACAAATAACTCCCCCCTCTTTCCCCCTCCCCACTTTGGTAGAAGTGTTTGCAGAAGCCAAGAATGGGGGAAGAGAGATTATATGGAGAATAATATACTGTGTTTATAACCAGAGTTGATTTTCCCCCCAGGATGCTGACAGATACCTTTTGATATACTATGGATCAAAAAATTCATTGAATTAGCAAATTTCTTTTCCTGTGACTTGTTACTGAAGGGCACATATTTTCTATGCAAAGTGTAGCCTCTTGCGACTCGACAGTATTTTTTGTCGCAACTTGTTGAATTGAATTGGCCTCTTTTTCCCTTCTGAGTTGTAGAAGTTGTTTGCCTCAATGATTTACATGAATCAGGGGTTCCCCAAGTGAAATGTGAAGAAAGGGTCTTTAACGATCAGTCATGTCAAGAGCTGGCGTTATGTAAACAGAGTCCCCAGTCTTTGAATTTCATGCTGATATAAGCAAGGTATATTTCCAAGTGTTATAAACATATTTTACCAGCTCCATATATCACAGCACCTTTCCCAAACAGGCCTAGTAATGGAAAAAGTCTCTCTGTGCTGCGAAATTGCGGGTGGCGATCCCTAACAGAGAACCATTTGTGCTGCAAAGCAATAGTAGGAATTCAGCAGGGTGAATTTTGTATAGATTCCTTATACAAGCAGGTTTATTTCAAGGTAAATATTTTAACATGTTCACCTTGTTTAAAGCAAAATCAATGAAGAGTAATTTCTATTCCTTTACACTTACAAAGCAAACATTAACCCTGTCCAGCTAGCTGATGAGATTTCTAATGTTTAATCAGGACTTGCAAATCAGATTGATATTAGAGAAGATAATGGGCTTTTATTACCCTGACAGAACCAATTTCTGTGTGCCCTCTCTGGATCCTCAAATTTAGTCACAGATGAGAATGTTCAGTGGTGATAAAAGACTTTTAACATCATCACTCCTTTTCAGATGTTCCCAAAATGGGAGAGAAGGGGATGAATAAGCCACTCTTTCTCTTTTTCTCTCTTCTTTCTCATTCTCTCTCTGTATGTGTGTGTGTGTGTGTGTGAGAGAGAGAGAGAGAGAGAGAGAGAGAGAGAGAGATGCTGCAAGGGCCATTGCTCAGTGGAAGAGCATCTGCCTTGCATGCAAAAGATCCCAACTTCAATCCCTGGCATCTCCAGGTTGGGCTGGGAGAGACCCCGTCTGAAACCCTGCAGAGCTGCTGCTAGTCTAAGCTGGATAGACCTGTAGTCTGACTCACTATAAAGCAGCTTCCTTTGCCCACATGCTGGGGAGTGATTAGTTCCTGGCTTCCTCATCCTCTGCTGTATCAGTGTTAGAAATTAGCCAGGCGTGTTTTGCTACTGGCGCAGGTCCAGTTGTGACCCCGTGGAGATCTGTGGAGGCCAGGTTGGCCACCAACATCTCCATCTGGCTGCCCCACCAAGCAGCTTTCTTAAGCAGGTTATCAGAAGAACTTGTTTATTGCATCTGTATCCCACCTTTTCCTCGGAGGAGTACATGGTTCACCCCTGCTCAGTTAATCCCTATAACAACCCTGTGATGTAAGTCAAGAGGCTGTGACTGGCCCAAGGTCACCCAGTGAGCTTCATGGTGGAGTGGGGATTTGAACTCTGGTCTCCCAGATCCCAGTCTGACACTCTGACCACTACACCACGCGGGCTTCCTAACATACTTGAGACAGCTACAGTCATACCTCGGGTTAAAGTCGCTTCAGGTTGAGCATTTTCAGGTTACGCTCCGTGGCCACTGTATATATACCCTTGTGTATATATATTGGGTAGGTAAATAAATATGTAAGGATAAAGCAAAATTTCACTTAGAGAATGATCTGAAATATTTTCCTTGTAGCCTGAATTTGTTGTATTCTGGATTGTTTTATTTGATGTTTTAATGTGTTGTAAACCGCTTTGTGATTTCCCCCCTTAAAATATAAAGTGGTACAGAAATGAAATGAATAATAATGATAATGATAAACCTCACCGGGGGGGGGGGGGGCTAGAGCGTAGGTTTAAAGTGCAGTTTGGGGATTAGCATATATATCTGAGTTTCTAACACTGCCCTGCATCATCTTAACGTCAAAACGTCAAAGTCTAGCTCAGAAAACCACTTTCAATGCAGACATGTCTTAAGCCGTATTTTAAGAGGTCATGGCTGGACTGCTTGTTCCTGCATGTCCTTCCCCAACCCCTTGCTTCTCAGGAGAAAATTCCCTTCCTTAACCACAATAAAGCATGGAGTCAGAGCCAATATTTATTTTCTTTATTTATAGCATTTTGCTCTGCAGCTAAGCTGAAAAAGCTCCCAGAGGAGCTTGCATATGATTAGTAAAAACAAGGCAGCTTCTTCCCCCTATGCTTACAGCCTAAAAGGTATAATCTGAAAGGGAAAAGGGATGGAAAGGAAGACCGTGACTTCACCAGCCTCTCAGTAGAGAATATCTTCAGCGTGGCCCCATTGCACGCATACTCACCCCCTCCTTGGAAGCATCAGGGGAGCAGTGAAGACGATTTAGAGAATATGATACAGGAATCAGAATCAGTCTGAATGTATGCACCGTATTTTTCGCTCTATAAGATGCACCAGACCACAAGACGCACCTAGTTTTCGGAGGAGGAAAACAGGAAAAAAAAAATCTGAATCTCAGAAGCCAGAACAGCAAGAGGGATCGCTGCACAGTGAAAGCAGCAATCCCTTTTGCTGTTCTGGCTTCTGTGATAGCTGCACACACATTTCCGCTTACTTTTTAGGAGGCAAAAAGTGAGTCTTATAGAGCAAAAAGTACGGTATATGGGTCGTTGGCTGAATCCTGAGAATGAACCCTTGTTAGGCAGCCTTGTTAACAAGACTTGTGGTTGGGGTGCCTGGGAAACCTTTTGTATCTCTCATAGTTTTCATCAAGATGTAAATATAAAGGCTAGTGAAATTCCAGCTTGGGAGTTCAGGGCTATGATACTGAAGTGTAAACATTATGAAGAGGAGAATAATACATTGATCTTACATCTTTTCACAGAGAAAGATTTGCAAGTCTAGTGACTGTCCATATGGTTCTTTGTACTTCCTTGCAGCAGGAAAAAATATTTAATAATATCTGTTTTCTATGGCATTAAAGAAAGCCATCCGCAATTGAGGACTTCATAATGATGGTGATAAAAGTGTAGAAAAAATGTGTTAATTCATTAACAGAATCCTTAGGGTTAGGGTGACTTGCTGTCTTAGTTGCATACTACAGATTTTCTTCTAGTCCTGAAAAACTGGCATCTTTAATGGGGCTAATGCAGGCCTGCGTTGCAGGGTGGCTATCAGTTCCTTGTACAGGGCAGGAACACACATGCAGACAGGCAACTTTGTTAGGAAATGTTTGGAATAGTGCTAGAGATGAAGTAATAATTTGATATATGTAGGCAGAAGTATTCCTCCTGGCTTGATTGCCTTGATGTTTCCCAATACAGAATGCTTATTAGTAAACCACACACCTGCCTCCCCGGATGCCAAGATCTTCAGATTAAGCCTTGCTCTGGGTGCTGCCACAGTCAGGCAAGACAAGTGGGGACAAGGAGCAAGGATCTCTGGATTGTGGCACCCTTTGGGGGGGGGGGGAATCCCTGCCTACAGAAGTTTTGTTCGGCAAAAACTTTAGTGCAGACTTTCTTTTTTAAAAAAATAGAATGGAATTTCTATTGTCTGGTGGCTGCTGATAATTTTGGAGTTTGTCTATCACTGTTAGGCTTTTTTATTGTCCATTGTTTTAAACATGATTTATTGCACCTATGTTTTATTGTGCTAAGCCACCCTGAGAGTCTATGTTTGGGCCAGCTGATAAGTTTTGGTATGTAGGGCGTGGGGGCTGGAATATGGCAGAGGCTGAGACTGAGCTGCAAATTGGATGGTTTAGATTTCTGTCTGAGGTACCAACTTTAGGCAGAGCTCCCTCCTCAATCTCAGGCCCCACCCATCTGCAAAATGAGGATATGACTAACCTACCTTGCCATGATCACTGTCAGGATTGCAACAAGTTTAGGAGTGTACGTATCTGTATAGAGCAGAACACATAGAATCATAGAGGTGGAAGGGACCCCAGGTCATCTAGTCTAACCTCCTGCAATGCAGGAATCGGAACACGCTGCCCCCCAACCCATTTGAAACCATGCTGGGCCCTGCTTAACTTTCAGCTAGTAGTTTTATTGGGATTTTGTTGGAACTAATTTTTAGGTGGGTTTAGAACAAATGTACTAACTTTGGCCATGTTTAATCATGTCTTGCATAAGCCATCTACTTAATCCATATCTGGATAGGCATGGTGGAAGTCACTAGCGTTATTGACAGAATATGGACATCAGCTTTGTGTCACTTTTCCCTTACTACCCAGCTAAACAGTGCTATTTTTATAGAAAAAGGTGCCGGAACTCACCATGAATGCCTCCCTTATTTTCTTACAATGGGAATGGCGCCCACCTAAGAGGTGCCGGAGCTGAGTTCTGGTGAGTTCTGGGTGAAAAAAAGCCCTGCCCCTAAAATATAATTAATAAAAGGTGTCCATTCTAACATAATGATGTTGCATGTTGTCTTTCTTTAGCTGCGCATTAAAGGAGGAAAATGTGACGTGCACATTGCACGGTATTGCAGGTTTTGGTTTCAACCCTATCATGATTTCTCTTGATTATTTTCTTAAGTGGTCTGGTTAAAATCAGAACTCTTGTGTAGCTGTGAGCTCTTTTGTGAAGGCCAGGCAATTAAAAGGTGTGTGTGTGTGTGTGTGTGTGTGTGTGAACAATGATGCCAATGTATGGATCTTCAGTTCTTTTAGTTTGCCATCTACACACACAAACACAGGGTGTATACTTTTTTTCTACGTTAGAGAAATGCTTAAAAATAAACAGCAAATATTGATTTGAGGCAAGTCGGCACTATCATACTATATGATGATGTTGCAGCCATAAACATGCAGATAATCAATTGGGTGAATCCAAAATAAAGTTGATGAGCCGTGTGAAAGTAGAGTGCTATTGGGTGGCAAGCTGACAATGGGGTGGGGGAAATCATTGCATCATTTTTTAAATGTATATTTCAAATTCTCTGCCATTAAATGGAATGCAAAGCAGCCTGCAGAAAGTACCAGACAGCCCCAACAAACAAATCCATTAAGCACATCTCAGTAAAAACAACGGCAAATACACAATAAAACAGCTGTGAACCATCCATTTGTTTATTAAAGCAAAGAAGCCTTTTAAAATTGAACAAAGCCTGCAGTAAAGGTTTTATGAAAACAGTTTTTTTAAAATTAAAACAGTCAATGGAAGGGGCTGCTGTGACACCAATTTGTGTGGGTTCCAATCTGCCCCACATTTTTGCGGTCCTCACTTTTGTAAAATAGACCTTCGTTTTCCCTGCTGATCTAAAGCTCTGGAGATGGAAGAGTCGCATGACCATTGCATGCCCCCTATGAAATCTTGGCAAATATCAAATATTGAAATCAAATGTCACAGGGTGTCCAGTATCAGATATTGAGTGAACAGCTGGCGATTGAATAGACATCACAATTCGTTATTTTGGGGAGCAGATTTCCGCCCCTTCTATTGTTATGTCTTCCCTCTTATATAGTATATGTGGTTTTTTATTATTTTCATTGCCTTATTTTTCTAGATTAGTAAACAGCTTCTTATTTTCTTGGAATCATAAGTCTTGAGGCATAACACTTTTCCTCTTCAACAAGACTTCTTGCTTTATTGAAGTTTGATGGGCTTTTTGGCAAGCCTTTGTTTAGCTAAGGATTAGATGATAATCATTTGTTTTTATAATAACAAAAAATAATGTTTGTTTATTTTTTAAAAAATGCCAAATCCATCTTACCTGGAACTGGTTGACCTGGAGCTTGGTTTTTCTTTTCCTCTTTTGTTCTAAAGTTAAACTAGGAAATCAAAAGTCTGCCAACATTCCCTAAGCAGCTTAACATTCCTCACTTGAGATCAGCAGTGCAAGAGAAGGATTTTGGTAACAATTCCTGCCCTGCCTCTGAGACTGGCAGATATTCCTGTGTTGGATGTAACATTTGCATAGAACTTTGTGCCTCTAGAACCAAAAAATTCAATGTATCACAAAATTCCTTCTCTCTCTCTCTCGCCCCCCCCCCCCCCCAAATGTGTAGGTCATCTCTGTATAGGAATTCGTAAAGACCTTGGAAATTTAGAACTTGTAAATGTCATTGTTGGTTCAGTGAAACTTATATGAGATAGGCAATTTTATCCCTTTTTTGAACACTTCTAGGGGAAACATCAGGGACGCGGGTGGCGCTGTGGGTAAAAGCCTCAGCGCCTAGGGCTTGCTGATCGAAAGGTCGGCGGTTCGAATCCCCGCGGCGGGGTGTGCTCCCGCCGTTCGGTCCCAGCGCCTGCCAACCTAGCAGTTCGAAAGCACTCTCGGGTGCAAGTAGATAAATAGGGACCGCTTACTAGCGGGAAGGTAAACAGCGTTTCCGTGTGCGGCTCTGGCTCGCCAGAGCAGCGATGTCATGCTGGCCACGTGACCCGGAAGTGTCTCTGGACAGCGCTGGCCCCCGGCCTCTTGAGTGAGGTGGGCGCACAACCCTAGAGTCTGTCAAGACTGGCCCGTACGGGCAGGGGTACCTTTACCTTTAGGGGAAACCTCTGTGTAACTTGAGGCTTGGTTCCACCATTAATTGGTCCTGTGGAGTTCTCTCTACTTTCTCCACATTGCATTGACATAGCTACTAATACTGCATTGTGTGGGTAAACATGGCAGCCAACATCCTGGCCCCTGCCTTGATCAACATGAAGTTTAGAGCAGTCCTCTTCCCCAAAAGGGCAGGAGTTGTGTGCCTTAAAAAAAATAAATCCAAGGCAGGGCACCACTGAGCAGGTGGAGTTTTTTCTAACATCACAACAGTGCTCTCTTTTGGTTCTGCTCAAGGGTTGGAAACTCTTCCCCTTCTGCATAAAGTCGTCCTAAGAAGTAATTTGTGCTGATCTCCATGAATGGGAAACACAGTGAAGACTGATAGTACCTCCAAGGATCAAACCTTCAAGTTCTGGTTAACAGAAGATTGCCTTAGCCAGTGAGAAGCCATATTCCCAAGTTTATAGTGAGAAACAAGAGATGTGTGGCCTGTTGTCCATGGAGGAACTTCTCGCAGTGAGCCCCATGTGTGTGGTTTTCCTTGTGCCCAGTGTATCTGTAAGTAAAAGGGCACCTAGAATAAAGAAGAAAAATATTCTTTGAGAAGGAGAAAGCCATGGGAGAATTAAAAATAGATGTTACCTCAGATTGCTGTGCAGCTATAAACACAGTATGACAAATCTAGTCCTTCCAGTTCATCTAGGACAGGGATAGCCAACCTTTTTATACCTACCGCCCACTAAGGAATCTTTCTTGATGGTAAAATTTCCTTACTGCCCCCCAGTGCTTGATGGAAGGAGGATTCATCTTTGCCATAGAACCCCACACCACCCACCTAGAATCCTGAAACGCCCACTAGTGGGTGGTAGGGACCAGGTGGACAACCCCTGATCAAGGAAATAGTGAGGAGAAGGTTATACTTGCTAAGAATGGCTATTCATGATCATCATTTAGACTGAATCATTCAGTCTTCCTGTATTTTAGCACCATGAGACTTGCTTGCTGTACTTCCCTGTTGAGTCTCTTTCCTGCAGTTGTTTTAGGCTGCCTACAGACAATAGGTGTTTCTGTGGCTCTCCTATTGATACAGTAGAAGCACCTTCTATTCACTTCACTCCTGCCCTAGTCTCTGATCAAGTCAGTTTCATTAGTTTCTGAAATGGTGGGAAAGCAGGAACTTGTATCCTGACATAGGCTGGTTAGGTGGATCCTGGCCTCAGTTTTTAGTCTTCAAAGTTAGTCTCAATCCTAGCCTTATGTTGTTGTTGTTGTTGTTGTTTAGTCTTTCAGTCGTGTCCGACTCTTCGTGACCCCATGGACCAGAGCACGCCAGGCACTCCTGTCTTCCTCTGCCTCCCGCAGTTTGCTCAAACTCATGCTGGTAGCTACGAGAACACTGTCCAACCATCTCGTCCTCTGTCATCCCCTTCTCCTTGTGCCCTCCATCTTTCCCAACATCAGGGTCTTTTCCAGGGAGTTTTCTCTTCTCATGAAGTGGCCAAAGTATTGGAGCCTCAGCTTCACGATCTGTCCTTCCAGTGAGCACTCAGGGCTGATTTCCTTAAGAATGGATGCGTTTGATCTTCTTGCAGTCCATGGGACTCTCAAGAGTCTCCTCCAGCACCATAATTCAAAAGCGTCAATTCTTCGGCGATCAGCCTTCTTTATGGTCCAGCTCTCACTTCCATACATCACTACTGGGAAAACCATAGCTTTTACTATACGGACCTTTGTTGGCAAGGTGATGTCTCTACTTTTTAAAATGCTGTCTAGGTTTGTCATTGCTTTCCTCCCAAGAAGCAGGCGTCTCTTAATTTCGTGGCTGCTGTCACCATCTGCAGTGATCATGGAGCCCAAGAAAGTAAAATCTCTCACTGCCTCCATTTCCTCCCCTTCTATTTGCCAGGAGGTGATGGGACCAGTGGCCATGATCTTCGTTTTTTTGATGTTGAGCTTCAGACCATGTTTTGCGCTCTCCTCTTTCACCCTCAATAAAAGGTTTTTTAATTCCTCCTCACTTTCTGCCATCAAGGTTGTGTCATCTGCATATCTGAGGTTGTTGATATTTCTTACGGCAATCTTAATTCCGGCTAGGGATTCATCCAGCCCAGCCTTTCGCATGATGAATTCTGCATATAAGTTAAATAAGCAGGGAGACAAAATACAGCCTTGTCGTACTCCTTTCCCAATTTTGAACCAATCAGTTGTTCCGTATCCAGTTCTAACTGTAGCTTCTTGTCCCACATAGAGATTTCTCAGGAGACAGATGAGGTGATCAGGCACTCCCATTTCTTTAAGAACTTGCCACAGTTTGCTGTGGTCGACACAGTCAAAGGCTTTTGCATAGTCAATGAAGCAGAAGTAGATGTCTTTCTGGAACTCTCTAGCTTTCTCCATAATCCAGCGCATGTTTGCAATTTGGTCTCTGGTTCCTCTGCCTCTTCTAAATCCAGCTTGCACTTCTGGGAGTTCTCGGTCCACATACTGCTTGAGCCTTCCTTGAAGAATTTTAAGCATAACCTTGCTAGCATGTGAAATGAGTGCAATTGTGTGGTAGTTGGAGCATTCTTTAGCACTGCCCTTCTTTGGGATTGGGATGTAGACTGACCTTCTCCAATCCTCTGGCCACTGCTGAGTTTTCCAAACTTGCTGGCATATTGAGAGTAGCACCTTAACAGCATCATCTTTTAAAATTTTAAATAGTTCAGCTGGAATACCATCACTTCCACTGGCCTTGTTACAAAATGCTTTCTAAGGCCCATTTGACTTCACTCTCCAGGATGTCTGGCTCAAGGTCAGCAACCACACTACCTGGGGTGTACGAGGCATCCATATCTTTCTGGTATAATTCCTCTGTGTATTCTTGCCACCTCTTCTTAATGTCTTCTGCTTCTGTTAGGTCCTTACCACTTTTGTCCTTTATTATGGTAATCTTTGAACGAAATGTTCCTTTCATATCTCCAATTTTCTTGAACAGATCTCTGGTTCTTCCCATTCTGTTGTTTTCCTCTATTTCTTTGCATTGCTCATTTAAGAAGGCCTTCTTGTCTCTCCTTGCTATTTTTTGGAATTCTGCATTCAATTTCTTGTATCTTTCTCTATCTCCCTTGCATTTTGCTTGCCTTCTCTCCCCCGCTATTTGTAAGGCCTCATTGGACAGCCACTTTGCTTTCTTGCATTTCCTTTTCATTGGGATGGTTTTCGTTGCTGCCTCCTGTATAATGTTGCGAGCCTCCATCCATAGTTCTTCAGGCACTCTGTCCAGCAAATCTAAATCCTTAAACCTGTTCCTCACTTCCACTGTGTATTCATAAGGGATTTGGTTTAGATTGTATCTTACTGGCCCAGTGGTTTTTCCTACTTTCTTCAGTTTAAGCTTGAATTTTGCTATAAGAAGCTGATGATCTGAACCACAGTCAGCTCCAGATCTTGTTTTTGCTGACTGTATAGAGCTTCTCCATCTTTGGCTGCAGAGAATATAATCAATCTGATTTCGATGCTGCCCATCTGGTGATGTCCATGTGTAGAGTCGTCTCTTGTGTTGTTGGAAAAGAGTGTTTGTGAGGACCAGCTTGTTCTCTTGACAGAACTCTATTAGCCTTTGCCCTGCTTCGTTTTGAATTCCAAGACCAAATTTGCCAGTTGTTCCTTTTATCTCTTGATTCCCTACTTTAGCATTCCAATCCCCTATAATGAGAAGAACATCCTTCTTTGGTGTCACTTCTATAAGGTGTTGTAAGTCTTCATAGAATTGGTCAATTTCAGTTTCTTCAGCACCAGTAGTTGGTGCATAAACTTGGATTATTGTTATGTTAAAAGGTCTACCTTGGATTCGTATCGAGATCATTCTATCATTTTTGAGATTGCATCCCAGTACAGCTTTCACCACTCTTTTGTTGACTATGAGGGCCACTCCATTTCTTTTGCGGGTTTCTTGCCCACAGTAGTAGATATGATGGTCATCCGAACTGAATTTGCCCATTCCCGTCCATTTTAGTTCACTGATGCCCAGAATGTCAATATTTATTCTTGCCATCTCATTTTTGACCACATCCAACTTACCCAGGTTCATGGTTCTTACATTCCAGGTTCCTATGCAATATTTTTCTTTACAGCATTGGACTTTCCTTTCGCTTCCATGCATATCCGCAACTGAGCGTCCTTTCGGCTTTGGCCCAGCCGCTTCATCAGCTCTGGATCTACTTGTACTTGTCCTCCGCTCTTCCCCAGTAGCATGTTGGACGCCTTCCGACCTGAGGGGCTCATCTTCCAGCGTCATGACTTGTTGTCTTTGTCCATGGAGTTTTCTTGGCAGAGATACTGGATTGGCTTGCTGATTCCTGCTCCAGGTGGATCACGTTTGGTCAAAACTCTCCACTATGACCTGTTCATCTTAACCCTAACCCTAACCCTAACCCTAACCCTAACCCTGCTCGGCATAGCTCATAGCTTCTCTGAGTTCTTCAAGCCCCTTTGCCACGGCAAGGCAGTGATCCATGAAGGGGGCCTTATATAAGTTTCCAAATCAGTGTACAAGGAAAAACAAAACATGGTTAAAGCATCGTATCAAAGTCATAACAGCTAAGAAGCAAAACAACATTTAAGAGCAAGAAGAGCAATAAAAAGTTGAATAAACAGTGAGTAGTAAACCCTGTATAGAAGTTCTCAGCCAATTAAAATTAAAATCACATGTTCATAAAAAAGCTAAGGCAAACAGGTTTTGACCTAGCTCCTGAAAGTGAAGGGCTTCCTCCATTCTGGACTGACAGATTTTAGTTTATCAGTCTTGTTCCCTTCCCACATCAGACGATCAGAGGGAACTGTTTCCTCGTAGGCAGAGACTAAAGGGCAGTACCAGAGAAGACACTTAGAAGCATAAAACTATAGAGTTGGAAGGGCCCTCGTCCAACCCCCTGCAGTGCCCAGATCTCAGCTGACTGGGGGTGGTGACGAGCAGAAGTTGCTTGTGAGCCGGTTTAGTCAGTTTCCCCACTGACTTGCAATGGATTATGAGACTGCAATTAGCAAAAAAGAGCAAACGGGTTCTTTCCACCATCACAGCCCTCTCTCCTTCCACCATCTTAGCCCTCTCTCCTTCCAATTTCCAACGCTTTTCAAGCTCCCAGTTCCAGTCTTCAGTGGTGATAAAAGGAAAATATAATCTGTGGTGTTCCATAGAAAAATTGTCTATAAGCCCTATAAAAAACAGCTTGTCCCAAGACCTCTACCTGTATTTAAATGCTTACAAGGCAGCACAAAGCAGCTGCTGTGTCACTATCCCATCACAAACCACGATACTAGGCCAAAATCCATGTGTATGTATTAGGGCAGGTGTCTGCATAAATTATTAATACAGTCATGCAGTCCTAAATAGTTGTGCTCCTTTTGGGTACCCGGGCATTATGTGGCATGAGAGGATCTCATCCACCCCACCCTGCCTTTTGCCTTTCAAATATGTTAAAATATTTGGAATTACAGAAATGTTTTTTGTGCCTGGCCTTTAATTGCAACTAGAATGAGTGGCTGCAGTTTCCAACAACAGTAGCAAGAAATTGTGAAAGATTTTGATTGGATTTCTTCCTTTCGCAGCCTTGATGTACTGCTTTCCTCTGAATCATTAATTATGGTTTATTAGAAATATATAATACATCTTGCTCCTGAATTCTTGTCAGGATAGCTAAAATGCATCTAAGCAATTCACAGCTGTCATTTTTGCAGGTGGGAAGCTGAGGCAAAGTGAAAGTGGCATGTCCAAACTCACCCAGTGAGTTTCTGGATGAACTAACATTTGAACAAGAGAGTCACTTTGACTCTGATATGCACAGAAGTGCTCTTTGCTCCGATAGGTAAAGGTAAAGGACCCCTGGACGGTAAAGTCCAGTCAAAGGCCACTATGGGGTTGTGGTGCTCATCTCACATTCAGGCCGAGGGAGACAGCGTTTGTCCACAGACAGCTTTTCAGGTCATATGACCAGCATGACTAAACTGCTTCTGGCACAACAAAACATCATGACGGAAACCAGAGCGCACGGAAACAGTGTTTACCTTTTACCTCCGATAATACTGATGCATGCCATGCCAATCCCTGAGCAGTGCAAGATTCCAGGGGTTCCAGGCACTTACCCATGGTTTGTGTTTCCTTTTGGAAATGAGGCACAGTGGAGACTGAGATGTCTTTACAATATATGGTTTATTTATACATATATACAACCTGAGCCTGCGATGGAGGGCTTCACAGCACTCACATGCCCAAAGGGTCTTGTTTCTCCCATAGCCGCAGCTTTGGATTTGAACAAAAATCAACTATTACTCTGACTCTCTCCAGCTTGCTGCTTTACCTCAAGGTCACACCGCTGCCAAACTCTGCTCCTAACCAACCTGGAGCTGGGAGAGGGGCCCTGCCCATTTTACATCTCACGCAGAGCCCTTTCCTTTGCTGTCTTAATGGCCTGTCACCCAGGCTATCACCTCATCAGGAACCCCCCCCCCAAAAAAAAAACCCCTCATAACACATGTGTCTAAACAAGTCATTTTGTGTGTGTGTTTTTTCATAGTTTTTTCATACTTGTATATTTCTAAGCACTGTCTTAACATGTTAATTAACCAGAAAATAAAATGAGACTACAATTTCTCCCCCTACCCCAATATGACTCTTCCATCTACCCAACATTTGGGGTGCCTGGAGGATGATTGCTACAGTCTCTAGATCAGAGCAGGCATAATGGTCAACCTGATTTCTCCACCCTAGCCATACTTAGAAGATCCATAGCGCCCTGCAGGCATATGTGCACCTTCTCACATGCAAATCCCCTGCTCCCTTTCATTTTCAAAGCTGACCACATCTGCACTGATATTTTCAGTAACAATCATTGCCCCTAAACCAGTTTGCAGCTGCCATTAGCAGCAGGCTTGCAAAGTGTGGTTTGGAGCTTCCCTTGGTTAGCAGGGCCAGAGTGGACATAATGCTAAATATGGTTTACTCCATAAAGGAAAGGAGGCTGTTGAATGTGATGGGGTGAAATGTGTTAACCTCTGAGTTATTCTTGATTTCCTTAACTTTCTTTTCTCTTGGAGAATGCTTTTGATTCGTTTTTCTTAAAGTGCATAGTCTTGGACATGGTTTCGGAAAATAAGAATGCACCCACGCACAGTACTATGTGAAATGTTTAAGTTTGGCTCATAGCTTAAGCCCGTGGCAAGTGCTGAGATTTGAACCCAGATTGCCGCGGTCCAGCATTCTCTCCCCTCCTCCGCATGTGCAAACTGGATACTTTCTTGATCCTGGTATTCCCACTCCAAACTGCTTTATGCCATAAAAAAGTTTCAATTCAGTATTTTTAGAGTTCTTCTTGCTTCAGCCATGCGGAAGGCATTCCCCCTTTCCCATAGCCTTGGCTGCTAACAGTGTTTCATGGTATGCAACAAGTACAGGCAGTCACTTTCCACAGAGGAAAAAGTTTCTCCCTGGAAGACAAGAACATGAACAGGCAAGAGCTGGATGATCCAAACGGTGGGTCTTTGCTGGTCTTGAGTGTGCCTGATTTAATCTGGTTCTTCACATCTGACACAAATCCCAGTACTTAAGGATGTGCTCCTCTTGGAAGGGAAAACTGTGCAGGGAGGCGAGCGGGAGAATTGGATCCAGAAGAGACTTGGAGTTTCTGATATTTAGTTATAAGCCTCAGGGTAGCTTTAACTCTTCAGATAATCCCCTAATCTTTTTGGATTCATTCACATGTTGATCCATGTGTAAATTGGATTCCCCTCCAATAGAGACAGCCCTTTATTTTTTGTAAGGTACTTTCTGTTTTCTGCTTTAGTTCCAGCTGCCGTGGACTTTCATTTGTCATTCTGCAGCAAAATGTTAATTTTGTTGTGTGTGTGTTTGCATTTGGAGTCTGTCCTGCAAAAAAGCAGCATTATGCCATAGAAGATTAAAGGGGGGTGTTCCAGTGAAGATTACTGAGACAGGTGTGCACCCACTCACCCCCCTGAAAAACACTCCTTCCCTTTCAAGGTTCCTGGTGTCTATCCCACTTTGAAAAATCTTGGCCTTGGTATGCCAGAAATAATAAAATAGCTTTCTTCAATATCACTAGGTCACCAGGCATGACCACAACAAGAACGTGGGCAGGCTGATGCGGATGGTTACTTTTGACCTTGGAATCTGTCAGATCTCCTGTGCACTAAGATAGAAAATAGTTTTTGCACATCCCAGATCTTGACCTTCAATCTAGTATAAAGAAATATAAGCACCATTTGGCAAATGCTGTTTTAGGCCGATAACATGTTTATACCCATAGTCCTTCCCTCAGTTCTCTCCTCCCCACACCTTGCACGCTCATGAGTGGGACCAAGAGAAGAACAGGAGGTACCGGGGTGCCCAGGAGGGGCAGGACCAGCCTTCAGTGGCACAAGGCGTCCAAGTCCCTTCTGGGGTGCAGTCAGAGAGAGGACAGAAACATTCCCTGGCTACTGAGCCAGATGTGGGTGCCAGGGGCCCTGCGCTGTACTCTTGTGCCTATTGCCATGCCAGGAATTTAGCTAGCACAAACAACCTGTTGTCTGAGGAAAGGACTGTGTGACAGGAGCTGCTCTCCCCCTTGGCCTGGAGACTCATCAGTTGTGCTCCTGAATCTGATGCGGGGAGACTGCCGTTTATCAAGGGCAAGGCAGCCAGAACTGCCGCTGATATTGGATGCCACTTCAAGTAACTTTAAAAACTTGAGTTTGAGCTGGTTATCCCCTCCTCACTCCCATTCTTTGTTTCCTTGCATGTCATGTACGCCTCCGCCTGGCAAGACCTGCTGCCAGGCTGGTGCCAGATGTGCGTTGCTCTACTTTCCTTTGGACCAAGGCTGGGGGAGGGTCGTTGTCTGGACAGCCCCGGACCTCCATACACACTGCCCAGGCTTGCGCCCTGGGGAGATCACTTCAGCGTTCCAAACGCAGCACTTACGAATTACTGGTCTCTGCAGCCACAGCAAGTGCTGTGATTCTCTAGCGGTTTGACTTCACTCCCAGAAACACACTCCATTATCTTTCAAGACAGACAGATGCCAGCACATTTCTTTTTAAATTGTAGGCCTGAAGGCAGGGCTTTCTTAGTAAGAATGATTTGTAAAGGGTAGGCATAAGCAGTGTGACTAAATAAATTAATGCAACAAAGGTGGAAAAGAAGCCAGATTATCTTTAAACCAAGTTATATTCTGTAACTGCAGTGGCATCTCCTTTGGATAATGAGTATACAGAATAGAATTTAGATAAATTGAGTTAAAAGCTTTAATCTAAAATAGAATCGTTCTTGAATGGCCGGTCTGGTGCTTAACAAAAAATTGATTGATTTTCTTGCATCCATTTAGCTGCTAGCGGAGAGATTTGAGAGATCAAAACCCTCATAAGGAAGCAACTATTAAAACCGTTGCATCCTCCATATTGAACAATCCCTATGAAGAAAACACTTTAGAACCGTGAGCACATTGTTCAGGCAGTTCCCAATTGCAAGAAAGCACATCCCATTATCTGCTTCAGATCTTCCCACAATCACTTTTGCCATTTTGTCGCTGTCATTGTTTTTACACATTTGATGTTTATGCCCTTGGGCAATTAAGGACCCAAGCTTCCCAGAGCATGATGGGATGCATGCTGATGCATAAAATACTGCCAGCTTCTTCTGACTCCTCGCCGCCCCTTTCGCGGCTGTTTATGATTTTCCTGAGCAAAAAATGTCTTGGCAGCTTTGCTTTGCTTTTATATTCTGCTTGGCTATTCAAAGAGATGTTTCCAAAATTGTGTGGTGCATTTTCTGATTCATGCAGTTTCTGCCTTCTTCCTGGGCACTGTCTGAGTTGAAAGTCACATTCAGCCAGGTTATATGAGGAGATTGATCAGGATCCAAACAGCCAAAACAGGAGGGTTCATATTGCAAGATGGAGCCAGTAAACATGCTGGCAGTCTGAGTGATAATTTCTTGTGTACTGATCAAAGATGGGAAAGGGTCTGCTATGCATTAAATGCTACTATAACTAGATTAGCCCGTTTTTTAAAAAAATGATTCTAACATCAGTGTCTGAAGACTGAATTTCCTTCAGGCGTGTATGTTAGGGGAAGAAATCAGAGTTCTTTAAATTGGCCTTTAAAAGGGGAAGAAATCAGAGTTCTTTAAATTGGCCTTTAAAAGGGGAAGAAATCAGAGTTCTTTAAATTGAAATTCAACAACTTTCTGACTAATTTACTGTGATGAATCAATATTTCTGAACATGCTGTTTGCCAAGCTTTAGTGTATCATCATTGAACTGTACATCTAGGGCAAGTTTTCCGATGTCTGCCCATGTCCATATGGGCAGCAGCAAGTAAGAGGCAGCACAAAGTCCTTATGGGCAAATTCCCAGAATCAAAACTCTGTAATACTGAGAGGTGAGGCAATAACAACGGCCATTTTTTTAAAGAGATGTATAAGATGTATAAGATATTTTAAATTGATATTTTTGATGTTTGGTAATTTGTTGTAGGAGGGCAACATCCACGTCTTCAGTCTGTCTTGGAGGTTTTGTTACTAACCTGTCAAACAGGTTACTAGATTTTTGTGTGAGGCTGATTTTTGTTTTACGAGGCATTCAAAAGTAATCTAAGTATTATATTTGCCAGTTTGGTCTGGAAGATGGGGTGTGGGGTGGAGAGAAGAGATCAAATCTAGCATGAAAGGCAAACACACTAATTATCTTCAAATGTGCAAAGAATGAAAAGTCGAAGTGATTCATTAGAAATAAGATGTTAAGTTTTGAGTTCATCAGCTTCCTTCTAAGGGTTTTGCAGAAATAACATTTACTCCAAGAATCACTCTAGCATTTATAGACCTGCAGGTGATGCAGTCTTCAATCTTTGCCCATCCAAATGTGTATATAATTTGCCAGATAAATCATTTGAGTGTGTTGACATTCATAGACCATATAGAGTCTGGTATATTGATGTGATTTAGGGAACGTGATAAATGTTTGCTCAGATTTTCCTTTCTACTTTTTCTGGTTCTCAACTTAAAACATTTGCGCTAATGAATCCATCATGTTCCCATAGCACCTACATAAAATAGAAACTGCATTTCTGGATCAGAGCAAGGTTCATCTAGTTAGTCTTTTCTTTCTTTCCAATAGCAGCTAAGCAGATACCTCTTAAAAGAAGCTCACAGTCAGGGCACCTTGGTAGCAGCAGCTCCCCTGTTGACTTTCATTCTCCTCTAGTCATCAGAGATACTCTGGTTCTGAACATGGGGGTTCCATTTAGCTATCATGCTTGACAGTTTGGGTTAAATCTGTTCCCCATGAATTTGTAAAATCTTTTTTTTACTGTGAATTCCGCTTACTGTTTACAGAGTGGTTAGATGCAAAGAAATGGTGGGAGGAATGAGCTGGGAAATAGCCAAGGGAAGAAGGATCAGAGCTCCGGAAGTAGTGATGGGATGACAATGACTGGTCACAGGGAGAAGAGGGAGAAGACTGGGAAGAGGAGGTGTTGGAAGCTGAAGGGGCAACAGCTTAGTGAGCTGGGAGAAAATCCTTAAATAAGAGACACGGGGGAATGATTAATGGACTTCAATGTCTGTACACTAATGCGCAAAGCATGGGAAATAAACAAGATGAGCTTGAGCTCTTGGTACAGCAAACTAAATATGACATAATAGGCATCACTGAAACCTGGTGGGATAAGTCCCACGATTGGAATGTAATAATGGAGGGATACAATCTATTTCAGAGAAACAGACCAGACCAGAAAGGAGGAGGAGTGGCGTTATATGTCAGGGATGTGTATACCTGTGAAGAGATCAAAGATTTAGAACCTGAAAGCCAAAGTGAGAGCATTTGGGTCAAAATTAAGGTGGAGAAGAATAACAGAGACCTCATTGTGGGAGTTTACTATAGATCCCCAAGCCAAACGGAGGACATAGATGATGCCTTCCTGGAACAGATGGCCAAGCATGCAAAAGGAAGGGAGATAGTAGTAATGGGGGACTTCAATTACCCGGATATTTGTTGGATGTCAAACTCAGCCAAGAGCATAAGGTCAAACAGATTCCTCACTGGCCTTGCAGACAACTTCATTGTTCAGAAAGTGGGAGAAGCAACAAGAGGAACAGCCATTTTAGATCTGGTCCTAACCAATGTTGATGACCTGGTTAGTGGGGTAGAAGTGGAACGATCATTAGGCGCGAGTGATCATGCTCTTCTGAAGTTTACTATGCAGTGGAAAGGAGCAGCCAAGCATACTAGGACTCAATTTCTTGACTTTAAGAAAGCCGACTTCATAAAACTTAGGGAAGTGCTGGGTGAGATCCCATGGACAGTATTACTAAAAGGAAAGGGAGTTCATGATGGCTGGGAGTTTGTTAAGAGGGAGATAGTAAAAGCACAACTTCAGGCAATACCAATGAGACGGAAACATGGAAGGTGCCTAAAGAAGCCAGGGTGGCTATCTAAAGGACTTTTAACTGAGTTAAGATTAAAAAAGGATGTGTACAAAAAAATGGAAAAGGGGGGAAACCACCAAAGAGGAATTCAAACAAATAGCCAGCATGTGTAGACACAAAGTCAGAAAAGCTAAAGCACAGAATGAACTCAGGCTTGCTAGAGAGGTTGAAAGCAACAAAAAAGGCTTTTATGGGTATGTTCGTAGCAAAAGGAAGAACAAAGAAACAGTGGGGTCACTCAGAGGAGAAGATGGTGAAATGCAAACAGGGGACACAGAAAGGGCTGAACTCCTCAATGCCTTCTTTGCCTCAGTCTTCTCCGATAAAGAAAACAATGCCCGACCTGAAGAATTTGGAGCAAATGATTCAGTAGAGAAAACACAACCCAGAATAACTAAGGAGATAGTACAAGAATACTTGGCTAGTTTAGATGTATTCAAGTCTCCAGGGCCAGATGAACTGCATCCAAGAGTATTAAAAGAACTGGCAGATGTGATCTCAGAACCACTGGCAATCATATTTGAGAATTCCTGGAGAACAGGCGAAGTCCCGGCAGACTGGAGGAGGGCAAATGTTCTCCCTATTTTCAAAAGGGGGGAAAGAGAAGACCCAAATAATTACCGCCCAGTCAGTCTGACATCAATACCAGGGAAGATTCTGGAGCAGATCATTAAGCGAACAGTCTGTGAGCACCTAGAAAGGAATGCTGTGATCACCAATAGTCAGCATGGATTTCTGAGAAATAAGTCATGTCAGACTAACCTGATCTCGTTTTTTGACAGAATTACAAGCCTGGTAGATGAAGGGAACGCAGTGGATGTAGCCTACCTTGATTTCAGCAAGGCATTTGACAAGGTGCCCCATGATATCCTTGTAAAGAAGCTGGTAAAATGCGGTCTTGACTATGCCACCACTCAGTGGATTTGTAACTGGCTGACTGACCGAACCCAAAGGGTGCTCATCAATGGTTCCTCTTCATCCTGGAGAAGAGTGACTAGTGGGGTGCCACAGGGTTCTGTCTTGGGCCCAGTCTTATTCAACATCTTCATCAACGACTTGGATGATGGACTCAAGGGCATCCTGATCAAATTTGCAGATGGCACGAAACTGGGAGGGGTGGCTAACACCCCAGAGGACAGGATCACACTTCAAAACGACCTTGACAGATTAGAGAACTGGGCCAAAACAAGCAAGATGAATTTTAACAGGGAGAAATGTAAAGTATTGTACTTGGGCAAAAAAAAAAAAAATATGAGAGGCACAAATACAAGATGGGTGACACCTGGCTTGAGAGCAGTACATGTGAAAAGGATCTAGGAGTCTTGGTTAACCACAAACTTGACATGAGCCAACAGTGTGATGCGGCAGCTAAAAAAGCCAATGCAATTCTGGGCTGCATCAATAGGAGTATAGCATCTAGATCTAGGGAAATAATAGTGCCACTGTATTCTGCTCTGGTCAGACCTCACCTGGAGTACTGTGTCCAGTTCTGGGCACCACAGTTCAAGAAGGACACTGACAAACTGGAACATGTCCAGAGGAGGGCAACCAAAATGGTCAAAGGCCTGGAAACGATGCCTTATGAGGAACGGCTAAGGGAGCTGGGCATGTTTAGCCTGGAGAAGAGGAGGTTAAGGGGTGATATGATAGCCATGTTCAAATATATGAAGGGATGTCACATGGAGGAGGGAGAAAGGTTGTTTTCTGCTGCTCCAGAGAAGCGGACACGGAGCAATGGATCCAAACTACAAGAAAGAAGATTCCACCTAAACATTAGGAAGAACTTCCTGACAGTAAGAGCTGTTTGACAGTGGAATTTGCTGCCAAGGAGTGTGGTGGAGTCTCCTTCTTTGGAGGTCTTTAAGCAGAGGCTTGACAACCATATGTCAGGAGTGCTCTGATGGTGTTTCCTGCTTGGCAGGGGGTTGGACTCGATGGCCCAGGTGGTCTCTTCCAACTCTATGATTCTCTGAGAGTCTGTGGCAGAAAGAAGTCCAGAATCAGAGGCAGAAGCTGAAGCGGGAGAGGCGGGTGAGGGAGGCCAAGAGGTGGAAAGGAGTCCGGCTGGTGAAGAGTCATGGGTGTCCCTCTTCCGCTCCCTGCCTGTCTCCCAGAGCCAGAGGAGGCATGAAAAGGGCAGAGGAGAGATTGGCTGTGCAGAGTTGCAGTCTCTGACTGCTTGGGGGAGAGGAGGGGACTTAGGCAGCTGTGAAGGGGAGAGGACCTTCAGTCTCAGTAGCCGTCTCTCCCAGGGATGTTAGGTCTGACACTCCAACACGTCTGTGCAGATTTTTATTTTTTTTTGCTAATAGAGCGTTAACTCCAATTTGCATGGGATGGCTTGGCTTCAGTGGCTGGCTCCTCCTCCTGCTGCAGAGGGTTAGGGGGGGGGACAGTCCCCAGCCAGTGGCAGCAGCAGCAGGAGTGATGTGGCCAGTGGTTTCTGCTGCTGCAGCAGCAGCATCATTAGGGAAAGGGAAGTAGCTGGAGGGAATGCCCAGGGCAATGACTCCATATGCAGAGGGTGGGCTCCTGTAGGTGGGAAGCTCTCAAATACAGGAAAAGAGAAATAGGTGCTGCCCATTTTAATTGGGCTGGGGGGGGGTAGTTCAGAGAGCCGTGGGGAGTGGGGCTCAGATGTGAACTGCTTCATTTTCTCCAAATTGCGTGAGAGCTGGGAAGAGGAGGGAGCCTTTGTATACTTGGCCACTGTCTGATCAGTGCAGCTGGTGCCTGGTAAAACCAAAGAAAACAAGATTTGGAATGGATAGCATGAAATGTGAATATGCATATGATTGTAGTTCAGCTATTCATAGGTGTGCTATAACTCCTAATACTAGAGAGCTAAGGCTTTTGAGAGTTAGTAGCCCAACGGCTGCAGAAGTTCCAGTTCTCCCTGTTTTGCAAAGGCTCTCCCTGTCGCCACCCCAGGCCATTATCTCTATTTTGTCTTTTACAGATGCTGAGGGTGCAAATACATTATTGTATTTTAATATTTTGTTGGAAGCCGCCCAGAGTGGCTGGGGAAACCAGGGCTGGATTCAGATGGGCGGGGTATAAGTAAATTATTATTGTTGTTGTTGTTGTTAAAATGATTATAGGGCAGATGACTGGAACAGTTTGTGGGCAGAAAAGCCTTTAATAATAATAATAATAATAATAATAATAATAATAATAATAATAATAATAATATTTTTTTATTTATACCCCACCCTCCCCAGCCAAGGCCGGGCTCAGAGCGGCTTACAAGCAATAATAAAAACAAGATGAATGATTACAACTTAAAAACAAAAGTAAAATACAACATTAAAATAATGGAACATTAAAATATTAAAATGTAGCCTCATCGCAGGAGGAGAAGGAAAGGAAAAAAGAAAGAGAGGGAGGGAGGGAATCAAATTGGCTCCAAGGCAAAGGCCAGGCGGAACAACTCTGTCTTACAGGCCCTGCGGAAAGAAATCAGATCCTGCAGGGCCCTGGTCTCATGAGGCAGAGCGTTCCACCAGGCCGGGGCCAGAGTTGAAAAGGCCCTGGCTCTGGTTGAAGCCAATCTAACTTCCTTAGGGCCCGGGACCACTAGGGTGTTGCTATTTATGGACCTTGAGGCTCTCTGTGGGGCATACCAGGAGAGGTGGTCCCGTAGGTACGAGGGTCCTAGGCCGCGAAGGGCTTTAAAGGTCAAAAGCAGCACCTTAAACCTGACCCTGTACTCCACCGGGAGCCAGTGCAGCTTGAAAAGCACTGGGTGAATATGCTCCCATGGCAGAGACCCCGTGAGGAGCCTCGCTGCAGCATTCTGTACCCGCTGGAGTTTCTGGGTCAGCTTCAAGGGCAGCCCCGCGTAGAGCGAATTACAGTAGTCAAGCCTGGAGATGACCGTCGCATGGATCACTGTGGCCAGGTCGGGGCGGGAAAGGTAAGGGACCAACTGCTTGATGCGGCGAAGGTGGAAAAATGTCGCCTTGGCTGTTGCTGTAACTTGCGCCTCCATGGAAAGGAAGGCGTCAAACTCATAACGGAAGGCAATGGCACTAATTGGGCCCCCGCAAGAGAAGGGAGTTGGTCCCTCATCCCCATGCCATCCCGACCTAGCCATAGGACCTCTGTCTTTGAAGGATTTAGTTTCAATCGGCTCCCACGAAACCATCCAACCACAGCTTCCAAGCATCTGGTCAGTGTGTTCGGGGCCAAGTCGGTGTGGCCATCCATCAACAGATAGAGCTGAGTGTCATCAGCATATTGGTGACAGCCCAGCCCAAAGCTCCGGATAATCTGGGCAAGGGGGCGCCTAAAGATGTTAAAAAGCATCGGGGAGAGAATTGCGCCCTGCGGCACTCCACACACCAAGGAGTGGCGCGACGACATTTCCCTCCCTAGTGCCACCCTCTGTCCCCGACCAGAGATAAAAGAGCACAGCCAGTTACGGGCTATGCCCTGTATCCCCACGTCTGCGAGGCGGTGGTCCAGAAGATCATGATCGACCATGTCAAAGGCTGCTGACAAATCTAAAAGGATCAGCAGTCCTGACCCGCCTCGATCTAGTTGTCTACGGAGATCATCTGTTAGGGCAACCAGAGCCGTCTCGGTCCCAAAACCAGGACGAAAACCGGACTGAAATGGATCTAATGCCGACTCTTAAGAAAGAGACCTGTGAAAGAGAAAATTATTTTATTTATAGATTGCCTTTAACACCTTTACAATATAGTTACATAGACAAAACAGCCATTCTGGGAAAGAGCATTTATGGAAATAAGCAGTAATTCATATCAGCATGTATAATGTAATCCAAATCTGGGTTTGTTAACAATATTGAAAGAAGATCTGCTCCAGTACAGCATAAGGAGCTTTCCACTTTTCTCCTGGTGCCCCCACAGAACTGGACACATCACACGTTGGCAACAGAAGGTATAGTGGGGTTTGCCATACGCCTGGAAATTGCTGAAATGTCCAGGGAAATCCAGACGTATGTCGGAAGTGTAAATTTTAGCTCAAAAACTTTATTTATTTATTTTGCAAAATCTCAAATAAGGTCAACAACTGTTGTGTCCAGATTTTCACTTTTTGAAATATGGCAACCCTAATTTTTAGACAATTGCCTTATCTATATTTATTTATTTATTTATTTATTTATTTTATTTATTAAATTTGTATCCTGCCCTTTATCAATCTCAGGGTGGTTCACAGCATAAAAATACAAAATAAAATCACCAAATACATACTAAAAACAAGAACAAAACAACCCTTCAAAAATGCCTGCTTTGATCTGTACAAGTGATATTCAAGATCCATTGTGATATTAAACATTCTCCTGTTGTTCTTTGTTTGTTTTAAGTACATTGTTTTGGAAAGTTTTTCAATGCCCCAACTGCAGAAGCCTGTGCAGATCAGGCTGTTGCTCATTAAGTGAATGCAATACAGTGGTACCTCGGGTTAAGTACTTAATTCGTTCTGGAGGTCCGTTCTTAACCTGAAACTGTTCTTAACCTGAAGCACCACTTTAGCTAATGGGGCCTCCTGCTGCCACCGCTGCACGATTTCTGTTCTCATCCTGAAGCAAAGTTCTTAACCCGAGGTATTATTTCTGGGTTAGCGGAGTCTGTAACCTGAAGTGTATGTAACCTGAAGCGTATGTAACCCGAGGTACCACTGTATGTGGCAGGCAGGAGAGCCTTCTGCACTGTAATGACCTTTGGTGTGACATTAAGTGTTACAAATTTATAGGTGCCTTTTTCATCTGTGAAATACTTGGATGGGCGCTAAGGAAGCAGCAGAGGTGTCTGTGAAGCGCTTGCTTGAGATTTGCTGAGGTGGCAGCTTGCCATATGAAAGCTGTAAATAACAAACAAGGTATTAAATGTAAACTGCAATTCTGAAAGTGAAGGGAAGGCTTTATGGGAGAACCTGTTAATTGGAAAGTGCACCAGGTTAATTTGAGGGGGCCTTGCCTGGTGGGCCAAGGGCAGGACTCTGGCCTCAGCATTTTACATAGTGCCTGCTGCGAAGTCTAGGACAATTGGTTGAAGCTGCTTTTTCCTGCGTGTATTTCTGGTGTGGCTAGAAGTTTCAAGCTGAAGTCTTAAGTATGTTCAAATGTAACTCTCAGGAAATCAACCCAGGACCTCCTGCCAGGAGCAAAACCACAATATGAACTCCTAACAGGGGTGTGTTGCAACTCTTCCTACAGCCCCCCCCCCATCTCCATTAGGTCATGCTTTGGGAGGGTTTGGGGCAGATGCGTGAAGGTAGCATGTTCGCATCTAGAGGTACCATTGTACTTGTAGACTCGCAGCTTACATGGGGGTTACATTCTGGGGATCATGCCTAAAGCCAAAATTGCGTATTGTCAAAACACAATGGGTTCAATGGCGGGTGGCATAAAGCTGAGTTAAATGCGCGTAAGTTGTGGAGCCTGGTGTATATGTCCTCCTTAAGCTCATCCTTGCAATGGTTGTATTAGGAAATGCATCTCCATCTCTGCTTTGTGACCCCAGAAATAGCCCCAGTTGCCAGATTGTGCTATTCCAGAAAGTTGCCACCAACCTATTAACAGCTCTGGACTGCCGTCAGTGCCAGCCATAGCTGGTGAACAATTATAACGTAAAACTTCCTGCAACTAAGAGGCTGGATTCATTACTGTTTTGGAATTCATTGAAGAGACCAGTGGGAGAAAATGTGCTAATGAAGTGCAAAGTGTTGTGGAACACACATTGTTCACTCCCTGCTCTGGGAAATTCCCTGTGGGACCCAGCTATCTCTTGACTTTCTACCACTGAAGATAAAATGATTCTTCAAGGACACAAATGATTTGGCCTCTCGTCATCATCTGTTATTCTCCCAGAGGATCTGATAAATATTAAGTAGCTTTAAAGATTAATTTGGAAGATGGGGTTTGAGTAATGCTTTGCAATCTGCAAATAACAGCAGATATTCCCATTCTTCTTCTTAAAATAGGGATTTTCTGACTTCTTGACTCAGAAGTGCTTCTATTTTTGTTATGTTTTCCCTTTCAGGCATTTTGATATTTTAGGTTCATAAAAGACGCACAAGGCCTCAGTCTCACAAACATTACCAATCTGTTTCCGGTTTTTGAAATCTGAAAGCGGTTCTTTGTTTTGCTTGTAATGGAAACCCTGGTCTAGCACAAGTGGAAAGGGGAGTTGGGGGAATTGTTTGTTTCTCCAGTATATAGAATGCAACCATAAGCCATATTTCAAAGTGCTTTTTGTGTTTTGCAGGGCTGAGATGCTCCAGGCAATAGCTGAGCAACATCTAGTAAAATGAACGGGCCAGCCTCCATTATTGCCTGAAGTGCCTCAATTACGAGGTATTGTGTTTTTTTATATAAAAAAAGCACCTCACTCCAGTGGCAGATCATGAAATGTATTTTCTAGGAGCCCAGGGCAAAATGTGCATCAATAATGGAGCAGTGCCAGAATCTATTGACTCATGTCACGGTTGTGTTTGTACAGGCGTCTACGTGACGCTGTCCAAACTGTAAAATAATCATTACTTATCACAATTGTGTTGAAAGGGTGCTTGGACTCCTTGTTGGTGTGCCATGCTTTTCCAGTGGCTTTGTCTGTGTTGATCGAAGGACATTTGAATATTTTAATTGTGGCCCTGGGTATGTGCGCATGTATCTATGTGCCTGCCAATTTGGGAGATTGTGCAGTTCCGGCATTAGATTGTAGTGAATAACATGATAACCTGAATTTATTCTCCCACCACCCAATGCCTCTAAATACCACTTTGTTGTAAGTTTACAGCATAATCGATGGTCTCCAGCTGTTTTGTGCTGCTGGTGATTGTAGGAAATGAAGGATGTGGCCCCGCATAACATGAATATGTTTCTGGCAGGCTGACAACTTAATTACTAGAACAAAATAATTGCCTGCGTAAACACTAAGAGAAGGAAGTGTGAATGGAATCTAATAAGACCAGAAATCTATATTTAGATCATCCTGTTGTCACTAGTTTTTATGTAATGCAAAAGCTGCAAAGAAAATGACTTAGGGACTGTTAGGAGTTTGTCTGATAACATTTTTTTTCATTTATGATTGAGGGGTCAGAGATTGGCAAAAGAGCAGGTGCTTTGTGTTTAGGCCCTTATCTCCGGCATTTCCAGCAAAAAGAATTTGGGGAAGCAGGTCTAGGAAAGATCTGTGCTTGAATGTTAGGGAGAACTGCTGCCACTCAATGTAGAACAGCACTCTGCAAGATGAGCTAATGATCTGAGCTGCTATAAGACAAATTTATATGTTCTTTACATTGATCAGTGCTGGTGAATGTGAGGGGAGCTAATTTTCTACAGTGGCTGTATTTTCAGAGTCAACAAAATTCCCTGGTGTAATGTGTGAAGAGAACCATCACAACAATACTGTTGTAGCTGTTGGAATATTTATAAGTTACACTTAAGGGGAAGATGGGGCTTTTCAACCTGGAAAGGGAGCCCATCTAGGAGATGGAAACTCTGATCCTAAACCTCTGCTACTTTGGGGGATATCTTTGGGAGAAGAAAAGGCTAAGGAGTAAACCCTACACAAATCCAGCGTGGAGTCCCTAAGACAGTTGGATGGCACCTTGTATGCCTCCTTCCGGCAACTCCTGCAGCTCAGCTGGTGCCAATGAGAGGGGAGTCTTTTCGACTGCGCAACCCAGGACCTTCATACACACTGCCCAGGCTTGCAGCCCAGGGAGGTCACTGTGATGCTTGTAACACAGCGCTTTCACTTCACCCCCAGAAGCATGCTCCATTGCCTCTTAGGACAGACAGATGTCAACAACAACACTTGATAGACCATCACTCTTCTGGCAAGACAGTTGCAGTCACAATAGGTCTAATACTATAGCTGCCATCCAAGATTGTCAGTATGGTTGGTTGCTGGATTCCAGCTTCGATCATCTCCATCCAGCATAGCCAGGGAACAGGAATTATGGGCATTGCAGAGTCACACAAAAGCTGGGACACGAGAAAGGGCTCTGTAGGAAATAGCTGTGCTTTCTTGGGAGTGAGAGCCTTGAATACCATACAGAGAATCCTAGGATTCCTTTGCAAGTCAAGGAATTCCTACAATTAACACAAAACCTCTCCATGCATAATACCAAATGTTAGAGTCTTACTCTCAGGTCGCTCACTGCATGCATTTGGAAGACATAGCAGTTGGCAGCTGTCCCAGATGCCTTCAAGCAGCAGATAATCCTCATGTAGGACCATTGAATGTGGTGATCTATAGTGAAGTTTCCTGCATAAAGACCTTTCTTGTGGGAAATCAGTGATGAGAGCAAGGTTTGGTTTATACTATAGCAAAGATACTTATGTCTGGGCTGGCCCATTATGTGTGAGCTGATAGCAAAGAAGGAACGGAAGACAGCATCTCATGGCCTGAAATCCTCCAAAGTAACTCTAGGGAGAGAATTATTTTAAATGGAGTTCCTAAGCTTCTTTGAAATTGGTTTGTAGTGAAAACGGTGACAGGCACTTCATTATTGTGATGCTAGTGATTGCTACCCTACTAATGGCACCTGGTTGCACAGTTGCTGTTGCCTGTTAATACCCTGAAATTCCTGTAGAGTAAAGCTTACCCTACTGCAGTGAAAAGATAATTAACCCGTGTAGCAAATATAATCACTTTGGCTTTGATGTCGGATTGAGCCTATACACTAATAATCTTCAAATAACTGAGGCGCATGTGTGGTAAAGTGATCAGAAATGATCGTAGGAACTATTTATTTCATCAAACAGGCAAATGGAATATCGAAATACTAAGCTCAGAATTCTATCTTCTCTGGAACAGCATGTATCAGAACTTAACTAAGTCTCTTTAAGCTGCACAGTAACATGTTTAAAGCGAAAAATCATCCGTGTGGGAGGTGGTGGTAGTTGCTATGAAGGATCTTGAGTCATCCACTGGAGCTGATTGGCAGTGCATTCAGGGCAAGCGAAAGAAAGTACTTGGCGCAATGCATAATTAGCTATGGAATTCACTGCCAAGATAGGGTGGTGGTTTCAAAATCCACTGAAGAATTAAACAAATTCAGGACGCATCGGTTAGCCTGTGGTGGGATGAAGCAAAAAATATGCACTTCTTTTCGTGAACATTTTCAGCAATGTCAAAAGGCACCGGCAGTTTTTCAAGAATTGTTTTGAAAGTGCTTTGCAGGAAGCATTGCTGTCACTCCCAAATGACTCCATTTACCCATCATGATGTATGAAAGACAACTAAATCCGATTGGCTGCGTGGTGTTGTGTCGTCAGCTCGTTCACTATGTGATCACTGTGTTGGGATCACCATGGTGGCAGCTAGAAAGCACTGGTGTTGCTTTCGTTGATCTTTGTGCTTAACAATGTCACATGGAAAATCTAATTTGTACGTGTAGCTCTATGATACCTTCTTTTTTACTCTATGATCCCCGATTTGTCTACAACTGCTGAAGTCAGAGGGGAAAAATTCAAGGGGGTAGGTTAATTAACAAATTAAGATGGCGCAGAAGGAGCAGCAGAGAGGGGAAATGATGACAGGCAGATTTTTGTTTTTAAAAAGGAGAACGTGCTCATGAGGATTTTTAGGGAAATATATCTATCCAGAATCTTTACTTTCAACCTGAATACAGTGGTACCTCAGGTTACATACGCTTCAGGTTACATACGCTTCAGGTTACATATGCTTCAGGTATGTACTCTGCTAACCCAGAAATAGTGCTTCAGGTTCAGAACTTTGCTTCAGGATGAGAACAGAAATCATGCTCCGGTGGTGCAGCAGCAGCAGGAGGCCCCATTAGCTAAAGTGGTGCTTCAGGTTAAAAACAGTTTCAGGTTAAGAACGGACCTCTGGAACGAATTAAGTACTTAACCTGAGGTACCACTGTATTGCAATATGAGAACATTTGGTGCAGTTCTAAGGAAAGGCTATTAGAGGTAATATATCTCTAATTGTCTGATGCTGGAAAGAAGCAGGGACCCATAACTTTTATGCATTGTTTGTGATGTTTTAGTGGCATCTGACTGGTAACTGTTGGAAGCAGAATTCTGGACTAGATGAGCATTGCTCCAAATCTACAAGGAAACACGCATTCTTAAGAGGCCAGAATTCATCTCTAGGGAACTTTTCTAGAACTTTTCTCCTCCCTAAAAAGTCAGCAAAGCTGCTGCTGTTGTTTTCATTGTTCTGAGAATAAAAGTTACATTGAGAACATATTATCTTCCGTGTACTGTGTTACCTTTTATGGCTGTGCCTGCAACCCTTGCCATGTTTGCTAGGAATTTGGTGCCCTAGAATGCACTGCATCTTGTTTCTGAGTAAACCTGGTTAGGATTGGAATACTAATGGCTGCAATCACACATAACACTAAAATAGCAGTGAGTCTCAGACTCAAGCACTCCTCCCACTTCATCCACTGTGACCACAAGGAGGAGATGGGGTATTTTTTTTCCGTAAATGGTGGTTAGTTATCCTAGTTTGTTTCCCTAAATCAGAGATTGATAAACTCGAGCCGGGGCGGGGGGCAAATACAGCCTCCGGACCTCTATAGCCAGCCCTTGGAATTCGATTCCAGTCCTTAACTACCTCTGCTCTGCACCCCACTCAGGTGCCTTCGCCTGGCTGGAATGCGCCCTTCAGCAGTGATGATGCCTCTTGCTTTCCTGGGTGGATATGTCTCTTGATCTGCTTAGGAATTGGTGTGGCTGCAATCTAGCCTGATATAGTAAGGTCAAAGTTGCATCCTTTGTTCCACTCATTACCTGTCTCGTCCCCCCAGAACAGTGGCTCTCCAAGGGTGTGGTGCCATTCAACAGTTGAAATTACAGTACAGTCCGTGTTTGTGTGTGTGTGGATATGCAACCAGGAAAAGTAGGCATGCCTCTCGTCAACAGCATTGGCTATCCTTCTACAGTTCCCCACAACATATTGTTGTGAACAGGGATTTTCAATATGGAAGATCAGAAAAGGGAAGGCTTCATTGTGTTGGTGAGGAGATGAGAGTTTGTTAGTCTCCAGTTACACCTAATAGAAATGAGATTATCTGGCAAAAGCAAGTTCACACCTTTAACTGAGTTTGTATACATGCTTAAGGTGCATACGTAAGAGGCCCGTTTATAATTATGTTTTGGGAATGATTTGTGTTCTTCTTGAACTGTGTTGTTTTGTGTTTTCTGGATGTGCTATGATCATATTATAAGGTAGAATCATAGAATCATAGAGTTGGAAGAGACCACAAGGGCCATCGAGTCCAACCCCCTGCCAAGCAGGAAACACCATCAGAGCACTCCTGACATATGGTTGTCAAGCCTCTGCTTAAAGACCTCCAAAGAAGGAGACTCCACCACACTCCTTGGCAGCAAATTCCACTGTCGAACAGCTCTTACTGTCAGGAAGTTCTTCCTAATGTTTAGGTGGAATCTTCTTTCTTGTAGTTTGGATCCATTGCTCCGTGTCCGCTTCTCTGGAGCAGCAGAAAACAACCTTTCTCCCTCCTCTATGTGACATCCTTTTATATATTTGAACATGGCTATCATATCACCCCTTAACCTCCTCTTCTCCAGGCTAAACATGCCCAGCTCCCTTAGCCGTTCCTCATAAGGCATCGTTTCCAGGCCTTTGACCATTTTGGTTGCCCTCCTCTGGACACGTTCCAGTTTGTCAGTGTCCTTCTTGAACTGTGGTGCCCAGAACTGGACACAGTACTCCAGGTGAGGTCTGACCAGAGCAGAAGACAGTGGCACTATTACTTCCCTTGATCTAGATGCTATACTCCTATTGATGCAGCCCAGAATTGCACTGGCTTTTTTAGCTGCCGCGTCACACTGTTGGCTCATGTCAAGTTTGTGGTCAACCAAGACTCCTAGATCCTTTTCACATGTACTGCTCTCAAGCCAGGTGTCACCCACAAGGTAGTTGTGTTCTGTGCTATAAATCAAGCTCTGCTGTATCAAGAGTAGTTCCCAGGACTGATTTATGATGTATAAAGCCAGCAAAATATGAAGCAAGATGGTATCTAGATTTTATTTGTTTACTTGTTTTTGAATTCTAGCTTTGTATTGACCATTTTAATGTCTGTTGTATGTAAACCATGTAGAGGTTCTTTTACAATTAAGTGGCACACAAATTCTGTTAAATAAAGTGAGCTTGAGAGCAGAAATTCAAAAGGCATCATATCACAGTTAAACAGAAAGTGACTTTATTGTAGAGAAGGTCAGAGATCACACAGCATATACCAAAAGAAGTTGTAGCAAATCTGTCTAGAATACATAAAAATATAAAAATATAAAAATGCAACATTTCGTGGGCAAATGCTTTTCAGCGTTGCCTGGTAAATGCAGGATTTTGGGCAGGTCCCCCAAACAATGAGATTGTTCAGAGAGTCTTTTTGTTTTCTAGCCTTTTCAAAGTAGAATCTGCTGGGTTCCAGGCAACCCCCACCCATTTTTACCTGAGTATCAAGAATAGACCTCCAACTTGGTGGAATTTAATTTGCCTGGAGGCTTGAATCCTACCTTTCCTCCGAGGGGAACTGTCCCTCCTGGCCAAAGGTGCCCCCTCCTCTGACAGTGCCAGCCAGTGGGTAGCCAGCAAGTCCTCAGAAAGGCAACAACAACCATTTATTTCTTGAGCTGCTGCCCATCTGACCGGGTTACCCCAGCCACTCTGGGCAGCTTCCAATAAAAGGAAATGGTTGTGAAGGATAACACAGGAATGATGTCATTTGCCAGAGTTCCAGTGGAATCTGTGCAGCAACCGGGGTTTTATTTTCAGCCGGAACTCAATTCTAGCACCTCTCAGGTGGGTGCCATTGCCGTTATAAGAGAACAAGGCACCTCTTTTTCTTTTTATAGGAAAATAGCACTGGTAGCTACCATCAGTACATAGATGCTGACAAGAGCTCACAAGGAATTTTTTTGTAAATAAATGCTATTGGTTTTACAATTTCAACTTCAACAATTAGTATTTTCCATCAAGTAGAATTAAAGAGACAAAATATCCAACATAAAAAATAAAAAGTGAAATAAAAGTAAAGAGAAGCAAAGAAAAAGAAAGAAGAGAAGGAAAAGAAAGGAAAAGAAAGAAAATATCTTTTCAGAGGTTCTCTTTAACCTCCAGACTTCCCTCCATTTCCTTTCCTGGTTCATTTAATATATACCTTTTCTGCATAATTTACTTAAACCTCCTTTTTCTTAACCTTATTGTTTTATCCCAATTGCATGCCATCAAATTTTACTGTTTTCAAATTTCCTTCCATAAATTTTTTAGAGACCCATATCACGTCTGTTCTTCCACTACTTTCATACACCGTATTTTTCGCTCTATAGGACGCACTTTTTCCCCTCTAAAAAGTAAGGGAAAATGTGTGTGTGTCTTATGGAGCAAATGCAGGCTGCACGGCTAAGCCCAAAGCCAGAACAGGGAGATGGAGCGCTGTGCAGCGCTCCGTCTCGCTGTTCTAGCTTGGGGTTAGCTGCGCAAAACCTCCGCAGGGCAGTGGGGTGAAGGCACCCCGCTGCCCTGCGGAGGCTTCAAAGGCTGTCCCCAAAGCCAGAACAGCGAGAGACTATCCCAGAAGCCAGATCCCTCTTGCTGTTCTGGCTTCTGGGGTTCATTTTTTTTTTCTTGTTTCCTCCCCCCCAAACTAGGTACGTCTTATCATCCGGTGCATCCTATAGAGCGAAAAATACGGCATGTGAGAAAAATGTATATTCCCTATCCAAAATATGTTTTGATCTCCAAGCATCAATTAAATTAAATTTTCCACCAAATTGAAAAATGTTATTGGGAGTCTCCCTTTCTTTGTATCTGTTTTCCTAATTGTTCTGTCCATTTCTAAGGATACTACCCCATTCAAATCCCCCATTAATATCATTTTTTGGTCTGCATATTCTAAGAGGTCTGTCTCTTTTTATAAAATTCTGCTTTCTTTTCATTAGGGGCATAAATCCCAGTTTTTAACACTTTTTCACTTTCCGAGATGATCTGTACTGCTCTCACTCTTCCTTGTTTGTCTTTAAATAATTGTTTGGGCTCAAGTTTTGAATTAATATACAGCAAAACTCCTCTTTTCTTCTTTTTATCCACAGTTATAAATTCCATTCCAATCTTTTTATTAATCAGGACTCTTGTGGTTTTTTGCCACGTGTGTCTCCTGCAAACAAATTATATCTGCTTTTTGTTTTAAAATTACATGTTCAATAAATTGCCAGTCCATGGGACAGATGTGGCCCTTGGGATTTCCCCATCTGGCCCCATGTCTCATTTCTCCCCCTTCCTTTGCATGGATATTAGTCTTGAAAATAGCCCCCCCCCCCCCCGGGAGTCAAGGGAAGGCTGTTTTTCTAATCTAATTGTGGAGCACTTTCAAGGTTGTCACAGCTGGGTAGGGAAGCATTAACTTTTTCCTCCCCAACTGCAAAATCTGTGAAGATCATCCCTGCACCTCCCCACTTCAGATAGGCTTCGTAAAAGGTAAACTGGGAAGTAAGTCAAAGTCTCTGAAGTTATGTTTATCAAACTTAAAAGTCAGGCCAACAAAGGTCACAGTTGTCACTGAAGTCCAGCATCAGTGAAAAGAGTTGAATAAATTCAACAATTTGTCTTTTTATTTTCATTTTTGGAATGTAAGCATTATGCTCTTCCTCTCCCCACCCCCCAGTTTGTATGATAGAGCTATCAAGAGTGAGATTACATTATCATGGTTTTTAATCTGTTTTGTTTTATCGCTAAGCATTTTAATTTTAACCATTGCAGAAATCTCTTATACCACAAGACTTGAAATCTTGAAAGTCAGCAGCCCTGGGAATAGCTCTTGGTTGTGTTTTCCAAATCACTAATAACATTTTAAGCAGAGTGTAAATACCGTTTTGGATCAGAGGCCAGATAGAACAAGGGTAGCCTTGTGGGTTTTGTGGACTCCAATTCCATCAGCCCCAACCACAATGGCCAGTGATGGGAGTTGTAGTCCTTATGTCTGGAGGTAACACCACTGTGGCTACTGCTGAGAGAGCATTTGTAATTAACCTGCCCTTAATTTGTTGATACTTAAGAATAATACTTTCTGGGGGTGAGAAATCTGGGATTTCTGTGAATAGACATTTTAAATAAACAGTGTGACCTGCCAAGTTAAAAATGAGTGGCCCAAGTCTGAATTGGGCCCAGTTTTATTTGTGCTGTTAAATTCCTTTCCTGCTGCCTATTAATCTTGCTGAGCAACAGATGGCAAATAAATGAGAAGGTTGGCTGTTTCCCTACTAGACAACAAATTTAAGTTACTAGATAAATTTAGATGCACTTAGCTACTAATGTGTTTTCTTTCAGTCTGCCCACGGCAAGCCTCTAGATAGGAACATCAGAAACATAGGAACTGCCTTGTACTGCCCTGATAGACACACTGGGCAGAACCATGGCTTAGTGGGAATGTGTGCGCCCCAGGAGAGAAGACTGCGCCCTCTTGGCTCCTCTTCGTTCATTCTGGCCGTTTGCAAGGGAGATCTGGATTAAAACATAGGGGGGAGCTTCGAGCAACTCATTGACCTCTTTCGGTTTAACCCCACAGGGTTGTTGTGAAGATAAAATGAGAGAGTGCCTTGTAAGCCATCCCAAATTCCTTGGTGCAGTGTTTCCATTATAGAATCATGAGCATCTCTTCTTGCATGTAAATTCCCCCTCATTGCTGGGTCTAATCATGATTAAGTGTTCCATCTGCAGTGGTGTTAATTCTGTAACCCAGGATCTGAAACAAGGAGTAAACCACGGTTTCAAATCCTGTCTTAAACGGAAACCACAGTTGGCTCTTAACTGTGGCTCCAGTTACTTGCTGTTACAGCCAGCGAAGGAGATTCACGATCCAGAAAGTAGCATGTTGACTCTCAATTGTGTAACCATACAATCAAATGCAAATTTACATCAAATTTTCTATTACCATTATAGGGCTGGGTGATATATCAATATATTATCCAAAATTGGTTTGAAGTCCATATTGTGATAATCATTTTCATAATTTTTTACCTGGCAATATCTCACGAATCTTGATGTGTGTGTGTGCGCGCACGCAAAAATCATATTGTGGGGAAAAACATGAAGCCAGCCAATGCCTCTGCATAGCTCCATCCTTATTTTTGGTATTGTGATATATCAGCATATCAAATGTTTAGCTGGTGATATATCACAATGTTGAAAACCATTTATAGTCCAGCCCTAACCATGTATTTTTTTCTAGCATTTGTAAGCCAGCTTGAGAACGGTGGGAAGTTAATTTCAAATCATTGTTATAGTAAGTTTTTTAAAAAACACATGATCAGTCTGTGACAATGGTACCATATGCCTACACGTGTCTGGATGCTGACTTTGTTCCTCTGGCCTTCCCCATTCCCAATGTAGCTTCTTCCCCCTAGTTCTGATCTCAGTAGCACTCTCTGCTCCCCTCCCTTCTCCTCCCTCCCTTCAGTCTGACGGCAGTCTCTGTTTTCCATGCATGCAGGCAAATAATATATCTTGAAATAGCTATGACAAGGCAAGATTAAAAGTTGTCCCATGGGGTCGAGAGAACTCAGCAGATGGGCTGTGCTCTTTATTCTGAGGCTCTATATTGTACTACCAAAGAATGGGTGGAAAGGTCTGGCAAGACTGATAGCTTTGAGCAAAAGCCAGGCCATAGAATATTGCTTATCTGAATCTTAGTCTCTTATTTTCAGCCTGTAATTTTGCATCCCTAGAAGGTGTCAGGCACCAGCAAGAATCTTATAGTGATAGCTGTTGTTGCAAAATCATCCATTAGCTGCACTGAGCTTCTAAATTCACAAATTCAAAAGCTCTTCTTCTTTTTAAGTGAAAAGCACTAAGCTCTTAAGTGGTCTGAACAGATGAGAGGATGGCCTAGTTCTCGTTGAGGTGGCAAATCTATGTCGGGACTTTAGCAAGCAGGCTGCAGATAAGGGCTGGCAAAAGCTGAATGTCCATCCATGCAAAAACAGTTCCTAGCACTTTAGAAAATAAAATATCAGAAAGAAGCTTTCCGGTTTCTCCCGGATGCTGCTGTTTTTCTGTGTTGGGGTACAGTGATACCTCGGGTTGCATATGCTTCAGGTTACATACGCTTCAGGTTACAGACTCCGCTAACCCAGAAATATTACCTCGGGATAAGAACTTTGCTTCAGGATGAGAACAGAAATCGTGCTCCGGCGACACGGCAGCAGCGGGAGGCCCCATTAGCTAAAGTGGTGCTTCAGGTTAAGAACAGTTTCAGGTTAAGAACGGACCTCCAGAACAAATTAAGTACTTAACCTGAGGTACCACTGTATTCGTTTTCATGAAGAAGCATCCCATCATTCAAGCAGCCACATTGCCAGCTGCAGAGTTAAAACTGAGAATCAGATCTGTTGCCTCCGTCTGAGGAGGGTCCCAGCTTCATTCTAGAGGAGGTGTGGGGAGCCTTTGGCCCTCTGGGTGTTGCTGAACCACAACTCTCATCCCCCCTGGCCAATGGCTGGGCTTGCTTGGGATAATGGGAGTTGTAGTTCAGAAACCTGTGGAGAGCCAAAGGTTCCCCACCCCTGTTATGGGGTTTGGCCTTTTTGCCACTGCTTCCGTGGAAGGCCATTGAGATGCTCCTAAGGCTGTAAAAGACAGTGAGCGAATAATAAACTGCACCGGAAATACACTGAGGTTCCTGTTTCCTAGAGAAAATCCTGACGGTTTGATTACCTCATTTGGAGTGTTTTCACTGTGGTATTTGGCTTTTCAGGGTAACCCAAAATGAGTATATGACTGTATCCTAGTGAATCCTATCTTCTCTGTGTTCTAAGAAATGGCCTGTAACACTTACAGCCACGTTTTCTCACTAGCCTAGCCACCTTGTTGCTTTTTCTCATCAGCTCCTTGGCTCATCCTCCAAATTCGCTCCATAGACTCTATAGGCTGATTTTATGCCTAAAGTTGCTTTTCCATTGCGACATCCCAAACTTTTCATAGCTCTGACTCCCTCCCCCACCCACCTCTCTCTCTCTCTCTCTCTCTCTCTCTCTCTCTCTCTCTCTCTCTCTCTCTGCTTCCATTATCCACCCACCCGCCTTGTGAGTTCTAGAATATATTCCCTGCGTGTCCATATGTGATCATGTAAGAAAATGAGATTGGCATCTGTTGCAAGACCGGGGGATATAACACTTTTAGGCCCTGTGGAGGAGAGAGAACAAGCTTAACGTAACACGTAGAACAGGGTGTTCAAACAATATTTTCGAACGGGGTGTTGATCTGTGAGCTGGTTTCTCATAGCTCAGCGTCGTAACATTTGGCCTCTCCTCCTGTATTTTTTGCACCGCTGTGTTTATTATATGTGGCCTCTTTTATCATTCAGTTGCAATCTGATGGCAAATAACTGTTGCTTATTTTTAACCCTAACAGGTCGGTCTGTCTCTCTTCTCTCTTTCAGGAAAAAAGTGCCACTTCACATGTAAGGCTTAAGCCTAACAAAGAGCTTCCAGGATTAGTACACCAACCTAGAGCAAAGTAAGTCTTACGTTGGGTTTTTTCCCCACTGATGAATTAAAGTGAAATTTCTATGAAACGTTTTACCCAAGGGAGATATTTCTGTCCCCACTTTCCTTTTCCCTCCCCAGAAGAGCTCATGGCTTATCTGATTCCATCTGTCTATTTGACGTGCTGAAACATTGTCTTCCTATTTTATTTCATTCTGGATTGGCTGCTTAATATTTTAAATAGTTGGCTTGTTACTTTATATTATTATTATTATTATTATTATTATTATTATTATTATTATTATATCTGGGAAAGCTAACATGGTGCCCTCCAGATAGATGTCCTTTGGACTTCAATTTCCATCCGCCTTGCTTACTGGGGTGGATGGGAGTTGGAGCCCATCAACTTCTGGAGGGAACCACATTGACTACTCCAGCTTTGTACTGTGATCAAGGTGTTGCCATTTTAACTATTTTTAAAAAATTAAAAAGCAGGACACTGTATTTTGAGAGAGGGGAGAAAACAGCAAATCCAAGCTGGTAGCCTTTGTTTAAGCAGACTTGAAGACCTTGGATTGTGCGAACTAGCTACTGCACTGGAGTGCTGAGCAGATGGGAAACAAAGCAGAGAATCAGCTCTCAGTTCTGGTTTGTCAATGGCTCAGGCTGTAGTTTGGATTTTGAACTGTGGTTAGTTCAAGCCACACAATATCTAAATCTGAGCTATAGCATTGGGTCCTGAAATCTGGATTAAAATATAGTTTCAGGCCCCAGAATCAGAATATCTTGTACAGAGGTTGAAAATCTGTGTTGGTACATCCATAGAACTAGAGGAAAGTTGGAGGCTGCCACAGCCAGCCTCTGTACCTAGCAGTAGGCGGCATGGTATCTGCACAAAGACAAGGGAATGCCCATGAGAATTTGGGTGGTCTTGCTTTTCCGCTTTCAGATATAAACACTGCCAATTAAAAACAGCTTTGTTGCTGAACTCCTGTGACTTGTACCTGAAGCTCTTTGCAGTGGTTTCATACTTGAACACAGAGTTCTCTTCGGGTGTCGTGAGAAATCAAGTTGGGTTGCTGGAATAAGCAAACGGATCTTCTGGCTTTTGGTGAGCAGAACTAGGATGGGAAGCGTGACACACCTTGAGCATCTCATCCCAGCTGTGCTTCTTTGTCTATGTACTTTCTCACTTATGCTACCTACCTTTTGCTTTCTGCCAACTTGCATGGAGGAGAAGGTTTTTTCTTCTGAGCAGAGTAATGGCAGTGGGGAGAATGCCAAAAGAAATGGAGCCAAAGCAGAGCCAGCGAGAAACAAGAGGGAGATATTTGTATGCTTGAAGGAAACCTGAGGTTAGCAGAAGTAAATGAATACTTAAAAAAAAAAGACACCCTAATGAAACACCCCTTCCACCAACCCCAATACCAAAAAGATCCCCAGCCAGATGAGGACTGAGCATGTGCTATAGCTATAGCATTTTGAGTGTCAGATAGAAAATAAAAACGGAAACCAGGGGAGGGCGGATGGAACAGAGGCAGAAGGGCAGGCTGGCAGGTCCAGGTGAGCCTTCCTCAACCTGCTGCCTGCCAGATAGTTTGAATTATGCTGCCTGGGGCTGATGGGTATGGGCGCCCAAAGCATTTGTGGGGTGCTAGGTTGGGGAATGCTAGCGCAGATACATGGCAACATTTCTGTTTTCACAGTCCACCTGTTCAGATTGTTGTAAAAATGAAATTCCTTACCTAATGGGCTGCAGTAGCAGTGCTTTAGGGATATTTAGTATTACAAGCGAATCATTTAACTTTTTCAAACATACATCCCTTGTTAGTAATTACAAGTGCCATCCCGTAATCATTCTAAAAATAAAACCTTTGTTTTGTGAACAAACAAAACTTAACTGTGTTGGCACCTAGAGAGTTACAGAAGCAAAGCTTGAATTTCAAATGATCTACTATTGTTATTTTGGATGGCACTGTAGAGTAAACAGGCTGTGTCTGTCATGCTCTGCATGTCAAGCAGGTCATCAGCTGCCCTGACATTTCCTTGTCACCTTTTATAAATGACATAGCAGAACTATGTCTCTGCACATGACTTGATCCTGAGAGGGAGAAGTTGGGGTATATGTGGCTTCATGGCTGGGGTTTGCTCACCCTGGCATGCTGCTCTTTGCTAAAAAGGGCTTGCCTTTTAAAGGGGTAAGCTGCGTGAGGACTAGTTGAAAGTACTGCTGAATTTTTCTGCATCGGTCCGTCTTGGACAGAGGCTAACTGCAGCAAATGATGAAAGTGTGGCTGTTACCACGGAGAGAGCTTCCTGGTTCAAGGCATGAATAATCTCACTCATTCATACTAACCATTCTCCCTCCTTGAGTAGGTAAGTGGTTGGATTTTGGAAGAGAGAGCCTAAGAATATACAACTTCAGTAACTCACAGTCAACCGATGTTACTGTTTTGTCCCCCACCCTTTCCCTTGCTGCCCCTTTTATCTCATTGAAGCAGCGGTCTGCCTTTGGTTTGTTACAACGTAAGCAGAGTATACACTGTCAAATGAGCTTGTTAACCTGATTCACTTCCAAGAGTGAATCCAAGATTTGCAGAAGCGCCAAAAAAAGTAGTCAGGGGATAAAGCCCCCTCCTTAATAAAATAAACTTATAAAGTTGCGGCATAGTCCTGGTAACACAAATGTGTGCTTGTTTAATAAGTGAAAAATTTAGAGGGGTGGTGATGTTATGTCTAAATGATGGTTTGGGGGGGGGGAGTGTGATCCCGTAAATTGACCCTGTGCCATTTAACGTTTTCCTACACCCTCAACCTAAATCTTTCTGTGAATTTCATATCTGGGCCACCTCTTCTACTGAACATGCTCAAAATGCTCCCAGCTCACCCCCTGAGCAGCCCCCACCCCGTGTCCTCTGGCTGTGTGAGAGCATCTGACCTTACTCTGTGTGTTCAGCTTTTATTCTCCCTTGGGGCAGGGTCTGTCGGCTTCTGTCCTGTACCACACAAATGCACTGACAGCACTTTGCTGGCGACTAATAATAGTATTTTTCCAATCCTGCACACTGCTGTGAAACATGGTCCCGCTGACCTGGGCCTCATGGTTCTGCGAGGTTAATGGAAGTAAATTATCTGACCTTCTGCCTGGAGAGAAGTGATTTTGGGGGGTGGGGAGGGAGAGAGAACCTGGCCTGGGAAATGTCAATGTGTACTAGAGATTTTCAGTGAGTTTAGTGTTAAAGAGTGACTGTGCTACATCTGAACTTTACAGAAAGACCTTTCAGGGGAAAGCTATAAATCATGACTGATTGGTTCTATGGGCAGCCCTGCAAAACCCTCCCTTTCAACGTTGGTGCTTGTAATGCTCACATTATTTGGGGAGAGGGCTCAATGGAAGCAACAAGCTCTCGCCCCCCAGCTCAACCAAAGTTTATCCACACCATGCCTTCAGTAGCCTTTGCAAAAATAAATAAGGAGGCCAGGCACCGTCTGTCTCCCCTGTAATTCAAGCCCTCAGTAGTGATCTGTCTTCTGAATTTGCTCCCTCTCATCCAAGGCAGTGATATACGCAGGGCTCTTTTACGTTGTACTCAGATCTGCCAGGCTGCAGCTCTCGATGTGTGCTTTAATGACCCTTGTGCAACAGGGACAGTTGGCTAGAAGCCACGGGTAGCCTTATTGACATTACTGACCTTACTTCCACTGTCCGTCATTATGCCCCTGTATGCCAGTTTTGGGGACTCAAAATCTGGGTCCTGCATGCAAGCTTCCCATAGGCGCCCCTGTGAGACTCAGATGCTAAGCTAGATAGGCATTTGGTTGGATCCAGGATGCTGTTTTCCTGGTACCCATCTTTAGTGAATCACGTTTTCCCTGTTCTTGGGAGGGGTGGTGCCTTTTAAGAATTTTGTTTGTGCAAGTTTCTGGGGGGTGCCATTCTCAGCTTCCCTCCAGCAGTTCTCAGAGTAAAAACCTCTGAAATTTTGTTTGTGTCCAGTGCATTTTGGGTGCTGCATGCATGCCAGTAAATAAAGGCAAGTGAAGGCAAAAGTGCCCTGTGTAGTGTGCAGCCTGCCATTTCGCATGCTGCAGCTGGCACAGTTGATTTTGAAGAATTACAGGATTGCTGTTTTTCTAATGTACTTTTAACTGAAAGGACAGACACCATGTTTGCTTTCAAATCCGCGCAGGACAGTTAACCTTAAGGTAAATAAATACAACATACTGCCTGCCTTCAGCATTCAGTGTATGAATGGATGGGGACGTCACAGGCAGCTGCTTTAAAGAACACAGAAGTCCTTATTTCCATCTAGAATATGTTGGTGAGTGTGAGTGACAGGGGTGGCACAGTTCAGTATACAACAGGAGAGAGTGCCATTTTACAGTCTATATTTGCATCCTGCCTGTGCCTCAGGGTGGATTTGCCTTTAATCTTCTCAGCTGGAGCAAATTGGCAGTGGGCATCTGATGCTCTCATAGGCAAGTCCAAAGGCAGAAGTGGAAGCAGGAGAGTGGGATGAGGGAGGCCCAGAGGCAGAGATGAGCCAGGCTGGTGAAGAAGCAAGGGTGTCTCCCCTTCCTGCTGCGACAGGAGAGACATGAAGCGGGAGGAGTAAAGGTAGGCACGCTGTCATAGTCTCAGATTGCTTGGGAGAGGAGAAGAGGAGACTTAGGCAGCTGTGGGAAGGAGGGGCAAGACCAGGGCCAGATTTAGGTTTGATGAGGCACTAAGCTTCTGAAGGTAATGGGGCCCTTTGTATGTGATAATTTAGGGAGCAGGCTAGCAGGCAGGGCCCATTACTTACATCATAGGAGCCTACACAACACAAAACACTGCTGCTGTATGTAGGTTTTATTTTATTTGTTTTTTATCTTATATTTTGGAAATGTACATCCAGGTTTTTTCTTCTTTTAATTTTTTTGGGGACCCCCAAGAGAGTGAGGCCCTAAACTATAGCTTGTTTAGATTATCCATAAATCTGGCACTGGGCAAGACTTACCAAAGAAAAGTTGTGGTGCTCACTAGGCCAGAGTGAGCAAATCCAGTTTCTTCTAATAAAGAGTAAAATTCACTTATTCCATGTGATTTTATTGCTGGCTGACTTCTGACAGAAGCCCACACACAGTGTGCCCTGGGACAGGAACGGACGAGGTGGTAACAGGTAAAAAATTGACACAACAACATTCTGGAATTGAAAATGGCCACAACTTTATTGATTACAGATGAGAGTAGGCTTTGGCTTATACCCCTGGGTGTGTATCCTGAATCAGCCTCCTGCCTGAAGGCTGACGTTTAGATAGGATCATGCCTGGGTTACAGGCCACCCCAAGATGCAGGTCAACTAAAACGGCCCCCAAGGCCACCATTGGAAGTTCTATGGTCCTTCCGCTCCCCTCTTGACTTCTGGACAGAATCTTACACCCAGACCCCTTTATGAGGGTACCCTGAGATACTACACCTGCTAGAAGAAGAGGGTAATGCACCAATTCATCCTCTACCAGGAAATAGACCAAGGATTCAACCTAATGCCTTATTTCTCACATTGGTCAGCCAGATACCAATGGGAAACCTAAAAGCAGGATCCCAGCGGAACAGAAATGGCAGTGGATTGGGGCCCGTGCTTTCCTCTCTAGTTTGAATGTGGCAGCCTTAAGAGTGACACAGTACTGTACACAGTGTCTGTGTACAGCAGATTGGGTCCATTTATTGATCTCACTGGGCCTCTCAAATATTTTATTTTGAAAATTGATATCCTCAGTGGTGTTTAACTACGGTAAGTAGAGTAATACCCACTGAAATTAATAGACTTAACATAGTTGTGTTCATTAATTTCAGTGGGTCTACTTCAAGGAAATCTTACCGTATGTTCCAGCATACAAGACGACTTTTTATCGCTGGAAAATCACCCCAAAAGTCGGGGTCGTCTTACACGTTGGGTATACGCGTTGGGAAGGAGGAGAGGAAGCCTGTGAGCAGAGTTGCCCCTTCTGCCATCTCTCCTCCTCCCTCCCCACAGAAGGGGACGTGGAAAGTCCTTCCGAGCACGGCGCCCAAACGCCCGCTCTGCCCCTGGCGGCGCTCAAACTCTATAACTCCAAAACTCTAAAATTGAACAGCAAAAGTTGGGGGTCACCTTATACCCCCAGTCGCCTAATACGCTGGAATCTACGGTACTTGAATCCTACTCCCTGCTTTCCCCCTCCGCCAAAGGAGTTGCTCAAGGTGACTCACAGACAGAAATGCAAACAGCAGTCATTCAACAATTAGAGCACAAGTTGTCAGACCAAAGGCAGCAGCAAAAACAAAGCACAAAGAACAGCACTTGTGTTCAATTCCTTAAGCAGCAGGAGAATCAAATTTTTTATTTAAAAAGGAGTGCTCTCAATTGCTGACTGAATACAAACAAAAAGGGGAATGAATCTGTTCTTTTTGTGTGTTTCAGCATGCACATCTCTGAAAGCCAACAAGAATTCTTCAGAATGCTAGATGAGAAAATTGAAAAGGTAAGCATAAATTAGAATATGTTTCTGCATGGCAATTATGGAATTTGACCTAGACACAAGAATCTATTAGGGGGCTTAATCTAGGGCGGTTTCTCATGTTGATGATGTTTCCATTCTAAATAATTGCAGTTACATCCATTCAGGTTGTCATGATGTCAGTCTTCAAAGATTTATTGCGAAAGTGACAACAAGCTTGTGAATACTAAACCAACCTTTTGTTGGGTGGCCATTATTTTGAATGGGATGTGAAAGCTCATGCATGTTACCACCTTGTACGTGGGAACAGACAAGGGCTAAGGTGAGTATTTAGCAGTGAAGCAGCTCAAGGGGGAAGGATTTACTTTGGAGGAAGGGAGCATTCTGTTCTAGTCAGAGCAGCCTTTGATGTCCCTGCATTGGATGCCTCTTGGTATCAGATGCGGTGGCAGATGCCAAGTCAGGACACTGGCCAGTTTATCACCAGTGAGATCAGTTATCCAAGTTCATGGGTAGGCAAACTAAGGCCCAGGGGCCGGATCCGGCCCAATCCCCTTCTAGATCTGGCCCATGGACAGTTCGGGAATTAACATGCTTTTACATGAGTAGAATGTGTCCTTTTATTTAAAATGCATCCTTGGGTTATTTGTGGGGCATAGGAATTCATTCATCCCCCTTCCAAAATATAGTCTGGCCCCCACAAGGTCTGAGGGACAGTGGACCAGCCCCCTGCTGAAAACGTTTGCTGACCCCTGTCCTAGTTGCTCAGGGCAGCAATCAGCTCTGACCCTAGATATGAGTTAAGGGGATATCGTCTGACTTGACCTGGCATATTTGTGTAAGGAGGCTTCTCAGTCACTCTTGATTCTCCTTGTCCATAGTTTTAAAAAATCACATTGTGATTTAAAAAAAATGTTCTGAGCACATCCCATGTTCATCCTAGGTGAGAAGTATTGTTATTATCCCAAATAACAAAATCACTTCTACCCTTTAGTGGAGCACAGTAATAATGTCAAATAAGTCATTCTGTGATATCAGAAAATGCAAGAGAGTGGTTGTCAGAGGGGCTAAATTAAGCATTATGAAAGAAAGAGTATTGTGTACGTACCCTTTCATCCAAGTGTTTCATCTCAGTGACTGTACCGATCTAGAGAAGGAGCCCAGCCTGCTAACCAGGGGCTCCTTCCAGGTCTGCCCACTCCCTTCTCCTCCCTTGGCATGGGATCAGAAGCTTCATCTTCCATTTTAGGTTAACTACAGTTTAGTGTGTCATCTCAACCCTGAATTATGGTTGATCTTAATGATAGTTAGTGAAAACAAGCTACCGTGTTTTTTGCCCCATAGGATGCACCTCGGGTTTTTTTTGGGGGGGGGATAAAGAAAAAAAATATTTCCCCCCCAGGTGCGGGGCTGGGGTGGGGGAAGCCCGAGCTTCCCCCGACCCCAGCCCCCAGAACAGGCTGCTATCCGCTAGCCGTGGGAGAGCCGCGTGACTTTGCGCGGCTCTCCCACGGCTAGCGGAGCGCTGCACAAAGCTTGGGGCGTGCTGAGCTCAGCGCACCCCAAGCTTCTGGGTGCTGGCAAGGTCTCCGCTAGCCGTGGGAGAGCTGCTTCTCCCACAGCTAGTGGATAGCTTCCTGAAGCCTGGAGAGCGAGAGGGCTTGGTGCGCACCAACCCCCCTCCAGGCTTCAGCGAAAGCTTGCATTCGCCCCATAGGACGCATACACATTTCCCCTTCATTTGGGGGGGGGGAGTGTGTCCTATAGGGCGAAAAATACAGTAACATCATAAACCATGATTTGAAGTTGGCTTGTTCCCATTAACCTTAGTTAAGATTGACCACAGTTTGTCTGGGTTCAGATGACAAGAGAGCTGTAGCTCATGTAAAAGAGAAGCAGGCGCTTCCACACACCTCCTCATGGCACACGGCAGGAAGAGCAGGACGGGCGCAAACCGGGGGGAAGATTAGGCGCATTCCATTAATGCTTAACTACGCTTTGGTTAGAATTACATTTAAACCAACCCAATGTCTGCCTACCTTGGTTTGGAAAGCCTTTTAATGCAGTGCATTAAAACTGGCTGTTTTTCTGCTTTGGTTCTTGAATAAGAACCAGCATTTGAGAAAAAACTCCTAATGGATACTTTTTTTACCAATAATTCATGAAGGACTCTACTTTTATGTTCACCTTTGATATCTAGTCACAGATTTCAGTGGGCGTTTCAGATCATTCAGACAGTTGATATTTCAGGTGCCTGTACTGAAAATAATCACAGTAGCTAAATAAAATATCTGAGCACACTTGTTTTTATTTCATTCCTATCTCTGCAGTGGTGCAAAGTTGATTACAGTACATTTAAGTATTTTGTCATGGTAATAAAGCTCCAGGCAATGATTGGCTATTTTACTGTCACAGAAATGTGGAGTAAGCAGTAGTGTCTCCAGCTGCCATTGGCTGAGCTGCTCAGATACAAGGAGGGCATACCTAATTCCTACCACTGGCCTTGCTGGTAGTGGCTGAATCAGGTCAGTCCACTGCAGAAAACAGACCAAAGCACACCATAACCACATTGGGGGGGGGGGAGAGGAAGCGTGCCCTTAACTTTCAGCCTTGCCAACTAAAATTTGCCCTTGCAAATTGAAGTTGCCCTCTACCAAACAAATAAGAAAAAAGTGTGCTTTGATACTTTTATGTGATATGGTTATGTGGCAGAGGAGATTTTTGCCCATAACTCTCCACAGTGTAAGTGTAAAGGTAAAGGGACCCCTGACCATTAAGTCCAGTCGTGACCGACTCTGGGGTTGCGGCGCTCATCTTGCTTTATTGGCCAAGGGAGCCGGCGTACAGCTTCCGGGTCATGTGGCAAACGAGAGCAGCACACAGAAACGCCTTTTACCTTCCCGCCTGAGCGGTACCTATTTATCTACCGTATTTTTCGCCCCATAGGGCGCACCGACCCATAGGGCGCACATAGTTTTTTGGGGGGGGAAATAAAGGGAAAAAAATTATTTCCCACCCAGGCGTGGGGCTGGGGAGCTTCCCCCGACCCCAGCCCCCAGAACAGGCTGCTCAGCGAGCCCCGGGCTCCGGGCAGCAGGCTGCTATCCGCAAGCCTAGGGAGTCCTGCGGGAACTCCTGCGGGGTCCCCTGGCTTGCGGATATCATCCTGAAGCCTGGAGAGCGAGAGGGGTCGGTGCGCACCAACCCCTCTCGCTCTCCAGGCTTCAGCGAAAGCCTGCATTCGCCCCATAGGACGCACACACATTTCCCCTTCATTTTTGGAGAGGAAAAAGTGCGTCCTATAGGGCGAAAAATAAATACGGTACTTGCACTTTGATGTTCTTTCGAACTGCTAGGTTGGCAGGAGGGACCGAGCAATGGGAGCTCACCCCGTCGCGGGGATTCAAACCGCCGACTTTCTGATCGGCAAGTCCTCTGTGGTTTAACCCACAGCGCCACCCGCGTCCCACAGTGTACCTGTATGGAATAATAATATTTCCGTGACAAAATATGTGACATGTTCGTTGACAAAGTAGATATACATGCTCTCTGTTTCCTTATTAGAAAAGGAATCTTTTGTTCTCTCTTGGCTGCATATAACCTTTTTGGTGGTTGTACACACATTTCCTCCCCAAAGTCAGATATTGTTTAGCAAGGTTAACATTTCCATTTTATCTGCCATAAGCTTGGGATACCCATTCCTATATTTAAAGCCAGTGATTGGCAGATGATAATTTGCAGGTAGGACTGGAAACACCACAAAGCACCGCAGCCAACTCAGCCAGCCATTCCAAAAGGATACCGTGGAAGATAGTATCAAAGATCACTCAGATATCAAGAAGAGTTAAGAGGGTCATTCTGTCTCTCTCTGACTCCTGGCAAAGGTCTTGGTTGAAATTATCATCTCCCAATTTAGCTTCTCAAACCATCAGCCTTTCCTGTGCCACCATTGGCCATTGCCAGATGCCCCTTGCACTCTCTTTTCCCTCTCCTCCTCCTCCTCCTCTTTGTGGGACACTGGAAGTTGGACCCAATATCCTGCTACAGTGATTGGAGTCCTGGGCTTCACATGCCAGTGCAATCCTGCTGTTAATATATAGTCCAGAACAAGCAACAGGGCTGCATAAATGAGAAGCCAAGCTAATGGAGGAGGTAGATATTTAGGGAAAGTTTGATAAGCTTAAAGATTTATTTTAAATAGGACTCACCAAAGCGTAGCCAAAATCACAAGGGAAGCTTTGCAGCAGAGAATTTGTGATAGAATCAATTAGGCCTGAAGAATGAGTCCCAGGCGTAAATTAGAGGGGATTGGGTCAGTAGGACAAGTAATTAGCTTGACCTTAGAAATCAAGACATGAATATTATCTTCAGAAGCCATGAGTATGAGTTGCAACAAAACAGTGAAAATCAAATACTGATGATTCTTAGGAGATTCACTACAGGCGACAGTTCTCTCAAACAAGTTAATTAGCCTCAGAAGCAATGTTGCTGAATTGAGGCAGCGCCTGAAACTTGCTCTTTGATATTGGACAACCGAGGCAGCCCTGACCACGAGGTCAGATTTTTGCTGTCACTCAAGGTGGCAAGATTGGAGAGAGGCTTAACAAAATAGAGTACAGCCCACAGGGAAGTTTTCCATGCAAGCCCTGTTGAAATTCATTGGAGCCTAGCGCTTGTTTGTTTCAATGAGGCTAGCATAGGAAATCCCCAGGATGGGCTGTGTCCCACATTAAACTATGGGTGTGCCGTGTGGATTTTCTGCCTCTGGCACCAAAATGTCTTGGGCCACTTCTATAAAAGAACCTTTCAGAAAAGTTTTAAGTTGAACAGTGGAAATGGAGCAATACCAACTTACAGACAAATTCTAAATTCCTGACTGACAGCTAATTTTCAAGTGAATTGAAGGGGTAATGCATGGATTAAGGCTGCGTTACTGTTTTGACCCAGTGGACCAAATCCTTATTGGTTCCTACCCCTACTTGCCAAATTTGAAACGTAGATGGGACAGACCACCTGTCAATCACCTCCAGCCATCAGATGATTGGCAAGTAGCTTGTCCCACCCACTTGTCATGGTCCTTTTCACAGTGCTTAGGAACTGCCAAGCATAGGGCTGACAGAGCTGCTTTCTGAATGGATTGCTTGCGTAATTGAGTTCCCCACATAACTGGATAAAGTGATTTTTTGTAATGTATGGGGGGAGAGGGTGCCCTAACAACACTGACGACATGATGGGAAAGATTTGGGGCCCATTTGGCTCCACAGTTGCTAATCTCTAAGAGTGTGACTACTAGATGTGATAGCAGCATGATTCAATTTGGATTGTAGAGATTTTTTGTAAAGCACGGAGTGCTGGAGTTTGAAAGTTTTGCGTGGGTGATCTTGAGCATCGGGGGAAAGTGAGATCTTGACTTCCCCAGTGCTTTCCCCCAAAGTCATTGCTGTGGCCCTGTGTGTGTTCCCTGCCTGCACCACAGTCACATAGTTCTAATAGGTGGGTGGGAGGTCAGAGAACTTGCACAGGAGCCAATTGGGGGCAGCAGAGGGAGGAGATCTTGTGAATGGAAGAAGAGTACAGCTCTCCTCTCCTTCTTGCCCAAGTTGTGCTGTGCATCTCACGCCACCCTCTGGGCTGCTCTCTTGCCCAGTTTGGCGCTAAGTAAAATGGTAGGTTGTGGCAATATCTGGTATGCCGTGCACTTGTTAAACTTCAGCTCTCTATATTTTTTATAGTCACCAATACTTTATTTTGGCAGGATGAAAAATGTTTCCCCTTTCCCCAGAGTTTCACAACAAAATACAGGAATTGATTCAGACATTGAACCTGTTTCTGGTAGCTGTCATACTGACGACCAGCTGGACATGTCTGCACTCATGAGCTCTGTGAATCCAGCATTTGAATATTTTTATTTTCATGCCAATGCAAGGGAGCAGCCCTTTGATGAACAAAAGTCTGACCAGCACAGTCCCATCTCAGACTCCCCATTTCCTTGGAGCTGGTGGCTATAAGTCTGGAGGAAAGAAAAGAGCAGTTACCATTAGTGCTGCCCTGCTGTGGCTCAGCCCTGACAACAGCCAGGCTCTCCCAGCCTTCTGGGAGGAAGCAGAAGGCCCCAGCTTAAAGGCTGCTTCTTTTGCATGTAGAGGGCTTCCTTTCAGACTTGGCTGCAGTGAAATCCAGGAGAGACAATGAAAGTGCACTGAATTTAGCTCTTTCCAAAGGGTAGTGAGACATCGCTTTAAAATTGAAGATCAAAACAAGGACATCTATTACAGGAGGTGTGTGTGTACGTCTTGTAGGCTGGATTGCCATTCATAATGTACGTAACAAATTAATTTTTCCTACATACACACACATCTGACACCATAAGCCATTTCATGGCAGTGCCACAGTAAACCACTTTATTTGTGAAATCATGAATGGGGTGTGTTATTGGGATGTACAATGGAGCTTTTTTGTGCAGTATACAAGTGGTTCTATGATACATGGTTTTTACTGCCAGGGCAGGCTCTCTTACGCTACAAAAGTTATTGGTTAAAATGGGAGTACTGTGGACGCATCCATTCATTTATTTGCAAAAAGTAAATGCCATGTACATGTGTGCATGCAAACGCGCAGGCCTTTTTTGTTGCATCCTTTCTGAGAAGGCAGTTTTTGAAAAATGGGAGTTCCTGTAGCAGTGAGCTATTTCTTTATTGCTTTGGGGTGCTATTCATGAAAAAGGCCTCTGTGCCTTGCCAGCTTTCTTAGCGACAGCTAAAGGAGAGGCTGTTTGGCACAGTTTCTTTCACCACAGCAGCAGCAGCAGCGGCCCACCCAACCTCTTCCTTTGCTTGCTTTGTATGCCAGCTAGAGAAGCAGCGTCGCCTAGTTCAATGCAGGAGCAAGAGGAGAGGCTGTGCTGCCTTCGACACAGACCGCTCTCCCCAACCCCACACTGTGGAAGATACGTTTAGCTTAGAGGAATTCTGAGATCCTGCGATGCCAGCCTGTTGTTTAAAAAAAGAAAAGAAAGCAATTAATAAACGGATATTGGGGGGGGGGGGACCACAGTATCCCAATAAGAACATGAGACTGATTGTACTTTTTAAAACTGTTGGAACTGGGAGGAGCCTGCAGTTTTTCAATTCAAATTGATCCTGGGGTCTGTGCTTCTTCTGTTGAGGAGAAAATATGCCACAATTGTGCAACAAAGTGCATGCATAGTTTCTTTTTGTGAGAGGGGATTTTTCTGAACTTGCAAAATACAGTATTTAGAATTAGGAACAGTTAATAGGGTTGCCATACATCCGGAATTTCCTGGACATATCCAGAATATTGCAGTTGGAAGCGGTGTCTGGGTGAAAATTGCTAAAATGTCCGGGAAAATCCGGATGTATGGCAACCCATGTTGGCAGTGTCGTTTTTGGCAATTTACTTTAAAAATAGCTCAACAACTTTCCTATCTGGATTTTTCCTGCTTGAAATTTGGCAATCCCATTTTTAAGGACTACACAGTTGGAAATTTTTGTATTAGAAATTATCTGCATGCTTTCTTCTTTGGGTAAATTTTAAAAATGCATGTGTATTTTCAGAATGGGTAGGAGAATGTGGACTGTTTGGCCTCAGAGTAGCTTACCAGGTTCTTCCCAGCAACCCTGCGAAGCAGTTTAGGCTGAGGGATCCTGACTCGCCCAAGGTCATCCCAAGAGCTTCATGTCTTCCTGACAGTAAGAGCTGTTTGACACTGGAATTTGCTGCCAAGGAGTGTGGTGGAGTCTCCTTCTTTGGAGGTCTTTAAGCAGAGGCTTGACAACCATATGTCAGGAGTGGTCTGATGGTTTTTCCTGCTTGGCAGGGGGTTGGACTCGATGGCCCTTGTGGTCTTTTCCAACTCTATGATTCTATGGATGAGTAGGGCTTTGAACTTGGGTGTCTCTCATCACAGTCCAGCACTCCGGCCACATCGCCACACTGGCTGCTCCATGTCATTCATGACGAAGTGAGCAATTATTAGAGCGGGGGGCAGCAAGCAGGAAAATAACTTTATTGAAAGTTGGACTTTGTTTGTTGTAATGGAATGGCAAATTAGAAGACACTTCTGATACATGTGCTCACAAAATATTTTTTAAGATATAGATGGGGAAGATGCGCAAATGGTACTCTAAAAAGTGCTTGTCTGATCCTGCCTGAAACGTATGTCATTCCTTTGTATTATTCATATGCTGCTTAGGATCAGTGCTATTTTTCTAGAAAAAGAGGTACCAGAACTCTCCATGAACACCTCCCTCGTTCTCTTAGAATGGCAGTGGTGCCCACCTGGGAGCTGCCAGAACTGGGTTCCAGCTGAAAGAAAGCCCTGCTTAGGATTATTTAGGAAAAACATCATGACTTGCTTGCAGTTGCCCAGCTCAAATCTTATTTGCAATTCAGTCTTATGTAACTGACTTAATGTGGGCATCACTTTCATGGACTAGGCCAGAGCTAAACTACAGTTGATGACTTGTCTTTCACTGGTTTACAATGTTCCTATCCTGAAATGATTTGCATTAAATGCTTTGGCTCCATCTGGAAGCTTTTGGTTCCATCCTGGCTTCTGCAGGGTTTGGGTGCACGACAGAGTTCCCCTGGGGAGCTTGCTTGCACACTTCACCAAGCAGGATTGGACTCTCTGTGCATCAGTTGATGCGTGGGAAGGTGAAAAGTCTTGCTTGCTGCAGGGTATGAGGCATCCATCCCATCCCATAGGACACCAGATGTGGGGCTGGTGGGTGTGCTTTGGTGGAAGGACCTTGCAGATCAAATGGAGAAGCTGGTGGGCCAGATTTGGCCTACAGACCAGAAAGTCCCCACCCCTGAGCTAGACCTTCTCATCCATAGCCTCCTCTCACTTCAAGCCCCCTCTACCACAGCCAACTTCTCTTTTACAGCCTCCTCTACTGGCGTTTCAAACATGTAATGCAAAGGGAGGTTTTACTCCCTTCCCTCAAGATGTTGGAAATCATGATTGGTAAACCCACATGCATAAATCTTCTTGAGTTACCCTCTTTACCCTTTCTGGTGATTTGGGTTAAGTGTGATAGTGTTGCCCGTGTTGTGACGTGAAAGTAAGAAAAATGAATCCATATTGCAGCTTGGAAAACTTCAAAGTGAAACTGATCAGTATGAAGCTTGCATGCTATATTCAAAGGAGCTGTTTTCAAATGTGACATGATACTGGCTTCTTAATTTGATTAATACTTTTAGCCATGATCCCCTTTCTCCTCTTTCCATGGTAGTCGCTTTCAGAGATTGACTATGCTGAAGAACTACTTGTCACACTTCAGGAAGACATGGGCTGTATCCCTCATTTCTTAACCAGTGTGTATGTTCTTGTTCTCGCCTCTCCCTTTTTTCAAGTGCTGCTGCTGCTGCCTACGCAAAGTGATCAGAAAGCTTGACAAGATGCTTAAAAAATAGAGCAAGTGCTTCAGCTAAATTCCAAACCGAGGAATAATAATTGCCAGAGGCGCAAAAGTCCCCTGGTGCCAGGGTTGCTGGAGAAGATGGGGAGCAGGTTTCTCCTCCTCTCGTAGGTTCTGCCATCTATGGGACCTGTCTGTTGCCTCTTCCTACTTCCTAGAGGAAGTGGCTCCGGGAAGTAGTAATTATTACATTTCTAAGGAAGGCTCTTCTGGACCCCCAGGATTGTGCAAATCTTAGCTGGTTGCAAACACACACCCCTTCAGGAGTTGAACTAGTGATTCATGCGCAACTCTGGGCATTCTTGGATGACACCCATTATCTAGATCTGTTTCATTCTGGGTTCAAGCCTGGGTTGGCACTAAGGTGGTCTTGGTGGTCCTGTTTGATGCTCACAGAACAATAGGAGGGCAGTACATTTGCTATTTTATGATTGCTCCCTTGTGACATCCAGTAATGCCTAGGGTAACACTCTGCCCTAACCACATATGACGAAGAGGTTTCCTACTGAAAACACTATAGGACCAAACACAGAAGGATTCAATGTGGCTGCCAAAGAGCTGGAATCAATGTAGCTAGTTCTGTTTTTCCTGTGTTAAATGTGTATATACTTCTCTCTCTCTCTCTCTGTTTTTCCCTTTGAAGGGTCGTGATTACTGTTCAGAAGAGGAGGATATCACATAGTGCCATTTCTGCTGATCAAAACGGGAATACTACTGTGTAAATAGATTACGGTCAAGATCCTTTTTGGAAGTCTTCTCAAGTGAACAGCACTACATAACAAAAGATCATTTCCACATTGTATGCTCCATTCAGTTGCAGTGTTTCTTAATGACCATACAATGAACGTTACGAAAGGAACGAAGAACAGCTTGTGTGGAACTGCCTTGGCTGATGCTGGCTGAAACATGTTGCAGATTTTTCACTTATCTGTGTCCAGGAACACAGCAAATATTTCAGCATAAAATCTTAAGTGACACTGTAGATTTCACTTGGGCTGCTGGCCTATTTTCTATTGGCTGAAGTAGTATTATACAACACCTACCATAACTGAGCAGCTGAACCTTCAGGTTCACTCTGTTTGTCAACCCCCCCCCCCCCGGGTTGCAGAGTTCTTATTAATATGGACAATTTAGAGCTTTGGAGGTGGGATGCTTTGCCCTGACCGTCCTCGTTTCTCTGCTAGGAAGAAGTTACCAATTGGAAAGCATGTTGTCACACAAATACTGGATATGGTGATGCAGGAGCAGAAATCTGTATTTTTAAAGAAGTTTCTTTAACTAAGTATTTCAATCGAGGAATAAGCTTGCAGTATTGGCTTTGCTGACCACAGATGGAAGTTGTGACCACAATCAGTTTGAATCCCTCTCTTTTTTTCTAAGAAAATAAACATTTTACTGTTTTTAGGTATTCTCGTCTTATACCCATTCATGCAGTCCAGTGTGTTTAAAGAATAATTGGGTGAACAGGGTGGGAGCAAAGCACCCCTTTGGAATGATCCTGTGAGAGGATGTTATTTTAAAGCACCTGTGTGCCAATTTGGGATGTCTGTAGAGTTTATTTTTCCACATTATAAAAATATGATACTCTCTCTTCTCAAAGGCAGATGTAATATTTTTAACAAATATTGTCATGAGTAAAAATAAGCCTAAGGTTTAAAAAACAAAAACACTTTTGCATTTATTCTTTAAAGAAGTTCAGCATTTTTCTTCTATGTCTTTGAGGGGGTATAACCATTAAAAAATGCTTCTTGCAGCAATAGAAGCTGGGGTTTATATCCCTCCTTTGCCTTATCAGGGTTTCAAGATGGCCGTCTGTCAAGAAAAGTGTACAAATTGAAAAAGCACATTTTAGATTAGTCTGTGGAAATTGTAATACAGTTGAAGTGAAGATTTTACCCTGGATCAAGATAGATATTGCACATAGGATTCTACCCGCCCCCGAGTCCAACTAGTTGAATTACGTCCTTGCTTAGCTAGTATCAGTATAATGGACCATGAGCACCATCCAGCCTCTCTGGATGTCTTTTGTCTCCATCTTGATGAGATATGTCACAGTGACTAGGTATGTAGATCCCATTCCTCTGGTTGCCATCGGGTAAACTGCTATGACTTGGTAGATGTCACAGAGGGGCCTTGGGCATTTGATTCTGAAGTAGGTGCCCAGCCTTTATAAAACGGAAGCCACTTTTTCCACCCTGGTGCTCTCTAGATGTTTTGGACCAGAACCCCCATCAGCCCCAGCCAGAAGGTGGAGCTAAGCATGGAAACATTGTCTACATGCCGTGGGCTTTTGTGTGGTGGTAACTGGGTGCGAATCAGTTGAGTGGTTCACAGGAAAGGGCAACAACAGCTTCTGCTTAAGATAAGAGATAACTGTGTTCTTAAGCATAAATGTTTACAATGAGATTGATTTACCAATTGCCCTTTTGTGAACTGTCTTGATTTTTTCCATATTCACCGTAAGCTCATTGGTCTAACTTTTAAATGTTCTCGCTGGTGTCCTCTGTCTCGGCACTCCTTCCTGCTCTCTCGATTCCACTGTTTCTAGTCATCTTCTTCCAAGGTATATTATTCCAGTTCATTTCCATGCCTCTCCTTTTCCTGTTGCTGGCACCTTCTTTCTAGAAGAATCCTGTCCCCTTTGATACTCACATTATTGCTTCACCTCTATACAACATTTTAAACTGCTTACAATTTACCTTTTCTCTTTTTCTGGTTTCCCCCTTTCCTTGGTACCTTGTTTTTAATTTCCCTTACCCATTCCTCTCTTTCCCTTCCCCTGTCTATCATGTCTACCTCAGATTGTAAACCTACAGGTATAATTCCCCCCCTGAGACTATGTGACATAGGCATTGGTTACAATTTATAAGGGGTGGTGTGGATCCAAAACCCTTTTTCCCTTCTGTTTTAGCATTTCCAGAAAAAGGGTGTCAGAATATGGGACTAGGTAAAGGGTAGATTTGTGCTAGATGGTGTCCCCAGCCCCTGCTATCTGCAATGGTGCCCAATGGAGGAGACCATACCTTGTTCAGAGCCAAATACTTTGGGGGACTTGATAATGATGTGAAGTAATTCCCTGCTATAAGAAGCCAGTATGCAAATAGAGGGAAGCAAAATTTACCCTTGGAAGTCACATTCTGGCTGCAGAAATGTTGAATGCCATAACCAACTTGTTCAGACTTCTTTCAGCTCCTATTTTCTCCAGTTTTTGTGGGGAGGGGGGTGCCCTAAAGAGGAAAGATAACTGGGTGTGAAATAAATTCACATGGAATATACTATACATTACTGAATATTTGTATAGTCTCATATCAGTACCACTTTCTCCAAGTTTACTGGAAGTTGCTTTTCCGGGTTCCCTGTGTCTTGTTTGATCAAAGTCTAATTTATCCTGATTTTTCTCTAGAATTAAAAGAGAGGCTTCTGTTCTCCTATCTGGTGTTGATTTTATTTCACAAGTGATGCCATTTTTTAAAAAATGAAGCAGCTTCCCATTAGAAGGGGTATTTTTTTTCCCTTTGGAAAAAATAATGTGTGACAGATTCTGCATTCTAAGGAATCTTAAGCCTGGTGAGTCCATCCCCCTTAACCCGAAGAACTGTAGGATTCCACATGTGAGTATAGTATTTATCTGCATCATTTAAGAGTTGAGTAACATACATCAGGGGACGCGGGTGGCGCTGTGGGTTAAAGCCTCAGCGCCTAGGGCTTGCCGATCGAAAGGTCGGCGGTTCGAATCCCCGCGGCGGGGTGCGCTCCTGTTGTTCGGTCCCAGCACCTGCCAACCTAGCAGTTCGAAAGCACTCTCGGGTGCAAGTAGATAAATAGGGACCGCTTACTAGCGGGGTGGTAAACGGCGTTTCTGTGTGCTGCGCTGGTGCTGGCTCGCCAGAGCAGCGATGTCACGCTGGCCACGTGACCCGGAAGTGTCTTCGGACAGCGCTGGCCCTCGGCCTCTTTGAGTGAGATGGGCGCACAACCCTAGAGTCTGTCAAGACTGGCCCGTAAGGGGAGGGGTACCTTTACCTTTACCTTAACATACATCAGAGTAAGTGGTGACACACACCAAAGAGTTGCAGTGTGTTCCCCAACCCGAAAGAGGGATCTTGCAGTGCTATTCAAGGTTCGCAAAAGGAGACATTCTCCTTCCCCATTTTTTCTTTCTCGTCCTCCTGAAAGTTCCCCCCAAAGGCCCACGTCTGGTGCTCTCTGCCAGCCCTCCTCATGATCACTTATTGCAATGTAGCACCCTTTGGAGGACCACATGCCAGCAGTGGGTGTAACTGGAAGAAAAAGTGGACTGAGCCACCCATGTAAATGTTAACTGGGTACACTCACTCCCACCCCTATCTCCATCCTGCATCCAGATAAAGAAGCATTATCCAGGTTCAGGGAAACATTCTAGCCAGATGAAAAGCACTTGGGGAACAGAGGAGGGCCAGGCCTGGGCAGAGTCCTGAGTGCCAGAGACAGAGGCACATCAACAGCTGCTGCTGAATGCAGAAACATGGGTTCCATTGACTTCCATGCAGCCAAGTTGCATTTTTCAGTGTTCCAAAAAACCAAAGCAAAAATCATTTTTCATATTGAAAAATCCAGCGTCCACCATTTGCTCTTTCTGGACAGACATGCTGCTTCTCATTACAGCAGCACTAAATTTCTCCTTCTTTGGGCAATTCTCACTAAATTCCAGAACCCTGTTGCATCAAGCCAGTGACCCAGCTTCCTGTTCTCACAGCGACCAACCAGATGGCAGTGGGAAGCCTGCGAGAAGGACCTGGGCACAGCGGCATCCTCCCCCCAGCCCCAGTGAATCTTAGCAACTGGTATTGCGAGTCTGCCTTAGGACCATGGAGGCTGAACATGGCCGTTGCTCATTGCTAGGAACCAGGACGTTCCACTTCTGGACACTAGACTGAGCTACTTTGTCATTCTTATGTCTATAGACTCAACGGCCACTGTTCAGTCCTGGACAGTCATAGGAATTTAGGTGATAATATTGCATCCCGTAAGTAGATAAAAACTACAACCTTATTTTTCAGGATGGGGCTGTTTCACTTCCAAACTGGTAAGCTGTTTTTTAATAGGAGGAGTGATTATACTGCTGAGACTAGAGACATGTTTTTTTTTAAAAGACTTGAAGGTGTTTTGGAAAGAGGCTTTATTTATTTATATTAATTGGTTTATATCCCACCTTTCAACAGTGTGGTTTACAATTCTTTTTAAAATTATAGTAAAATTGAAACATGGTGTACATAGGTGTGGGCTTATTTTATTTTAAAAGTGGACTTTTTATTTAAAACGAAGTCTTTATAGCAGATTTAAGCAATTAATAATAAAAAAAGAACCCCTACATGTGTGACAATGTGGTCATACCAATCTTTTACCTTCTGTCTCCTCTGGTCAAACACAAAAAAAATACAAAACTTATTTACCACAAGGTGGGCTGAGTGTATACACACTGTCAGCAATGACCTCACTTTCAAATTGCTTTCAGCTCGGTGGAAATGACTCCAGCTGTTATTTTTATCTGGAGTTAAACAGGTAAGAAATGTAAAGAAGCTTGAGTGGTGGTTGGGTATACTGAAATAGCATGGGGAATTTTTCTATTATAGTTCTCCTTAACCGTGCCAGTAAGGAATAGAATTTCCTAAATTTTATGGACATTATAATCCAGCTTGCATGTTTGTATCTTTACTTGCAAGCACGTGGAGAAATATCTGAGTGTAGAAATATCGAGAAAGCAACAGTAGGGGAAGGGAGAGACTAGAATGACAAGACGGCAACGGACAACAAAGACAGAAGGAGAAGAACGGTTTGGGAGCGGACTTGAGAAGCAGCGATTGGGAGAAGAGGGGTTTGAAGGGAGAAAAAAGCACCGATATTTGGACTAGTCTCTAGAATAATAATAATAATAATAATAATAATAATAATAATAATAATAATTTATTTATATCCCGCCCGTCTGACTGAGTTTCCCCAGCCACTCTGGGCGGCTCCTAATCAAGTGTTAAAAACAGTACAGCATTAAATATTAAAAACTTCCCTGAACAGGGATGCCTTCAGATGTCTTTTAAAGATAGGATAGCTGCTTATTTCTTTCACATCTGGTGGGAGGGTGTTCCACAGGGTGGGCGCCACTACTGAGAAGGCCCTCTGTCTGGTTCCCTGTAACCTTACTTCTCCCAGCAAAGGAATCGCCAGAAGGCCCTCGGCGCTGGATCTCAGTCTCCAGGCTGAACGAAGGGGGTGGAGACGCTCCTTCAGGTATACTGGACCGAGGCCATTTAGGGAAATATACTGGGAGCCAATGCAGATCTCTCAGGACTGGTGTTATGTGGTCCCGGCAGCCACTCCCAGTCACCAGTCTAGCTGCCGCATTCTGGATTAATTGCAGTTTCCAGGTCACCTTCAAAGGTAGCCCCACGTAGAGCGCATGGCAGTAGTCCAAGCGGGAGATAACTAGAGCATGCACCAGTCTTTGCCTCAGTCTTCTCCGATAAAGAAAACAATGCCCAACCTGAAGAATCTGGAGCAAATGATTCAGCAGAGAAAACACAGACCAGAATAACTAAGGAGATAGTACAAGAATACTTGGCTAGTTTAGATGTATTCAAGTCTCCAGGGCCAGATGAACTGCATCCAAGAGTATTAAAAGAACTGGCAGATGTGATCTCAGAACCACTGGCAGTCATCTTTGAGAATTCCTGGAGAACAGGCGAAGTCCCGGCAGACTGGAGGAGGGCAAATGTTGTCCCTATTTTCAAAAAGGGGAAAAGAGAGGACCCAAATAATTACCGCCCAGTCAGTCTGACATCAATACCAGGGAAGATTCTGGAGCAGATCATTAAGCAAACAGTCTGTGAGCACCTAGAAAGGAATGCTATGATCACCAATAGTCATCATGGATTTCTGAAAAATAAGTCATGTCAGACTAACCTGATCTCGTTTTATGACAGAATTACAAGCCTAGTAGATGAAGGGAACGCAGTGGATGTAGCCTACCTTGATTTAAGCAAGGCATTTGACAAGGTGCCCCATGATATTCTTGTAAAGAAGCTGGTAAAATGCGGTCTTGACTATGCTACCACTCAGTGGATTTGTAACTGGCTGACTAACCGGACCCAAAGAGTGCTCATCAATGGATCCTCTTCATCCTGGAGAAGAGTGACGAGTGGGGTGCCACAGGGTTCTGTCTTGGGCCCGGTCTTATTCAACATCTTTATCAACGACTTGGAGGATGGACTCAAGGGCATCCTGATCAAATTTGCAGATGACACCAAACTGGGAGGGGTGGCTAACACCCCAGAGGACAGGATCACACTTCAAAACGACCTTGGCAGATTAGAGAACTGGGCCAAAACAAACAAGACAAACTTTAACAGGGAGAAATGTAAAGTATTGCACTTGGGCAAAAAAAATGAGAGGCACAAATACAAGATGGGTGACACCTGGCTTGAGAGCAGTACATGTGAAAAGGATCTAGGAGTCTTGGTTGACCACAAACTTGACATGAGCCAACAGTGTGACGCGGCAGCTAAAAAAGCCAATGCAATTCTGGGCTGCATCAATAGGAGTATAGCATCTAGATCAAGGGAAGTAGGACACGGAGCAATGGATCCAAACTACAAGAAAGAAGATTCCACCTAAACATTAGGAAGAACTTCCTGACAGTAAGAGCTGTTCGACAATGGAATTTGCTGCCAAGGAGTGTGGTGGAGTCTCCTTCTTTGGAGGTCTTTAAGCAGAGGCTTGACAACCATATGTCAGGAGTGCTCTGATGGTGTTTCCTTCTTGGCAGGGGGTTGGACTCGATGGCCCTTGTGGTCTCTTCCAACTCTATGATTCTATGATTCTGTGAGAGGGAGAGCTGGGTGTCATCTGCATACTGATGAACACCCAGCCCAAGCCCCCTGATGATCTCTCCCAGCAGCTTCATATAGATATTAAAAAGCATGGGGGAAAGGATGGAACCCTGAGGCACACAACAACAACCACTCTCTGGAAGCCAGTTGGATCCATTAAGTAGCGGGGGTGGGCCATCCGAATCAGTCCCACCTCCCTGCAGAGGGGAAGGGTCGCGGAGAAGTCCAGTTGCACCAGGAAGTGATCTGACCATGGCACTTCTTTTGTTTCGCTTTTAGTTAGTGTCAGATCACCAACATCCGTAGAGATAAACACCAAATCTAAGGCATGTCCACAGCTATGAGTTGGGCCAAACTTATTCAGGGACAGCTCCATGGAGGCCATGCTTTCCACGACAACCAAACTAGGTGTCTCCAGGAGCATATTCACCACGACCTGAAGCAGCTTGGGCAGGGAATCCTTGGTGTAGTGGGGAGGTCGGCACACCAAAAAGAATCCTGTACTGCCCCTATTGCCCAACTTCCAGAACACGCACTCAGAGAACTGAGTCTTCCCAATAGGACGCCTGGTGCAAACTAATTACTTCCTAAAAATCACTGGAAGCCCCCTTCCCCGCCCACAAGGCCTGGGTTGCTGTGTGTAAGAGAAACCTGGTGGGCAAGCAGTGGCAAGGACAAGCCCATCTGCTTCATCCAACCAGGTCTCTGTCACACATGCCAGGTCAAATCCTCCATCCACAATCAGGTCGTGGATGGCAGTGGTTTTATTCATCATTGACTTGGCATTGCACAGCAACACTTTCAGGTCATGTGGGTTTCCCTTGCTGATTCCAGTGTCCTTCCGGTCAAGACCAGACCTGGAGGCAGGGATAGTCCTCAGACAACGACTAAACCTGCCTCCTCGGTAATGACATGGTCTGGTCTTAGCATAACTCCTCCTCCTGCCCGTGATCACTGAGATCAGGTGTCCCAATACATCCCCCTCTGTGGAACCTGCCCCAGCCATTCTATTGGCTGAGGCCCACTCCCAGGCAGGCCTGACCCTTCCCCTTAAAAAGCAAAATACAAACTATATAATAACTTAACAGAATAATAAAGAAGGGGTTGAAGAAGATAGAAGATGGCGAGAAGAATTTAAGGTAGACTAAAAACTGACTCTTTGGACTTTTATGGTGCGTTGACTTTGTATATTTTGTATATTGTGTACTGCATGGTATGCTCTCCGATTACAAATTTGGGGAGGAAAGTAATAGGAGAGGAGTACTCTGCAGTCTATGAGATACGGAAGTGGATGGTAGATGATTCAGCAGAGTATACATCCCAGAATCCCACAGTAACTGGGGAAGCTGAACAGGAAATAGGAGGAGGGGCCTAAAAGGGGGGAAGGGAGGGAGTGAGAAGAGCGAAGTCTTAAAAGACCTGGGAGGTTTGAGAGAGATTGAGAAAGTTTGAGGAAAGGGTGCACCTGTCACAATTGAAAGTAATTGAAAGCAACACACAACTAGAGATGACTACTAAGAAGCAGCAAACGCTTATAACATCCTGTGGCAGGAGCAAATTTAGGAAGAAGGCAATCAGTAGTGGAGGAAGATCTAGGAATACACATCAGAGATGTGATACTGGGCCTGAAAAAGATATGAATGAAAATACTAAAATGATAGGGACCAAACTAGATGAGATGGAGAAAATAGATCAAAACTCTAGCTTAATTGTTGCACTAACCGGACAAATTAAGAAACTGACATTCAAGAACCAGGAACTTGGGAAAGCAGTACAGAATCTCTCAAAAAAAATCTTTGAAGCTTGAGGAAGGGGTTAAAAACACACAAAATCATTGTAAGGAATTAAGGAAGCAAGAAAAAAATAAGGAAGAAAGTGGGGAACAAAGAGAGATACAGGAAGCAGATCTAGATTCGGTAGCAATCCAGGAATTCCAGCAAAGACAGATGACCTTACGTTTTAGAGGGATACCGGTGGAGCAGAATGAGAACATAACAGAGAAATTGATAAGAGAACTGACAAAGTGATTAGAGCTTGAGGAAGAAGATATAGTTTGTGTGGTTGATAAAAAATTTAAAGGCAAACAAATAGCCAGGTGATTGTTTAGTGTGTTTTAACTCTTAGCTCTCAGGGATAGAATATTACAAACAAACTTTAAAAAAAGACTAATTATTGAGGAGAAAAATATAATTATCTTGAGAGGTCCCAAGTAGGTTGCTAAAGAAAAGACAAAATTATAAATTTCTGACAGGTAAAGGTAAAGGTACCCCTGACAGTTAAGTGCAGTTGCAAACGACTTTGGGTTGCAGCGCTCATCTTGCTCTACAGGCCAAGGGAGCCGGCATTTGTCTGCTTTCGCAGACAGTTTTTCTGGGTCATGTGGCCAGCATGACTAAGCCGCTTCTTGCGAAACCAGAGCAGCACATGAAAATGCTGTTTACCTTCCTGCCGGAGAGGTACCTGTTTATCCACTTGCACTGCGTGCTTTCACACTGTTAGGTTGGCAGGAGCTGGGACCGAACAATGGGAGCTTGCCCTGTCATGGGGCCTCGAACCGTGACCTTCCAATCGGCAAGCACAAGTGGCACAGTGATTTAAACCACAGTGCCTACATTTATGATAGACCCATTCAAAAAGAAAAACATCCCATATAGGTGGGAGTTCTCAGAGGGAATCACTTTCACATATAAAGAGAAAAGATGGAGATTCAAGTCAGTGGAAAAAGCAGAAAGATTTGTGAGAAGTTACAGAAAGAATTTAGGAATAAAAGGGCAGTTGACTGGGGAGGAGGGATATGAGGAACTGGAGGAAACTAGAGAGAATAGCCAGGAAGAAGAAGAGAACAACCAGGAAGACGACCAAGAGTAACTAGGGCAACACACTATGTTTTCTTTATTTTCTTTGTCTTTACTTTTTATCGTAGTATTTAAGTTGAAAGAAAGAATGGACTTAGGAATCACAACATGGAATGTGAATGGTTTGAAGAATAAATTAAAAAGTAATAGAGTGGGACATATTTTAATGAAACACAAATTGGACATAATATGCCTCCAAAAGACACATGTATCCAGGAAACACAGGAGGGTGTTGACTAATAAGAATTTAGGAACAGAATTCATCTCCTCATACAAGTGTAAGAAAAGAGGGGTGGTTATTTATGTAAAACCTAGATTAGAACCAAAGATGCTTTTTAAAGATGAAGAGGGAAGGATTGTAATAATTCAAGTAATGGAACTAGGAGAGAAATTGCTGGTGATAGGAATATTCGCACCAAACGATAATAAAGCAGAATTCTACCCAAAAAAAAATTGGAGGAAAAAATGCTAGAGTATATGGAGGAGATTTTAATGGAGTTTTCTCCTTAGAAAATGATAGAACACAAAGAAGTGTAGATAATAAAACAGGAAAATCACCACAATCATTCTTCCATTTAATAGAAACCTTCAAGTTGGATGCTTGGAGATGTAAACATCCAAGGGAGTTCACTTATTTTTCAGAGCCAAATCAGTCAGCCAGTAGGCTAGATGGACTTTGGATCACAAAAGATTTAACATTAAGAGTAGGAAAAATAGAAATCCAACCAAAGTTGCTATCAGATCATATCCCAGTGTTTTTATCTCTGAAGGGAAAAGAAAGAGGCTAAATGAAGCATTACTTAACAATGAAGAAATAGTACAAAAAGCTAAGAAATCTTTAAAAGAATACTTTGAATTTAATCTGAATAAGGGAACTGACATCAAGATCATATGGGAGGCAGGAAAAGCGGTAATGAGAAGTTTCTTCATGCAGTAGAACGGGATCCAGAGAAAACAGAAAGAAAAAGAAACAATGGAAATATTAGGTAAAAGTAAAGGGATCCCTGACCATTAGGTCCAGTCGTGGCCGACTCTGGGGTTGCGGCACTCATCTCGCTTTATTGGCCGAGGGAGCCGGCGTACAGCTTCCAGGTCATGTGGCCAGTATGACTAAGCCGCTTCTGGCGAACCAGAGCAGCGCACGGAAATGCCGTTTACCTTCCCGCTGGAGTGGTACTGTGGCGTTTGCCTCCTAGGATTTGTCAAGGAAAGGGTTAAAATGGGGGTGATGTGATTGGCCAGTGAGAATGCAAGGGGGGAATAGACGTTAGAGGGGAGGTTTTGAAAAAGACAGTTGAGGTTTGTCAGTTGGGAGTGGAGGCTTGGGTGTTGGAGAAGGAAGAGGGTGGAATAGGCAGTGGGTTGGTCGAGTTGTATTGTGAGAAAGTGAGAGGAATTGTTAGGGAGTTAGATAGATAGTTGGGAATAATTCAGTTTGAAGTTGTTAGGAACTAAGGTTAGGAAACTGACAAGAGAAAAATAAACCGAAACCATATGCTTATTCCTGCACTTAAAAATAAACTTGATTATTTGTTTATGTTAACAACTGTCTGGACTCCGTGTGTCCCCGTGAGAAGCGGGGTGGCGGCAGCGAAGAAATCAACCGCAGTGGTGGCACAAGGTCAATAGACCGTGAAATGTCCGGGGGTGCTGTGTGATCGCCACAGGTACCTATTTATCTACTTGCACTTTGACATGCTTTCGAACTGCTAGGTTGGCAGGAGCAGGGACCGAGCAACAGGAGCTCACCCCATTGCGGGGATTCGAACCGCCGACCTTCTGATCGGCAAGCCCTAGGCTCTGTGGTTTAACCCACAGCACCACCCACGTCCCTAATGGAAATATTAGAGGATATTAAAAAGAATGAAAAAGAATTAGCAAAGAATCCAAAAAATGAGAAGCTAAATCAAAATATTAAAATGCTGCAAGTACAACTATCAATGATTTTGAATCAAGAAATAGAATCAAAGATAAAAATGTTAAAACAAAAAAACTTTGAATTGGCAAATAAACCTGGAAAGCTGTTGGCTTGGCAATTAAGGAAGAAACAAAGCGAAAAACTGATAAACAAATTGATTGTGGATAGTAAAACAATTGAGGAACCAAAATAGAGAAGTAATAGTTTCTTAGAATATTATAGAGAGTTATATAAAGAAGTCTAAGAGAAACAAGAAAGAATAGTTGAGTTTTTGAACCAGAATAAATTATGGAAGATTACAAAAGAAGAGACAACCCAACTGAATGCCCCAATTAGTATGATGGAAATTCAACAAGCCATGAAAAGGATGAAAGCAGGAAAGACTCCAGGGCCAGATGGATTACCAGCCAAATACTATTAAAAAATTAGAAGATCTACTGTCACTACCGTATAAAGAGTAGTGAACAACATCTTAAATACAGAGAAACTACCAGCATCATTTGTTCCCCTAAGGGAACAGATCCAACATCAGTTAAGAATTACCGACCTATATCTCTCCTTAATAAGGATTACAAAATATTCACAGACATACTAGCAAATAGATTGAAATGCGCCACATGAAAAATAATATAAGATATGTGATAGATACTCTAGAGCAGGCATGTCCAAAGTCCAGCCTGATGCCTGGTTTAAAATGCCCCCCCCCCCCCCCATTTTGAAAAATTGATGTGTTGCGGCCCCTGAGCGCCTGCCTGCTGCTCTGCTTGAAGGAAGGTTAGAGGGAGGCGGGCTGGGCTGTGATTGGTGCATCTCTGGTGGCGGCGCTGCATGATTGGTCGCGGGATTTGCTCGCCAGAACCGCCGGCTGCAGCTGCTGGCTGAGGGGCTGGGCCCAAAGACGCAGGAGATGCCAGAGGAGAGGTGGGTCGCAGGAAGAGGCCTGGAGCAGCCTCTGCCCAGAAGCACCTCTCTCCCTCTCTTTATCTGCCACCCTCTCCCAGCTGTCTCCACCCTGCGCTCCCCATCCCATTGCAGCAACTCTAAAGGGGATTGGGCAGGGGTTGTGGTGGGAAAGGTGGAACAGCCCCCCCTCACTTTCCATATAGGGATTTTTTTCACGGTCTCTGGAATCTTGTGGAGCGCAATGTTTTCTCTTCTCTCTTCCCCCACCACCAGCCTTCTCGTTTAATCTCATCACTTACTCTTCTCCTCCCTGCATTTTCTCTCCTCCCCCATCGGGTCTGGCACTATGTGTGTGTGCACATGCCATATGTGTGGGTGGGTGGGTGGGTGGCATGCACATGCAGACACATATATACTGTCTATCCCCCAGCAATGGAGAGGAGAGCGCTTTTAAGGAGAGAGGGAAGAAAAAGGGGGAGACAAACACACAAAAACACTTCCTTTAACATTTTTTGCTGTTTTGTTTACTACCCTCATCAAGAGGTTTGTGCCAACTTGGTGTTATGTTCCTGTTCATATTTTTTGAACTTAAAAGTTGACAGACAACCTTTATTACCAATAATATGTAATGTACTTTACAATGTTTCTGACATATATTTCAGCTTCCTGGGTTTTTCCCCCCCATCTAGCCTTCAGATATGAAAGGCAGAGAGATTTAACACCTGTTTAGATTTGTCATCCATGTGATGAAATGAAAGTATGCCATTTGCAATAAACTTTGCATAAAATAGCTAATTTGCATTTAAATTAATTTGCATTTAATTTTAATGGTTCAAAGAACATCAGGCAAAATGGTCAGCCCTCACGCATATTCACTTCATCAAATCTGGCCCTCTTTGAATAAAGTTTGGATACCACTGCTCTAGTTAGAAATGAAAAGCAGGTGGCATTGTTGTTCATCGATGCCGAGAAGGCATTCGACAACGTCTCCTGGAGGTTAATGGGGGGGGGGAATGAATATGATAGAAGTGGGAGAGACTTTCTATAAAGGTATAAATAGGGATGCGGGTGGCGCTGTGGGTTAAATCACAGAGCCTAGGATTTGCCGATCAGAAGGTCGGCGGTTCAAATCCCCGCGATGGGGTGAGCTCCCCTTGCTCGGTCCCTGCTCCTGCCAACCTAGCAGTTCAAAAGCACGTCAAAGTGCAATTGGATAAATAGGTGCCACTCCGGCGGGAAGGTAAATGATGTTTCCGTGCGCTGCTCTGGTTTGCCAGAAGTGGCTTAGTCATGCTGGCCACATGACCCGGAAGCTGTATGCTGGCTCCCTCGGCCAATAAAGCGAGATGAGCGCCGCAACCCCGGAGTCGGCCATGACTGGACCTAATGGTCAGGGGTCCCTTTACCTATAAATGCAATATATTCACCACAAATAGCTAAAGTAGTTATAAATAACAAATCTAACGGAAAACTGTGATATAAAGAGAGGTACAAGACAGGTGTGTCCTTATTTTGGTGTTGGAAATTCTGAATACGAACATCAGAAAAGAAAAGAACATAAGGGGTATAGTTGTCGAAAATAAGACTTTTAAAGTAAAAACCTTTGCCGACGACCTGACTATAACAACGGAAAACCCAAAAGAAGGCGTGCCAATAGTGATAGAGAAGATTACAGAATTTGGGTTAGTCACAGGCTTCAAACTCAATAAAGAAAAAACAAAAATGTTAATAAAAAATATGAGAGAAGAGGATAGAAGAGAACTGCAACAACTTACAGGACTAACAATTTGTAAAAGAATCAAATATATAGTAATCTGGATATCGGCAAAGAACATAAATCTATATAAAGACAACTATATACCAATTTGGAAGAAGATAAAAAGAAGCTTGAAAATATGGGACAGGTTAAGATTATCATTCTGGTGTAGGCTCTCCACAATAAATATGTGTTGCCTAAAATGCTTTTTCTGTTTCAAGCCATCCCAGTAGTGGACAGTGTAAAACAATTTAAGACCTGGCAGAAAGATATAACAAGATTTGTTTGGGAGCGCAAGAGGTCGAGAATAAGTTATAAATTATTGACAGATGGCAGAGAAAGAGGAGGTTTTGCACTGACAAATTTAGAATTGTATCATGAAGCCGCATGCCTATCTTGGATTAAGGAATGGCTAGTACTGAAGAACACTGACATACTAGACCTACAGGGCTTTAACAATTGTTTTGGTTGGCATGCTTACTTATGTTATAACAAGGCGAGAGTCCACAGAGATTTTACGAATCATGTAATAAGAAGGTCCCTATACGCAGTCTGGTTAAAAAAACAAGGGTATCTTGGAACAAAAGACACCCTGGCGGTTGTCGCTGACGGAAGCTATGACAGTAAAAAAAGGTTACATATAAAGAAATTCTCTGTGAAGAAGGTAACCAATTAAAACTCAGTAATTTTGAAGAAATAAAAAGTAGAGTGACTAATTGGTTATAGTACCACCAAATACATGACCTATTCGAACAAGATAAAAAAGGGGCTTTAACAAAGAACTTTCAAGGTTTGAAAGAGACTTGATATACATTGATGATAAAACACCGTCCAAAATGTATAAAATCTTATTAGAATGGTTGGTGAAGGATGAGGAGGGAGGATCTGCCATGGTAAAGTGGGCAAGAGATTTAGGTCATAACATACAACTCTCAGATTGGCAAAGACTGTGGAGGGAAGATCTTAAGTTTACAGCTTGTTTTTCTATTAAGGAAAACTACATGAAGGTCTTCTATCGCTGGTATATCACACCGAGGAAATTAGCGATAATGTACAAAAATAATTCAAATCGTTGCTGGAAATGTAAGGAGGGATCAATGTATCATGTATGTTGGACCTGTAAAAGAATGAAGGAATTTTGGGACTCAATTTATAATGAGTTGAAAAAGATGTTTAAAATCTCATTCCCCCCAAAACCTGAGGCATTTCTTTTAGGGATTATTGGGAGGGAGATCCCAAGAGAGCTAAAGAAATTATTTATGTATGCCACCACGGCAGCAAGAGTTTTGATTGCACAAAACTGGAAAAGCGAGACAATACCATCAATAAAAGATTGAATATGCTGAGATGGATTCATTGACAGGGCAAGATAAGGGACCAAGTGAAACAAAAATTTAGCAAAGATTGGAATACATTAAAACAATTCCTGAAATACCACTGCAGAGAATTAAAATTTTTGACTGGTTTAGATTAACTCTTGTAATTTTGTTGTTGTTGTTGTTTAGTCGTTTAGTCGTGTCTGACTCTTCGTGACCCCCTGGACCAGAGCACGCCAGGCACTTCTGTCCTCCACTGCCTCCCACAGTTTGATCAAATTCATGCTGGTAGCTTCAAGAACACCATCCAACCATCCAACCATCCTCTGTCGTCTCCTTCTCCTTGTGCCCTCCATCTTTCCCAACATCAGGGTCTTTTCCAGGGAGTCTTCTCTTCTCATGAGGTGGCCAAAGTATTGGAGCCTTAGCTTCAGGATCTGTCCTTCCAGTGAGCACTCAGGGCTGATTTCCTTCAGAATGGAGAGGTTTGATCTTCTTGCAGTCCATGGGACTCTCAAGAGTCTCCTCCAGCACCATTATTCAAAAGCATCAATTCTTCGGCGATCAGCCTTCTTTATGGTCCAGCTCTCACTTCCATACATCACTACTGGGAAAACCATAGCTTTTAGTATACTCTTGTAATTAGAAACATCAAAAAGTAGCGGTTAAGCTGGTTACCAACAATCTAGATTCACAATGATATGCATTCAACCAAGAACTCAAAAGGAACCAACTAAGAAGGGGAGGGAAGTCAGAGGTAATTAGAACATCAGTAAGTTGAATGATACAGAACACTTTTTTATGATTTAGAAGCATTAGTACATCAACAAGAAATTGAAACTGCATAAGAAAGCATTTCTGTTGTAAAAACCCCCCAATAAAGGTGAATTGGGGTGGGGGAGGAGAGAGAAATTGCATTGCCCATTGCAGTGCTGGAAAGGAAGAAAGTGTTGAGAGGAATTAACAGCTGTTTGAGTTAGTTAACTTATAATGATGCTTAAAACCACATCCAGCAACCAGAAAGCACATGAGCACAACAATCTAGGACCCAAAACTTTGAAACTAAGTAAGCAAACACCAAAGTTCTTTCACTTTAATTTTAATTTCCCCGAGGATACACCAAAGACGTAAAAACCCATCATCCAAATTAATCTATTTTGGACTATCACTTTCATTGGCATTAAAATACTGCCACACTGTGGCTGCAGCTGGGAATAAGGAATATGAATATAGGAGGGCTTGTGTGCTGCAAGTAGATGACTAATTGGACGTAATTATAAGATGTTTACAGTGTGTATGAATAGAAACATTTATAAATTGTAATTGAGTTGCTTTTGCAATACTCATTTAGACTGCACAAGGGTAAGGGAAGCAGACACAAATTACATTTTTGTGTTCAATAGTGTATTTCCTATGAGACCCAGTCTAAAAATCATACCAGAGCTCAGACTGCCTGTGGGTGCAGTGCGGGGACACACACTGTATTGACTCCACATCTTGTCTCGTGTGATAAGGTTTCGTGTTTTTAAAACACCCTTTTGACATGGAAAAGGTAACAAATGTATGAATAGTCAATTATATACGTACCCTTTTTTTAAAAAATAAAGAAATGGTGAGACTTGAGTACCAAGAAAAGAACTAAGTATTTTTCTTTCTTTTTTTGCAAATAATTTTTATTAATTTTCTAATACAAATTTATATAAGTTTTAACATCCAGTTTTCACCAACTTTTTCTTTTGAACTTCCATCAGCATGTCTGACAATTCTCCGTAGTATCACCTTTTCTCACATTTCACAATTTAATGTTGCATTATAACATTCCTTACCATATCATATTATTTATACAATATTTCTACCGTTATTTCTCACAAACTTTCTTGAAAGCTTACAAACGTTAACTGTTCATCACAAATATGTTTAATATATTCTGTAAATTTATTCCAGTCCTCAGTGAATCTCTGATCTCGTCTAGTCCGAATCCTCCCTGTTAATTTGTCCATTTCTGCGTATTCCATCAGTTTCATTCTCCATTCTTCAATCGTAGGCAATTCTTCTTGCTTCCACTTCTGGGCCATCAGAATTCTAGCTGCTGTTACCGCATATAAAAATATTTTCTCATCCTTCTTTTTAATCTCATAGCCTAACATTCCTAGTAAAAATGCTTCTGGCTTCTTAGCAAAATGTATATTTCAACATTTTCTTTAACTCATTATAAATCATTTCCCAGAAGCGCTTTACTTTTTTACATTCCCACCACATATGATAAAATGTTCCTTCTTTTTCCTTACATTTCCAACATTTATTACTCATTTTATACATCTTACCAAGTTTTACCTGTGTTACGTACCATCTATATATCAGTTTCATAACATTTTCTTTTATTGTAGTACATGCAGTAAACTTCATTCCTTCCTTCCACAACTTTATCCAATCATCAAATTGAATATTATGTCCAAAATCTTTGGCCCAGTGTTTCATAGCCGATTTAACCTCTTCATCCTTTGTATACCACTCTAATAATAGTTTGTACATTTTGGATAAAATTTTAACCTCATTATTCAATATTTCTTGTTGAAACCTAGATTCCTTTCCAGAAAAACCTCTTTCCAATAGCTCTTTTTTAAACATTTCATTCAACTGAAAATAATGCAACCAATCATTCACACACACATACTTTCACTTCTTCATATGGTTTCAACTTCCATTTATTTCCTTCTTTACTTATTAAATTTCCATACGTTATCCATTTCCCTGTCATATCGATCTTTTTAACACTCATTACTTCCAATGGCGATACCCAATATGGAGTTTTGGGCTCCAGTAGGTTTTTGTACCTACTCCATACTTCAATTAGAGATCCCCTGATAATGTGGTTTTCAAAACCTTTATGTACTCTTTTTTTATCATGCCATAAATATGCGTGCCACCCGAATCTATTATCATAACCTTCTAAATCCAACAATTCTGTATGTTCTAACTTCATCCATTCTTTCAACCAACAAATACATGATGCCTCATAGTATAATCTTAAATCTGGCAGAGCAAAGCCTCCTCTATCTCTTGCATCTATTAATATCTTAAATTTAATTCTCGGCTTCTTCCCCTGCCAAATATATCTTGATATTATTCTTTGCCATTCTTTAAATATTGCCACTCCCCTAATTATTGGAATTGTTTGGAATAGAAACAACATTTTCGGTAACACGCTCATCTTCATCGTTGCAATTCTTCCCCAAAATGATAATTTCATTCTCCCCCACACCTCCAGATCTCTCTTAATCTTATTCCATATTGGTACATAATTATTCTGAAATAGATCAATACTCCTGGGGGTTAATATAATTCCTAAATATTTCACTTTCTTAACCACCTCGATCTCTGTCTGTTGTTGTATTTTTTCAGTTGTGTCATAATCAATATTCTTTACAATTATCTTGGTTTTTTTCTTATTTAACTTAAAACCAGCCACCTGTCCAAATTGTTCTGTCTCATCCAGCACCTCTTTAACACTTTTTATGGGATCTTCCATCGTTATAACCAAGTCATCGGCAAATGCTTTTACTTTATATTCATTACATCCAACTGTCACACCTTTTATACCTTCATTATTTCTTACTGATCTTAGGAAGACTTCTAGGAAGAACTAAGTATTTTTCATGGTCCTTGTTGTGTGGGTAGGTGATGAAGGCAGGAATGTATGAAGATGCCCAACACAAATCCACATATTTGGTCCATCTAGCCTGATATTGTTGGTGGTGGTGGCCAACAACTCTCCAAGGCACCTGGAGCCTTCTGCTTGGGTACCACACAGCTATGGACCCTTCTTGACTGGTTGGCATTACGTTGCTTTGCAACTATTTACACCAATTACCACAGAACCAATATTGCTGCTCCATCATCCCTCAGCTGCCTCCTGAGGATGGGGTCCTGGCCTTTAAGCCAGCCAATCCTGGGCAGAACTGCAGGGTGTTAAGAACAGCAGTGTGCACAGGTTGGAACCTTCTAGATCTCTGACAGGAATGGAAGTCATTCCTTCCATTCAACAGACAGAATTCTGGCTATTTGCTAAGCAAAGAGGAAACTGTCTTTCCATAAACTGCTTTCCTAGCCACTGTGGAGAAGAAATGGAGACAGAGAACCTTGTTGGTTAATTCCATGGCTACTTCTTTTTCAGAGTTTTTAATTCCATCTTCTTTCATGTGCATGTTTGAGGCCTTTTCACGTGTGTGTGTGGCCATGCAGTGCATTGTTACCTATCCTTTTATACATACCCTGTTAGATACTCCTAGCAGAACCCAGAGCAACATGGAGACCCTTGAAGGAGGATGAGAGTTCTCTGGGACAACACAAGGCGCAGCTCTGCTGCAAAGCTTTATTCCATGCAGAAGTTCCTGGGTGCAATTCTTGGCACAGCCACACGGGGCCAGCAAAGACCAAAGGGTGTCGGAGTTGATATAGGACTGCTTCCTATGTTCCTCCAAACTCCAGCCGCCTTCCTAGCACCCAGCTCAGCTTCCTCAGTTTCCCACAGTTTTATCTTACGTGGAACCTACACATGTATAAAAACTGTTCTGAACATGCATTTTTTGTGTTTTAAAAAACATTTAATTTTCCATAAGGCTCACCATCGTCATCTAGTGTCACACTGTATATTGCACTTAAAATGTTTTATTTGCAGCTGCACAGCTGAGTCCTTAGTCCTCAGGGCAGAATTGTTCAACAATGTCCTTGCAACTCTTCCAAGGACATGATGTTTGGTTTTTAAAATATTGTCCCACCTTTGGGGATTAGTAAAGAGTAGGATTGTGGGGGTCAGTACCCAGCTTGTTCCCATTCAGTGGCAGGTTTTCCCAGGGAAAAGCAAATCCTCTCAGAGCCATGCCTGGAAAGCACGGGCCAAGCAAACAAGCGTGTCCGTGAGCCCAGTGGCCGGCTTGGCTTCTAGCTGCATTTGAAGAACCTTCTCCAGCAGACTGGACTTCCTGGCAGCCAGGTGGAAGCAGCGCCTCTTCAGAGATGGGGCTGGCCTGCTCCACGCGTGCTTGTGTCTGTGTGTTTTAATAACTACAAATGTTTTTCTAAAGCGGGAGATATTATTTGCAGCTGACCAGGTAGATCTTATGGTTCTAGAAACCACCCCCACCCCCTGCATCACCTGCCTTGAATGCAGAAGGTCCTGAGTTCAATTCCCACTCCCTCCTGAAACCCTGCAGAATGGCTGCCTGTCATGTAGCCCAGCCGTTCTCTAACTTGGGTCTCCACATGTTGTTGGGACTGTGGGAGTATATGTGTGTATGTGTGTGTGTGTGTATACACACACATATTTAATCTTTTCCCCCCCAAAAATATAAGCAAAAGCATAAAACAGTACAAAATCCAGATATCAAGATTACTCTGAATCTCCTGACTTCCCTCCTTCCATGGGCCCTTTTGGTTCTATTTTCAACTGCATATCAGTACTTCTCCAATTTTTCATCTTCCTAAGTTATCTATGGCGTGCTCTGGTCCAGGGGGTCACAAAGAGTCAGACACGACTAAACGACTAAACAACAACAACATTATCTATATTTTCTGTTGCAAGTGTATTTAAAATCCTGCTAATGTTTTGACCTGTATACAGTGATTTTGTATATACATTATAAACAATTCTCATTCTTTTAAAAATTTCTTGTCTTCTTGATTCCCAGATAATTTTGCCATTTTGGCATAGTCCATCAGCTTGATTTGCCATTCTTCTCTGGACGGGACTGTCTCTTCCTTCCATCTCTGGACTAGTAACATCCAGGTGGCCGTTGTAGCATACATGAACAATTTCCTCTGGTCCTTTGGGATTTGGTACCTATAATTCCTAATATAAAGGCTTCTGGTTTTTTAACAAGAGTTATTTTGAACATTTTTTTCATTTCATTATATATCATTTTCCATATTTTTTTAGTTATATTACAGGTCCACCACATACGATAAAAGGTACCGTCTTTTTCTTTACATTTCCAGCATATATTGGGTACTTGTTCTGTACATTTTTGCTAGTTTTACTGGGGTCAAATACCACTGGTACATCATTTTCATATAATTTCCTTTCAATAAAGAACATGCCGTAAATTTCACATCTATTTTCCATAGCCTCTCCCAGTCTGTCATTTGTATATTATGTCCCACATCTTTCACTCATTGTATCATCACAGATTTGACCTGTTCATCTTTTGTTTCCCATTCCAGGAGCAAATTATACATTTTTGACAATTTAATATTATCTCCTAAAATCTCTCTTTGAAATCTTGATAACTCATAACTGAAACCTTTCTTTTTATCAATTTTTAAAAAATAATCGTTTAATTGATGCTATTGTAGCCAAACTGTTACCACCCCTTCAAAATCTTTTAATTTTACCTGGTTTTCTACCTCAGTTAACAACTCTCAATATGTTGGCCAATTGTTCCTCATATTCACTTCCTTGAAAGATATTGTTTCTAACAGGGAAAGCCACCATGGCGTTTTTTGTTCTAATAAGTCTTTATACTTCTCCCATACTTTAAAAATTGATTTTCTTATTATATTATTCTGAAAGCCTTTGTGTAAAAAGGTAAAGGTACCCCTGCCCATACGGGCCAGTCATGTCCAACTCTAGGGTTGCTCGCCCATCTCACTTAAGAGGCCAGGGGCCAGCGCTGTCCGGAGACACTTCCGGGTCACATGGCCAGCGTGATGAAGCTGCTCTGGTGAGCCAGCACCAGTGCAGCACACGGAAACGCTGTTTACCTTCCCGCTCTAAACCTATTTATCTACTTGCACTTAAGAGTGCTTTCGAACTGCTAGGTGGGCAAGAGCTGGGACTGAACGACGGGAGCTCACCCCGCCGTGGGGATTCGAACCGCCCACCATACGATCGGCAAGTCCTAGGCGCTGAGGTTTTACCCACAGCGCCACCCGCGTCCCTAAGCCTTTGTGTACTTTCACCTTAAAGGTAAATGTAAAGGGGTCCAGTCGTGGCCGACTCTGGGGTTGCGGTGCTCATCTCGCTTTATTGGCTGAGGGAGCCGGCGTACAGCTTCCGGGTCATGTGGCCAGCATGACTAAACTGCTTCTGGTGAACCAGAGCAGTGCATGGAAACGCCGTTTACCTTGCCGCCGGAGCGGTACCTATTTATCTACTTGCACTTTGACGTGCTTTTCAACAGCTAGGTTGGCAGGAGCAGGGATCGAACAACAGGAGCTCACCCCGTTGCGGGGGTTCGAACTGCCGACCTTCTGATCGGCAAGCCCTAGGCTCTGTGATTTAATCCACAGCGCCACCTGCATCCCTAACTTTCACCTTATCATACCATAAATATGCATGCCATCCAAATCTATTATCATGTCCTTCTAAGGCTAACACGTCTCCATTTTTCAATATTATCCATTCCTGAATCCAACAGATGCAAGATGCCTCATAATATAATCTCAAATCCGGCTCTCTGTTTAGTATCTGATCACTGGTCAACAACAAATTTGTTGTCTGCATTTTTTCAGTTGATTTAGGACGAATCTGATGCGCTGAACCCAAAAATCACATTGGTTTTGCTCAATCAGGTCAAGTTTTTGAGCTATGGCCACATGTCGCTTTTTTACGTTTTTGTTCACATGTACGCTTGTGTGGAGCATTTTAGGAGAAGTTGGTGGGGGTAAAATGCCATGTCGAATAATTGTTTTGATTGGAAATGATTATTTTAATGGCAAGAAGTATTCAGGTCCGATAGTTCTGGGTGGTTATGTCAAAAAGGGATCAGTTTGAAGTCATAAAACCTCGAAATCTTCCATAAATTGGTGCGGCAAAGCATAAAGTTATTTTGGTATTAAACTTGGTGACCAGGATAAAGCTTGGGTGCCACACATGGTGTGCAAGGCATGCACCGAGACTCTACATGGGTGGACCAATGGCAAGAGGAGTCTGAACTTTGGAATTTCCATGGTTTGGAGGGAGCTGACAAACCATGTCACCGACTGCTACTTCTGCGCTGTTGATGTGTGTGATGGCCTGGGAATCCAATTCAGAGGCTGAACTGGAGGAATCCCAGCCTGCACAGGAGTCCCCGCCTCCAGGGCCAGCTGAGATGGGGCAGGGCCTTGATTCTGAAGCGACTGCACCTGTGCCGGATCCTCAGGAGCAAGCACCAGGTGAATCCACTCTGGCTCCGGAGGCGATTGAGGACGCATTGCCTACAGGTGCGCCTCTCCCAGCCCTGTCAGGGGAAAGTGCGACTCCCCCTGGGTCCAGTAACCCACCGGCCTCTCCTGAGCTGCAGAGGCTCAGAGCAGAGAGGTGGAGGGAACTGGTTTCTCCCAGGAGGAGTGCTTGCCTTAAGGCCAGGAGAGGCGGGTGGCCAGGAGAGGCGGGTGGCCGGGACCGCCCCTGGCCTCAGAGAAGATAAAGGCCAGTCAGCCCGGTCCCAGGTTGCGGGAGCAACGTCGTTGAAGAGCTGTTTCGGCCAGCATCCAGTCCTGTTCCCCCAGAGTTCCTGTCATAGAATCATAGAATCATAGAGTTGGAAGAGACCACAAGGGCCATCGAGTCCAACCCCCTGCCAAGCAGGAAACACCATCAGAGCACTCCTGACATATGGTTGTCAAGCCTCTGCTTAAAGACCTCCAAAGAAGGAGACTCCACCACACTCCTTGGCAGCAAATTCCACTGTCCAACAGCTCTTACTGTCAGGAAGTTCTTCCTAATGTTTAGGTGGAATCTTCTTTCTTGTAGTTTGGATCCATTGCTCCGTGTCCGCTTCTCTGGAGCAGCAGAAAACAACCTTTCTCCCTCCTCTATGTCACATCCTTTTATATATTTGAACATGGCTATCATATCACCCCTTAACCTCCTCTTCTCCAGGCTAAACATGCCCAGCTCCCTTAGCCGTTCCTCATAAGGCATCGTTTCCAGGCCTTTGACCATTTTGGTTGCCCTCCTCTGGACACGTTCCAGTTTGTCAGTGTCCTTCTTGAACTGTGGTGCCCGGAACTGGACACAGTACTCCAGGTGAGGTCTGACCAGAGCAGAATACAGTGGCACTATTACTTCCCTTGATCTAGATGCTATACTCCTATTGATGCAGCCCAGAATTGCATTGGCTTTTTTAGCTGCCACGTCACACTGTTGGCTCATGTCAAGTTTGTGGTCAACCAAGACTCCTAGATACTTTTCACATGTACTGCTCTCAAGCCAGGTGTCACCCATCTTGTATTTGTGCTTCTCATTTTTTTTGCCCAAGTGCAATACTTTACATTTCTCCCTGTTAAAATTCATCTTGTTTGTTTTGGCCCAGTTCTCTAATCTGTCAAGGTCGTTTTGAAGTGTGATCCTGTCCTCTGGGGTGTTAGCCACCCCTCCCAGTTTGGTGTCATCTGCAAATTTGATCAGGATGCCCTTGAGTCCATCATCCAAGTCGTTGATAAAGATGTTGAATAAGACCGGGCCCAAGACAGAACCCTGTGGCACCCCACTAGTCACTCTTCTCCAGGATGAAGAGGAACCATTGATGAGCAACCTTTGGGTTCGGTCAGTCAGCCAGTTACAAATCCACTGAGTGGTAGCATAGACCGCATTTTACCAGTCCTTGACCGGCTCCTCGCTGTGGACCCCGCTTCGCCCATGGAGGACTGTCTGCCGACCCTTGACTCAGGTCCTGGACCTCGCCCCACGGTAACCTCCCCCCCAGACCAGCACAATGTGACTGGGATCAACAGAAAGAATCGGAGCAGCCTCAAGTATCCTGATCTTCAATCGTTCTGTAGCTCATTGTGATGAAATTCCAGTGCCTGTCTTCGGAGAACTTCCTGACATTAGTGGCGAAGATGCCTCCAGTGTTGAAGGGCATGAAGAAGAAGTGGTTCTTGAAGATGATGTTCCACATCCATTTTCCCAAAAGGAGTTGAATGATCTAGTTCAGTGTTTCCCAACCTTGGGTCTCCAGCTGTTTTGGGACTACAACTCCCATCATTCCTAGCTAGCAAGACTAGTGGTCAGGGATGATGAGAACTGTAGTCTGAAAACAGCTGGAGACCCAAGGTTGGGAAACACTGATCTAGTTCACACCTCAGCTTGTCAAAGGACTCTGCCGAACTGTTGGCATCCAGATTGAAGGGGGGGAAAACTCCTCTCTGACATCAGCTTCTTCTGCAACAGGCATCAAGAGTACCTCCATTTTTTCTCGGAAGAGAAGGACTTGGTGTACTGTGCAGATATTGCGCAGCTTCTGCTCAAGCTTGGAGTGCCACAGTACGAACCCAAAGATTGGAGACTGTTCATTGACAGCAGCAAGCGATCACTGAAATGTGTTCTGCTACACAACGGCAACCAGTTTGCCTCTATACCCCTGGCTCACTCGGCTACACTGAAGGAGAACTATGAAGCGGTGAAGTATGTGCTGGAGAAAATTGGTTATGATCAGCATAAGTGGTTTATTTGTGTTGACCTGAAGATGGTGAACTTTTTGTTGGGACAACAGTCTGGCTTCACCAAGTACCCATGTTTTCTGTGCATGTGGGATAGTAGGGACCGTGCTCAGCATTACACGAAGAAGGACTGGCCTGTGCGGGAAGAATTGGTGCCTTGCAAAGAAAGGAACGTCATCAACGACCCTCCGGTGGACAGAGACAGAATACTCTTCCCACCGCTGCACATCAAGCTTGGCTTAATCAAGCAGTTTTCTGCTGCTCCAGAGAAGCGGACACGGAGCAATGGATCCAAACTACAAGAAAGAAGATTCCACCTCAACATTAGGAAGAACTTCCTGACAGTAAGAGCTGTTCGACAGTGGAATTTGCTGCCAAGGAGTGTGGTGGAGTCTCCTTCCTTGGAGGTCTTTAAGCAGAGGCTTGACGACCATATGTCAGGAGTGCTCTGATGGTGTTTCCTGCTTGGCAGGGGGTTGGACTCGATGACCCTTGTGGTCTCTTCCAACTCTATGATTCTATGATTCTATGAAGCAGTTCACCAAGGCTCTGGACAAGGATGGTGACTGCTTCACTTACTTGTGCCAGGCTTTTCCAGGATTGACCATGGAGAAGTTCAAAGCTGGCATCTTTGACGGTCCTCAGATCTGTCAGCTCATCAGAGATTCAGCGTTCGGAAACTCAATGAACGAAGTGGAACTGGAAGTGTGGAAGGCATTTGTTCTGGTAGTGAAGAACTTTCTTGGCAACAGAAAAAACTCAATATGGAGGCCAAATGGCCGAAATATTGGGAAATCTGGAACAGGATGGAGACAGAATAAAATTGCAGAGCTTTGAAAAATTGAAAAACAAAGTGCGAGATTGGCTCCATTATTATCAAATAATGGAGGCATACAATTTGGACAAAAAAGTTGGTTTCCAGGTGGAAAAATCAAAATTGGAAACAGAATTGTTAGATCCAAAGATTAAGAATTTGTCAAGAATGTATAACTTGCTGTTGAAATGGAACACTCAGGATGAAATGGTGAAATCAGCTATGATTAAATGGGCACAAGATGTTGGACATAATATAATGATGGCTGACTGGGAACAGTTATGGACCACAGGTATGAAATTTACAGCATGTAATGCCTTAAGAGAAAACTTAATGAAAATGATTTATAGGTGGTACATGACACCAGTCAAGCTTGAAAAAAATTATCATTTGCCCGACAATAAATGTTGGAAATGTAAAGAGACTGAAGGTACATTCTTTCACCTTTGGTGGACATGCCCAAGGATTAAGACATTCTGGGAGATGAGTTATAATGAAATGAAAAAGGTATTCAAATATATCTTTCTGAAGAAACCAGAGGCCTTTCTCCTGGGCATGGTCGGCCAGTTGGTGCTAAAGAAGGATAGAAGTTTTTTTATGTATGCAACAACAGCAGCAAGAATACTTATTGCGAAGTATTGGAAGACACAAGATCTACCCACCCGGGAAGAATGGCAGATGAAGTTGATGGACTACATGGAATTGGCGGAAATGACTGGCAGAATCCGAGACCAGGGAGAAGAGTCGGTGGAAGAAGACTGGAAAAAGTTTAAAGACTATTTACAGAAATACTGCAAAATTAATGAATGTTAAAAGAATGGTGGAATGAAGTTATATGGCTTTAGTAGAAATGTTATAAGGATTTAAGAATAAATAGATTAATAGAATATTATAGGTAAAATAAGGTTAGAATGTGTTAAGATAATTATAGGACAGAAAACAGAGGAAGATGGAAAGGAATTGCTGAAATAATTGATAGAAGTGGAATACAAAAAGGGAAGTGTGAGGAGGTCAGTGAAATAAGTGAATGAAAGATAAGATATTGAAACTGTTTGAGTGTTTTAAATTGTTTTTGTTTGGTTTTGTTAGTTTAATGTGTTAGTGTTATGTAGTGTTCTTGTGTTGTATTGTATTGCTCTTTTTTGTTTTTGTTTTTGTTTGGTTTTGTAGTGTTTAAATTGTTCAAAAAGTAATAAATATTGTTAAAAGAAAAAGAACTTTCTTGGCAACAATATGGCCAGAAACTATGCAGAACTTGTCAACAACATGCTGACTGCTTTCAGAAACCTGGGCTGCAACATGAGCGTCAAGATGCACTACCTATTTTCACACCTGGACCGGTTTCCTGAGAACGTGGGTTCAATGAGTGATGAGCAGGGAGAGAGATTCCATCAGGACATGAAAGAGATGGAGACCAGGTATCAGGGTCGCTGGGACGCTGTCATGATGGCTGACTACTGTTGGACTTTGAAGAGAGACCTCCCTGCCGCTGAGCATTCCAGGAGTTCCAAGAAAAGGAAGTTCAAGCCCTGAAGTTTGAAAAATGGTGAAGCAACATGCAATTTACGTGTACTTTATCAATGCCCACTATTCAGTTTACAATAATCGATGTTTCTATCAGGTAATCAATACATGTTGTTGGAAAAACTTGTTTTTCTCTTAAAAACATATTTAGGGTGATATGTGTTGACAAAAATCAGCTGATAATACCACAAAAATGTAATCGATTTTGTCACAAGATCTGAATTTTTACAAATCAACATAGCACAAAAACCTGACCTGGTGGAGAGAAATGGATGCCATTTCCTGATTCAGCAGTGCAAAAATACCCTAAATCAATTGTAGAAATCTAGACAACATTCAAAAGGTAAAAAATTATTGCCCAGTGTAATTTAACATCTTTGGGGGGCAATTCCAAACCTGTTATTCCAAGAAGAAAGGCCTCTGGTTTCTTTATAAATATATATTTCAACATTTTTTCCAATTCATTATAAAACTTTTCCCAGAAGTCTTTCACCTTGGGGCAGGTCCACCACATATGATAGAAGGTACCTTCGTTTTCTTTACATTTCCAGCAATGGTTATCACAGTTATGATAAATCTTTGCTAATTTAACAGGGGTCAGATACCATCTATACATCATTTTCATTATGTTTTCCTTTAGTACAACATAGTGTAGTGAACTTGACCCCTTTCTTCCACAATCTTTCCCAATCCTCAAACATTATGTTATGTCCTACATGTCTTGCTCAATCTATCATCACTGATTTAACTTGTTCATCCTTTGTATGCCACTCTAACAATGGGAAATGCAGTGTTTTCACACACACACACACCCAATGTTGCAGGGGGCATTCTCTGGGTGTTTGGTGCTGCTTTGGAGTGAATCAGATGACATTGGACCTTTGGAGAATTCGTGACCCTGTGGGTTAGGGCACTGAAGCCTCATTTTTTGGGGGGGAGGCACCATAAAACGTGGGGTTTTCACTGCTATGGATCACAAAACGGCTGCTGTTTTGTGCAAATCTGGTAGATTGAGAAACTTGTATTTTATTTTTATTTTAAAAAAGATAAACTAAAGGTGTGTGCTTACAGGCAAACAGATACCAGTGTGCATGCCCATTATAACCTCAGGCAAGAATCAAGAAAATACGGGTGGTCCCTCTTACCTGACATTCTTAACTGAACAGAACTGAAGGGAGGGGCTGGTTCTGGAGCAAAGCTGTTTAGATTGGGTTTGGGTGGATGCGAAGAGGATGCCTGAAACTTCTTGGGCTTTGCTTCTCAACTTATTTTGCCTTCTGGGACCCCCCAGCCCAACACCAACCACCTCTTGGATAGGTGAGCATTCAGATATTTTGGAATGTGCGTGTGGGGCAGGTTGACCGCGTATGAAAGCTCATTTTAGCACAAGTGCTGGCCCCCCTTTTCTCTCCCATGGAGGCCCTGAACTGGCCAGCTCCTTGTTCAGGGCCTCCAAGGGAGAGAAAAGGGAGCCTCAGTTACTATTTGCCTTCTGAGGACAATGTCTCACTCCCAGAGCCCCAATACTTACGGCTGCTGCTCTAACAGCCTCAGGACATCCAAGGGGTCATGAGCGAAGCACACAAGCCCTGCCCGCCAGATATGAAGCACTCTCCTGAGAGAATTTGGGGTTTTTAATTGGCTGAACAGAGTTTCAGCCCTTGGGGAATTTGATTTCTTAAACATACACCTTCCCCTTCCTTGTGTCCCTGGTGAGAAAAGCCAATCCTGCTTTCTTCCTTTGATAATTAATCAGAGGAAATAACTCTTTCGATGGTTTAATAGATTTGCTGAATCATGAATTCTGTACATGCACAGAGGCATGAAACCCCAAAGATGGGCAAGATGGGGCATTTCTCTCCACCTGGCTCCACCGGATATTGCTGATGGCCAATGAAAGCCCAAGTAGGGATTCCTAGTGGGGGATGTTGCTGTGGTATATTGGAGGAGCAGGGCCAGGAGGCTAACTTGGACACCTGAGAACAAAAAAAAGCAGCAGCAACAACAACTACATGTTTCCTTTTAAATGGACCTTCCTGCTGAGTGTAAAGCATTTTTAAAGGGAAAAGGGAGAGAAGGCTTCTCCCAAAGTGTTTGTTGTTGTTTAGTCGTTCAGTCGTGTCCGACTCTTCGTGACCCCATGGACCAGAGCACGCCAGGCACTCCTGTCTTCCTCTGCCTCCCGCAGTTTGGTCAGACTCATGTTTGTAGCTTTGAGAACACTGTCCTACCATCTCGTCCTCTGTCGCACCCTTCTCACATCTTTCCCAACAACAGGGTCTTTTCCAGGGAGTCTTCTCTTCTCATCAGGTGGCCAAAGTATTGGAGCCTCTGTCCTTCCAGTGAGCACTCAGGGCTGATTTCCTTAAGAATGGATGCGTTTGATCTTCTTGCAGTCCACGGGACTCTCAAGAGTCTCCTCCAGCACCATAATTCAAAAGCGTCCATTCTTCGGCGATCAGCCTTCTTTATGGTCCAGCTCTCACTTCCATACATCACTACTGGGAAAACCATAGCTTTTACTATACGGACCTTTGTTGGCAAGGTGATGTCTCTACTTTTTAAAATGCTGTCTACGTTTGTCATTGCTTTCCTCCCAAGAAGCAGGCGTCTCTTAATTTCGTGGCTGCTGTCACCATCTGCAGTGATCATGGAGCCCAAGAAAGTAAAATCTCTCACTGCCTCCATTTCCTCCCCTTCTATTTGCCAGGAAGTGATGGGACCAGTGGCCATGATCTTTGTTTTTTTGATGTTGAGCTTCAGACCATATTTTGCGCTCTCCTCTTTCACCCTCAATAAAAGGTTTTTTAATTCCTCCTCACTTTCTGCCATCAAGGTTGTGTCATCTGCATATCTGAGGTTGTTGATATTTCTTCCAGCAATCTTAATTCCGGCTAGGGATTCATCCAGCCCAGCCTTTCGCATGATGAATTCTGCATATAAGTTAAATAAGCAGGGAGACAAAATACAGCCTTGTCGTATTCCTTTCCCAATTTTGAACCAATCAGTTGTTCCATATCCAGTTCTAACTGTAGCTTCTTGTCCCACATAGAGATTTCTCAGGAGACAGATGAGGTGATCAGGCACTCCCATTTCTTTAAGGACTTGCCATAGTTTGCTGTGGTCGACACAGTCAAAGGCTTTTGCATAGTCAATGAAGCAGAAGTAGATGTCTTTCTGGAACTCTCTAGCTTTCTCCATAATCCAGCGCATGTTTGCAATTTGGTCTCTGGTTCCTCTGCCTCTTCTAAATCCAGCTTGCACTTCTGGGAGTTCTCGGTCCACATACTGCTTGAGCCTTCCTTGAAGAATTTTAAGCATAACCTTTCTAGCGTGTGAAATGAGTGCAATTGTGCGGTAGTTGGAGCATTCTTTAGCACTGCCCTTCTTTGGGATTGGGATGTAGACTGACCTTCTCCAATCCTCTGGCCACTGCTGAGTTTTCCAAACTTGCTGGCATATTGAGTGTAGCACCTTAACAGCATCATCTTTTAAAATTTTAAATAGTTCAGCTGGAATACTATCACTTCCACTGGCCTTGTTATTTGCAATGCTTTCTAAGGCCCATTTGACTTCACTCTCCAGGATGTCTGGCTCAAGGTCAGCAACCCCACTACCTGGGATGTGTGAGACATCCATATCTTTCTGGTATAATTCCTCTGTGTATTCTTGCCACCTCTTCTTGATGTCTTCTGCTTCTGTTAGGTCCTTACCACTTTTGTCCTTTATTATGGTAATCCTTGAACGAAATGTTCCTTTCATATCTCCAATTTTCTTGAACAGATCTCTGGTTCTTCCCATTCTGTTGTTTTCCTCTATTTCTTTGCATTGCTGATTTAAGAAGGCCTTCTTTTCTCTCCTTGCTATTTTTTGGAATTCTGCATTCAATTTCCTGTATCTTTCTCTATCTCCCTTGCATTTTGCTTGCCTTCTCTCCCCCGCTATTTGTAAGGCCTCATTGGACAGCCACTTTGCTTTCTTGCATTTCCTTTTCATTGGGATGGTTTTCGTTGCTGCCTCCTGTATAATGTTATGAGCCTTCATCCATAGTTCTTCAGGCACTCTGTCCAGCAAACCTAAATCCTTAAACCTGTTCCTCACTTCCACTGTGTATTCATAAGGGATTTGGTTTAGATTGTATCTTACCAGCCCAGTGGTTTTTCCTACTTTCTTCAGTTTAAGCTTGAATTTTGCTATAAGAAGCTGATGATCTGAGCCACAGTCAGCTGCAGGTCTTGTTTTTGCTGACTGTATAGAGCTTCTCCATCTTTGGCTGCAGAGAATATAATCAATCTGATTTCGATGCTGACCATCTGGTGATGTCCATGTGTAGAGTCGTCTCTTGTGTTGTTGGAAAAGAGTGTTTGTGATGACCAGCTTGTTCTCTTGACAGAACTCTATTAGCCTTTGCCCTGCTTTGTTTTGAATTCCAAGACCAAATTTGCCAGTTGTTCCTTTTATCTCTTGATTCCCTACTTTAGCATTCCAATCCCCTATAATGAGAAGAACATCCTTCTTTGGTGTCACTTCTATAAGGTCTTGTAAGTCTTCATAGAATTGGTCAATTTCAGTTTCTTCAGCACCAGTAGTTGGTGCATAAACTTGGATTATTGTTATGTTAAAAGGTCTGCCTTGGATTCGTATCGAGATCATTCTATCATTTTTGAGATTGTATCCCAGTACAGCTTTCGCCACTCTTTTGTTGACTATGAGGGCCACTCCATTTCTTTTGCGGGTTTCTTGCCCACAGTAGTAGATATGATGGTCATCCGAACTGAATTCGCCCATTCCCATCCATTTTAGTTCACTGATGCCCAGGATGTCAATATTTATTCTTGCCATCTCATTTTTGACCACATCCAACTTACCCAGGTTCATGGTTCTTACATTCCAGGTTCCTATGCAATATTTTTCTTTACAGCATTGGACTTTCCTTTCGCTTCCATGCATATCCACAACTGAGCGTCCTTTCGGCTTTGGCCCAGCCGCTTCATCAGCTCTGGATCTACTTGTACTTGTCCTCCGCTCTTCCCCAGTAGCATGTTGGACGCCTTCCGACCTGAGGGGCTCATCTTCCAGCGTCATAACTTTTATATGCCTGTTGTCTTTGTCCATGGAGTTTTCTTGGCAGGGATACTGGAGTGGCTTGCCGATTCCTGCTCCAGGTGGATCACGTTTGGTCAAAACTCTCCACTATGACCTGTTCATCTTGGGTGCCCTGCTCGGCATAGTTCATAGCTTCTCTGAGTTCTTCAAGCCCCTTCGCCACGGCAAGGCAGTGATCCATGAAGGGGCCCAAAGTGTTAGAAGGCCACAAATAATGTAACAATAGAACAAAACAAATGTGCCATTTCATGTGATACAGAATCCTATGTGCAAATCTGTCAGATTGAGAAATTTGTATTAAATAAGGGGGAAAATTAAAGTGTGTGTGCTTGCAGGTAAACAGATTGGAGATTTCCTGCAAGATCTCATTGAAGTCTTGCAAGATGTCTAGGAGAGCAAAATACGTATTGAGATTTGGGAGAGATCTTGGGGTCTTTAGCAGGTGTTTGCCGTTGCTTTGTTGTGAATCCTAAGACATCGGGTTTTCAGCGAAATCGTGGCCACCATAGCTTTCCTGACAGATGATTTGGCCTGTCACCCTTGTGTGGAAGTAAAGGATGAGAGTCCCCTACTACTCCACCTGGGGTCTCCAATGTGGTGCACCCAGCATCCACTCACACTATTCCTATGTTGGGAAATTTGGGGGTGGTTTGTGGGGATGTTATGTACTGCGTTGAATAGGATCCAACATGCAGCAGTCTGATTGGTTCTAGAACAATGCAGTAGTCTGATTGCTCTGCAGGAGCCACCCAATCCAGCTCCAGGTGGAAGTGAATCCACAACCTGATTGGCCTACAGGAGAATCCCAGAATTAGCCAGTCACGTGCAGCCCATTGTGTAAATAATGTATATAAAGCAGATATTGTGGGGGAACTTTCATTCCTCGCTACTATCAGCTGAATATAGTGCATGAAATCCACTCTTGACTCTGAATATATTTCAGGGGAAGAGCTGTTTGGGATATTTCCTGCTTGTGGATTATTGGTGTGTGTGTGTGTGTGTGTAACGCATGCCTAAAGCTTTAAATCTGGGGTGGGCATGGAAGTTCCAAGGTGGGCCACCAGATGGCACTGCAGGCCACGCTCCAGCTGCTGCTGCTGCTACAGGTGCCAGTAAGTCTCGCATTTTCAACCTCTTCCTCCTCCATTGCATTGGCTAAATGATTCATTGCTGGACTCCCATCGCTGAGGCCAAATGTACCTTTACCAAGCAAAATATCCTTTCGAATTCTACACCCAGCACAGGTAACCTGACAAAGGGGCAATACGAGTGGACTCCCTGTGCCCTTACCACAGCAAAAAGACTGATACTGGTGAGTTGGAAAAATAAAAATGTGTCTCCCTTCTATGATTGGACTGAAGACTTCTACAAACTCACCACATATGAACAACCTGCAGATAAACGCAGACTTGCCATGGACAAATTCAATGATACAGTGGTACCTCGGGTTAACATACACTTCAGGTTACAGACTCTGCTTGTAGCCTTTTTAGCCTCGGGTGAGAAGAGCTTTGCGCCCGGGACGGGGAAATGGGAGTCAACAGACACTCAAGGAATAGTTTCAGAGAAAAAGCTTTATTCTGCCATCCGGGGTGGCAGAAGGAGCAAGTGTGATAGATTCACAAAACAAGCACGAGTTCACAGTCATTTGCACAGAGTTTATATTCCCCTTCCAGTTCCCTTTCTCCTCCTCCTCAAGAGTCCTGCCCCATGACGAGTTTCCTGAGCATGAACAGAAAGCTCCTACCTTGGGACTCTTTTGGACTCTTGGCGCCCTTCCCAGGAAAGGGGGATGAGAAGCCTTGCGTTCAGCATGCCCAAGATATGTTTCTTTTCTCTTGCTCTATTGGCACAGTTCCCGGAAAGAAAAGTTGCAAGTTGAATGTACCTTTTGGCAAGGTCAGCTAGCCTGAGAAGCGACCTTTGTTACAGCAGAGCGAAATGCTTCTGATGCTTAGCTAATGCCTTTTAGCTGCTGAGAAAATGGTTTTGAAAAGCTTTGAGCCTGCTTTGGGGGGGGGGTGACTTCGGGTCTAGGTGGGGTCACCTGTCCTCACCTCCTTCATGCTAACCCAGAAATAATACCTCGGGTTAAGATCGTTGCTTCAGGATGAGAACGGAAATCGTGCTCTGGCGGCGTGGCAGCAGCGGGAGGCCCCTTTGCTAAAGTGGGGCTTCAGGTTAAGAACAGTTTCAGGTTAAGAACAGACCTCCAGAACGAATTCAGTTCTTAACCTGAGGTACCACTGTATATGGAATCCATTCTTTCAAATACTGTTCTTCTTTGGTGATCATTTGGAGCCGAGTAATACTGCCTTCCGCGAACCCGGTCTTAACAGTGAGTCCGTAAGTGACTGTGGAGGCCAATTCTGGATCCACACGTCCTTCCACAGTGGGGACATTGGATTCCGGGAGGGAGTTGATCACTGTGAGGGTTTGCCAAGCGTGCCTTCCTCTTAGCACATGACTTCCTTTCGTCCTGAGTTCGAGCGTCTTCAAAGCACATGACACCTTTGGTAAAAGCTGTTCTCCAATTGGGGCACTCGCAGGCTAGTGTTTCCCAGTTGTCGGTGTTTATACTACATTTTTAAAGATTTGCCTTGAGAGAGTCTTTAAACCTCTTTTGTTGACCACTAGCATTACGCTTTCCATTTTCAAGTTTGAAATAGACAAGAATCAGGCATCTGAACAACATGACCAGTCCACTGAAGTTGATGCTGAAGAATCATTGCTTCGACACGGGTGATCTTTGCTTCTTCCAGTACAGTCATACCTCATGTTACGTTTGCTTCATGTTACCTTTTTTCAGGTTGGGTCCTGCGGCGACCCGGAAGTACCGGAAAGGGTTACTTCCGTGTTTTGCCACTCGCGCATGCGTAGAAGCGCTAAATCGTGTCAACATGATTCATGGTGTCAACATGACTGTGATGTGTTACAAGTCATTAACTCCAAGCCTCATGGCCATGCCTCAGAAAACACAAACCACCCCAGCTTTTCAGAGCTGGCTATCGTGGCTTTAATCTTTGTGCATTGCTACACCGTATAAAGCACTGACTTTTATATATCTATTTTCACTGCCAAATGTTGCAGGGGGCCATTTTCCGCAGCTTGGCGCTGCTTTAATCAGATGATGTCAGGTTTTCGGTCAGAGCGCCAAAGGATCATTTTGTGGGGTGCTGAGAAACGTGCGGTTTTCCCTGCTACACATTGCACGGGCCATTTTGCCAGTGCTCGGTGCAGGAATCCCTTTCCCATAATATCTTATACATTTTAGACAGCACTTTTACATTATGCAACAGGTCTCTCTCCAGTTGTGATATTTGGCAAAATCTTGATCCTGAGAGTTAGGGTGCCGAGGGCTGATTTTGTGGGGTGCAGGAAAACATAGTGTTTTCACTGCCAAATGTTGCATGGGGCATATGGCTCTGCTTTCGAGTTAGTCGGACAACCCCCGATTTTGGGCGAAATCTTGAAACTACAGTTTAGTGTGCTGATGGCTCATTTGGGGGGGGGGGAGCTGTGAAACGTATTTTTACAGGGGCTCTTCCTGGAGTTTGGCACCGCTTTGGAGTTAATCGGATAATGTCATATTTTTGGCGAAATCTTTACGCTGCAGGCAAGGGTGTCGAGGGCTCATATTGTGGGGCGCCATGAAACGTAGTTTTTTCACTGCCAAATGTCACATGGGGCCTTCTCCAAGCATTTGGCGAAACATAGTGTTTTCTCGACAAACGTTGCAGAGGCTTTCCCCCGCTGCTTAGCACCCTTTGTAATGATTTGGCTGACCCTGGATTTTTGGTGATATCTTAACCCAGCAGGTTAGGGCACTGAGGGCTCATTTTGTGGGGTGCTGGGAAATGTAGTGTTCTCTTTTCCACAAAAATTTTTTTATTGTTTTTTTCACAAAAAATTAAACACACAAATAGACAAACAAACATAAATCATAACCTTATTAAGACTAATCTAATTAACATTTGTTAAGTGACTTCCTCGTATCCCCCTGGTTGGATTTCAGTGCATATCATTTTAACGGTTTTCCAAATCAATATTCTTATAAAATTAACTTAATCACTTAACATCTTTCTTACTTCCCAGTTCAGTATTAAACATATTAATTCATCACATATTATATATTTAAATCCTAAGCCTATCCGCTATATGCAAGCTTTTTCCAATTAATTTAACTTAACATATTTAACTAAATAGTCATTAAATTTCGTCCATTCCTCCTGATACTCCTCCTCCTTCTGGTCAGGGACTCTTCCAGTCTGGTCGGCCAGCTCCGAAAAATCCACCATCTTCATCTGCCATTCCTCCACTGTTGGTACTTCTTGCGTTTTCCAATTCTTAGCTAACAAAATTCTTGCTGCAGTGGTGGCATACAAAAATGGATATTTTATTCTTGGTTTCTTCCCTTGTCAGATGAATCTGGAAATATATTTTTGCCATTCTTTGAAGCATCCAGCACGGCTTGTCTCTGGGATTGATTGAAATAAAAAAAGCATTCTTGGCCATCCATGCCTCTTAATCACTGAAATTCTCCCCATGGGACTGTGGGAGATTTATGCAGCCCCCATAACTGAGCCTGAAGGGGGCTTAGAGAGGCCAGTGTGCGGAGGAGAAGGCTGGGCTTGGGCCGGACTCCTCGCCTGCTCTCTTCCCTCTTTCCCTCAGCCTTCCCTTGCCAGGGGCGCAGGGGGGGCTTCTGGGGGGCTTCCCCCCGGCTCTGGGGGGAGAAGTGTCTCCCCCGACACCTGTCTCCGCCTCCCCCCTCCACAGCCCCCCCCCCCCCCGCAGTTCCGCCATTTCCAAGGGGCCTTTCCCCCTGTGAGGTCGTCATCCTGCCCCCCCCCCGGCCAGTGCCCCGGTCCTCCTGTCTCCGCCCCCCCCCCGGCGCCGGGCCCTCCTCCTCCTCCTCCTCCTCCTCCCTTCCGGGCGCGCCATGGCGGCGGCGGCGGCGGCGGCGGGGCTGTGGCGGGCGGAGGCTCCGCTGGGCCGGGGCTCGTCGGCCGCCGTGTACCGGGCGCGCTGCCTGGGAGACCCTCGCGCCCCGCCGGCCGCCCTCAAGGCCTTTCTGCCCCCCGCCCGCGGGGAGGAGGCGGAGGCGGAGGCGGAGGGAGGCGGCTACGGCTTCCGCAAGGAGCGCGCGGCGCTGGAGGAGCTGCGCGGCCACCGCAGCATCGGTGAGAGCGCGCGCGGGGGGGGGCGGGTTCCGGGGCTTGTGCAGAGAGCAGGAGCGGAGGCGAAAAGGGGCTTCCCTGGCAGACGCTCCCCGTCTGTGCGGGGCGGGGGTGGACTAAATGACCCCTGGGACCCCCCCCCCCGCAGGGGCCTCGCGGGGGGGGGGGCTTTGCCCAAGGAGAACCCCAGCCCGGGTCTCCCGCAGCCCGGCGCGCTCTCCGGCCCCTGTCTGGGGCACATCCTCGCCCTGGAGCCACCTGCTCTACGGCATCGCCCGCCATGTGCTGGGACCAAACTCCAGAGCCCCCGGCTCCGGCGGTTGTTTAGGGATTCCGCCGTCCCACAGATGGGGAACCAGCCAGGGGGGCTTCATCCAGTGCCTGATGATGGTATTAGTGATTGATCCTTTGACAGGAAATATCTGCTTTGCCCTGCCCATCTCCAGGGCCAGAAAGCTCCGATTCAGTGCATCCCATTTGCAAGGGAGCAGCCCCCGTGCTAAAGTTAAGCAGATCTGAATCTGACCCTTGTCCCAGGGGAGACCCCCCCCCCCCGGACATGATCTTGAGATGCATTGTGGAAGAAATGCAGCATATAAATCGGTTCACTAAATAATATGGGTACATGTGCTCAGCATGAGGAATCACTTGGCCAGCTGAGAGGGGAAAGGATGTCCCAAACACAACATGGTACTGAGGGTGATGTCTGTAAGCAGCCCCCAACCTGTTGCCCTTCATCATCCCTGGCCAGTGGCCTGTGAGAGTTGCAGTCCAAGTCACTGGGAGGTCAAGAGGCTGGGGAAGGCTGGCACAAGTCTTGTTGAGTGTGTTCATTTTGTCTGAAGCCTGAGTGGGAAACAGACATGCTCAGTGGCTTAGAGCATGGTGTGCTAAGACGCCAAGGCGGCAGGTTCGATCCCCCTCTGGGACAGCCTCGCAGGGGGTTGGACTAGATGAACCTCAGGCTCCCTTCCAGTGCTGCGAGTCTGTGATTCTAAGACTCTTTTGTGTAACATGCCTTGTTGCTTTGCTGAAGAGTGATGCTTAAAACTTCCCAACAAATAATAAATGTGAGACTTACCACTGCATCTCAAGGCAACGGTGCTTTCATCTGATTTGGCTTCTCACAGCTGCTGCCAGAGGTCAGCTGCACATTACCATCACCTTACGGTAACTGCTTCTTAACCTCTTGCAATGAGCATGCAACCCTATGGCTGTCTTTGTTGAGAGACATAGATGTTTACTACCAGGCCAGTCCCAGCCCTTCTTGCCCCCACACCGCCAGACATACTGATGGGAACTATGTGACGGATGGTTGGCTCTGCGCATAACAGCATAAATCTACACCAAATGGTCAAGTGTAGCCCCTGTACAGCACAGAGCATGGCTGGTGGTAATTTACAATGGGGCTTGGAGCAGAAGGAAACTGACTTGTTTCTGGGAACTGGTCCTGAGGAACAACCAATGTTTCCATCTAAAATTCCAAAGGCGAGAAGAATCACAACTAGGCAATCCATGAAGCGCATTCAGGCACCCACTGGAAATGCTGCAGCTTGGCATATCATACTTTGGCCAACAACTGCAATGAGTGAACCAAGTCTTGTTGCTGTGCTACAGGGGGAAAGATCCGGAAAATTGGGCCGCGGACAGGAGTTCAGCCAGACGGATTTCCTTCTCAAATGATGCCATATTGGACCCATGCAGAGTATCCAGGGTGTTTGAATTCAGTTCTGTACCCATATTGCCAACCATGTTGGCAGTGACTTCCATTGCAGTAGAACTCTGCATGGATCCAGACTAGAATTTTATTTGGTGCTACCTAAAGACTGTTTTGTTGTTGACCTTATTTGTGCTGCATCCATTTTTCTTCAATGGTCACAGAGTTGGGGTAAGGATTCTCTTGAAGGTTAGAAGATTAATCCCCCAAAAGAAACAAGCGGCACTTGCCTAGCTCTGGATTAAATTATACCCAGGCCCAGATGCTCTAGGAAAAGTGCTGGAAACAACTGAATCTTGTATGTTCCAAATGTGGCTTTTTGTGGGAATCACTGCCTTAGCGCAGAACAGCTTCTAGGCACCAGTGGTGCCCCACCAAGTAACCCCTGCTGATCCTTTTGGGGTGTTTTTCTACCTGCAGTGACTTTGTACGGTGTGTTCACCGACTACCCTTCTGCCCAAGGCCCGTTGTGCTGCCTCTTGTTGGAGTTGCTGGACATCAGCGTGTCAGAGCTGCTGGCGCACTCCAGCCTGCATGGCTGCTCCATGTGGATCACCCAGCACTGTGCGCGAGACGTCCTGGAAGGCCTTGCCTTCCTCCACCACAGAGGCTATGTGCATGCAGACCTGAAGCCGCGCAACATCCTGTGGAGTGCAGAGGAGGAGGGCTTCAAGCTCATTGACTTCGGACTCAGCTTCAAGGAGGGAATTCAGGTTGGTCAAGTGCCATTGGAACCTTTTAGGCAAAAAGGTAATCAGAGAGGTGAGATGACTGCAGAAAATGCTGAATGGCTTTGGGGCCCTTGTGCTGTGCACACTCACCCCGCTTTTGCCTTTTCTAAAGGAGGTGACACACTTTCAGAAACCGGCAAAAAATGCCAGACAAAAGGCGTGTGTGCACTGTAGCAAAAGAAAACACTTTCTTGTTTATTTTTAATAATATTTATTAAGTTTTCCACAGATACAAAAGCCAAACTGCAAAAACAAAAAGGTAGAAATGATGAAAAGAAAGAAAAAAAGCAAAAAGCAAATACCCCCAAATACATAATAGAAACCCCCTCCTCCACCCCACCAACACAAAAATTAGACAAAAAACAAGAACATTCAAAACAAAACAAAGAAAAATTCCACCTTTCCAAATCCATCTTTCATAACTTACTTTCTCGGCTTCCTCCCACCTCCCTCTTTGTATTCCAGTTGTTAATCGAGTCAGCAAATTCCTTCCAACTTTCACTGCTTATACTTATTTACCTTAGTCCCTTTAAACCTTATTTCCTCATCAACATCACCAAGTAGATAAACATCTAAAAAATGAGATTATCCAAACCCTAATTCACTAGATAACAGAGAAAAGGAAAGAAATAACCTTAAATCTTATACTCTTAAATCCTAATATCATATACCCTTATATCCTAGTGTCTTAATTCTTTATCTTATTTCACTAGAACCAGTTAACATCCCTCCATCATCTCCCAAAGGTTCTTAATCAAACAGTGTTATGGTAAAATATTACATAAAAGATTCCCAATTTATCCCACCATCTCTTCCCCCCGGTTCCGGGTTCTGCCAATCCTTTTTACAAATTCTAGAGTCTTTCCTGTCAACAAGATAGTTCTCTCATCCCGGTTCTCTTATGTCCGAGGCTTTCAAATCATCTCCCTGGGCTGTCTGCAAGTTCTTTTTCCAGCCTGAAATTGAGCCCCAAAGAGCTTTTTCCCCAACGTCCCCTTTATTCCTCTTCAGCACGCTTGCCCAGACTCCATATTTCAACTTATAGGCCAGAAAGTGATCCAAAGCGTACTCCACACTCTCTTTAGAATTACTGAAGTTCATTTTTCCAAACTTTCCCTCAGAGCCCCCCTCCAAAACGTAACTCATCAATTCTGCATCACTCCATCCACATGGGGCACTGCCTCTCCAAGTCTGTCCTTCAGTCTTGATCTCAGAATTAAATTTGTGTCCATCAATTTGAGGCACTGTTGCTGAAACTTCCACATAAGATTTCTCTTGCAGAAACAGAACCGGTTCTATTTGTTCCATCCTCTTCTCCAATACACGTCCTTGCGAAATTGATTCCGCTTCTCAAACCACATCTGTTGATTTACCTTTCTGTGCCAAGATATATGCATTTTTTTTCAATTCAGAGATGCCCAGTTCAAGAATGCTCGCTTTTTTAAAAACTTGTTCCAGCAGAGCTGTTATTTTTTCATCCATATTCCCAGGCTTGTTTTTCCCAGTGTTATCTTACTCTTCAAGGTCTCAGCCTCTTGTCTGCAGTCTGCAGTCTGCATGGAATTTTCCATCCAAAAATGTAACAGTCACAAACACCTTTCTGCAACACTCTGCCACAGTTTCCTTTAGTTATTTTCCATTCAGATTTCAGTTACAGTTACAGTTCCGCTCCTTTTCCCTTTCCAAAAACCACAGATCAATATCTAAAAATATATCTCTGACCCTTCTTCCATAAAGATATAGTCCATTCCTCCGTTGTTATTATTTTTTAATTATAAAAACTTTTTTTTCCTTTTGACAGCCCGGTCCCGGGCTCGAGACGGTAGTAAATTAGGTCGATTTTTACTGTCCTGCTGTCCATCAAAGAAATCTCCCCCTCTTCCCCTGCTTCCGAGGGGGGGGGGGTTCAAAAAACTTAGATGACGAAGATTTTTACTTTACAAAGCGCTTTTCAAAGGCTCCAGCTTATATCGATTTTGCTTTGATCTTTCTACAAAGCGCAAGGTGGGCTTCCTGTTTAAACCTTCCATTCAAGTGCCGAATTCCAATAAATTTATAATCCAATTCCGTTACTTACGAAGTTTATTTAAGTCCGAATGTCCACAGGAAAGGTTGGCGCTTTCTGGCAACAGCTGTGCGGCTTCACTCCCCAAAAACAGCGATTGATTCGATGTGCCGCGCCACTCACCCCACGTCACTCTGGAGAAGAAGAAGAAGAAGAAGAAGAGTTTGGATTTGATATCCCGCCTTTCACTCCCTTTAAGGAGTCTCAAAGCGGCTAACATTCTCCTTTCCCTTCCTCCCCCACAACAAACACTCTGTGAGGTGAGTGGGGCTGAGAGACTGTGACTCTCAGCAGCTGCATGTGGAGGAGCGGAGACGCGAACCCGGTTACCCAGATTACGCGACTACCGCTCTTAACCACTACACCACACTGGGTCTCCCCGCGAGTAGGGGAGGCACTGAAGGCACGTGCCGAATCCTAAGCCCACGGTCTTCCTCCGACCGTGCTTTTTTGCGGGTCTCCGCCTCGGCGTGGCGGTCAGACCCTTCTTTCCGGAGACCCTTCTTTCTGAGACGGAGGAAATCCGCCATTGCTCAGGCGCGCCAACCCGGAAGCAAAAAAAAAAGAAAGAAAAAAAAAAGAAAGAAAACACTTTCAGCTGTAAAGATATCTTTGTCTATGACCAGGAAATGGTTCCAAATTCTCTTTGGTTAAAAACTTCACCCTGTGTATGTGTGTGTGCCCGTGGGGGGTGGTGGAGGGGGGTACATGCAGTGCTTTTATTAAAACGTATCCTGAAATCTTTACGGAAGGGATTGCTACTATTCTGCTCTGTGAGCATTGTTGCAGAATTGCTTGAGTACTTTGTACACATTTAAAAGAATGCTCTAGGCTGCTTATTGCTCAAAGGAACTGCTTCCCAAACTTTGGTCGCCAGCTGCTTATGGACTACAATTCCCATCATCCCTGACTACTAGTCTTGCTAGCTAGCGTTGATTGGAGTTCCAGTCCCAAAACAGCTGGAGATCCAAGTTTGGGAAACACTCCTCTAAGCGGTGTGGCCCTGAGGTTTCCTGTTTCACACAGAATCATAGAATGGTAGAGTTAGAAGGGACCCCGAGGGTCATCCAGTCCATCCCTTGCAGTTCCTACGCATGTGTAGGAAGACACGGGTTTGCCGCACGTGAGGTGAATTCCTTTCTCCCAAGCAGTCTCAGATGCACATGGGACTCGTCCGCATTTCTGATTCTCCCATGCTTTCTAGGCAGGGGTCTGAGCCTGTCGCTTTTCCCTACAAAAATCTGCTCTTGGCGCTACAGACCACTTCCTGGTGCAACTTGACTTCTCCGCAACCCTTCCCCTCTGCAGGGAGGTGGGACCGATTCAGATGGTCCGCCCCCGCCACTTAATGGATCCAAATGGTTTCCAGAGAGTGGTAGGGGATGCTTTATCCCATGTTGATGGCCTTTCAGCTGATTCCCTGGTGGCCCGCTGGAATGTGGAGTTAACCAGGGCTATTGACTGTTTGGCTCCGAAGCGCCCTCTCCGATTGCATGGAGCCCGGACAGCCCCGTGGTTTTCCACGGATCTGAGGGCAATGAAACAATCGTTGAGACGGCTCGAGCGCCGGTGGCGGAGGACCCATTCTGAAGCTGACCGGACACAGGTTAGAGCTCAATGTCGAGCCTACCAAGTGGCAGTAGCGACGGCGAAGAAGACTTTCTTCACCGCCTCTATTGCATCTGCAGAAAACAGCAGCAGGAGACTTTTTCAGGTGGTCCGCAATCTAGCGGAACCACCTGCTACATCGGGGCCCAGTACGGGCCACATGATCTCCTGCAATGATTTTGCAAAGTTTTTTGCAGATAAAGTCGCTCAGATTCGGGAAGAGGTCGATGCCACTGTGGGAGCAGGGCCGGGGCGGGAGAGTGCTAGAGTCCTGTCTAGTCAAATTGCGTGGGATCAATTCCAATCTGTTACCTCCGAGGATGTGGGCAGGCTGCTTGGACGAGTGAAACCAACCACCTGTCTCCTTGATCCTTGCCCATCCTGGCTTATAAAAGCTAGCTGGGAAGGGCTGGGCGATGGGCTTCGTGGGGTGGTGAATGCTTCCCTCCGTGAGGGAGTCTTCCCAGACCCGCTGAAAGAGGCGGTTATTAAACCGCTTCTTAAAAAACCATCTTTAGATGCGGCCACGATGGCCAACTATCGCCCAGTCTCAAATCTTCCATTCTTGGGCAAGGTGATTGAGCGAGTGGTGGCTGAACAACTCCAGGCACGCCTGGAAGAAGCGGACCATTTGGATCCCTTCCAGTCGGGATTCAGGCCTCATCACGGGACTGAAACTGCCTTGGTCGCACTGGTTGATGATCTCCGGCGGGCTAGGGACAAAGGTGAGAGCTGTTTCCTAGTTCTGCTGGATCTCTCAGCGGCGTTTGATACCATCGACCATAACATCCTTCTGGACCGTCTTGAGGGGCTGGGAGCTGGGGGTACTGTCATACAGTGGTTCCGCTCCTTCCTCCTGGGCCGTGTTCAGAAAGTTGTGGTGGGGGATGAGTGTTCAGACCCCTGGGCTCTCACTTGTGGGGTGCCTCAGGGTTCTGTCCTCTCCCCCATGCTTTTTAACATCTATATGCAGCCGCTGGGAGAGATCATCAGGAGGTTTGGGCTGGGTGTTCATCAGTATGCAGATGATACCCAGCTCTACCTCTCTTTCAAATCAGAACCAGTGAAGGCGGTGACGGTCCTGTGTGAGTGTCTGGAGGCGGTTGGAGGATGGATGGCGGCAAACAGATTGAGATTGAATCCTGACAGAAGTACTGTTTCTGGGGGACAGGAGGCGGGCAGGTGTGGAGGATTCCCTGGTCCTGAAAGGGGTAACAGTGCCCCTGAAGGACCAGGTGCGCAGCCTGGGAGTCATTTTGGACTCACAGCTGTCCATGGAGGCACAGGTTAAATCCGTGTCCAGGGCAGCTGTGTACCAGCTCCATCTGGTACGTAGGCTGAGACCCTATCTGCCCGCGGACTGCCTTGCCAGAGTGGTGCATGCTCTGGTTATCTCCCGCTTGGACTACTGCAATGCGCTCTACGTGGGGCTACCTTTGAAGGTGACCCGGAAACTACAACTAATCCAGAATGCAGCGGCCAGACTGGTGACTGGGAGCAGCCGCCGAGACCATATAACACCGGTCTTGAAAGACCTACATTGGCTCCCAGTACGTTTCCGAGCACAATTCAAAGTGTTGGTGCTGACCTTTAAAGCCCTAAACGGCCTCGGTCCAGTATACCTGAAGGAGCGTCTCCACCCCCATCGCTCTACCCGGACACTGAGGTCCAGCACCGAGAGCCTTCTGGCGGTTCCCTCACTGCGAGAAGCCAAGTTACAGGGAACCAGGCAGAGGGCCTTCTCGGTAGAGGCGCCCTCCCTGTGGAACGCCCTCCCACCAGATGTCAAAGAGAACAACAACTACCAGACTTTTAGAAGACATCTGAAGGCAGCCCTGTTTAGGGAAGCTTTTAATGTTTGGTGTATCACAGTATTTTAATATTCTTTTGGAAGCCACCCAGAGTGGCTGGGGAAACTCAGCCAGATGGGCGGGGTATAAATAATAAATTATTATTATTATTATTATTATTATTACATCAGAACAAACAGCAGCCCTCGGAAAACCTAATGGCTGTTTGTTCTGGTTCAGCACTAAATGGTGAGTTTCCCCGGGGGAAAGCATCAGGGCTAATGGAAGACTGAGACCTCAGGGCCGCGGGGGGGGGGGGGACCAAGCTCTTGCTGCTTTCAGAAATGTGCAGGAGGAGTGCTCCAGAGGTTTGGACGAGCCCCCAGTTAGCGTGGGTAGAACAAACTGCTCCGCCCCCTGAGTGTGTGAAAAGTGCCTACCAATTCCTCTGGTAGTGGAAGAGCAAAACTTCTGTAGTGCTTGGATATTTCCGCCTGGAAATGGCACAAATCAACATTTAAACATACACTGAGGTGGTTTTCCAGTGAGTTTCTTTTCAGAACCCCTTGAAACATTTTAAACTTAAATCACAAAACAGATTTCCTATGCAGCTGCTGAATTTTTGCTTGTGAATTTTTATATTTTGCTTCTATAAAAAAGTTTCTTGACAAATTCTTGGACTAGCAAAAGTTAAGCATTTCCTTGTGGTATCCTTTGGCTCTGCATGAAGCAGCCTAGGTGGGCGATTTCTCTGGACCACCATAAAACAAACTAGTATAAGGTTTCAAATCCACTGCAGTGCTTTGTTATGATTTTAGACTTTTAAGCAAATGCTTCTTTCTCCCCAGGATGTGAAGTACATTCAGACGGACGGATACCGCGCTCCTGAGGCTGAGCTGCAGAACTGCCTCTCCAAGGCGGGAGTGCAAGGCGGGACGGAATGCACTTCTGCTATCGATCTCTGGAGTCTTGGAATAGTATTACTGGAGATGTTTTCAGGAATGAAACTAAAACATACTGTCCAGTCTCAGGAGTGGAGGGTGAGGAGCTTTGCAGTAATGTTGCAGAGATATCAGTTAGCTTTTGAGATTTGCAGGCTTGGTGGATCAGTAAGGCTTTTGACAAAGTCCCCCAGGATATTCTTGCAAGGGAGCTGGTAAAACGTGAGTTGAATGAGGTAACTGTCAGGTGGATTTGTAGCTGGTTGAGCAAGCCCAAAGAGTACACATTAATGGTTCCTTGTCATCCTGGAAATAAGGGATAAGCAGAGTGCTGCAGGATTCTGCCCTGGGCCCATTGTTGTTCAACACCTTTATAAATGAGTTGGATGAAAGAATGGAAGGCATGTGTGTCAAATTTGAAGAGGACACCAAACTGAAAGGGGTGCAGAAGACAGGATCAGAATTCAAAATGACCATAACAGATTGGAAAACTGGACCTAAACTAACAGAATGATTTTCAAAAGGGACAAATGTCAGGTTCTGCACTTAGGCAGGAAGAACCAGATGCACCAGTATAGGATGGGGGACACCTGGCTTACTAGCAGTACATGCGAAAGGAATCTAGGGGTCATCTATAAAAATAATTTATTATTTATCCCTCACCCATCTGGCTGGTTTCCCCAGCCCCTCTTAGTAAACCATAAGCTTAACATGAGTCAACAGTGTGATGCAGCAGCAAAGAAAGCTAACACTATTCTAGGCTGCATCAACAGAAGTCGAGTGCCCAGATCAAGGGAAATAATAGTACCACTCAATTCTGCCTTGATCAGATCACACCTCATCTTTGATGGCAATTTCTCTTTGGGAGTTTTGAAACTCCTCTTTGAAGAAGACAACACCTTACATGGCTTGAATTTGCCTTGCTGGATAGATAAAATACTGAATGTTGCAGCTTTCCTGATGGGAGCCAATACCTTAACCGTCTGTGAAATAAGCAATCATTTGCTTGGGGAGGAGCGGAGGTGACACGAGCTGACATCAGCGCATGTCATAGGAATGAATAAGCTGCCAGCTGAGGCCGCAGATCCTTCAGATTCAATATTGTCGTCACGGACAGGCAGCTGCTTTCTGGGATTTAAGGCAGCCTTCTTCCCCGGCCCTCCCTGGCGATGCCAGAGCTGGAATGCGGCATGCGGAGTGGGAGCTGCACCTCCGAGCCATGAGCTTTTCCTGTAATGTAGGGTTTATATAATTGCCTTGCTATAAAGTTACTGTTTGCACAACCCTTTGTCCCTTCCATGGGTACCTTTGCAGTCTCCCAGCACGGCGACTGCAGCTTCTCACAGTCCTCAGCCAGGTGTGTTGTACCTTCTTTCAGGGGAGAGATAGGCTATCCCTACCCACTAGCACAATCATAGGTCTGGAGCATCCTCAGGCCTCCATCCCCACAACGCAGATCCCAGTGCATCTCTCCCAGAGAGCCGGAGTGAAGAATGGGAGCCGCCTCAAAGGCACCTGGGTGGTGTTAGCAAGTGATGTGAGCTTTAGTGGAAGAAAGGAAGAAAAGTCCAACCCAGCAGGGTACCTGATCTGCCTCTAAAGTCAGCAGATGAAACATACTTCTACACTCTCCCAACTTGGAACAGCCCAGGGCATGTGGTGTTGGTGGCCGAGTACAAGCACAAGGGGGGCTCTAATCCCTGGTGCAGATCGCTGAAGAGACGGGAGGAGCATCAACTAATTTTAGGAATGGGTAGAATTGCCCTGGTTTGCTTTGTGTCAATACTGAACTCACCATGGAATAGGTGTTATGGAGCAATTTACTGCGGCAGGCTTAAGGGGGGGGGGGCTTACAGCAGTAGCTGGCTCTGCTACAACCTCAGGGAACTCTGTTCAGATTGTTCAGAGTAAATACAAGATGGGTTGGGGTTTTTTTCCTTCTAAGAGATTTTCTTCCCACCTCTTCTTCCTAGGCAAATAGTTCTGCCATTATTGAGCACATTTTCGCCAGCAAAAGTGTAGTGAATTCTGCCATCCCTGCCTATCACCTCAGAGACCTCCTCAAAAGGTATGTTGCCTGTTAGCTTCTGGGGTTTTGCCCTGCCGCTCTAGCTCAGCCTCTGGATTTAGTCAAACAAAGGGGGAGTTCCATTGTTATCTATGAAGGCTTTTGAACAAGAGGGACTTGCTGCCTCTGGTGACTCTCCCTCAACCTCAGCAATGCTTCACATAATAAATAGGATTGTTAGGTCCCAGCCCCAGCTTCTCCTCTCTTGGGCTTCCTTAATATGGCAGATACAAAACCAGCATTTGCCTCCCATAAGGGCCCTTAAGTGTTTCATCACTTAATGGATGCTAAAATCACTACCGCTTATGTGAATGGAAAATGGTTGTTAAAAGGCAGCGGCTGGGCAAAGTCTTGCTCGGGATGTGGGAGAGATAGTAGATAGTAACCAGGCTTAGGTATGCCAAAATACCATATAATTTATTTTGTATCATATCGGCCCTCATTTTTTGTCATTCACCTACAGTTTACTTAACGCTTTTCAGTTTGCAACTTTCCCCTTTCAGTCAAGTCTTTTAAATAATAATAATAATTTTTATTTATACCCCGCCCTCCCCAGCCAAGGCCGGGCTCAGAGCGGCTTACAAGCAATAATAAAAACAAATTGAATGATTACAACTTAAAAACAAAATTAAAATACAACATTAAAATATGGAAACATTAAAATATTAAAATGTAGCCTCATCGCAGGAGGAGAAGGAAAGGAAAAAAGAAAGAAAGGGAGGGAGGGAATCAAATTGGCTCCAAGCCAAAGGCCAGGCGGAACAACTCTGTCTTACAGGCCCTGCGGAAAGAAATCAGATCCTGCAGGGCCCTGGTCTCATGAGGCAGAGCGTTCCACCAGGCCGGAGCCAGAGCTGAAAAGGCCCTGGCTCTGGTTGAAGCCAATCTAACTTCCTTAGGGCCTGGGACCACTAGGGTGTTGCTATTTATGGACCTTGAGGCTCTCCGTGGGGCATACCGGGAGAGGCGGTCCCGTAGGTACGAGGGTCCTAGGCCGTGAAGGGCTTTAAAGGTCAAAAGCAGCACCTTAAACCTGACCCTGTACTCCACCGGGAGCCAGTGCAGCTTGAAAAGCACTGGGTGAATATGCTCCCATGGCAGAGACCCCGTGAGGAGCCTCGCTGCAGCATTCTGCACCCTCTGGAGTTTCTGGGTCAGCTTCAAGGGCAGCCCCGCGTAGAGCAAATTACAGTAGTCAAGCCTGGAGATGACCGTCGCATGGATCACTGTGGCCAGGTCGGGGCGGGAAAGGTAAGGGACCAACTGCTTGATGCAGCGAAGGTGGAAAAATGTCGCCTTGGCTGTTGCTGTAACTTGCGCCTCCATGGAAAGGGAGGCGTCAAGGATTACACCCAAACTCTTAACGGAAGGCAATGGCACTAACTGGGCCCCCGCAAGAGAAGGGAGTTGGTCCCTCATCCCCATGCCATCCCGACCCAGCCATAGGACCTCTGTCTTCGAAGGATTTAGTTTCAATCGGCTCCCACGAAACCATCCAGCCACAGCTTCCAAACATCTGGTCAGTGTGTTCGGGGCCGAGTCGGTGTGGCCATCCATCAACAGATAGAGCTGAGTGTCATCAGCATATTGGTGACAGCCCAGCCCAAAGCTCTGGATAATCTGGGCAAGGGGGCGCCTAAAGATGTTAAAAAGCATCAGGGAGAGAATTGCGCCCTGTGGCACTCCACACACCAAGGAGTGGCGCGACGACATTTCCCTCCCTAGTGCCACCCTCTGTCCCCGATCAGAGATAAAAGAGCACAGCCAGTTAAGGGCTATGCCCTGTATCCCCACGTCTGCGAGGCGGTGGTCCAGAAGATCATGATCGACCATGTCAAAGGCTGCTGACAAATCTAAAAGGATCAGCAGTCTTGACCCGCCTCGATCCAGTTGTCTACGGAGATCATCTGTGAGGGCAACCAGAGCTGTCTCGGTCCCAAAACCAGGACGGAAACCAGACTGAAATGCATCTAAAGCCGATGTTTCCTCCAGAAACCTACCAAGCTCTTCAGCAACCGCTCTCTTGATTACCTTACCCAGATATGGAAGATTTGAAACTGGGCGGTAATTGGATAGGTCTAAGGGATCTAATGAAGTTTTCTTTAAGAGTGGACACACTACTGCTTCCTTCAGTTCCCCTGGGAATGTCCCTGTGTCAAGGGACAAATTGATAATTTCAACCAGGGGGGTCCGCGCAACATCTGGACACTTCCTAATCAGCCAAGACGGGCACGGATCAAGGAGGCAGGTGGTGGGCCTACTAACTTGGAGGAATCTATCCACATCAGCAGGGAGTATTTGATCGAAATGGTCCAGCACTGGACCTGAAGTCAGTCGAGGGGCCTCCAGTTCAGTCACTGTATCTAAATTGGCAAGGAGGTCACGGCGGAGCAACAGGACTTTCTCCGCAAAAAAGCTCGTGAATGCCTCACAGCTGTGGGTCGAATTTGTGCTTAAATTTGGTTGTCCTCCTAAGGACGTTATTGACCTAATTATTCTAAAAAGTTGTGCCGGGTGAGCTAGGGGATGCAATGGAAGCTGCAAAGTAAGATTTCTTAGCAGCTTTCATAGCCATCTCATAGGCTTTCATAAGTGTCCTATAAGATGTTCTTGAGGCTCTGTCACGAGTCCGTCGCCATACTCGCTCTAGCCGTCTGAGATCCCGCTTCATTTTCCGGAGCTCCTCAGTAAACCAAGGGGCCAGGTTTCGACGGGGTCGCAGAGGGCGCTTAGGCACGATCTCATCAATGGCTGCCAAGAGCCGGTTATTCCAGTCCTCAACAAGGTCATCTAATGAGTCGCCAGGAGGAGCAGGGTCCCGCAAGGCTTGTCGGAATCTATCAGGATCCATCAGTTTTCGAGGACGAGCCCAAATAGGTTCGCCACACGAGCCAGGGAGGAGCGGGAAGTCAATCTTGGCTTTCAGAGCGTAGTGATCAGACCATGGCACTTCCACAGGGGGGAGCATGATCACATCTATGCCAGCCCCAAAGATCAGATCCAGCGTGTGGCCTGCTTGATGAGTGGGGCCCAAAATAAACTGGGAGACCCCTAGTGTTGCCATGGAAGTCACTAGGTCCAGAGCCTGTGAGGAGGGAGCGGCATCGGCATGGACATTGAAGTCTCCCAAAACCAGTAGGTTTGGGAACTCCAAGGCCCAGCCTGCCACCACCTCCAGCAGGTCTGACAGGGTGGCTGCAGGTGTGCTGGGTAGTCGGTACACCAGCCAGACAGCCAAGCTCTCCTTGGTGCCCCACACGAGACCAACACATTCAATGCCAGAGATCGCTGGTGATGGCAGAGCTCTGAAAGAGCAATCCTCCCGGATTAACAACGCTACTCCTCCCCCCCCGACCCACAGTCCGCGATTGATGGAGGACAGAGAAATCTGGGGGTGTTATCTCATGTAGGGAGACTACTTCGCCTTCCCGTACCCAGGTCTCCGTCACGCAAGCCAGGTCAGTCCCCTTCGAGACAAAAAAGTCACGCATGGTGGCGGTTTTGTTCCCTATGGACCTGGCATTGCACAGCACCAATGATGGAGGTGGGTAATCCTTGCTCTCCCTACCCTCATCCCTTGGGATGGGGCGTAGATTGGAAGGGGTTCGAAGATCACTGCATCTCGAAACCCTTCGCCGATAGAGATATGTAGCCCCACCGCCATTCCTCCCTCTAAATAAGTAAGATGAAGGTTTAAAAAAGTAACCAGGGGTAAAAGCCCCACACAAATCAGGAAATTGTGCAATAGATTCATGGAACAGTCATCCTTGTGTGAATAGGACTAGCTAGAAGGTTTCACCAGTAGATTGATTAATGAGACCAAATTGTGTTTGGTGGAGCTGTGAATTTGCAGTCTGCTTGTTTGGTTTTTTGAGACTATTTTGGTAATAATATTTATGGGAAATAAAATACTAAAGATGAGCTTTCTTTCCAGCAACATGTAGTAAGTTACCTAATTTGCAGGTGGGGGAGATCATGATTATTCATTCTCCTTGGCATAACTCAGTATGGAGAATCCACGTCCTGGGGAGAACCAGTGGCATGGCCATTCATCTTCAAAAGAAAGAGGCAGGAGAAATGTATATGTTGTTTTTTGTTCCAGTAGCACACTTCCACAGAATGGCACTCAAGGGAACCTGCAGTGCAGCCAAAATAAAATTACTAGCAAATGACCACTGAAATACGTAATAAGGTTTATAAAATCAGCATCACCATAAAGCCATAGAATTGGAACAATGAAAGCTGTGGTGTCATGCTTTCTCCAGAACCTGGTGGGCTTTTGCTATTCTTCTAGAAACCAGCTTGGATGCAGCTTGGGGAGCATCTCTGGAACTTGCTTGTACAACAAAGACTCCTTTTTGCTTTCCAGCATGCTTCGCGAGGACCCACGGGAAAGAGCCACTGCAGCAAAGGCCTTGTGCAGCCCCTTCTTCAGCATTCCCTTTGGTAGGGTGTATAACGTATTTCATTTCTCTGGCCACAAATAACGCTTGCCTAACTGGCCCTGACTCTGTTCATTTCCTTTTGAGAATTTCTATCCATTCTCTGCATCAAGTTTAAGCTGGTTAACATCTTAAAAACAACATTTGTCCTTAAGAGGGACCCTCTGGGCATCTTGTGGACTCCTAAGGGTATGTTTTCCTCCTTTCACACTTCTCGCGTGTGCCATTTTAAATGTCTGAATCGGGCTTAGCCCCATTTCACGGATGTCTGAACCCAACATTACAAGGAGGGTTTTTTTAATCATTTTTATTTATTAGATTTATATGTTGCCCTTCAGGATCTCAGAGCGGTTCACAAGGTAAAAATACAAGGTAAAGAGGCATTGTATGTGATAAGGCAAGGTAAAGAAAGATAAACTTTTTAACTCTCTTTGAGAATAGGATTGAGTAGGTTGTAGCAACTTGCATCCAACCATTTCTAATTTCTCTTTGATATAATGATTACCTTACATTGCTTTAACAGCCCCCCATATTGAAGATCTGGTGATGCTTCCAACTCCAGTGCTAAGACTGCTAAATATTTTGAGCGATACCTCTCTCCAAAATGAAGAAGAATTTGAAGGTTGGTACATCTTGATGTAGCTCCTTATCCTTCAGCTACAGAACCTACTAGGAAGGGGGATGGCTTGAGATGCACTGGAACTGGGAAAGGCAACTATTTCCGATAGCTGCCCTGGGCAGAGAGAGGAAGAAAATTATCCTGCTTCAAGCTAGGCGTGATCCAAATTTAGGCAGAGCCAGTAACCTCCAAGCAAAAATGTTTAAAGAATTATTGCATAACAAAAGTAAATATGTGTGCAATATTTTGAATAAAATGATCTCTAGAAGAGCAGCGCTTGCAGGTTGATGTTACAGATTCCCACCCCACCTTGTTGTTGTTATTATTTACTTACTTACTTACTTACTTACTTACTTACTTACTTATACCCTGCCTGTCTGACATGGTTGCCCCAGCCACTCTGGGTGGCTTCCAACATAAAAACAACACAGAAAAACATTCCACATTAAAAACTTCCTGATACTTCTCTGTTTGACATCTGATGGGAAGGCTTTCCACAGGGCGGGTACCACTACCGAGAAGGCCCTCTGCCTGGTTTCCTGCAGTTGCACGGAAGAGAGGGAGCCCTGTGTGTACTGACATCCTCCCCACCTGCAGATTCTCCCCTCTGTAGCTCTGGAGCCTGAGGAAGCGGGTGAAGGATGAATTACCTTGAAGGGGGCTTGTAAGGGAGAATCAGTAGATGCCAGAAGGCTAAGCACCTTCCTACTCCCACCCAAACCACTGTTGTGCTTGGAAAAATTGTGGCTCCTTTTGTGTCAGTAGCAGAAAATACTGAGTACAAGAGACAAACTGAAAGAGAGATAACTACCGTTGGTTCCCATAACCCTTCTGTGTTGTCTACATTTATTGGGGGGGGGGGGCGTGATCCGCTCTACATATTACTGACTTCTGTTACAGAAAGAGCGGAGAACCTCTGGCATGTGGGACAGTCTTGGAGTTCCAGTGTGACCTGCAAGGTCCTTTCCCCCACCCACCAGCTGATGTCACTCTGTGATCCTGTACCCAGCAGTGCACACGATCATGCAGCCAAGGCAGCAGGATTTAATCCCTGTGTGTCAGCAGAGCAGGGACTGAAGCCCTGTGCAAAAGCAGGCTGTGCAATAGCTTGCACCTGCAGGCTGCTTCAGAGAGGCTTTTGCAGAGGCTTTCAAACGGTTCCTGTGATCTTGATATTGGAAGCTTAAAGGGGAAGCATGGGGAGAGCTGGAAGCGCTTTCTCCTTGTGCTCCCTTTTTAAAACCTTCAAGGTTGGGGACTTAAATGCCAGTGCAGGGAGACTTGCAAAATGCAAGGGACTTTGACAGGCAGGGGGCCCCATGCGCATGTCAGTCATGTGGCATCACAATTTGGCCCTGATAAGGACCTGGTGCACAGAGTCCAGAAGGTTCCCTGCCCCTCCCCTAAACCATTTTGAAGACTAAACCAACTGCTGTTTGTGCGGTTTTTTTAAAAGTCTCCACAGCTAGTCATTTTCAGCAGAATAAGGGAAGGGGACATGTGGTGCTTGTGACAGCGTCTAGGCCCCACACAGTGACTCTGTTTGTTTTGTTTAACTTCTAAGACCACCATTATGTTCCGGTCACTTGAGCAACTGAGCAAAAATGCATAGGAGGGAGCTGCTCATCTGAGTTTTCATCCTGAAGTGGCAAGCCTGAGAATGCTCAAAAGCAAGCCTAGGCACAATTCTTGGCCTTGAAAAAGTGTTTTCCTTGGTGCCTCAGGGTTCCCTAGCTCTAAAGTGGGACCAGGATGCTGATCAGGAATGCTGACACAGCATGCTGCCCCTTAAAAATTGCCACTGAACCCGGAACTGATTGACCCAGTGACTAACTTGGAGCTTCTCTCTGCGGCGCCATGGACCTCGCTTGGGAAATAAGAGTATTTTTCAATAATAATTTTTATTAGTTTTCAGTTTCAACTATCCAATAATAGCCTCATTATAACAATGCCAAATTATAATACAATTAATAATACCAGTCATTGAGATGCCAAATTATACAATTTAGGTGCCCCCCTGCCTCCTGCATACTAGAATTGATGGTTTGATGGTTTATTTTGTTTCTTCATTCCAAAATTTTATAAATTTCAGTTACACTCCAGTCAAAATACCAATCCCTTATATCGCAACTGCAGTTTTAACAGCTTCCATTCGTATTGACACATTAAATGATTTCTACACCTACAGGTGAAGCATCCTTCCTGTGTGTGGCAATTATTCTGTCCAGAGTGCTTCTTCTTGTCCTTGTAATATATTAGGTCTATCTTTTGTCAATCGTTGCTGTTCTCCAGCATGCCTTGGGTGGCGCTAATGTCCCATTGTTGTTTCAGAAGTTCTCCATTGTTCTGTCCCTGGTTCATTGTTTTGCAGCTACAAAAGTCACACTTTCCCAATAAATTTCTCTAAGGCTGGGAAGGAGAGCAAGCTGTCAAACTTCAAATAACTCAGTAATGAACCTTTTCAACCCTTGGCAAGCTTGCAGTTTTCTCTCATCCCTCCGTCCAGCAGAAGATAAGCGATTACGCTTCCAGTAACCGTATTTTTCACACCATAGGGCGCACCGGACCATAGGGCGCACCCAGTTTTTAGGGGGGGAAATCAAGAAAAAAAATATTTCCCCCCCAACAGCCCCAAAGAGCAGCGTACAGGCTGCGCACAACCTCTCCCTGCCGGAGGGGCTGCGCGCGGCTATGGAGGAAGCCAAGGCAGAGAGCAGGATGGATCCCGCTCGCTGTTTTGGCTTCCTCTTTAGCCCAGCGCAACCCCTCCTTGCCGGGAGACGCTGCGCAGGGCTTTCCTGGCTTTACTGGGAGGTGGGGGGATTCCCTCAACTCTCCCAAAAGCCCGCAGAAGCCGCGCAACCCCTTTAAAGAGATCGCGGCTTCTCCTGGCTTTCCTGGGAAGTGGGGGAATTCCCCCACCTCTCGCAAAACCGGCAGAAGCCGCGCGCACTTTAAAAGGGCTGCACGGCTTCTCTTGGCTTTCCTGGGAGGTGGGGGAATTCCCCCACCTCCCGCAAAACCGGCAGAAGCCGCGCGCACTTTAAAAGGGCTGCACGGCTTCTCTTGGCTTTCCTGGGAGGTGGGGGAATTCCCTCACCTCTCGCAAAAGCCCGCTTTAGCCCCGCGCGCGCTCTCCCAACTGGAGAGGTGACGCGCAGCTATAGAGGCTCCTGCCATAGGCACACGTCACTTCTCCAGCCGGGAGAGGGTTGCGGGGGGGGGGGCTGCTTTAGCCCCGCGAGTGCTCTCCCGGCTGGAGAGGTGACACGCGACTATAGAGGCTCCTGCCATAGCTGCGTGTCACCTCTCCAGCCGGGAGAGGGTCATGGGGCTATAGCGTCTTCGCTCCATAGGACGCACACACATTTTCCCTTCATTTTTGAAGGGGAAAAAGTGCGTCCTATAGAGCGAAAAATACGGTAAATTTAATTCCAAGCCCCTTTAGCATTATTCAGTACAGTCTAAGGATAATAGGGAGTTGGGAAGAATCAGCTCTGAGTTTCCATCATAAACCTTTTGCAAAATAGAACTCTCCCTTTTCCCAATTTTTCGTTTTTGTTTTACACACACAATTCCATTTGATGTTATATTCCATATCTGCAATCCATTTTTCACCCTCATCATCTGAATATCCATAATTTAAACTACCATTTCAAGGGAGGGTTGCCAAATCATATACAGTGGTGCCTCGCAAGACGAAATTAATTCGTTCTGCGAGTTTTTTCGTTCTACGAGTTTTTTTGTCTTGCGAAGCACCGCTGTGTATTGACGGTTTCCCATAGGAATGCATTGGCGGCTTTAAAAAAAAGGCGCAAGACGTTCCGTCTTGCGAAGCAAGCCCATAGGGAAATCCGTCTTGCAAAGCAACTCAGAAAACGGAAAACTCTTTCGTCTTGCGAGTTTTGCGTCTTCCGAGGCATTTGTCTTGCGAGGTACCACTGTATGTAGAGAATAACACTTTATATAAAGAAACCACGGGCTTCCCTCCCCCCACACCGTCTTTTATACCAAATGAAGTCTTCTTTCGAGTTCAAACTTTAACAACCTTGCAGCTGCTTCGATTCCACAGTTTATTATCTCATTTCTTCTAGCACACATCTCTACATTAGTCCAGATTAAACTCTGATTAACAGGACAACCTCTGCTTCTTAATGGCAGCGTAGGGGGGTTATCAGTAGGCAAAGTGCTTTTGCACTCAGCACCTCCTGCCTCCCACAATCCATGCTGGAGCGAGAGCCAGGTACCAAGACGAACTGTGAGTGAAGCCCATCCCCCCCCAGTCCCTGGGGAGAATTTGCAAGGGATAATTAACCTCAATCATCCTTGTTTTTTCTTCGCCAACGATCGCTTGCTGTCGTGGGAGCTTTCTTCATTAAGGCAGACCAGAACCAGAAGCCAGGAAATAAGAGTTTTAATTGCCTGTCCTTGATTAGGTCTTTGTCCAGCTCTGCTGGCCATTGTGGGCAGGGTGGTGGTGTCAGCCTCAGATTTCCTGGTTAGATTTCTGCTTGTCTTGTAGTAAGTTTCTCGAGTGTGCAGCTCATGGCAATTGGCCGCCTGTGCCACCATTTGGGGCCTTACTCTGGTGGATGGATCTCTGGATTCTAGTAAAAGCACAAAGCTGAGGTCTGCCTGCCCTAAGGTCTAGAATACTTACTAGGTGCTGGGGTAGCATTTAAGACAGATATCCAGGCACTCAGGCTTACCCCACTAGTGCAATAAGCCCTTCTCCTCCATGCTGCATGGAAGAGCAGGTTGTACTTGCTTAGAATATGGACTTGGGCAGTTTAATGATATTCTGGCTGACTCACATAGATAGTTCAATCGATCAATCTTTATTACGGTCCTGAGACCCAACAAATCGTTACAAAGCAATGCACAATTCAGACAGCCTACCTCCAGGTTAAACAAGCATTTTGCTCAGACTTAAAGATAGGGATCATTGGTTCTTGCAACCACCGATAAAAACTTTGCCACTGCTAATGTTCTAGCATTTGTCCGGTCTTCCAATAGGAACCTGACATAATGAGCCTCTGATTTTCCTGGGAAAGGTACCAGCAAGGGTAATATCAGTTCAGCCCTGGCTTGCTCATATTTCGCACAGTGCAGCAAAATATGTTTTATAGAATCAATGTCTTGGGCACATGAGCAAAGTCTGTCCTGGTAGGGAGCTCCTCCACCTGCCATCCAACACTGCAGAAGGAAAGACGTTTATTCTGGCTTTGGTGAATAACCTTCGATAATTTGGTACTGTCAGGTTTTTAATGTAAGGCGTTAACTTAAAGACATGCCCATATTGTACTACTGCCAGCAGACTACAGAGTACGTGTGATCGAGATTGCAAGTCACTATGTGCATTATCCCATAATCTTTGCTTTAGCATCTTTACACTACACTTGATCTTAGCCAAAAGGCCAAGAAGCTTTAGCATCTTTAGGGTGCCTTCATAACCCAGGTAATAAAGTTGGGGGCGGGTGACAGACCAATAGAGGTGGCTTTTCTATGCATGGCTTTCTGCCATTTGCTGAGAAACTCCTCATTGGTCAGGTGTTGGTACAAACCCTTTCCCTAGATCAAATACTGAAATCCTGAGCCAATGTTTTAGGGCAGCCCACCATGCTTTAGTTGAAATTGGGCATTCACCAGCGTCTAACAGAAGTATGGAGTTGGGGGCACAGTTGGGTACCTACAGCAGAGATCATAGAAAATTTGCCTGAAAGCCATCTAGCTTTGGCAGGTCCCCATTATGCCAGACATTTGCTGCATACAGGAGTTGGGAAACGGATTTTGCATTGAAAACCCTTAAGGCTGCTGGAACATATTTGCCGCCCTTTGTGAAAAAGAATCTGAGTATGGCTAGCTTTGTGATCTCCGCCTTTTGAAGGGAGGTTTGCCAGTGGTGCTTCCAAGATCCTGTATGATGGAATGTGAGCCCTAGATAACTGAAGTATTTAATCTGTTCAAGGTTATGGCCATCCAGCACCCATTTAGACCGGGAGAAGCTTCTTTTGAATACTAAAATTTTAGATTTTTCATAATTAATGGATAAACCATTTCAAGAACAGTAATAAGAAAACTTCCTCAGCAGATACTTCAACCCTGCTCTGGAACGTGAGATGATGGTTGTGTCATCCACATATAACAACAAAGGGGGTCCTTCTCATTCCTATTTTTGGAAGGTGTCCATCTGGGTCCATTAAGCCCTCTCCTAGTGTGGGGGCCAAAATGCATCCCTGTCTCAACCCCCCCATGTCATCTCAATACTGTTTGATAACTGTCCCTGCCGACCACATCGGACCTGCAGGTTGATTCCATTGTACAGGGCTTTTATAAGAAAGAGGAGTCATTTGTCCTGCAAAATCAGACTTAATTTGGACCATAGCTGGGATCTGGGAACGGAGTCAAACGCTGATTTCAGATCCATAAAGGCCACAAAGAGCTTACCCTGTAGAGGCCTGGTATACTTCTCGGCTAGGAAGGACAGCATTAGAAAGTGGTCTGTTGTTGAATGGTTCTCACGAAAGGCTGCCTGGGCTTCAGATAGTATATTGTGTTCATTTAGAAAAGTTGTCAGTTTGTTACTGAGAAATTGGGCATACAGCTTCCCAATTATTGAAAGCAGGCTAATTGGCCTATAATTTGAGGGTACGTTGGGTGGCCTCTCTTAAAGATTGGGACTACTATAGCATGTTTCTGGCTATATGGTACCTTACCCGAGTGATTTACTACTGTAAAAAGTGCTGCCAGAAGCGGAGCCCACCAGTGTTGGTTTGATGTGATCAATTCCGGGGATAAAGACTTTCCCTGGAGTCTTTCTGCTCTTTAGATTCCCAATTAATGTATAGACTTCCTGCACAGTAACCGGCCTCCGCTGAGGGAGCAGTGACAATTCTGCCCTGTCATCATCCTGGAAGCTGGAAGGGAGGTTTGGATTTTCCATAAATATATTTCTGAAGTGGTTCTCCCAAACCTGAGCTGGAATGGCACAGCTGGGGGCTGAAGAACTATTTTTCATTGAGTCGGAGACCAGTTGCCAAAAGAGTCTAGTTTCATTGTTTAGTGAGGCATTCACAATAGCAGGGACCAGGAATTTTGTTTGGACTGCCTTTTTTTGAGGCCAAAAGGGCTTTATACTCTTTTTTAATTTTGAAATAAGATGGAGGTAAGTAATTTAGTCCAGCATTTCTATAGGCCAAATAAGTGTTCCTTAAGGCTTCCTTCTTTGTATGGCACTCTTGGTCAAACCAACAGCGCCCTTTAGCAGTGCGGGGCTTGCCAGATGAGTTTATGTTGACAGAGACCACATCCTGCAAGGACTCAATGAGATTTTTGTAAGCCGTCAGGGAGGAGTCTATTGATAAATTGTTTATTATAATTGATCTTAATTGCAGTTTCTGAATTCAATCTATTCTCAACTGCAATTGCGATCTCAGGTGTCCATTTTTTTGTGCACAATGCTGGATCATTTGCTTTATCTATTTCCTTGTGTTCTATGTCAAGCCTGGACATAACTTGTTGACCCCTATATGTTATGAAACATGCAATTTGTGGCAAAAAAATATGTTATTGATTATGTTTGTTTGTTTGTTTATTCCCCTTCCTTCAAGCAGCTTAGGTAAGTGGCTTAGTCTTGCAAGAACCTTGTGCAGCAGTTGCTCTGGAGGCAAGCAGGCATTCTGCAAACAGGATTCCTGGGTCCTTCTGTGCCAGTCTATCCAATATGCTACGCTGGGTCTTTGCTATTTATTTTCAGTTGTCTTCTCAATTCCACAGATATCGTGGATGACATAAGAGAAGAATGTTGCAAATATGGACGGGTCGTGTCCCTGTTTGTTCCGAAGGAAAATCCAGGCAAAGGCCATGTAAGTACTTGGCAGTCAAGATTTGTGTGTATGTTTCATCTTTGAGATTCTGGTCTAAGGCTGCACTGACCTCTCCTTTTACAATGACAGCTGAGTGAGGCACATGCGGAGGCTTCCTGATACAACTCCTGTCTTCTATCTTGCATAGAGAGAATGATTCTCTTATAAATGGAAGCAGAATTTTTTTTAAAAAAAAATCAGATTTTGTGTGTGTGTTTGCATTTGTCTCTCTGGGAATCTTGGAATACTTTACTGCTTGTATATATCTCTAAAATAAAATTGTATACTATTGCATTTCAGACTTGGAGACAGGATTTTAATAGCATTATCTATTAATGCAGTATGCCTCTGAAATGCCACACTATTAAGACTATAAAACAATAGAAATGCACCTCCATTTAAGTTTTTCAATATTACCTTCTATACTTTATCCAGAGATTCTGGTAACATCTTCTAGAGTTATATTTTGTCTTTTAAAAATCACACTACTGTAGTGTACCACACTTACATTTTGCAGAATTAAATCATTTTACAATCTTTTCTTATCAAATAAATGTATACCATTTTAATGTATTTTTCTCAGTATTTAACAAAGGTAATCTACCAGTTTCTGGGAGGTGTCTTGCCTGTCCTGGAAAGGAAGAGCGCAAAGGGGCAAAGGAGATTGACATTCCTCCTGCTTCTTTTCAGGTCTTTGTTGAGTATGCAAATGCTGCGGATTCAAAAGCTGCCCAACGAGCCCTGACTGGGAAGAGTTTTGACGGCAAGTTTGTTGTGGCGACATTTTACCCACTGAGTGCCTATAAGCGAGGGTATCTTTACCAAACCATGCTTTAGTCTGCGCAGCGGTCAGGAGAGACGCACGTATCCAAAGCTGCCTTGCTTTGCCAAAGTATTTTCCAGAGACGAACTCCATCTGTACTCCTCCTTTCTCATTCTGTGGTTGGCAAGAAAAAGGCCCAGGTGTTTCTGTTTTGTTGCAATGAAATCAGCCTCCTTCTTGCCTTTGATTTACTCTACAGTAACCAAAATGCTGTGAAATGGATGTTGGAGATTGAAGGTGAAGAAGAATTCAGTGGGAAAGAAATAGAGGCACAAGCCAGCGCTGGGGGTTATGGCACCGAACTGAGAGATGCCAAGCATTGAATGGTGTCTGAAAGAGTCCGTGAAGCAACTCCGGAGTGCCTTGTGCCACAAGCAGAGAAGCAGCAGAATGTGCCATGGAGGACATGCATCCAGATGAGGCTTTTAATCTGCCTTCAAACAATTTTATGGGGAGAACAGAGAACATTGTCAGCCCATTGTACTCCTCCCGTGTTTCCCCAGCACTTTCTCCTCCTTGTCTTCTTACCTCAGAAAGTCTGTGAAGGAGGGGAAAGTGGAACAGGAGTGGAGGCGGCAATGGGTGCCATTTTGAGGCGTTCCTCCTTTCTCTATTGTTTCCAGTTTCAGAGACTTTCCGAGTCCCTTCCCTTGATCTGAGGGCTCTCCACCTTAATTAATTGCTTCTTGGAAAGAGGTTTTCCCAACCCAAACCCTTCAGTTGGCTATTTAATCAATAAGTTACACTGGAAACAGTAGCACTTGCTTTAATGTAGAAATGTTTCTAGCTATAGTCCTGTAAGGCTGCCACCTTCTAGCTGTGTGCTGCAAGCGCTGCTCTTCTTTTCACAATTTTACTATGGCCAAATAGTGAAAGTAACAAGCAGGAGAAATCAAGCTGGCAAGCTCTCTAGCCTGGTTGTGAAACTGGCTGTTTGATAAAGATCAGATTGTGAAACTGGTTAATCTGCAGAGGGGGCATTTTCAAGCAAAGTCCACAGGACTTTCAGTCCAATCTGTAGCTGTGTTTATTCAGAAGTAAGCTTAGCTGCAAACCTCTTGCCCTGTGCTACAGGAACTCTTTTTAAAAGCAACTACTTTTTCAAAAACTTTGCAATTGTGCTATTTAGAAAACGGTAGAAAAAACCCACAGAAAGTGATGTGCTAAAATGGCACAGAGATGCAAGCACCTCAGAATGTTAGGAGAAGGGTTGGTGGCCACTGGTGAGGACAGGGAAAGGCAAAGGAACAACACCGCCCGCCCTCGGGATGGAACATAACAAGATCTACACACCCAAAAGAGCACAAAGCCTGACACATCTAGTGTCAACTGCAATGTCAACTGGCCAACTGCAATGTCACTTGTATCTTATAATGGAAGAACCACAATGGGAGCACCCAAAACACAAAATCCCAGCCAGCTTTCAAAGCCTTCACACCCTAGGACTGAACATGTTAGGCTGTATCTGCAGAGACTTAAAGGAACATCCTCAGCCACAGAACAGGATTGCTGCCCTAAAAATAGGGGATCTGAGGCAAGGTAGGGTCACCCAGATGATTTGGCTATATAGAAGTTGAAGCTAGACAATAGACAGGAAGGTTGCACTTGTGGCATCTAGCCATTCCTTTGTAATACAATGAAGCCTTTCTCTCCGGAAGAAGGCGAGAACCAGTGAAGGCACCTTTTGGCTCCCTACGTGTAAGTCCAAATAGAAAAGTAGACATTATCTCTAAAATGCTGCATTAGAAAGAGCCCTCATTTTCAAGTAAATCCTGGTTTGTGTACACTCAAGTGGATATTTCAGGTCCTGATCAATTTCAGCTCCTGTGATAGGGCTCGTTGAGCTATGAGCCTTCTCTCTATCTAGTAAGAGACTTGTGGGGAGGTGGGTTTGTTTTGTTTTACAGTCTCTGAGAAATTGCCTGTTTGTGTCTTCCCAGCATCATCTGCTAATACTTAGGCAGGTGCCTACAGAAAGGATTTAATTCTGCTCGCATAATGATATTATGGGGTGTTGTCCAACCAGATTCTTCCTGGGAGGCTTTCTGTAGAGTTACTTTCCTGAGCCAGTTTTAAACATGTTTTTAAGAGAAGAGTCTTTGTTCTGCTAGAAATGCTTGAAACTTCTGAAATTTGACTACTGGTCCTGCCCTCTCGAGGCTTCCCAATTCCCAGCATCTTATGCATGCTTCCCTCAGCTTTCACTGCTGCTACCGAGAATGGAGGGCACCCCAGTTTGCCTTGCTCTTAGTCCACCTTGACCCCGGCAGCCTCTCTTCCCTGCATGAGGATCCTTCACTTCTTGGTTTCTCAAAAGTTATGCAGCATTTCTGACAGAGTTGACTTGGGCAATGGTAGGAAAACAAGAAAGAGACGTTTTAAACGTCTCACCCACTCCTTTTAGAAAATACTTGAATTTTTTTGTAATGTCTTCAGAAGCTAGCATTTTAGAAGGGGGTGGGGGTGTATGCATAAATAATTAGGATTCTCTCGTGGCAAATTTATTCCTGGGTTTGCCTCCTTGCCTTTCTGAGCTATGAATTATTTAAGACGGGATATTGTCTGCACTGACAATTATACTGATATTGTTGAGTTTGTTTGTCCTATGTAGTGTATCTGATATAGATTTTGGGAGAGTGACATTCCTGATTCTGGGTGGGGAAGCGAACTGCACCCACAGCCTCCAAGTACCTCAAGTCTTCTATGAAGAGTTTCTGCAGTCTTGTCCTCTCACCTCCATAATTCACCTGGGTTTCAGTGGTCCTTTCAGTCTTCGTGACTTGGTTAAGTAGAATGAATGTCCAAAATGTCTACTGTCACCCCCCCCCCCATGCTTTACTGCCTGAGCTTGGGCTTGGCAGGGAAATGTTGCTGAGCTGCTCCTCTCTTAGCTGAGGGGGCATCTATTTTGAGCACATTTTAAGCCAGAACTGCACGAGAACTTGAAGGTCATGGGGCTTGTGGGCAAGGACAGGGGCTCTGTCCAAAGACCCGTTCGTAGCTTTCAACACATCTGACCTGGAGTCCATTTTTGGTTCTGGCCTGCCTCCATCTCTCTGCCCCAAGAAAGACAATAGCACTGCCTGTCTGGCTGGACTTGACTGTTCAAGAGCGTTGACATGATTCCTTTGCAAACTGTTCTGTAAACATACGTCTTCTACTCAGATTATTTAAGGAGATCATGTGCTCTATGCACCATTGCTCAGCAGCTCAAAAGATGAATGTACAAATTTAATTGAAAAATAAAGTAGATTTGTTCTGATGTTAACCAAGCTACCTTTTATTACGGGCTGATTTGTGAGAGGGAAATTGGACTTCCAAACTGCATTGGAGATTATTGGTAGAGGGAACCCAGGCCCTAATCTGTGCCCCACAGTTTTTCAAAAATGATCCTAGCATGTATGTTGTGCTTTTAAGTATTCAAATCACTTCGCATATGTGAACATGCAGCGGAAACCAGAGTCTTGCTGTCCAGCATCTGTTGGTGACAGAATCTGTGAGTTCATTCCCCCGACTTGGATGCTCTGGATAAAGCTTCATTGGGGGCAAAACTATAGTGCTGTTAATAGTGCAGAGCTAACAACTTGCTCATAAATACAAGGAAGACAAAGGAAGTTGTGGTGGACAGAAGAGCAACGTCCAGCCACTTTTGATTGATGGGGTCTGTGTGGAGAGGGTAACAACGTTCAGATTTTTGGGCATTGAATTACAAGAGGATCTGTCCTGGAGTGTCAACACAAGGGGGCTTGTGAAGAAGGCGCAGCAGAGACTGTACTTTTTGAGAATACTAAGGAAAAAACATATTCCACAGAAACTGCTGCTTGCCTTCTATCACTGTGCCATTGAGAGCGTGCTCACTTATGGCTTATGTGTGTGGTACGGAAGCTGTACTACCCAGGACAGGATGGGGTTGTGCAGGGTTGTTAAGGCAGCAGAGAGCATTGTTGGCTGCCCACTCTCCACCTTAGAGCAGATGTATGCCACAAGGTGCCATAGGAAGGCACTGGACATAGTAAAAGATCCATCGCATCCTGGTCACTGTCTCTTCGAGCTTTTGCCGTCGGGACGGAGATACAGGACGATGAAGACAAGAACGAGCCGTCTTAAGAACAGCTTCTTCTCCAGAGCGATCTTGGCCCTGAATGGGAAGCCCGGACTTTGAAAGTCATCTAATCTCCCTTGCTGTAGTATACTGTATTGTTTAATTAGTGTTTTTATGGAGCAGTCAAGTAATTTCGTTGTCCCCGAAGGGGGCAATGACAATAAAGATATTATTATTATTATTATTATTATTATTAGTCACTTGCAGTTTCTGGTTTTCCCCCTCATTTCTTTAGCATTAAATAGCAACCACTTGGATATCTGATCAGAATTGTGAGACATGGGCATTAGCTCTTCCTTGTGTTCCCACATCCACTGTGGAAAACACAGAAGGGAAGAGCTGCTCTTTCACGTTTTGTTTGGCCTTTGAGCTTCCCCACTGATCTCCATCAGGGAATCACACACCTGCTAAAAATAAAGATGGATTCAAGTGATGTATTCAGCACTGCATGTAGGTGACTAGATCAACCAGCACAGTGAAGTTCCATCAAACTGGGGGGTAGAATGTATTTATTTTTTGGGGGGGGGGGAATGCCTTTAACTGGCAATGGAGCTTCCAGAAAAGTTTAGAATTTGCACCTAAGAATGGCTTTTTCTAAAGAATTCAGCCCCCTCCCCATATTGCTTTCTGGAAACAATGTGAATATTGTCTTGACCGGGGCGGGGTGCACTGCTCACACAGCCTCTGATGTTCAGATTTCAAGCTACAGGCAGCCTGGGTGGGTAAGAACTGGTACCCCTTTCAGCTTCTATCACACTCTTGGCAGCCCCGGGACTGACTGACACCCACTGATTTCAGTGGGTCTGCTAGAATATTTTAACGGGAGTTATGGTGTCTGGTCTGGCATTGGTTTCAAGGTTGTTCTTTTAATCATAAAATATACAAAATCAAATCAAATACTCCAAAGTTTTCAATAAAATTACAAGCCACTATTTCATAAGTTAAACATACACATTTTCTAGTTCCATGAATATCTCAGCAAGTCCCTCCCTGCTGCTAGGCAAATATCAGATTACACACTTAAGATGTTGGGATAAAGGAGCAACAACCTGCAATCTCTGCTGCCTTGGAGCTGAGTGTGTGGAAGAGGCCAGCATAAGCTAGATTCTCCCTCTTCTATCCCCCGCCCCCCTGTGTGATTAGGACTTCTGGACAAACTTGCCACATTTGAGTGATGGTCTGGTTGGCCCTTATAAGTGTATTGCCCAGTGGTGGGTTTGGGAGGTTTCCCCCTAAAGGACTATCATGACTATCTTTGCATTGTATTGCTTTGTATGCTTATGAAACAATACTGAATCTAGTTATCTGAAGCAGGATCTACAACCAGAGAAAGATGCTTTCTCACCAGCTGAAGGTAGACTTTGCATTTAGACGGTTGATTCTTCTCCAACCATTAGGTAATAGTGTACCATTTGGGTTTCACTGACTTTATTTACCTAGGATGCTCTAGACCATTCTATAGGTGATCACTAGATGGAAATCTAATGCGGCTGGGCCAAAGCCGGTCGGTCGGTAGTCGCTTGCTGTCCAGGCCTGAAGCTAATTTCAGAAGTTAAGGAAGTCCTTCGTGGCTCTCTCTTTCAACAAACTCTCAGGCTAGCACTCTCTCTCTTTGCCTTTTGCTTCTGATTCCAAACTTGCTTTCTGACAGAGTTGCTGCAGCTAAAAAACAAACAAACTCGTTCTTTACAAAAGGACAGATTTTTCCAAGCACATTCCAGAGGATGCTCCGGTTGGCCTCCTCCATCAGATGAGCAAAACAGGGTGCTGCCTCTCAATGTCATGAGCCGGGGCACAGACTCCCCCCCCCCCCCCCAGCCTGGAACTTCCTCTTCATGCCCTGCAGCTGAGATGCTTCTAAAGTGAGCAAGTTCTGCGGGTTCCTCCTCTGTGGTTACGAGGCTGCTCACCATTGTCAAAAAGCAAGGCAGGGAGCAGGGAGATCCACAAGAAGAGCCAGGTGATATGTCAGGAAATAATGAGCCAGGTGTTGAGCTCTTCAGAGTTCCTGAACTTAAGAATTTAGAAACGAGTTTACTATTTTGTGACATTTTTGTTGGTTTTCATAAAGCTATTGCCTTTCTGTGGTGTTTCAGGTGATGGTTCTCCTACCTTGCCCGAAATAATATGTTAAGATTTAAATATTGATCAATGTTTATTTGTCCATTTTTATGGCACAGCCAAAGAACAATACAATAATGGAGTTTTGGAAAATATGATACTGCGAACCATGGATCTGTGGGGAAGCCATTTGTGGGTCCTCGCTATGACAGTAAAGACTGAGTAGGTGTCAGATTGAAACCCATCATATAGACTTGCTGAAATATATATATATATATTTACCAATTTGCCAAAACTTTAAAAAGATAAAACCGCAGGGAAAGATCTTCTGCCAAGTTCAAGATGAGTTGCGGGAGGGAGACTGGAAGCATTCAAAGGATTATCCTGGTCATCATGAGGGTGAGACCAAAAGGATCTGACCTAAGAGGAGTGTGGGAAACAGGGAGGGAAGGCGGTGGACGCCCCAGAGAAAAGAACTGCTGGGAGCAGAAGGCCCAGGGAAGGCTTGCATATCAGGGGAGAGAAAGCAAAGAGGGATGGGGTGGGAGAGAACAGAGAAGCAATGGCGGGGGGGGGGGTGTTTGGAGGCGGAACAAAAGCAGCCTTAAAAGTCAGGTGAGTGTGGCTCTGCCCTTTGTAGTTGCTTATGAGCCCCTCTTGTAGCCCTGCCAAGATTCTGAAGCCCCCAAATATCCCAAGCCACACTCCATTTTCTCCTGTCACCCACAAGGACACATTTCCAATGACAGACCCTCCAAGTGTCCCGGATTTACAGAAGCCCTCCTGGTTTCTGATTTGATCCTGGAACATCCTGCTTTTCCTTAGGACATCCCTATTTTCATTGGAGAAATGTTGGAGGGTATGGAGTTATGAGAACCCCCAAGCCGTCTGAAGGCAGCTCTGTATAGGGAAGTTTTTTAATGTTTCATGTTTATAAAAATATTATTATTATTATTATTATTACTACTACTACTACTACCACCACCGCTGCTACTACTACTATCATTATTGAATAGGACATCCCTGTTTTCATCTGAAAAATGTTGTAGGGTATGCAATGCCTGAGAAACCTCAGTCCATCTTTTCTTCTTAGCCAGCCATAAAATCCACTGACAGTAGATCCCAGCCCCGTCTGTCAAGGAGAGGAAACACTAAAGTTTTGTTTTGTTTTTTTGAAAAACCAACCACCAAGGAACTTTCTATGGAGGGCAGGCGGAAAGATCCTCTGGGGCTTCTTCGCTGCTGCTTCCTCTCCGGCCCCAGCAGTGTGCGCCACCGAGTGGCTCTGTGCTCCTTGGCGCCTGCTGCTGCTGCGAGCATGGCTCCGTTGCAAGAGCATGGGAGGGAAAGGGCTTGCTGCTGTTGTGACCTCTGGGAGAGCAGAGCAGAGAGCGGGAAGAGGCTCCAGGCAAGAGCTGCAGGGAAAGGGTGCAAGCAAACGAGAGGGAGAGAAGGAAGGAAGGAAGGAAGGAAGGAAGGAAGGAAGGAAAAGAAAGAAAGTGAGCTGACCCTGGTGTGAGAGAGTGGAGCTCAAAGAGAGACAGAGAAACCTGGAGGGTGGCACGGGGGGGGGGTACATTTTGTTTAACTCCTGAGGGGGCAGCAGAAGAGAGGACCCCCCAGGAGAGGCTTCTCCCCAGGTCCCCTTGTGGTGCTCCTGGTGCTCCTGCCGGGGGGACCTTTCTCTTCCCGGAGTTCTTCAAAACAGCTTCCTGGGCATCTCCGGTGCGAATCTTGCGTGTTAAATTTAAGGGGTGAGATTTTGATAGCTGTTTTTGTTCTGTTCAGTTTTGGTGTGGGGGCCTTAAGCTTTATTTCACCAGAAGTTTTTTGTTTAATTCTAAGCCTCCCAGAGAACTCTGCATTATGGGCAGCAGACACATATATAATATAAAAGTGTGTGTGTGTGTGTGTTTTGGATGGAGCTCCTAGGGAAGAGAGAGGTGCAAGGGGCTTTCCCCCTTCCCTTCTTTTTTTGCTATTTCTTCCATTTCCTGCCCGACTAATGCGATGGCTCTGTGACAAGAAATATTGGGGGGTTGCAGAGGGGAAACGAGTGGCCTGAGAGTTAATTGGACACGATAGATATGGGTGATGAATGTGGGATAAATTGATTTGGAGTGATTTCTGAACTAATTTGGAGAAATAATATTAGAGGGATTTAATTCAAGGTGATTTGGAGGAAATTAATTAGCCGCCAGCTTAAATGGGCATTCTGTTGTAGTTCAAAGAAGTGGTTTTGTGCCCTGAGAATCAGACCCCACCTTTTGCCTCAAATGCAGATTCTTTGGCAAGTTGCTCATCTTTTAACCTCACCATTTTGCTTTTTGTGAAATGGATGTCTAATTGCAGTAGTAAATTTTGAAATGGCTACACCCTAAGGCCACCATTTTGTGGCTGTCCACACTCCCATGGCAGCCATTCTGGGATGGTGTCCACAAAACCTCCTCAGATTTCCAAATATGCCAGTGAGGCCCCTGACAGAACACCTCCTGAGGGGCGGCCACTGGAGAACAAACAGCTAAAGAGGGACAACTATTTTCTGTGGTGGACTGAATCCAAGTTTCATTACGTCCATAGCTTCCTCTTGGACTCACCTTTTAAATTTTTTAATCTCCTCCCTTGACTCAATACGGCAGCTTTAAGGTATACTAGAGCTTTTCAGAGGATTCTGCACACCAGTTTCTTTTTAATGTTGGACCTGTGTCTATTTAGACTCTTGCATAAAAGCTTACTAGTTTGCCCTATATAAAACTCTATGCAGTTGGAATTGGTACGTTAACCTTTTGCACCCTAAAGTGCAATTGGGAATCATTTTAATTCTAACAATAGGAGAAATAATGGCATTTTATCTAGGCAAATCCTGTTTAAACTGCATTCCCAGATTATTTTTGTGTGTTCCACAAATGAGAAAACAGGCAAGGTAGTCAACTGCATTCTCCCTACTTAAAGGCAGCTTAAAAGACAGCTACTCTGTGCTCACTTACGTGGGATGTAAGTCCCTTTGAACTCAATGTGACTTACTTCTGAGCTGATGCAGATAGGATTGCAATTTGCAAATATTTTCCAGCTCAACTTGCATGTTTGTTGTGCCCACTAAATTTGTACCTCAAATGGTGAAAAGAAACAACAGAGTATTGTTGGTGTTGCACTGCTGCAGTTCCAGTAATGGGAGGAGACAGTCCTAAAAATGACAGCCATCCCCTTCTGCCGTGTGTGCTGCATTTCAGAGTGAGCTAGTCAGAATCAGTAGGAAAAGAGGACTATAAAAAGCACAGTAAAAAAAAAATTTCAGCAGTGGGTTTTATTGCATTTTGTAGGTACTGTTAATCGTTGGCTTCCTTCAAAAGTTTTGTACAAACTGGCAATAAACTGTATACATGATTTTAGTTCTTGAACCAACAGAATGAGATCCAGAAGTGACGTGGTGAAGATGCTCTCGCCAGAGAGGCTCTCTCATTGGCTGGTTGTCTTTCAGGCTGGGTTGTCATGTGACTGCCTGTCTGTGCCTGCTGTACAGGTGAGTGCATGTTCTGCACAGCAAGTGTAGACAGGCAGACACATGGCAACTCTGGCCGGCCAGCCCATTGCTCCAGCAGGGATGCTCTGCTCTGGGCTTAGCAGCCTGACTTCACGGCAGAAGGAGGGCGAAGGCACGGTACACAAGCAAACTTTACACATTGGGGAGCTCTCAAACAAAGAAGACGTTTACTTTATTTAGAAAACTTGCGCTGTTCTTTACATTATTGTTTTTTTTTCTTGACATACACAAGACGGAGATTGAAGCAAGACATGCGCCCAGAACAAATCTTAATTCATTTCAAAAAGTCTGCATTCATGGTGGGTGGGTGGATGTAAAAATATGTGCAAAGAAAGCATTACTGGGTTTTAAAATTAAGGATATACCATATTTTTTGCTCTATAAGACTCACTTTTTCCCTCCTAAAAAGTAAGGGGAAATGTGTGTGCGTCTTTTGGAGCGAATGCAGACTGCACAGCTATCACAGAAGCCAGAACAGCAAGAGGAATTGCTGCTTTCGCTCTGCAGTGATCCCTCTTGCTGTTCCGGCTTCTGAGATTCAGATTTTTTTCTTCTTGTTTTCCTCCTCCAAAAACTAGGTGCGTCTTGTGGTCTGGTGTGTCTTATAGAGCGAAAAATACAGTATTTACCCAATATGTGTTTGGGTTTTCAAAATATGCATAAAACATTGTCCTGTTGGTGGAAATTGCCATTTCCAAAATGGTCCAGCTGACGGCTGTTGGCCTAAAAGCTCACAGTGTGTAAGAACTTTTATACACAATTCACATTTGATTTGCCACATGAATTATATTGCACCCAATTTTTTTTTAAAAAGCAATGTTATAAACGCCAGTATAAAGTCAGTTCTCAAAAGTGTGATTTGTGCATCAAAAATGCAGAAACAGAACACGCGTCAGATCCTTATGAACTTGATACTTCAGAATAGCAATTTGTCCTCCTGCACCCCAGCAGTGTTACATGGAAACAGAATACACCACCATATTCATAGAATCACAGAGTCTTAGAGTTGGAAGAGACTCCAAGGGTCATCCAGTCCAACTTCCTGCAGGAATCTCAACTTAAGCAGCCATGACAGATGACCATCCAACCTCTCTTTAAAAACCTCCAAGGAAGGAGAGTTTAATTAGTATTTCATTTTGGTGGCTGGGGGGGGGGGGAGAGAATCTTATTATGATATGCATATAATATTTTTTTTAGAAAACTCCATTAAAAGTTCGTGATATACTTTGCTCTTTTAATTTGGTGTGAAGTATGTTGTGGTTTGCCAAAATTCAATCTTCAAAGAACAGTAAGTGTGCAATAAAGGAATATTGACAACTAACAATAAAGCACTGGCTGAACTGAAAGCTTGAAGGCTGCGGGGGCTGTTACAAGACGTGTCACGCTATTTAAATGCTTTCTAGTCATATGGGGAAATGTATGTTTTACATTCACTCTATAACTGTGTCTCTCACATGCTGCTGCTACAGGTTAGTAATATTCAAGACATATATTTTAAAATGTTGAAGACTCTACTTTCAGCACATTATTAGAATTCCATTGTCCCGATTGTATTGATTTTGAAAAAGATACAACTAATAGCCAAAACATACTCAGATACAGCATTCACAGCTAGTTCTCCCCAAGATTTAAGATTTTATAGAAGAAGAAGAAGAGTTTGGATTTGATATCCCGCCTTTCACTCCCCTTCAGGAGTCTCAAAGCGGCTAACATTCTCCTTTCCCTTCCTCCCCCACAACAAACACTCTGTGAGGTGAGTGGGGCTGAGAGACTTCAAAGAAGTGTGACTAGCCCAAGGTCACCCAGCAGCTGCATGTGGAGGAGCGGAGACGCGAACCCGGTTCCCCAGATTACGAGACTACCACTCTTAATCACTACACCACACTGGCTCTTATAGAAAATGCAGAGTTGTGTTGAAATGTTGTTTCGTAATTTTTGCAAATGCAAATTTACCTTCTGCAAATGCTGCTTTGTTTTTTTTTGGGGAGGTGCTGTTAGATGCTATGTAAAAATACTTCTCTTATCTCCTTCCTTTGGTCTAACCCGCTTTGAGACACCCCCCCCCCCAAAAAAAATAAAGTGGTATAGAAATGATGATGGATGATGATGATAGACGACTATTTCTCCCATTTCCTGTTTGACCCCATCCCTTGCCAGTTTTTATTTTAGTTTTGTGAAAGTAAAAGCAAACATAGAAATATGGGGATGTGCAAGTATGAGAAACTATTTTAGATACTGCAGGTAATGTAAAGTTTTATTGCACCTATAGTCCTGTATAAACCTGATTGGTCAATTTTTATTTCTTTTATCATTGTTAAAAATGCTTGGCTAATGGAGTTTAATTTTGTTTACAGAATTTCCTCAGGACAAGGATCCTTGGGTGGTCTGCAGACATTTCTTTGTTAGAGAGGAAGAGATTCTCGAAATGCAAGGGTTGCCTAACATGGGGGTGGAAAGAAGCAGAAATGTAGGGAGTAAATCTTGTCATCAGCTGCATTGTCTCGATTGGGATGGCTGCTGGAAATCATTCTGTAGATAACTGAAATCATCCTTCACCTCAGCTGTATTTTCTGCCTCACTAAAGGAAATGGTGGCTGTCTTAAACTTTTTCTTTCTAATCTCAAACTGCAACTACTTAATTTAGAGAGCTTTTTCCTCGGGTTTTGCTCTATGTGGTAAAATGGAAAAACAGAGCATGCTGCAAGCACAGCATAAAAAAAATGGGATTGCTTAATACTTTAAGGATTTTAAAGAGTTTCATATGCTGGCTCTGCAAGAATACTATCTTCCTCATTCACCACAACATGTAGTGACCATGTAGCAATGAACTACGGGACCTAATTCTGCTTTGCATTTTCCACTAAACAAACTTTCTCATTTCAGCCTCATTCTTGAATAAGCTTTATAAATTAAGAATAACATGTTGAACTGCATCTTCAAACCCTTGGTTTTATCACCAAATTCCTACAAATCTCAAATCAAGAGACACACAAAAACATTATTGGATCTTTGTGTTTGTTGACTTCCTACAAATCAGTGTTCCCCAAAGACAGTATTTAAGATCCTTGCCTAGCCATGTAGATTTTTTCTTTCTCTGGCCTTTGCTGGTTCTCCCTCTCTTTGTCTGCACTTTTGCCGTTTCCCCTCTACCGTCTGGCAAATGAAAATGAGAGATACACGTGAGAGGAAATGCAGACAATTTCTACCCACGGCTTGTTCCTAGACAGCAGAATGTGAATTCCAGGGGGATTTCACTCCAGTTGTTGTAGTTGTACAGTAAGAAGACATTTAGAACTAGAATATTTCCTTTTTTGTCTTGATTCTTATTAATAAAATACAGGAAACAAATTAATATTTTTTAAACGTACTGACCCCAAATCTGTATTGCTACTTGCATGATAGCCAGCCTGTTCACCCATCCTTTGAAAATATTTTTGGTCCCTCCACCTTAATTGACCCCTCCTTATATGCCACAAAAGTTTGCCACTGTGCTGTCTAGTTATAAAATCAAGTGAAAGATCAAAGCAATAATTTAAAAATTGTTAACATTTTACGTTTCTCTTTTCATGACATTCGGCTCCTTTGAATTTGCAGCTGCAACTTTGTGCTTGCTATTTGTTAAAACAACAGCAACAAATGACAGGCTTTAACATGATAAAAGTCTGGTACAAACATAGATACGATGGCTTGAAACAAGTCTAAGACTGCAGTCCTGTTAACCTGAGAGTAAGTCCATAAAAGCAGAGTAACTATGTGTAGAATGAGGCGGCAGCAGAGGGGATGACTGACACCCAGTCCTATGTCCCTGGCACGAGGATTGCAAGACCTACGGACACTTGGAGCATTTTGGGGACCAGAGAGAGGGTCATATGAGACCACTTACTATGTGCATGTATCCATTTAATACATCCACTTTTTAATTTAAAAATAAGAGTTGGTCTATGCCCACTTGGGAACCTGGCGTGTGGTGGGGGAGGGGGGTTGTTTTTCTACCCTAAATTTGTTGCATTGCTCTCCTGGCAAAAAAAATGCCCATCCTTTCTCCAAGCACAAAGGTTGCTCTTTGCCCCAGGAGGGCAGCTGTCCTTGGCACTTGATGGCAGCTTCTCTCCTGAGTGGGGTATCAGCTTCTTGGTTTTTTTTGGAGGGGGGTGGGGGTGGCGGGTATTTTTTTTTTACCAGGATTGTAGCACAGAGTGAAATAATTGCTGCCCCCCCCACCATCCTGATTCCCTCCCCTCCTGTGTCTGCTATTTGTAAGACATTTTAAAGATATATGCACATTTAATATACTGTCTAGTTTAGCCCACAGTGAAACTTGTAGTGAATTCTTTGAGACTGCAAGAGGGGTGGGGTGAGGAGAGGGGGTGCAGGAATGTAAATTATAATAATGTGCATATATAATTTTGTTTGCAATTATAACACACGTATCTGTGCTTGCAGTGTATTTAACTTAAAATCTTCATTCAAAGCTTGAGAATATTCTTTTTTAACCAATACCAAGCTTAAAGCTTAAAGAAATGTCCTTTGAAGTTAAGAGGGTATCGAATTACAGCACAGATTTCCATCCCCCCCCCCCTGCCGTTCCTTCCATGAAGACTTTCATTCAGTACCAAGTTCTACCCCTTCCCCACCACCGTAATAGGATAGTTGAAAATGCACCAAAGGAAACATTTTCATCTTTTTACAAATTCCACTTTTATCAGTGGGATTCATGGTCCAGGAACTTAGTCTGTAGGCTCTGTGGCCTCGAAGTCTTAAGGAATCCTGGGCTTCCATCAGCAAGGCATAGACGTTTAGAGGAACAAAAGTTATCTTCAGAATAAAACTTCCTGCATCTGGTGAAAACTTGTGGCATGATACCTGTGCCACAAGATCTTTATTGATTTTGATGAAGAGGTCTGCCTTGGCTACCTGTTGCAAATCATCTGTGATTGCACCTAGTTTTGATTGCTCTTCTTTGTGATAATGAATTGCACAGGTCCACTATTTTAACAGATGTCTTTAAAGATGTTTCTGATTTGGCATTCTGATCCTAAACACAATAATTTGAATGCAAGTGATTCCTTATTCCACGTGGAGAGGCCGCTGGGTGGCCCATGCAGGGGTGGGAGCAAATCCCAGGGAGAAATGGGCTGCAAGGGGAAAGGCAGAGCACTGTGTGGGGAGATGGGGAGAAACAACTGGCTGCTGTGCCTCAAAATGCACAGGGAACGGAAGACAATTCAGGCAAGCAGTTAGCTCTGACCTCCGCAATGTGTGGGTCTTTGCTTCAGCACTAGGGCATGATCTGTGTTTCTGCCTCTCGCAGCTCCTACACGCAAAATACTCAGACACTCCAGCACTTTTGTGTAGATGAGCGTCGCTTGACTGGGGGAAGGGGGCTATTAGGTGGGAATAGGCTCCATTGATTTCGGAGGAATATTTGTCCACATATTGTGTACAGGATCAGGAAAGAAGTGTATCGGGCTCTTTGTAAACAAGTATTTTTCAGATTTGGGGTTAAGATAATCAATAATTTCATTTGTATAAATAGAAATAATATTCTTAAACTGAATTTAAAATCTGAAATGTATAAATATTAAATAATACCAGTAGTGCTGAAGACACCTACTCAATTTTTTTCCACACTTCCACAATTTAATTATTATTAGTATTCTGCAGGTAATGCATAAATGGTATTAGTAATTTTTTAAAAAAATATGGCATTTTAAAATTGCCGTACTTTTGCCAGTGGCAATGGCAGCATTCATTCTCCTATGCCCCTTATGGGTCCAAGCTATACCTTTTGTTTTTCTTGCTTGTGTACTAGCTCACCAGGAGAGGTCCAGTTTTCTTGCCTGACACAGCAGGGTACGGAGTGTCCCCTATTTCCAGATCGTAGGTCGGACGCTCTTCTGAAGTGGCCTTACCGGAATGTCTTCCGTGCATTACTCAGACAAGTCCTCTTCCCGTGTGCCTGGACAGTGTCCCTATTTCCTAGCATGCAAAACCTGTGAAGAAAAAGACTCTAGGTCAGTTCTGAAAGGAGCCGTCCTGCTCTTCTGTGCGCGATGTTCTCGGGTGTCCAGGCCGCTGCGTTCCCTTGCCCAGTCTAACCAATGTGCAGACTACTGTACAACAGCATTGTCCTGAACAGGTAGTCTGAACACTGGGGCGACGGAGCAGGATAGGGTGAGATTAACAATAATCCTCCTTTAGTCTGTGGGGGGGAAATCCCCTTCCCGCATCAGGCTCTGTTCTCCTCTTTGCTCCAAGCCCTGCAACACTCCTTGAAATGCGCTGAAGTGCTGCGATTTCTAGCCTTGACGTGGCACATTTGCAGTAGACTCTGGATCTGGCAATGAATTTAGGACCAGGAGAAGGGGGAGGGCCGGGTCTGAGCATCCATATATGGGATGATGTCACCCTAGGGAGGTTTGGGTATGCACTGTGCCGATGGTGAGACCGCTGGAATTGCCTGCTCTCAGACATGGGTCTGTGTATAAAATGGTACCAGATGTTTTAGTGTAATGTTAAGCAGTCATTTCATCTTGAGGCCAGGTTTTTTTCTTCAACTGGGCAGGAAATGGGCCCCACTATGGAAAAGCTGTAAAAACTCGAGAAGTACAGTTTTGCTGCAGCAAGTTCAGTTCAGAGTGAATTAAAATAAATCTAAAAAACAAAACAAAACTCACTTTCACGAACTGGTCATTAAGGGAAATAATAATCTAAACTTTCTGATTCTTTCAGCTGAGCTTCCTTTTATTTTACTTGTTGGTCTTTTGGACTCAGAAAAGGATCTGGTTTTCTCTCTCTCTCTTGGAACAGTCAAGTCACAAACAGGCTGCTTTGGACTAGCACAGTAATTACAGCCACTTCCTGAAAGTGAAGCCCCCATGAAAAGTCTGCAGAAATGTTCTTTGTCAGAGAGTCTACATAAGTAATTAGTTCCACATGTGCTCTTCATATTTTCCTCCAGCTATTTGGGCTGACTTGAGACATTGCTGGAGCTCAAGCCTAGCTCTAAGCTTTTCACTCCAAGCGTTTGCCCAGCAACAATTTATGGTGTCAAAATTAATTTTCTTGGTGCTATCAGTGCCATCAGCCTGGGTATCAGTTTTTTGCCAGCCGCCCTTCAGAACCCATTTTGTTTTTATTGGTGCTTCTTGGAGCTGTCCTTTTCATTCCCCCCCCCCCCCCCCCGTGAACGTCCCCTTGCTTTCTCTTTCCTGTTCTTCTCTGCCCTTGTGGGCATCAGACAATTCTCCTTGCTGATGGGAAGAGCCTGGAGGGCCCGGGGGGGGGGCGTGTTGGTTCTTGTGCTGCTTTGGGACAGCAATTGTCTTTAAATGCAATTACTAACTTATTTTATTCATACATACCTTTAAGTCATTCTGTTTATATCCTGCCCTTCTTCCTGAAAGTTTTGAACAAACTTAAAAACAAACAAATCACACCCAGACTCCAAACTGATTTTAGGTGAATCCCACGTTCTGCAAAATACAACACCAACATAACCCCCCCCCAAAAAAAACCCACCTCTTTAACAAACAAGTGGACTGCATCTGATAAGATTTCACAGGCATTTGGTTAGAACATTTAAATAATGTCAAGAAATTACAAACATTTAGTGGGCTGCCTGTTTAGCAACAGGGACACAAAAAAGAAAATAGGGCAGGGAGGAGACCAATTACAAAAATAATGTAAAAATTAAAAAAGTCACAGTGATAAAACGATCTCAAAATAAATAACAATGCCTTTATTAATAATAATAATAATAATAATAAAAATTTTATTTATATCCCGCCCTCCCCAGCCGAAGCCGGGCTCAGGGCGGCTAACAACAATCAAATAATCAAACATTCTAAAAACATTTCATTATAAAAATTAATTAAAATCAAATTGATGGCAACCATTAAGCAAAATTCTGTGCAGGTTGCCAGAGGAGGGAGTCAGGCTGCGCCCTGACCAAAGGCCTGGTGGAACAACTCTGTCTTGCAGGCCCTGCGGAAAGATGTCAGGTCCCGCAGGGCCCTAGTCTCTTGTGACAGAGCTGATTGGAGCGCAGCCGAAAAAGCCCTGGCTCTAGTTGAGGCCAGCCTAACCTCTCTGTGGCCTGGGACCTTCAGGATGTTTTTATTTGCAGACCGTAGGTTCCTCTGTGGGGCATACCAGGAGAGGCGGTCCCGTAGGTACGAGGGTCCTAGGCCGTATAGGGCTTTAAAGGTTAAAACTAGCACCTTAAACCTGATCCTGTACGCCACTGGGAGCCAGTGCGGCTGGTATAGTACTGGATGAATGTGATCTCGCAGCGAAGACCCCATAAGGAGTCTCGCCGTGGCATTCTGCACCCGCTGGAGTTTCTGGGTCAGACTCAAGGGCAGCCCCACGTAGAGCGAGTTACAATAATCCAGTCTGGAGGTGACCGTCGCGTGGATCACAGTGGCTAGGTCAGGGCGAGAGAGATAAGGGGCCAACTGCTTAGCTTGGCGGAGATGAAAAAATGCCGCCTTTGTTATAGCTGTAATCTGCGCCTCCATAGAGAGGGAGGTATCGAAGATTACACCTAAACTCTTAACGGACGATGCTGGCACTAATTGCACCCCTGCAAGAGATGGGAGTTGCCCCCCCCCCAATCCCATATTGTCCCGTCCCAGCCAGAGGACCTCTGTCTTCAAAGGATTTAACTTCAACCGGCTCCCACATAACCATCCAGCCACAGCTTCCAAACACCTGGTCAGTGTGTCTGGGTGATGTAAAACACAACAATAATTAATCAGTGTTGCAATCAGTATCGCAAATAAACATTATTGATGCTATAATTACATTCATAACAGCTAAAAATAATAATACATAATTATAAACTCACTATTAGCTGCATAATTAATTAAAAGACCTTTGCATCATAAATATAGTTGATAGACAGACGGCAAAAAAATCAGTTTGAATTTTTATCCTGAACCATCCTGTGACAAAGGTAGGTATTCCGTTTTCAGGTTAACAAAATTATTACTGAGTCACCATATCTGTCAATGTGTGCATCAAAAGCAACTACAGAACGACAGCAACATTTTTTTAAAAAGAAAAGAGGGTAACTATAACCATATAACAAATCAACATGCTCAGCAAAAATGTCAACCCAGAGTTTAGCAAGAGAGGAAGTGCTCTTCCCTGGTCCTTGTATAGAGGCCCCCCGTGCACTCTGGGTAAAACGGAGAGTTTTCTCCCCATGTGGCGTTTGGACTGGTCATTCAAGAGTCAACCTTCTCTGTTTTGCTTTTAGCACACAGGAGGTTCTAAGCCGGCTTGGAAAATGCCTTGCCATGGATCATGTCCTTGTTTGCCTCACTATGTGATCCACACAGAATACCGGGAGGTCAGAGTGACACTCATAATTCAATTGGTACTTGGTTAAGGGTTGCCATATGTCTGGAATTTCCCAGATATAGCTGGTATTCGCCCCTTGTAAACAGCGTCCGGGTGCAAAATCGCTGTATGTCTGGGATTGCCAAATAAAGCTCAACAACTTTGGTGTTCTGAAATATGGCAACCCTAACTTAGTTTGGAGCTGCCTGAGAACAGGCAGAAGTTCAGTTTGGTTCTGATTTTAATGATAATGTACAATAGGCAAACTGAAACACAGCTATTCTTCCAAATTCACACTTTTCTGAATTTTGTGATTCAGTCCCCTAACCCCAAAAGGTGGATAATAATGCATATATTAGTGAAAATAAGATAAAAAATGTATTATGGGGGGGGGGTGATTGCAAAAATGTGTGTATTAGGCAAAATTACATGCACATCTTTGTATATTAGGGGAAATGCATAATAAAATGCTGATGAATTTTCACGATGACGTATACACAGAAAAACACACAAACACAATTAAGCATTAGTAGAATTAAAATGTATACAAACAAAAGATCACACAGAGATCATTACCATAAAAGCATCACAGCACCAACCCTAATGGAGTAGAAAGTTCCAAAGGGTTGATTGCGGCAAGAGGTTGATTCTGTAGGTTCATCCTATCTGTACTAAATACAGTCATAAACATTGGAAGAATAAAATTACAAGATAATAAAATCATCATCATCATCATCATCATAGAAAGCTTTAAAAAAATGGGTAAATATACATTACAAGGTTGAATACAAGGCTCACATTTGTCCCAAACATACCAAATCTTCATGATTGTTGCCAAATAATGTCATCTTTAGAGAATGTGCCAACCATGAGATGGTTTGGTCATATAAATCACAAACAAGCCCCCAAGCAGAAGCAAAGTTGGAGGTGTCAGCATCACCGTGGTGGAACATATTTTATGAGTCATTATTTCAGAAATGGCAATGAATATGACTTTTTTAAACCCTAGATCCATAGACTAATAGGATGCAGGCTTCCACCCTTGAGAGATCACTAGATGAGCGGCAACCAACAGATACAGAATTAATTTTGGAGAAGTAAGGTCAGCATTGGCTCCATTAAAAATCAATAAGAGACATGGCTTGGTGTCCAAGGTGACCTGCCTACAGTAATGCCAGCCTCCATTGCAACCTGCTTCCAGTATGTCCCTCACCCCTTATGACCCCCGCCAGCGGCAGGGGGAGCCAAATATGAGCTAGTCCAACTGGGGTTAGAAACCAACAGTGGCATTGGGGAGAGTAATCCCTAACCATTGCCCCTGCTGGCCACAGTGAGGCTGATGGGAGCTGCAGCTCAACAACATGGGAAGGCCCAGTGGCGGAGCTTAATGCCGGGGGGCGGAGAGCAGGCGGGGGCGGGGCTGGCACGCATCCCAGGGGCATGGCGCGCCACCTGCAGGGGCGTGGTGCCCAGCACGGGGGGGGGGGGGCAGCCACCAGGATCACACTGTCGGGGGCAGTGCACTCCCCCTGCACTCCTCTTCCTCCGCCAGTGGGAAGGCCCAATGTTGGCTTTCCATTTGCAAAGACAGACTTACCTCTGTCAAAGCCTGATTCCGCTCCAGTTGCTCGGCCCCACCCAACTCTCCCTTTCCAGGGGGGAATTCATACCAAGGGTGGATCTACACACAGGAAAAAACACGCTATAAATAAGTCAGAAATTAAATCATTATAACAAAAGAAAAAAACCACTATAGAAAATCACTAAGAATTATTATTTTTTGCTCTCCAGTGCCATCTGGTGTTGCATGTTTATAACACATTCAAAATGCTGCTTCTTTTTTAAAACTAATGTAGCTGAGTCCCAAGGGACGCGGGTGGCGCTGTGGGTAAAAGCCTCAGTGCCTGGGGCTTTCCGATCGAAAGGTCGGCGGTTCGAATCCCTGCGGCGGGGTGCGCTCCCGTTGTTCGGTCCCAGCGCCTGCCAACCTAGCAGTTCGAAAGCATTCCCGGGTGCAAGTAGATAAATAGGGATCGCTTACTAGCGGGAAGGTAAACGGCGTTTCCGTGTGTGGCTCTGGCTCGCCAGAGCAGCGATGTCACGCTGGCCACGTGACCCGGAAATGTCTTCGGACAGCCCTGGCCCCCGGCCTCTTGAGTGAGATGGGCACACAACCCTAGAGTCTGGCAAGACTGGCCCATACGGGCAGGGGTACCTTTACCTTTACTTAGCTGAGTCCCAAGGCACCTTAGTTTGCCACCTTATGAAGCTAGGAGGGAGACTGAATGAAGACTCGTCTCGGAACTGCAAGCCTAAGCTTTGGAGCCGCTGAGTCACAGTGACCTTAAGGGGGTTATTATCCCCAGCCCAGTGGAAAGCAGGGGAGGCAAACTCATATCCAGCACTGAGCCCCTCAACAATTTGGCTGCTGTGTTGGGTTTTGCTTTGTTTTGTTAAATAAATTGTAATTTCTAAGCAGTAGCTGATGCTGCTGACTCCCCTTGTCATGCTGGTGTAAGTGGAGTAAGCAGAGAGGTGTCCACCTCTCTGTCAGACCAGCAGGATGATGGGGAGCTGACTTCCCCCTCCCCCTGCTCATCTGACAAGGGTCTGCCTGCTTGCCTGTGCATCCCACTTCTGCTGAATGTGTCCCATGCCTGTCCGTCTGTGCATGTGTGCCATAGGCGTGGTATTTCTGTGGGCATCTGCAAGCGCATGTTGGCCATGAGGTCTTGGAGGTGCAGCCAATCATCAACTTACCCCTTGGACTGAAAAAGGTTAGCCACCCCTGCTATTAGGATACCATGCTTCCCCTACCCCACATGGCCTGTGCTCATCCAGAAGCCATGGCTTCTTCAACAAACCACAACCCATGTTTGTTTTGCTTTCCGACTGTTCTTGCCTTCTGCCTTTGTAGCTTAGCAAATGTCTGGGGTCAGGTGGACAAAGAAACCATGGTTCAGCAAGACTGTTGGTTTTGGAAACAATATCAAATCATAGTTAGAACAAACCATGGTTTGTAAGCCAGCAACCAACCATGTCTTCCCATTGTGGTTTGTTGGGAGATAACAATGCATGGTAAATCTCCTGGGCTGGGTTTGCACATTCAGACCATGGTTTGGCATTAGGTGCAAACCAGGCCATTCCCTTCTGAACTCTCCACTGCCCTTGTGTTCTTCTTTAGCATTTGGGTGAATCACCGTTCCCATTCTTCTCGCTGCCTCTGCCATGAGCACCCACTCTGTGTGGGAAGTACCTGCATGCATGTCTTTGCCATGCCAGAGGAGTTTTGGGAGCATCACCTCCCTGGCTGGGTCCAGCTTAGCTGTTGCTAAGAAAGCAGATGCCTTTCACAGAAGGTTGTTCTTGGCAGTGCCTCCAAGTGTGTGAAAGGTTTTTCCAATTAAATACTGACAACCTACACACTGCTTTCATTATATCAGCTGCCTTCCATATATTTTATTCTGCAAGCTTTCCCATAATGGCAAGGCAGCATTTCATTCTGTGTGGCTCATGAGTTTGGTCCAATAACAGTAACCTCCAGGGGTCTTTCATGTGCACATTTATACTTCCCTAGTTGAATGCATTCTTCAAGGTGCACACAAAAGGAGACTGAAGTCAGTGCTACAAAAAATAGCAAGTAGCCTGGCACAGAGCTTATTCTGCAGACTCAAACTGGGGCACAGTCCAACCCTCTACACTACAGGAATCTTTTGCCCAGGACCCTGAGATTAAGAGTCTAATGCTTTACCAACTGAGCTAATCATGCTTTATTTACCACTGCCGCACCTCTTCTTCTTCTTCGTCTTCGTCTTCTTTGCTAGATGACCTTTGGGGTCCCTTCCAACTCTACAATTCCATGTTTCTATGTTTAATGGAGGACCTTGTGGGAGTTAAGCCAGCTCAAAACTTGTTGCATTTCCAGGGCGGGGGCTGCCCCACCTGCGGCTCTCTGCTCAGTCTTTGTCTTCCTTGATCTCTCTGCTGCTCAGTTCCCTTTATGCCCTATGCCACGGGTAGGCAAACTAAGGCCTAGGGGCCGGATCTGGCCCAGTCGCCTTCTCAATCCAGCCCGCCAAGAGTCCGGGAATCAGCGTGTTTTTACATGAGTAGAATGTGTGCTTTTATTTAAAATGTATCTCTGGGTTATTTGTGGGGCATTTCCCCCTTCAAAATATAGTCTGGCCCCCCACAAGGTCTGAGGGCAGCAGACCGGTCCCCTGCTGAAAAGGTTTGCTGACCCCTGCCCTATGTCTTTGTGAGTCTGTCCTCTGCTGCTGCTGCTGCCGAGTGTCTCAAGAGCGGGACACTCCATCTTGCCATCTCTGCTTTCCGTCCCTGAGGGTCTCCTCCAAGCTCTGTCCTAGGACTGTTTCCTCTGCTCCTGGGTTGCCTCATCACCTCCTTTAGCTTTCAGTACCTTCTGCGTGCTGGTGCCACCCAGCTCTCCCTCTGAAGCCCAGTCCTTTCACTCTCGTGTCCCCCCCCCCCCACCTCTCAGATATTCCTGCTTTGATGCTTCAACATGGTCTCGTGTTCCATATGTCCAAGACATCTCTTCTGCACTCTCAAACCACCCAAGGAACAACTGAATACAGTGTGGGACGCAAGCAAGGCAGTGATGAGAGGGTTCTTTTTACAACAGAATTCAATCAAAAAGAAAAATAGAGAGAAAGAAAAGAGAGAAATCCTAAAACAAATAATGGACAATGAGCAAAAATTAATTAAAAAACCAAATAACTCCAAGATTAAGCAAAGTATAAAGGTGCTCCAAACACAATTTGCCATGATAATAAACAAAGAAGTGGAGTGGAACATCAAAAGGTTAAGACAGAGAAATTTTGAATTTGCTAATAAATCTGGAAAGTGGCTTGCTTGGCAAATTAAGAAAAGGAAAGAACAAAGTACAATAACTAAAATTATAGTAGATGGGGAAGAGATAACCAACCCGAAAGGAATTAGAAAAGGATTCTTGGACTTTTACAGACAACTGTACAAAAGCAACGAAAAAAATAACATGAGGAAAATAGAGAGATACTTAAGAGAAAAAGAGGTGCAAAAGATCCCGACAGATATGAAAGACAAGCTGAACACCCCAATAGAAAATGAGGAAATAGCAGAGATTATAAAAGAGTTGAAAAAAGGGAAAGCCCCAGGACCAGATGGATTTACAGCAAGCTATTATAAAGAGCTAAGACAGACCCTGTTGACACCATTGAAAGAAGTAATGAATAATATTTTGAAAGAAAAAGAAATACCGGAGACGTGGAAAGAAGCCTTTATAACTTTTATTCCTAAACAAGAGGCAGACCCAACACAAGTAAAGAACTATAGGCCAATTTCCTTGCTGAATACAGATTATAAAATATTTGCGGGAGTATTGGCGAGCAGGTTGAAAAAGTTACTACAAGAAGTTATCCATGATGACCAAGCAGGCTTTCTTCCAGGCAGGCAGATGAGGGATAATGTAAGGAACCTAATTAATATTCTAGAGTATCTGACAGCCAGGAATGAGAAGCAGGCAATTATGATGTTTGTGGATGCCGAAAAGGCATTCGATAATATTTCATGGGACTTTATGTTAAAAAACTTAGAATATATGGAGATTGGGAAGGATTTTTTCAACGGAATAAAGGCAATTTACACGGAACAAAGAGCAAAATTGATGGTGAATAATGTAATGACGGAGGAGGTAAAAATATCGAAAGGTACAAGGCAGGGATGTCCGCTCTCGCCTTTGTTGTTTATAACGGTTCTGGAGGTCTTTTTAAACTCAATTAGGAAAAATGAGGTGATAAAAGGGGTGTCAGTGGGGCAAAATGAATATAAAGTGAAGGCTTTTGCGGATGATCTGGTATTAATGATGGAGGACCCGATGGAGAGTGCAACCGAAGTGATAGAAGAAATTGAACAATTCGGCAAAGTGGCAGGTTTCATACTAAATAAGAAAAAAACTAAAATTATAGCAAAAAATATGGAGCAAACACGGATAGAAGGTTTGCAACAACAAACTGGCATTGAAGTCGTGAAAAAAGTAAAGTATCTGGGAATATGGATAACCCCCAAAAATATTGCTTTGTTTCAGAATAATTATATACCAGTGTGGAACGGAATTAAAAAAGATCTGGAGGGGTGGGGTAGATTGAATCTATCATTTTGGGGCAGAATCTCATCGATCAAGATGTATGTGCTCCCAAAGATGTTATTTTTATTCCAAATGATCCCAATACTGAGAGGGACGAGGATATTTAAAGAGTGGCAGAGATGTATCTCAAGATACATCTGGCAAGGCAAAAAGCCGAGGATTCAATATAAATTGCTAACGGATGCGAAAGAAAGGGGAGGTTTTGCTTTGCCAGATTTGAAATTATATTACGAGGCCTCGTGCCTCTGTTGGATAAAAGACTGGATAAAATTAAAGAACACCAAATTGTTAGATCTGGAGGGATTCGATAACAGATTTGGGTGGCACGCGTATCTTTGGTGGGAGAATAAGAAGGGCCACAAAAGTTTTGAAGACCACATCGTCCGGAAATCACTAAAGGAAGTATGGGAGAGGTATAAAAATTTGCTGGAATCAGGGGTCCCACATTGGTTGTCACCATTGGAGGTTACGTGTGTTAAAAAAATCAATATGAAAGGCAGTTGGATTACTTATGGAGATTTAGTGGTTAAAGATGAAGGTAAATGGAAATTGAAGCCATACGAACAAGTAAAGGAATACGTATATGATTGGTTTAACTATTACCAAATAAACGAAATGTTTAAAAAAGATTTGAAAGAGAAAGGCTTTACAGAAAAAGATTCAAGATTTCAAAAGGAAATAATAAATAATGACAGCAAAATTATTTCAAAAATGTATAAAATGTTATTGGAATGGTGTACGATGGACGAGGAAGTCAAGTCGGTAATGATTCACTGGGCTAAGGATTTTGGGTACAATATATATTTGGAAGAATGGGCGAAAATATGGAATGATAACTTGAAGTTTACAGCATGCACCACATTAAAAGAAAACACGATGAAAATGGTATATAGGTGGTATATTACACCAGTTAAATTAGCAAAAATGTTTAAAACCAATAACAAATGTTGGAAATGCAAAGAGAAAGAAGGATCCTTTATTCACATGTGGTGGGAATGCAAAAAAATGAAGGGGTTCTGGGAGTTGATTTATAATGAGTTAAAAAAGATATTAAAATACAGTTTTGTGAAAAGACCAGAAACTTTCCTTCTAGGTATAACGAGAAATGAAATTAATAAAAAAGATCGCAAATTCTTCCAATATGCAATACCAGCAGCGCGAACTTTAGTGGCCCAAAAATGGAAACAAGAAGATCTACCGACTGTAGAGGAGTGGAGATTGAAGTTAACGGATTACACAGAACTGGACAAGTTAACAGGGAAAATCAGACATCAGAAAGATCATAAATTCATTGAGGACTGGGAAAATTTTTCGGAATATTTGAAGAGCGTATGTGATGAACAAACAACGCTAGTGGGCTTTAAAGAAGCTTTGTGAAAAAAATAAGGAATATTGCAAAAATGTAAACAAATTAGCTAAGATATCTATTTATCTATTTAATTTTATTATTTATTTAGCTACTTACTTTCTTATATATTTGCTTATTTAAAGGTGATATGATAATTGAGAAATGCGAAGAAAAATTTTAAAAACGGATGATTGTCAGAGAAGCTGAGGGAAGTCTGTAAAATTGTAAATATGTTAATCGGAAATATGCAGATTGTTAATATTTATGGGAAAAAATGGAATAAAAATATATTAAAAAAAAAAAGGAACAACTGTTAAGGAAATGGAGATCAAAGGCCAAGCCCTGGGTGGGAGGATGGAGACTCCATAGGATGCCAGCCTATTAGCACAGGAGGGGATGAGGACGAGGCTATTTTGTAGATTATTCTTTGAGGATTCTTGCGCGGTCTTACTGCCCTACATCTTGAGGGATTGCCCAGCTCTTGCAAGATTTGCTGGAGCAAATCGGAAGCAGTACTATACAGTGGTACCTTGGGTTAAGAACTTAATTTGTTCCGGAGGTCTGTTTTTAACCTGAAACTGTTCTTAACCTGAAGCACTACTTTAGCTAATGGGGCCTCCCGCTGCCGCAGCGCTGCTGCAGCATGATTTCTGTTCTCATCATGAAGCAAAGTTCTTAACCCTAGGTACTATTTCTGGGTTAGCGGAGTCTGTAACCTGAAGTGTCTGTAACCTGAAGCATACATAACCTGAAGCATCTGTAACCTGAAGCGTCTGTAACCTGAGGTACCACTGTAACAGAAGCAGCAAGTGACATATAGTCCCTGGAACAGGATTCTCTTACCTTGTTGCAGACTCCCAATGCGGGCACACCTGCAGCAGTGTTTCAAACCTCTTGCCAAGCTCACCAGCAGCTGGGGAGGCACTGGGCCAGCCTGCAAAAGTGGCTGGAGCTGATTCAGTGGAGCAGAGTGAGGCCAACTGCCCACCTCCCCTGGCATTCAGCTGATCTCTAGGCCTGGGCTCAGATTCCTGGTTGCCCCTGGTTGCGTGGAGGCAGCTGTGCTTAGTCTGTCCTCCTAAGGCCCTAAGCATGTGACCCACCAGCAATGCAGCATGACAGAAGGGACATGTTGGAAGGGCCCGCAAGGTCCTCTAGTCCAACCCCCTGCAGTGCAGAAACGTCTTCCTTGGATCCACACCCCTTGGGCCATGCCTTTGCTGTGGATTGGGCAGGGAGACGGCCTCCCACATCCTGTGTGAATCAACCTTTAAGCAGCGTTTGCATCTTGGCTTGAAAAAGTCAACCTGTTGCTAATCTCATCCTCAAGTATTAAGCTTGGGGAAAAGTTTTGTGTAACTTGGAAGTTCACTCCCAACCCTTAGCAGTCCCAGTAAGGGGAGTGCCTTTCTTGTTCTGAATATGTCATGTTGAATCACAATAAACCTCTTCCGATGTATTAGCATGCGGGGCTGGGGTGGGGGTGGGGGGAAGTGGACAGGCTAGTGGTGATTCAGCAACATGTGACCTCTTGTCAACACATTTTCTTTTCTTTCCTATCCAACAAGGCTGGGATTTGTAATTCCCAGATGCATTTTTTGAAAACTTCATAAAGACAGAGGAGAATTTGTACAAGAAAGATGATCATGAATGGCTACAGAGCAATTTCTTCCACCATTTCATGTATAGTACAATTAGTAGTTGCTGAAAGAATACGGATTATTAAAATTAGCTGGGCAAGTTTAAGGGCCTAGAAGCCCCCCAAAAGATTCAAAATAACCTTCACTCATTTAAAATATTTAACAATGTCATCATTAATTTTTATTTATAGGCCACCTTAAAAGTAAAACCCTCTCAAAAACAGCTTACAAGATAAAAACTTTTCCATGGTGATGTTCAAAGTAGCTTATAATATTTAAAATAAAGCATGAAAACAAATTGTTTTTTTCAGAGGTGGAATTGCAACCGCACCCGTCCTTTGGCGGTGCTTTGTTTTTGTTTTTGTTTTAATAAAATTTATTAGATATTTTATACTTATAAAAGAAAAACAGTAGAAGAAAAACAGTACACAAATTCAACAAACAATACATCAACAACAAAAATAAATAAAAAAAGAAGAAAATACAATACAACATAAGAAAAAAAAATACAAAAACACAAATCCAAATTTTTGTATCCAAATCTTTCATTAGCTTATTTCCTCGACTTCCTCGCACCTCCCTTCTTTGTATTCTGGTTCAAATTATCTGGTTCAACAAATCCTTTCCCTCTTCTTCAATTTGGTCTGTAATTTATCAAACACAATTTAACTTTCAATTTCCCAATTTAACACATTAACACTTAATGTTCATATAATTCTTAATAACCCTTCTGCTAAAACCATATAACTTCATTCCAATATACTTCTAGCATTCATTAATTTTGCAGTATTTCTGTAAATATACTTTAAATTTTTTCCAATCTTCTTCCATCGACTCTTCTCCCTGGTCTCGGATTCTGCCGGTCATTTCCGCCATTTCCATGTAGTCCATCAATTTCATCTGCCATTCTTCCCGAGTGGGTAGTTCTTGTGTCTTCCAGTACTTTGCAATAAGTATTCCTGCTGCTGTTGTAGCATACATGAAAAAGGTTCTATCTTTCTTTAACACCAATTGGCCGACCATGCCCAGAAGAAAGGCCTCTGGTTTCTTCAGAAAGGTATATTTAAATACCTTTTTCATTTCGTTATATATCATTTCCCAGAAGGTCTTAATCCTTGGGCACGTCCACCAAAGATGAAAGAAAGTACCTTCCACTTCTTTACATTTCCAGCATTTATTGTCGGGCAAATGATAGATTTTTGCAAGCTTGACTGGTGTTAAGTACCACCTGTACATCATTTTCATTAAATTCTCCTTTAAGGCATTACATGCCGTAAATTTCATATATTTTTTTTAAAAAATAATATTTATTGATTTTCCAATAACATAACACCAAAACAAGAGCAAATCCACAAAAAAGAGAAAGAAAAAAAGAATAAAAAAGAAAAAAAAGAACAAAAAAACCAACAAAGAAGAGACCCTCCTCCCCCTTTCCCAAAAAACAAACACAAAAACACCCAAACAGCACAAAGTTTCAAATTTCTTCTTTTTTGACTTGTTTCCTCGACCTCCTCCCACCTCCCTCTTTGTATACCAGTTTTTAATCTAGTCGGCAAATTCCCTCCAGCTTTTACTGCTTTTTCACTTATTTACTTATTTTTCACCCTTTTAAAAAGAGAAATAATAATAGAAAAAGAAAATTAACCTTAAATCTTCTAATCTTATACCCTATAATAATATACCCTTAAATCCTAATGTTTCCTCTTCCTTATCTTAATCCCTGGAACCAAATAGATTCCTTCCATCATCCCCCAAAAATACTTATTCAAACCATGTTACATTAAATTTACTTAAAAAAATTCCAATTTATCCCACCATCTCTTCCCCCCGGTTTCGGGTACTGCCAGTCCTTTTTACAATTTTTAGAGTCTTTCCAATCCATAAAGTCAATCAATCAGCCAAGTTGTCTTATATCCGAGGCCTTTAAATCATCTTCCTGGCCTGTCTGCAGAGTCTTTTTCAAGCCTAAAATTAAGTCCCAAAACACTTTCCCCTCAACGTCTCCTTTAACCTTCTTGGACAAGCTTGTCCAGACTCTATAATTCCTCTTGTAGACCAGAAAATTGTCCAAAGCTTGCTCCACACTCTCTTTGAAGTTACTAAATTTCACTTCTTCAAACTTTCTCAAAGTGCCATTCTCCAAAATGTACCTTATCCAACCTGAATCACTCAGTCCATATGTGGCACTACTTTTCCAAATCTGTCCTTTAAGCTCTTTACTCTCATAGTCCATTTTTTGTCCATCAATTTGAGGCTCTATTACTGTAATTTCCACAGATGGTTTCTCTTGCAGAGACAGAGCCTGTTCTGTTTGATCCATATTCTTCTCAGATATCCATCCTTGTTGAGTTAATTCCGTTTCTTGAGCCGGGTTTACTAATTTTTTTGCTTGTTGAGCCAAGCTGTGTACGTTTTCCTTCAAATCGGAGATACCAAATTCCAGAATAGACAGGTTTTTTTTGAAATTGTTCAAACAGAGCTGTTATTTTTTCTGCCATGTTCCCAAGACTGTTCTTTCAATGTTATCTTGTTGTCAAGGTCAGTTAGTTGTATTCCGTCTGCAGGATTGCAGCCTGTGTGGGGATTTCCATCCAAAAGTATTAACAATATAACAATCCAATATGCGTTTCTGTAGCAGTCCACAACAGTCTGTTACAGTTTCCTTTAGTTGTTTTTCATCCACCTTTCAATAACATATAGTTCACCTCCCTTTTTCCTTTCCAAAAAAAGAGGGACAAAAAAAATTCAATTCTCCCTTAATCCGTTCCTTCTTGATAGTTGTTTTCTAGTTATAAGAATTCTTTTTCTCCTTTTGGCAGCCCGGTCCCGGGCTCGAGACGGTAGAAAATAAAGTCAAATTACCCTGCTCTGCAGGGCTATAAACTGTTGAAACAATCTCTCCCTCTTCCCCTGCTTCTGAGGGGGGGTTTAAAGGGCTTAGATGACAGATTTATTTCTTTACAAAGTACTTTTTAGAGGCTCCAGTTTTCTCACTTTTGCCTTGATCTTTCTACAAAGTGGAAGGTGGGCTTCCTGTTTTAACCTTCCATCTACTACCAAATTCCAGTAATTTGTAATCCAATTTCCGTTACTTACAAAAGTTTCTTTTTGTCCAAATGTCCACAGGAAAAGTTGGCGCTTCCTGACAGCAGCTATGTGGCTTCGCTCCCCGAAAACAGCGATCGATCCAAAGTGCCGCGCCACTCACCCCACGTCGCTCCGGAGCCCCGAAACCGGGTCTCCCCACGAGTAGGGGAGGCGCTAATGGCACAGGCCGGATCCCAAGCCCACGGTCTTCCTCCGACCGTGTTTTTTTGCGGGTCTCCGCCTCGCCGTAGGCGGTCAGACCCTTCTTTCGGTGAGCGGTTCCCTCCGAGACGGAGGAAATCTGCCATTGCCAGGCGCGCTCAACCCAGAAGCCCCCATGCCGTAAATTTCATACTGGTGGTCCATAACTGTTCCCAGTCAACCATCATAATGTTGTGTCCGACATCCTGTGCCCATTTAATCATAGCAGATTTCACCATTTCATCTTGAGTATTCCATTTCAACAGCAAGTTATACATTCTTGACAAATTTTTAACTTTGGGTTCTAACAATTCTGTTTCCAGCTTTGATTTTTCCACCTGGAAGCCTAATTTTTTGTCCAATTTATATGCCTCCATTATTTGATAATAATGGAGCCAATCTCTCACTCTATTTTTTAATTTTTCAAAACTCTGCAGTTTTAGCCTGTATCCCTCTTGCTCCAAGATTTCCCAATATTTAGGCCACTTGGCCTCCATATTGAGTTTTTTCAATGCTTTCGCTTCCATTGGTGACAACCATCTTGGGGTTTTACTTTCTAGCAGATCCTTGTACCTTATCCAAACATTAAACAGTGCTTTCCTAACAATATGGTTCTTGAAGGCCCTATGGACCTTGACCTTATCATACCACAGATATGCATGCCAACCAAATACATTATTGAAACCTTCCAAATCCAGAACATCAGTGTTTTCAAGAAGCATCCATTCTTTCAGCCAGCAAAAGGCGGCTGATTCATAATAAAGTTTAAGGTCTGGCAGGGCAAATCCACCTCTTTCTTTAGCATCTGTTAATATCTTAAATTTTATTCGAGGCTTCTTGCCCTGCCAGACGAATTTAGAGATATCTCTCTGCCACTTCTCGAAACAGTCCATTTTGTCCAAAATTTGCAATGTTTGGAACAAAAACAGCATCCTTGGCAATACATTCATCTTTATAACAGCGATTCAGCCTAGCAATGATAGTTTCAAATTTGACCATATTTCTAAATCCTTTTTCACTTCAGACCAGCATTTTTCATAGTTACCTTTAAATAAGTTCACATTCTTAGAAGTCATGTTAACCCCCAAATATTTCACTTTCTTAACCAATGATAGTCCTGTCTCCTTCTGGAACTTATCTCTCTCCATTGCAGTTAATTTTTCCCCCAGCACTTTTGTTTTCATTTTATTTAACTTAAAACCTGCTACCTGACCAAAATCTTGGATTAATTTCAGTGCTCTTTTAGTACTAGTCTCAGGCTCCTGTAAAGTTAATACCAAGTCATCAGCAAATGCTTTCAATTTGTACTGTTTAGCCCCCACCTGTATCCCTTCAACCTGCTGGTCCCTTCTTATCCTATTCAGCAAAACCTCCAGGACCAATATAAAGAGCAATGGAGAGATTGGGCACCCTTGTCGCGTTCCTTTCTCAATCTTAAATTCTTCCGTCACCACATTGTTCACAATTAATTTGGCCTTCTGTTCTGTATAAATTGCAGCTATACCATTTCCAAAACTTTCACCAACCCCCATCCCCTGTAAGTTCTTTTTCATAAAACTCCAAGAAATATTGTCAAAGGCTTTCTCCGCATCCACAAATATCAGAACTGCTTTAGTATTTATATTCTCCTGTAATTTTTCAATAGTGTTAATTATGTTCCTCGTGTTGTCCTTCAAATGTCTGCCTGGGAGAAAGCCCACTTGATCTTGATGAATTACCTCTGCTAGTACCTTTTTTAGTCTTTTAGCCAATATGTCTGCAAATATTTTGTAATCCACATTAAGCAGTGATATGGGGCGGTAGTTCTTAAGTTGTGTCTTTTCAGTCTCTGTTTTTGGTATAAGTGTGATATAAGCCTCTTTCCACGACTCCGGCGCCTTTTTCCTGTCCAATATTTCATTACACACTTCTTTTAAAGGTTGTATTAACCATTCTTTCAAAGTTCTATAATATCTTGAAGTCAGTCCATCCGGTCCTGGAGATTTGCCCAACTGCATATTCTGTATGGCCCCTTCTACTTCCTGCTCTGTAATTTTAAGATTCAACCTTAACTTGTTGACAAAGATTCAACCTTAACATGAAAACAAAATTAGGCAAAACCATTTTAATTACAAATACTAAAAGCAGCAGCAGAAAATATAGGTGAGCAAAAATGAAATAAACACCCAAGAGCATGAAATAGTTTTCATGTGGCACCTAGGCTACAGCTATATGGGTGCTAAGCCAAGATCTCCAAAGAGGCTGTTCCAAAGGTGCAGCCCCACCGACAGAAAGAGTCTTGTCTCTGGCTGCCACCCACCCAAGGCGCAGAGCAAAGTGAGGACCCAAGTTGGGGAGCAGGAGACCTCTGGCCTGTGGGCTGAATCTGGCGCAGCACAAGTCCCAGTTTGGATTGTGAGGCTGTTTCCCCCAAAGAATGCCCCCCTGCCCCACACCTGGAGCAGCTGGGCTGCTGCATTCCCTGCGGGGAACTCGGTCATGCAGCTGAGCCCTGCAGAAAGCACTACCCATCACCAGCCGGCCTTGAGCGTAGTCCTGCCAGTTTAGCTGTGTAGCCAAGTTCCCCATGGGGAACTGAAATGCACAGCCGCCTCCTGCAGACAGTCGCTTTGCCAGTCCTGTGCTTGACAGTTTGAGCAGCAGGGGCTGTCAAGGTCCCTTGAACTGTGGTTTCCAAGGGTCCCACAACCAGCTTGCTGTGGGACCCTTGGGAAGGGCTGGGCAACTGACATGGGCAAGCCACATGTCAATCATCCCATTGCCTGCCAGGCCCCCAATTCCCCCCACCCCCAATCTAAGTGATGGTGCAGCTTTGCATTGGCCAAGGAGTGCCCTGCAGTTCCCCAGGGGCCAGATCATGCCAGGCAGGGATGGCTGAGCGGTGCCCTCCAGATGCTGCCAGAGGACAGCTCCCACCATCTCTGTCCCTTGGCCTGGAGCTAAGGGGACTTGAAGGCCGCAGGTTATCTGCTCCTGGTTTAAGGGCTTAAGTCAAATGCAGCCCTTAGGAGTGGGGGACAAAAAGGAGAAGAAACCAGCATAGTCCATTCCACTCAGTGACAATGTGCCTGGTAGGAACTGCTCCCATATTCTGAACCAGCTAAAGTTCCCAACACTCTTCAGCAAGGGCAGCCTTCCTTCCTTCCTTCTGTAAGGCTGTTATACAAAGATAGGGGATAAAGTGTGTAAATGGACACATGAACATGGGTTATTTTTGGAACAATGTCTGAAATGTCTGAAATAATGCGATTTTGTTGAAAAAAAAATATTATCTATACCAATAAGTGTTCATAAATAAATTCCCATAAGTTCATGCAAGAAGTAAATTACCATTTGGTTCCATGCTTATTATTACTGCCCAGGGATACCCGGGGCATTATATTTGCATGCACTGTATGCTACAAACTGGCATGTAGAAGTTCCATGAATTCTGAACCGGTGCCAAGAGTTCTGCTGTTGCCATGAAGGTTTGACAAGATTTAGTTCCTCTTGGAGATGGTATTTCCTGCCAGGCAGTAATTAATATTTCTAAGTTAGAGAAATTCTTTGTAAACTTCAAGAAGTCGATCAGAAAAGATTTTGCTTTCAGGGTTTGGTTTTCCCCAAAGCCTAAGTATTTGAAATAGTTTGAACATACATTTGCATTTATTTGCACAATCTGTTTTTAGTTTTGATATTTCTCTTAACAAGCACACAGGAATTCCACCAGAATCTCTAAGGGAAAGGCCCATGCTTCCTTCTCTTCCTTAGCTCTGAAAGGACTTTGGGCAGCTCTAGAGCAAACTGGAAGGTTGCAGCAAGTAATGAAGAAGCATAAGGAAGCCTGTAAGGTCTGCAGCTGGGCGACCAGCTCCTCTTTCCCTCTCGAGAGCCTGCAAAAGGTGATGACAATACTGGGACTCTTCGTCTAGTCAGAGAAGACTGCAACACAGCAAAACCAAGGAGGAGAGCATTGAGAATAGGGACCGGCTGAGCTTTTTAGACCAACCCCTGATCTGCCTAAAGTTCCCAAGATACTTTGGGAGAAATACAGAAAGCCCGCAACTGATGCACATTTAACTTGTGCACATTCAGCTTTATGCGCTTGGCTAGATAGAGAGCAGGTGGATGTCCAGAAAAAAGATCTTGGCAATCCTACCCACCATTGAACTCAGTGTGTTTTGACTATAGGCCATTTTGGCTTTAGCAAGTGGCCAGCTTACTGTGTTGTTGTTGTTTAGTCATTTAGTCGTGTCCGACTCTTCGTGACCCCATGGACCAGAGCACGCCAGGCACTCCTGTCTTCCACTGCCTCCCGCAGTTTGGTCAAACTCATGCTGGTAGCTTCGAGAACACTGTCCAAACATCTCATCCTCTGTCGTCCCCTTCTCCTTGTGCCCTCCATCTTTCCCAGCATCAGAGTGTTTTCCAGGGAGTCTTCTCTTCTCCTGAGGTGGCCAAAGTATTGGAGCCTCAGCTTCACGATCTGTCCTTCCAGGGCTGATTTCCTGAAGAATGGATACGTTTGATCTTCTTGCAGTCCATGGGACTCTCAAGAGTCTCCTCCAGCACCGTAATTCAAAAGCATCAATTCTTCAGCGATCAGCCTTCTTATTGTCCAGCTTTCACTTCCATACATCACTACTGGGAAAACCATAGCTTTAACTATACGGATCTTTGTTGGCAAGGTGATGTCTCTGCTTTTGAAGATGCTGTCTAGGTTTGTCATCGCCTTTCTCCCAAGGAGCAGGTGTCTTTTAATTTCGTGACTGCTGTCACCATCTGCAGTGATCATGGAGCCCAAGAAAGTAAAATCTCTCACTGCCTCCATTTCTTTCCCTTCTATTTGCCAGGAGGTGATGGGCCCAGTGGCCACAACCTTCATTTTTTTGATGTTGAGCTTCAGACCATATTTTGCGCTCTCCTCTTTCACCCTTATTAAAAGGTTCTTTAATTCCTCCTCACTTTCTGCCATCAAGGTTGTGTCATCTGCATATCTGAGGTTGTTGATATTTCTTACGGCAATCTTAATTCCGGCTAGGGATTCATCCAGCCCAGCCTTTCACATGATGAATTCTGCATATAAATTAAATAAGCAGTGAGACAAAATACAGCCTTGCCGTACTCCTTTCCCAATTTTGAACCAATCAGTTCTTCCATATCCAGTTCTAACTGTAGATTCTTGTCCCACATAGAGATTTCTCAGGAGACAGATGAGGTGATCAGGCACTCCCATTTCTTTAAGAACTTGCCATAGTTTGCTGTGGTTGACACAGTCAAAGGCTTCTGCATAGTCAATGAAGCAGAAGTAGATGTCTTTCTGGAACTCTCTAGCTTTCTCCATAATCCAGCACATGTCTTTCTTGAACCCTGGTTCCTCTGCCCCTTCGAAATCCAGCTTGCACTTCTGGGAGTTCTTGGTCCACATACTGCTTAAGCCTGCCTTGCAGAATTTTAAGCATAACCTTGCTAGCGTGTGAAATGAGTGCAATTGTGCGGTAGTTGGAGCACTCTTTGGCACTGCCTTTCTTTGGGTTTGGGATGTAGACTGATCTTCTCCAATCCTCTGGCCACTGCTGAGTTTTCCAAATTTGCTGGCATATTGAGTGTAGCACCTTAACAGCATCATCGTTTAAAATTTTAAATAGTTCAGCTGGAATATCATCACTTCCACTGGCCTTTTTATTAGCAATGCTTTCTAAGGCCCATTTGACTTCACTCTCCAGGATGTCTGGCTCAAGGTCAGCAACCACACTACCTGGGGTGTACGAGCCATCCATTTCTTTCTGGTATAATTCCTATGTGTATTCTTGCCACCTCTTCTTGATGTCTTCTGCTTCTGTTAGGTCCTTACCACTCTTGTCTTTTATTGTGGTAATCTTCTTGTGAAATGTTCCTTTCATATCTCCAATTTCTTGAACAGATCTCTGGTTCTTCCCATTCTGTTGTTTTCCTCTATTTCTTTGCATTGCTCGTTTAAGAAGACCTTCTTGTCTCTCCTTGCTATTTTTTGGAAATCTGCATTCAATTTCCTGTATCTTTGACTATCTCCCTTGCATTTTGCTTGCCTTCTCTCCCCCACTATTTGTAAGGCCTCATTGGACAGCCACTTTGCTTTCTTGCATTTCCTTTTCATTGGGATGGTTTTAGTTGCTGCCTCCTCAACGACTTGGAGGATGGACTCAAGGGCATCCTGATCAAATTTGCAGATGACACCAAACTGGGAGGGGTGGCTAACACCCCAGAAGACAGGATCACACTTCAAAACGACCTTGACAGATTAGAGAACTGGGCCAAAACAAACAAGATGAATTTTAACAGGGAGAAATGTAAAGTATTGCACTTGGGCAAAAAAAATGAGAGGCACAAATACAAGATGGGTGACACCTGGCTTGAGAGCAGTACATGTGAAAAGGATCTAGGAGTCTTGGTTGACCACAAACTTAACATGAGCCAACAGTGTGACGCGGCAGCTAAAAAAGCCAATGCAATTCTGGGCTGCATCAATAGGAGTATAGCATCTAGATCAAGGGAAGTTATAGTGCCACTGTATTCTGCTCTGGTCAGACCTCACCTGGAGTACTGTGTCCAGTTCTGGGCACCACAGTTCAAGAAGGACACTGACAAACTAGAACGTGTACAGAGGAGGGCAACCAAAATGGTCAAAGGCCTGGAAACAATGCCTTATGAGGATCGGCTAAGGGAGCTGGGCATGTTTAGCCTGGAGAAGAGGAGGTTAAGGGGTGATATGATAGCCATGTTCAAATATATAAAAGGATGTCACATAGAGGAGGGAGAAAGGTTGTTTTCTGCTGCTCCAGAGAAGCGGACACGGAGCAATGGATACAAACTACAAGAAAGAAGATTCCACCTAAACATTAGGAAGAACTTCCTGACAGTAAGAGCTGTTCGACAGTGGAATTTGCTGCCAAGGAGTGTGGTGGAGTCTCCTTCTTTGGAGGTCTTTAAGCAGAGGCTTGACAACCATATGTCAGGAGTGCTCTGATGGTGTTTCCTGCTTGGCAGGGGGTTGGACTCGATGACCCTTGTGGTCTCTTCCAACTCTATGATTCTATGATTCTATGATTCTATGATCCTGTATAATGTTACGAGCCTCCATCCATAGTTCTTCAGGCACTCTGTCCAGCAAACCTAAATCCTTAAACCTGTTCCTCACTTCCACTGTGTATTCATAAGGAATTTGGTTTAGATTGTATCTTACCAGCCCAGTGGTTTTTCCTACTTCCTTCAGTTTAAGCTTGAATTTTGCTATAAGAAGATCTGAGCCATAGTCAGCTCCAGGTTTTGTTTTTGCTGACTGTATAGAGCTTCTCCATCTTTGGCTGCAGAGAATATAATCAATCTGATTTTGATGCTGCCCATCTGGTGATGTCCATGTGTAGAGTCATCTCTTGTGTTGTTGGAAAAGAGTATTTGTGATGACCAGCTTGTTCTCTTGGCAGAACTCTATTAGCCTTTGCCCTGCTTCATTTTGAATTCCAAGGCCAAACTTGCCAGTTGTTCCTTTTATCTCTTGATTCCCTACTTTAGCATTCCAATCCCCTATAATGAGAAGAACATCCTTCTTTGGTGTCATTTCTATAAGGTGTTGTAAATCTTCATAGAATTGGTCAATTTCAGTTTCTTGAGCACCAGTGGTTGGTGCATAAACTTGGATTACTGTGATGTTAAAAGGTCTGCCTTGGAATCGTATCGAGATCATTCTATCATTTTTGAGATTGCATCCCAGTACAGCTTTCGCCACTGTTTTGTTGACTATGAGGGCCACTCCATTTCTTTTGCGGGTTTCTTGCCCACAGTAGTAGATATGATGGTCATCTGAACTGAATTCGCCCATTCCCATACGTTTTAGTTCACTGATGCCCAGGATGCCAATATTTATTCTTGCCATCTCATTTTTGACCACATCCAACTTACCAAGGTTCATGGTTCTTACATTCCAGGTTCCTATGCAATATTTTTCTTTACAGCATTGGACTTTCCTTTCGCTTCCAGGCATATCCGCAACTGAACGTCCTTTCGGCTTTAGCCCAGCCGCTTCATCAGCTCTGAATCTACTTGTCCTTGTCCTCCGCTCTTCCCCAGTAGCATGTTGGACGCCTTCCGACCTGAGGGGCTCATCTTCCAGCGTCATAACTTCTATATGCCTGTTGCCTTTGTCCATGGAGTTTTCTTGGCAGGGATACTGGAGTGGCTTGCCGGTTCCTCCTCCAGGGGGATCACGTTTGGTCAAAACTCTCCACTATGACCTGTCCATCTTGGGTGGCCCTGCATGGCATAGTTCATAGCTTCTCTGAGTTATTCAAGCCCCTTCGCCACGGCAAGCCAGTGATCCATGAAGGGGCAGCTTACTGTAGTGTGCTTTAAATGTACCTTGAATATGTTTTAAGGGGATTGTGTGGGTCTGCCGTTTCTGCAGCTACCCAAGTGGCTGGAATACACTGTTCCTGCTGCCTCTAGTTGCATGAAATATTCACAATGCACTCAAATTAGCCACCTGCTGGAGAGTTTATATAGCAACAGATTCATGTTTGTGCATTTTTGTGGGACATTCAAAGGGTTCTGGAAGAATGTTGCAGAATTGTCACAGGATAGGTGGTACAAAAAAATGGGATGCCACAACTATGGAATGCATAACTCAGTGTAGAATCATTGAGCTGTAGGGACCCCGAGGGTCATCTAAATATGACATAATAGGCATCACTGAAACCTGGTGGGATAAGTCCCACGATTGGAATGTAAAAATGGAGGGATACAATCTATTTCAGAGAAACAGACCAGACAAGAAAGGAGGAGGAGTGGCGTTATATGTCAGGGATGTGTATACCTGTGAAGAGATCCAAGATTTAGAACCTCAAAGCCAAAGTGAGAGCATTTGGGTCAAAATTAAGGGAGAGAAGAATAATAGTGACCTCATTGTGGGAGTTTACTATAGATCCCCAAGCCAAACGGAGGACATAGATGATGCCTTCCTGGAACAGATGGCCAAGCATGCAAAAGGAAGGGAGATAGTAGTAATGGGGGACTTCAATTACCCGGATATTTGTTGGATGTCAAACTCAGCCAAGAGCATAAGGTCAAACAGATTCCTCACTGGCCTTGCAGACAACTTCATTGTCCAGAAAGTGGGAGAAGCAACAAGAGGAACAGCCATTTTAGATCTGGTCCTAACCAATGTCGATGACCTGGTTAATGGGGTAGAAGTGGAAGGATCATTAGGCGCAAGTGATCATGCTCTTCTGAAGTTTACTATACAACGGAAAGGAGCAGCCAAGCATACTAGGACTCAATTTCTTGACTTTAAGAAAGCCGACTTCATAAAACTTAGGGAAGTGCTGGGTGAGATCCCATGGACAGTAATACTAAAAGGAAAGGGAGTTCATGATGGCTGGGAGTTTGTTAAGAGGGAGATAGTAAAAGCACAACTTCAGGCAATACCAATGAGACGGAAACATGGAAGGTGCCTAAAGAAGCCAGGGTGGCTATCTAAAGAACTTTTAACTGAGTTAAGATTAAAAAAGGATGTGTACAAAAAATGGAAAAGGGGGGAAACCACCAAAGAGGAATTCAAACAAATAGCCAGCACGTGTAGACACAAAGTCAGAAAAGCTAAAGCACAGAATGAACTCAGGCTTGCTAGAGAGGTTAAAAGCAACAAAAAAGGCTTCTATGGGTATGTTCGTAGCAAAAGGAAGAACAAAGAAACAGTGGGGTCACTCAGAGGAGAAGATGGTGAAATGCAAACAGGGGACACAGAAAGGGCTGAACTCCTCAATGCCTTCTTTGCCTCAGTCTTCTCCGATAAAGAAAACAATGCCCGACCTGAAGAATTTGGAGGAAATGATTCAGCAGAGGAAACACAGCCCAGAATAACTAAGGAGATAGTACAAGAATACTTGGCTAGTTTAGATGTATTCAAGTCTCCAGGGCCAGATGAACTGCATCCAAGAGTATTAAAAGAACTGGCAGATGTGATCTCAGAACCACTGGCAGTCATCTTTGAGAATTCCTGGAGAACAGGCGAAGTCCCGGCAGACTGGAGGAGGGCAAATGTTGTCCCTATTTTCAAAAAGGGGAAAAGAGAGGACCCAAATAATTACCGCCCAGTCAGTCTAACATCAATACCAGGGAAGATTCTGGAGCAGATCATTAAGCAAACAATCTGTGAGCACCTAGAAAGGAATGCTGTGATCACCAATAGTCAGCATGGATTTCTGAAAAATAAGTCATGTCAGACTAACCTGATCTCGTTTTTTGACAGAATTACAAGCCTGGTAGATGAAGGGAACGCAGTGGATGTAGCCTACCTTGATTTCAGCAAGGCATTTGACAAGGTGCCCCATGATATTCTTGTAAAGAAGCTGGTAAAATGTGGTCTTGACTATGCTACCACTCAGTGGATTTGTAACTGGCTGACTGACCGGACCCAAAGGGTGCTCATCAATGGTTCCTCTTCATCCTGGAGAAGAGTGACTAGTGGGGTGCCACAGGGTTCTGTCTTGGGCCCGGTCTTATTCAACATCTTTATCAACGACTTGGATGATGGACTCAAGGGCATCCTGATCAAATTTGCAGATGACACCAAACTGGGAGGGGTGGCTAACACCCCAGAAGACAGGATCACACTTCAAAACGACCTTGACAGATTAGAGAACTGGGCCAAAACAAACAAGATGAATTTTAACAGGGAGAAATGTAAAGTATTGCACTTGGGCAAAAAAAATGAGAGGCACAAATACAAGATGGGTGACACCTGGCTTGAGAGCAGTACATGTGAAAAGGATCTAGGAGTCTTGGTTGACCACAAACTTAACATGAGCCAACAGTGTGACGCGGCAGCTAAAAAAGCCAATGCAATTCTGGGCTGCATCAATAGGAGTATAGCATCTAGATCAAGGGAAGTTATAGTGCCACTGTATTCTGCTCTGGTCAGACCTCACCTGGAGTACTGTGTCCAGTTCTGGGCACCACAGTTCAAGAAGGACACTGACAAACTAGAACGTGTACAGAGGAGGGCAACCAAAATGGTCAAAGGCCTGGAAACAATGCCTTATGAGGAACGGCTAAGGGAGCTGGGCATGTTTAGCCTGGAGAAGAGGAGGTTAAGGGGTGATATGATAGCCATGTTCAAATATATAAAAGGATGTCACATAGAGGAGGGAGAAAGGTTGTTTTCTGCTGCTCCAGAGAAGCGGACACGGAGCAATGGATACAAACTACAAGAAAGAAGATTCCACCTAAACATTAGGAAGAACTTCCTGACAGTAAGAGCTGTTCGACAGTGGAATTTGCTGCCAAGGAGTGTGGTGGAGTCTCCTTCTTTGGAGGTCTTTAAGCAGAGGCTTGACAACCATATGTCAGGAGTGCTCTGATGGTGTTTCCTGCTTGGCAGGGGGTTGGACTCGATGACCCTTGTGGTCTCTTCCAACTCTATGATTCTATGATTCTATGATTATGGCTACAAGGAGGGTATGGAAGAATCCAGGTACTGGAACTGGTAATTAGTCATTTCATTGGAATTCCTGGAGTAGAGCAGGGATCGCAAAACAATTTCAGTTCTCAGTATACCATTGGGGAATTTCCCACACCAGCTTTCTGGCCATATTTCCAATCCTGACATTGCCCTGATGCTTTGGAAATAGAGTTGCGCATGCAGCACATAGCTTTTATGCTCCCAGTTTTGCACAGCTTTATTTCTCGCAACTGGTGAGCTACAGCAGAATAATTGTTCAATAGAATTGGGTCTGTAGTTGTGAGACATAAACTTTGCAGCCCTTTGTCTGATGCTGGGGCAATCTGGGGAGACTGACTTTGGCTTCTGAGGGCAGCCACACGGAATAAGCACTTGGTTGTTCTTAACTGGAAGGTGCCAGTCTCATGACACATTAAGGCTCGGTCTGTGGTGCACTCTGTTACAGACTGGCTGAGCAAGTGATTCACCTACACTCGCCCCTTTTTTATTTTCTTCTCTATCTTTTGACTTGTCTCCTATTGTCTCCTTGTTTGGGATTGCAGGGGTTCAGGGATTGGCTACTCAGGGAGTTGACTGAGCAGAGGGGGAAATGTTTTAACTATTTCAGGAAAATTCAATAGATGTTAATAAAAAATAAGCATTTTCCCAAGGCATTCTCTTGATAAAACTCTGAAAATTAAGCCTTGCCCTTACTCATGACTTGTGTTAAGAGATTTTTAGTGGCTTGCTATGAAATATTGCATAAATAAGGAAAACACTTGCAGACCCTGCCCCATCCATTTTGCTATGCAACATCTGTTTTTCATTCTGCTTTTCCTGTATTATATTGTGAGCTGCTGCAAAGGAGGAAGACAAATTATTTATGGAGATTGAACATAAGAATACAGTGGATTTTAATTATGCCAGCAAACGTGTTCATGATAATGACTCTCAAAATTGTATTCCAGAGAGAGATTCCTTCTTTCAGACCCTCGAGTGCCTGTGTTGAACCGCCTTCTGCTGGGCTCCTCTGGGCTCTCCTGGGCTCAGGCCAGCAGCATGGAAGCCGAGCGGAGAAACACTCTGCATTCCTCAGTCTGTTCTGAGGCTGGTTTGGAAACAGTGGGAGGGGAAAGGGATGGAGATATGGCTGTGCTCAAGAGCGCAGTTTGAGCCGTGCGTCTGGGGACCTGGACAACTATCCAAGCCACTTCCCCAAATGCCCCTGACAGCCACCTTCCCTGGCCGGCCATTTTCGGCCAGGGCATCAGAGGAGCTGGTAACAGTGGAGAGGAAGGCCCTGAGAGAGGGTTTTGCTCTTGCCTTGCAGCCCCACCTCTGACAGCAGAAGCGGCAAGGGAAGAGCCATGCCAGGGGGCCCTCCCAGGGCCCAGGGGCACACCACCCACCAAAAACCCTGTAATCACTTATCTGGCTGAAATCATCACTGACCTCGTCGGGACTCACTTCATGTCAGGGACTGTATTGCAAACTGAAGGTAAAAGGGCATGAAATAATTCTCACATCCCTTTAGTCAAGGGCAAGAGAATAAATAATGCAATTGGTTTTTTAATAATAATAATAATAATAATAATTAATAATAACGATTTCCAGCAGAAATACAGCACACTTGCCTTCTCAGCTTTTTCTATTGCATTTTTATAGAAAAGTGGTATAGACATTTTAAATAATGATTAAAAATAATATTTTAAATGCATAAAACCACTGAGTTTGATCTCTTTTAAAGCACATTTAGTGACAGAAATGTCATTCTTATCGGGGTAAGATTAAAGAGGACCCGCACCCGCACCTGCTCAAGGCGAGCAACAAAGGACCCTCCTTTTGTGTGTGCCCCCCCTTCCAGCCATTGCTTACTAAGGGAGGGTGAAGAGAGGGCCTCGCGTATCTCTTTCTACTTCTCTTCCCAAAGCACCAGCCTATAGGTTATTCCCACCCTTCAAGCTTACCTGTGTACTGGAAGCACTGGAGGAATTTGATTTAGCAGATAAAAACGCCCCCAAAATGAGAAGAATCCAGCTGGGCCCTGGTCTTCAGGCTGTTCTATTCCTCTGCTGGTTTATCTAGTTGATAGGGGCCACTGCAGATCAGTGATGGAGGGGAGAGGAGAGAGGTGATCTGGCAGGTTGGGTTTGTATTTGGGAAGATCCAGTGGGGAAAGTGACTTCTATCTTAGGGATGTTTTCAGTGCTCCCAGTTGGGCATAAGAATGTACAGTCATACTGTTATGTACTGAGTTGAATAGGATCCAAACTGCAGCAGTCTGATTGGTCCTAGAACAATAGGATCCAAAAGGCAGCAGTCTGATTGGTCCTAGAACAATAGGATTCAGAATGCAGCAGTCTGATTGGTCCTAGAACAATGCAGCAGTATGATTGGTTGGCAGGAACCACCCAATCATGCTCCAGATAGAAGTGAATCCACAACCTGATTGGCTTACAGTAGAATTCCGGAATTAGCCAATCATGTGCAGCCCATTGTGTAAATAATGTATATAAGGCAGATACTTTGAGGGGACATTCATTCATTCCTCCTCACCACTATGAGCTGAATAAAGAGCATGAAATCACTTTGCGACTCTGAGTATATTTCACTGGCGACAAGGATGGGATCCCGCTGAACTGACTGCCACACACAGCACCGCAGCACCGCCACCTGCCGCACCGCTGCCTCGCACCGTGTATCCAGGCTTCAGCTCCGGGACACAAGGAACTCAGAATGGCAACCAACAGCAGCTTCTCGCCATTCAACCCAGCATCTGGAGACTGGGAAGCGTACGCCTCCCGTTTCACCTTCCTCCTAGAAGCCAAAGGGGTCACCGATGAAGAAGACGCCAAGAAGAGGGCAATATTCTTCAGCGTCTGCAGAGAGGAGACGTTTGAAATCGCCCGGGCTCTCCTTGTGCCTGAAGACGTTGCTACAGTTCCATACAAAACAATAATGGAACAGCTGAAGGGGCACTTTTCGCCACAGCCCTCAGTGGTGGCTCGTCGAAATGCCTTCTACGCAAAGCAGCAAGCCCCTGGGGAAACCATAACTGGGTTTGTGACCTCTCTCCGCCAAGCCGCCCGGTTCTGCAACTTCTCAGAGCTGGAGAACATGCTTCGTGACCACCTCGTCGGTGGCCTGAGGGATGAGAAGCTGCAACGACGCCTCTATGCCAAGAAGAACCTAACGTTCCAGGTCGCTCTGGAGGAGGCCCTGGCAACGGAAGCTGCCGAGAGGTCGACGCAAGAGGCACGGTCGAGCCAGCCGTCCCAACCGAGGGTCCACCACGAAGACCTCACCGACGACTCAGGATCCAACAGGGAGGAGGTGCACCGAGTACAGCAGCGCACTCAAGCAGCCCACATACCACAGCTGCCTCGATGAGAAGGAGGGAACTGCGCAAGCTGTGGAGAAAGTCATGAGAGGAGGACCTGCCGTTTCCGCAACGCAGAGTGCAGGCAGTGCAGAAAATCGGGACACATCGCCTGGGTGTGTCGGGCTCGGCCCACCCGACGCCAGGCATCAGATGACCAATCCAAGAGCCCCAGGTCCCGGGGCCCAACGCACCAAGGCAACTCAACGGAGCTCACAGACTTCCAGGTATACCAGTTGCCCCACCCCAACGTAGAGAAAATTTATGTAGAGGTACAGATAGAGGGGGCCCCATGCCGCATGGAGCTTGACACGGGTTCAACTCTATCCATAATCTCGGCAAGGACCTTAAGGAAACTGTGTCCTACTGGGGGTCCCAAACTCAGGCCGGCCCCATTCACCCTCCGGGACTTCCAGAAACGTAAGGTCCCCACAATGGGGGTGGGGACCTTCAGGGTGCAATACCGAGGGCGGCCGTGGCAACTGGACTTGCTTGTGGTCAAGGGCCCCTACATTAGCTTACTGGGATTGGCATGGTTTGGACCACTGGGGCTAGCCGTCACCGGGGTGAACCACACTAGCTTACAAGTGGACGTGGACGCCATATGCAAGGAATTTCCGGGGGGTTTTGATGGGAAATTGGGACAGTATACGCCCCCCCCCCCATTGCTCTACAGCTGGACCCTGCAGTACGACCAGTCAGGCTCAAGGCCCGCCGGGTCCCGTTCGCCCTGAAACCCCGTATAGACGAGGAATTGGACCGGCTCGTGGAGCAAGGAGTGCTGGAGCCGGTGCCTAATGCCCCCTGGGAAACCCCAATCGTCACACCCGTCAAGCCTAATGGTTCAGTCCGCATCTGCGCAGACTACAAATGTACCATAAACAAGGCCCTCACGGCCCATGCATACCCAGTGCCAGTGGTCAGCCATGTCCTTGCCACCCTGGCTGGGTCGAAAAATTTTGGCAAGCTGGACTTGGCCCAAGCATATCAACAGCTACCAGTAGATGAGGCCACAGCAGAGGCACAGACGATTGTGACGCACAGAGGAGCGTTCAGGGTAAAGTGGCTGCAATTCGGTGTCAGCGTGGCACCAGGCATATTCCAGAATCTAATGGAATTAGTGGAATTAGGGGGTGACGCCAGGAATTCCTTAAAGGAATTCCTGGCGTCACCCCCTTCTTCGATGATGTGTTGATTGCTGGGCCCACACCAGAGGAGTTTGAGGACCGCCTCCGCACCGTTCTGCACCGTTTCCAGACGGCGGGTCTCAAGGTGAAACGGGAAAAATGTCTACTAGGAGTGCCTCAGGTGGACTTTCTGGGATTTATGGTGGACGCAGAAGGGGTCCACCCAACTGGGGACAAGGTACGGGCCATTTGTGATGCCCCAGCGCCCAAGAACAAGACTGAACTTCAGGCCTTCTTGGGACTATTGAACTTTTACCATTCCTTCCTTCCCCAAAAGGCAGCGGTAGCAGAGCCCCTACACAGACTCCTGGACAAGCGGGCCCCTTGGGTGTGGGGCCAGTGCCAGGAGGCCGCATTCCAGGCAGTCAAGGACTTGCTTGTCTCAAACTCGGTCTTGGCACACTTCGACGAGAGGCTGCCGGTGGTGCTAGCATGCGACGCCTCGCCCTATGGCATTGGCGCTGTCCTGGGACACCAACTCCCGGATGGAAGAGAGGTACCGGTGGCATACTTTTCCCAGACACTCAACGCAACCGAGCGGAACTACTCGCAAATCGACAAGGAGGGTCTGGCAATCGTGAAGGGAGTAAAAAAATTCCATGATTTCTTGTACAGGCGGCCCTTCACCGTGGTGACTGACCACAAGCTGTTGCTTGGCTTGTTTGCCCCCGAAAAGCAGACCCCCCAAGTGCTGTCTCCTCGTGTCCTCAGGTGGTCAATTTTCCTTGCCAGCTACCAGTATGCACTGATTCACCGCCCTGGGAAGGCGATGGGCCATGCGGACGCCCTCAGCAGGCTACCACTACCGGAAACAGGCCCCGACCCAGCACCTGCACAAGAGGTTATGAGCCTGGAGTTGCTTCCCGACCGCCCCATTCAGGCACAAGAAGTTGCACACCATTCCAAGAAAGATAGGGTCATCTCCCGGGTCCTGGACTGGGTGTGGAGGGGATGGCCCAGCAGCAGCCCCGGGCCAGAATTTGCCGGATACACAACCCGCAAACATGAACTGTCAGCCCACAAGGGGTGCCTGTTATGGGGAAGCAGGGTCGTTGTTCCCCAGCCCCTCCGCAAAAGGGTCCTCACAGCCCTACATGAGACACACCCAGGGGTAGTAAGAATGAAGGCCCTTGCCAGGAGTTATGTGTGGTGGCCGGGGATCGACAGAGAGATAGAGGCCTGGGTCAAACACTGCCAGGCCTGCCAAGAATCCCACCCAGATCCCCCAACGGCCCCAGTCCAGTCCTGGGAGTCCGCCCGAGCACCATGGTCACGCCTGCATGTGGACTTCGCTGGCCCCTTTCAGGGGAAAACATTCTTCATAGTGCTGGACTCCTACACCAAATGGCTGGAAGTCGCATTGGTACCATCCACTTCCACGTCCGCAGCCATCCGGATACTACGCAGGCTGTTTGCAACCCACGGGCTCCCTGACACTCTTGTCTCAGACAACGGGACTGCATTTATGTCAGGAGAATTCCAAACCTTCACAGCGCAGAACGCCATCTGCCACATCCGTTCGGCGCCATTCCACCCTGCCACCAACGGCCAAGCAGAACGCATGGTGCGGACCACCAAGGACACCCTTCGCCGCATGACGCAAGGGGATTGGGAGTACCGCCTTGCCACATTCCTTCTAGCACAGCACAGCACCCCCAGCTCAACGACTGGCCGGAGCCCCGCTGAACTACTAGTGGGTCGGTGCCTTGCAATCAGATTGGACCGCCTTCACCCCGATAGAGCTCAGGATGAGGTAGTGGTGGGGGAAGGCAGGAACCCCCGGACCTTCGAGGCCCAGGACCCAGTGTACGCAAAGAATTTTGGGGCAGGCCCTGCATGGGTACCCGCCACAGTCACCAGGGTCACTGGCCGCGTGTCGTACGAGGTGCTAACAGATGGGGGGCAATGCTGGCGCCGCCACTGCGACCAGATACGGCGACGATTTCCGGGAGAAAACCAGGAGGAGGCGGACAGGTCAGAGGAGTCCCAAGGGAACAGTGGGGCAGTGAGGCCCATAGAGCAGCAGGGGCCAGCAGGAGAGGCAGAATCAGTAAATACAGAGAGGACCCGTGAGGCCGAAAGGACACCAGAACCACGACTGAGCGAGCCGGTTGCGCCAGACCAAACAGCCCCATCACAGCCAGCATCCTTGGAACACGAGCCAGAACCAGAACCCCGGATCAGGGAACACCCCAGGCCACAACGCACACGTAGGCCGCCGGCGTACTTTGAGGACTATGAATGCGACCTCCCGGGCAGGACTGGAACTTAGAGGGGAGGGGTGTTATGTACTGAGTTGAATAGGATCCAAACTGCAGCAGTCTGATTGGTCCTAGAACAATAGGATCCAAAAGGCAGCAGTCTGATTGGTCCTAGAACAATAGGATTCAGAATGCAGCAGTCTGATTGGTCCTAAAACAATGCAGCAGTATGATTGGTTGGCAGGAACCACCCAATCATGCTCCAGATAGAAGTGAATCCACAACCTGATTGGCTTACAGTAGAATTCCGGAATTAGCCAATCATGTGCAGCCCATTGTGTAAATAATGTATATAAGGCAGATACTTTGAGGGGACATTCATTCATTCCTCCTCACCACTATCAGCTGAATAAAGAGCATGAAATCACTTTGCGACTCTGAGTATATTTCACATACCTTGGATCCTGAATGCCCTGGAACGCGGATGTTTTGGCTCCCGAACGGCACAAACCTGGGAGTGGTTGCTCTGGTCTGTGAACGTTCTTTTGGAACCTGAACATTCGACGGGGCTTCCGCAGCTTCTGATTGGCTGCAGGAGCTTCCTACAAGCAGAACCTGTTATGTGGATGCACATTTACAAACTTAAATTTGTTTGATACAGTGGTACCTTGGTTCTCGAATGGCTTGGCTCCCAAACAAATCGGCTCCTGAACACTGCAAACCTGGAACTGAGTGTTCTGGTTTGCGAACGTTGTTTGGAAGCCGAACGTCCGACATGGCTTCCGCGGCTTCCGATTGAGTACAGGAAGCTCCTGCAGCCAATTGGAAGCCATGCCTTGGTTTTTGAATGGTTCCGGGAGTTGAAAGGACTTCCGAAATGGATTAAGTTCGACAACCAAGGTGCCACTGTATATTATAATATATATGTGCCATTTTCAAAAGTTCTAGCTCACTCTCAACATCTGTAGCTCTTATGCTACAACAAGCAATGAAAACCACGATGGAGTGAACCAACAGGGACTTGTTCACTTCTCAGTACCAGATAAGCTATGCAAAGCCCCCTCTGTGGTCAGAAATGGTTCAGTCCAGACATACAGTAGGTTGTCCACTCAGGGGAGCCAATTTCACAGCACTTCAGGAAGGCCACGAGCAGCCTTTGGCAAGTCTTCAAGAGAAGCAAATTCCTTCACTGAGAAACAATGTCAAGCATGGTTGACCCATCTCAGACCCACCTCAGATGTCGTAAATGCATTTATTTATTTTAATGTACACAGACATGTGCACATCCAGCTAGTCAGCAAGAGGTTTAAAGAGATCTCCAAGTCTTCTCCTATCGAGAATGGCTGCCAGATTCCGACTCTCTGAGCTTTTTTGGAGGCAGCTCAGATGAATGCTGCTTCCTGTGATCAAATGCTGCTTCTGCAAATGTACAAAGATTTGGAAGTGCTAGAAGTGCAATGATAATATAAGGAAAGGACTTGTGGTGCCTTCTGTGGTCAGATGAGAAGCCTGGGAATGCTGCTGGACCTGGATGTCCTTTTGAGGACCAGGTAGGGGCAGTGACCAAGAATGGAAACCAAACTAACCCAGCAGAATAGAAACCAGAAATGCTGACATGGTTCTCAGTGAAAATCATTTTCTTGGTAAACAGAAACTTAGTCCTACTGCTTTGATTGCATGAGGGTTGAAGAAACTCAGGGCAGGGGGAATTGGGAGAGAAGGTTTGCTGCATATGTAAGGGCTTTTTGAAATTGCGAGAGGAGGGAGGAGAAGTGCTGGGGCCAGGCACCTTTGGCTTGTTGTGGTGGCAGCTGGTCTGGCCATGGATGAGTGTTTGGGAAATGCAGTGGGAAGAAGAAGTACAGGGAATCAACTGGTGTGTTGATGTATTTGTTTTGCTGCCTGCTGGCCACATCAAGCATCCCCTTGAAAAGCAAGCTCAGGGGCTCTTGAATTTGCATTGCTGCCTGCCAGCCATGTGAAGCAGCAGGCAGCTGCTTGAAGGACATCTTGAATATGCTTATGTGGTGGCTGGCCTTTTTGGAAGGGAAGAAACAGCTGCTTGAGGTGGGCCTCAGTCGAATGTGTGTTCCTGTGGAAAGGGAGGAGGTGCTTGCTCCCTGGCCTACAGCAGGTACTGTTTTGGGGTGGGAAGTCCAGTGCAGAAGCATCATTCTCACCAGGATTTTTCCAGCTGCTTGCCCCACAGCAGGGTCCAGGGACTGATCCCAAGTTGTTGAGGTGCAGGCTTAAACCCTCATTATTTATGTTAAGTTGTGGGTGAACATATCAGACGACACAGCGATTCTTCAAACAGCTCTTGTTTATTCACAGGCCAGAACTGAACTGAACTGAAGGGTTCAGCCAGCCTGCTTATATAGAGCTCCAGTACAATGTAAATGTAACAATTTTCTAAAACTATCCAATCACTGAACGTCACTTTCAATCCCTTATTTGCATAACTATTTACAGTATCCCCCTGCTGGCCCAGGGTGAGAACTTCAGTACATAACAATTTACATCCTCATTACTGTTGCTAATGATACCACGGGGGTGGAATGTCATTATTTGTACCATTTCATATACTGGCCTCTTTTCTTTTCCCGCTCTGTTGGAGATGACAGTCATTCTATGTTGGACCATGATTTCTTTCAGTGGTGTAACCAGGGGTTGTTTCACAAACTGTTGTAGTCTCTGTGTGTACTAAGAAGGGTTTGAGCAGAGACACATTGTACAATGTTTGAGCTTCTGTGGCTTCTTCTTCTTCTTCTTCTTCTTCTTCTTCTTCTTCTTCTTCTTCTTCTTCTTCCCAACTTCCCTTGCAAATATAGTTAGCCTATTTCAGGAGATGCCTCTTACTTGAAGCTTGACTATAGCACTGCTGTGCATTGGCTCTGTTAAAAGTCCTGGTCCTAAGGATTGTATCTCACTCTGCGTAGGATTGGATGCATGTACAAGAAAAATGCAGAGGTGTGTTAGAGAAGTGTGTACTTTGCATGTGAATTATTATTACATACAGGTAGGTAGTTGTATTACCTTTAGTTTTCCTTTTAAATAAAAGCCCTGCCTCCAAAAACCATACTTTAAAAATACAATTTGCACAGCAGTTTGCAGTGCAAGCCTAACCATGTCTGTTCAGACATACGCTCTATTGAATTCACATTCAGAGCTTACTTCCAGATAAGTGTGATTACAATTGCAGCCTAAATCTCTGAGAATCCAAGGAGTTTCCATTGTGCACATTTCTCCTCTTCCATAGGTGTGCTTAGTTTTCAGACTTGCTTTCATGTGGATCATTTTTATTTCTTGCTCTAAGTGTGAAGCAAGCAAGGAAGCAATCTTGGATTGTTGAATAGGGGGAGGTCTGCCTTCTGTGGGGGCCTCAAAAGCGGGAAGTGGCCTCTGTTTTCCTAAGACATTTTGTTTTCTTCAGCAATACTCTTTCCAGATTGTCCTATAAATGGCTTAAGAATGGCTGTCATAGATAATCACAAGGCAGTGGATAATATATGTCTGTATTCTACTGCTACAGTGTTAGAAATTATTTCTAGAGTGCCAAAGAATGTGGGCTGTCTGCGCTTGCTTGCACTTCTGTTTGCTTCTGTTTTTTTCAGCTGAACAAGATTTAGCATCTTACATGCTTTGTACAATTCTCCTGTGAGCACTCTTGCTCTGTTTATTATAGATTGCATTAGTCTCAGTGACAATAGCTGTGCTTATTCTTTCTAACGTCAAAAGAGAAACATATTTGCAAACTATCTGATAACTTCTACAATGTTCTTTTGGTGCTGCGCTGGGGCAGAGATTTGTTCCAGGGCTGCAAATGCACACAATTAATTTCACAAACATATGAACATGTGGAACAAATGAAAACAGCTAGAGGAATATGTAAAGGGAAAAACGGGACCAGATCCAAATATGCATGTGTAAAACATCACCCCAAGGCTCCTCCTCTGTATCATTTTTTAAAGAAATCATTTTCTGTGCAAAAAATAAACTAGGCTGAACTGGCAGAGAATAGGCAGGAATTTCCTTTGTCTTGTCAACCTTTTCCTTGGTTCTCAGTTTGGGAACTGCTGGAATAGACTACCTGTCCCATGATCTGTTTTCCATGAGCCCTTGCTTGTTGTCTGTGTTGTTCATGAGCCTTAGGCTCCACTCAGCTAGTCTTGGACAGGTTATCCTCAAAAGTCTGGTGCTGAATTTGGATGCTTTGCACAACAACTGAGCAGTCAGTTAACTGAGCCTGTCCATTAAGCCTCATTGAAGGGCAGCAAATGGTCAGTTACTGAAATTATTATTGCATGTTTAACACCATGGGTAAAACAAGATGGATTCCTTGCTTCAAGCAAAATGCATTGGGCTGTTGCTGTGAGCTAGTGTGTTACATTGTTATGCTGTGGGATCCTGGTAATTTTCCTTGAGGTAACACGTTGCATACAAACTGCACACCCCAAGCAGTCCAACTGCAATATTTGTCCATTAGGAGTGCCTCAAGTTCTTTCTAGATAGTGCTTGTGGCATCACAGATGACAAGCAGTGGCACTCACCAGTGCCATTCCTTCCGTTTTCAGAACATTTTATTTTTAAAATGGTACCTTTATTACTACCACTAGACAGCCCTCCTGAAACACACTAACTCCAGCAGATTAAGCATAGAAGGTGACCAGGTGAAGTGGCAGGACTCTTCCCAGCCCTGCCCCCCCCCCATGTCTTCCGACAAGGTCAGGGCATCCTGGAGTAACACAGGACCAAGACAGGCTCACAGCTCACGGCCAGAGAAATTCGGAGGGAGATCTGGTTCTGCTCCTTCAGTATCAGAGCAACGGGTCTCACAGCCACATCCAGTCCATGTGCTTAGTGTATACGTGGCAAAAGTGCTTGGCATGGCACACAAAGGGGACTGACTATTGGGATGTACACCGCTGTGCGTGTGTCTGAGACAGGGAATCAAACATGGTAGTACTATGGAATAATGGGACTTCGCAATGTATTTTTGTGCGTTTCTGAATAACACAGTTTGAGACTGTTGGTTTAATAGAAATAGCTGTGAAAACGGTAAGGACATAGGAAGTGGAGCTTCAAGGATTGAATAAGATTCCAAAAGCCATGCCAAGGATTTGAGTTTGCAAGTAGTTATTTGGAAAAAGAAAAGAAAAAGAGACTCTGCAAGTCATATAGGTGGTGGTGCTGGGGAATTGAGAATGTGAATGAGATATAAAAGGAAAATGAAGGCCTTGCACGGACATTTGAAGAAAGAGGCTCCCTGAGCACCAGGCCTTGAACTGACTAAACATTTCAAACTGGGATTTATTGCGTGCTTGAGAAGGAGACTTGAAATGATCTGATCCATGGACGTATTTGATCCTTGCTTTTCATTTAATTGATCTACATAATAATAGATTGTTGATTAACTGAAAAAAACAAATGTGAATACTAGAAGGATAAAAATAACGACAGTTAACCAGAAAATGGTAGACTGCAAACCTGTACACTCTTCCCTGGAGTAAGCTCATGAATTCAGGAGGACTTTTTCAGAGTAAATGTGCACAGGAATACATTTTCATGTGTAACAAATGAGATGGAAACTCAAAGCACCAAAAAGGGAGGTTTAGAAAGTGTGGAAGCAAAAGTATTTTCCTCCCTCCTCCTCAAGCTACAGCAATGATTTCAGCCTTGGTCCTGCCATTTAGCCAGAGGGAGGGGGCTGCCTCAGGCGGCTGCTTTTATGTGTCATGAAAGGGTAGGAAATTGTAATTTCTTGTGGTGGTGCTGTTGTGCTCTTAAGGGCAGAGAGGAAAGGTGCCTGTGGGATTTTCTGCCTCAGCTGTCACAGTAACTTTTGGCCGCTCTTGCGTGCTGTGCATCCTGGCTTGGGGAAGGGAGCACATTTGCTGCCCTGCTTCAGACAGGAAAATGTTGTTATGGGTTTGCAGGGGGCAAGGGTCCCCTGAAATTCCTGGGTTCCAGGTTCTCCCCGTAATTTCTGAAATTGCTAAATGTGAAGTTCCTCAGGAGCCTGGCTTAGAGAGGTGCTATCACAGAGCAAGACAGGTGGCGGCAGAGTTGCCCTGACCAAAGGTAAGAAGGGGGCAGAGTTTCTCCCCCAGGTGTGAGTTAGCAAAAGACCCTAGCAGAGTTGGGAAGGGGAGGTTGCCAGGGTTACAGGGGTGTCATGATGGGGGGAGCAGAGGAAGATGCCCCTTTTACATGCAGGGCTGGCTGGGAGAGGCTGCACCCAGAGACGGGGAAGCATGGCTGGATTCTGTTCTCGACCCAAGCTTGCTGAAGCTATGAGCAGCAAGAGGCAGCCTCCCCATCAAAGCCAGGAGGAAATATGTGTGACTAAATCCTATTTCTTAGAGGCACTGCCATCTCCACTGGGCCTCACGCCAAAGGAGCACCAGCCCCTGGAATCTTGCTTCATCTCGGCATTGGGGCAGCGTGTAACAATACCTTGAGCTGCTCCTGGTTGACCTGCCCACAAGCCAGTCTCAGGCCCCATCTATTGTCCTGCGTTCTCCTTTAAGAGCTCTTGGACAGCAGTCAGTTCCAGTGTGACAGACATTGCTGCAAAAAGTATTATGAACTGGATTACTGTGGCAGTGGTCAAAAGCAGCTCAGAAGTATAAGCCCTTTTTCAGATGTGCAGGAGAAGCTGCTGTGATCAACCTCTTTTTAATTCTTCTTTTTAATTGTAGGACTGTCTGAAGGCTCTTTTCCTCCTTGGACCACCAGAATGACTCGCTGCCTCATGCAAGGTGTCTACACAAGTCAGGAGCACACAATAATCTCGGCTCCATAAGGTGCTCTGATCATTTACAGAGGGGTGCATTCAAAATATGCGTGCATCATGAGGATTTGGGGTTTTATGCACAAATGTTATTCAGTCGTAACAGCTAGGACTGGGCCAAAATGTGAAGGGAAGAACATGTTTTTCATGAACATATCTGACTCCTAGGAAATGTATTTGAAAAAGGGTGAAAGTATTGGCAGTGCAGCAGATCGTTCGGGCTTCTCCAATGCACCTTCAACCTAGGCTTATGTTGCCTTTTCCATCTCTGCTGCTCAGGCAGCGCCATAGCAGAGCCTCTTTAGAGTCTTGGGCAGATGCTTTCTTTTCTAAAATGGGTGTGCTGCTTCTTAAGGTACTGTAGTGTTGTCATAAAGCTAACCAGATTTGGCTATGCGGTGATATCATTGAGAGAAAACAAAGCCAAACAAGAGATGCCCTCATTCATGCTGGCATACAGCCCGGCGGGGGGCAGCCTTTCCCCCCAATTGAAGGCCACATTCCCTTGTGGACATAATTCTGAGTGCTGCGCATGGCCAGGGACTACAACAGGCTGAGCCACGAATGTGAATTTTACCTTTGTGTACTAGGCTTGTTTCTGCACACCCCCTCTCTGTGCTCCATCTGGGGACGGGAGAGACCTTGTCCGCGTTCAAGGGCACGTTCCAGGTGGGGAAGGGGTGTTTGCCCCAGTAGAGCAGGTGAGACGGGTGCAGCCCAGGGAGAGAGGCTGGCTGAGACGGAGGTGTACCTCCGCACTCGTCCCATGGTGCTGAGAGCTGATTCTTTCCCTGAAAATTGGGGTTTAATCACATCTTATCAACTGAGTGTTAACTCTGAGCTTTGCTAACATCTTTATAAACATTGGTAAGGCAGAAGTTGCAATGCTCAACCACCTGAGCTCATGAGGGATAGCAGAGTAAGCAAATTAAATATTGCAGCCAAATGTAAGTGTAATTAAATGCAGCCTACCTTCTTGGGAGGGACAATTGCTTGCTGTGTGCTTGGTAGTCCACACTTGTCAGTGATGGTACTTTCCTGAACAGATTGCAAAACTTCCACAGAGACAAGCCCTAGGAGGAATGGGGGACGCCAGCTGTCCTGCTGTCCACTGAAAGTCTAATTCTGCCAAGAATGGAAGTGACCAATATTGCCTCACCTTGAAAACACCTTCATCTCATGGAAGGGTGAGGGGGAATGAGAGGATCTGGTGTCAGGGGTTCATCCTGGCCAGCAGGGAAGAGTCCTCACCCCCACCCCCTCTATCCATTCTGCCTCACCCCACCAGCCCCCAGGATGTTGTGGGGTCTGGAGACCAAGTCCTGTGCAGAGCAGCTGAAAGAGCTGGAGGAGGATGGAGGAGGAGCTGCCTGGAGAGCCATCCTTGGGTGTCCTTAATGCGGGTCTTTGATTTACTATTGTGTTTGCCCTCAAGCAAATGTGTTGTAAAAAGTGGGATGATACAAATACATATATCCCACTATTCTGCTCCCAAAGGAGCTGATTGAGAAGCCAACTCCGGCCAGAGAGCTCTCCCATCCATCTCCTTCTGCTGTGTCTTGGGGTCCTCCACATTTTGAGAAAATATGGTGGAAGTGGACGAAACATCAAATGCACATGACAGTGTTCAGGCACTAGGTTGAAAAAAGCCCAGCGGAAGTTCTTCTGTTGGGGTACCTGAGGAAGCGTTTGCGGCCTGACTCCTAGAACCCACCAACTTCCCGTTTATCAAGCTCCACACTTGTAAGAGTCCTCTTTTGGAGTTTGCTCATGAGTTCCCTCCGCTTCCACTGTGTGTTTCAGTTCTCCCCCTCTTCAGCCCACACCCGTCTTCTGCAGTCCAGCTGGAACACAGAACGGATGCAGAGGCCAAGGCAAATGGTGGCCCCGCCCTCCACCATCTAATTGAATGCACCTTCAAAGCCAGCAGGCTGATCTAATTCAACTTGGTGCCTGCAAGGTTGGCAATTCTTATTTAAAACTTCAGTGCTGGGTTTTTATAGCTCTTCATTTATATTAGCTTTGATGTACAGTAAAAAAACAAAACCCTACCATAGTAAGTTTCATTGCATTGTAGTTAAAGTTTTCTGTGAAGTATCCTTACTTTTAGACCATTATAATATCCAATCCCAAAACATTGTATTTATTTCTAATATCACTCAGACTAAATATGAGCAAATGCTCTGTAATGATTTCAATTTTTTTTAAAAAGCTGATGTGTTAAAGGATGATCTGTTTGGAGAATGTTTTCTGCATTGCAGTTTACAGATGTCGGATAGTCAAACAAACTACTGCAAAACTAATACTTGGTTGAACTAATGCAAAAATGTTTCATGAAACACTCTGGGATGGGTGACAAGCATTTTTTTTTAAAGCACCAAGAAGTCCCTCTGATGTTTCCTGGTGCAGGGGCAAAACACTGAGTGAAGCACAATCTGTTCACATCCCAAAGCGGCGTTTTTGCTTGCCATCTTAATTCGAAATAGTAGTCTACAAATGACAAGCTGTGGGCTTATTTAAATGTTGGTGTATGTTACATGAACTGTTAATTGTTTAGCCTTGTGTTGCAGTGATATTATATGTATTCTTTATTGCAATATTGTATTTAGATTTTGAACTTTGGAAGATGGAGCAAGGCTTGTTTTCGGCTCCATGGGGTAGGACTTGAACCAGTGGCTTCAAGTTACAAGAAAGGAGATTCCACTGAAATCAGGAAGAACTTTCTGACAGTAAGGGCTGCTCAGCAGTGGAAGAGTTTCCCTGGAGAGGTTGTGGACTCTCCTTCCTTGGAGGTTTCTAAGCAGAGGTTAAATGGCCCTCCGTCATGGATGATTTTGCTATAATCCCTGCATTGCAGGGGGTGGACTAGATGACCCTTGGGGTCCCTTCCAACTCTAGAATTCTGTAATTCTATGAACTGCTTAACTACATATTAAATGCAAGGGTGTATTTTTTTTAAAAGGAAAGGTTTGAATGAACATAATGTAGATCATAGAAGCATATGTATATCATTTTGCCTTCCCATTTTTCTCTGTTGAGACTTGGGGTGTGATTTGAGCAGAGAAACAGCAGGTTGAGAGTTAATGTCTCCTTCCCCAAGCTATTTTTTCCCAAGGCACTGGGGCTCTGTTACACATATTTGCATGTAACAAGCAGTTCGTTCCTGGCTTATTTATTGACCTGAACTTTTGGGTTACAGCTAGCTTTTATCAGGCATATTATGTATATATTTTAAGATGAAATTGCTGTCAAATTTAACTTGTGGCCAGTTAGACAAGATCAATCCTCTTATTAGTCATGTTATTTCCAAGGGCTTCCCTTAAGAAAAAGGATAAATTCTTTCCTTATGAGTCACTAACCAAGTGGTTGTTTTTATATAAACTTTCCTTTAGTTGGTTAGAATTGGAACAGGACCATCTTATCTCCCACTCTTTCTGAAACTGCTTTTTCCTTCGTTTTTTAAACGTTTCTGCAGCGCTCTGTTTGGGTTTGGTGGCGTGTTTTCCTTCTGACACCTATTTTTTATTGTTTTTTTCCACGTACTTTCAGAAGCCACACAGGGAGAACATAATTTCTCATTGCTGGAATGAGAAAAGTCCTATGATTGCATAGGATCCTACTAAAGACCCGTTTCTCTAGCTGGGGAGGCTTCTTCACCTGTTTCCGGAATGGCCATATCTTGACAGCATGGCTGTTTCACAGAACAGGGGCAGCCACACAAAAAGCCCTGCTCTGGGCTAGGCTTCCGAGGTCGCCGGGCTCTTCCACAGGCTGTGGCCCCTCCTGGGCGTACTGGTGCTGCTTGTGACCCCAGAGCATGAGTGAAGCATGCGCGTTCCCCTTGGCCAAATAGCCCTGCTTGGAGAGAGGGATGGCAAATCCGTCCAGTTCCATTTCTCCCTTCATAGAGTTGGAAGGGACCACCCTGCTGCAGGGAAGGAATCCTGCCCAAAGCCATCCCTCACTGGACTCGAACCAACATTCTGGTCCACAACAAGGCGCACTGACCGATGGTGCCACAGGGTCCCTGCCTTATGTTCAGTTCTCCACATTGCCACATCTGTTTGCAAAACCTGTTTGGGGTCCTGTCATGCTGCCCTCGCAGCCCAGGGAGTGAGAACAGAGGCACAAAAGATGGGCAGGCAGCAGCCAGGCTCCCAGGTTACCCTGCCTCTGCCCACAGGGGGCGCCACTCACCTGGGGAGGGCCTCCCCTCGCCATCTGCCAAGGACAGCTGCTTGTGGACCAGAACCTGTGCTTATGTGCTGCACTTTGCAGCTGCTGCGTCTTCAAGTATTCCTGCCCATGCCTTAGTTGGGAGGAATTACCTTGCTGATGTGGAATGAAATTTTGGAGGACGTCTGTCCCCAGACCAACAATTACTTGAAGGAGTTTTCTCTTGCTAAAGTTCTGACAAAGCTATATTACAAAAAAAACCACCCCCAAAACAGTTGTTGTCTTCATCCCTCATACTACCACTATTTTTTTTTAAGCAAGGTGTTTAAAGGTAAAGGGACCCCTGACTATTAGGTCCAGTCGTGGCTGACTCTGGGGTTGCGGCGCTCATCTCGCTTTATTGGCCGCGGGAGCCGGAATACAGCCAGCATGTGGCCAGCATGACTAAGCCGCTTTTGGCGAACCAGAGCAGCGCACGGAAACGCCGTTTACCTTCCCGCCGGAGTGGTACCTATTTATCTACTTGCACTTTGACGTGCTTTCAAACTGCTAGGTTGGCAGGAGCAGGGACCGAGCAACGGGAGGTCACCCTGTGGCAAGGATTCGAACCGCCGACCTTCTGATCGGCGAGCCCTAGGCTCTGTGGTTTAACCCACAGCGCCACCCACGTCCCAGCAAGGTGATTACAAATTGCACAAATTATTACAAATTTTATGGCTGTTTAATACATTTTATGTCACCACTATGGGCCTCGTTTTGGGAAAAAATGGAAAGAAAATGTGACATTATTTTTAATTAATAAATATAAAGGACAAATAATAACAAGGAAATAAACTACTGAAGCTGCCCAGCAAGGAAAAGGAACTGATCAATTGGGAAATAACTGAGAGACTATTTATTAGTAATGTTGCTGCCATGCTCAACAGGGATGAGAACCAAGGGTGACAGCTACAGGGAGAAGGCTGCCAGTTAAAAGACATGGTGTCCCGTCCCCTCAGCCTCAAAAGCCCTTTGCCCGTCCACATTGGATATGCTGGCATACAACTGAATTTCTGTATTTTAAATACACTATGCCATGTGTAAAGAAGACAACACATTAAACTCTGCAATGCAGAGGACCGGCAGCAAAGTCCCTCGGATTCTCTGCTATTAATGAATGAACAAAGGGTGGCAGTTTCACACAAACGGCCAACTTGTGTGGAAACGTTACAAATGTTCTGGTCTTTGCTTCTGAAGTAAAAGTCCAGCAGACCCATCAGAGAACTAGTCTCAGGAAAACTTCCGAGTTTCCCTCTGGTTGCTAGATGTGCCTGGAAGTTTTCCGTGCCCTCCAAGTAATTTTTCAGAGGGTTTCAAGGTCTCAAGAGAGAGCCGCTCTCTCTTCTCCCTGATAAATGGCCGGAGGCTCGTGAATTGGGGAGGGGGCTGTCTCTTGCCAAAACAGGCACATTCCACTCCAGCTTTATTTCCATTTCATTCAGCCAGTCACTTTGAAGGATATTGGAGCTCCCCCTGCTGCTGTTACTTCAGTGCATTGGAAGTTGAAGGAACAGTTACTACAAAAGTGGGGCCTTTCTCTCTCTCTCTCTCTCTCTCTCTCTCTCTCTCTCTCTCTCACACACACACACACACTCCCACCCTCCAGAGCTGCTCATATATCCACTGTACAGCTACCTGTTCTTAACAGTAATCCTAAAAATAACCTCATCTAGTTCATGGTCCATCCAAATTCTTGGATGGTGGATTGCAGAGCAGCCCCAATGTGAATTGTTCTGCAGGAACATTATTGGGCTTTTTAAAAAAAACATAATCTTTGCAATCTTTTTTAAGGAAAAAAGCAATTAAGAAGTGATTAAAACCCTTCAGCTCAGCCATTCAGGAACTGGTAATGTTGTTCAAGATTTATACTAAATTCTTCCACTTGGACACTTGGAGCAACATAACCAATAATGAAATTATACAAGAAACACAGCTAAGAAAATAGGAAAATTCTTTATAAATTCTTTTTTGAACAGACGAGTCTAGCAGACCCTAGCAGTCCCCAAGCCTATCACGTAAGGTTAGACATAAAATTCTTGTGAAAACCATGGATAAACTATCAGATCCCAATGGGCATTATATACATTTTTGAAAGAGAATTTAAATCAAGAAATAACATTGGAATGTGACTTTGCCTCCAATTGTGGTTATGTTTCTTTCTTTCTTTTTGAAAAAACATTATCTAAAATAGAACATTGGGTGGTAGGAGAAATAAGGAACATGGCGATAACGCCACCGGCCGTTCTCTGACATGTATGATCTTCCCTGTCCTCCCCACAGAATTTGAACCCAAATATATTCATATCCCTTAGTTTGGACGCCTTGAGGAGGGGTTTACATAGGAATCTAAAAGTGCATACCATGGGATCTAACTTTCCCACTCTAGGTGATTATGTTTCCCTTAATATGAGATGAGTGCAAAAGGGGGGGGGGGTCCTGTGTACAGGATTGGGGGGGGGGGGTCCTAATCCTTGAGGGATGCTGCTAAGCACTAATGGGACTCCTGTGGGGGCAGACCTCAGATGCTGAGCTTCTTCCATCAGGGTCTCTAGAGTATTTCAGGTGTGCCTTGGATGGTTCAGATTGGCCGGGAACTCAACAGAGCAGAAGGTCTTTGCAGTTCCTGTAGGTTTTGTGCTGCTGTGTCTAAGCTCTGACCAGGGAGACCACAACTCAGAAGAAAGGGCTTGCGGCTACATCGCACTGGTCTCATGGCATGCATGCACACCTCTTGCTATTTTATTTACTCACAAGTAAACAAACTCAGTAGAAAGACATCTCTTTTCAAAAGGAAGTGGATACTTTTGGTATTTTCCTCCCACATCTGGGCAAAAAAGTTATGCTTGATAGGAGACAAAACTTCTTTGCTCTCTTAGAAATGTTAAGTTTTCACACCAAAGGAATAGAGAAAGTTGGCTTATTATATGACATGGAAGAGACATGCATTATATATAAGTGCTGCTTCAGACAGCAAAATTGCAATGTAAGCAGGCAGCAAATCCTGCAATGCACACACCTTGATCTAAAGAGAGATGAAATGGAGAGTCGGGGAGGAAGAGTATATCTGTCCTTCAGCACGTGCATGTTGGTTCCTTGGGTGCTGAATGAAGGTCCTTGTGGGAGCTAGGAGAGCCACTGGCTACACATTTTAGGGTTCCTTTCTACCCTTTTCCTTCATGGAGAAGGGAGGAGGCTTTGAGGTGAGCAACTCCCAGAGTTCCCAAGGTATTTCCCCCAGAGTTCATGCCCATTTATCACCTCACCATCTTGCAAATTAAGAGCTTGGAAGACTCTCCTTCTAGCTGGCTGTGACTGAGCTGGTTCCCTCTTGTCTCTGCCTTCAAATTACCCTGACATTATTTTGATGGTCTCCATTCAGGGGATGAACAGACTGTACCTGGTAACGAAATCAGCATGTGCTGGCCTTTATGCAGGGTGTGAGGAAGTCAGCATAGACCTGAATGCCTTTCAGGACACAAGGCTGGGATCAGACTGGTAGCAGGGTCACTCTTGTCCTTTTAGGCTATGTCAACCTTTGATACTTCTGCCATGATCTGCAGTAATAAATGATAGAATGAAGTTCAGATTGACCCACACCTACTCACAAGGCCCCGGTATCTCAGCGGAGATGCAGTTTTATTTTTGTTTTGGCATCAGCAGCTGCCTTTCTTAGGGCCTCGCCTGCTTCACATGAGGAACTTGGAGAGGTCTTCCTTGATTTCAGCTTCATCCCAAGGCCCGTGGATGTTGTCTTTGAAGAGCTGCAGCTTGATGAGGCAGTAAGGACACAGGCAGGAGATGGAGACGAGAAGAAGGGCAAAGAGAACCATGCCAACGCTGGAGATGGTCAGCAGGCCCACCAAGGCAGACAGAGCAAAGAGCAAAGTGGCGACCACATAGCAGCGGGGAGTCCGGGCTTTGAGCTTCTTTTGCAGCATGGGCCACAGGGCAAAGATCTGGATAGCGAATGTCACCATGACGAAGGCGTGCAAGGAGCGAGGCAACCGCGAGGCCAAGCAGACCGAGGCAAAGATGGCCATGTTAAGGGACAGAGTGCTGGACACAATGGCAGCATTGGCGCCGTAGTCATAGAAGATCAGATGTCCTAGGAGCATGAGAGAAGACATGGCATAAATTGTGTCTGTGCTGATGGACTCAGTCAGTGTTTTCAACACTGGGGAGAAGCCGTAGGTGAAGGCCACAAACACCACCGTGTTTTTCAGATCTGCCCAACGCGTCTGGCCGCTCTGGTTTCTCCCCATTCCCGAGTCCAATACATCAAAAAGGACGTAACCTATCAAGGAAGTCACCAAGCCAGCGCCAAATAACCACTGGGGAGCCAGCAGCCCCACATCCATGTACCGCCAGATGACGACAAAGACGCAGACGCTGCACAGCTGCTGTATGACCACTCCGGACTCAAACACCACCGCCCAGTACTGGTACTTGCGGGCATGGATGTTCTTGCGTAGCTTCTCTAGGAAACTCTGGTCCACATAGTTATCAGGAAAGGGCTGCCTTTTATACAACACTTTCTGCCAGCGCGGCCGTGTGTTTGGTCCCAGCTGAGCAGGCAGCATGATTCCGGCCAAGTCCCTGTCTCACGGCTCTTCCTTACAACATCAATGGATGATGAAACCCATGCCCAGACTTGTCCCTGGTTTTCTAGGTCACTGCTGGCACCTAGAAAGAAAACAAGTCCATCAAGCCAAGATCTGCAGGTTAAAAGCACAGCAGTCAGTTCCCATGGCCACAGAGAGAAGCTGTACTACAACACTTGGGGACCCCACCACCCGACTGTTTCGGAAACAGGGCCCACTATCTTGGCTCCTCCTAGGCAGTCACATTGCTTGGCTTCTCCTTCCTCCTGCCCTTCATTATCATCAGTAACCAGAAGTCAACAAAATCTGTTGGCTTTACTTGGGAGCAAACACGCCAAGGATTTGGTATTTAGGCTCCATGTGTTCTTTCATATATAGCACCCCAAAATCTCTGGCCTCCTCTTGTGCAAGCTGGGCACACACGTGAAAGTTGTTCGGGGGAAACCGAAAGGGGGAGGAGGTACCTTACACGTGTGTGTGTTTAGCTCCCAGCATGAAAATACCTTTATGGTGCCATTTCCGTTCACTTCCGCCTCTTGATCCAGTGCCAGCGTCCCTCCGCCAGCTGCCTGGAACCGACTTGCGGGGCTGGAGATCCCTCCGTTTCCCAAGCCAGGGATCCCCGGGATTCCCACGGGCCGCCGATCCCTCGGGGCCCCAGCCGGCCAGGCCGCGGCGGCGGCGGCGGCTCCCGGATCGGCGCACAACGCAGCTGGCAGCCCAAGCCGGCGAGAGCGCGGGCTGGCAGGCGCGCGCCCGGGGCGGGGAGGAGGGACGCCCGGGTGCCTGGCGGGGGAGGCCGAGAAGGAGGCCGGTGGCGGCTCCCCGCCTCCCTTTCTCGTGCGCCAAGGCGGCTCCTCTCCCCTCCCGGGCGAGCAGCGCATCCGGACGCGCAGGCGCCCCGGGAAGGAGAGGCGAGGCTTCTCCCGGGCAGGCGCTGGTCCAGGGGAGCTGGGGAACTCCCTCCCACAGGACAGCCGGGCTGGGCCGGGCTCAAGGAAGGGGTTCCCACCGACGCATCTGGTCGGCCCCGGTGAGAAGTTGGTACGTTTACTGGCTGGTTTAGGTTCACATCCAGGAAACCCGTTTCTTAAGTAAGAATGGCTAAAATATTGTGGAACTTTAAAATAATAATCCCCCCCCCCCAGATTTTCAGCGACATAAGAGAACTCACTGAACACACACTAGGGAGTGAGCCCCCTGGAATGCAGTGCTATAAGTAAATATAGGATCAGACCGCGTGTCCCGGGGTTTATATTTGTTGTAAATAGGTTTATTGACCCGGGGATAGTGCCCATTCATCCCACTTGGCTCAGGTGTAAAGACAGATAGTACCTGCCTAACCCTAGGAGGAATTCCTGCCATAAATTCAGACACCTGCAAACTCAAGTTTCAAGTGGTTGGCATTTTGGGGTAAAATATTGGGGGGGGGGGGTGAAGCCTTGTGCATGTACTAAATGGACATTTTGACTCAATTTGACACATTTGCATGCTCAGAGAAAAAAAGTCCTTTCACCTGTGCATAGGTTTCTGGGTCAAGCATGACCACCGGACATAGGGCAGGGTTCTGTCCTATGACATACGCCTCTGTTGGCTACCAATTGTATTATGTCATGGGTCAAATATGCTGCCATCATCTGATTCAGTAGCTTTACCTGCTAGCTAGAGCAAACGGACTTTGGCATCGTTGTCACCAGGTGGCCTGTGTGCCTGTAAGCTGTCACCCTCCAGCAGGGCACCTTTTGGCAATAATCTTTTTTTGTCAGTGCTGATGTTTTCAGTGGAAGTTAAATCAAATTCAAACCAGCCCTTATCCTCAGTAACCTCAGATTACAGGAAATCCCGCAGGAGAAAAGGTTCTGATCAATGCATTCAGATCCGCTGAGAAGAGCAGGGGAACCCAGTGTTCTTGGTGTGCACATCCGTCTGGGAAAGTGCTAAGAAGTGTCAGCTTTTCCTTCCAAGTATCTTGTGAGGGTGATGAGTGGGCCTCCTAAAAATGGCTGTGGGAGGAATAGGGCTCCCAGAACACACAGGCAGTGGGAGTGGGCAAATTGATGAAAAAGGTTCCATATGATGCTACTGAACCCGATTTTCTCAACAGACAGAAGCATCAGATATAATCAGGCTTGTACTAAATATATTTACTCATAATTAAGCTCTCCCAAAGTTCAGTGTGGTTCACGTTCTAGGAAGCATATGTAAGATTGCAGCGTCAGCAGCACAAGTATACGTGCAAAGGTCATTTTGGTGATAGTAAATGAAGCCCACTCAGCAAACTGGTTTTGAATGACGCTTAGGTAACTCCTGTTCTTGCTGGATAAGGTCCACTACCTGCACCTCACATGATGATCACATGATGATGATGCAGGTGTAGCTGGGGACAGCGTGGCAATAGTGGTCTCTGATTTCAAAACTAGAGATTCCTAGCTGGAGACCCTATGGGACATTTGGGATTTTAGGTTGCTCCGCCTCCCATCTTGCAATAGCTTCTGATGCCTTTCCAGATTTCTCTCCCAGGGCCATAAAAATGTTTCATATAGCAAATTGGAATCAAAACAGGCTGGCTTGTAGGTAACAAAACAAGCCCCCTTGCCTCAAAGCTGAGAAGGCCCATGTGCCCAAAGTGCAGGCTCCAAAGTCTTGCCATGCAGTGGCCTAAGTGAGGGAAGTGGAGAGAGACTGAACTTGCTGGAGTCCCTTCAGCTTGTTGGTTGGCATCCGTCTGTCTTGAGAGACAATGGAGTGCGCCTCTAGGCGTGAAGTCAGTCACTGTGTTAGCAGCACGGAATGCTCCCTTCCTGAGTGAGAAGACATATATATACACTCAGGATCCATGCAGCTTAATTCCCAAAGTCTGCCAACTGGGAAATTTCCATTGTGAGAATTTGTGATAGGAGATGAAGTGAATTTCTTCATACACAGAGCTAGATTGTGGAAAACAAAAGAAAACAGGGACAAGTCAACAGAAGGCGATAGAAGGGAATGGGTAATGAATTCACACAATTTGAAATGCAAAATTTCAAAATTAAAGCTTCTAGTTCCAAAATTTAAATTATTTATTCTGGAAGCCATTTTTGGTTAATTTTCATAGAACCATGGGATCAGGTTTTGAAAGTACAAATAACAAAAACATCAAAACAGTGGGTGTTTATGTACTAAGTGTTTATGCAATAACTGCATTTTGTTCACTTGTTATGTGACATCATGATCAAATTTGTTCTCCTGTTTCCCCCATCTACAATTCTTCAATCTTTTTTCAAAATGCAACCCTCTTTTTAGAGAAAGAATGAAACATTGGTGAAATCTTCCTTCTAAGTAGCCTTAGAAGGAACTCTTTTATTTTGTTTTGTTTTTTAAAGATCTGTGACTCTGAACATGAAAGACCTGCTGGGGCTTTGAGGGCACTTGGGACCCATGAGGAAGGAAACTAGCAATCTTATACTGTGTTTAAATGATTTTTTTAAAAAATAAAAATGTTAACATTTACTTTTAAAAAACATGGACTGCCTGTCCATTTGGCATCTTAATATTGGGTTGATCTTTTTAGCCTACTTTTTAAAAAAATGGTAAAACGATTATGCAACTAAAAATGCTTTAGTTCAAGTTGTTACAATTGATTTTTAAAATGATTAAAATATGGAGCGTCTCCTTCATGATTATGTGGTTGTTACATGTGGTTGGGTTGTGGATTTTTTTGCAATCAAACGGTGTATAGATTTTATGAAATGAATGAGTGAGTGAGTATGGCCTTTGCGTGCATTTCTGTGAAAAGGTATAGAGCAGTGCTGTCCATCATCCCGACGCGGTGAGCTCAGGTGTGCTGGCCAAGGACCAGCCTAGGGCAGCCCTTGCAATGTCACAACCGCAGGTAAAGGCTGGGGCCCAGTCCCAAGAATCGTACAAGGTAAAGGTCAAGGGACCCCTGACCATTAGGTCCAGTCGTGACCGACTCTGGGGTTGCGGCGCTCATCTCGCTTTATTGGCCGAGGGAGCCGGCGTCCAGCTTCCCGGTCATGTGGCCAGCATGACTAAGCCGCTTCTGGCGAACCAGAGCAGTGCACGGAAACGCCGTTTACCTTCCCGCCGGAGTGGTACCTATTTACTGTATCTACTTGCACTTTGACGTGCTGTCGAACTGCTAGGTTGGCAGGAGCAGGGACCGAGCAACGGGAGCTCACCCCGTCATCGCCGGGATTCGAACGGGCGTCCTTCTGATCGGCAAGTCCTAGGCTCTGTGGTTTAACCCACAGCGCCACCCGCGTCCTAGTGCAAGAGGAACCCGCCAATTGGGCGCTCAGTGCGCCTCTATAACCTGATCTTGAGGCTCTGCGTCACATCGCCGCCGGGGGCCTCGAAGACTATAAAAAGCCCCCGCCCCCGCGCGGCCCTTGCTGCAAGCTGCCGAAGAGAATGCCTGATCGACGAAAGCGATTTAAGGCTCTTGTCGGTTCGTGGTCACGGCGCGTAAGTTCTCTTAAGGAAAGCAGCGCCTTGGCTACTACACCCCCATCCCCACCCCGCCTGCAACATCCGAGGCAGTTTCAGAGCGAACCACGAGCGCTCCGGCGTTCCCGCAGGACGCCTATCCCTCCCCGCCATGGCTTTAGGGCGGGGGAGCGCGCAGCCCGTCCGCGGGCGGAGAGGGGAAAGGGAAAGCTGCCCAATCAGCGGCCGCCTTGGAGAAAAGGGCGCTGTCGATTGGCTGGCGGCGGCCTCTCTGGGCCGTTGTCTTTCGAACCGGAGGGGAAGCGTCCTGGTGCGCAGGCGCGGCCCCCCCCCCCGCTCCGCTCGCGGTGACGCGTCACATTCCAGCTCAGCGCGTCGCGGATCCAGCGCGGGCGGCGGACGCGGCTGCCGGACCCCTCGCCCGCCCCGGCCCTCGGGAGGATGCGCCGCCGGCCGCGGGCCCCCCCACGAGGCAGACGGCGGAGACCATGAAGGAGCCTCCCCGCCGGCTGCTGCTCCTGGCTTCCTCCTGCTTCCTCCTGGGCTGCCTGGCCGGGTGAGTCTCCTCGGCGCCCGGGGACGGGGGTCCCAGCCGGGCCAGGGGCTCAGGCCAGAGGGCCGCTGCTGGGGCTCCTCCGCCTTCGCGGGCTGTCAGCTGAGATCAGTCGCTGGAAAAGCCTGGGCCGGTCCGGGAGGCGGGACTCATCCTGCTCCGCTTCCGCTCGTGGGCTTCCCGTCGTGGTTCGCTCCTGGGAGAGCAGGAGCGGAGTCGGGGAAAGAGTTCTGGTTCCTGGGTCCCCGGGTTCCTGGCGGGGGGAGCAGAGGAGCCCCCTGAGCGGGTTTGGCGAGCTCAGCCCGGTGGGTCAGGCAAGGACAGACTGGGGTTCTTCGTGCTCCATAGCAGGGATGTTGGGTCACGGCACTCCCTTGAGCTTCTGCTCCCCAGTTCTGCTTCAGCCTGGGAGGCTTCCCTGCGGTACACCTTGGGGGCTGTTAATCTGTGTTTGGCATAATAACCCTGTAAATGTAGTGAACAACTAGCATGTAGGATTGTGCTTTCTGTCGAGGGACTGCATTCCTGCAATAGATGTTAACTAGTTAAACTACCATTCTAAACAAGAAAAGTCAGAGGGGGAAGTGGGCCTTGAAAAATAACGTGCTCTTCTTTGTTATCAATGTGTTTTCTCCCACGGGCATGTAAGAGTGCTTTGAAAGCAGAGCAAAGATGTAGCTAAAGCACAACACTGGCAATTTCTGATGGAAATAAGTGGAGCTTCAACATGAAGTCACAGATCTCCATCTTCAGGAGGAGAGTAGCAAGCCAGATATGCTACAAAAGCTGTTCTGTGACACTTAGGTACATACAACCATATGCACTAACAGTATGTTTGTAGGCTGGCGTATATTTATTTTATTGGCAAGGCTGGATACAAGTATGTATTCTTATGATTCATTATGACTTGCGCCAATCTGAATCCCCCTTTGCTTCCAGATAATCTGCTCACATAAGCAGCTTATTCAGCAGATATTTGGGGGCTTAATCCTTTCATTATTTATGAATAACTGATTAATTAATTACATTTGTATACCACCCTTCATCCATGGATCTCAGGGCAGTTCACAACATAAAAATACAAGATAAAAACACAAAATACATAATAAAAAGAACAACAAAAAGCCCATAAACCAATAATCCCCCCCCAAACATTTAAAAGGGCCTTGTTGAAGAGGAATGTTTTCGCCTGGAGGGTGAGACTTAATACCCATGGATTCAAGTTACAACAAAGGAGTTTGTGACTAAATATTAGGAATAACTTTCTGACAGTAAGCTTCTTCGACAGTGGAACAGTCTCCCTTGGGAAGTGAAAACTTTCATTGGAGGTTTTTAAGCAGAGGTTGGGTAGCCATATGTCATAGATGCTTTAGTTGAGATTCCTGCATTGCAGGGGGTTGGACTAGATGACCCTCAGGGCCCTTCCAACTTGATTTAAGCATGTATTCTGGCAGCAATTCTTTAAGCTTGGAGTCTAGTAGGATTTATTCTTCACAAATCCATGCTAACTCCTACAAATCACTATATTATAAAGATATTTGCAGATTGACTCGTTTATAATATGTTCTAGTTTATTCCCTTATGTCAGAGTTAGACTATCCAGTATTTAGGTTTTTTGGGTCTTCCTCTTTCACCATTTTGAAGATTAGTACAACATTTGCTTGTCTCGTCCTCGCATGCAGGCCATTCTCCAGGAATGCTCATACTCTGACCCCTCACTTTTCAGGCTGTATTTGTGAGGGTGCATCCAATGCCCTTTTGGGGCAAAACAGGAGTTGAGTAGGTAACTTTTTTTTTTTTTTTTTTGCGGCTAGGGCATATTTCATCATCCTTGCCTCGCCTTCTCCTGGCATCAGCTATGATGTAACTGTACTGTCTGTGTAAGTGTGGTTTTGTTCTTTTAACAGATTACCCAGCTGGCATGTCTTTTGTAAAGAGAGTCCTTCCTCTGGCTCTTTGCATTTACCAAATGAGAACTGTCCCTTGGCAGACATGGACAAGAACATGCAGGAAAAGGTAACTGCCTGGAAGAAACTGAACAGCTTTATTGGGGACTTGCATGCAGAATATGACATGAAAAATGTCGTCCTTGCAGGATTATTTATATGCTGCTTTAAATTGAGAGGAAATGTTTAAATTTGAAACAACAACTCAGAATGGCTTTCTTTTTCTATACATCATGGAACCTAAATTATTGAAACCTAATGATTTTCTAAAACAAGCTTATCTGTGTCTTAAGGTTCCTTGGCCATCTCTCTTGAGTTACATCCAAAGTAGCTTCTGTGAAATGGCCCTCCCAAAAGCCTCTTCTGGTGGTGACAGCAGGATCTTTGCCACGTGTATCTGAGAAGATAAAATCAGACAATCCCCCAGGCTAGGCCTTTCGAGCATCTCTCAGAATGGATTTGATGTCACCACTGTGGGTAGTTGGGAATTCTTCTTCTGCAGGTGCAGCCGTTGTTAAAGATTTACACAAGGGTGGCCTTGATTGTTTTTGTTGCAACAGGCCTTGTGACCCCTTGAAGAATAACTATTTTAATTACATATATTATGTATGTTATCCAATGTCATGCGATTGGACTCTCCAGAGTGAATTTGGTAGGAACTGAATGGGGTAGAAGAGGAAGAGAAGTCCTCCTCATGCAGCAGGAATAACCCTGTAGGCCAGCTAACTCCATTAGATGTCACCCTATGACAGTGTTTCTCAAACTTGGGTCTCCAGCTGTTGCTGGACTACAGTTCCCTGATGGGAGTTGTACTCCCAACAACAGCTGGGGACCCAAGTTTGAGAAACACTGCCTATTGCATGGGTAGGCAAACTAAGGCCTGGGGGACAGATCCGGCCCAATTGCCTTCTAAATCTGGCCCGCGGATGGCCTGGGAATCAGCGTATTTTCACATGAGTAGAATGTGCATCTCTGGGTTATTTGTGGGGCCTGCCTGGTGTTTTTACATGAGTGGAATATGTGTTTTTATTTAAAATGCATCTCTGGGTTATTTGTGGGGCATAGGAACTGTCTGAGGAACAGTGGACCGGCCCCCTGCTGAAAAAGGTTGCTGACACCTGGCCTATGGCATCAGTCTGCATCAACTTTGGCCATAATGTTTTTGTTTTTTAAGATGCCAGAGGTCTCTTTGTGTTTGCTAAATGTCAGTCATTGTAAGGTCTTAAACAATTGAAGACACTCTTTGGTGCATGCAAAATGGTGAAAGATTAGACTAAAAAATGTCTTTTAGGATTAAAAGTACCTCCTCAGAGCCGAAGTTTCCCAGCAAAGCTTGGCAGCTGCATCTATCTAAATATATTTCTGTATCTTTCCACTAGGAGGAGACCCATGGATCCATTGGAACATTGTCTTTGGAACACATTGACTCCAGTATAAACACCCATCCTGAGGAATGTTTAGTTGACTGCACAAAGCAAAAAGAGGCAAGTCTTTGGGGATATGCCTATTCTTTCAGCCATGATCCATGCCTCTGAGCTTTGGAGCGGTCATAGCAGCGCTTGAAACTCCCCTGGCGCTAGACATGTTCCGCTATAGGGAATGGCCCGTGGGCAAGCAGTTTCAGAAGTCTTGTCGCGCTGTGCTGTGTCTGATAAAACTTGAGATACAATTTTCTGCCTGCTGCCTGAGTGATCTGCCACTGCTTGCTCTGCTGTGTGGGTCAGCTGGTAGGCCCTGCAGTCACAGAAGTTGAATGCCTCCCTGCATGACTCTAGATGCTTCCCCTCCTCCATGTGGCTGCGCCTGCCCTACCTGGTTTGCTTCAGCTGGGCTTCCTTCTCTCCTTCATCTGCTGCTGTGAGAGGGAGGGAGGGAGGACGGGATTTGGGGGGAACTTTCCCCTAGGTAGCTATTGGAAAAGTGCCTCACATGTGTGGTCTAAACCACTGAGCCCCTTGGGCTTGCTGATCGGAAGGTCGGTGACTTGAATCCACATGCTGGGGTGAGCTCCTGTTGCTCTGTCCCAGCTCCTGCCAACCTAGCAATTTGGAAGCATACCAGTGCAAGTAGATAAATAAGTCCCGCTGTGACAGGAAGGTAAACGGCGTTTTCGTGCACTCTGGCACTCGTCACAGTGTTCAGTTGCGGCAGAAGCTGTTTAGTAATGCTGGCCACATGACCTGGAAAAGCTGTCTGTGGTCAAATGCCGACTCCTTTGGCCTAAAAAGTGAGATGAGCACCTCAGCTCCATAGTCACCTTTGACTGGACTTAACCGTCCAGGGGTCCTTTACATTTTTTGACTTCTCCCTCCCTCCCACTCTCTCTCCCCTCTCCCCTTCCCTCCCCCCATTGCATGGGGGGAGGGGAAGATCCACACAGAGGGTCCTTTCCACCACCAGGGATGAGGGGAGAGAGGCTGGAGGGAATGTTGTGGGGTTGGGGTGCTGAAGAGACTGGTGTGTGTGTGTCTCTGTGGCTCAGCTGTGCTTGTGCTTCTCTACACGAGGGAGGAGACTGAGAAAGAGCAAAGGGGAGAGGGAGCCATGGGGTGTGTGTGAAAGGTTTTTATTCTGGAGTAAATCTGCACCTCAGAGAGCCTGTCTGAGTGTCGGGTGTGAAGGAGCTGCCACTGTGGGAGGTGGGAAGGAGGCTGATTCATCATACAGTTTAAAGGTTGTTTTGCTCCTATTGGCTGAAGGGTTTGAAGGATTTATTTAGCCTTTTATCTTCCTTTCGGGCACCACCTCTGTGGAAGCTACAGTGGTTACATACAGGTTACAGACGCTTCAGGTTACAGGCTCTGCTAACCCAGAAATAGTGCTTCAGGCTAAGAACTTTGCTTCAGGATAAGAACAGAAATCGGGCTCCGGCACGCAGCAGCAGCAGGAGGCCCCCATTAGCTAAAGTGGTGTTTTAGGTTAAGTACGGACCTCCGGAATGAATTAAGTATTTAACCTGAGGTACCACTGTATACTGTTTTCACCCCGTTATTTACTTCATAAAATGGGTATATCAAATGAGTGCCCTCACAGAGGTTTAAAAAGGAATTAAACAATAAATACCAGCAAAGCCCTTTGACCAACTGGCCTTTGTGGCTGCTCAGCTCCAACCCTGGCATCTCTCTGCTGTGAGAGCCCTCAAGGGAAAGTCAGCATCAGCAACATTTCTGCAGTGGGTCTTTTCCACCATTGAACTAGGTAGAGCTGGTTTGGCTGCTAATCCTGTTTAGGGCAGTCGTTGTATAGAGGCTTTTCTCAAGGAGTGACTGGGGAACCCAGCCAGATGGGTGGGGTATAAATTATAACATGATTTTTATTCTTGTTGAGAGTACTAAGTGCAGTACGGTTGCTGAGCTGCAGGGCTGCCTTTGTTTAGCACCGGGCACAGGATGTTTGGGTGTGAACAGGTGCCTCCTTTGGGCTGCCTGAGCTCTCTGGTTCCCTAAGCCACTTGCCCCGGCTCTCAGCAGGAGAACTTGCTCTTCTCCCTTACGTGCTCCTGCACAGGGACCTTGGAGAAGAAAGGTAGCTTGCTCTCCTGTAGCTTAAGTGGTCCTCCTTCCCCACAGTCCTTGTATCCTCTGAGCTGCTTTCTCTTTCTCTAGCTTTCTTCTTACGTGCTGCAGCAGTCTTATTAGCAACCGAGTGAATAGGCAGGGGCCACACCCCTCCTGGAGGACTGGGGGTAATCCTCTTGCCAAAAAGCATTTTCTCACCCACCTCTAGAAGGTTCTGAACATTGCTCTATGCAGGTTTCAGAACCTGTGAGCAATGACAGTTGAAAGACCTATGGTCACAGGCAAGCGATACTGATGCTATTAAAAAAACAACAACCCTTACTGGCAATATGAAGAAGTCGCTTATCTGTCACATGTAAATTGATGGCTTCAAATGTCTTTAATCTGCTTGCAGTCCAAGTGTAAAATTAGTTAGGGAAATGCAGATTTCTAGATGGGATGTAAAGATTTGAGGAATGCTCATTTCCTTTGTGGACTGCGCTGCCAAGTCTACTGGCACTATGAGAATAAGAAGCACTTGAATTTTCCACAAGGAACCTTAAGTATTTGCTAGGCTAATGCAGTTGAGTGCTGCCCCCGTCCCAACAAATAGGTCCTGATAGCAGCATTTCATATATGTAGTTTTAGTAAGAAGAACCACTTGACTATCATGGTGAATTGTATTAAGGCTCAAAGGTTAGTTTTTACTTGTCCCAGCTTGCTTGTGGTTGGCTTACCCTGTGAAATAGCAGCCTTGTAGGCTTCACTATTCTTTTTATGCTTTGAGTAGTTAAAATAAATTCTGCAAATTGGGCAGATGTTGGAACTGATTCTAAAGTGTATATTGACATTTTTGAACAGAACATGGAGATGGAGGAATTGAGGACACCTGAAGTTGAGGCACAGTCTTCAGTGGATTCCAATGAAGGTTCTTTTAGTGTAGCTGATATCCCTGATAGTACTTTCAGCATATCTACCTCGGAGATCTCACCAGTCTCTCAGCCCAAGTAAGCTATTCAATTTTTTTGGCTATTTCTGCATAGTATTACATCAAGAGGCATTTCACCTGCTGGAGATACTTTCTGATCAAGCAGTTTATAATTTTTCTATTAAAAAATTAACCTTTCATCTGTTCTAAACAGAAACTGAAAGAAGTGTGAACCTGTAAGATATTGTCAGGGACTGGATTGAGAAATGGTGGCAGCCCCCCCCCCCCCCCGCAACCTTCCCATTGATTTAGAACAGTGGTTTGCAGAGGGGCCTAGTGCTGAGGGGGAAAGCTGGGAAATAGTGAGTGAGGAACAGCTAGAAGAGGAAATACCAGGAGAGAGACAGCTGGCAGATTCACTGTCTTTAGAAAGCATTCCTGACCCCCCTTTGCCTAAGACTAGACTGGCTTTGAGAGTGATAGAACAGAAAGCACAGTGGCAACAAGCTCAGATTACCTGACGTAGGAGTGATGTAGATTAATGGGTACGGAGGGGGTGAACCTTTACTGGGAGCAATGCCATTCCTAGAGAGATATGCATTCCTTTGTCTCTCGCTGTGATTATTAAAGAAACAAATGGTAAGAATTCTCCTTTCATTTGATCTGCTTATTTACTGCCACCAGGGGAGGGATCCTATTCCTCGAAGCCTGACATAGGTAGCCAACACACTGCATTATGTATTATATATATGCACTTTAAGGAAACTACACGAGGTTATCAACTGTTGACTCTCTGACTTGATTCATTCATGGCAGCAACTGATACCACATTAAAGTTAGGAAACTGCATTTGTTTTAAGTTGAATTATATTGACAGGGGTAGTATTGCTCCATAGCTAAAGATTCACTATTGACATTTCTAATAATGCCAGTGAAATAATAATAATAATAATAATAATAATAATAATAATAATAATAATTTATTTATACCCCACCCACTCTGGGCGGCTTCCAACAGAACACTAAAATACAATAACCTATTAAACATTAAAAGCTTCCCTAAACAAATTCCCTACAATTGCACACTTTCTGCAAGAAATAATAGAATAAGTCATTTGAGTAGAAGAGTACTCTTCCTCTCAACAGACTAATTGAGGGTTGGATGCATTATTTATTAATATTATTATCCCTCCTTTCTCGCAGACTGGGACTCAAGGCAGTATATACAAATATATGCAAAAATGTAAAAACGTATAAAAGATGTTCCCTCACTGCCTCGTTTCATATATTGGGCTATATGCAGTTCTTTGTCTTCTGTGGTTACCAGGCAACTGCTTTAATACAAGGGTGCTTTGATGTGTCAAGGTATTAGAAATTCTAGCAAAAATATTAGTTATTTCATAGGAGTAAAAAGCATGTTTGTTTTCTTTTCCTTCAGTGCAATAGAAAACTCCAGTGCTGATATCCCTGTAGCTAGCTCTGCTGAAGCAGAGCACTCAGAGCCTGACTGTGACCTGGGTGGGGCACTTGAGGGCCAGCCTCAGGGTGACTCTTCGTCTCTTGATACTTCTCCAGAGGGGTGAGTATTAAAATAACTGCTGCCATAGGCTGTTCCATTGATTTCATTCTTCTTCTTCTTCTTCTTCTTCTTCTTCTTCTTCTTCTTTTAATTTTCATGTCTATTCAAAGAGATGCAAGGTGACCAACCAGTGGCGGATTTATGTGTAAGCTAAGCAAGCTGTAGCGTAAGGCCCCACTCTCTTGGGGGCCCCCAAAAAACTTAAAGGGGGGAAAAACCCTGGATGTAATAGTAATTATCTCACTATTTATATGCTTCTTAATTGTATTTCAGTTCAACAATTACTTTGATAAAATACATATTTTGTTATGTGCAAATGGCTTGAGATACCTATTAGGTCCGTAAATTACCATATAGCATATATTCAACACAAAAAAACCAGCAACAATTTGTTGTTGACAAAGGACAGCTGGACATATAAAGGGCCCCATTACCTTCAGTAGCTTAGGGCCTCATCAAACGTAAATCCGGCCCTGTGACTAACAGATAGTAATAGATAAAAAATAAAAACAAACCTAGTCCTTAAAGACCCCCCCCCCCAGTATATGCTCAAGTAAATAATCTAACGCTATCCTTGACTAACAATGTATTTCTAGATAATCAAAGTCAGTGACTCAGAACAGCTTTTTATTGCCTGACCTTGCAGGTTTGATTTTCTTTTTCTGCCCCTTCAATAAGGTTAATGAGGGGCAGCATTACTGTACTTGAAATACTTCTGACCACATGTCAGAAGCAAAAGTTTTACCAGCATCCTTGGCTAAGCAGGCTTCCTCTGGCTTGCATTGCCTGTCCGTGTTGGAGGACAGACTTTTTTCACAGTTGAGACCATACTTGGAATATTGCTGCTCTTCACTAAAACACTTACTTTATCAAGTTCAATAGCAACTGACTGGTTCTCGGTGAGAATTCTGTGCTGTCTGTATTCTATGTATTGATATGTAAAAATATTTTGAGTCAGATGTTTCTGATGTTGCTGTATTTTCAGCCTTGTAGGTCAACATATAGAAAATATATCTTCACATGGAAAGGGAAAGATAACTAAATCAGAATTCGAACCCAAAGTTCCTGCAACTGAGCAAAAGACCACTCCAAAATCTGCACTGAATGCTTCGGGTAACATAAGAGGGGAGGTAGGTGATAATAACCCCAAACACCCTGTAGGGATACAAATGGTTCAAGTAAATGTTTATCTCTCACACTAAATCTCAAAGAACATTTTGCTCCCTTTGTGGTTTGACATTTCTCAGCTTTATACTTTCTACAGTATTGCTTCTCAGTGCTTACTTTAAATGGGCAGGTACTTAACGCGCTGCTTCTGTTGCAGCTTACTTTCGTCCACTAGCAGATGATGCTCATATTTCAAATGTGGAAAATGCCAAGCACTACTATTGATTTTATGGGACGCAGCTGGCGCTGTGGGTTAAACCACAGAGCCTAGGACTTGCCGATCAGAAAGTCGGCGGTTTGAATCCCTTCAACGGGGTGAGCTCCCGTTGCTCACTCCCTGCTCCTGCCAACATAGCAGTTTGAAAGCACCTCAAAGTGCAAATAGATAAATAGGCAGCGCTTCGGCGGGAAGGTAAACAGCGTTTCCGTGTTCTTCTCTGGTTCGCCAGAAGCGGCTTAGTCATGCTGGCCACATGACCCGGAAGCTGTACACCGGCTCCCTTGGCCAATAAAGCGAGATGAGCGCCGCAACCCCAGAGTCGGCCACGACTGGACCTAATGGTCAGGGGTCCCTTTACCTTACTGTTGATTTTATTTTAACATTACTCTCCTGCTTTCATGTGAAAGCACATTCAAAATACAGTAACTACAGCAAAAACAGTGCTGAGACCAGCAGATAAAATGCACCACCCCAGACACTAAACTTGAAATGCTTGTTGGAATCAGCTGCTTCGTTCCATCTTCATCCCTACCTTGGAACTGGAGGGCAGACTCCTTCCAGATTTGGTTGTATACAGGAAGAGCTACAGTTGCATGGACAGGTTCTTGTGTGACTGTTCCGGTCAACAGACCCACCTGGAACTTGGCTCCACTGCTCTGCTTGGACAGTCATCTAGCTGCAAAGTGGTGGCAAAACTGAAACTAACCACAAGATAGGATACCATACCATTTTTTTAAAAAACGACCTAAATAAAACATTTGTAAAAGGTTGGTCCTTAACAACTGTAGTTTCCCAGCATTTTGGAACTTGAGTGAACATAGAAAACCATTGTTAAATCAACATATTTCTTCTCAGTTGAAGATGAACAATGCAGGCATTACAGAAATTCACTCTGAAACATACAGAGTTCATGGCTTATCCTTTTTATGATTTTAAAGGAAAAACAGAAAAAGCAGAAAAGTCAATGGCATTGCGAAAAGCATAAAACTCCACTCCTTTCTTACTGTAAATATGTAGTAGCTTTCAGCAAACTGGTGCTTTCTAAATGTTTTAGATTACAGCTCCCATAAGCTCTGACCATCTCAGCTGGTTCTGATAGGATTTGCAATCCAGAACATCTAGAGGCAACGGGCTGGGGAAGGCTGTACTAGATTCTCTGTTTTGGTATCTACAACCTTGTAAGTGATTGGGTTATTTATTCCCTTCATGATAGCCTGAGTACTACTGAGTGCCTTAAGGTCTCAAAAGTATAGTAGGGCACACATTTCATTCCTTTCTCTAACCAGCACATTTTCCACATCACATTCCCCCCAAACACAAGCTATGTTTTGCAAAATAACAATAAGAAAAATTGTAAAAGCACTGCTATGCAATAGAATGGTCAGCTTATCATGCAGCCTGCTGGGCATAACTTGCCTTTTAATGTTTGGTTCTTGAAGCCTTGCACTGTTTTGATTGCTTGCCTTATTGCCTGTCTTGTTGTTTTTTGTTAATATCTGAAAACCTTGCAGAGAAAAGTAGGAGAAATTGACCCAACTTCTGTAATAAGCCCAAAGGATCCAGGAGATATTCCCACTTTTGATGAATGGAAAAAGCAGGTTATGGAAGTGGAAAAAGAAAAGAGTGAGTTCAGGGGTTTTTTTTGGGGGGGGGAGGTTGTTGGGTTGTTCTTGAAAACTTTGAACAGACTTATCCCTTAAAAATCAAGTATTTAGCACTGACTCTTTTTTTATTTAAAAAGAAACTTTCAAAACCCTTCCCAAAGAGGGGGAGAGACTCTGGTTTTATGTATAACTGTATTTTTTGTTTTGTTCACGAGTTTTGTTAACAAATGTCCTTTTGCGATGCAGCGCTTGTCTTTCTCTAACCAGTCTATTTTAATCAGGGGCCCAACACCACTTGGGGGCCGTGGGCTGCAGTGCCCCAGCCTGCGCAGGGCCTCTTCACCTGCCTCCTCTTCCTGCTAGCCCAGCTGTAGCCTTTGGGCTGGACCAGGGCCAGCTCCATCCACTCCTTGCGTGCTGAGTGAAGGTGGCTGGGAAGCAGCAGGAAAAGGAAAGCCTCTCTGCTTTGAGAGGAAGGAAATCGGAAAGCAAGATAAAAGATTGTGAAGCGGGGAAGAGAGGAGGAAAAAGTGAATGTTAAAGGACCAGGGAGGAAGGAAACTGGCATGTTGTGGGTGAGTGGAGGATTAAGGTGCAAGTGAAAGGAGAATGGGAGAAGAAATGCCAGGATGAGAGGCATGGCGAGGGGAAATATATTTATAAAAAGTCTTTTCCACGTAGAGACTCTGGATCAGGAAATTCTGCCTCCAATGGAGAGACTGAGCCACGGTGTTTCCTGAGCCAGGTCCTGTACTTAGCTTGAGGAGCACTGAGCTAAGGAACTTTTTCACCACCGTTTTGTGACTGGGGTCAGGGGTGGCCAGTAATTTTCAGTCCATGGGAAGAAAGATAGAGAACCCCTGATCTAGATAAACATACGGCTGTAGTGTAATCAGCTGTGCAGAGATCAGTTCCCCCCCTGGAACTGTGGTCTTGCCTTCCGTGTCCTTGGTCTGCTGGCATAATAACCAGCTCACTAAGACATCATAAGTATCCCAGCCCTACAGAAGGGAGATGTAAGGGGTGCTCTGTTTTTACAACACAGCCTTTAGTCATAGCAGTTTCTGTTAGATAGATCTCCCATTAAGCAAGGGCTGAAATGGTTGTCTAAATGCAACTGATTAAGTATTTTGTACCGTAAAAGAACAAACCAAAGGGTGCCCAGTTTTTATTTTTGATATGACAGACGTGTTCCCTAATTTGTTTTTTAAGGACCCTTGTTTCATTTTCCCACATTGCGATATCAGAAATAAGAATTTGGGCACCCCCTTTAGTTATTTACTTTGTTGAATAAAACTAGGACATTCTGGCCTACAGAAATTGGGCTTCCCATGTGGAAGGGCTGCAGAGCCAGCCTGTGGCTGTCTAATGGGACAGGCTGAACTGGGTGGGGTGTGCAGGCCGGGTGCAAGCCATGCTCCTGTGCTGCGTCCAGGCCACCTTGGCTCATGGGGTGCTGCCTCTCTTCCTCCCCAAATCACTGACCCAAGCCCACCTTCTCCGTGCTGCCTTTGACACAATCCCCTATTCCAGCATTAGTGCAAGTAACCGAATCACGTATTCTTAGTTCTCTTTTGTACTTTGCTGTGAATTTTCTCATACGCACACCTGCTTGAGATTAAAACCCCACTTGACTCATCTCCCTAATCTTCTAGTTTCTACTTGGTGCAGTGTTCAAAATTAACCATGCACATTTTGCTACTGGCAGGGCTCCAACTGCGAGCATGTGGAGATCTCTGGGCGCTAAGTTGGCGATCACAGTTGGCAAACCTCTGTCTTAGTCCATAGTTAATACAGTGGTACCTCGGGTTAAGTACGTAATTCATTCTGGAGGTCCGTACTTAACCTGAAACTGTTCTTAACCTGAAGCACCACTTTAGCTAATGGGGCCTCCTGCTGCTGCTGCGCCGCCAGAGCACAATTTCTGTTCTCAACCTGAAGCAAAGTTCTTAACCTGAAGCAATATTTCTGGGTTAGCGGAGTCTGTAACATGAAGCCTATGTAACCCGAGGTACCACTGTAACCATTTCAGTTTCAACTGTGTGTGTTTCTCCTAGCCTACTGGGACAAGTGAATTGCTGTAAGAGCAAGCCACAGTCAAGCAGTGTAGCTGAAACCATGGAATTGTAGCATTGGAAGGGACCCCAGGGGTCATTTAGTCCAACCCACTGGTGAACAGACATTCTGTTGTGGCGACCACAACCTAGATTTCAGTGTGTTGTTTGGCACCTAGCTTACATACCTGAGTTCAATGCTTTTTTTTCTGGGGGATGCAGGGGTACAGATACCCCTAAACATTTTGTAAACGTTTGTACTTTTGTTAATTTACTGTATTTATTCCCCCCGATTTGAACTATAAAATGGTGATTTTCTTGAGTCAAAATGAGAGTACAGTGGTACCTCTGGATGCAAACGGCATCCATTCCAGAGCCCCGTTCACATCCTGAAGTGAACGCAACCCATGTCTCTGCGTGCACAGGTTGTGATTCGTCACTTCTGTGCATGCGCGTCACGTCATTTTGAGCATATGCGCGAGCGGCAAAAGCCAGAAGTAACACGATCCGTTACTTCCGGGTCGCCGTGGAGCGCAACCCGAAAACGCTCAAGCCGAAGCTACTTCAGCCCAAGGTATGACTGCACCTCTAAACTTTTTTTTAGAAAAAAAGCACTGTTTGAGTTTCTAGCACCAACTTGGTGGGAGCATTTTTACCAAGGGAAGCAATGAAAATGTTTATCCATATACAGTGGTGCCTCACAAGACGAAAAGAATCCGTTCCGTGAGTCTCTTCGTCTAGCGGTTTTTTCGTCTTGCAAAGCAAGCCCATTAGCGGATTAGCGCTATTAGTGGTTTAGCGGCTATTAAAGGCTTAAGGGATTAGCGGATTAGCTGCTAAAAGGCTATTAGCAGCTTAGTGCCTTAGGAAAAGTGGGTGGGGAGCGAAAAAAAACCCCCAGGAATCGCAAGGCATTTTCGTCTTGCGAAGCAAGCCCATATCAAATTCGTCCTGCGAAGCACCTCCAAAACGGAAAACCCTTTCGTCTAGCGGGTTTTCCGTCTTGCGAGGCATTCGTCTTGCGGGGCACCACTGTATTGTCTGAAGTTGTACTATCCATTCTGTCACGTCCTGATTCATATATAGACCAGGAATTTATGTTCTTTAACTAAGGCAGTAGGTTTATTATTTGTGTGAGCCTATCTGTCTTGATTTAGAGGGATTCTGCTTCCCGTGTTAATGCGTTTGGTTTTTTTAGTCAGATTTATAAGAGAAAGTATAACATAGAATTTTGCCTGGTTTTTTTGGGGGGGGGGGGTTAAAAATATATGGAGTACACATCAAACCTAAACTTATTTGCTGCTTCAACAACATAAAAGGAGTCACTTAACGCATACTATTTGCCATATTTATGAAATTTACAGAGTACTTCTTTGTTTAGTCAGACGTAAGAACCACTCTGTTTAATGGGAGCTTGCTTCCTGGTAACTGTATGGGATTAAAATGCCTTAATCTGTGGAATAGACAGGAATTACTTTTCCTTCTTCCTTCTTACTAGACATTTTGAGTGATTAAAATATTTTTTGCGTCCCAAGAGATTCCTAATACTTACCGCCCTTTTTTCCTCCTAAAAGGGAACTGTGTGTGCGTCTTATGGAGCGAATGCAGGCGGGAGAAGCTGCTCTTGCTGGCTTTTTGGCGAGGGGGGAGAAGGAAAGGAACCCCTCTTCTTCCGGCTCCCTGGAAAGCCGGCAACAGCTGCTGACACTCTCCTCAGCTCTCTTTAAAGCAAGCGCTGCGCAGCGTGTCTGCCTGCTCACTAGCTTTTCAACAGCATGAAGAGGGGGAACTCTGTTCCTTCAGTGTTTTTCCTTCCCTCCCCTTAAACCCCTCTCCTGCATTGTTAGCAGCCTCCTTCTCCACACACCCCATGTGTGCTCTTTGTCCCTTCAGTGATTTTCATTCCCTCCCCACTTAAAACGTGGTTACAAAGCACAGATCCACATGAATCCTCAGGATCTTTGCATTGGGTCACCCCAAATTCACCATCAGATCACATAGCCTGTCCATGGCTACAGCCTGCACCAAAAAAATCACGCACCCACTGTTGCCTGGGGCCACAATGGCTCAAAAATGTGGTTACAAAGCACAGATCCACATGGATTCTCAGGATTTTTGCATTGGGCTACCACATCTTAATGATTCCCCCCCCCCCCCCCCGCATCTCCACTTGTGTAAGAAAAATGATTACTTTTACATTTGGGGAGAGAAGGGATGCACAGCTGCGCTTATCAGCCAAGAGACCAGTAGCTTTGGACTCCTCATCCTTAAACCTTTCCAGCTCAGCAGGTTAATAAATTAATGTGTTGGTTACTCCTCCCAATCCGTTTCCCCATTGTGATGTATATTTTTAAATTGTAAGCCTGAGGGTAGGGGACTGTGTTGTTTACAATGGTATATAGTCTTCTCTGGAAGCAGGTTGTTTTGGCTAAAGAGCAGGGCAGATTATTTGTTAAATGCAAGTACAGTCATACCTCAAGATAAATATGCTTCAGGTTGAGCGCTTTTGGGTTGCACTCCACCGCGACCAAGAAGTAACGGAGCACAGTACTTCCGGGTTTCGCCACTCGCGCATGCGCAGACGGTCAAAATGACGTCATACGTGGAAGCGGCGGCACGCGCAGATGTGCTTTTGCGTCTTACGTTTCGTTCAGGATGCGAATGGGGCTCTGGAACGGATCGCGTTCGCATCCCGAGGTACCAGTGTATTCTAAATCTGAGCAATTACAAATATTACTGTTAACTTCATGTAAGTATTAAATACTGCTGCCTTGTATATAAATCACTTTAGCTTAGAAGCTTGGAAGTAACGGCATAGTGATCTTTCGTTGGTATGCTTCCTTTCGTATGCAGGTCAGTCAATGCACCCATCCTCCAATGGAGGTCAGCATCTCACAAAAAAGGTCCAGAAAAATAGGAATAATTATGCTTCAGTTGAGTGTGGTGCCAAAATACTGGCAGCTAACCCAGAAGCAAAGGTAAGTATACCACCTCAAAGGCCATGTTGGTGGACGTGGCAATAATATTGATATAAATATAACAGTTAAATATAACAAATATAACAAATAAATTGGTTTCTTGTGACACTGTTTCAAAGCTGGAGCCTTCTTGGTTCAGTTCTCCCCAGAGAATACACTGAGAGGATTCCCACTGCTGCTGGCTTGGATGGAAAACTCTTTCTGCCAGTCAGCTGGCCCCTTGAGAGGGAAAGAGCTGAAGAGACAACTGGCAGTGTTGGCACCAACGAGAAGTGGCCATGCCAGCCCATGAAGGTGAAGTTCCAGACGTTTTGGACTACAATTCCCGCCAGCTGCAGGCAGTGTGGCCAAGGTTTAGGGGGGCTGGGAGTTGTAGTCCAGAACATCTGGAGGGCTACAGGTTGGAGAAGGATGAGCTAGAACAACTCTATTCCATAAATTTATGCTAGAATAAACTTGTTTATCTTTAAGGTACCATAGCACTTCATCTCAAGAAAGAAAGAAAAGACGGCAGCATTTAATGGCAGCCTAGATGGCAAGGGGCTCTTCAAAAGTCCCACTCCAAATGGCCCCACCAATGAATTGGTATTGGGGAAGTAAAGTTCAGTGGGAGACTAAGGTTCTTATGATAGCGTTGATGAACTGAAGTTTCAGCTCTAATTTTTACATAACTTAAGCAGCACTCCTTAAGTGCTCTAGAATCTTGTCAGGCTAGGTAACGTATTATTATTAATGTATACCACCCTATACCCACAGGTCTCAGGGCGGTTCACAAGACAAAATCACAATATAAAACCACAAAAAACATAATCAAAACAAAAACAACCCAGTACCCCTCAAACACATTTTAAAAGTGCATGGGATGTCATCTAACCCAGCCTTAGAGATCTAGCTGTGAATCTTTGGATGAGATGTTTCTTAAACTTAGCTCTCCACAAATTAATGCCTGCACTGTTTATTGATCATCTTGGTCTTCATATTGGAGCATAAATTGTCTTGTTCAAAATGTGCCTGAGTATTTCTGTTAACACTTCTTTAGAAAGCCAACACTTTCTTCTCCAGGATTAGCAGAGTAACACAGTGTTACGAACATAAGAAGATGCTTTCTCTGCTGAATCAAGCCTTGGTCCCGTCTGTCTTGCTGGCTGTGGCTCTCTAGGGTTTCAGACAAGTCTTTCCAGGCCTTACCTGGAGATACTGTATTTCAAATCTGGGACCTTCTGCACACAAAAGGTGGTCTCCTGCCGTTGAGCTATGTCCCTTCCAAATTGCTGTGTTGCAGTTAAATACTTTCAGACAACATGACCTGTCTTCAGGGTTGTTGTCCGTGTTTTAACTGAAAAGGGACACACAAATAATACTGTAAATTAAACCAAAGGCATGTTGAGATTTCTAAAAATACCAGCAGTAAAAAAGAGGCCAGGATTCTTTTAAGTGTTATTAACACTTACTGAAGTGTTATTTTCCTTCTTTATAGAGTACATCAGCAATACTAATGGAGAATATGGATCTCTACATGCTGAATCCATGCAGTACTAAAATCTGGTAAGTAGTTATACAGCTAAGTGAAATAAATATCTGTTATGCCACTGAATTGTCTACAGTTTCTGGCAGGCCTTGGTAGCCAAGCATTGTATGCTACTAGCCTCGTGTGAAATGTGATTGCATCAAGTTATTGCAAAAATTTATAAAGCATTTTCAAAGAAGATACTGGTTTCATCAGAGGGAAGTTATACATAAGAAATAATTATTAAAGATATAAAATGGCTTTGACTTTTAAATATATTAATTGCACAGCTTCATGGTTTTTCTTTCTAGTTTTTTTCCATATGCAAGTAAATAATTTTGTTAAGGTCCAAATATTTTCATATCAAACAAAATCATAACAAAATCCAAAATGTAGGGAAAACATGGAGTTTGGCCAGTGAAGTACCTATTTTTATTCCTAAGAATGTTTCTTACAAACATTTTTCAAGAACTTTTAAGAAGCAGTCCTGTAGCATCATGAAAACCTATACCCCCCGCCCAGTACTCATAATAAAACCTGATTTTCTGCATGTAAAATCCTATCTTCAGAATGGTTCAAAAGGTTTTAATTTGACTAACTTCCAACTGCCTCTGACTGGAAATTGACCCCTCGCTAGGCTTTGGCTTAAGGAAGGCTTGTCTGCCCACTGTAATGCACCTTTGGTTTTCTAAAGATCAACTAAATTCTTACACAGAATTATTAACCATTTCCAACTTGGTTTTCAAATGTAAACTTCTAATAAACTGTGCTAGGAATTCATCAAAGAAATGGAAGGAAATCTGCAGCCCTGCTCTGCATAAAGTCTGTGCCTCACTCAGCACTTGCCTGAGCAGGAAGGGACTTTTACGGATTGCTGATGCTATCTATATGTGAAAATGCACATGAAGGGCCCTTTGAAGCATGTTTCCATGGTGAATTCTCCCTACTCAGTTCAGCTGGACTTTCTCCCCTCCTGCCAGGTTTGTCGTTGAACTGTGTGAGCCAATTCAAGTGAAGCAGCTGGACATTGCCAACCACGAGTTATTCTCATCTACTCCCAAGGATTTCCTGGTGTCTATCAGCGACAGGTATGTCTCGGGACATGAAGGTGAATGTAAGGTTTCTTTCTTTCACTGCAACAGCTGCTTAAGTTTCATTATTTGGGATGGGCACATCATTACCAGCCGTTGGGACACCTATTTGATTTGTCAGTCTGTCATGCCAGCCGGGGGGTGGGCAGGTGGGCAAATTGGTAAGCAGAATATGGTCTTGATAGTCCACAGCTTTAAAATGGCCAGCATTTAAAGCCAAAATGTACTGAGGTTACCACTGAAATCCTTTACTCGTCATCTGCACTAGGTGGCTTAAGCGTTGTCCATCGTAACCTTGTACCTGCAATAGAGTATTTGTGATGCCCATTGCAGTAACAGTGATTTTTGTGTATTATAAGGGCGGTTCTGAATTCGTTGGTTTCTGAGAGGTTACTGTGTGTGTAACATCTTTTTGGTGGGTGTTGTGTTCTAGGTATCCAACAAATAAGTGGGTCAAGCTAGGCACTTTCCATGCCAGAGATGAGAGAAATGTCCAGAGCTTCCCTTTGGATGAACAGATGTATGCCAAATATGTAAAGGTAAGATTCTGCAGTTACTACAAGTTTCTCACTTGTTCCGTTGATTGTTGTCATGCCACTTCACATACCTACCAGAGTGTATGGCGATGTATACACTGCTTGATTGCAAAGACCCCTCAAAGTGCCTGGCCTTTGTTGTCCAGTCCAACCCTACAGTTCTGTGATTCCATGCCAGCAGTGCCATAGGAGGATCCAACCAAGTCTGTATGAATCACAAGTGTATGTGAATACTTCTCAGTACCTAATCTTGGACAACTGCAAGTTTGGACAGTCATGACAGATACCTGCAGCTGGAGGACCTCCTTTAAGTCCTCTCTTGGCCGGTGCTGTTGGCAAAGAGAGAATGCTCCCTGCTGCTGCCTGTTCTCTACACTTTCGCATTTGCAGCTTCAACTGCAGGTGAAAACAAGCAAGGAATACTGGTAGGGCACTTTGTATGTGCCCCGTCAGATGTTGTTGTACTCTTAACTACCACCAGCCCCAGCCAGCATGTTGTGCCCCACCCCCAAAGATGAGCTACAAGTTGGCCGCCCTTGTTTCAAGACAGAATATGCTCTTCACTAACTCTCATTATTGTGTTCAGTCCAAATCCATTTTTAAAAAGTAGAAATAAATAGAGAATGAAATAGAACTGCTGGGCAACTTAAATGCTGCCCCTCAAGGGGAAGGAAAATGGGTGTTTGTCCTTTTAAAAGTGAGTACAACCATAGGAGCCAACTCCTAGGGTCTAAGGGGGCTTTGCCCCCCCCCCATAAAATATTTGACGGGGCTGGGTCACTTCAAAGTAGATTGGCATTGCCATTCAAATGGGGGTGGGGTGGCCGCGTCATTATGCAGGGTGGGTCTTGTCTGGGCCCTCAGTATTTTATTCAAGTTTGTACTCAAGTTTGTACTCAAGGTTTTCTTGTGTGTGATTCTTTGTGGCTGATTAGCTGCTCTCCCTGTGCAAAGGTCAGAGGGGGCAGGGTTTCTGTTGAGGCAGGTGATTAGCTGTGGGAGGAGCTTATCAGAGCTTGCAGGGCAGCGGCTGAAGAAGGAGCCAAAAGGGTTTTCTCCTGTGTGTGATTCTTTGTGGCTGATTAGCTGCTCTCCCTGTGCAAAGGTCAGAGGGGGCAGGGTTTCTGTTGAGGCAGGTGATTAGCTGTGGGAGGAGCTTATCAGAGCTTGCAGGCCAGCGGCTGAAGAAGGAGCCAAAAGGGTTTTCTCCTGTGTGTGATTCTTTGTGGCGCGCGCAGTTTGATCCATCTTTAGATTTAGGGGAGCTAGTCTCAAACGTTTGTTGGGGGAGACCTAGGTTTTTTTTGGGGGGGGGAGTTATTTGTCCTGTCTTCACGCTTTTTATGATGCAACGACACGTTCTCAAGATGGAGGGGGAGGGAACAGCTGCAGTCGCCTGCGGTTCCTGCGCAATGTTTGCCATCTTGCCAAAGGTTGCAGGCAGCTTTACCTGCAGCAATTGCATGTTGATTGCCCTCCTAAAAGACAAAGTCCAGCAACTGGAGGAACGTGTAGCTACGCTCCAAAGAATTAGAGAGCTGGAGCTCTTCTTGGAAGCAGCAGAGCACACCGTCTCCACCAAGGAGGAGACAGGGGACTCCCCTGAGAAGGAGGCTAGTTCACCAACACAGGAGCCCGATATGTGGAGAAACGTGACTCAAAGAAGTAGGAGGCCCAGGGTTCGCTCTGATTGTTTAGAAATACACAATCGCTTTCAGGTCCTCTCCCCTAGCATGGAAGACGAAGAGCAGACTCCATTTGAGGATCTCTCCCTCATTACAGTCGATCAGGTATATGAAGATGAGCAGCAAAGTCAGTCCTCAGGGAATGTGCAGGCGACCTTGGAACGGACCGCTCACGGAAGAACCCCGACCAAACCTAAGAGGAGGCGTGTAGTGGTGATAGGGGATTCCCTACTGAGGGGAACAGAAGCAGTGATCTGTGGGCCTGACAAGATGTCTCGGGAAGTGTGCTGTCTCCCCGGGGCTAAGATCCAAGACGTAACTGAACGACTGCAAGGAATCATAAAACCCACTGACAAATACCCCTTCCTCTTGGTTCATTTGGGAACCAATGACACTGCATATATATTCCAGCATATATAAAAACACAGTAAAACATTAAACCTTAAAAAGCTTCCCTGTATAGGGCTGCCTTCACATGTCTTCTAAAAGTTGTGTAATTCTTCCCCGCCCCCCCCCTGCTTATTTCCATGCTTATTACGTACGGGGGGGGGGGGGGGGGACAATACCGAAAAGGGCTACAACTTAAGAGGGGAGGGAAAAGGAAAGAAAATGAAATTTACACAATTTCATGTTACAATAAAAATAAAAATCTCATTATCATTTATACCCGACCTCCCATTTATTCCTTAATTCATTTTACATAAATTTAATGCCATATCAAAATACTATTTTCATATTAATATTTTTACAATTTATAAATGTTTATATAAGCAATTAATGAAAACTGCTGGCATCACTCAAAAACTGCTACAGATTTTAACAAGGTATAATTTTGTTTAAGATATGTTCTGAAGGCCTCTCATTTTGATACAGATTCAATTCTCGGTTTATTTTTTATTTTTTCAGATAGACTATCTAATTCAGCATATTCAATCAATTTTTGTATCCACTATTGTCTAGAAGGAATTATGTCGCTCTTCCACCTTGTAGCTGTAAGAACTCTCGCTGCCACTGTTGAATACAAAAAAGGTCTTTAATTTTTTTAGGAATATCTGAATCAGTAATGCCCAACAGATATGCCTCTGGTTTCCTAATAAATGAGATTCTTAACATTTTTTCTAGTTCAAAGTGGATTTCCTCCCAATATTTCTTTATTTTGCTACATTACCACCATGTATGGTACAGTGAGCCTGTTTGGTCTCCACATCTCCAACAATTAATTTTTGCTCCTTACTATATTTTGGCTAATTTCCATTGAGTTAAATACCACCGGTGTTGCATTTTTAACAAGTTTTCCTTTATGGCATATCACGTAGTAAATTTCCAACTATTCTTCCATAGGTTTTCTCATTGGTAAATTGTTATAACATACCCAAAGTCTTGAGACCACTTTATCATGGCTGATGTAACTTCCTCCTCCTCAACTTCCCAGTCAAGGAGGAGGCGATAAGCTTTAGAGAGGGTTTTACTTTTTGAATTTATTACGTCAGATTCAAATCTCAAGGTTTCCTTGGCAAATCCTTTTTGTTTATCTACTTTAAATCTTTCGAATATTTGATAATATTGGAACCAATCTGTAATGACATCTCTTAATTCCTCAAAGCTCTTAAGTTTCAGTTGCTTCTCTTCTTCTTTCAAAAGTGTTTTATAGGTAGACCAATTTTCCAACATTTTTTTTTCTTCATCACTGTGGCCTCTACTGGAGAGGCCCACCACGGGATTTTGAATCATAGAATCATAGAATCATAGAGTTGAAAGAGACCACAAGGGCCATCGAGTCCAACCCCCTGCCAAGCAGGAAACACCATCAGAGCACTCCTGACATATGGTTGTCAAGCCTCTGCTTAAAGACCTCCAAAGAAGGAGACTCCACCACACTCCTTGGCAGCAAATTCCACTGTCGAACAGCTCTTACTGTCAGGAAGTTCTTCCTAATGTTGAGGTATCTTCTTTCTTGTAGTTTGGATCCATTGCTCCGTGTCTGCTTCTCTGGAGCAGCAGAAAACAACCTTTCTCCCTCCTCTATGTGACATCCTTTTATATATTTGAACATGGCTATCATATCCCCCCTTAACCTCCTCTTCTCCAGGCTAAACATGCCCAGCTCCCTTAGCCGTTCCTCATAAGGCATCGTTTCCAGGCCTTTGGCCATTTTGGTTGCCTGGACACGTTCCAGTTTGTCAGTGTCCTTATTGAACTGTGGTGCCCAGAACTGGACACAGTACTCCAGGTGAGGTCTGACCAGAGCAGAATACAGTGGCACTATAACTTCCCTTGATCTAGATGCTATACTCCTATTGATGCAGCCCAGAATTGCACTGGCTTTTTTAGCTGCTGCGTCACACTGTTGGCTCATGTCAAGTTTGTGGTCAACCAAGACTCCTAGATCCTTTTCACATGTACTGCTCTCAAGCCAGGTGTCACCCATCTTGTATTTGTGCCTCTCATTTTTTTTGCCCAAGTGCAATACTTTACATTTCTCCCTGTTAAAATTCATCTTGTCTGTTTTGGCCCAGTTCTCTAATCTGTCAAGGTCGTTTTGAAGTGTGATCCTGTCCTCTGGGGTGTTAGCCACCCCTCCCAAAGATCCAACCGGTCTTTATATTTCTCCCAAACTTTAAGAAGTGATGTCCTTATGATGTGATTTGAGAAATCTCTGTGTATTTTTGCCTTTCCATATATTAAATAAGCGTGCCAACCCCAACAGTTATTATGTCCCTCCAAGTTCAGCATATCCATATCTTTCAAATTGCACCAATCCTTCATCCACATGAGGCAGGCTGCCTCATAATACAATTTCAAATCGGGCAGGGCAAAGCCACCTCTATCTTTTATATCTATTAAAATTTGATGTTTAATCCTGGGTCTCCTGCCCTCCCATATAAATTTAGATATTTCTTGTTACCATTTTTTGAGGCCGCCAGAATTGGGATCATTTGAAATAAGAAAACCAGTATAGGGTTTAAAAAGCTTCCCTATACAGGGCTGCCTTCACATGTCTTCCAAAAGTTGTGTAATTCTTTATCTCCTTGACATCTGGTGGGAGGGCGTTCCACAGGGCGGGCGCCACTACCGAGAAGGCCCTCTGCCTGGTTCCCTGTAACTTGGCTTCTCACAGTGAGGGAACCGCCAGAAGGCCCTCGGTGCTGGATCTCAGTGTCCAGGCTGAACGATGGGGGTGGAGGCACTCCTTCAGGTATACAGGACCGAGGCCGTTTAGGGCTTTAAAGGTCAGCACCAACACTTTGAATTGTGCTCGGAAACATACCAGTGTTTCCAGTGAAGATCCTTCAGGACCAGTGCTATGTGATCTCGGCCACTCCTAGTCATCAAAACATCAGATAAGGAGAATTAAAATACAGATTATAGGAACATAAACAAAATCTTTGGATTTGCATGCAAACATAGGAGTTTAACAATTCCTGAACATGAACAGCCAGCCTTTTAAAAGTAAATATAATACCCCAAGTAAAATAGTATGTGCTGTGTTCCTGCCTTGGTTAGATTTTTAAAAAATATACACAAAGGTAGGAATGAAACATAAAACTGCGAAGCTTCTTCATTCATATTCATAATTTTTACCTTAATGGGACTGTACGTAACGTGATTTATGTTTGATTTTTTAAGCCAGAGCTATGCAAACTATGTAGCAACACGTTAGTGTGTCAGCTGCAGTGTGTGAATGCTCCGCGTGCTCCTCCCGGGGCTGGAAAGGGGTTAGTTTAACTTCCGGTTTGCTAGAAAAACTGAATTAATGTGTCACGAAATAATCCATTTCTAAAAAGGGTGTCGCTAAGATGACAAGTTTGGAAAGCTCTGTTCTAACCTAATATCTTAAAATAGAGAAGCCATTATATTTTGGCAGATCAGTAACTGATATTTGCAAGAGGCAACCTTAGGTTTTTTTTAGTTGTCTTCCAAAAACTACCTGTAGGTTTATTTCTTCTGCTGTAGTGCAGTTAGAAGAAATCCAAAAGTAACAGATTTAGGAAGTAGAAACTAATTTTATATTACACAGTTAACAAATGAAAACATCTGATAGCAGTGTTTTTTTCCTTGGTATACAGTCGGTACTGTAATTTTTATGCATGTCAAAGTTTTGATCATATAACAAGAAGCTGCAATTTTACTCTGCATGTTATTGTAGACATTAATGTGCATCTTCCCTTCCTTTGCAAATGTATCCTTTGTAGCGATTATTTGGGGCGGGAGGCAAAGAGGGAAGGAAGGGTAGCACACAGTGGTCATGTTCCGTAATTCCTTAAGTCGCTAATATTGTTGCCTGTGGCATGCATACAGTCTATTGACACTTCTTTTCCCCCTTTTCTCTTGCTTCAGATGTTCATCAAGTACTTAAAGGTTAGCAACCTCTTCGTAACGTTGGGTGCCTAGAACACGAGTGTATTCTGTGGCTCAGCACACTAATGCATGGCAAGAATTAGAGTCGGGCAAGATCTTTTCTGTTACCGCATGGCTAATATAAACATTCTTTTTCTGTTTCATTATGAAAACTGTTACTTGGTGCACCTGCAGGCCATTCATTATTAAATGCTTTTTTATTATTCTTTAGGTGGAGTTGGTATCACATTTTGGATCAGAACACTTTTGTCCTTTAAGCCTTATAAGGTAATAGTTGATGAAATTGAGCAGATGCTTCTAGTCTCCTGTCACCGTGAAACATATTTTTCTGGTGCTGCCCCTCCCCCCACTCCACTCCACTCCCCAAATAACTAATACCCCCAGCCACTGAGTTTCAAAAACACATTGGTGTTTGCAAAAGCCATTTATATAGAAAGACTTGATAACACTCATTGTAACAGATATCTTGAGAACTAATTGGCTTTATCTATAAAGTTGTGAAACATGTGAAGTCTTGAAACAGTGGGAGCTTTCATCTGCTATGCATCTCAGTTTTACACAGGATACCAGGTAGACAAACTCCCTCTGAGGAGATGAAAACTGCCTCCGTTTCCATTTTAATTAAACACGTTTTTTTACAGGGTGTTTGGAACTAGCATGGTTGAAGAATATGAAGAAATAGCTGATTCACAGTACCAGTCTGAAAGGCAAGAGCTTTTTGATGAAGACTATGGTAAGGAAGCAGGCTGGTCACAATTTAAGATTAGCTTGAATTTTTTGCTAATCATTTCTAAATAATAAGCGAACCCAGAATGCTGGGCAGGCAAGGGGGCTAAAAGAAGTACTGAGGAGACTAAGTTGGGCAGGGAGGGAGCCTGACAAAGACCAGCCATGGTGAAGGATTAGAAATGGTGAGGTGAGCTTTTTCTATATTGCAATTACCTGTGAGATCATTGTGATATTGATCTAAAACTATAGCTGTGAAAACTCGGGCTGAGGGATTAATTGAAGCAAATTTCAAGCAGACCTTTGCAAACTATAAGGGCCAGAAAGTGCATTTCCTAAACCTGGTGAAATTTCAGTAAGAGAAGTGGCTGAATAAGACTGCAGTCAGAGAACGGGATTTAATGCCTTACAAAAACCTTTAATTTCTTGAAAGATCACGCAGAAATGGAATTAATTATGCAGAATAAATGGTGCAAATTGCACAGATTCTGTCAGATTCACCTTCCCTAGGCTTACAATTCCTGATTTTTTTTTTTTAGTATCCTTCCATGAGCCATGGGCTTTCCCTTCAAAGGTCTACACCTTTAAAAAGACCCATATCCAGGAACATTTTTCAAAGGGGCCCAAAGTCCAGCAAACAGTGGCAGAGCCGCAAGATTGTAAATTGCTAGATTTGTTAAAGTGCTTCAGTTTTACTAAATATTAATAAAATTGAATCAAAATTAAAAAGAAGGCTCTTGTTCCTTGTAAGTTAGCCGCCTCATGTTTGCATTCATTGTTCATAGCATTTTAAGGCAAGAGATTTAGTTTCACAGTCAGTTGGGCAGAATACTGATTGCATGTTTTTCCCTCTGCCCCCACAAGTAAGATGACTGGAGACATGAAAATTTGGCTAGGAGGCTGGAATATATTTTGACAGAACTATGCCTCCTTGTGTCTAGAACCTTGTCTCCATAAGTTTCGTTAAAAAGGCAGTTTAGCCCAATGCAGATTTTCCCATCACCACAACTCTATGATGGCAAAAGCCATACCTAGGGGCAGTTTTTGAGTCTCAGCCGGAACTTGATGAGGTCAGGGTGAGACCCACAAGGCACTGGGGAAGGTGGGGGGGGGGGGTCGGCTTCATTTTACAAATTGCAGGGAGAGACATCCTCAGCTGGACACCTCTGGATGGGCTCCTGCGTCCGGCCGCAGCTTCCCCTTTGTCTGTTTCCCTTTGCAGTGGCAGGCGGCTTTCCTTGGGGTGGCAGAGGGCAGGGGAGAGAGATGGGCTAAGAAGAGGCAAGCGCACAGCCTTCCTGCCCAAGGGCTCTCAAGGGGCAGAGAGCTTTTGACCTGGATTTGACATGAAGAAGTTAATATTTTGTCTTGGGAGTATTTTAATAGAAAGATGGCATACCAAAATTTTAGCACCATCTATTCTAGTCACTTTATGAAGTGCTCTTGAGGTAAAAAGGTGTGCGATTTGCAATTAAGTGTTTTCTTCTATTGTAAACAGATTATCCTTTGGACTACAATGCAGGAGAAGAGAAATCTTCAAAAAATCTTCTTGGCTCTGCCACAAGTGAGTAATTACAGGGATGTGTTTTTGAGGGGGAGCTAAGGTACTCTACACATTCTTAGAATCCATGTAGGAAAGAGTCCAGAAATTTAGCTTGAAATGCATAAAGGGCAGAGACAGACATTTGCCAGCTGTATGGAAAAGTTGGCAATTTCTCTAACAGAAGCAGCATTGCTTGTAAAGATTTCCGTGATTTCCACTTGCGCGTTATCTCGTTGTGTAGTGGCTGGTCTGGGGCTGGGGAGACCTGGCTCACCTTAGGCTGAGAGCTGGACTTGTGTAACCATCTGTTTGGGCAGATGGAAGAATTCCTTCCTCTTCCCCCTCCCCTCAGATACTAACAATGGGGCAAGTGGCTAAGACCAATCAAGCAACTTGGTTCAGTTTTGGTTTGGGTTGACTCTCTGGAACTCAGTGCAGCAAGAGTTTCCTGCTGTCTAACAAAGGCTACATCTACACAGCTATTTAGAACACTCTGAAAATGCTTGGGAAAAACCGTTTTAAAGCTCACAGTGGAAAATTTCATTCCGATTTCAGCTCTAAAGCGCCATCTGGTGTCACAGTGTTATAATGCATTTATAATGTTTTATTTTTACTAATACAGTGGTACCTCGGGTTAAGAATTTAATTCGTTCTGGAGGTCCATTCTTAACCTGAAACTGTTCTTACCTACTTTAGCTAATGGGGCCTCCCACTGCTGCTGTGCCGCTGGAGCACGATTTCTGTTCTCATCCTGAAGCAAAAATAGTACCTGAGGTACTATTTCTGGGTTAGCGGAGTCTGTAACCTGAAACATCTCTAACTTGAGGTACCACTGAATAGCTGAGTCCAAAGATAACTACTTTCTCAGTTCTGAGAAACACAGGCAAATGGTTTGTTTGAAGGGTGATCTTGCTTGACATGGGCTGTTAAATGCAAGTACATGGACCTTCCCCCAGCACTTTTCTCTGCAGGGCGGATGCTGCTCAGCCACGGAGGCTGTGCTTGGGTGAACTGAGCCTTGGCCACACCTGGGGGACTCAGCACTACATTTGGGGTGCGCAGTTGTGCTACCCAGAAACTGCACCAACACACCAGACAGTGAAACGCATGTGGGAAGGAGCAGCTTTGAAAAGACTGGTTTTCTGTAGGCTTTCTTGTGATTTTTAAAATTTGTCTATTTGATCCTGTCAGAGCTGGCTCCTAGTCCCAGCTCACAGAGGACCAACGCTAGCCGGTAGTAATGTATCAAAGTCTTTATTGAAGTATAGTTTCCATTTCCAAGCCTCAGCGCCCCAGCTCTACGTCTAGGGTCTAGACCGGCGAAGCTCCATCTGAATCCCCGCCCCCTGTACACCAGTTTAAGACTCTCGCCTTACTCCACCTCTTCCGTCTCTCCTTTCTCCTCTGGGTCCTGCTACCCCCCGGGGTCCCTTCCTTCCTGGATTCCTCCGACGCAGACGTGGACCCCCCTGACTCCTCCCTCTCTCTTCGGCGGGCTTTAGGACCTGGCTCCCTATCCGGGCTGCCAACTGCTGCACCCTCCTGTACATTTGAACTTGGCGCGCGCGCGCAGCCTTCCACCTTCCTCTCGACCGTTTCCTCGCTCTCCGATGGAGGCGTGGCCACTCCTGCCTCATGTCCTCCCGCTGGCAGCGCGCTGCCTGATCCCGATGCCTGGGACTCCTCCCCTCTACTGCACTCTGGTGTGGACGCTGGTCCGGATTTCCAACTGCTGCTCTCTGAGTCCCCCCTGGCCCCTTCTTCCTGGGGTGTCCCCCTCGGCACCCCCCTTGCCCTGACCATGGGGGCCTCTTTCTGTGAATCTTCCGATTCACTGGAAAGACTCAGAGACCTCGGACTGCTGTCATCGCTGACATTTCCTTCGGACTCCTCCCCCTCGCTCTCTATTTCCTCCCTCTCCTGTGCCTCTGCTCCTGAACCCCTGACAGATCCTTTTATTTTTTTAGATGCCATTTTGAATATGGTGAATATTGCTGCTAATATACTTGGAGCAAAAACTGAAGAAGACTCAACTGACCAAGGTAAATTATTGCAACTTGTTAAAGTGAAGTGACCTTTTTAAATAGATGTGGGGTTGGTTTTTTCCGGCTCCAGCTGGATTTTCTTTCCACTTCTCCATCGTGAAGACTTTCCCCCGGTTATCTAAGCCACTGGTAGATGCACCAGTAGCTGTGCTAAGCAGTTCTGGCTCTGGATGGCAGTAGCCTTCCAGAGATCCATGCAGCATGCAAACCACTTTCCTTCTGCGCTGTGTCCTCCTATGGCCAATGCACCATTTTATTGGTTGATCTACTTACCCACAAGCTGAGTCTCCTCAGGGTGGGGTTGTTGTGTCGTTTTTTTGGGGACCCCTCAGGGAGCCTGGTCTGTGGCTGCTTAAACAGACTCCTCCCAAAAAATCTGAAATGTGTGCGCAATCCTACGTCCCCTCATCAGATGTCACTCTTGGATGGCATCTCTAAGACCCCCGTTAGTGCACTGCTGATGAGAACTTCTGCCATTAGTGGGCTACCAATCTGCCAGTTGCAGAGGCAGAGGAGCTTCTTATGCTTCAGTTTCGCAGGCAGACCCTTTCAGTACTACACAGTCCCATTTTGTTTGTAATTGTCATGGTTTGTTTTAGCACACCTGTGTCTAGGGTGCCGGACTACCCTAACCTGGATGACATAATGATAGCAGCAGCAGCAGCAGCAGCAATTTAATATTTATATACTGCCCATCTTGAGTGGGTTGTGTCAGCCACTCTGGGCGGCTTCCAACACATATAAAAACGTAATAAGATGTCAGACATCAAAAACTTCCTGATATAGGGCTGCCTTCAGATGTCTTCTAAAACCTCTGCCTGGTTCCCTGTAACCTCACTTCTCGCAGTGAGGGAACCACCAGAAGAGCCTCGGAGCTGGACCTCACTGTCCGGGCTGATGCTAGAGAAATGCCTAACTACATCTGTATGGATGGAGACTTCTAAGGCAAGCAGCTTTTCTCAGTCCTCTCCATAGTTCTCCAGTTCTCTACATGGGATCTGAACACTGCTCTGAATGCTCTCTCAAAACTCCATTTCTCAGCTATGGCTCTGTATACTCTTACGAGTTGCCTGCTGAAAACAGCCTTCTACATGGAAATGCAGTTTTCTCAGAGTTTGAGAAATGTTGTTCTTTCCATAGGTTTACGGCTGGGTCCATTTGTTCCAGGGCTAGCTGTCTAGTTCAGTATTGCCTGGTCAAACCAACAGTGGCTGTCTGAGTTTGCAGAGAAGAGTCTTTCAATCCCAGACCTGCCTGAAGATGTTGGGATTGAGCCCCTGACCATTAGATGATAAAAGCGTATGCTGCATCTCTGCATTATGACCTTGCTCACAGGGAGTGTTTGACCTGGCAGCCAACGGCAATGTAGGGGCAGCAGAGACTAGACTTGAGGGCTGTATAAACACACTGGTTTGGAAGTGTATTTCAAGGCCCTCCTTCCCTGTCCTTGTTCTTCTGTTTTTCTGCTATGGTTCTTATTATAGTTAGGAATGGGGCATTTCCTTTCAAGATTCTGGGCTTGGTTTTGGGAGGTAAAGGAGGATGGCTGTCCCTTTGCATTAAACTTTCAACCAACAGCCCTGCCTGGTTACAGAGGAGGATTTTTTTAAAAAAATCACAAGTCCATTTCACAGGCCATTAGTTTTTATTTTTATTCTCTGTATTTAACAGTCTTATATGGAATGTGGTGTCTTATAAATCTGCATGTCTCTTTGATAGGAAATAAAAGTGTCTCTGAAAATACAACTGCCACTTCCTGGCCAGAACCTAAACTGCCGGAGCCCACTACCATTCCCTCCTTAGAGTAAGTGATTTGCTTATGTGTTGGACTTGAAGCTGCCCAGACCCAGAGTCTTTTTTAGCAGATTGCAAATAATATAAGTACTGTACAATCCAAAGTACCATTAAGATCAGAGCCCCCATGCTTCCCCATCTCTGTCCTCACCCACGTCCATTACTCTTGGCTTGATCATCCTTCCCTGGCTTGTATTCCCAACATGACCTCAGCCCTTAGTCAGCCTTTCCTGGGCCCTGCAATCCAGCTCTGCCTTGGAATAGTTTAAATCTTCACCTAGTGCCTTGTATGGAGGGGGAGCTCCATTCTCTCTCAACTCTCGACCCATTTCCCAGAACAGTTGCAGTCACATTTAAAATGTATTTGGTCCAAAAATAACTTCCTGACCCTCAGTGATCCTGTAGTATACAAGACCTTGATATGAAACTCTGGCCATATATGGAATTGCAGGGCAGATCTCTGAAGCCAGACTCTTTAGGGGTAGGTTAGGAGAATGGCAGTAACTTTCGAGTTGGCAGAGGTTTTAGGGATCTGCTAAACTGCATCTTGATGTGTACTTCTGAACTTCTGTTTATAGGCTTGTTACTTCAGAGATCCTACAAATGGATAAAGAGCTGCTAGTCTTAGATGCAACAAGAGAGAGCCCGATTGTTCAGTTAGTCCATGAATATGAAGAGGAAGCAATTCAGTCCACAGTGACCTTACTGCCCAGTGATGAGCAGGAAGAAGACATACCATGGTTTGAGTCTGAAACACAAATCTATTGCTACGAACTATTGACAGTCTGTTGCATTTCCAGTTTCTCAGAGTATCTGTACAAGTGGTGTTCAGTGGTAGCGACACTTCACCGTTACCGTAGCAAAAGTGACACCAGTTGGGAAAAATACTACTCAGCTGCTACTTGGCAGGCCCAGCTGGTTCCAACCAAATCGTTGCCAGTTTTGGTGCATGAACATCCTTCAGAGAAATTGGACACCTTAATTGCAGAGCCATCTGAAACTGTTGTCAGTGTCTTAAGTAGCATCTTGAATGGGGCCGTGATCAATCAGACGGAGGGCACTTTTGAACTGGAGCCCAGTCACCCACAAACTGTGTCTCAGTCCATTCTCTTGGATGCTACCACAGGAGCTGAGTCCCTGCCCACAGTTGAGGCATCCTTGGAACCTACAAAACTTGAAGCCGTATCTGAAACCCCAGAGGCCCCTTCACAAGAGGAAAGTCCTACTGAAGAAGACGGAGTTGTTGGGTCTGCTGCAGAGAATCCATCTGCAACCAGCATTGTAATTGAATTCAGTGACATGAACACAGATGAAAAAACCTCAACTGAAATTATTTCAAAACCGACAGAGACTATTCCACAGTCTGAATGTACAGTAGCTGCAGAAAGCTATGAGGGCGAAGCAAAAATTAGTTCTTCAGATGCGGAAAAGCAAGTGGTGTCTCTTGTGGAAACATCATCTTTAGAAATAAAGGACGATGAGCAGACAGCTGAGGAAGCATTTCTTGCTATTCCTGTTTCTGGATTGCCACGGACAGCTACAGATTTTTATGCCGAATTGCAGAATTCCACAGACTTGGGTTATGGAAATGGGAATCTTGTTCACGGATCAAATCAAAAAGAGTCTGTGTTTATGAGGCTCAATAACCGCATTAAAGCCCTGGAAGTGAATATGTCTCTCAGCAGCCGCTACTTGGAAGAACTGAGTCAAAGGTGGGTCTAGCTCTCCATAGCCTTGTATTTTCACTTCTGAGACGTTTTAAAAGTTGATGAAGAAAATCGGTGGGACTAAATTAACTGCTTGCACCCTGAGTATGAGCTGAGCAGCTCCAAAAGCTCGAGATCACTCACGTTCCTAGGGAGGTGGTTCTCTAAGCTTCTTTTGAGGGGTGCTCCTGTTTCCTTACTAAGACAGTTGAGGAACTTTCTGTTAGCTAAAGTACGTTCAGTGGTTTAAGAGTGATACACATCAAGTGTTCTTAGGGAAGCATGAGGGCCAGGAAGTGCAGCTTAACTGCACAGGGCAAGATTTCTTCTGCGTGTCCCAAACGTCACATTTTGCTTCAAGGTGCAAAGGGCCCTTGTGCACATTTAGAAAAATGATTTAAACTAGATGCTTACGAAAGTATCCTTTCAAGGGGTATAGAGAAAACTGTATACAGTGGTACCTCGGGTTAAGTACTTAATTCGTTCTGGAGTTCTGTTCTTAACCTGAAACTGTTCTTAACCTGAAGCACCACTTTAGCTAATGGGGCCTCCTGCTGCCTCCGCGCCGCCAGAGCACAATTTCTGTTCTCATCCTGAAGCAAAGTTCTTAACCTGAGGTACTATTTCTGGGTTAACGGAGTCCGTAACCTGAAGCGTATGTAACCTGAAGCGTATGTAACCCGAGGTAACACTGAATATCATTGTAAGTGTCAGGGTGCAGCAGCAACATAAGCAACTACCGTACTTTTCCGTCCATAAGACACCTCCTATTTGGGGGGACTGAAATTTCAGAACATGGGGGGAGACGGCAAAAAGTTGTTGAGCTTCTTTGGGGGGGGGGGATGCCAAAAATCGCTCACCTGCACACGTCGCAAAATCCGTCTCCCGTCTGTCACCTTGCCGGCAGAAGCTGCCAATCGCTGCCCAATTGCCACAGCGTTGGCCAATCAATACCACCCATTGACACAACAACCAATAACACACACAATAGCTGCTGACAGCCGCAGCAGCAACCAATCAAATGTCCACCCTATGCACTACCCATGTATAAGATGACCCCCACTTTTTAGCATGAATTTTAAGGGAAAAAACCTAGTCTTATACACAGAAAAGTACTAATTCAAAAGGTTAACCTTTCTGTTTAACTCACTTTGTAGATATCGCAAACAAATGGAAGAAATGCAGAAGGCTTTTAATAAAACTATAATAAAACTTCAGAATACTTCACACATAGCCGAACAGCAGGTATGTCTACTGGGTGCACCCTTGTTTCTCTTGTAGTAGCGCAAAAAGGGGCCTAACCATGAAATAAAAGCGAAATAAAGTAATATTTATTATTATTAAAATGTGCAGAGCAGACTCAGGTTTCACTTTATTTGCCTCTTAAGTACTCGTGGGTCTCATTTTTCCTGGAAATAGTCCATTAGTTGAAGGTCCGCATAGTGAATTGACTCTTGCCATTGGTTCCTATGGGAAATTTTCTAAACTACGGAAGTTTGCCTCCAAAATGATGAAAAAGCCAAGGACAACCCTCTGGGGCTTTACTAAAGTACGGATCACTACAGCTTCTTCTTTTTTTTTTTAAAAAAAAAAAAAAGCCAGGCAGCGCCCACGGGTCTCAAACCGCTGGAAGCAATTAGGGGATCTAAGCAATGCTTTGGTCGATGGAACCGCTGGGCTGAGCTGGCTCATCACTACAGCTTCTCAACCAAACTGCAAAAGGCAAACGAGGAAGTGAAAAAATGTTCTCTTGTTTTGAATCTGCAGTGTGCATAGTACTATGTCCTTACTTTCGGATAAGTGAATTTTCACATAGCGAGCCTTCAGAAAGTCGGCCCTGTGTGTATGTGCAAGTTTTAAAAAGCTGACAGGTCATGTTTTTTGTAGATGGATTCCTGTTAGTACCCTTCTGTAATTTTAAATGGTGGCTGCGGAGTAAACAGCTTTATTTGGTTTTAGTTTGTAGCTAAGGCCATTTTTTCTGTATTTCCTGTAGTTGATGCTTTCCCCTTCCACTTAGTGGACTTCTTCTGAAGCAGAATATTCAGAACTGCTGCTTAGCTCATGAAGCCAAAGACACACTTTGGGTCAAACTACATTTTCTGTCTGCAGCATCTTGTGAACTGGAGTGACCTGAGTGCTATAACAACAGAGAAGCTTTAAAGAACCCCACAAAGGTGGGGAATAGAGCTGAGATCTTGAACATTGTTCTCAGTGCAGAATTTTCCTATGCACCAGACATTTGGTCTGCTAAGCAAAAAATTAAGGGCAATCTAAAGACTGTGAAGAAGGAACCCCTAGTTTATTTGTTCACATGTTCTAGGTATTTCTTATTCCCTCATCTTGTTCTTTAAGCCTTGGACTTGTGTCCTCATTAGTATTTTAAACAAGGGCGTGCCTTATCTTGTATGGAAAGCTAGAATGAAAGGAAAGAATGCTTGACTTCTCTTCTTTGCCTAGGATTTGAAGCAGACTGAGGCCATCCAGCTGCTGCAGGCTCAGCTGACCAACATGACACAGCTAGTCTCCAATCTGTCGCTAACTGTGACTGAGCTAAAAAGACAGGTAAAAATCTGAATGTGGAACAATGTTTTGCAAATGGAATGCTAAACCTAGAACTCCAACTGTAGATTGCCGTGTAAATAGTTCTGTATTTGAGTAAAACAGATTGCTTACAGATAAATTTGAAGCAAAAAGAGTTTTTAAGCTCTCCTCTCCCCGGGTGCTGGGATGCTCACAGGGACTCCGGTGGCCTCGTGAGAGCATTCCGGGGCTCCTGGAGGTGGTGTGCTGGTTCCAGAAGCCCTGGGATGGTCACTCAGGGGTTCAGATCTAAGCGTTTGGGGAAGGTTGGTTGCCTTGAGCACTAAGACCACAAGACTGGACCTCTTGGAGACTGTTGTAAAAACAAAGTAATGCCCAAAGGCCTTAGAATATTGAGAGACCCCAGTATATTTCCAGATAATGAGAAATTTGTGGAGGTGGTAGGCCTTTCTCAGCAGTTGCTCTATGGATCTCATACTTTTGTTGATAGAAATGTGCTAGCACTTCATCCAGGCCAGCATATCATGCCTGCTTCAGCCGCTCAGCTACATGTATGTATTTCACATTTAACCCTTTAAAATCTGTCCTTGTTTAGGTCTCTGATCGCCACAGCTATCTTGTGATTTCCTTGATACTCTGTGCCATCTTGGGTTTGATGCTCTTTCTTCAGCGTTGCAAAAATAAATCAGAGTTAAATTATGACTACTTCTCAAAAGTTCCCAAAAGTAATCACTATCCTAGTCCGAAAAGGTAACATGTTTCCACTTTACTTTTGACTTTTTAATTCTAAGGAAGAACGTGGATATGAGAGTGTTATTTGACACTGTCAGTCTTCTTGGTGGTGTCTGCTGCCAGACAGCTTTGGAAACTTTTTCCCTCGGGAAGCCAGACTGGCTCCCTCCTTGTGGTCCTTCCATCAGCAGGTGAGGGACCACCTTGTTCCAACAGGCTGTTGGGAACTGGCTGCTTTTCGGGAAAGGGCTGGAGCCATGCTGCTTTATTGTAATTATTTTTATGGTTTTAATAGATTTTGTGTTGCTGTTCGTTTATATAGCTTTAATTCTATCAATGTTTGATTGTTTTTAATGTCCCCCCCCCACCTTTCTATTTTCTTTTGGTTTTCATAGACCACAAGGATACACACAATGTGGGCTTTCAATGCCCAGAGCCCTTTCTATAAGTCAGTTACATTTGGTGTGAGACCCTGTTGTCATAGACACTGTGAGGTTGAGGAGAAAGAAGGGGGGTAGTGACCTTTCATTTCTTGACCCTCCCCAATCATCTGTTTTCTCAGCATTTGCTACCATAAGCTGTGTCTGTCCTGTGAGGGTAGAAGGGTCCTTACACCATAGTTTTGAGACGGATGCAGTTGCCTCTTGGGCTTCTGCCACTTATTCTGTTTTCGCATGTGTGATTTTATATATGGATGGGAGACTTGGGCTCCAGGACTTCTGTGTGCACACTGGTTAAGGTTGACCTTGAAAAGAGAGTGGCGGAGAGGGTGCCTAATTCTTGCTTCCCTGTGTCCTGGAAGATCATCTCCTGCAGGGATGACCAGATATTCTCTCTGCAAGGGGCAGCCACCACGGCAGCCTTTCAGGACAATATTTCCTTGGAGGAAATTTGCAAGGTGGCTCCTTGGCCTCCCAGCATACTTTGCAAAATACAACAACGTTGATGTTTTATCTTCTGCAGACACTGCAGATGGATGGAGCAAAGGGTCTAAGTGCCTTGATTCTGGTAGGCCCATCCAGGAAAGGCACTGCTTTATATATCCCAAAGTTTCTGGAATTTTCTCCTGGAGCCACATGAGAAAAGGGGCCTTTCTTACTGCCAGTTCACATTCTTTGTACTTTGGTGGACCACGGTCCTCTTCGCAGGCCTTCGCCTCACTATTCGCCTGGGGTGGTAGTCGTGGACTGTCAGCTTGACTCCTGCCTGTCTCCTGCGAGCAGGAAGGCATGGAAGGTTTTCTTCATGTTTGGCACCAGTTGCACCTTTTAAAAAAATGTTTTTATTACCCAGAGGTTCCTGGAGGGCTGTCCTTAGTCTGGGGTGGCTCCTGCCTTCGGATGGGACAGGCAAAATTCCTGACCACCACCCCTCTAGGGAGACAGGCTTTGCCATGCAGGGGCAGTGGGCGGGAGGCACTGGTTAGAATGACATTTGGATCTTTTGTTTTTTGCACTTTTTAAAATATTATTTGGTTCATTTACCTCTTGATTGAACCCTCCCTCTGGGAGTCGGCCAATAAGAACTTATGGCAAGAAAATTTCCTTTCACAGATAATGCCTGTGAAAATGCCATCCGTGGTGTGATTTGCATATTATGTCCAGCGAAGATTATTTGGAAAGGCATGCTTGATAGATATTCCAGATTCAATGACTAGCTTACCATAAAGCTACAAATATGCTGATGGCTATTTAATCCACATCAGTTTTCCCCAGTACTGATGCTTCATGGAACCTGTGCTCTTGGTAGCTTTTAAGCTCTTTAAGCTCTTTCAACTTGAAGTTGAAAGGACAGAGTTCTGGGAATTCTCTGGGTTGGAAGTCTTGAAGTTGGGTTTCGGACAAGGAACTCCTAAGGAATGACAGAAAGAAATGAAATAATTATTTCCCATCTGGATCTGAAGTTGCTGTGTATTTTCATCCACAGATGTGTTTCTTCCTATGATGATATGAGTTTGAAAAGAAGAACTTCCTTTCCACTCACCAGGTCTCAGTCTTTTCAGCTGAATAGTAAGGAAGGTAGGAATGTCACAGGTTCAACTACCTGTCTCTGGGTGTATTGTAAAATCTGTGCAGTGTCAAATACAGAACAATATCTGTTTTGTAATGGAGAAAGATCTCATGTTGGTTTAATTTAGAAGCAACTTGGTAAAAGTATGGGCAGTTAAAGCCCTCCCTCCACTAGATTTCATTATTTATACCCGACCCATTTGACTGGGTTTCCTCAGCCACTCCGGGCGGTTTCCAACACATATAAAAGCATAATAAAACGTCAAACATTAAAAACCTCCTGATACAGGGCTGCGTTCAGATGTCTTCTCAAAGTTGTAAAGTTCTTTATCTCCTTGACATCTGAAGGGGGGCGGGGTGTTCCACCAGGAGGGCACCACCACCGAGAAGGCCCTGTCTATTGGTACATGTATCCTCCCCCCACTGCTTTTGCAATTCCAAATTGCACAACCTAATGCTATGAGTTCTCTCTAATTCAAAGGAGTTCTCTCATCCACCAAAGCTGATTTAAATTCAGATTGCCCAGGAGAAAGCAGGTAGCAGGAGTTTTCCCTCTGAGATGGAGGAAGACCCCTCTGCCAGGGCTGGGAAGGCCGACTTTGACTTCTGTATCGGGAATAGGAGGAGCTTGTTTTCTTGGTCTCTTGATTTCCTCTCAGAGCCCTTTGCTGGACCTTCAAAAATATTTTGGCTCTATTCAACCTTGTATTAATAAAGGGAGAATAACAGTTCTGTGTGAGGCTGGTGGTGTCCCTTTATAGTCTGATTTTTGTCCCTTATCTTTTAGTGGATCCAGAGGACTTGTACATTGTAGAACCACTGAAGTTTTCCCCAGAAAAAAAGGTACATCGTAGAAAGGCATTTGTTCTAAACTCACTGTGTGTGCGTGCATGTCTGCATTTAAAGTGAATCATGCTTTTTAAAGAAATGGCTAGAGTGCGCTGCTGCTGCTGCTACATTGCACATAAAAGAATTTTCAGAAAGTATTGGAAGTGGACCTGGAAAATCCTGCCTCTGAACTGAGGGCCTTTACTTACCAATTCTGTTTTTCTTTTTTTAGAAGAAACGTTGTAAATATAAAAGTGAAAAGATCGAAACCGTCAGGCCAGTAGCAGAACCAGTGCAGCAGGTAGCTAATGGCGAAATAAAAAGCAAGAAGCCCTTTACCAATCAGAGAGACTTCTCTAATATTGGCGATGTGTATCACTCTTCATACAAAGGTCCCCCGTCGGAAGGGAGTTCAGAAACCTCATCACAGTCTGAGGAGTCCTACTTCTGTGGCATTTCGGCGTGTGCAGGTTTGTGTAACGGACAAATCCAAAAGACAAAAACTGAGAAGAGGGCTCTCAAACGAAGGCGGTCTAAAGCCCCAGAGCAGGAGAAGCTCCTAAAAACATTAATACAGACTAAGACGGGATCCTTGCCAAGTCTGCACGATATCATCAAAGGAAACAAGGATTTAACCGTGGGAACACTCGGTGTCACAGCTGTTTCTGGGCACCTTTAAAACTAATTGAACTCTTCCTAATGGGAGCTTTTTGTACGACAAATCTTGTAGTATTTGGGTTGACAGGGAAGGAGGGGTTGGCTAATTGGGAAACATTTAGAAGGTACGTTGGTTCTTTTGCAAATAGATAGGACCGTGGCAGCAACCACCCTTTTTCAAGCCTCCGCTTTTTCAAGGCTGATTTTCTATGTGGATGACTTTGGGATGGGTGGAGATGGCAGGGTGGGGACTCATTTTATACAGTGTTTTTCACAATTGCTGACGGTGAGGTCTTGAAACTCATTTTGGGTGGAGCAGAGTTAAAGCATAAATGTTTCCCATATTGCCGTCCCCCTGTTTCTAGCACCTTCCCATATTTATGTGCCTTTTTGTCTATTTATAATACCACTGGAAGGGAGAACTATTTTATTTGTACCTTCAAATTTTATGGAAATACAACACTACAGTGCTAGGGAAGAAGATGCTGGCTTCCAGTGAGGTTAAGTAATGTGACTGGGATACTGTGGAAATGCCGCCGGGTGGACTTTCTCTTTGAGATCCACTTTGCAAACTCACTTGTGGCTGATACATCTTTGATGGTACAGTATCCCTGCTTGGATGTATTACTCAAAACATGTTTTGTAGCCCAACTGACTTGATTAACAGAGATAATTAACATTATGACCTTTAGTTGTCTTCCTGCGCTAATAAATTGGGAGGAAAGAACCATCTATGCCAGTTTATGCACCATTTATGCACACTGCCAATCAGTAGAAATGCACCAGTGAGTTTGTCAAGCTTCACGTTCTATTTTCTGTTTCAGAAAGTATGTTTATAAAGTTTGCTTTTTGTATTGAATGACCATATGTTCTTTGTGTGTGTGCCAGTGTGCATTTGTACTTTCTCTTGTGGGGGTTTTGTTTTTTTTAAAAAAATTCATATTTGGAATGTGAGTACATGAGAGTGAATGTGATAGAAGGTCCATTTTGAGAGTTTAGAGGTTGTTGTATAAGTTAACTTATTAAGCACTTTTAGTAGATCCTCCTTTGTTTTCTTTTCTTGAAAGAGCTAACGTCTTTTCCCAAATATCATTCGTAATGTGACTTATTTAAAGCCTGTTTTGAAAATTCCATGTTTGAGTACTTTTTTACAGTGATGAACTTAAGTATGCACAGCTAGCCAGTCAAAGAAGTGGACCTGGTTTTGGGTTTGGGTTTGTTTGTTTGTTTGTTTGTTTGTTTGTTTAATAACAAGGATTAAGAAATGGGTCCAAACCAGAATGGCAATCATAACGGTGATACTGTTTGCGTGAAGAATACAAAGTTGAGGCACTAGAACTTGTAATAAGTAACTACGGATTTGTAGTGCCAGTAGAAACTGTGAATTTCCAAATAAATCTGAACACTTGTCTTTAAAATACATTATGTATTTTTCTTTTCACTAATTATTCTGCAGTTGAGCTTCTTCACTGGGTAATCTTGGTTTCAGCCATTCTGTTGATGAGACCTTGCGATGCCCTGTCTCCCCACCCAGGCATCACCAAGCAGCATTCTAGGAGCTTTGGGGTGGGGAGGGCTCTTGGGGCCAAGGGCTACACGGACCCTGTTCGGTCCTCCACAGCCACAACGGCAACTTGGCTGTGGGGGAAGGAAACTTGCTTGTGGTCAGTTTTATTTTATTTTTCTAAAGGATGAATTACACGCCAGGTTTGTTTGTGTGTCAAACCTTTTGGCATCACAAGATAGATAGATAGATAGATAGATAGATAGATATAAACATACTTTTTTTAGACTGATGGAACAATTTAAAAACAAAAGAAAGGAATGGCAAATGAGGGAGATAGAGAGGGCCCAAGGACAAGAGGATCCCAGAGGGCTTGGAAAGAATAGGCGATCCATGCAGAACCATGGCTTACTAAGTCAGGAACAAGCATCGGGGCTCACACTTGTCCGGGCTCACCGTTTGCACCAGCTCTCCTCATATCATAGTTGCTTTAAATCAAAGTTTCCTACTGTGTCCAAACCAGGAAATTCTGGCTATGATACTGAATTCCATCCAAACCATTGCATCAAACTAGGATCAAATTCTGGGCATGATCACTGCATCCATTTTGGCCTGAAGAAACAGCACACTAAGGAGGCCTTAGATGTAACTGACTTGAAGTGAGACTTGTCTCGCAATAAGGGAGTGCAGGTCAGTTAGTAGGGCAAGATCAGGTCCACAGGACTTTGGACAAGTCCTAGGAAAGGCAGGTGGTGGTCATACCTAATTATGCAAACCACTAAACCTGGAAGTAGTGAAAATGCTCTGCTTAGAATCACAGACACTACGAGCTGGCAGAAATTTTAAGATTAAAATTACTGGATTTAAGCCATGCATAATTTTTTTAGCTAGTAACATGTAGGAAAATAAGCTTCAACAGCTGGTGAAGCTTCATATCCCAGGTTCCTTTTTTAACCTCTTGCTTCTGATTCCCAAATCGGAGTCCTTTCCCTTGGAGGCGCATTCATGCTGACCTGCATCTAAGTATCTGCCTTGTTTCTTCCAGGAATGGAATACAATATTGATTTGACTCCTAGAGTATCAGCAAGTTTTATCTACACATCCTCTGGATATTTTGTGACAGTCCAAATATATGAACCTTTTGAAGCCCTAATTTATGATCATCAAGGACAGGGGTGAACCAGTTTTTAACTTTGTCCTGGTGGAATCAGATGCTGCTGATGTTACCCTCTTTCCCTAGCTCCCAATTCTAACGCTGGAGATTTGTGAGAAATACCTTAGTGGTACAGAGTCAACCCCCAGCATCTGCAGTTAAAGAATTTCAGACAGCAGGACTGGAAGGTTGTCTGTGTCTTATCTAGGGGAGAGCCCCTGCCTGTCGAGGTGGACTCTCCACCTGAGGCCTGGCAATCCAGGGCAGTTTTCCTTTGTTGCTCTTAAGAGACTCCAACTGCAGGAGGCTTCTCTGCCAAGCTGCTCCAAATGACCGGGTTCTGCTTCACTGCTCAGTGTGATAGTCCAATGCTGTGTGTCTCGTCGCAAGGGGATTAGAACCCAAAGCACTCCTTTATCAGCAGTTCTAAGTGCCACCTGCATATAGAAAGTGGGGATGACTCATGTCCCTCCCACAGGGTCCAGTGGGAGGAAGGTTCACAAGCTTCAGTCTCACGGGGGAATTGTTTTCATAGGCTGCCAAGTTCTGGCTGTATCCCCAAAGGGCAAACCAAGGGTTAAGTCAGAGTCTCTCCTGCCCCAAGGTTGATGAAGGACTCTGATCCATGGTTTTCCTTGTTCCCAAGAAAGATAGAGGTGCAAAGCACATTCAAATCTCTGGCACCTAAAGAATTCTAAACAAATTTGAGCTCTTTTAAGTACCTTGTGTGCTGGGCTCTTTATCTGAGAAAAAGTTATCACCAAAGTGTGTGATTGTAATAGCCCAGCGCAGACAGCAAATCTCTGCCCGTATCTAGACTAACTAATCCAAAGTCTGTGGAGAAGGCTTGTCTGGATGTAGAGGCAACACTGAATATACTTCCATGGGCGGGGGCGGGGGGGGCGGCGGAGATATTTTGTTTAAGGCTGCTATTGCTGCTGAGAAAAGTTCCACATTTGGTTTCACATATTCTTTCTTCTTGACACAGGCTGTTAGCTATCAGCAGGGTCAAATCTAACAATTTCATCACACGGAAGACTTGATCCCCACTTTGGGATGGTCTTGGGCATTGGGGTGCAGCCTTCGACAGAGTCTAAGATCTCTCATGAACTTTTACTTCCGCTTTTGCTTGCCGCGGCAATGGGAACCATCCAGCCCTGGTGAATATTTTACGTTTTCTCCCCTTATGGCTTTGATCTATAGGCTACCACTAAAACGAGGCTGCATTTTAAGCTGCATTTTAAACTGTATTCTAACATATTTTAATCAACTGGGGTTTTTTTGTTTTAAAAAAATGTTTTTACTGTATTTATATTCAGTGTTAGCAGCCCTGAGCCCGGTCTTGGCCATGGAGGGCGGGGTATAAATAAAAAATTATTATTATTTTTTATTACTGCTTGGCCTGCTGTTGGGCAAAGCTGGCAAAACAGTGTCCGAGTGTCCAACCGGCCTGGGTGTCTGTATGGGTTTGGAGGCAGCAGACACTGGAGCATCTTCTGGGCTTGACTGACAGCCCAAAGCCTGCACCCCAAGGGGGAAAAGCAGCAGCCATGGCACCCAGAGGGTTACTAGCCCTGTGAACTGGTCTCTGTGCCCTTCCGCCTGCAGGGAGAGGGGAGACACTGATAAACAGGAAGACAGACAGGTGTGCCACAGAGGATTGTGGGAACAGGAAGGGGCGAGGAACAGTCAGCTTGCAGGGGAGGAAAAGGAGAGACCAGAGTATGTGCCAACCAAAATGTTGGCAGAAGGCTTCTACTAGCTCGTTTTCGTTAAAGCTTTAAAGACACAGTATATCTGATGGGAGAGAACATCATAGTTCTATATGAAAATTCTAGTAGTAAACGGAAGGTACTTGAAGGCAGAATGCTATGGAATAACTTTAGATGAATGGTCAAATTGTTCCACTTCTCATGGAACTCCTGAAGCACACAGACCCAACCACAAAGTGCCGTAGGCAGAAGAAACTCAGTCTTTCCAGATGGCAATCAGCCTTGCTCAGCTTAGTGTGTTTGGCATGTCACTGGTGGGCGTAACTTGCCTTTGTGGAAGGCATATGCCTCACTCATTGGGTTTGAGACAGACCATGTTTTCGAGAGAGGTGGTTTGAAAGGGATTGCCGCTCATCCCACGGTTGCCTCTGCGAAAATAACATTTGCATGCTCTGCTATCATCCTTGATCAGAGATGACAGATATTGTGGTTGCCTTTCTCTGTCCACTTCCAGCGACAACTGCAGGCCTGACTCTAGTCCTAGTCAATATGTTGAGAGAGAAAAGGAGGGAATTATTTTTATATACCCTACAAACCTTGTAATGATCCTGCACTCGCTGCACCATTCTGGCTGGATGGATAAAGGATGGTAAATCATGCACCAGATTTTGATGGGGATCTCTGCTTGTATAGCACCATGATTATGCTGTCATAAACTCAGCATTGGGGCATCTTCTCTAACTCAAGGACCAAAAACAGCAAACTGCACTGGCAGAGTGTTAGGCGTCAGCAGGGCATCACTGAGCCACTATACATTCCCTCGGAGCTCACTCCAGCAATGGTGTAACATTGTTTGATTATATTTTTAAAAGAAGCCCATGGAGAGCCAAAGCAACACGGCCTCCCATCTATTTCTGCTTTGCCTGCACAGCCACAAGGGAGGACAGAGTCCGGCATAAGCCACTGTTAGAGCAGGGAACAGGCCCAGGCCACCTTGTCCCACCCCTGATCTCTGAGCCTGCAAAGATGTTCTGCTAATGCAGAAGTGGGGAACTTTATTCAGCATTCCTTTCTGAGAAACCTTCCAAGACCACACATCAGTGGTGGTTGGGGCCAACAGCTCCTTTCAGTTCTTTTCATTCATTCATTCATTCATTTATTACATTTGTATACCACCCTATACCTGCAGGTCTCAGGGTGGTTTACGAAGGTCCACTGCATTACTGCCTTATGGAAACACATCATTCGGCTGTCAGCACTCTTCTCCAGTCCAAGGCCTGGCCCAGCCCAGCCTCAAAGCAGCCCATGGGTTCCTGCTATTCACAGAGCCCTGGCAGGAAACCTATAGCAAGAGAGGCTCTCCAGCAGCATGTAAACCACAGGCAGGAAACATGCATCTCAGGCTTTGCAGCATGTGGTGACACGAGTCTCCTCCGTAGAGAAGGCAGAGCCTGCAAGTGGGGGAGGGACTTGGTGGTGGAAAACCAAGTCAAAATAGCCAACATCTTCTCAGAGCTCTGAATGCCTATCCTGCCATCCTACCAGCTCCTATTTTAATAATAATAATAATAATAATAATAAATTTTATTTATATCCCGCCCTCCCCAGCCGAAGCCGGGCTCAGGGCGGCTAACAACAATTAAATAATCAAACAATCAAATAATCAAACATTCTAAAAACATTCCATTATAAAAATTAATTAAAGTCAAATTAATGGCAACCGTTGAGCAAAATTCTGTGCAGGTTGCCAGAGGAGGGAGTCAGGCTGGGACCTGACCAAAGGCCTGGTGGAACAACTCTGTCTTGCAGGCTCTGCGGAAAGATGTCAGGTCCCGCAGGGCCCTAGTCTCTTGTGACAGAGCGTTCCACCAGATTGGAGCCGCAGCTGAGAAAGCCCTGGCTCTAGTTGAGGCCAGCCTAACCTCTCTGAGGCCTGGAACCTTCAGGATGTTTTTATTTGACGAGCGTAGGTTTCTCTGTGGGGCATACCAGGAGAGGCGGTCCCGTAGGTACGAGGGTCCTAGGCCGTATAGGGCTTTAAAGGTTAAAACCAGCACCTTAAACCTGATCCTGTACTCCACCGGGAGCCAGTGCAGCTGGTATAGCACCGGATGAATGTGATCTCGCAGTGAAGACCCTGTAAGGAGTCTCGCTGCGGCATTCTGCACCCTCTGGAGTTTCTGGGTCAGTCTCAAGGGCAGCCCCACGTAGAGCGAGTTACAATAATCCAGTCTGGAGGTGACCGTCGCATGGATCACAGTGGCTAGGTCAGGGCGAGAGAGGTAAGGAGCCAACTGCTTAGCTTGGCGGAGATGAAAAAATGCCGCCTTTGTTATAGCTGCAATCTGCGCCTCCATGGAGAGGGAGGTGTCGAAGATTACACCCAAACTCTTAACGGACGGTGCTGGCACTAATTGCACCCCCGCTAGAGATGGGAGTTGCCCCCTCAATCCCATATCGTCCCGTCCCAGCCAGAGGACCTCTGTCTTCGAAGGATTTAACTTCAACCGGCTCCCACGTAACCATCCAGCCACAGCTTCCAAGCATCTGGTCAGTGTGTCTGGGGCCGAGTCAGGGTGGCCATCCATCAACAGATGTTTAAGAATTGCCCTTTTGCTGATACTGTTCAATAAACGTTTGGGCAGCACCCGCCGTCCTCCTTGGTGCTCATCTTGTGTTCAAGATGGCAACCATCCCCAGGAAGAGGGCCTTGGTGCTACTTCCATAGAGTTTGGGCTCCCATGCATCTTAGCTATTGCCCTTCCACCTGAGTTCCAGCATGGGCAGAATAGCTGGATCCTCACACCTCACGAGCTTTCCTGGTTGCTCATGCCATACTAAGCTATGCAGCAAGACGAGTAGCAAATTAAGTCCTTCTGGCACAATAAGCAACAGGCACAAGAGATTTTATTTTGTAGCTACTTTTTAATTAATTGGTTGCTTTTTTGCTAAAAGACTTCAAGTGGCTAACAAGCACTGGATTATTGGGGGGGGGGTGCAGGTAGCCTCCTTGCAGAGGGCTCAGCTGAGTCCTCCTGAGGCATCTAGAGACAGGCCCGGAGCTCGTGGGGCCCTTAGTCCACTCCCCAGTCCTCCTGGCTCTGGCACCACCCTGTGTGTGTGCTGCTGGGACAGGGTGTCCCCTCCCTGCCCTTTGAGCCAGGAGACCACACCCAGGGTTCAAAGCTAGGACCTGCAGCTACATGAATCTGTGCTGTGCTGCCAGACTAGAGCTCAGATTACCACCCCGCTTGGTCCTGAGAGGTGGCTGGCAGCCTGTGCTCTGGATGATTTCCGATGCCCCACGAGGTCTGCTTTTCCTGCCCACTCCTCTTGTGGCTGTATAGTGAGAGACCTGCTCTATGGAACGTGGCCTGGTCCTGCCTGCTCCCTTCCGTGCCTCCGATGTGATGGTTGCTGGCCAGCCTTTGCTCACTCAAGCACCTCTCTCCAGTTTGCTATCTCAGCATGCTGACTTATTGGGAGCCTCACAGCCTGCTTTGTGCAAACTCCCCATTGTAAAAAGTGTTCTCCCAGTAGAGCTTGAACCCTTTTCCAGGGAGGCCACAGCCTCTTCATGCATGTTCCCTGCCTCAAGGGAGTCATGCCTGGCAGAGGCGCAATGCTGAGGTTGCCTGTCAAGGGGGGGGGGGCATAGCTGGGGGTAGATGGAGACGCGAACACCCATTCAGGGGATTCCTGGAACTTGTGCTGGCTGTGGGGAGGCTGCCCCAGGTGGGAGTCCATGATGCTTGTGTCTAAGAGGCAGTGCTTTCTGTATATGGTGGTGTTTTGTGTCATGGAAGTGTTCTGCTATAAATGTGGATGGTCGTCACACTCTGCATTGCGCTGCCATGATTGTTGGAGTGGCCATCAGTGTTGCCATCAGTGCTGGGGGTACACTTGATCGTTTACCGTGTTATTTCCACTTTACAGTGGTATTGTTTTTCTGACATCTTTGTTGCTAGAAGTGCAGAGGATCCCAACAAGAGTGTGCTGGCGTTACACTAAGATAAGCAATGTCTGCAGCAGCAAAGGATATCTCTGCCCATGTATTAGGCACTTCAGCAAAAATTTCAAAAGCATTTAGGCTCTCACTAGAGCAAATAAGAAAACAGCTGGATAGGACAAAAGTTGTTGCCTCTCCCATGAATCATCATGCAATACAAAAGTCAGGGGGTGTTCCCTTATCTAGGAGACATCAAAGAGACGAGAAAGGCCTAGATGTGGTTTGGTTTGTAATAAGAGTGAGTAGAAGCAAACAAATTGCAAGAGGAAGCGCATTTCATATTTGCACTTTGGAGGTCAGAAGTAAATAAAGAGGAGGAGAACCCAGAAGGAGCAAAGAGGATGGGAAGGATTGCAGTCTGGGCTTCCAAAATAAATAAATCAGTCTGCCAGGAAAAGCTAGGAGGAAAATGCAGGCAGCAGAAGTCTGAAGAAACATTCAAGTTTTAAGGTGGGAAACCGAAAACAAAGGTCTACCAAGTAAGAGACAGAATTTGAACAAAAAATGAATAGGAAGCAAAACTGTATTTTGCTTTTTGCTCCAAAGGTCCATGTTTACAGTGTTTGTCTCATATCATGTTTGGGTACATTTTGCATGAGAACTGCTTCTGCTCCCTGCTCTGCTCTGTGCAGGCAGGCAGGCGTCAGGTATCTTGCATCTAAGCAGTGGGTGGAAGCTCTCTGAGGTTTTCTGGTGTCAGCCCAAGAGGCTTTTCAGTGGTGGGCGCAGGTGACGTCTGGGGACACAGCACAGGAAGAGAACCCTTCTCTGACGCAGCATCTGAGCTTGGCTGGCGGGAGCAAGTGAGGACTCCAGAGACATGGCTCTCCCCGCCATGCAGCAGAACCAGCACTGCATTTATCCCCAGGTCTTCTGGACAAGCAGCAGTGGAGTTTCCAACTCTGAGTGTGCCCCTTCAGGACTGTGTCCCATCAGGTTTGCGCCCCACCAGGACATTCGCCCTGCTCTGCCTGTGCCAGAGACCAAAAGGAAAAAGCAGAACAAAAAGGATGGCACATGCCTGTGTTTCCTGGTGGTTTCTCTGCTGACCCTTCTGGCCCTCGCTGGGGTTGGGCTTGCAATGTTTCAGATCTTCCATCTGCAGCAGGAACTAGATGCTCTGAGAGAGGTAAATGGAGGCACAGAAATACCAGAGGAGACCTGCAAGTGGCACACGCCACCTGGGGGAAGGGCACCCTGGGTCCCTGGATTGGCAGCTCCTGAAGATGGGGCCCTCCACTGAAAGGGGCACAGGGTGATTTTTATTCCCAAGTGTGAACGTCTGCCTTTTACCTCCACAGCTTTCCTGCTCCGGGCAGGTGCCTCAATCTCCTGAGATGCTCAAAGGTGAGAAGTCCTTGTCCAGGGATGGCTGGGGGGCGGGGGGGGGGGGGGAGAGAGAGCAGAGCCAAATGAGTGGTTGTGCCTGGGCTGCCCTGCCTGCATTTGCAGTTCTTATAAAGTTTCTTTCATCTGGAATCACAATTGCCTATTTCTAGAGCTTATTGTTCTTGCCACTGACTTAAAGAAACTTGGGCCACTTTGGATATCTTGGCTCATTACCTGAACAGTGAAATGTTGAATGAAATGGCTGCATTGAAGTCCCAGTCCATGCTAGTTGCAGATGGACTTCTCTCTTTCTGTTATTTCTGTATCCCCAGAGCTTTTGCTGCTTTGGGGATTTCTGGACAGGTCTGTTTCATCTGCATCGGGCAGATGATACAGAGAGTGATTATAGCACACGTGAGAGCCATTTCTCTTACTGTCTGGCATAGAATATTTTGATACAGAACTGTTTGTTGCTGTTCACAAGCTTTTAAACAGAAATGTATTGATTTCAAAATGGTTTCATCAGAAAAATATGTGGTCTGCTGGTGGTGCTGGGCGCCATCGGCCTGTGTTTGAAGTCCAGCTCTTGTGTGGGAGGTGGAGAGCATTCAGCTCTAGGGAGATGGGGACTTCTTCTTCCAACCAGCTAAGACCTGCAGGTGGGTGCATTTAAAAGCACTGCAAGAAAGCCCTCGGGGATCCACAGTGGATTTGGAGATGTGCCATTGTCCCAAACCAATCTGAAAACCAGAGAGCTGAGAAGTTTGAGAAAAACATTGGGCATGATCAATGGAAAATGTTGCTTCTGTGCCCTCATGGGAGGGGACTCAGGAATAAGTTCAGTCATAGGTGGCTGTGTGGGAAACAGAATCCAGTCCATAAACTGGTCTGCTGAGGGAAATGAAATGTTAAGGCGCTCATCCCTCCCCTCAAGGGCTGCCCCCCCTAAAGCACAATTGCCTCTGAAAGAGGCAAGTTTAGCACTTGCGATCCCATTGATTTCAGTGCCAAAGGCCTGGGGGGTAAAGCCTACTATGGCACACGGTGGCATAATTCTCATTGAAATGGATGTGACCAAAATGTGCTTAACTTTGGCTGGATCACACCTCTCAATTTCTTCAGAGCTGACCTCATTGCTTCCCCTTTCCATTTCTTCTCTCTGTTGGAAAGGTATAACGCGTTACTTGCCTTATTCTCTATTGCAATGTAGGATTTCTGAATGGAACAGCGGAAAAGGAAGTCAAGAGGAGAGCACACTTGACAGGTGGGCAGCAAAGCGCATAGCAAATGATCCTGCAAACAGCGAGGGCAAAAAAGAGCTGTAGCTGAGGAAACTAAGGAACTGGCTGAATTGTACTTGGGAAACTGGTTTTCATAACCAAATCAGATACTTTGCTGTCTCTCAAAACTAATGGGAACAGGTCAAGGAAAGTGCCTGACTTAACCCTCTCTGCCCCTTCTCCCCCAGAATTTTTCTCCCATCTTGGACTGGGCAAAATGTCTGGAAAAGGGACTACAGGGGGAGAAGTGGAAGACTGGGAGATGCTTAAGCATTTCTCTTTGCACCAAATCACACATTTCTCTCCCACTGCTTTTGCGATGTTTGGAAGAGATAAGATTCTCTGGCTCTGGGCTGATGTCCTCATCCAGATGAGAGCACTCGGCCCTCAAGCTACATATCCTGTACTCTTAAGAGCTGCACAGAAGCACAAGTTTTACCAAGCATGACATTGGTCATTCTTTAACTGGGGTGGGTAGTTGCAATCTTCCATTTGCTGCTCTCCTGCTGCCGTCGCCTGTTTGTAGCATTGGAAGAGAGCCAGCCCAGTCATGAGGCAGCGTGAAGCAACCACCTCAGGTGGCAGAAGCACGAGAGGCAACACCCTGCCTGCCCCATTGCTTCCGGTGTGTGGCGTTGCCTTGAGCAGAGAAGATGAGCAGCAATGGTTCCAGGTTCCAGGTTCTCAGTCAGCAGTGAGAACAACTGACGTCCACACTGCAAAGAGCAAACCAGCAAATGGTATGGAGTAGCATCCTTCAGTGCTCTTCAGATTTTGCTGTGTTCAAAAATATTAGGAAACCTTGCAATATAGTGGGGTCTGAGAAACTGCTTGTTGTCTTATTTTCACCATGACATTCCATGTTTCTAGGCAAAGCAAACCAGCGATCGCTCCCACTGGAATGGGAGAGTACCTATGGACACGCCTTCATTTCTGGTGTTCAGTATGAAAACAGGGGTTTGGTGATCGATGAAGCTGGTCTCTACTTCGTGTACTCCAAAGTGTTCTTCCGGGGTGGGGCCTGCACCCCCCAGCCTCTTGATCATGTGGTTTTCAAAAGAAACCCATCTTATCCTGATATCCAGGTGCTGATGGAGGACCGAAAGATGAGCTACTGTGTGGCCCGGCACATGTGGGGCAGAAGCAGCTATTTGGGTGCTTTGTTCAACCTTTCCAGGCAGGACAGCCTGTATGTGAGTGTCTCAGAAGTCACACTGGTGAATCCTGAGGAGTCAAAAACCTTCTTTGGCTTATATATGCTTTAGGGGTGGGTGGAAGATTAGCATTCATCATACAGGCTATGTGAAAATTCTGAGCAACATGAAAATGGTCTGGGACAGCTGATGGACTGCAAAGGTTGCTTCCCTAGAAAGCCCATCAGACTCCATGATTTCACTTTTTACACTGAGAAGTTCAAAAAAGGCCTGAAGTGGATCTCCACAGATTTAAACTGAGGGTCGACTTTTCCTGCTGGATTCCTTCAGAGACAAACAGCCTTGAACCACACACGACTTGCCAAAGAGTGCCAGGAAATCCTCCATTTGGGGAAAAGGAGGGATTTTGCCGCATAAAAACCTGTCCCTATTGACCAAATGTAACAGCCAAATTTGGATCCATATTTAAAGAGATGTTCTTTGGTGTGAAGGGAGCAGAAATGTTTCCTGTTAGTTCCTAGTGTGTGACCGCCTAGCTGCTAGTCTGGTTCCATCCAGCGTTTATGTCCTGTGCTGCAGCTTCCCAGTGGAGGCCTATTGGGTGGCTGTCATTCATCAGTCACACTTTTAAAACTGCCCCAGTGCCAGAAATGTAAGCCACTCTTTTTCAGCCTACCTCTTTGGCTCTAGAGGTAGCCAACTCTCAACGAAAAAACAAAACCCACTTTCCCACTTCTCTCTCTCTGTGCTCGGAGGCCGGCGAAGAGGCAGCTCCTTGAGCCCCACAAAGCCCTGTGGATCACTGGCACCATCCTCAGCATCCCCGATTCCCAGCACCGCCTGAGCAGTTCCGACAGTCTTGTGAATGTGATGTAAGATGAAGCACTTTCAGATGAGCGTGGTCATGAAACTTCAAATGAGACTAATTCCTATGCATTTTCTTCAACTGTGGGAAAATTTAGAATGATTTTTGTTTGGAGAGAAATTAAAGAAGTTAAAATATTCTGGCAGGTGAATACTCTCAATGTTTTGGGATCTCTTCAGGCTGGAGGGGGGCATTCTTCACAACCCAGAAAGTAACATGGAGATGAATATGTGGGGAACTTGGGGTAGTTTGAGACTATCACTGTTTTTGGCTGGGATTCAGTCACATACTGGCAAATTCAGGTTGCACAGCTATAGTTGATTAGGAGCTCTTGCACAACAACCCTGCTTCCTCAAAATATTTTAAATTATGGCGCACATTAAGCAGAGTGACAAGCAAATGTAGTGGAATGTGTGGAATAACAATTGTTTTGATGCAATATCATCTAGCCTCCCCACAAACAAATTGGACTGAAGGCTCATTTAATAGCCAACTGTGTCTGGGAAAGGGAGGGGAGGGCTGTGCCTCTGCAAGGCCTGGCTCATGAATGGAAAACTGTGGACACCACCCAGGCGAGGGCCCAGGGCTTCACTGTGCAGGAACTAGCCTTTTGCTTGCTTCTGGGAATTGCATTTCTTTGAATGACAGCAGAGAGATGCCAGTTTCTGACCTCAGTCTGCAAGAATCGGCTCACTCTGGTTTAGTTTCTCAGTAAGCTTGGTTTCTCAGGAAATGGGGCCTTTGGTCAGGAGACCTTTCCTTCTGTTGCAGAACTTTCCGTCTGCTGAGAAGTGCACCACAACGCTGTACATACAGTGGTACCTTGGGTTACAGACGCTTCAGGTTACATACGCTTCAGGTTACAGACTCAGCTAACTCAGAAATATTACCTCGGGTTAAGAACTTTGCTTCAGGATGAGAACAGAAATCATGCAGCAGCGGCACGGCGGCAGCAGGAGGCCCCATTAGCTAAAGTGCTGCTTTGGGTTAAGAACAGTTTCGGGTTAAGAGCAGACCTCCGGAACAAATTAAGTTCTTAACCTGAGGTACCACTGTATTTGCATTTCATCGTCTGGTCTAGGTGGATTGGAAGCATTAATAAGAAAGAAATGCCCACTTGAAAGCCCTGGCTGGGACTTATTCTCGAGCTGGTTTGAAGGAAATCTGGCGGTTGGACTATAGCCTTGGACCTGGAGATTAAATGTTTCTCTTCTAAATTTGGCTTTCTTGCCCATTTAGTAAAAGCAGCTCTTCTTGGAATATGTAAGCATTTTAGCCAGATCTTCCTTGTAGACTTTGGTGCTGTGTGAGGTAAACTTTAATTATGAATCGGTCACAACAGGACAACCCTTAACCAGGCTGTGAAATTATTGAGAGAGAAATTAACTCTCTGACTGAGCACGGCCAGCTCACTTTCTGATGCCAAGTCGGCTGTTTCAAACACCTAAGCCCAAATTTGTTAAAGTACAAACCATTACAAGTAGTATCTTTTGATGTGGCAAAAGACATGATGTAACCTTAGTGTCAATGAGAATCTGACTTGAAAGGGCTAATTTTAGTCAAAAGAGTAGTTCCGAATGCTGAGAGAGAGAGAGAGAGAGAGAGAGAAAACACGCCACCACCACTTTGCAGCCCCTTCAAGCATCTGGGGAAGCAGAGCTGACGGCAGACTGAGCTGCACCATTTCAGTCTGCCACGACTACCTCCCTCTAAGGGAAAGGAAAAGGCTGACCTCTGTGCCTGATGTGCTAGACTTTTCTTCTGCTTTGACTTGCACTAGGAAAGAGTTGCTGGGGGGGGGGCTGCAACTTTCCCCTGTGGCCTGAAGCGGCATCACATCACCTCATTCTGTTAGCCATGTCAACTAGCCCTTGAACATTTCACCTGTGGCTGCAGTCTGGGGTGAATATATTTTTGCCCCCACACAAAAAGAAAAATATCTGAGTGGAGCCAGATGCCGGGGGTTGCAGGTGCTTTCCCAAGGATTGGTTTCCCTGAAATAAGGGACAGCGGAGACTGTGGTGTCTTTAGGATATACAATTTATTTATACATATCCACAAGCTGGGCCTATGATGGAGGGGCTCACAGCATTAACACCCCAGAAGGCTGTGCTTTTCCCATAGCCACAGCCTTGGATTCAGGCAGAAATCAAGCCTGTCTCTCCCTCTTAGGCCTCAGTCTGCAGCCTGCTTCTAGCTCTCGCACACAACTCTGGCGTTTTGTCCTTCTAACTATAAGCTAGTTGGGGGGCAGGGCACCTACTTGATCTCTGGCACAGAGCCACTTCCTTTGTTAGCTTAATGACATATAGTTAGAGGGTCAATACCAAGAAGCTGGCCTGGCTATTCCAGCAATTGAATCCTTGCTGGATCCAGGGATTAGAAGGGACTCCGGCACACCCCAAACTCACAACAATATCTTTATAGCTTATGGGATGCTTTTCCAGGAAGCACATCTGCCTCCCCAAAAAGAAAACAAGGCATTGCACAGCATCCCTTGCCTAGCATTTCAGAGAGTTGGGTCTGGAGCCCTTTATTAGAGGATGGGAGATCACATTTAGCTAGCGCACTGGTCTCTTATACAAACGCAGGCAGCCGACAAGACTTTGAGGAGCCACCAGACTTTGAGACTGACTCTACAGCTCTAGACTGACAAGGAGGAAGATCTGAGATGAGATGCAACCAAGGCAAGGATTTCCACCCTCTCATGCCCAAGTCCCACCCTAATGTTGCAAGCAGGAGGGAAGCCTTCTGCCCCATGTTTTGTGCAGGAACTCTTTGCCCCAGAAAAGAAAGGGTTAAGCACACCCCCCCCCCCGCTGCAGTTTGCACTTCCGGAAACTGCCTCACACCCTAAGTAGGCAAGTCTAAGCCAGAGGGAGCTTTGTGGCCTGCATGACACACTTCACACCTCTCGATAGGAAACTCTGCCACATCAAATAGATCTTGTTACGCTCCTCTGTGGGGGAAAGAGCCCCTGCTTTCATACTTGCGGGCAAAAGAAGTCAGAAACAGAATTACATCCTTCATGTGCTATTTATCAAGCCCCTTGCATCTCTCTTTTGGCACCAGAGAATGAATTTCCCAGTTGCTGGAAGATTCTGCAAACCTACCCCCAAAGTGGGGAGACTGTGGATCACCCCACGGAGGAGCCTCGAAGGGCAGAGCTGGAGGGCCGCACCCTGCACTCATCTCACAAGCTGCCCAGGAAGTGGCATTTGTGATACTATCCTACACGTCAGTTAAAAACGAGAGAGTACTGCTATGGCTCTTATAGCAGGATGTCTGTAAAGTAACCCAATAAATTATTGATATCCATGCCGCAACAGAGCCGATCACTACAATACAAGAAGGTCGGGTAATGAAAGGAAATGTCAAGGGTGCATAAGATGTGCACTCTTGTTCAAGATGGCTGCCAGGATGGTGGTCCTGTGTAGGGGGCTACAGTCCAGGGATTATGTCTCCTCTGTTCTGCCCATGTCACGACTCAGGTCCCCTCCCCTATCTCACTGTATAATAACTTTTTTTCGTTGGAGCCCAGTAAAAGCAATTGTCTTTTTTAAAAAATGCGAATTCCCGTGCCCTTCCGCATGCAGAACAGGCTGAAGTGGAGGTTTCCCTTGGGGCGGGTGTGCCTTAGAGAGAGGCGATACTGAGCTCTTTGCAGCAAGCTCTGCCTGGGTGGTGCGCATCCTGCCTGCTCCTACTCCATGTCCCCTGGAGGGGCTGCTCTTTCCTAAGCGGGATTTGAAGGTTAACAGGCTTGCTGTCAAACAGGATGGTTCCTTCAAACAAAGGAAAATGGAGGTTTCCTGCCGTATTCTGGCAGGTGTTTGGGGATATTGATGTCAGTAGTTGCTGCCGTGGTGTGGGCCCGTTCTTGTTTGCCTTTTCGCTTCAGCACTGCTCTGCTGCCAGTCCCTGCAGCTTAACGCTCAGCTTGACCCACTCAGGCTCCTGTGATTCGAATGGGGGACCCCTCCCCACTTTGTCCGCAACACCCTCCTGCTCACTGTCTGCCAGCATCTGCTTCAGATTTACATCAACAGCAAACCCAACCTGAATTGCCAGGTTTCAGCAGACATGGCTCTTGCTAAGTTGTCCCAGGCCCAGCTGCTCCCAGCTCCAGCCAGCTCTGCTCCATGGAAGCGAGTCGTGCTTCAGCCGCTGCACAGCATAAAACGAAAAGTCAGGGCGCAAGCCGGGAAGTGGGCTGCCATGGGCTGGTAGGTTTGCTCTGGGCTTCCAGGTAGGGACTTAATACGGCAAACGGGTCACTGGGATTTTGAAAGCCACGTTGGAAACAGCTTTGCATACTTACTGGATTTTCCCCAGAAAGGGAAAATCTGGATTACATGGAAACGAGGGGTAAAGCCTGGCATTTTGATTCCAAGAGGCAGGGGCGCCATCTAGGGGGGCCAGGGGGCTGAGGACCCCAAAATTTTCAAGGAGGGTCCAGGCCCCCTCAATATTCCGCAGCTGCAATGGGCGGAACCCGTCGCCTGTGCCAAGACATCACCTGGACCCTGCAAAAACACAAAGCCTGGTCCTTGTTTTTACACGTTAAGCCGTGCTTCACTCAAACACACAGACAGCCTCTCCAATTCTCTTTCTTTCTTTCTTTCTTTCTTTCTTTCTTTCTTTCTTTCTTTCTTTCTTTCTCTTTCAAGGTCCATTTTTCTCTTATTGGAAGTAAACCCTCACTGGCGCAAGGAAGGGGCAGCTGTGGTTCTCCAGAGGTTTCTGGACTCTCCTCAGCCGCAGCAAAAGTTTTCCAGTGATGGAAAATCTGTAAACTCTGAAGCGCCACAAGTTCCCCATCCCTGAGCTGGAGAAGGGGGAGTGAAGAGGATGCCTGTCTTGGCCTCTTGATGATGGGTGTGTGTGTGTGTGTGTGTGTGTGTGTGTGTGTGTGTGTGTGAATTTACCCCTCCCTGCTTTCCTACTTGAGAAATGCATGAGGGGTTGCAGCAACACAGCCGGCCTGTGCCCTGGCCTCCCGCCCCATGTGGTCTTTCATGGGCATTTAAAAAGGTGCCTTGCATTCAGCTGAGAAAAGTCACAGGAACCCAGACAAAAAGGCTTGGAAGACGGAGCAAGCTTGTTTTCTCCTGCTCCAGAGGGTAGGACTCGAGGTAATGGCTTCAAAGTACGAGAAAGGAGATTCCGACTAAACGTTTGGAAACACTTACTGACAGTAAGAGCTGTTCAGCAGTGGAACGGTTTCCCTTGGGAGCTTGTGGACTCTCCTTCACTGGAAGTTTGTAAGCGGAGGTTGGGTGACCATCTGCCATGGATGCTTCAGTTGAGATTCCCGCATTGCAGGGGGTTGGACTAGATGACCCTTGGGGGTCCCTTCCAACTCTATGATTCTAAGATTCCATGGCAAGAGGCTCTACAAGAGAGAGACAATCTGTTATCAAGATGGTGGTATAAGTGGCCATTATGTTGATCAGAATGTAGGTAGGTTCATGTGCATGGTTGAATCGCTCTCTTAATTGGGCTCCTGTGACTTGGTCCTTTTCTTACTTCTGAGAGAGAGAGAGGGAGAGAGAGAGACTGCCTCTGTTTGTTTGCCTAATACAGAGTCCAACCGTTGCTCCCTCTGGCTCAGTACTGCCTTCCCTGAGTGGCTCTCTGGGGTTTCATAAAGGACTCCCCCCTCCCCCCGGCCTAGTTGGAGATGTCAAGGATTGTACCTGGGAGCTTCTGCCTGCAGCCACACCTCTTTCCCCCAAAGACGGAGGCCTCAGTTCTGCCATTCCTTGGTGAGGCTCCATCCTGCTAGACTGACTTGCCATCCTGGTGCTCTAGGCAGGGAACTGTCAGCAAGAGCACCTTGCAGCTACCTTCTCTCTTGCTTTTTCTAGTTCCTTCCTTGGCAAAAGGGTTGCATGACGGAGTTTGAATGAGTCTTCCCACCACAGACCTGACTCCAGGCTAACTTGAAATTCTTCTCTGTGCCCTAGAAACCTCACAGCCTACTGCCAGGAAAAAGGCCCAGCAGTTCCTGTGTGCAGCCACTGGATGGCAGCAGTGACACATTTTTGACACTGGGCAAACATGGCACATTTTTTCACCCTGAGAAAATTTCATACAAATTTCAATAGGAAAGGGACTGTTAACTAACTTTTCAAAGAAAATGACCCACAGTTTGTTTTTTTGCAGTCAGCAATGTGCAAAGGCCACAAATGCATGTGAAAGATCCTTTTTCAGCTCCTTCCTCCTTCCCTCCCTGTTTGTGCGTTTCTAGGTGGGGGATGCAAAACAAGACCTGTCTTTTCTTAGAGCCGGAATGGGGGCTCTCAAGTCTTCTCATCCCTCACCATTGACTAGGCTTTCTGAGGCTGATGGGAGTTGGAGTCCAACAACCTCTGGAGTCCACGGGCCCCCACCTGTCCTGGAGAGTCTGCTTTCTCTCTGCCTCTGTCTCTTTCTCTCTGTGTGAAATGTCTCCAGCCCCCTAATGTGCCTTTCTCCACAATCATAAAGATAATTAGCGGTTTATCATAGTAAGAGTGCCACAAAAGAAGGCACTTGGTTTTGAACAATTGGCCACCAGATCTTGGCTCAAAGATATCTCTGCATCTGCATGAGCCACCCATTTTCTTTGCATCTAGAAGAAATCCAGTGCTGCTCTCAATGAAGCACAGCAGGGAAAATGCTGCCCAAATGAACCAGGTTAGCATTTCTGAGCAGATGGAACTTACTATTCTGCTTTTAAAATTGGGGTGTGTGTTTTGTTGTTCTTGGGTTTTTATGTCTTTTGGTGTTTTTTTTCTTGTATCTTTATGCTGTGGACCACCCTGAGATAGACACATTTAATAAATAGATAATTATTTTAATTCAAATCATTATGAGATAGGAGTGTTGCCTGCTAGGGATGCTGGTACCCCACTATATTGTGATACAATGAAGCAGCTTTGGAAAACTTCTGAGAAGGCCAGGCAGTAAGGCTGCGGGTCATTTGGAAACAGGCAGGTGTTGTCATGGCTATCGCTGGCATACATCTCTGCAAAAAACAAAAAGATGGTGTCCCTTGTGTTGTGACTTTCAGTAATCCAGAAATCTCAGGAGAGTGCCTCTGACCGACAGAATGGGGAGAGGAATGCTGTTTTCATTTTAATGTTCCCTGATAGGCACCTTTTGCAGTCAAGGGGCATTGCTGCTGACGAAGCATCTTTGTGAATGTGAGCCAGTAGGACCTTGTGCAAGTTGCAGAGGCTCCAAGGAAACTTGCCCCATCCTCCCTCCCCCCTTTGATGACAGATGTGCATCCTGATGTCAGTGCTGAAGATGCAGCTGCAGTGAGGCTTCCTGGACCTGGACAAGAGCCATCCCTCAAGAGAGCAGCATTTCGTATTTCCACAGCACGCCAACATGCATATGGGGGCTATCAGGGTCTACCTTCCTGTTATGATTCTTGGGTGTGGTGGTGGGATGGGTGAGGAACTTGAATCCCAGCCAGATGGAGGCATGTTGGGTACATGCTTCCCACATCCAAGAGTTTGGCCAACTGCCCATCCCCAAGGGAACAGGTGTGCATTCGGGGAGGGGGGGGGGCTTCCAGATCCAGCTTTGTCTCTGGTGGAATGACATTACAGCTACAAGTCCTCAAGGGAGTTGTGAACAAGCCCTTCCAGGACAACCTCCAAATGCAGTTCCCTGATTGACTTTTGCTCAGAAAATATGTCCTCTCACCAAGCCAAAAAATTAAGAAGCTACTGGACCTGCTGTAAGTTGTTTTCAATGGAAAGAGAAAGAATATAATCTGAATCTGTTGCCAGTGACTTCAGAAAATGCTGCCTTCCCATTGCAACGGGTGGTAATGAAGATGACATATTGTGGTAAGATCAGGAAGAAGAGAACAACAATGAAAGTGACAAAGATGAAGAACGCCGTGATGACTAAACTGGCTAAAGCATCTTTCTTTGAACTGAAAGAAATGGAGGGGGAGCAGTGATTATTAAAATGAATAAAACATCTCTTTGGGAATTGAAAAACTCTCACAAGTGTGTTTGTGTGTTCCTGTAATTATTTTTCAGTATATGCCTATATATTTTTTCCTTTCAAAGAAATCTCATTTTAGCAGTGTGGCCTGTATTTGGGGGCTGCCTGTATTCAGGTCAATATGGCGCTTACTCAGAAGTAAATCCCATTATGTTCAATGTTGTTTACTCTTGCTAAATATGTTTACAACTGCAGCCTCCCAGCTTCTCTGTAGGTTTTATTATAAACATCCTTGTTTAGGAGTTTGCTGAATCCCATATTTTAATTTTTTCAGATTAAGGATTTATTTATTTTCATTTTCACCAAGGAGCCAGTAGATGACAGTGAAGTAAGGGTGTACAGATGTGGCAACAGCTGGCATGAGATGGGAGCCCAAACCAAGGTGTGGGGGATCAGCACTCCAAAGTCCTTTGGGTGGAAGGAAAATTTGACTCCATGCTCTCGGTTCCATGTGAAAGTATCTAAGCTTAGAAGCAAAGAGCCCTGAGATATTTCAGCGGTGTCTCAACGGACGACAGCCTCGGTAAACAAGGCATTGTTTGCATCAGAGCCTTTGCATCAGAGAGGCTTTATCTGATATTTCCCCCAACTATAGCTGTATTTTAAGAAGGGTTTCTGCAGCTTGTCACTCCTGACAAGGGAAGCAACTTGCTGTGATGTGGGTTTGTGGTGTCATGGGACCTTTTCAAATGTTAAGTCTGTTTATGACAAAAGCCAGAAAGCCCAGGGGTACTGCTGCTTTTTGCTAAAAAAATAAAAAATGTTCTACAATCTGCTTAAAGTGTATTATTGTGTAGGATAATGTCATTATTTAGGATGTAACCAGATCATGAGAAGTTCTGGCTCCTTAGAAGACAGCTTCAAATATCCAAAGTTCTTCACATCAATCACCAACGCTTATTGTTGTCTTCTGGAACTTCTATAGATGTGGTGCCCACTGCCTTAGAGAGGGGATTAGCCGCGCTCACGGTGCAGAGGACTGTCAAGGGTGCTCTTAGCCATAACAGCTAATGGAAATGCTAACTCAGGCACAGAATAACTCTGATTCTCTGAACTACAGTGGTACCTCGGGTTAAGTACTTAATTCGTTCTGGAGGTCCGTTCTTAACCTGAAACTGTGCTTAACCTGAAGCACCACTTTAGCTAATGGGGCCTCCCGCTGCTGCCACGCCACCGGAGCACAATTTCTGTTCTCATCCTGAAGCAAAGTGCTTAACCTGAAGCACTATTTCTGGGTTAGCGGAGTCTGTAACCTGAAGCATATGTAACCCGAGGCACCACTGTACTATTTCTGGAGACAGACAAAAGAGAATGGTTGCCTCACATGCTGGTTGTTGGGCTGCCCGCTGGGAGAAGTCGGAAGCTGGACTGCATGGAGCCTTGGACTGTTCCAGGGGCACTTCTTACATTTTTATGGTCTTAGCTCTGCCTTCAGGTACAGACAGATGTATTCAGTTGGGTGTCTGCATGTCCAGACATGTACAACTCTCTCCTTGAGATTCGAAACTCTGTTTTTCTTGTGGTGAGGTGCTGATTTGCATGCAGTTGAACACCCAGACACCATGCAGAGGTCATTTGAGATATTCTGGAGGGGATCTCCACAATAATTTCAATGAACATGGAGGATGTGGGAGTGTGGGATTTTGTGTGGTGGTATCAGGTCTTCAAAACAATATACACAGGGCCTCCAGACACTCTGGTTTCTAACTTAGAAAGACTGGAAGGCAGCAATGGAACTCTGTGTAAAACTGTTGAAATTCCGGTGGCATTTGCTATGGAACTATTGAAATTAACAGTTGACCCAGGGGAACTGATTCATTAGATCCCTTAGAGCTATCCAATTACCGCCCAGTTTCAAATCTTCCATACCTGGGTAAGGTAATTGAGAGAGCGGTTGCTGAACAGCTTGATAGGTTTCTGGAGGAAACATCTGCATTAGATCCATTTCAGTCTGGTTTTGGGACGGAGACTGCTCTGGTTGCCCTAACAGATGATCTCCGTAGACAACTAGATCGAGGCGGGTCAGGGCTGCTGATCCTTTTAGATTTGTCAGCAGCCTTTGACATGGTCGATCATGATCTTCTGGACCACCGCCTCGCAGACGTGGGGATACAGGGCATAGCCCGTAAATGGCTGTGCTCTTTTATCACTGGTCGGGGACAGAGGGTGGCACTGGGGAGGGAAATGTCGTCGCGCCACTCCTTGGTGTGGGGAGTGCAGCAGGGCGCAATTCTCTCCCCGGTGCTTTTTAACATCTTTACGCGCCCCCTTGCCCAGATTATCCGGAGCTTTGGGCTGGGCTGTCACCAATATGCTGATGACACTCAGCTCTATCTGTTGATGGATGGCCACACTGACTCGGCCCCGAACACACTGACCAGATGTTTGGAAGCTGTGGCTGGATGGTTTCGTGGGAGCCGATTGAAACTAAATCCTTCGAAGACAGAGGTCCTATGGCTGGGTCGGGATGGCATGGGGATGAGGGACCAACTCCCTTCTCTTGCGGGGGCCCAATTAGCGCCATTGCCTTCTGTTAAGAGTTTGGGTGTAATCCTTGACGCCTCCCTTTCCATGGAGGCGCAAGTTACAGCAACAGCCAAGGCGACATTTTTCCACCTTCGCCGCATCAAGCAGTTGGTCCCTTACCTTTCCCGCCCCGACCTGGCCACAGTGATCCATGCGACGGTCATCTCCAGGCTTGACTACTGTAATTCGCTCTACGCGGGGCTGCCCTTGAAGCTGTCCCAGAAACTCCAGCGGGTACAGAATGCTGCAGCGAGGCTCCTCACGGGGTCTCTGCCATGGGAGCATATTCACCCAGTGCTTTTCAAGCTGCACTGGCTCCCGGTGGAGTACAGGGTCAGGTTTAAGGTGCTGCTTTTGACCTTTAAAGCCCTTCACGGCCTAGGACCCTCGTACCTACGGGACCGCCTCTCCTGGTATGCCCCACGGAGAGCCTCAAGGTCCATAAATAACAACACCCTAGTGGTCCCAGGCCCTAAGGAAGTTAGACTGGCTTCAACCAGAGCCAGGGCCTTTTCAACTCTGGCTCCGGTCTGGTGGAATGCTCTGCCTCATGAGACCAGGGCCCTGCAGGATCTGATTTCTTTCCGCAGGGCCTGTAAGACAGAGTTGTTCCGCCTGGCCTTTGGCTTGGAGCCAATTTGATTCCCTCCCTCCCTTTCTTTCTTTTTTCTTTTCCTTCTCCTCCTGCGATGAGGCTACATTTTAATATTTTAATGTTCCATTATTTTAATGTTGTATTTTACTTTTAAGTTGTAATCATTCATCTTGTTTTTATTATTGCTTGTAAGCCGCTCTGAGCCCAGCCTTGGCTGGGGAGGGCGGGGTATAAATAAATTATTATTATTATTATTATTATTATTAATATTAATATTAATATTAATATTAAACAATTATTTTTATTTTCCAGGAAGATATGGAGCCTATGCTGAGATCACTTCTTGCACCACCTTGGCATGACAACTGAGAGCAAAACGCTGTGTTTTTGAGGACTACTTGCAATGTGCTCCCCCAGCTGAACAAACTGCTCTGACATTGCGAACTTTTTCACACTGGGGGGGGGGCAGCTTTTCAGATGCAAGACGGATGAGCTGGCCCTTTTCAACATTATTGCTGCCAGGGCCAGGGCCAGGTTTTGGTGGCCCCCTCCCCCCTCCTGGCCCATTCCTTCAAACTAAAACAAATGTTGACTGACATAGCAACCCCACCACTGGCAAAGAAAAATATAAACATTTGAATTTCAATAATTACCTTTTAAAAGAGATCTGTGAACAGTACAAAACTGAGCAGTGTAACTTAGTCTCATGCCACAGTCCCAGTCACAACAAACCAAGTCCAAACCCAAGTTGCCTGCATTTGCCATGCTGGTTACCTGCAAAGTTCTTCTACCTGCAAAGTGCCTAACAGCTAACCTGTCCTCCTCCATTGAACTTATTCCCAACATGGAACAATTGGATCTGAACTGCCACCGCTTGATGCAGGAGTGGACAGACGGCAGGTTTGAAGAATTTACTGTTTTTCACTAGAACTCACCAACCAGCTAGAACCCCAGAATCCACCAACCAAAGCAAAATGACACACACTTAGAATTGCCCCCATATATCTAACAAAATGGGCTTGAGCCTATGAAAATTTATGCAGTAATAAATTGCTTAGTTTTTAAAGTGCCACGTGACTGACTCTTTGCTGTTTTTACTTAGAGTTAAGGAATGCTAAACCCAGGGATATTTGTTCTGAGTACCAGGAATGAATGGAGCTTGTAGGGTTGTTATTTTTTTACACAAAAGATCACTTCTTTTTGCAACCATTTCTAAGGCTGTTTACTCACCCCATTCAAGAGTACCAAGAACAACACATATCCCCTAAAGCAAAGGCTGAAGTCCAAATGATGCAAACTTTTTAATTTAAAAAACAATAATTAAAATCTTCTGACTATTATTGGAACTGAATTGATCTGTGCTGTAGACCTGTGCTTGTCTCTGCTGTCTCTGCTGACTGCTGCTGCTTGAATCGCTTTGCCCTGGCTTGCGGGCCTCGGGCGCTTCCTCAGCCGGCAGGTATTTTGCACCATCAGCTGGGGCTGTGAATAAAAGGAACTCAGCTCCCACACTCCAGGCACATTGGCTGCCCGTGCCACAAAATCCACCAGCATGCAATGGCACAGCAGGGCACTGACCCTGGGCAAAGTGCTGGGGGGCTGCCACGCACGGGAGCCCAACTGCTTCCATCTGAAAATATCGCCCCTGCACACCTGCCCTGCCTGATACATATGTTCTCTCGTCTAGGGATGGATGAATCCATCCACCCTGGTGTTTCCTGGTTTTCTAAGCTCAGATTTGATCCTTCACATTTCCACATCCATTTGTGACTTTAAAAATAATAAAGTCCTCATGAAAGTTCATCAGCATCTTAGTGTGACTCTTTCCCAATATGCACATTTCTTTCTAGAGATTTTATGTCATTTTACCAAATATATACACACATTTTCTGAAATATACAGTGGTACCTCAGGTTAAGTACTTAATTCGTTCCGGAGGTCCGTTCTTAACCTGAAACTGTTCTTAACCTGAAGCACCACTTTAGCTAATGGGGCCTCCTGCTGCTGCTGCACCACCGGAGCACGATTTCTGTTCTCATCCTGAAGCAAAGTTCTTAACCTGAGGTACTATTTCTGGGTTAGCGGAGTCTGTAACCTGAAGCATCTGTAACCTGAAGCATATGTAACCCGAGGTACCACTGTACATCTTATTTGGTCAAAAGATTACATCACAAAATTCAGAGAAACGTACATTTTGACAGATAGCTGTTGGCGTAAGTGTGAATTAAGTCCCCATGAAAATGTGAACATTATTGTCTTTCTCAAACAGGAATTACTGTGATGTAATGACAACTATATAATGACATTGTTACATGAGATTATACAATATAATTGAGTTGCAGTGAGTTCCGGCTGAAAAAAATGCCCTGGATATAATTATGAGCTAATTTTGAGGGAAATCACCAAAAACGACACTGTCAACATGGGTTGCCATATGACCGGATTTTCCTGGATGTTTCATCGAATTCCGCCTGGACACGGTTCTGATGGCCAATTGCCAGCTATGTCCGGGAAATTCCAGACACATGGCAACCCTAGCATAACAGCAGCGGGGGGGCGGGGGACGACGACGACTCTTCCCCCTTAGTGTGTCTTAATGAATAGTTCAGAGGACAAATATCTCAGAGGACAAAAATGGTTTCGAAAACAGAAATATGGATCATCTTCTCTGATCTTCATGCTTATTACCAGGCTCCACATAGCCCCTTCTTTTTAGTTTTCAACAGAAGTGAGTTTGAACTCCGTCTTTCTCATGGTCCTTCAGTGAACTGCATACAGCTTTGCTTAGTTTAAAAGGCATCGCAACTGGTAGCGCTCTGAGAGCCAAGGTTTTCATTGGTGAGGAATTCCTATGCCACTGATGCCATTGCAGAAAGGATTTTTTGGATCAAAGTGTGAGATGATGAAGACAATGTGATGCTTTCAGAACCACCTTCACAGAACACTGCCAAAGAAATACAAATTGCGATTAGGACACCCTGGACCCTCTAAGCTGAGTGTCCATGTTCTAGAGAATTCCTGAGCTCTCCGGTTTGGCCGTTTCAAACCGCTGCTGCATCAAACAGAAGCCTTTGCTGGCTAGAATTTAAGTGAGTAATAACTAGAACACTGATGAGTTTCTAAAATAATCAGTGAGGGCCCTTACAGAAACCACACGGCAGACCTTGATCTGATATCACAGGCATTAGGAGAATGGAATTCCCCCCTCTTTTCTTGCTGCCTGAACATACAAAAATTTCACAAATGAAATTAAGTGGGAGAGAAGTCTAGATTACCATCAGCATCATGATCAAAGTCATTATAGGTCATAATTACAGTAGAAGTACAAGGTGGAATCTAAAGAACCACATTATTTGTTCCATGTTCCCAAAGAAGCCTGCGCCTCTTGAACATCAGCCCTCCCATGGACGTAGCCGGGGGGGGGGGGTACAGGGGAGGCAGTGGCTGCCCCCCATCAAGTCAATGAATAAATAAATCATAGAATCATAGAGTTGGAAGAGACCACAGGGGCCATCGAGTCCAACCCCCTGCCAAGCAGGAAACACCATCAGAGCACTCCTGACATATGGTTGTCAAGCCTCTGCTTAAAGACCTCCAAAGAAGGAGACTCCACCACACTCCTTGGCAGCAAATTCCACTGTCAAACAGCTCTTACTGTCAGGAAGTTCTTCCTAATGTTTAGGTCAAATGATCAAATGCATCACAGATAGCTGGGTTCTGCCCTGCCCCCAACCTAAATCCCATGGCAAATGGCTTTTGATTTTGAAACTGATTGAACTTCCCGAAGCATAAGAGCACGAGATGAGCCTGTGGATGAGATGAGCAGCCCCTCGAGTCCAGCAGTGGCCAGCCAGAGGCCTGAGAAGCCTGCAAGCAGGACCAGAGCGCAAGAGGGTATTTGGAAGCTTCCTGCCTCCGACAGTGGAGCTAAGAGCAGAACCATGGGGGTTAGTGGATGCTGACAGCCATCTTTCGAAGCCATTCCAGCTGAAGGCCTTCGTCATGTGGGAGCTGAATGGCTTTTGTCTGCTCTGCGTCTTCCAACATTCAGCTTTCGTGGATGCTCAGGATGTCTACTGCAATAAGAAACTCCATCCACTTTTCTCTGCACCGTGCATAATTTTTCCACAAACTTTGATCATGTTGCCTCTTATTATTTGCTTTTTCTCTAAACAAAAGATCCCCAAATGCTGTAAGCTTTTGTCATGGGGAAGTTGCTCCACCCTCTGGTCACTTGGATTTGTTAGGATATAGTTCTGTTCCACCTTAAAAGGGAACAGGCCATTGTGTGTCACATGCCTGATTACTTCCAGCACTTGCTGGGAACTTCCGTTGTATGTTGCTTTTGCTACACTGCTGTTTTGCTGGAGACAAAGGAAAGCAGACATGTTTTCCTTTGTTCCTGAACTATGCTGAATAAAATGTTGTACATTATGCTTGCACATCTCTCTGTCTGCCTAATCTGCTGTGTTTTGATTTACACATTCTGCTGACAGAGCGTGCACGGGTCTCTAAATGTAGCTGAGGCTCGTGTCACTGTTTGATGCTGTTCCAAGTGAGACTGGCTGCCGGCCGGTGGCTGGAGCCAGCTGGGGGGCTGCCCGATGCCTGCCTGATGCCCCCGCCTTCCCGGCAGTATCCCAACAGGATTGCCCTTTTCTGAAACTCTTCCAGCTCTGTTTTCTCCTTTCTGAGGTTGGGCCACCAGAGTTTCCCCAGTGTGCCCACATCATAGATTTGTATAATGGCATTTTGAGATGGGCAGTTTTATTTTCAATTCCTTTCCTGAAGATCCCTAGCACAGAATTTGCCCTTTTAACAGGTGCTACTCACTGATTTGACTTCTTCTTCAAGCTATCAGCTAGGAACTGAAGGTCTCATTCCTGGTCAGTCATTGCCACTTCATATCCTATGAATACAGTGGTACCTCGGGTTAAGTACTTAATTCGTTTGGAGGTCTGTACTTAGCCTGAAACTGTTCTTAACCTGAAGCACCACTTTAACTAATGGAGCCTCCTGCTGCTGCTGCGCCGCCGGAGCACAATTTCTGTTCTTATCCTGAAGCAAAGTTATTAACCTGAAGCAATATTTCTGGGTTAGCGGAGTCTGTAACCTGAAGCGTATGTAACCTGAAGCGTATGTAACCCGAGGTACCACTGTATATGAAATTAAGATTTTTTTGCCCCATTGTGCATCACTTTGCACATTTTAAATTAAACTGCATTTGCAATTTAACTTCCCATTCAGTAAGTTTGGAGAGGTCTTTTGGAGCTCTTTGCAATCCCTTTTTGGTTTAAACACCCTGAACAATTTAGTATCAGCAGCAAACCTGGCCACCTCAAAGCTCACCCCAGCTCTAGATCATTAATGAGCAGGTTTAAAAGCACAGGTCCCCAAACTGACCCTGGGGGGACTCCCCATCTCTCCCTTTGGAGAACTTTCCACTTATTCCCACCCTCTGCTTCCTGCTTCTTAACCAGTTCCTGATCCACAAGAGGACCACGCCTCTAACTGCATCTAACTGCATCCAAGAGTATTAAAAGAACTGGCAGGTGTGATCTCAGAACCACTGGCAGTCATCTTTGAGAATTCCTGGAGAACAGGCGAAGTCCCGGCAGACTGGAGGAGGGCAAATGTTGTCCCTATTTTCAAAAAGGGGGAAAGAGAGGACCCAAATAATTATCGCCCAGTCAGTCTGACATCAATACCAGGGAAGATTCTGGAGCAGATCATTAAGCAAACAGTCTGTGAGCACCTAGAAAGGAATGCTGTGATCACCAATAGTCAGCATGGATTTCTGAAAAATAAGTCATGTCAGACGAACCTGATCTCGTTTTTTGACAGAATTACAAGCCTGGTAGATGAAGGGAACGCAGTGGATGTAGCCTACCTTGATTTCAGCAAGGCATTTGACAAGGTGCCCCATGATATTCTTGTAAAGAAGCTGGTAAAATGCGGTCTTGACTATGCTACCACTCAGTGGATTTGTAACTGGCTGACTGACCGGACCCAAAGGGTGCTCATCAATGGTTCCTCTTCATCCTGGAGAAGAGTGACTAGTGGGGTGCCACAGAGTTCTGTCTTATTCAACATCTTTATCAACGACTTGGATGATGGACTCAAGGGCATCCTGATCAAATTTGCAGATGACACCAAACTGGGAGGGGTGGCTAACACCCCAGAGGACACGATCACACTTCAAAACGACCTTGACAGATTAGAGAACTGGGCCAAAACAAACAAGATGAATTTTAACAGGGAGAAATGTAAAGTATTGCACTTGGGCAAAAAAAATGAGAGGCACAAATACAAGATGGGTGACATGAGCCAACAGTGTGACGCGGCAGCTAAAAAAGCCAATGCAATTCTGGGCTACATCAATAGGAGTATAGCATCTAGATCAAGGGAAGTAATAGTAAAATGGTCAAAGGCCTGGAAATGATGCCTTATGAGGAACGGCTAAGGGAGCTGGGCATGTTTAGCCTGGAGAAGAGGAGGTTAAGGGGTGATATGATAGCCATGTTCAAATATATAAAAGGATGTCACATAGAGGAGGGAGAAAGGTTGTTTTCTGCTGCTCCAGAGAAGCGGACACGGAGCAATGGATCCAAACTACAAGAAAGAAGATTCCACCTCAACATTAGGAAGAACTTCCTGACAGTAAGAGCTGTTCGACAGTGGAATTTGCTGCCAAGGAGTGTGGTGGAGTCTCCTTCTTTGGAGGTCTTTAAGCAGAGGCTTGACAACCATATGTCAGGAGTGGTCTGATGATGTTTCCTGCTTGGCAGGGGGTTGGACTCGATGGCCCTTGTGGTCTCTTCCAACTCTATGATTCTATGATTCTTATTCCAGGACTGCTTCTGCTTCAGCAAGGAGGGTTCTTCTCTATGCTTGGCTAGTTTGCATTTGCATAGGAGTGTGTTTGCTGCTTGGCTTGGGGGTTCACCATCTGGTTCTGCAAATTCTCACCTTAACATTAACCTTTAAGAACCGCCTTGCTAGCTCTCACCCACAGGACTATGTGAGCATGAGAACAGCCGTGAAGGATCAGACCATTGGCCTGTCAAATGCAGTGCTCCAACAAGCCCCTAGGGGGAGCCCACAAGCAGAACCTGAGTGCCAGAGCCCCCTCTCCTCCCCCTGCCTAACCAGGTTGCTGGGCGCCTGCAATTCACTCCACGACTCCCTTGGCTGGCTCCCCGCAGGGCACCCCTGGCCAGGGTCCCGCCACACATCAGTTTTGTGCATGTTTAGTATTTTATCTCTTCATGTTTGACAGTAAAAAATATTCAACATTTTAATTTATTTAGACCAGAGATGAAAGTTAAAAGGAAAATGGTTTGTGTTTACCTCCTTGTAGTTGGGACACTGAATTAATAAATATGGAAGGCTCCTTACCGCAAATACAATGTTTTCTCAGAAGAGGCTAAAATAAAAATAGAAGCACAGCTTCCAACAAAAATAAAATGCAATAAAAAACTTGTAAGGTACCCACAACATTTATTATTATTATTATTATTATTATTATTATTATTATTTATTTTATTTTATTGAATTTATATACCGCTCTGTACCCACAGGTCTCAGGGCAATAATAAACAAACATCCAAACAGACATATACTGGGCTAATAGCTTGAACTTCGGCATGCATGAACCATTTGATAAGGTGCCAAATTTCATACTGAGCCAATAAATATTGTCACAGGTACAGAAAGTTTAAAATTCTGAAGATGACATTTTAAGTTATTTACCCTGGATCGTCCTGCCTTCCCAAGCGGGTGCTGGTGTGGCAGAGGATGGCTCAGAGGGCGGGCGGAGGAGCAGCTTCTCCGTGGAAGCTCAGGCCGCCTGAGTGGCGAGAAGTGCCTTCTCCCAGCTGCACAACTGCAGTGGGGCTCTCTAGTGTTTTGACAGAGAGACAGCAAGACTAAAACATGTGCAGAGCAAGACAGGCAGCAAAGAAGGTGAACTCACAGGATGATTTCTCTCAAAATACAATGAGGCACAAATGCTTCATAAGGCAATACAGAGCGAGGACAATGTCTACTGGTCCCAGATACCTTTTCCCATTCCCATATGGATTTGGGCCAAATGTGGGTGCAGGTAGATTAAGTTCTAGGCCAACACAATTTGTGTTGTGACATTGCTGATCCAACTGCATGACCCATACGCCAGCAGCACAGATATATTCTGGGACACTTTCATTGCTCTAATTGGAACCTGAAAGGCATTCCCTGCTCTCCTTAAGCAGCTCTTCGTGTGCATGCTGAAGTCGCTGATTCTGGAAGAGTGCCATAACCTGCTAGCCTGCACCAAGGAGCCCGGCTGATGAGCCTCAGTGCAATGTTTCGCCTATGGGACTACAGAGAGCATACATGGATTTCCTCCTTAGCCGCTCCCTGCATTGTCTGTTGTGCTGAGGTGGGGGCAGGGGGGGGGGACTGAGGTGTTGTACATCACTCTGGGGTTTTGTTATAGTATCAGGGTTTGAGAACATCAGTTGAAACTGAAGGATTTTGAGGAAATAAGGGACTTATTAACTGATTGGTTACAATTTCATCAATTAAATGACATTTTTAAAAGAGGGGTTTCAGCCATGAAATCTCAAGGTTTGAAAAATATTTGTTAGAAAATAATGTAAAATTACTCTCGGAAATGTATAGATTAGTTTTGGAGTGGCATACAAAGGATGAACAGGTTAAATCTGTAATGATACACTGGGCAGGGGATTTGGAACATAATTGTCAGAGCTGGCTCCTGGTCCCAGCTCACAAAGGACCAACGCTAGCCGGTAGTAAAGTATCAAAGTCTTTATTGAAGAATAGTTTCCATTTCCAAGCCTCAGCGTCCCAGCTCTACGTCTAGAGTCTAGACCGGCGAAGCTCCGTCTGAATCTCCGCCCCCTGTACACCAGTTTAAGACTCTAATCTTACTCCACCTCTCCCTTCTCTCCTTTCTCCTCTGGGTCCTGCTGCCCCCCGGGGTCTCCTCCCTCCTGGACTCCTCTGACGCAGACGTTGACCCTCCTGACTCCTCCCGCTCTCTTCGGCGGGCTTTAGGACTTGGCTCCCTACCCGGGCTGCCAACTGTGCCGCCTTCCTGTACATTTGAACTTGGCGCTCGCGCGCGTTTAACCTTCCTCTTAACCGTTTCCTCGCTCCCTGACGGAGGCGTGGTCAATCCTGCCTCATGTTCTCCCGCTGGTAGCGCGCCGCCTGATCCCGATGCCTGGGACTCCTCCCCCCTACTTCCCTCTGGTGTGGACGCTGGTCCAGATTTCCAGCTGCTGCTCTCTGAGTCCCCTCTGGCCCCTTCTCCCTGAAGTGCCCCCCTGGGTACTCCCCTTGCCCTGACCATGGGAGCCCCTTTTTGTGAATCCTCTGATTCACTGGACAGACTCAGAGACCTCGGATCGCTGTCATCGCTGACATTTCCTTCGGACTCCTCCCCTTCGCTCTCCATTTCCTCCCTCTCCTGTGCCTCTGCTCCTGAACCCCTGACAATAATATTCAACTTTCATCTTGGGAAAGGTTTTGGAAAACTGATTTGAAATTTTTGGCATGCTGTACATTGAAAGAAAACTATATGAAAATTATGGACCGTTGGTATCTGACTCCTAGCAAGTTAGGAAAAATGTATAAGACAGGTACAAATAGCTGCTGGAAATGTAAATATAAAAAAGGCAACTTTTATCACATGTGGTGGTCTTGCAAGGTAATAAAAGAATTCTGGGAAATGATATATAATGAATTGGAAAAAAATTGACTGGAAAGCTCAGGAACCAAGAAGACCAAACTTCAATAAGGAATGGGAAAAAATTATAACTGTAAGCAGTTGAAAACGTTAGCAGGATTGCAATAACACTTGTAATGTAATGAGAACTGTGGAGACAATGGAATAATAAAAAGATGGGTTAAAGATATAGATGCAGTAGAAAAGGTTTAACAACAGAACCTATGGAGGGGAAGGTGGGAAGTCCAAAGATTTTGGACTCTATTTCATTTGTGTGGCTCAGAAACCATTTCTTCCAGTTTCAGTGCTGTGGTGACCCCTCTGACTAATATGGCTCAGTCTCAAAATACCAAGGAGTTTCAATCATTCTGAAAATCCATACTTTCTCCTTTCTAGATTATGGTGGAGATTATTTGCTGCATCTGCAATGAGATAATAAATGCCACCAGAGATGGTAATCATTTCTCCTCAAACGGGTATGGAACCTTTCTGAGGACCAGATGGCTTGGGTGGAAAGCTGCTAAAGGCAGCATTCCAGGTGTAGGTGGGGCCACATGGATACACATTGTTTGGAAAGAAGAAAAGGTAGTGAAAGGGGGAAAGAAACAAAGGAAGGAAGGAAGGAAGGAAGGAAGGAAGGAAGGAAAGAAGGAAGGAAGGAAGGAAAGAAGGGAAAAAACAGATTTACTTAGACTGGGGTGGGAGGCAGTAGAGAGAACAGAAAGTGTCTAGCCTCAGAAAGAGGGTCGCCTGAGTCAGATGGAAACTCCTGTCAGTGTGGCTTTTGCTCTTCTCTTGGTTTAATATTGGAGGGAAATGAGTGATGCTGAGTTGCATCTAAGCTCACTTGGTTGGAAATCTTCTAGTGAAAATTGCAGCTAGTATTTGGTGTGAACCTCTTAGTCACCGAGCCTTCATCTTACCAATACAAAGAACAGGAAATGTCTACTACATATTTTGTAAAATGGTTTGCCCCTTTTATTTCCTTTTTATGCTTTCAGATGCCTCTCAAAATATCACCACCAAACTCAGCACAAAGGTGGGGGTGGCGATTTCTGTTTATGTTTGGATGCAACTCCTATTTTGAATCAAGATGGCAGACCAAAACGTCACTTTGGCATGACTTTACCAATTATTTGGCATAGGTTTGGCCGCCTCTTGAGATATCATTGCAAACTTGGCACAAGGGTTTCTGAGGTGGGGGTAGATGTTTGGTTGCTGAACACCATTTTGATTCAAGATGGTGGACCAAAACATGATTTTGGCATAATTTTGCCCATTTTTGGCATGGGTTGTTTCCTCTTGAAGTATACTGGCCAAACTCAGCATGAGGTTTCCTGGGGGAGGGGGCCTGCAGTCTTGGTTGATGTCTGGATGGAAAAGGGGGGAAACCACCAAAGAGGAATTCAAACAAATAGCCAGCACGTGTAGACACAAAGTCAGAAAAGCTAAAGCACAGAATGAACTCAGGCTTGCTAGAGAGGTTAAAAGCAACAAAAAAGGCTTCTATGGGTATGTTCGTAGCAAAAGGAAGAACAAAGAAACAGTGGGGTCACTCAGAGGAGAAGATGGTGAAATGCAAACAGGGGACACAGAAAGGGCTGAACTCCTCAATGCCTTCTTTGCCTCAGTCTTCTCCGATAAAGAAAACAATGCCCGACCTGAAGAATTTGGAGCAAATGATTCAGCAGAGAAAACACAGCCCAGAATAACTAAGGAGATAGTACAAGAATACTTGGCTAGTTTAGATGTATTCAAGTCTCCAGGGCCAGATGAACTGCATCCAAGAGTATTAAAAGAACTGGCAGATGTGATCTCAGAACCACTGACAGTCATCTTTGAGAATTCCTGGAGAACAGGCGAAGTCCCGGCAGACTGGAGGAGGGCAAATGTTGTCCCTATTTTCAAAAAGGGGGAAAGAGAGGACCCAAATAATTATCGCCCAGTCAGTCTGACATCAATACCAGGGAAGATTCTGGAGCAGATCATTAAGCAAACAGTCTGTGAGCACCTAGAAAGGAATGCTGTGATCACCAATAGTCAGCATGGATTTCTGAAAAATAAGTCATGTCAGACGAACCTGATCTCATTTTTTGACAGAATTACAAGCCTGGTAGATGAAGGGAACGCAGTGGATGTAGTCTACCTTGATTTCAGCAAGGCATTTGACAAGGTGCCCCATGATATTCTTGTAAAGAAGCTGGTAAAATGCGGTCTTGACTCTGCTACCACTCAGTGGATTTGTAACTGGCTGACTGACCGGACCCAAAGGGTGCTCATCAATGGTTCCTCTTCATCCTGGAGAAGAGTGACTAGTGGGGTGCCGCAGGGTTCTGTCTTGGGCCCAGTCTTATTCAACATCTTTATCAACGACTTGGATGATGGACTCATGGGCATCCTGATCAAATTTGCAGATGACACCAAACTGGGAGGGGTGGCTAACACCCCAGAGGACAGGATCACACTTCAAAATGACCTTGACAGATTAGAGAACTGGGCCAAAACAAACAAGATGAATTTTAACAGGGAGAAATGTAAAGTATTGCACTTGGGCAAAAAAAATGAGAGGCACAAATACAAGATGGGTGACACCTGGCTTGAGAGCAGTACATGTGAAAAGGATCTAGGAGTCTTGGTTGACCACAAACTTGACATGAGCCAACAGTGTGATGCGGCAGCTAAAAAAGCCAATGCAATTCTGGGCTGCATCAATAGGAGTATAGCATCTAGATCAAGGGAAGTTATAGTGCCACTGTATTCTGCTCTGGTCAGACCTCACCTGGAGTACTGCGTCCAGTTCTGGGCACCACAGTTCAAGAAGGACACTGACAAACTGGAACGTGTCCAGAGGAGGGCAACCCAAATGGTCAAAGGCCTGGAAACGATGCCTTATGAGGAACGGCTAAGGGAGCTGGGCATGTTTAGCCTGGAGAAGAGGAGGTTAAGGGGTGATATGATAGCCATGTTCAAATATATAAAAGGATGTCACATAGAGGAGGGAGAAAGGTTGTTTTCTGCTGCTCCAGAGAAGCGGACACGGAGCAATGGATCCAAACTACAAGAAAGAAGATTCCACCTAAACATTAGGAAGAACTTCCTGACAGTAAGAGCTGTTCGACAGTGGAATTTGCTGCCAAGGAGTGTGGTGGAGTCTCCTTCTTTGGAGGTCTTTAAGCAGAGGCTTGACAACCATATGTCAGGAGTGCTCTGATGGTGTTTCCTGCTTGGCAGGGGGTTGGACTCGATGGCCCTTGTGGTCTCTTCCAACTCTATGATTCTATTCTATGATTCTATGATTCTAAGTGCCATTTTAAATCAATGTGGAGGACCACGACATGACTTTGGAGTGACTTCACCCAATTTTGGGTATGATGGGTCAACTATCCATTTAAAAATCACAATTTTTTTTTGTTTCAAAAATTCCCAGGCAGCATCAAGCTAGTACTAAATATTATTAAAGTTTCACTGTGAAGAGGTGGAGGAGGAAAAAATGCATGTTAAGTTGGGGGTGAGATCTAGATCTAGAACTGCCTACAACATTTAATGTGTGGTAATATTTTTATTGAACATCTGGTAATATTTTTTCTTTAAGTGCAAATGCAGATGAAAATTGTATTAGGCTAATGTCTAGCTGCTATCTAATGCCAGAGAGCTCTTCCCCCAGCAGTTGTTTCATTGCCCCATGTCTCTGCATTTATAACTGCTTTAATTTTCCCCAGCTGATCCATTAGCAATTGATCAAGTCTATTATCATGAGCTGAGTGACCGTTCCTGTGAAGTGTATCCAAATCTGTATAGACTACTTCTCCTCAGAAGATGAAATACATCCCTCTGGTTTTGTCCTCTGTCACTCTGAATTGCAGCTAAACATCTTCCAAGACCACAGTGCCCATTTACACCACAGAGCACTCATAACCCACCTACTTTCAGCAGCCAGAAACACCATAACCAGACACTGGAGAGACCTGTCAGGAGTAAGCATGGACCAATGGTACCAAATAGTATGGGAAACAGCCCTACTAGAAAAATTAACTAATAAACTGAAACTGACACGGGGACAAACAGAAGACGCCTTCACCCCGGTGTGGCTCCCCTTTATCACATACACAGCCCAACAAGACAATGACAATAATCCACCAACAGCATACAAATCAATATGGCTAACCTGATCCAAAACACCCACCCACCTCACTCACACACGAAAACAAAGATCATCACAGCCAATCACAAACAAACAATCACACCCTAGGTCAATCCCAACCTCGTTCACCACCAAAGGAACACAAGTGAACAGCACAAGCAACGCTGGCACCAAACTCTACATACATTAAGCATAATAGAAACATCGCCACCCAACCCACACGGGAGGCCACACAAAATGTATAATTGGCTCAAATATATAAAATTGAGATATATTTGAATTTGAATTGTAATTTGAGATTGATAAAATGTGGTTTATATTGGATTTTAGTAATTGGAGATGGGGGGGGAGAGGGAGAGACAACAGAAAAACTTGCTCATGAAAGACTAGATTTGGTTAAGATATACTTCAAAACTGCCTCTAAATCAATGTGAAATTATCATTGTTATGAGTTTATATTCCACAAAATATTAGAAATCACTGGGGAGCATCCAATGCCCTCCATTCATCAGCTGAAGAACTTCTGCTTGTGCAAGAGGACTTCATCCCCTCTCCTCCCCCGTGTGCCCCACACCCACCCCAAATCTGCTCTGGAGGGTTAAGCCCCCCCCCCCAACACATTTAGGAGGCACAAGGAGGCATCCCTTGGGCAAAGAGAAATCCTTGTGCTGATGAGACGCTTACTTAGCACTACACTGAAAACAAGCAATGATCAGACCCTCTTTCATTGAGTGACAAGATAAACCCTCTGTCTGTCTGTCTGTCTGTCTGTCTGTCTGTTGTCTACTGTTATTTCCCAAAATCCATAAAGCTAAAGAAAGGAAGACAAAGCCTAATAACATTTTCTGAAATATTTAGTTGCTTTCTGGCAAAACAAACATACTCTTCAACCGATGTGAAACATTTGATCAGTATTTTGTAATGTACTGATTTTTCGTCCCTCTGTCTTCTTTGATATCTGGAATTTTGAACTAAATTTATTAATGGCATTTGTGCTTTGATTTTTGATTTTTTTAAAAAGAATAGAAAGGATTTTTGAATGACTAATATACATTTTTACTCTTATATAGGGGAATTATAATTGTCATCTGTTTTGCAAAGACGATGTTATGATTACTGAAATATTTGTGCAAAGCACTTTGTAGACATTAAAGTGCCTTGTGCGTTTAACTAAGGGCTTATCTACACATATCTTTACAGACATGTCTGCAATTTAAAGCCCCCCCCCTTTCTCCTCCAGAGCATTCCTGCTCTTTAAAGCTCAATCGGAGCAAATGTCAATGTGCAGAAAACTGAATGGACATTTCCTCTGATTCAGCTTTAAAGAACAGGTTTTCATGGGGGGAATTTGTGGGGGTTGGGAATGCTCAGACACAGTGTTAAGTTGTGGGTGAACATATCAGACAACACAGCAATTCTTCAAACAGCTCTTGTTTATTCACAGGCCAGAACAGAACTGAACTCAAGGGTTCAGCCAGCCTGCTTATACTGTCAGCATCGCCCTTGAGCCAGTGTCACCAACTGGACTCATCCACCTCAGCCCCGACTGGGCTAGGCGAGCTGGATAGCACTTCCAGAGACCACCTTCCTCACAGGAACAGGTCCAAGTGCCGTGGACTCACAACTCAGAGCTGTGAGCACCGCAACTCACTCCAACAAGAAGACAGTCGTTGTACAGCAGAGTACAGCAGAGCATAAATCACTCGGACGACAGCGCTGAAGAATATCTTCTTTTATTCACTAACAGCTACAGTACTATACAAACTATATACAAATGGAGATGCTGGACTGCACTGAGTCTTACAGCTGCTTTCGGCAGCGACCTTATCTACACAGAGATAACACTCAGTCTTTTTCTCTCCCTGACTGACTCACTCACTGACTCTCTCACTGACCGACTCACTCACTGACCGACTCTCTCTCTCTCTGCAGAATCAGCAGACTGCTCAGGAGATTCTTGGGTATGGGAGGGGTGAAATCTCCTCATATACAGAGCTCCAGTACAACGTAATTGTAACAACTTTCTGTAACTATCTAATCACTGAATGTCACTTTTGATCCCTTATTAGCATATGTGGACCTGAACTATCTACAGTATCCCCCTGCAGGCCCAGGGTGAGAGCTTCAGTACATAACACACAGACCATTTAAGCACATGGTTCAAGGAATAGCAAAAGGATATTACAAGATCTATCTGGAAAGGGAAGAAACTGAAAATAAAATATAAACTTCTTACTGATGCCAAAGATAGATGAGGTTTCTCTTTACCAGATTTAAAATTATACTTTGAAGCAGTAGGCATTTTCTGGATTCGGGATTGGATTAAATTAGAGAATACAGACCTGTTAGACTTGGAAGGGCATGATAATATATTTGGTTGCCATGTGTATTTATGGTATCAGAAGGCAAAAGTCCACAAAGGATTTCATAACCATATAATAAGAAATGTGGTTTTTAAGGTATGGGAGAGATATAAAGATTTAATAGAACAAAAAACGCCATGGTGGATATCCCTAGTAGAAGCAGTATCTTTAAAAAAGGTAAATATGAGGACTAAATGGCCAACATATAGAGAGCTGTTAACAGAAGTGGACAACCAATTAAAGTTAAAAGAATCTGAGGAAATTAGAGAGAAGGCAATAAATTGGTTACATTATTTTCAAACAAAGAAAAAAAATAAAATGATAAAAAGAAAGGATTTAGCCACACAATATCAAGATTTCAAAGAGAAATTGTAGAAGATAATACAAAATTACTGTCAAAAATGTATAAATTCCTGTTGGAATGGGAAACCAAAGGGGAAGGTGTTAAGTGTGTAATGATAAAATGGGCAAAGGATGTGGGACATGAGTGACTGAGAAAGGCTTTGGAGGACGGATTTGAAATTTACTGCATGTTTCACACTTAAAAAGAACCATATGAAAATGATGTACCAATGGTACCTAACTCCAGTAAAACTTGCTAAAATGTACAGAACAAGTTCTAATAAGTGCTGGAAATGTAGAGAAAAGGAGGGTACATGTTAGGATATTTCCGTTCCACCTTAAGAAGGGAGCAGGTTGTTGTGTCACAGCCTGCATATTTCCTGTTCACAGGATGTTTCTGTTTTTGTATATAGCTTTTGTTTCCTCTCTCTGTGCCTGGACATCGAAGCAGGCAGTCATGTTTTTTTCTTTGTTCTGACCAACACTGAATAAAGTTGTAAATAATGCTCTCCTGAGTGCATCTTTCATTGTGCGAACTCTGCAAAGGGCGTGCACAGTCCTTGGAATGTGGAAAGATGTTTCTGAGGCTTGTGTCGCTAATTGACTGATACTGCGTTTCTACGGGAGGTTGATGGATCGTCCGGAGACGGCGTGGGGGCATGATGGCCTTTGTCTCCCTGGCAGTATCCCAACAACAGGTTTCGGGCCCAGATTCACGGCACTTACAGGAGAGTAAGACTGCAACAGACTGCTGTGAGGTATGTGGGGAAAAGCGAAAGTAAGGCTTTTCTGTTGCCGCGGCAGAGACTTTGATGTCCGGCTGGCTAATTAGCCTGGGAGCCACGCCAGAGGCTTCGGAGAGAAGAATAACAGAGACCTCATTGTGGGAGTTTACTATAGATCCCCAAGCCAAACGGAGGACATAGATGATGCCTTCCTGGAACAGATGGCCAAGCATGCAAAAGGAAGGGAGATAGTAGTAATGGGGGACTTCAATTACCCGGATATTTGTTGGATGTCAAACTCAGTCAAGAGCATAAGGTCAAACAGATTCCTCACTGGCCTTGCAGACAACTTCATTGTCCAGAAAGTGGGAGAAGCAACAAGAGGAACAGCCATTTTAGATCTGGTCCTAACCAATGTTGATGACCTGGTTAGTGGGGTAGAAGTGGAAGGATCATTAGGCGCGAGTGATCATGCTCTTCTGAAGTTTACTATACAGCGGAAAGGAGCAGCCAAGTATTATTGTTGTTGTTGTTTAGTCTTTTAGTCGTGTCCGACTCTTCATGACCCCATGGACCAGAGAACGCCAGGCACCTCTGTCCTCCACTGCCTCCCTCAGTTTGGTCAAACTCATGCTGGTAACCTCGAAAACACTATCCAACCATCTTGTCCTCTGTCACCCCCTTCTCCTTGTGCCCTCCATCTTTCCCAACATCAGGGTCTTCTCCAGGGAGTCTTCTTTTCTCATGAGGTGGCCAAAGTACTGGAGCCTCAGCTTCACGATCTGTCCTTCCAGTGAGCACTCAGGGCTGATTTCCTTCAGAATGGAGAGGTTTGATCTTCTTGCAGTCCATGGGACTCTCAAGAGTCTCCTCCAGCACCATAATTCAAAAGCATCAATTCTTCGGCGATCAGCCTTCTTTATGGTCCAGCTCTCACTTCCATACATCACTACTGGGAAAACCATAGCTTTAACTATATGAACTTTTGTTGGCAAGGTGATGTCTCTACTTCTCAAGATGCTGTCTAGGCCTGTCATTGCCCTTCTCCCAAGAAGCAGGCGTCTTTTAATTTCGTGGCTGCTGTCACCATCTGCAGTGATCATGGAGCCCAAGAAAGTAAAATCTCTCACTGCCTCCATTTCTTCCCCTTCTATTTGCCAGGAGGTGATGGGCCCAGTGGCCACGACCTTCGTTTTTTTGATGTTGAGCTTCAGACCACATTTTGCGCTCTCCTCTTTCACCCTTATTAAAAGGTTTTTTAATTCCTCCTCACTTTCTGCCATCAAGGTTGTGTCATCTGCATATCTGAAGTTGATATTTCTTCCGGCAATCTTAATTCCGTCTTGGGATTCATACAGCCCAGCCTTTCGCATGATGAATTCTGCATATAAGTTAAATAAGCAGGGAGACAAAATACAGCCTTGCCGTACTCCTTTCCCAATTTTGAACCAATCAGTTGTTCTAACTGTAGCTTCTTGTCCCAAATGGAGATTTCTCAGGAGACAGATGAGGTGATCAGGCACTCCCATTTCTTTAAGAACTTGCCATAGTTTGCTGTGGTCGACACAGTCAAAGGCTTTTGCATATTCAATGAAGCAGAAGTAGATGTCTTTCTGGAACTCTCTAGCTTTCTCCATAATCCAGCGCATGTTTGCAATTTGGTCTCTGGTTCCTCTGCCTCTTCTAAATCCAGCTTGAACTTCTGGGAGTTCTCGGTCCACATACTGCTTGAGCCTTCCTTGTAGAATTTTAAGCATAACCTTGATAGCGTATGAAATGAGAGCAATTGTGTGGTAGTTGGAGCATTCTTTGGCACTGCCCTTCTTTGGGATTGGGATGTAGACTGATCTTCTCCAATCTTCTGGCCACTGCTGAGTTTTCCAAACATGCTGGCTTATTGAGTGTAGCACCTTAACAGCATCATCTTTTAAAATTTTAAATAGTTCAGCTGGAATACCATCACTTCCACTGGCCTTGTTATTTGCAGTGCTTTCTAAGGCCCATTTGATTTCACTCTCCAGGATGTCTGGCTCAAGGTCAGCAACCACACTACCTGAGGTATACGAGACATCCATTTCTTTCTGGTATAATTCCTCTGTGTATTCTTGCCACCTCTTCTTGATGTCTTCTGCTTCTGTTAGGTCCTTTCCACTTTTGTCCTTTATTATGAAAATCTTTGTATGAAATGTCCCTTTCATATCTCCAATTTTCTTGAACAGATCACTGGTTCTTCCCATCCTATTGCTTTCCTCTATTTCTTTGCATTGCTTGTTTAAGAAGGTTTTCTTGTCTCTCCTTGCTATTCTTTGGAAATCTGCATTCAATTTCCTATATCTTTCACTATCTCCCTCGCATTTTGCTTGCCTTCTCTCCCCTGCTATTTGTAAGGCCTCATTGGACAGCCACTTTGCTTTCTTGCATTTCCTTTTCATTGGGATGGTTTTCGTTGCTGCCTCCTGTATAATGTTACGAGCCTCCATCCATAGTACTTCAGGCACTCTGTCCACCAAATCTAAACACTTAAACCTGTTCCTCACTTCCACTGTGTATTCATAAGGGATTTGACTTAGATTGTATCTTACCAGCCCAGTGGTTTTTCCTACTTTCTTCAGTTTAAGCTTGAATTTTGCTATAAGAAGCTGATGATCTGATCCACAGTCAGCTCCAGGTCTTGTTTTTGCTGACTGTATAGAGCTTCTCCATCTTTGGCTGCAGAGAATATAATCAATCTGATTTCGATGCTGCCCATCTGGTGATGTCCATGTGTAGAGTCGTCTCTTGTGTTGTTGGAAAAGAGTATTTGTGATGACCAGCTTGTTCTCTTGACAGAACTCTATTAGCCTTTGCCCTGCTTCATTTTGATCTCCAAGGCCAAACTTGCCAGTTGTTCCTTTTATCTCTTGACTCCCTACTTTAGCATTCCAATCCCCTATAATGAGAAGAACATCCTTCTTTGGTGTCACATCTATAAGGTCTTGTAAGTCTTCATAGAATTGGTCAATTTCAGTTTCTTCAGCACCAGTGGTTGGTGCATAAACTTGGATTACTGTGATGTTAAAAGGTCTGCCTTGGATTTGTATCGAGATCATTCTATCATTTTTGAGATTGCATCCCAGTACAGCTTTCGCCACTCTTTTGTTGACTATGAGGACCACTCCATTTCTTTTACGGGTTTCTTGCCCACAGTAGTAGATATGATGGTCATCTGAACTGAATTCACCCATTCCCGTCCATTTTAGTTCACTGATGCCCAGGATGTCAATATTTATTCTTGCCATCTCATTTTTGACCACATCCAACTTACCCAGGTTCATGGTTCTTACATTCCAGGTTCCTATGCAATATTTTTCTTTACAGCATTGGACTTTCCTTTCGCTTCCAGGCATATCTGCAACTGAGCGACCTTTCGGCTTTGGCCCAGCCGCTTCATCAGCTCTGAATCTACTTGTACTTATCCTCCGCTCTTCCTCAGTAGCATGTTGGATGCCTTCTGACCTGAGGGGCTCATCTTCCTGCGTCATAACTTTTATATGCCTGTTGTCTTTGTCCATGGAGTTTTCTTGGCAGGGATACTGGAGTGGCTTGCCAGTTCCTCCTCCAGGTGGATCACGTTTGGTCAAAACTCTCCACTATGACCTGTTCATCTTCGGTGCCCTGCTCGGCATAGTTCATAGCTTCTCTGAGTTCTTCAAGCCCCTTCGCCACGGCAAGGCAGTGATCCATGAAGGGGTAATGGGCCAAGCATACTAGAACTCAATTTCTTGACTTTAGGAAAGCCGACTTCATAAAACTTAGGGAAGTGCTGGGTGAGATCCCATGGACAGTAACACTAAAAGGAAAGGGAGTTCATGATGGCTGGGAGCTTGTTAAGAGGGAGATAGTAAAAGCACAACTTCAGGCAATACCAATGAGACTGAAACATGGAAGGTGCCTAAAGAAGCCAGGGTGACTATCTAAAGAACTTTTAACTGAGTTAAGATTAAAAAAGGATGTGTACAAAAAATGGAAAGGGGGGGAAAACCACCAAAGAGGAATTCAAACAAATAGCCAGCACATGTAGACACAAAGTCAGAAAAGCTAAAGCACAGAATGAATTCAGGCTTGCTACAGAGGTTAAAAGCAACAAAAAAGGCTTTTATGGGTATGTCCGTAGCAAAAGGAAGAACAAAGAAACAGTGGGGTCACTCAGAGGAGAAGATGGTGAAATGCAAACAGGGGACACAGAAAGGGCTAAACTCCTCAGTGCCTTCTTTGCCTCAGTCTTCTCCGATAAAGAAAATAATGCCCGACCTGAAGAATTTGGAGCAAATGATTCAGCAGAGGAAACAGAGCCCAGAATAACTAAGGAGATAGTACAAGAATACTTGGCTAGTTTAGATGTATTCAAGTCTCCAGGGCCAGATGAACTGCATCCAAGAGTATTAAAAGAACTGGCAGATGTGATCTCAGAACCACTGACAGTCATCTTTGAGAATTCCTGGAGAACAGGCGAAGTCCCGGCAGACTGGAGGAGGGCAAATGTTGTCCCTATTTTCAAAAAGGGGGAAAGAGAGGACCCAAATAATTATCGCCCAGTCAGTCTGACATCAATACCAGGGAAGATTCTGGAGCAGATCATTAAGCAAACAGTCTGTGAGCACCTAGAAAGGAATGCTGTGATCACCAATAGTCAGCATGGATTTCTGAAAAATAAGTCATGTCAGACGAACCTGATCTCGTTTTTTGACAGAATTACAAGCCTGGTAGATGAAGGGAACGCAGTGGATGTAGCCTACCTTGATTTCAGCAAGGCATTTGACAAGGTGCCCCATGATATTCTTGTAAAGAAGCTGATAAAATGCGGTCTTGACTATGCTACCACTCAGTGGATTTGTAACTGGCTGACTGACCAAACCCAAAGGGTGCTCATCAATGGTTCCTCTTCATCCTGGAGAAGAGTGACTAGTGGGGTGCCACAGGGTTCTGTCTTATTCAACATCTTTATCAACGACTTGGATGATGGACTCAAGGGCATCCTGATCAAATTTGCAGATGATACCAAGCTGGGAGGGGTGGCTAACACCCCAGAGGACAGTATCACACTTCAAAACGACCTTGACAAATTAGAGAACTGGGCCAAAACAAACAAGATGAACTTTAACAGGGAGAAATGTAAAGTATTGCACTTGGGCAAAAGAAATGAGAGGCACAAATACAAGATGGCTGACACCTGGCTTGAGAGCAGTACATGTGAAAAGGATCTAGGAGTCTTGGTTGACCACAAACTTGACATGAGCCAACAGTGTGACGCGGCAGTTAAAAAAGCCAATGCAATTCTGGGCTGCATCAATAGGAGTATAGCATCTAGATCAAGGGAAGTAATAGTGCCACTGTATTCTGCTCTGGTCAGACCTCACCTGGAGTACTGTGTCCAGTTCTGGGCACCACAGTTCAAGAAGGACACTGACAAACTGGAAGGTGTCCAGAGGAGGGCAACCCAAATGGTCAAAGGCCTGGAAACGATGCCTTATGAGGAACGGCTAAGGGAGCTGGGCATGTTTAGCCTGGAGAAGAGGAGGTTAAGGGGTGATATGATAGCCATGTTCAAATATATAAAAGGATGTCACATAGAGGAGGGAGAAAGGTTGTTTTCTGCTGCTCCAGAGAAGCGGACACGGAGCAATGGATCCAAACTACAAGAAAGAAGATTCCACCTAAACATTAGGAAGCCAAGGAGTGTGGTGGAGTCTCCTTCTTTGGAGGTCTTTAAGCAGAGGCTTGACAACCATATGTCAGGAGTGCTCTGATGGTGTTTCCTGCTTGGCAGGGGGTTGGACTCGATGGCCCTTGTGGCCTATTCCAACTCTATGATTCTATGATTCTATGATTTATGAGCTGCCGAGATAAGGAGTTTTTGAAGGCATAAAGGCTCACGGCTCAAGTAAAACCCTGGAATGGAGTTTTTACAAGCCTCAGATGATGGCACTCAGTGCCCAAAGTTAAATCGGCACAATTATGAGACCTGGGCAAGATGGTGTGAGAGTCTACTACGACAGTTTGGAGTGTGGCACACTGTGTGTGAAGCCCCTCCAGTTCGTCTGACAGATAGATGGAGGGCCCAAGATTCACGGGCCATAGACGTAATAGTCTTATCCGTCTCTCTGGAGGAAATATCAACACTGGCTGGCAACATGACAGCACGTCAGATGTGGAATGCTTTGAAAGTAGCCCATCTGCCGGTCATCCCAGCCCAGAGTTTGACTGCATCGGAGGTCCTGGCTGTTTCCCAGAATGAGAGTGATTGCAGGGATGCCGAGGGCACCGGTTGCAAGCTGCAGGGGGAGTTGACTGTAATGTCATCCCAGGCAGCATTCCAGCCTCCAGGGGGAGCCAAGGAGTCGGCAGCTGAGAGCTCTGATTCCCATAAGAGCCATGGTCATCTTTGCATAGGCCGGAAGGCCAGAAGTAAACAGAGACAGAAACCAGCAGATGGCCCAAAGCAGAAAGGGGGGGTGGAAAGCCCATGCCGGTGGAAAACAAGGTTTTGTTTGCTGGCACAGCTTCACCAAAGGCTAAAGGCAAGTTTGATGGCCAGGAGCAGGGGGGCAAGAAGCAGGAGCCCAAGCCAGTGGAAAACAAGGTTCTGTTAGCTGGCACTGCTGCTCCAAAGGCCAAAGCCAGATTTATTGTTGACTCTGGAGCTACCCGCCATTTGGCAAAAGATAAACATCTATTTATCTCCTTCATGCCTCAAGATGGAGAGATCCACCAGGCTGATGGAAAGACGTTGCGAATTGCAGGAGTCGGGAATGTGAGACTGGCAAGTCTGCACACTACCATCAGAGATGTACTGTATGTTCCAGATTCTGCAGACAATTTGCTCAGTGTCCCACAGCTGACTGGACGTGGCTTTGAGATTTCCTTCAAGAAGAGCGTCTGTGTCATCAGGAAAGGCAAAGAGGACATTTTGCATGCAAAGTTTATAGATGGTTTGTTCTGTATAACTTATGATGACAATGGTGCAACTGTGTCTAATGTTGATTCTTGTTGTGTTGCACAAACTAACAAAGTTCTTCATGCAGGGTGTATTCATGAGGCGCACCGAAGATTTGGTCACATGTCTCGGCAGGCGCTGGCCAAGATGCCTGGATTGGTTCAGGGTTTGAACATCAAGCCCTGTAAGTTTCACATGAAATGTGTATCTTGTGCAGAGAACAAGGTGAAGGTTGCTCCAAAAGGCAAGGAGCCTAGCAGGCAGGCTTCCAAACCCTACCAGCTAGTCCACACAGACCTGGTTGGTCCACTTGCACCCTCTTTGGGTGGAGCAAGGTACTTCATGGTTCTTATTGATTCTTTTTCCAGGTACATTCATGTGTTTATGCTCGAGCAGAAATTGCAAGCATTTCCTAGGTTCAAGGCATTCTGTGCTTGGTTGGAGAATGCTCCCAGTAAACGTATCAGCTGTCTCTTTACTGATCGGGGTGGGGAGTTCACTTCTCAGCAGTTTGAAGCTTTCCTGACTGAGAAGGGAATCCAGCATGACCTCTCAACGCCTAGATCGCCATGGATGAATGGACTTGCTGAGCGAGCAAACCAGACTTTGCTTCAAGGCCTAAAAACCTTGTTGCATGATGCCAATCTCCCTGAGAAGTTTTGGGGGGAGGCTTTGAACACATTTGTTTATACTTTTAACAGGAGACTGTCATCACCTATTGGTTGTACTCCCTATGAGAAGATGATTGGTAAGAAAGCTTACGTCAAGCACATGAAAATCTTTGGTTCTGACATGTGGGTACACACCCCACAGAGCAACAAGCTTGGGAAGCGTGGGGCACATGGTTTGTTCATGGGGTAGGAAAAAGATGCATACAGGGTATGGATGACTGACTCTAAGTCCATTAAGTTCACAAAGAGTGTTGAGTACAATCCTAAGTGGGGGGGGGGAATGTGGGAATTTTCCAGTTACCCAGAGGAAGATCAAGGTGATGTGAAAAAAGCAGTTGATGGACTTCCGGGTTGGTGCCTCTGGTAATGGCTGAATTCCTCTGATTGGGAGGAATTTGCCCCGTGGGAATTTGGGTCTGGCCGCCACGGCGAAGACGGAGACCCGCAAAAAATTACAGGCGGGAGAAGCCTGGGAGCGTGGGATTCGGCGGGCACCTTTTGCGCCTCCCCTACTCACGGGGAAACCCAGTTTCGGGGGTCCGGAGCGACGTGGGGTGAGCGGCGCGGTGCTTCGAATCGTCTGCTTCTTCCACGGAGCGAAGCCGCATAGCTGTTGCCGGAGAGCACTGACTTTTTCCTGTGGACAATTTGACTTCAAAGTAACTACTCGTGAGTAGAGCTGAATCGGGAGAATTGGATTTTTAAACATTTAATTTGGCATCGAAACGGGGGAGGTTCAATACAGGAAGTCCGCCTTCCCCTTTTGTAAATAGATTGAAGCAATGAGGCTGCAAGCTGAAGTCGGAAAGCCTTTTGTAAAAGACTAAATCTCCATCGGTAAAGAACATTAAACACCCCTTGGAGGCAGGAGAAGAGGGGGGAAAGTTGTGGATTGAGTATGCCTGCAGGAGAGAGTGAAGAGAGCTAAAATACTGCCGCTCTGACCCTGGAAAAGGACTGCTAGCAGGACTGACGTCTTTTGGAATGCTTATTGACAGTGTTTAGAACGTTCATTGACAGCTAGCTAAATAAGAGAAATACATTGTTTCTACTGTCTCCGGATGCTTTTAAAAAGGAGTAAAAGTAACTGAAAATTGAAACTAACTTTGTATCGTTTGAACTGTGTTTAAAAGAGGACATTACTGACTAAGATAAATAGAAACTGTTTCCCCCTAGTGGAAGCCTTTGAAACTTTGAAACTGGTTGCTTTACTGAGCTGGGCTAGGGGAATTTCCAAGATAAAAGACTGTGAGACGTTGGGATTGACCTTGAATCTTTTAGGTGTTATGGTAAATGGAAAGGAAAAAACAGACCAGTCAACTGCTGAAAAAACACTAAGGTTTGGGAGGACTTGGCAGCAATCCAGGAGACGCTCAACATCAGGGCCCCCTGCTTCTTCTGCTGCTGCTTCTGCACCAGTACACTCAAAACCAAGAGGAATGTCGACAGAAGAGGCCTTAGTGTTTGCACTAAAGAAGATAAATGATTCACTGGAACAGCTTAACAAGAAAATAGACGTGATAAATGCGAAAGTTGATGCTACAACTATTAAAATCGACTTAATTACAGAAAGTATAAATAATTTGGGACAAAAGGTAAATACCAATACAGAAACCATCCAGAAATCGATACAGGAATCTACTTTGATACGGCAAACTGTGGAGGAAGCTAGGGAGAAAACCGTTGCTGCTGAATGCAAAGTAACACAACTGGAGAGGAGAGTCCCAGTCCTACAGAGGCAATATGATGAACATAAGTTGACGCTTGCCATGATTGAACTTAAAGAAAAACAGAAGAATTCGAGGATTAGAGCCCTACCTGAATTGGAGAAGGAAAGTTTGATAGACTTTCCTATACAGGAATTTGCTGACTTATGGAACTTGGACTTGGGTCAAGAAGAGTTTAGAATTGTGAGGGCCTTCAGATTTGGAAGAGGAGGGGAAAAAGAGAAGAATAGAATAAGAGATTACTTGATCACCCTTCGAACTAAAGAAGAGAGAGAGAGAATTTTGGGTTGGCATTATCAGAAGAACCTAGAAGAGCTAAGAGCACCGGATAGAAGATCATCAGATAGAGGACTAGAGCAAAGAGCATCGGACAGAAGATTTTACCCACCCGGGAAGAATGGCAGATGAAGTTGATGGATTATATGGAACTGGCAGAAATGACTGGCAGAATCCGAGACCGGGGAGAAGAGTTGGTGGTAGAAAACTGGAAAAAGTTTAAAGATTATTTACAGAAATACTGTAAAATTAATGAATGTTAGAAAAATGTTGGAATGAAGTTATATGGCTTTAGTAGAAATGTTATAAGGAATTAAGTATAAATAGATTAATAGAATATTAAAGGGGGGAAATAAGGTTAGAGTGTGTTAAGATAATTATAGGATAGAAAACAGAGGAAGATGGAAAGGAATTGCTGAAACAATTAAAAGAAGTGGAATACAAACAGGGAGGTGTGAGGAGGTCATTGAAATAAGTGAATGAAAGATAAGATATTGAAAATGTTTGAGGTGTTTTAAATTGTCTTTGTTTGGTTTTGTTAGTTTAATGTGTTAGTGTTATGTAGTGTCTTTGTATTGTATTGCATTCTTTTTATTTTTTGCTTTTTGTATTGTTTCTTTTTTCTTTTTTGCGTAGTGTTTAAATTGTTGGAAAAGTAATAAATATTATTTTAAAAAAGAAAAAAGCAGATGATGTTCAGGTAGAAGAGGAAGCTGAGGATGATGATGATGATAATGATGATGATCAGAGTTCGGATTCCAGCTCAGTGGGCGGCGCTGCTGCTGGTGTCAGCGACAGTGATGACTCAGCAGACTACAAGAGTGCAAAGGCCTCAGTCAGACCATCTGATGCGTCTGACAATGAACTGGAATAACCACTGTTCACCATTGGTCACTTTTCTCCTAAGAAGGAGGAGATGAGTGAAGAAGACTTGTGTATAGTACGCAGATCTGAAAGGGCCACCAAAGGCAAACCTCCAAAGAGATTTGCTGATGAGTTTGCTAAGATGGCAACTGCTGTTCTTAGTAGCTCAGAGAAGGTATGGGAACCTTCAAGCTTCAAAGAGGTTCAGGAGTTAACCTCTAAAGATGCTGAGCCTTGGCTTAATGCCATGAAGGCTGAAGTTGATTCCTTGCATAGGAACCAAACTTGGGAGCTGGTACCGGTAGTCCCAGGAATGATACTGGTTGGCAGCAAATGGGTCTTCAAGGCCAAGACAGACCAGAATGGCAAGGTTGTCAGACACAAAGCCAGATTGGTTACCAGAGGTTTTTCACAGATACCAGGACAGGATTACCACGAGACCTACTCACCCACCGTCGAGTATGAGAGCATTCGGCTAATGCTCAAGATTGCTGCAGAGGAGAAACTGCACGTTTCCCATCATGACATTAATACAGCTTTTTTGTACGGGGTTTTGGGGGAGGAGCTGTATATGCTTCCACCTGACGGGATGCAGATACAGAAGGGAATGGTCTGTAAACTTCGGAAATCCTTATATGGTCTCAAGCAGAGTGCCAGGTGTTGGAACACAAAACTCACTGAGACATTGCTTTCTCTAGGTTTTCACCAGGGCAAAGCTGATCCATGTGTGTTTGTCAAGGAGGAGGGGCAAAACAAACTGTATTGTTTATGTTTTGTTGATGATCTTCTGATGTTTTGGAAGAATCAGGCTTTGTACCAAAGCACCCTAGCTCAGCTGAAGGAGCACTTTGACATGAAGGATCTTGGTGAGGTATCCAACTATCTTTCTCTGCAGGTGGAGAGGGACCAAGCAGGTAATTTTCTGGTACACCAAACACATAAAATTGCTGATGTATTAACCAGGTTGAATTTGGTTGATGCAAATCCAGCAGACACACCGATGGTGACAGGTTACCAGGTAGATAGTACTGCTAAAGCGTTTTTCTGACACTACGCTGTACAGATGCATTCTAGGCAAGCTGAATTTCATTGCTAGATGTTCAAGACCTGACATAGCTGTAAGCACTAACCTGCTTAGCAGACATGCTAACAATCCTACTGTTCAGGATTGGAAAGCTCTGAAGCGCATAGCCTGCTGTTTGAAAGGGACTTTGCACTACAGGCTGAGATTCACCAGTCAGAAGACTGGAGGTCTTGAAATCTTTGCAGATGCTAGTTTTGGAAGTGACACCACGGATGGTACAAGTACTTCTGGAGTATGCTACATGTACAACCACTGTCTGTTTGACTGGCTGTGCAAGAAGCAAACGACAGTAAGCCTAAGTTCCTGTGAAGCAGAACTCAATGCTCTGTCATTTTCACTCATGGATTGTGAATGGTTGATGGAACTGTTTAAGGACATCAGAGTTTCTGTGAACTGTCCTATACAAGTGTATCAAGACAATAGATCCTGTTTGACATTGCTGAACTCAGAGAGTTGCAAGCAAAGAACCAAGTACTTGCAGATTAAGCTACATCGTGCAAGAGAGTGTATTCAGAAAGGACTCATTCAGGTGTCCTACATGCCAGGAAATGAAATTCCTGCTGATCTGTTGTCTAAGGTTGTTAACAGAGAACAACTTAAGGTTTACGTACAGAGGTTGCAATTGGGTTGAACCACAGGTACTACAGGTTACACGGAAAGGGGGAGGATGTTAGGATATTTCCGTTCCACCTTAAGAAGGGAGCAGGTTGTTGTGTCACAGCCTGCATATTTCCTGTTCACAGGATGTTTCTGTTTTTGTATATAGCTTTTGTTTCCTCTCTCTGTGCCTGGACATCGAAGCAGGCAGTCATGTTTTTTTCTTTGTTCTGACCAATGCTGAATAAAGTTGTAAATAATGCTCTCCTGAGTGCATCTTTCGTTGTGTGAACTCTGCAAAGGGCGTGCACAGTCCTTGGAATGTGGAAAGATGTTTCTGAGGCTTGTGTCGCTAATTGACTGATACTGTGTTTCTACGGGAGGTTGATGGATCATCCAGAGACGGTGTGGGGGCATGATGGCCTTTGTCTCCCTGGCAGTATCCCAACAGTACGTTCTATCATATGTGGTGGGAATGTAAGTGTCAGGGAACTGCCATCGGAGCTGGAGGCGGAGAGGAGGCTCCAGAGGGATGGCGGAGAGGGTCCCAGTAAGGAGAGAGGTAGCCCATCCGCTGGGGAAGGAAATCAGCGTAACACCAGTGGAGAAGGGGGGGCAGATGGGGGAATCGGAGAGGGGTCTCCAGGACTCTTCGCAGGAGACCAGCGGAGAGGGCACGAGTACTCCGTTGCCCACACCCACTTTGCGCAGAAGACTTCCGCGCAGGCAAAGTAGGAGGAGACTGGGCGTCAAACAGCTTCTATGCTGGAAGAGGTTCAAGAAACGCCCACTGACGGATTCTGCCAGTGACTGAGGCAGCCAGGGAACTTGAGGCTGTCCAGACAGAAAGGGTTCAACCAGGCAACCTAGCCAGGAGTAATGGCAACTTACGCACGAGCAACCCCTAGAACCATTACAGCAATCCGTTGGTCACCTACGTTGCTTGTGCGCAGCTTCGGAGAGGCAGCACCATGAGCCATACCAGGGGAGCCGGAGAAAAGGAGGAGCAAGCAGCTGGAGGGCAAAGTCTGGTAGAGAGAAACCGAGACTTGGAACAGCATGTAGCTCTACTGACGGCGCAGCTGGATGAAAGGCGGGCTCAGGATGCACAGGTCAGACCCACCCCCATCGCAAGGAAAGTACCAGGGCTGGTACACAAGTTTGGGGGGGAACCCCAGGACGACAGTGCGTTCCGAACGGAAATAGAGTACACTTTGGAACTGCAGCATAATGACTTTGAGAACGATGGGGAAAGGGTAGCCTACGTGGTGGGGCATCTGCAGGGGGGGGCACGTGAATGGATCAGGCCCCTCATGGCGACGCAGAATACTGCCCTGAAGGACCTTAAGAAATTCTTCCAGGCAATGGATGCGATGTATTCCAGTGAAGTGGCACAAAGTGTGACTCGACGAGAGCTGATGGGGTGCAAGCAGGGGAGCCAATCAGTTAGAGACTACTGGTTACGCTTTGCCATGTTGGTCCACCGGCTCGGGTGGGATCTGGACTCTGAACCGATTCAAATGCTGTTTGAGGAGGGATTGTCCCCTACTGTGAAGGACGAGCTGTCCCGCGCACCGCGCCCACAGTCGATGGATCAGCTGACCAAGGCTGTGCTTGCGATTGGAGTACGGCAGGAAGCGCGGGCTCAGGAGAAACGCGAGGGGAGAGGGGAACGTTGCCTTGACTACAGCATTCCTGAAATACCAAAACAGCTTTCCCAGGCGGCTGAACCAATGGAAGTTGATGGTGCGTGCGCCAGCGGGGTTTCAAAGTCCAGTGAAGGTCGCAAGAGGGAGGGGAAGGATTGGAAAACAACCAAGAAGTGTTTCCTCTGCCAACGGCCAGGACATTTTGCCAGGTCTGCCTTCAAAGAAAGGACTGGCAAGGGATGGTGGGGGCTGCCGGCTGTGAGGACAAGGGGGAGGAAGGACAGGCGCAGGGAAACGAGAATGCCTGGCTGCCAACCAGCGGGGTCAGCAGCCAGGCCAGCCACCAATAAAAGTGTCCCAGCCTGATCCTCCCAGGGCAGCTATAGCCATAGAAGTGGTGCTAGAACTCCCGAATGGGCACCCAGTCAAGGTTGAGGGGCTGCTGGACTCAGGCAGCTCCTGCAATTTCTTCAGCAGGGACTTCGCTCTGGAGCACCAACTCCACCTACTACCCCTGGATTTTCCCTTGCAAGTGACCACCATAGATGGCAGGGAACTTCTGGGAGGGGAAGTGACACACCAGACCCCGCCAATGCGAATGAGGGTTTCCAGGCACACGGAGACCATTGCCTTTCACGTGGCCACACTGGCAGGACCTCCAATAATATTGGGGATGAGCTGGCTCATACGCGTCCGACCGAGCCATTGGGGCTGTGCTTCTTTTGCAGGCAGGAGCCAAGCAGGGTTGGAGGCCGTGTGCCTTTTTCTCGAGGAAGCTGAGCAAGTCGGAGCAAAACTATACCGTGTATGACCGTGAACTGCTTGCGATCTATGCGGCGTTTCACCAATGGAAACATCTGTTAATAGGGGCGCAGCACAAGATCCAGGTTTGTACTGATCATAAGAACTTAGAATACTGGAGGACCGCGCGAGTACTCAACCAGAGGAGGCTGGGACCTTTTGAGGTAACACAGCAGGTGAACCCTGTGGCATTCAAGCTCAAATTGCCTAACAGCATGAAGATACATCTGGTGTTCCATAGGTCCCTACTCTCACCGTACAGGGAGGGGCGGGAGTTTCCGGAGCGGGAGGGAGGAGTCACCACCCACCCGCAGGTAGAGGAGAGGGAACACCACAACCAAGCCACGGAAATACTCGATTCAAGGTGGCGAGGGCACCAGGTGGAGTACTTGGTAGCTTGGGAGGGAGAACCCGAGTCAGAAAACACGTGGGTCCCTGCTGAGGCGGTCAAGGACGGGTATCTAGTGGAAGAATTCCACAGCCTGTTCCCAGGTAAACCAAAACCACTAGTGGGATTCTGGGAGGAAGAGTTTGGTACCACAGACGACGAAGAGGACTTCGTGGGTTTTCCTGCCTCCGAAGAGGAGGGAGAGGAGGTGTCTGAGGAAGAAGACGCAGACTGGGAGGCTCACCCCGCGGGAAGGTATCGGAGTGGGTGGGAAGCGGGTTTTGAATCCTCGGAGGATGGCGACAGCTCCTTCACGGGATTCCCCGCATCGTCAGCCGAGGATAGGGACGAGGTTGGGTCAGAAGGTCAGGCCGGGGGTGGAGGGGGTCCTGGGGGGGGGAGGTGGATGTCAGGGAACTGCCATCGGAGCTGGAGGCGGAGAGGAGGCTCCAGAGGGATGGCGGAGAGGGTCCCTGTAGGGAGAGAGGTAGCCCATCCGCTGGGGAAGGAAATCAGCGTAACACCAGTGGAGAAGGGGGGGGCAGATGGGGGAATCGGAGAGGTGTCTCCAGGATTCTTCGCCGGAGACCAGCAGAGAGGGCACGAGTACTCCGTTGCCCACACCCACTTTGCGCAGAAGACTTCCGCGCAGGCAAAGTAGGAGGAGACTGGGCGTCAAACAGCTTCTATGCTGGAAGAGGTTCAAGAAACGCCCACTGACGGATTCTGCCAGTGACTGAGGCAGCCAGGGAACTTGAGGCTGTCCAGACAGAAAGGGTTCAACCAGGCAACCTAGCTAGGAGTAATGGCAACTTAAGCACGAGCAACCCCTAGAACCATTACAGCAAGGTTATTAAAAGCTTCTGGGAAATGTTCTATAATGAGTTGAAGAAAATGTTTAAAATAACTTTTGTTAAAAACCCAGAAACTTTCTTACTAGGATTGATAGTGTTATGTACTGAAGTTCTCACCCTGGGCCAGCAGGGATACTGTAGATAGTTTTCACTCAGGAATTGAAAGTGACGTTCAGTGATTGGATAGTTACAGAAAGTTGTTACTGTTGCCATGTAGTTGAGCTCTATATAAGCAGGTTGGCTGAACCCTTAAGCCCTGTTCTGTTCTGGCCTGTGAATAAACAAGAGCTGTCTGAAGAATTGCTGTGTCGTCTGATATGCTCACCCACAACTTAACACTGGTGACGAAAGTGGGATTGATGGACAACAGAACACAGCCAGACGCGGCCACCCTCTGAGATGAGCTGAATCACTGAGCTGAAACACTGAGCGAAATCACTGAACAGAACCAATTCAGAGCTGACCATTCTGGCTAGAGCACGGTGTTCCATCCATCACCCTCCATGTCGGCATCAGAACCATGGCTTCACTCGTGCCTCTACTGCCTTTTGCCCCAGCCTCTGAATCATGGGACGCCTACCTCGCTGGTTCGACTGCTACCTCCAAGCAAACAAGCTGACAGAAAGGTCAGAGGACTGTAAGCGGGGCCTATTCCTCAGCCTCTATGGGCCCAAGGTGTTTGAGACAGCCCGAGTTTTGGTTGCACGACTAGCAGTCCAGGCAGCGCTGTGGGACGTGGTTCAAGAGAAGCTCTGCAACCACTACACACCGAAGCCGTCCAAGATTGCTGCCCGCCATGTGTACTACCACCGGAACCAGGCAGAGGGGGAGTCAATTAACAACTACACCGCCGCCCTCCGACAGGCTGCAATGCACTGCGAGATCCGAGACTTAGACAATGCCCTGATGGATTGAATCATCTGCAGGGTCTGGGACATCCGTCTGCAATGGCATCTCCTCGCCAAGCCAGACCTCATGCTGCAGAAACCCACTGAGGAGGCCACGGCCTTGGAAGCTGCTGAACGCTCCGCCCAGGAGATCCACAAGACCAGCTTAGGCACAGGGTTGGGGATTTGGACACTACCACAGTGCCCCCAACCACGCTCGTGGCTCCGGAACAGATGCTTACAGATGGCGAGGCTCCACCTACTTGCAAACTGTGGGCATGGAGCTGAACCAAGCTGCTTCAGAGGGTCTGCCAGACTCCCCACAGACTCAGACCACTGCCGTGCCTGACATTCCGCCAATTCCACTTGCGCAGGTTCCACCCACAGCAGCGGATCCAGGGGACTTGGTTTCAATGCAACCTAGGGTCGCACCACAGCCTCAGCAAGAATCGGGCAGACCCCTGGACCTGGGTACCAGTCCTCGGCTGTCTGTCAGAGTTTCCAAGCACCCAACTTATTTAAAGGACTATGTCGTTGGACATGTAACACTGTCGGTCTAATGGAAGTATGTGAAATGTAACCGATATGCCTTTGTGCCTAATTGAACCATTACATGTAGTGCTGTATATAAGGAAGCCATCACGATTGGTACTAACGCCTTATCTCGGTGGGGAGGGGTGTTATGTACTGGAGTTCTCACCCTGGGCCAGCAGGGGGATACTCTAGATAGCTTTCACTCAGGTCCGTATAGGCAAATAAGGAATTGAAAGAGACGTTCAGTGATTGGATAGTTACAGAATGTTGTTACTGTTGCTTTGTAGTTGAGCTCTATATAAGCAGGTTGGCTGAACCCTTCAGCCCTGTTCTGTTCTGGCCTGTGAATAAACAAGAGCTGTCTGAAGAATTGCTGTGTCGTCTGATATGTTCACCCACAACTTAACAGATAGGAACTGAACTTCTTAAAGAACAGAAGAAAATATTTATGTATGCTACAACAGCCGCACAAATATTGTTAGCCCAAGGATAGAAGGAAGAAAAGACACCAACGAAAGAAGAATGGCAAATCAAGCTAATGGACTATGCAGAAGGGGCAAAATTAATGGTAAAGCTCAGAGACTATGAGAACGAGAAGCTTAAAAAAGAGTGGGAAACGTTTATTGTTTATGTGCAAACAATACTGTAAACAAGTTGATACATTGGCAGGATTTTAAGTAAATGCTTGCAACTAGTAGAAAATTAGATAAAATTAAGGGAAATAATAATTGGAAAAGTGTAAGTATGGAAATGCAGAAGAATTGGGTTAATATAAGGAACCAGAAGTGGGTATGGGGGGAAGTCCAGAGATTTAAAAAATCTCAAAGAGAAGGTACTTGTATAAATTTAGATTTGGTAGAAATGTGAGTTAATTACTGCTTTTATTTGTGAAAATGTAACTGTCAAAAAGTAATAAAAAATATTTACAAAAAAAAGCACATATCTCTGCCTGAAAAGAGTCAGGCAAAAGGCAAGTGTGAAGAAGCCCAATGACATTCAAGTCAGTGTTTTTTATCCTAAAAGGATAGGCAGATATATATACAAATAATTAAATGAAGGGAATACCTCTAAGGATACGCTCAGTTCAGGAATTCGTGAGGCTAGTTATGATAGTGATCACAAGTTCATTCACAAGTTCTTTCAAACAAAAATCCCCTTCTGGTTCCCTCCCCACAATGGTATCTCTCAGCAACCTAACTTTGGGGGTGGGGTGGAGGCTTTTTAGTTGTTGTGACTGTTAGACAATTGGGAGTCAGAGATTCTTGCAAATTTACTGCACATTACCCAGAAATCTACCAGTACATCTAGGTTCACCTTCCGTCCATCTTTGGTTTAGGCCGGATATTCAATTAAATGGTGCAAATGTGTCTTGGATGAGTCAAGGTATTGCAGTTTCTGCTTCCTTTGTGCAAGAAGATCTAGTCTGCCTGTTGGCTGGAGTGAAGCAAAGCCAAAGCATATGGTCTTGGAAAATGTAAGGCAAAGACTGGGCAACCAGCCGACCTCCAGGAACATGGGCAAACGCCTTGGTGTAGTGCTGAGAAATCCAGAATCCCCCTCAGGAATTAATTCTGCAAGTTCTTTCAACTTAGTAAAAGCTGACACAGGTTGATGCCTTTGTTAAATTTTTAAAATCCCCCAGTATGTTCTATTGCTGTCAATATGTGTGAGTCCTTCATTAATGTCCAAGTGCAACTTTATTCCATTTTTCAGGAAATACGGCCTTCCCATGTTTATAAATGCAAGCATAGCATTGGGCCCTTGGAAAACACTGTGAACTTGAGAGTCGGCCATCAGGTAAACAGAAAAGCGATGTTCAGTCGAGGCCTCCTCCGTAAGGGCCACATAAGCATAGACAAAATACATTCCACTTTCCAAGATTTCCAGTGAGGAGGGACTTGCAGTCAGTGCAGAGCCAGGGCAAATGGGTTTCCATTCCCAATGGATAGTCTTGTCAGAAGGGACTGGAGCTTGCAGGCATAAACCAGGGGAGAAGAACACCAAAAACAAAGTACAAAAAATGGTTATTGTTGTTGTACTATTATGTGCAGCAAAATGGTATCCGACAGTCTCACTTCCTAGGCCTCCTTTCCAGTGTTCTAACCAGTCATCTCTGTCTCCTAGATACTTCCACGTTTCTTTTCCAACTAGCTTTCTGCATTCTGTGGCTACTGAGGAAGCTCAGCCTTCACTGAGCTAATTTTTTTGGGGGAGGCAGGGCCCCCTAGCTGTTTTAGGTTTTTTTTACTTCTGCAAACCATGTGACGATTGCCCAACACGCTGATGTATGTGTAAGGAGTTCCTGCACATGAGGGGAGGGATCCTGGGCTAATTGGATGTGGAGAAGTTCAGTGCCAATACTTTGGTATGCATGTAGAGCCCCAGCACACAAGGGAGGAGGTGCCTGGCTAACATGCCCAGCTGGGGGCGGTTAGGACAGAGCAGCAACAGCCCTGCAACGCCCGCATGTTCATTCAATATGAGAGAGACTTTGAGTCAACCTCACACTCAGATCCTGTGTGTGTGCAGAATTAGTCCTTATGCCTTGCTTTTGCATAGGCAGCACCAGTGACGGGGGCAGAGGAAACTTCAAGAAATAATCAGCTTTCCTCAATCCCATTATGAAACTGAATGGATGGATGAATAGTAATCACAATAGTAGAATTGTCCTTCATCATTTTAACTACCCTGAGACATATTTGATGAAAAGAAGTATAGAAGTGTCTTAAATAAATAAAAGATGGTAATTAAAAAAAATATCAAGCAGATCTGAGTACTTACAAGATCCATGAATCCAGCAAGTCTTGGGTGACTGTGGAGAAAAGAAAAGTTGGGAATTCACTGTGTAATTACTCAAGTATTCCTTTCATATGGGGGCACCCAGGTCCAATCTCGATTTGGCCACGAAGTCACAGTCTCTCAGCCTAACCTACCTCACATGTTGCTGTGGGGCTAAAATGCTACTTGACTTCCGGGGGGGGGGGGGAGAGAAAATCTGCAAACACGGCATTCAAACAGTTTCTCGCTCTCAGATAAAAGCCGCTCTTAGCTAACGAAAGCGTAATTCATCTTTTGTAAACAGTACTTGGTATTAGTGGCAAATGGAGATGGGCAAACAGGCTTAGACTCACCTGAAGAGGAATCAGGCTTGTTCCAATGCCCCAAAACCCTTGCAGGTTTTACATATCTGAGATAATGATTGAAAATTCTATCTGTTGCCCATTATCCCATCTCCAAGAAGAGAAACTCATCTCGGGTTCCAGGGCAAGCAGAAACTCATCTGATGGTGGGAGAAGCCCAGCAGGCCTCTCCTCCTCAGATGTTTGTGAAGATGCTGCCAGCATGAATATCACTGAGAGCCAGCACTCATGAGTTGTAGCAGCACAACAACTCCAGTGGGAAAAGGAGCTGCCAGCAGACCATGTTCCATCTTGGGAGCAGCATTTCACTGTAATCAGGGGAAGCCCCAGCAGGCCTCCCCCTCCCCAAAAGAGCTGCTGCTGCCACCTGCTACCCTCCCTTGGCCACCAAGCTGAATTGTGTCCCCTTTGGGATGGGGGTACCCAGCCACAGAGGGAAGGAAGGATGAGCGAGCTTGTCCATAAGCTGCCTTGAGTCCCTGTCAGGGAAAAAGGAGGGGTATAAATTCAAATATAATAATAATAATAATAATAGTACTAATAATAATACTAATAATAATACTATAAATTATTATAGTAGGGGTGTATGCTCCCAATGAGAAAAAAGCAGCTTTTTTCAAGAACTTAGAAACAAAGCTGTTGGATTACCTGGAAGATAAAGTATTACTACTCGGAGACTTTAATGGGGTAATAAACCCTCAACTAGACAGATCTGGAGGGAATAAAGGACAGGGAAAATTACAGTCTAGCTTTGTGAATATGACTGAAAGCTTTGACTTAAAAGACTCTTGGAGATATAAGCATGGGCTAGAGAGATAATGGGACACGGGTGGCGCTGTGGGTTAAACCTCAGCGCCTAGGATCTGCCGATCGCATGGTCGGCGGTTCGAATCATAGAATCATAGAGTTGGAAGAGACCACAAGGGCCAACCCCTTGGCAAGCAGGAAACACCATCAGAGCACTCCTGACATATGGTTGTCAAGCCTCTGCTTAAAGACCTCCAAAGAAGGAGACTCCACCACACTCCTTGGCAGCAAATTCCACTGTCGAACAGCTCTTACTGTCAGGAAGTTCTTCCTAATGTTTAGGTGGAATCTTCTTTCTTGTAGTTTGGATCCATTGCTCCGTGTCCGCTTCTCTGGAGCAGCAGAAAACAACCTTTCTCCCTCCTCTATGTCACATCCTTTTATATATTTGAACATGGCTATCCTATCACCTCCTCTTCTCCAGGCTAAACATGCCCAGCTCCCTTAGCCGTTCCTCATAAGGCATCGTTTCCAGGCCTTTGACCATTTTGGTTGCCCTCCTCTGGACACCTTCCAGTTTGTCAGTGTCCTTCTTGAACTGTGGTGCCCAGAACTGGACACAGTACTCCAGGTGAGGTCTGACCAGAGCAGAATGCAGTGGCACTATAACTTCCTTTGATCTAGATGCTATACTCCTATTGATACAGCCCAGAATTGCATTGACTTTTTTAGCTGCCGCGTCACACTGTTGGCTCATGTCAAGTTTGTTGTCAACCAAGACTCCTCGATCCTTTTCACATGTACTGCTCTCAAGCCAGGTGTCACCCATCTTGTATTTGTGCCTCTCAATTTTTTTGCCCAAGTGCAATACTTTACATTTCTCCCTGTTAAAATTCATCTTGTTTGTTTTTGCCCAGTTCTCTAATCTGTCAAGGTCGTTTTGAAGTGTGATCCTGTCCTCTGGGGTGTTAGCCACCCCTCCCAGTTTGGTGTCATCTGCAAATTTGATCAGGATGCCCTTGAGTCCATCATCCAATCCCCGCGGCGGGGTGCACTCCCGTCGTTCGGTCCCAGCGCCTGCCAACCTAGCAGTTCGAAAGCACTCCCGGGTGCAAGTAGATAAATAGGGACCGCTTACCAGCGGGAAGGTAAACGGCGTTCCGTGTGCTGCGCTGGCTCGCCAGATGCAGCTTGTCACGCTGGCCACGTGACCCGGAAGTGTCTGCGGACAGCGCTGGCTCCCGGCCTATAGAGTGAGATGAGCGCACAACCCTAGAGTCTGGCAAGACTGGCCCGTACGGGCAGGGGTACCTTTACCTTTTAGAGAGATAATATACGTATTTTTCCAAACCAAATAAATCGGCTAGCAGGATAGACTCCATATGGGTTTCCATAGATATGCTTAAAAGGATTGAGGAGTCACAGATTATACCAAAAACAATCTCAGACCATAACCCGGTCTTATTATGAATAAAATCAGATTGGAGAACAGGAACAAGGAGATGGAAATTGAATGAATCTTTATTGAAAGAGGAAAAAATAGTAGAGGGTACTAAAAATACATTGAAGGAATATTTTGAATTAAATAATAAACAAGTGAGTGATGTTAGAACAATATGGGACACTGGCAAGGCGGTTATTAGGGGATACTTTATAAAACAAAATGCCTTACAAAGAAAAGAAAGCGATAAGGAGAAAATGGGATTGTTAGAAGAAATAAAGGAAAAGGAAAAAGAGCTGAATAAACAACTAAACAATGAAAAAATTAAAAAAGAAATCAAATTATTACAGGCAGAATACAAGTCGAAAATAGAACAAGAAATTGAATGGAATCTGAAAATGTTTAAACAGAACAATTTTGAATTTGCACATAAACAGCTCAAAAAAGGAAAAAGGAAAAACAAATCAACAGAATAAAAATAGGTGATCCCAAAATAATATTACAAAAATTTCCTAAATGTTATGAAGATTTGTATTTTAAAAATGTAGACATAGGCGAAGAAGTAGAAGATTATGTAACCCAACAGAAAACCCCAGAGCTTAAAAAAGAGAAAGTCCAAATGTTTAATGCTCCGATTTCAACATAAGAAATCAGGAATGCAATCAAGAAGGCTAAAAGAGGGAAAACACCAGGCCCAGATGGTCTCCCAGTGGAATTCTATAAAAAAATGGAAGAGATTTTAATACCACTAGCCAAAATAATGAATAACACCCTTAATCAAGGGAAAATCCCCAACTCATGGAAAGAAGCCTATGTAACACTAATACCTAAACAGGGAGGTGACCCAGAGTTAATATCCAGTCACAGGCCAATATCACTATTAAACTGTGATTATAAACTCTGCCAATATATTGGCAAGCAGGCTTAAAGAAGCTATCAGAGGAATCATTCACCCAAACCAGACGGGGTTTCTCCCAGGAAGGCAAATTTCAGGAAATACCAGAAACATTGTTGATATTTTGGAATATCTAGAAGCTAAAAGTGATAAAAAGGCAGCCTTGTTATTACTCAATACGGAAACAATGTCTCCTGGCATTTTATGAAAAAACAGATAGAAATAATGGAACTAGGAACAAAATTTAGAAATGGAATTGAAGCAATATATCACCAACAAAGAGCTAGACTTCTTATAAATGGCAACCTTACAGATAATATCCCCATCGCAAAAGGGACAAAACAGGGATGCCCTTTGTCATCTCTGTTATTTATATTAGCCCTAGAACCACTTTTACAAAATATCAGGAAAGACGAAAATACAAAAGGAATAGTGATTGGGGAAAAGTCTTATAAAGTTAGAGCATTCGCCGACGATCTAATTGTAACAACACAAGATCTGAAACAAAGCATACCAGCAGCTATAGACCTAATTAGTAAAATATGAATTATGGTGCTGGAGGAGACTCTTGAGAGTCCCATGGACTACAAGAAGTTCAAACCTATCCATTCTTAAGGAAATCAGCCCTGAGTGCTCACTGGAAAGACAGATCCAGAAGCTGAGGCTCCAAGACTTTGGCCACCTCCTGAGAAGAGAAGACCTCCTGGAAAAGACCCTGATGTTGGGAAAGATTGAGGGCACAAGGAGAAGGGGACGACAGAGGACGAGATGGTTGGACAGTGTTCTCGAAGCTACCAGCATGAGTTTGACCAAACTGCGGGAGGCAGTGGAAGACAGGAGTGCCTGGCGTGCTCTGGTCCAGGGGGTCACGAAGAGTTGGACAAGACTAAATGACTAAACAACAACAAAAGAAAATATGGAAGAATAATGACCAAAAACTTAACACAGGAAGAGAAAAGAGAATTACAAGAAAGAACAGGCCTGGAAATTAAAAATAAGGTTAAATATCTGGGGCTCTGGATATGAACCAAAAGTATAAACCTGTATGAAGACAACTACATTGAATCCTGGAAAGATCTTTTTAAAAAAATATCTTTGGGGAAGAATCTCAGCAGTGAAAATGAATATTCTTCCCAGAATGGTTTTTTTGTTCCAAACAATACCAATCCTGGGAAGATTGAAATGTTTCTAAGAATGGAAAAAGGAAATAGCAAGATTTGTTTGGAACGGAAAGAAACCGAGAATTAAACACCAATTACTAATAGATAAAAAAGAGAGAGGAGGCTTTGCGCTTCCAGACCTAGAATTATACCATGCAACTGCAGGATTGGTATGGCTAAAAGAATGGATCACTTTAAAAGATACCGATGTGTTAGATGTTGAAGGCCACGGCAATCGGTACAGATGGCACACTTACTTAATATATGAAAAAGTGAAGGTCCACAAGGGGTTTTTGAACCATGTGATAAGAAAATCATTTTATAAGATATGGATTAAATATAAAGGATTACTGAAGCCAAAGATACCAATGTGGACCTCACCCGCAGAAGTCATAGCAGTGAAGAAGAAGAAGAAGAAGAAGAAGAAGAAGAAGAAGAAGAAGAGGAGTTTGGATTTGATATCCCGCCTTTCACTCCCTTTAAGGAGTCTCGAAGCGGCTAACATTCTCCTTTCCCTTCCTCCCCCACAACAAACACTCTGTGAGGTGAGTGGGGCTGAGAGACTTCAGAGAAGTGGGACTGGCCCAAGGTCACCCAGCAGCTGCATGTGGAGGAGCGGAGACGCGAACCCGGTTCCCCAGATTACAAGACTACCGCTCTTAACCACTACACCACACTGGCTCTCTGGGTTAAAAAGAGGAATATGAAAAGAGAGTTGCCCACGTACCGATTATTACTAGAAGCGGATAAAGATGAGCCAACTTTGAAGAAATATGATGAAATCAAAAGCCACCTGTCGAATTGGCTCCAATATTTTCAGTTAAACCAAAGATTGTGTATAGATAAGAAAGAAGGTCTTGCAAAAGAAACATCCAAATTTGAAAAAGACTTAACCCACAATAAAGGAAAACACATTTCACGAATTTATGACTACTTATTAGAATGGGAAGTAAAAGAGGAAGAAGTTAAAGTAGTAATGGTAAGGTGGGTGCAGGACCTTGGATACAATATCTACATGGAACAATGGGAAAGATTGTGGAGGACAGATATTAAATTCAGGGCATGCTACCTCAGGGAAAACACTATGAAGATGTTATACAGATGGCATCACACCCCTTTAAAACTCGCTAAAATGTATAACGGCAGGTCGCCAACATACTGGAGATGCAAAAAGGACACAGAGTCATATTTTCATATGTGGTGGAAATGTCTGGTTATCCCTGAATTTTGGAACAACATCTACAGCGAACTGGAAAAGTTATTTAAATTTACATTTAAAAACCCCCCAGAGATCTTCCTATTAGGTATACTACCAATAGAATTTTTTAAAAGTATAAGACCATTGTTTATGGATGCAATCACAGCAGCTAGAATAATAGTGTCAAGAAACTGGAAAAATGAAACACTACCAAAGATAACAGAGTGGCAGACTCTTATGACAGAGTACCTGCAACTAGCAAAACTGACGGGAAGAGTCAGAGGAGTTTCAAACAGAAAGTATATGCAGAATGGAAAATATTTAAGGAATATTTAAAATTGTATTGTACAAACAACAACATACTTGCAGAACTAGATTGATACTTGTAAGCAAAAAGTGTATCAGATATCTTATCGGAATATATAAAAATAATGTGAAATAATATAAAACATAGACAATATAAGTAGTATAATGAGAATGATTGGAAGTTTTACATTTTAACTTGTTACTTAATTGAAATATACTGTATTTTCCTTTCTTTCTTTTTTTCTTTACTTTCGTTACTTTTGCTTTGTATGACTTGTTATCTATGTATATGTGTTTATGTGGGAAACTAATAAAGATTATTAAAAATACATAAACAAATAATAATAATTCAAATATTATTATTATAAAAAGTATCTTTCTCATTTATCCAATCATTTCCACAACAGTCTGTGAATTAATTTTTAAAAGTCATCTTGAGAACTGATCAGCTTCTTAGTGCGAATTTCTTCTAATAGACATTTTCCTATGCAATTACTTGTAATGTAATGCATTTTGTATATTATTTTCACTAATACGAGACATTTTTAATTACTGTATTTTTCACTCTATAGGGTGCACTTATTCCCCTCCAAAAATGAAGGGGAAATGTGTGTGTGTCCTATGGAGCGAATGCTGGGGGGAGGCAGGCAGGAAAAGCCCCCAAAAGCCACACACAAACTCTGCGCGGCTCTTGCGGGCTTTTCCTCAGGAGGGAGAAGGGACTGACGTGGCCAATCAGTCCCTTCTGCCTCCTCGTAGAAAAGCCCACAGAAGCCGCACGCTCCTTAAAGGGTGCGCGGCTCCTGTGGGCTTTTGCGGGAGGTGGGGGTATTGCCATAGCAGCGGGCAGCCTCTCCCGGCTGGAGAGCGGCTATGGCAGAAGCCAAGACAGTAAGCGGGAAGCATAGACAGCAAGTGGGAAGCATCCCGCTCGGTGTCTTGGCTTCCTCTTTAGTCGTGTGCCACCTCTCCAGCCAGGGGAGGGTGCACGGGGCTAAAGAAGCCATAGCCCCGGGCTTCCCCGGCAGCCCCGAGAAGCTTGTGGAGCAGCGGGAAGGCTTCGTGCCTTTCTGCTGCTCCCTGACCTGCTCTTTGGGGCTGGCGGTGGACTTCCCCCCACCAGCCCCAAAGAGCAGGTTGAAAGGAACCTGAAGCCTGGAGAGCGAGAGGGGTTGGTGCGCACCGACCCCTCTCGCTCTCCAGGCTTCCAAGGTACCGCCTGTAGGCGACTGAACGCACCTTGAAGGGCACCTTGTTTTAGAGGGGGAGAACAAGGGGGGGGGGAATTCTCCCCCTCTCCGCAGAGCCTCCTGCCGCTTCACTGAAGGGGCACTGGGCAGAGAGGGGGAGAATTATTTTTTTCTTGTTCTCCCCCTCTAAAACAAGGTGCGTCCTATGGTCCGGTACGTCCTATAGAGCGAAAAATACGGTAATAGCTTTCTCTGAATTTGTTTTATTTTTTTATATAATAATATTTATTAATTTTTCCATTTTAACAATCTAATTAAAACCACATTAAAAACATTCCAAATTATAAAATTAACAAACAGTCCGAATTTTATGCCAAATTATAAATCTTTGGTTGACTTCCCATGCTCTGAGGTTCGGGGGGTGATGATGATCTCATATTTGTACTGCTTCTCTTTAATTAGTCCAGGTAATTCCAATAGGACAATCTGATGTTGATCCTTCGTTAGTTCGTCTGGCAAGCAGGTTAGACCAATATAATATATTTCTGTGTGGGTGTTTTTTTTTACTGTCCGTGGCATTTCACTTTTACTTTTCTTATGTCTGTGATTTTCCACTGTGGCACATCCCAAAATGGAGGAAATCTGGCTTTCTGCCATGTGTAACAAGCATATGTCCAAACGTATTTGTTTTATCTCCTTTCCAAGACAAATAAGCTGTCCTTTAGCTAGAAACCATAATTTCCATCTTCTGTTTTTATCAATCCGTTGAAGGTAATTGCAAATTCAAAAATCATTTCCACACAGTTGTGCTGTGGTGGCAAGGTAAACTGCGTTTCCATGCACTCTGGCTTCCATCACAGTGTCCTGTTGTGCCAGAAGCGGTTTAGTCCTGCTGGCCGCATGACCCGGAAAGCTGTCTGCGGACAAACGCCGGCTCCCTTGGCCTGAAAGCGAGATGAGCGCCGCAACCCCAGAGTCAAATTCAACGGGACTTAACCATCCAGGAGTCCTTTACCTTTATCTTAATAAAAGGAAGATGTAAATCTTCTGCAATTCTTCTCACATATTTCACGACCGAGCAAAGAGATTTTGGTCTCATCACTCCAAATAACACTGTCCTATTGTTCCACTGTCCAGTTAACATGGGTTTAGCCCAGTTTAGCCTTTTCAACCTTTGTTTGAGAGATAGCAATAGCTTTTCCCTTGGAATTCTAGCATTTAGACCATATTCCTGCAGTCTGCACCGAACTGTCCTTGCACTCAACTTCACATTACATCACGCCATGTCATCTTGTATACACTCAGATGATTTTCTTCTGTCACGTGGGCACAGTCTCTCAATTCCTCTATCATCACTTGCTGTTGTGCACCTTTTGCTGCCTTTACCAGTCTGATTTTGTAGTGACTGAGTCTCCTTATACCTCTTCAGAAAATTAGAAATGCCACCTTTGGTTAAGTTTCCACCATTTTTTCTTCTAATTTCTTTATAACTTTAGCTTTGTTCACTTAATAGTACTATTTTACTTCACTTTCTGGGTGACCAGTCAACTCTTTGCACCATTTCTTTAAAGTTATTTATTATGTTTTACAAGCTCACTAAACGAAAGAACACAAAAAATCCAACCAACTTGATAGCAATCACACAACACACTGACCAATGTCCTCTCAGCTCTAGTACATACCATCAGTAGCTGAATCCTACCGTGACCTGACTGAATCAGTGCCAAAACAAGATGACACCCGATTGGCTCTCTAAACACTCATGCTCATTGGCTACATTCAAATGAAGGAAAGCTACTGCATATCAACCTAAGCAAGTTGTGCTTCCTTTTTCTGGTTCTTTGGCTATAACTTTTGATAGAATACAGATAATTCAACAAACTTTGTTACATTACATTCTTCATTCCATTGATATTTTACGGTATTACTAAAAAAGAAGAAGTGGTGTTATGAGCCATCAAACCTTGGAAATACACTTTTTCCCAAATGTTTCCACAATTTTGGCCACTAGTGTACCCATATTCTAGAGTCATAAACTGAATTCCCCCCAGTATTTAGCTATTGTTCCTCATGAAGCAAAAAGGAAACGAGTCATCAGTTCCTTCTTCTTCAGATCTTCATTATTATACTTGAATAAGGATGCAAGCTTTACCTTTGTGCTTGCATTTTTGTACACATTGCTGGGCTGGAGAACTGGCAAAGGGAGAATCTTGACAGATGACCATTTCACTTTGCATATTGTTTCTGAAAGTGCAAACCAGGCAAATGTGAACCAAATTGAATTTCAACCTCATTCCTGAGCCAGGCACATGATTATTCTGCTTGCAACGATTTCAGGTGGGATGCTCGTTTACACCAGTACCTCTGCTTGAATCCTCATAAGACCCATATAAATAATAGACTACTTTTCTTAAAGAACTCAGAGTTCTGACTGGCTGGCTTCCCCCGCCACCCTGACCTGATGAACAATTGTCATGGAACTGCACCTTGTGAGCAGGGTAGCAGGGTGTGCCAGAGTCTGGTGCTGATAACGCCAAGGTTGCAGGTTCGATCCCTGTATGGGACAGCTGCATATTCCTGCATTGCAGGGGGTTGGACTAGATGATTCTCAGGGGCTCTTCCAGCTCCATAATTCTATGATTCTGTGATTTGTGCTATTAGTGGAAGCCACAGTGCTTTGTCACAGCTCCTCTGACCATGGACAAGGAGGAACTAAAAATAACATCTCATAGAGCACAGATGGGGAACCTCGGTTCTGGGGCCAACTATTTCCCTCCAGGCCCCTATACCTGGCCCTTGACACTCTTTCCAGGCCTCACACCCTCTTGCCAGGCCACACTCTCCAGACAACCTGAGGGGTTTTTTTTTGCCTGGTTGGCATTGTCGCCCGGTTCTACGATAGAACGGCGGGGGCATCTAGTATGCTTGAGTGGCTGGAGGGGAGCCTGCTGTGAAAAGGTAAGCAGGGGTGGAGGAAGGGGGGTGCGGTGGAGGTGGGCTGCCCCGGGTGTCACCACTGAGGGGGGTGACAAAATGCCAGGCAACACTCACTACGGGGCCTGCAGCGTGCCCGAGCCACGCGTCTCTCCTGAGAGAGACACGGTGGCTTGGGTGAGTGCAGGTTCTGCACTGCCAAAACAGTCTGCCCGCTGCTCCCCCCCCCCCCAGCTGCAGGACGGCTGAGTGGGAGGAGGCAGGCAGACTCCGGAGGCTCCACAGTGTGCCCCGTCCCTATGGGCAGCTCGCCCCGCCCCTGGGCATGCCACCCCAGGCGCCTGAGCAGCTTGCTTCGCCACTGAAGGTAATACCCACACCTGTTGCTTCACCCACTTTTCCTTCAGACACCACCTGTCGGTAACACCTGGGCCATGGGAAGAAAAGCACCCCCCTGCCGCAGGGCAGAGATTCATTGATGCCTCTTCTATCCCACCTCCCAAGGAGCTTTAGGGGGCAGGTATGGTTTCTCCCCTTCCCCATTTTATCCATGCCACAAGGGCCTGGGGCGCATGAATGGCCCCAGAGATGTTTCGTGACTTTATGACCTGGGGTCTCCTGAGTCACAGCAGTCTAATAACTATTTTGCACTGGCTCTTCCTTAAAGTTCCACTAGACCAATGCTGCAAAGTTCCAGTATTGTATTTCCCATAAAGTTACCATAGACATAAAATTGTTACAACTACTAATTAATACAAATCATCGATATACTAACATCAGTCGTTCCATTGGGCTGCAGCAGCAGCATCATAGATGAGAATTGGGGGCACCCCCTTAGCACTCACCCCTCTGGGCGCTTCTCCCTCAAGGGGATCCTCGCAAGAACTTTGTAACTCGCAAGAACTGGATCCCCTGTTTGCTTGCCCCCTCCCCCCCTCGCCTTTTCTAATGTCTTGTGGTTGTAAACCTGAGGGCAGCGACTGGCTTATTTGTTAATGATCTCACTCTGGGAGCTTTCTCAGCTGAAGGAGGAAAATGTTTTAAATAAATCTTTCTCTAGAGGTTTGTTATCTGCTTACCTGTTTGTGATGGAGAAGAATGCAGGCGATAGAAAATGGAAGTAAAACCAGCATCAAGATGACCAAGCATGCTGCAAGACACAGGGTAATCCTATAGTTTCTTGCTGTTTGGGGGTCACTGTGAGGGTTGGGCCCCTCTGTGAAAGCCAGCGCCTCCATGGCAGAAGCTCCAGCCAGCCTGTGCTTACTGGAACTCCTTAAAAACGTCTCCAGAAGTTAGTAGCCCTGAGCCATGGGAAAGATATTTATATGCTTGGAGGTTACCTTCTTTCACAAGGGGTGGAGTCTGCATTTCATCACAGTCTGGGCTGTAGAAGAAGAGACACATTGAGCGAAACTGACGTAGGAGGAGGAACCCTCCTCTGGCTCAAAACCCCACAAAGGCTGTGAAATGAAACTGCTCCAAGGACAGGAGATGGCTCCTGAGGAAGACAATCACATCAGCTGCTTACGTTAAGGTTACCAGACTTTTTTCAATGAATCTGGGGATACTTTTCAACTTCACTGGATTTTGTCAAGGGACTGATTTGTAAATACAGGGATTGTCCCCAGGAAACGGGGACGTCTGGTAACCTTAGCTTACGTCTATGAAGCGTTGTAAAAGGGCACTGCATAATGAAATACAATGTACTGCAATTTATTTTTATCTAAAGTTTAAGAGACATAAGGTCACTATGTACAAGTGTTTTGGTTTTCCTTGTGAAACAGTCCAAGTATCTGAACTACGTGAGTTTCAAAAGCTTTGACTTAATATTAGGAATGTGCAGTCAAGCCATCTGAATGGCTCAAATCTATCTATGAAATCAAGTCCCTGTCTCTGCTTCCTGATTCTTGTTGTCCTCCTTAAGGGCTGCAAATGCTGCAGCAGCAGCAGCAGAAGAAGAAGAAGTTGCAACTGGCAGGGTTCCCCTCTGAAGGCAGCAACCTTCAGTCTGCCCCACTGGATCTCCTCTGCCTGATCCTTCCTGCGTGCCAAGGCTGCGCCATCCCTTCTGTCTCTGAGCCGCGTGTCGTTTTGCTCCATTCCTAGCTTCTCTTTGGCTCCTCATTCCATCATTTGCCACGTCCCCATCTGCCATTGTTTTCTTTTTAGGCCACCACATACTCCTCTAATCACTCTGTATGTGGACCTGTCTCCCTCACCCACCCCCCACCTGCCCCACAGCATACAGCCCCCCATATCTTACACACTGCAGGGTTCCTTCAGAGCCGCCATCTCTGCTCACTCTTTCATTGCCTTAGTTCCCTGTCTTCTCTTCTCTTTTTCTCAAGCCTTGTTTTCCACTTACAGTTTCTTGAACCAAGGGCAAAAACAGAAGTAACATGAAAGCAGAAGTTGCCATGGGTTCTTCGCCCACCCTCTGTAGCCCAGGCTCAGCATCACAGCTTAGATGTGCTGCCTGTCCAGCTGCCGGCCCGACGGAAAGGGGTGGGCCTTGCTTTGGCAGACATCTGGCACAGGATTGCTCTGCCAGCCCTTGCACTTCACCAGCTGCCTTCCAGACAGGGCTTTGTGGTGAAACCTGTGCTCCTCATCCATGTGTGTTTGTTTGCAAGGTCCACACAACATTGTGTGCCTTTCAAAAAATCTAATCTGTATTTATTCCTTCTAGGGGGATTCTGATTGAAAAATTTAAAAAATGCCAGTAGACCAGTTGCAATATTTGAACGATCTGTTTGCAATATTAAACCCTTTCCAGAAACCACCTGAGGGGTTTGCTGTGGAATCACCACTCTCTGTTTTACTCTCTTTTTATGGGTCATCTGTGCAGTGCTAATCAAATCACTGACTGGCTATGTTTTCCGTATGTTGTTTCTGGGTCTTTTTAGACCTCATAAAATCTGACTTAAGGACAAAAAAAAGCACAGAAGAGCAGCACAACTTCCAAAAGTGTGGGCTATTCCAAGAGGTTTGGTTTTGACATTTGCCTTGATGCCTTGAGTGGATTTTAAAAAGAAAAGACTGAATGGGAGCCATGAACCCTAAACTAGACGCAAAAAATATCTTTAAGGATGACGAGGGTAGATTACTAGGGGAAAAATAACAGAAGGTAAAGAACATTTAATTATAGTAGGAGTTTATGCACCGAATGGTAACAAAACAGATTTTTTCAGAAACGTAGAAGCTAATTTACTGGAATTTATAGAAGAGGAGATTATTTTGATGGGAGACCTAAATGGTGTTACATTAATAGAATTAGATAGGACACAGAGAGAAAGAAAATCAAAAAAAGGCAGATTCCCAGACTCCTTTCAGATGGTAGAAAGCTTAAATTTGATTGACATATGGAGATGACCCAGGAGAAAGACAGTATACACATTTCTCGGAAGTAAAAAAATCAGCCGGCAGAATTGATGGCATATGGGTATCAAATAACTTAACAACTAAAATTAAAAAAGCAGAAATACAGACCAAAATTATTACAGATCACAACCCAGCCACATTAGAATTAAAGGAATATAAAAAAAACTAATAAAAGTTGGAGACTTAATGAAAGAATATTAAATGATGAAAAGATTGTGAAAAAAGTGCAAGAACTAATGAAAGAATTTTTGAATTAAATAAGGAACAGGATACAGACATCAGGACAATATGGGATGCAAGTAAAGCTTTCATAAGAGGCTTTTACATACAACAAAGTGCAATAGGGAAAAGAAACAGAGAGCAAAAACTAGAACAATTAAGGAAAGAAATAGGAATAAATGAAAAATTATTAAAACAACCAAAAAATGAATTAATAAACCAAAAACTAAAAATATTACAAACCCAGGCTTCAGCAATATTAAATAGTGAAATTGAGGATAATATTAAATGGATGAAACAAAGGTTGTTTGAATTCGCAAATAAACCCAGAAAGATGCTAGGATGGCAATTGAAAAAGAGACAAAAGGAAAAACTGATTGATAAAATAGTGGAAGAAGGGAGAACTTTAGATAATCCTGAGGAAGTTAATAAGTGCTTTATAAAATATTATAATAAGCTATATAAAGCAGGAAATGAGACAGAGGATGAAATAAAAGAGTATTTATGTGGAAAGGATTTACCTAAAATTAAGAAAGAAAAGATTCAAGATCTAAACTCCCAAATAACCATGACAGAGTTTCATCAAGCGATAAGTAAGATGAAACTGGGAAAATCCCCAGGTCCAGATGGTCTTACCGCAATACATTACAAAAAATTAGAGGAACCCTTATTATCACCTATGAAGACACTCTTAAATAGAATACTAAAAGAACGGGAAGATTCCCAATACCTGGAAGCAGGCTCACATAGTAGTAATCCCGAAACAAGGACGAAATAAAGAGTTCATAACAAATTATAGACCAATATCATTACTAAATAATGATTACAAGATCTATGCACAAATATTGGCAACAAGATTAAAGACAGTTTTGCAGGATTGTATAAACAAAGAGCAGGCAGGGTTCTTGCCGGGCAGGAAAATGAGTGATAATATAAGATCAGTGATCGATATGATCAAGTATTTAGACATGAAACCGAGTAAGAAGGTAGCCTTTGTATTTGTAGATGTGGAAAAGGCATTTGACAAAGTTTCATGGAAATTTCTAAAAATATTATTAGACCAAATGGACATGGGAGACCAAATTACAAGAGGGCTAAAAGCAATTTATGAACAACAAGAAGCAAATATAATAATAAATAATGACACGACTGATTATTTTAAAATACAGAAGGGCACCAGATAAGGGTGCTCACTTTCACCATTATTATTCATTTTGGTTTTGGAAATACTAAATCAAGAAATCAGACAGGATCAAGAAATAAATGGAATATCCCTAGGGGAGAAAATATACAAAATAAGGGCATTTGCAGATGATTTTGTCTTAATGGTGGAAAATCCAAAGGAAAGCATCGCAAAGGCTCTAGAGATCAATAGAAAAAGGAACTGGTAGAAAAATTTGGATTACAAATTGTAAAAAAAAGTGAAATATTTAGGAATCTAAATAACAATGAAAAATATAAATTTCTTTGAAGATAATTATAAAAAAAATTGGGAAGAAACAAAAAGAGAAATGGAAATTTGGACAAGATTGAATTTAACACTGGGGTAGAATTTCGGCTATTAAAATGAATCTTACCAAAACTCCTGTTCCTTTTTCAAATGATTCCCATAATAGGTAAAGATGATTGTTTTAAAAAATGGAAAACGGACCTAACAAAGTTTATATGGCAAGGCAAAAAGCCACGGATCAAACACAAATTATTAACCGACATAAAAGAGCGGGGAGGTTTTGGACTCCCAGACCTGAGACTATATTACGATGTGGCATGCTTTACTTGGATCAGAGATTGGATTAAATTAGATAATAGTTACATTCTAGACTTGGAGGGATGGAACAACAGATACAGTTGGCATGCCTATCTGATTTATAACAAAGTGGCAGTACATAAAGAATTTCTAAGCCATGTAATTAGAAATGCATTATACAAGGTCTGGGTGAGACATAGAAGGTTGTTAGAACCGAAAACCCCATGGTGGGTCTCACCGTTAGAAGTAATATCGGTTAAAAAGAAAAATACTATAGGAAGAATGACGACATACCAGCAGCTCCTAAAGGAGGAACAGGGCCAATTAAAACTAAGGCCATACAAAGAGGTGACCCAATACTGTACCACATGGTTACAATATCACCAAATTGCACAAATATTCAATCAGGATAAAGTAATAGGATTTGAAAAAGAAGAATCAAAATTACAAAAAGTATTATTACAAAACTCAAAAAAGAATATATCCAAAATGTATAATTTATTATTAGAATGGGAATTAAAGGATGAAGAAGTAAAAGAAGTTATGACTAAATGGGCATGTGATATAGGATATGTAATTTGGCTGAACCAATGGGAGAAATTATGGAAATATGATATTAAATTCACGGCATGTTATACAATCAGAGAAAATTTCATGAAAATGGTGTACCAATGGTAATTAACTCTGGTAAAATTGGCTAAAATTTACAAATTCAAATCAAACACCTGTTGGAGATGCAAAAAAGAAATAGGAACAATGTTTCACATGTGGTGGGAATGCCGACCTATTAAACAATTCTGGAATGAAATTCAAAAACTCAAAAAGATGTTTAAAATATCTTTCAGTAAAAAACCGGAGGCATTCCTTTTAGGTATAATCACAAACGATATTCCCGACAATCAAAGGAAAGTATTCCTTTATGCAACAATAGCTGCCAGGATGCTTATAGCTAAAAACTGGAAAGGCAGAAAAATTCCATCAGTGAAAGAATGGCAAATTAAATTTTGTGAATACATAAATCTGGCAAGACTCACAGCATTCATAAGGGGACAATTGGACCAGAAATTATTAAAAGAATGGGGATGTGCTAAAGAGTATATGAAAAAACATTGTTCTGGAGTAAGTATATCGGTATGTAATCATAGAATCATAGAGTTGGAAGAGACCACAAGGGCCATCGAGTCCAACCCCCTGCCAAGCAGGAAACACCATCAGAGCACTCCTGACATATGGTTGTCAAGCCTCTGCTTAAAGACCTCCAAAGAAGGAGACTCCACCACACTCCTCGGCAGCAAATTCCACTGTCGAACAGCTCTTACTGTCAGGAAGTTCTTCCTAATGTTGAGGTGGAATCTTCTTTCTTGTAGTTTGGATCCATTGCTGCGTGTCCGCTTCTCTGGAGCAGCAGAAAACAACCTTTCTCCCTCCTCTATGTGACATCCTTTTCTATAGTTTAAAACCCCTATAATAACCAATGTTTCTAAAAACAACCAGCAAAGAAACGGCATAAAAGAATAGCATACCATACTCAGAAAACAATACAAAATTTTAAACTTTGAACTGCATGGTTTTAAAAGACAGCTATTTAAGAAAGCTTTAGAAGAGTTGTTTTAACCAGCCAGGTCTGACCCACCCATGAGGCAGGTTGAGGTGACAGGGGCAGCGGATCCCAATCTTCATTCCTCCTTTATTCCTGATGTCAATATTCAAACACCCTTTTCCCTGGTGAGGAGGGAGAGTCATTTTGTGGTTTGCCTCAGGTGCCAAAATGTCTTGGGCCAGCCCTGTATCTGTCTAAAAACAGCATAACATTGGCACCTAACAAATCTTCTTTTTTGAGGCATTCCATAAAATGGATATCTCTACAGAGAATGCCTTGTTTCTTATAATATTTTCATAGGATTCATAGGGTTGAAGTGATCTGAAATAAGGTTCTCAATGGCAATCAGATCATGTGGGAACCACATTTGAAAAAAGGTGATCATTAAGGTGCCAAGGCTGTTCCTATTACACTATATACAGTTGTACAGGGAGAGTAAATGCCATGTAAATAAATACTCAAGATGTTGATACTTTCTTGATTTGGAAACACAAAGCCAACCGATTTGTGCTCTAATGCAGAGTCTACCATGATAAAGTTGGCGCTGGCAACTTGTCACGATTTAGAGGTGTAATAACAATTTGTTTGCTTTGTCGTTAATGTTTGAGATATCAAAATTCCTCAGACAGCCTCTATGCAAAGATTCCCGGTTACAACCTAGAGATGTTACTGCTACACGTCCCTCTAAGTACCAAGGGGGGGGGGGAGTGTTTGCAGCCGTGATTTAAATGACATGATCTGGATTGTCATTTGATTTGATTTCTATGTGGATGTTAACCCCCCCCCCCCCCCGCATATGAATATATTTTGCCTTTTTAAAGCTACATTGTGTTCTTCAACATAGAAAGGGGAAGGAATTATTTTTAAATGATAGACGACATGTGCAAGGATCCAGCCCACCATCATTACACAATGGGATTTAAAAACATCAACACACACACATGCTACTGAGCAAAACTTGGCTTTTCTGGCAATGGCGGACGTTGCATCACACACACACACACACACACACACACACACACACACAGTATATATATTTGCCCCTGCAGGATGAGCAGCACCTGTTATAATGCCCTCTTCTGCACAAAGATCAAAAGTGAGAGAAATTCCTGCCTTCCCCTTTTTCTATTCCTCTACCTGCCAAACCTCAAGCTTTACAGGGTTAAAGAAAAAGAAAATTTGTGTTTTTTTTAAAAAAGGACAAAGATGGAAGTAATCTACATTAGACACAACAATACAGTAAGAGTAAATTTTTTGAGGTCTTAGAAAAAAGGAAGGAAGTCAATATGTGTATATGTATGTAATGACTAGATTAGAATGATGATATGGTTTTCTTCTGTAGATGTGTGCCTTTTCATTTTTGTTTTATTTTGTTTTGTTTCCTCTCCTTTTTTTCTTTTCTTTCTTTGTATGTTCTGGGGTTTTTTTGTTTGTATAGTATTATTTTGGATTCAATGTTTGTAATTTTTGTTATGATTCTGCATTGAAATTATTATTTTTTTTTAAAAAAAAGGATGATTGGGTGAGATTTTCTATTTCCTTTGCTTTGTATGCAGTTGAGCACATATTCTGCTTTTTGTTGTTGTTATTCCATTCTGTTCATGAATCACTTCCCATAAAATAGCTGGTGGGGCACCCAGGGGATAATGCTTCAACCCCATCACCCCCCCCCCAGCCCCTGGCATCTCTGCTGTGATGGCGATGGCTGGCGCACCACTGCCCACCACAACCATGGACTCAGCCAGGATGACATCAGTTGAGGGCTTGAGTTAACCTAGTAAAATGAGATTATGATTTGTTATTAATCTGTGGAGTCCAGGCTTGAGGGCATTTCAGTTCCCTTTTTGTCAGTGGTGATCTCCAGTAATTTACAGAAACAACATACAATTCAGAACTGAAACAGGAAGCTCCTTCTACAAAAGAACAGCCAACAGAAGAATTTATTCTGCTAATAAGCTGTCATGTGGCTGCTGGGCCCACAAACTGATAATTTTCATAGTCTAAGTGCAAGCAGACTGTAGCTTTCAAGGAATAATCCTGCATCCTCCTAAACAAACTCCTCTGACACTATCTTTGGAAGGTGTGAGAAGGTCTCATAAATGGCTATAAGGTATTCAACCCAGCAGGTAGGGGGAGTCTCTTATTTTCCACTGTGCCATTCAAAGGAACACTCACCTGCTGCAGGCTATTTTTATGGTGAAATTGCACATTCTTTTTAAATAATGACAATCATGCATTTGTTCATATACATTATATATACATTTCCCGTCCTATCATGGTCTCTATATACACTTCCCACCCTATCTTTCCTTGACATCCGATTGCACCTTTGGTTGGCTTGCTGCCTTCCCCTTTATTATCTATTCTTTTCTTCTTCCATTCATGTTCCTTTATTTTATCTGCTGCTGCTTACAGAGTCAACCCAGTTTGCAGGTTTATCTTTGTCTTGGATACCCTTCAAGTTGTTCCCTCACTTGTTACTGTCTTCCCATCTATATTTCTTATTTTCCACATTCATGAGAAGTTCTGGAGATCACCCCAATTTTGTGTCACTTTCCCACGAGGGATGGGCCTCAGTGGATGGCAACTTAATGTTTGTTTCTATAATCCCTGATTTCAGGGATTTTGCTGGGTTAGGAAGGACTCACTTGAAGGTAAACACTTTGAGATGTTTTAGAGGAAGGGATCTGTAAATGGAATGGAATAAAATAAGGGAGGCCAGATACATCTTGACTGGGAGGGATCAGGCTGCTGCCCCACGTGCCCCACGGCTGAGCCACTTTGGCTCCTGACAGCAAGAGACTCTTGAGGATGTGCTTTTCAGCTGAACCCCACCTTCATGGAATCTGGCATCTGCAGCTAGTCAGGGGCCACTTAGGCTTCTTCTGTTAAGAGCTAGTTGCAGAACTCTGCTTGTCCGTGAAACCGGGTTGGCACTTTAGCCAAGCTAGGTTGCAATTAGCACCAGTCACTTTGAGACTAGGACCTCCTTAAGTTTGTGCAGCACCCAGTTGTGATGAGGCCCTTCGTTCTGAGGTATGTCCTAGGCAAGCACACACTTTGCACAATTCCTGACACCGCCAGTCAAACTGCAGCTTTTGGCTTACTTTTGCTGGCAGGGATCTCTCACAGCACGTTAAATTAGAAAAATAGATGTTTGTGATTTGAGGGGGTTGCTTTTCGGGAGTGGGGGGATAGCTTAGTGAGATTGTGCTTGTGATTGAAATCTATAGCACAGCTCCCATAACACGGCAAGGAGAAATGTGGGACAAGTTTGGGTTTCTTGTATCTGCTACATCAGAGGTGCATGCGCTTTGTCTTTCCATTGGCTGTGTGAGCTGAAATTGTGAGACCCTCTTATTCCAGACAGGAAAAGAGGCTTTCTGGTGTGCTCTTACTACGGACAGCACCACCTACCAAAAAGTCCTTTCTTCTGTCATGCTCAAAGTGAAACTCCTGCCTACGCACATTATACCTAGGATTGTAAAGGCAAAGCTAATCTTAATGGACAGAATGGCATCCTGCCCTTATGGACGCGGGTGGCGCTGTGATCTAAGCCACTGAGCCCCTTGGGTTTGCTGATCAGAAGGTTGCCAGTTTGAGCTCCTGTTGCTCTGTCCCAGCTCCTGCCAACCTAGCAGTTTGAAAGCACACCAGTACAAGATAAATAGGTACAGTGGTACCTCGGGTTAAGTACTTAATTCGTTCCGGAGGTCCGTTCTTAACCTGAAACAGTTCTTAAACTGAAGCACCACTTTAGCTAATGGGGCCTCCTCCTGCTGCCGTGCCGCCAGAGCATGATTTCTGTTCTCATCCTGAAGCAAAGTTCTTAACCTGCGGTACTATTTCTGGGTTAGCAGAGTCTGTAACCTGAAGTGTATGTAACCTGAGGTACCACTGCTGTGGCGGGAAGGTAAACAGTGTTTCCATGCACTTTGGTTTCCATCACGGTGTCCCGTTGTGCCAGGAGTGGTTTAGTCATGCTGACCACGTGACCCAGAAAGCTGTCTGTGGACAAACACCAGCTCTGTTGGCCTGAAAAGTGTGGTGAGCGCCACACCCCATAGTCAAGTTTGATTGAACTTAACTATCTGGGGGGTCCTTTATATTTACCTTTAATGGCCGGTTGTTTTTGTCCATGGAGTTTTCTTGGCAGGGATACTGGAGTGGCTTGCCGGTTCCTGCTCTAGGTGGATCACGTTTGGTCAAAACTTTATGTTCGGAAGCAGCGTTGTGGTGCAGTTGCCAATGTTGTTTTGTTTATTCCTAGGTCTGCCTACCCTGCACGTCTGGATAGTAGGGCACAGCATTGTCCACTGGGCCAGCAGAAGGGTGGCAGAGACTGGATTCGGACGCAGGCTAGGACTCCCTGTCCATGTGTGTCTCTCCTGGATATCCAGACAAGGAATGTGTTGGGAGGAGCTTCTCCTGACGGTGCGGGCGAAGGTGTCTGTGGAAGGCACGCCTGTGGCGATGGTGGTGCAGCTGGGCGATAATGATTTGCCGGAAGCTCCCGGCTTGAGCCTGAGGACCCGCATGCAGGAGGACTTGGAAGAGTTGTAGGCAGCTCTTCCCGGACTCAATATTTTTTGGTCGCAGCTGTTGTAGTGACGCGCGGGACGAGGAAGCCGATGCCCAGCTGCCACCGAGAGGGCCAGGAGGTGCATCCAGAGCGTGGTGGCCAAGAAGGTTCCCATTGCCTTCCCTGATGCGTCCCTTTACAGACTTGATGGGGTTCATCTGTCTGTGATTGGGAATGATTTGTGGCTGACCGCCATGTCAGCAGGGTTAAGGAACTGGTTACAGGTGTGATTGGTTGGCGGTGAGCGCAGGTGCTTGTGTGGTGGATAGGCTCTGGTTCAGGTGATAGGGATGAGAGAACGTTCTCACCATCCCTATGTGAAGGGTATTCCGTTAAAGGAATCCAGAGACTTGATGGTTTGGTCAACCCCTGAGAGGGGGTTGTGCCCGTGCCTGAGTCCAGGGGGACATCTGGGTGGCGGACATAGTCTGTTCCCGATTTTTCGCCCATCCAAGTGTTCACCCTTGGCTGAGCTATGCTGGAACCCTGGGTCAGCGCTACCTGCGTGGCAGGGAGCTAGTCAAACCAGAGCCTATGCAACCATTCACTTTCTGTAATCAATAAAGTTGTGGCCTAAATTCTACCAAAAACCCAATCTAAAATTTGAGTCAAGTGTGAATTTATTTAGGGGGGAGGTTTCTGGGTCTGAACACACAAAGGCTGTTCTCCAACTGGAGTGCTCGTAGGCCAGTGTTTCCCATTTGGCAGCGTTTATGCTACATTTTTAAAGATTGGCCTTGAGACAGTCTTTAAACCTCTTTTGTTGACCACCAGCATTACGCTTTCCATTTTTAAGTTCGGAATAGAGTATAAGCTGCCATGCTAAAAACAGGCACCTATATCTGAATGTCTTGTTTATATGACATCTAATCCCTGCTTTACTGCACTTAAATGACAGCATGCTGTTTGGTGAGGGAAAGTCACTGACTGCTTATCAAAGCAAAACAGCTGCTTCTCATTGATAGCCCCATATCCAATATGTGGATTTACTTGCATGCACATTTATGGACTTCTCAAGCTGTTCTTTTATTTTGAAAGCAGGATATTGCTGCTTTCAACCTGAGGGGTGGCACTTGTATTTGTATTGGCTACACTTCATAATAACCCAAGCTGCAGATGCACGTGAAGAAAATCAAATTTCATCTGAAATATGGGGGTGGGGGTGGCTTCCTTTTTCTACCCTAAGTGACTAGAAGGAAGAACAGCTCAGTTCCTCTTTCTTGTGGAAACTGGTATTTGGTGTGACGAATCACTGAAACGCCAGTGGGCTGCACTGCACTGAGCTCTATACTCAGAGCCACAGCACTTCTCTTCATTCATGTGGTCCCTTGTGCACGGGTGCAGAGTCAGGCCGAGTGCTTTGTTTCAGTTTCCTTTCTGTCTGTATAATTCATGTGCCCCTCTTCTTCTTCTCTGGTAAGGCTGTGGGGCTTCTTAAGTTTTGCATAGCTTACCGACTTCTGCAAGCCTTAACCTTGAAGCTGTGCCAAAGGCAGGGCAGCAACAGAGGTACAGCCTCAAGTGTGGACAAAGTTGAAACAAACATGAAGTCCGCAGTCTGAGGGAAGACTGGCATGGCAGAAGCAGCCTTGACCTCCAGGCCTGGATGGGATCAGCTGCTCTGCTTCTGGATCTGACTCAGAGGGAGAAGGCTTCCAGGTGGGGTTGTTCTTGGCCAAGGGCAAGGCCACCAGAGCCACCACAAACATCAGCGATGGAGGTGAGCAACTCCTGTGGGGCCTCCAACAGCAATCAAGTCAGCTTTCCAGGATAGAGCCCTGTCCTCTTGGCATGGGCACCTGCTCTGCTGCCAGATCTAGTATGGGGGAGGGCAGAGCTTCTCTGAGGATTATTCTCCTCAGCAGCCAGAAACAGTCTCCAGTAGCCTTTGCAGGCAGTTCTGAGACTTCTTGGTGCCCTGCTGTTCACAGTGGGCATGCCATTCCCCCTTCTCTGCCTGCCTGCCCTGCTGTCAACTGCATATCCCAGCATTCACTCAGAGACATCAAACTCCTAGGGAAACAGTTCTATCCAAGTTATAAATCTTCTGCGGAACATAAATGGCACAAATTTCATAAGTATCTCCTGAATGGTGCACCAACCTCCAAGAACTATTTTAGGAACGTTGTATACATTTTACCTTCTTCCAGAAGCTTCCAGGGAGCTATGGCTGAGTCCTGTGCAGGGAATCTGACAGCTCCTGCTTAAAAGCCTCAAATCCAAGCTGAGAAGTTCTCCTTCCTCTGGCAGGCCCACTTGCAAGTAACCTTTGGGCCCTGGTTTTGCTATCTATTTGCCCAGACCTCCGTTTGCCTTTATTTTATTTTATTTTTTTAATCTTATTCATTATTTTCCTTTATATACATTGCAACAATTATTTTGCTAATTTTCAATTTCGACTCACTTCCCCCTCTTTCTGCGGTTCCTTACATCTATTTTTGTCCTTTCCTGCATACTCCAAATTATCTTATCTTATTCTTTTACTCATCTATTCTCATATATATTATTTTGAAACTGCAGGTTTCTACCATAATCCTGCCAATGTCTTGATCTGTTTACAGTTTATTTGTAAATAATCAATAAACCATTTCCATTCCTTTCTTAAAAGTTTGTTATCTTGATTTCTTATTCTTCTGGTAAGTTCCGCCATTTCTGCATACTCTGTTAGTTTCTGTATCCAATCTTCTTTCATCGGGACCTCTTCATCGTTCCACTTTGGAGCAAATGACATTTTTGCAGCTGTAGTCACATACATACATAAATTTCTATACTGTTTGGGTATTTCCAGTCCTATAATTCCGAAGAGAAAAGCTTCTGATTTTTTACTAATGTTATCTTAAACATCTTTTTCAATGCATTATATATCATTTCCCAGTAAGCTTTAACCTTATTACAAGACCACCACATGTGAAAAAGGTGCCTTCTTTCTCTTTACATTTCCAATACTTATTTGACTTTGATTATATTGCCAGTCTACTAGGTGTTAGGTACCATCTATATAGCATTTTAATATAATTTTCTCTTAAACCGTAACATGCTGTAAATTTTATATCTGTATTCCATAATTTTTCCCATGTTTCCATTTCTATATTATGTTATGACCAACATCTTTTGCCCAGGGTATCATTGAAGATTTCACTTGTCCATCTTTTGTCTCCTATTCCAGTAACTTCTTGTACATTTTAGACATCACTTTAACCTTACAATTTAACAGGTCTCTCTTTAATTGTGATAGTTGTTCCCCAAACCTCCGCTCCATATCCTTTTTAAATATTTCATTCAAAGGATGATATTGTAACCATGTTGCTAACATTCCTGGTAGATCCTTAAACTCTTTTAATTTTAATTCTCTGCCCTCCTCTCTTAATAAATTTCTATAAGTCGCCCGACTTTCCTTCATATTTATCTTTCTCACCACCATGGATTCCAAAGGTGAAAGCCAAAGTGGTGTTTTAGTTTCCCATAATTTTTTATATATGTCCCATATTCTATAGATTTCCCCCCTAACTATATGGTTTGTAAAACCTTTATGTACTTTCACCTTTTCATACCACAGAGAAGTGTGCCAAGCAAAAATATTATCATGACCTTCCAAATCTAAAATATGTGGACTCTTCAATAGCAACCATGCCATCAACCTGCACAGACAAGATGCTTTATAATATGGTCTCATATCTGGCAGGAAGAAACCTGCTCTATCTTTCATGTCTCTCAGTATTTTATATTTTAATCTCAGTTTTTCCCCTTGCCAGATATATTTAGAAATATCTTTTTGCCATTTGTTGAAGCAATCTGTTTTTCCAATCACCAGAATTGATTGAAACAAAAATAACATTCTTTTTTTTAAAAAAAATAAATTTTTTAATTGATTTTCTTTTCTCATAACAAATATTCAATATCATCATTTAACATCCATTTTCTGGTTTCCTCCCTCCCTTTGACTTCCCTCAACTTCCATTTCTGGTTTATTACACCAAATGTTACATTCTGATGCTTATACATAATGTTCTGTTATCACTAATTATGTTTCTTGTTCTCTGTAAATAAAGTTGTAAATGTTTATTTAAATCCTGCCAATGAGTCCATTTTTGTTGTTTTTTCTGCAAGTATGTTGTAAATAAACAAAAATAACATTCTTGGTAATTCATTCACCTTTATGGTCGACACTCTGCCCAGCAAAGAAAGTTTCATTCTACCCCATATTTGCAAATTTCTTTTAATATCCTCCCAGGTTTTCATGTATTTGGCTGGCATGCATACCTGTGGTACGATAAGGTAAAAGCACATAAAGCATTTAAAATTCATATTGTTAGAAAAGCATTGTTTAATGTCTGGACAAGATATAAGGATTTGTTAGAAAAGAAAACCCCAAGATGGTTGTCACCAATGGAAGCGAAGGCACAGAAAAAACTCAATATGGAGGCCAAATGGCCGAAATATTGGGAAATTTTGGAACAGGATGGAGACAGAATAAAATTGCAGAGCTTTGAAAAAGTGCGAGATTGGCTCCATTATTATCAAATAATGGAGGCATACAACTTGGACAAAAAAGTTGGTTTCCAGGTGGAAAAATCAAAACTGGAAACAGAATTGTTAGATCCAAAGATTAAGAATTTGTCAAGTATGTATAATTTGCTGTTGAAATGGAACACTCAGGATGAAATGGTGAAATCAGCTATGATTAAATGAGCACAAGATGTTGGACATAATATTATGATGGCTGACTGGGAACAGTTATGGACCACAGGTATGAAGTTTACGGCATGTAATGCCTTAAGAGAGAATATTATGAAAATGATATACAGGTGGTACATGACACCAGTCAAGCTTGAAAAAAATTATCATCTGCCCGACAATAAATGTTGGAAATTTAAGGAGACTGAAGGTACATTCTTTCACCTTTGGTGGACATGCCCAAGGATTAAGACATTCTGGGAGATGATTTATAATGAAATGAAAAAGGTATTCAAATATACCTTTCTGAAGAAACCAGAGGCCTTTCTCCTGGGCATGGTCGGCCAATTGGTGCTAAAGAAGGATAGAACTTTTTTTATGTATGCAACAACAGCAGCAAGAATACTTATCGCGAAGTATGGGAAGACACAAGATTTACCCACCCGGGAAGAATGGCAGATGAAGTTGATGGACTACATGGAACTGGCGGAAATGACAGGCAGAATCTGAGACCAGGGAGAGGAGTTGGTGGAAGATGACTGGAAAAAGTTTAAAGATTATTTACAGAAATACTGCAAAATTAATGAATGTTAAAAGATTGTTGGAATGAAACTATATGGCTTTAGTAGAAATGTTATAAGGATTTAAGTATAAATAGATTAATGGAATATTATAGGTAAAATAAGGTTAGAATGTGTTAGGATAATTATAGGACAGATAACAGAGAAAGATGGAAAGGAATTACTGAAACATTTGACAGAAGTGGAATACAAAAAGGGAGGTGTGAGGAGGTCGGTGAAATAAGTGAATGAAAGATAAGATATTGAAATTGTTTGAGTGTTTTAAATTGTTTTTGTTTGGTTTTGTTAGTTCAATGTGTTTAGTGGTATGTAGTGTTTTTATATGGTATAGTATTGTTTTTGTTTTTCTGTTTTTGTTTGGTTTTGTAGTGTTTAAATTGTTCAAAAAGCAATAAACATTATATATATATATATAAAAAAATATCCTCACAGGTTTTCAAATAGTTATCTTTATAAAGACGTATATTCTTTACTGTTCACGATACACCTAAATAGTTACTCCCCACCCCCCGATCTTTAGACCTGATATATTTTGTAATTCTTTTTACTCTCATCATTCATATTTTTTACCAGGAGCTTGGTTTTATCTTTGTTAATTTTAAGACCTGATTAATACACGCGCACACACACTTCTAATGCTTTTGGAATTGACTTTATTGGTTCTTCTACAGGTATCATCACCATGTCATCTGCAAATGCTTTTAATTTGCATTGTCTCTGCCTACCCTTATTCCTTTAATTCCGAGAGAATGTCTGACACCGCTGGACCCTCCAGAACCCGAACAAAAACCCTTGGGCTTGTTTAGAGAAGGTGTGTTGCCCTCGCTGCCTTCCTGGGTCGCTCAGCACAAGCAATCTCCACCATCTGCCATTGCCCACAGCAGACCTGGAAGTCCAGACCTCAGTTTGCCTTTGCCAGACTGGTTTTTGCCTTTGCCTTTGCCTTTGCCTGGGGTGGTTGCTCAGAACCTAGACTCACCAAATTCTAGAGTTGGAAGGGATCCAAAGGGTCATCCAGTCCAACCCCCAGCAAGGCAGGAATCACAACTTAGCTTGGTTGCCTTTGAGGCACAATAACTGTACTCCAAGCACAAAAGGGGGTGCAGAGAGGGTGCAACTTGCCTCTGCGGGATGTTTGGGATGACACCCTCTTGTGCCTCTGCATGGTTTGAGCCCTCACTCGTTCCTTGAAGGCCTGAGTAGAACTAAGAATGAATCCCTCTCCCAGCAGCTCATGACAGGGATGCTGTCAGCATATAGCTCACTTTCTGACACAGGAGCAGCATGTTAATGTTAAAAATGAAAGCCAATATTCTTGCCTTGCTAGAAGTATGTGAAAGCCTCTCTCTCTCTCTCTCTCTCTCTCTCTCTCTCTGTGTGTGTGTGTGTGTGTGTGTGTTGGGAAAGAGGTTGCACCTGCAATTTATACAAATTTGTTAACAAATTTGGATTTAATCAGGAGTGAGTTTTTGTTGGTATCCATCTGTCTCGGAAGATAGTGGAGGAGGGTGCCTTTGGGGGTGAAGTCTTTGGAGTGTTGTAACACCTCCTGTGGCTGCAGAGACCAAAGCGGGAGAGACATGTTTTGTTGCAGCCGGGGCAAAGGAAGTTGTCCGGTTGTGCTGCTGCAGATGCTCCATGGCCTTTCTTCTCTCTACACTCCTCCAACGGTCATTCCTCCTCTGGTCACTGTGGGCACACATCCTGACTGATGGCCTCCAGGTGTTGTGAATGTTTTGTCTATTCATTTTTGTCACCAGCGCAGGGCCCATGGGTGCAATGGTGGCCTTAAAGATTTCTCCAGGTTCCTGTGTGAAGGTTCATTACTTTTTCACCTCTTCAAAAGTAGCAGAGATGGAGGAGGACGCTCTTCCTCTTTCCGTGCTCTGTGCTTTTCAAGGCTCGGTTCGGCAGGCAGCCTCTTCCTCTTTTGTGTGAGGGTTGGTGTCAGATTTAGTAAAAGGGATCCTCCTGAAACAATGTAATTTTCCATGGGATATTTCACCACAATCTCCATTGAAGCACAGATCAAATGAAGCTTCAAAACAGACAAGTTTAGGAGGCTACAAAAATGTTTTGGGCATCACTGTGGGGCATCTATTTTTTAAAAAAATGAAGTGAAAAAATGGAGATCAGGAAAGCTTCAAATAATCTTTTGGTATCAGTAGGGAACCTATGGGTAGCAAATATTTTTTTAAAAAATGTGTCATTTTAAGAAAACAGACTTAAAATAGATTTTAAAATATATATATTTGGGAGACCCATAGAAACAGTGGGGGTCTGAGGACTATAAGGCAAGAGAGTGGCCTGAGAGAGGGAGGGAGGGAGGGAGGGAGGAGGGATGCCGCACAAGGGCAAGGCAAGGTTGTGGTTCCCATGCCATTCTCATCCACGTTCCAAATATGCCCATGGACCAAAGGTACCTAGGAGAGGGTGAATCTGTCAACTCAGGTTTCTTGTTTTCCCAGCCTTCAGCTTACCATGTTTCTGCAAAGTTCTCATGAAAATTTGTCATTGCAAGCTACTTGGGCCTAATTCAATGCATTTTTGTATGTTTTCACTAATAATGTGGACTTTACAACCCTTTCCCGTCATATAGGCATTTTCTCTTTTTTTCTTTTAATTTTTTTATTTGCATTTTCAAAAACAGGAACAGTGAGCATATTTAACCCCCTCCCCTCCCTCTGTCCCACTTGAAACTTTGTACCCAAAACAGCATGTATACATATACCATATGACTTCCTTTCCACAGTTTTCCTGGAAAAATATATGCATTTTCTACAAATTTTTGGGTGGATAAATGGAAATTTTGGAGGGTAGCTGTACTTCAGTTCAGGAAGTGCATACTGTATAGTGCAAATTACGCACCCACTCCCACCAATCCGTAGCATGTCCTGTCTTAAAGTAGTCCCTAATTAGCACTTGCAATTTTACAAAATAAGGCAAATGCTTTTGTTACAGCTGTGGATAGTCCCCAAAACAGGAAATTCACCTGCAGACTTGGATTTTGCAGGAACTCATGTTTGGTGCTCTGTTTATATCTTTGCAAATAAAGTTAATCTTGGAAGGAAGGAAGAAATAATAATGTGCCCGGCCCTCTCTGATTCAAAGGAAGTGCTACCCCTGGAACACCAAACTGACGAATGCATGAAACCCTATTTCTTTGGGAGCAGCAGTAACAGCTGAGAAAGGGGGTTTCTAGAACACCCACACCTCTCGCTTCTCTCTCAAAATACATGGACTTCCAGGAAGCAGCCATGCTGATCTTGTCCCTTTCTCTCACTCATCTTCAGTCTCAGCAAGAAATCCACAAAGAGCAACAGTTTCTGTCCATTGTTTTGTTAACTGACATGGGAAACAAAGGACAGTAGCATAGCAGTCCTGAAAATCTAGCACCTCAGCACCTCAGGAGAGACTGTACTGGCTGGAGATGCTGGCCATAAAAAACATCCCCATTCAAAATAGAAGCAAATAATTTGTCTCATCTGTGGTGAAAGGGACAGTTCCTGAAACTGTCAGATTCTGGCTGTTGGACTCTGCCTGTACTAAGCATTTGGTGAACCCCTGGGAATTATGTGTTTCTTAAGGCCTTTGCTGATGGTTCATGTGTGCCTGTGTGTGTGTGTGTGTGTGTTTGTGTGTATACAGAAAATCTTTAACAACCAAATTATTAATCAATATATCCATTTACATTCCCCCTTTTTATCCCCTCCCCTCCCCCCCCCCCAGGACATCCCTCAGCTCTCTCCGGTTTCTTTGCACATATTATCCTCTACAATTGTACGTATCATTGCCTTATTTATCATATATTCAACAAATAAATTTGTGAGTGTTTTTTCAAACCTGCCAAGGAGTCCAAATCATTCTGTTGTCTTTTTAAATAATTTGTGAAAAGTTCTCATTCTTCCTTGAAGTCACGATTGTCACACAATCTATATGTCAGCTTGGCCAGTTCCACATAGCTCATCGGTTTTTCTTGCCACTTTCTTTCATTGGAATTTCCTCGTTCTTCCATCTTTGTGCTAACAAGACTCTTGCCGCTGTTGTAGCATACATAAATAAGGTTTTTATTTTTCTTGGCAGGTCTTGTCCCACAATCCCTAACAAAAATGCTTCTGTGTTTTTTTACAAATGTCATTTTGAACATTTTTTTCAATTCATTATATATCATTTCCCCAAATTTTTTAACTTCTCTACATTCCCACCACATATGATAGAAAGTATCTTCTTTTTCTTTACATTTCCAACATATGTTTGACCCAGTTTTATACATTTTTGCTATTTGTACTGGTGTGATATACCATCTACACATCATTTTCGTATAGTTTTCTTTCAGCAGGGAACAGTCAGCAAATTTCAGATCTACTTTCCACAGCTTTTCCCAGTCCTCAAACTATATTGTGTCCTATATCTTGTGCGATGGTTCATGTGTTTTAATCCAAGGGCAAGTGCCAGGGTATGTGCCTTGTCTGAGGACACATTTAGAGAATGTTTTGCTAGTGAAAAATTTCCAGTATTGTCTGCTAAGTGTAGCATGCTTGACAAAAGATAATTACATTGTAATCTTTCCTAGCACAACTTGCTGGATTGAGAAGGATGGCATGGTATGTGCACAAGGTTATCGTGAGAACAACTTGTATATCATGCAGGATATACAGCTGAGGTCAGTTCCACTTTAAAAATGCAAGTATCTGCTCAAACAATTCTAGCCAATAGGCCTCTCCACGACAGCTGCACCCATCTCCTACATCAGAGAATGGGGCATTCAAACTTTAGACTTTTAGCAAAAAATGCCACACCTCGGCACTGGTTTTAATTTTTAATTTTTTTTTCTGGGGTTGCAGCACTCATCTCGCTTTACAGGCTGTGGGAGCCGGCGTTTGTCCGCAGACAGTTTTTCCGGGTCATGTGGCAGAGTCTGGGGGTCTGGGGGCAGAGGAGTTAATGAGTTACTGTGACTCAGACTATGGAAATAATGTATAGACAAGAAGGTCCCCTACTGGAATAGTAGTACAATTTGGATGGTCTCTGGTGGGTTGGAAATCCCGGAAACAGGGGTTGGTATTTGCATCTACATCCAAGGCAGAATATGCTGCTCTGTCTGAATTGAGCAATGAGCTTCCCTATTTTGTGCAGGTTCTTACTAATATGAATGTAGAAGCCAAGCAACCTGTGACAGTTTATGAGGACAATCAGGCCTGTATATCCATGGCAGAGTCTGAACAATTTAAGTCTAGGACAAAACATGTGGACATAAAATATAGACATGTTAGGGACAAGTGGCACAAGGATTAATGAAACTTGTCAAGCCAGAACATTGCTGACATAATGACAAAACCCATCAGCTTTGAAAGACACAAAGAAATAGTTGAAAAGTTGGGATTAGTGAAGCTAACTGTATAAACACTTCGCACATGCTCTGGTACAAGTTTTTTCCTAAACAGAATTAAGAAGGGGTGTTAGGTTCCTTTAATTGCTATTAAGGAAAATCTGTTGCACTTGCTTCTCTTCTCTTCCACCTGCAGGTCTTGTGATTACTGTTCAAAGGTCACTGACCTGGCAACTGTGTTCATTCTTGGGTCTATTAAGAGGGGCTGTTCACTGCCGCTTTGCATTGCTGCAAGGAAGCTCTGCCAGTTTGATACTGAACTCTGTGCTGTATGTATGCTGTGAGTTGTGCTTCCTTTGCATTTGAAGCCTGCACCTTCTGCTAGGGATCTAGGGGAAGCCTGCATATAGTCTATGAAATGAAACTGCCTTAATACTTTGGACCTGTCAGTAAAGGACTGAACTGACTGAAAAGTTGGAGTCTGACTGAATTTCTTCCAGCTCAAAACTGCACAGTCACGAACCTACAAGCTTGGAGGGCTGCACATGTTTGGCACATGCCATATGCCAGCACTGGGATGGTACCCAGTGGCTCCCCCTCCCAAGCTCCATGCGTTCTTCTGCATAGGCTCAGTTCAGAAGGGACAGAAGACCCTGATCTGCAAGAGATGCCCATCCACACAAGGTCAGCACGCAGTCAGGGCGTAGGTGGTCTGTTTAAATTTTTATAACATTGGCCAACCAACACTAATTAGACCCGGGAACAATTATTCTCAAATACATCAAGTGGGAGTCAATTCTGGATGTGCTTAATTCGAAGCCAGTACACAATTGCCCAAACAGCTGGAGATGAGTTCACTGGTCATTTTATTAATTTTCAGGACGGCAATATGAACGAGGAGTTAACATGATGAGGTTCAGATTCAGATCCAGCGTGAGCGCTTCATTATTTTCAGTATTTTTAGGGTGTGCCTCCAAGTAGACTGCCTCTTGGGAACGAAATTCATGCACGAAGACTTCCTTCACCTTTGTATTCTCCTCACTGCAATTTACCTCCAGCAGGGGCTCTTGGGGCTGACAGTAGACCCTGAGGATCAGTTCGTGCGGAGCCCTGGGCAGGGTGATGGTTCCCTCCAAAGAGAACAGGTAGAGGCCATCGCAGTGGATTGGGATGGAGCGGTTTAGAACATTTATTTCCATTGTGCCATCCCTCTTTTTAATACCAATCGCTTTCTTATAGGCAATGGACTCATCTGAAATGCAAGAAAACACAGGAAAAGCCACAAATGTGTTAGTCCCTAACCTACTAGTTTCTCTTACGAGAAAAGAAAATTGGAGTTGGATTGTAAAAGCAAGAGAACAGAAAATCTATAAAAGAAGGTAAAGAAGCAAGGGTCTTTGCCGAAGCTTTTGCATGAAGTAGGGCTTGTCCCTAAGCATACTGGGTGGGGCTGGCTCAAGACATTTGGGCATCTGAAGCCAACCACAAAATGGTGCCTCTCACCCACTTTTGATAGGTGGCGGGGGGGGGGGTGTCTGTTTCCAAGGTGCTCAATCTCACTGTCCCTTAAGACCCTTGTTCTGCTGATGGCTGTACAAAGCACAAGGATCTGGCAACACAACAGAGAAAGCGAACTTCTAGGAGCTGCCCTCATTGAAAGGACGAAACTAGAATCATTGAAAGGAGTTGAACTCACTCTCATCTTCAAAAAAGTATGCAAGTTCCTGACTCTGCACCTAATCTGTTTCTCATCTCTTTGGGGCCACGGGTCTTAACCAACAAGCATTTTCCCTACTGGTTGTTACCTGCCATTGCTGTTTGCATTTCCAGACTCCTCAATTTTACACACAAACTCTGTCAGCACCTGACATTTCAGCACTTGAAATTTCAGATCTCTGTCAAGAAAATGGTTGCCTCACTTAGGCCTCTGGGTAAAAACTGGCCAGTGTGGTGTAGTGGTTAAGAGCAGTAGACTTGTAATCTGGGGAACCAGGTTCGAGTCTCCGCTCCTCCACATGCAGCTGCTGGGTGACCTTGGGCCAGTCACACTTCTTTGAAGTCTCTCAGCCCCACTCACCTCATAGAGTGTTTGTTGTGGGGGAGGAAGGGAAAAGGAGATTGTTAGCCGCTTTGAGACTCCTTTGTGTAGTGATAAAGCGGGATATCAAATCCAAACTCTTCTGTCAGAAGTTACCATATGTCTCAGCTCCAATCCCAGCTGGCATTTCCCTCCTGCCTCCTCCAACCTGTCCCCTGACCTCTTCATGCTTGTCGTCTTTCTCAGGGTGATCTAAAGGCACAGGAGTCATTTCTCCGCTCTGCCCCATTTTGGAAGGATTCTAAAGTTCCTAGGCTGTGCTGGAATCTCACACAAGGCCCGGCTCAGGGCAGCCTAAGAAAGCAGGCCTACCTTTGTGGATAAAATGCAGTCTGCTAACATTCAAAATCTGAGAGCTTGGCTCTTCAAGCCCTAACCCCAGATTCTTGAGTCACAGGGAACTTCAGGGAACTCAGCTGCTCCTTCCCTGCACTTAGCCCCCCTTCCTTGAATCCTTGAGTTTCTCTCTGTCCCACCATTTTCCAAATCTTGCTGTTCTTTCTACCTTCCTGTCCTAATCACAGCATTTGCATTCCATTTCTCCCTGTTGCTCCTGAGCCTCCACTGCGCCTGCTGAACCCCTGGCACACACACACCCAATCCTGACAGAACAACAGTCATATTTCTCACTTCCATCTATCTCTACCTCTGTCTTAGAAACAAGAGAGTTTAAGCTGTTGGCCCAGGCAGATTGTTATTTTTGAACTACCTGCACCAAATATATTCAAACTAACCATTTTTGTTCTCTGTAGCCTTTTTGTGTGTTTGTTACCCACCATTTGCTTAAATGCTTTTTATTCTTCTGTATGTTTTGGAAACACTTTGTATACATCTTTTGCTGCTACAATTCTGTCTAAATCTGGGGGCTGACATTTGCATATCCTTTTTGTGCCTTGTAACTTTGCAATGGCAGCTGAAGGGCAAAGTCTCCTCTCACACCCACTTCCAGCTGGTGCAGCAGGCCTGCCCTGGAGCCCAAGCAGGCGCCCAGCTAGGCATGGAGAAATCCATCTGCTTGGCTTCACCTCAGTTTCTCATCTTGTGTTCAGTTCTCCACATTTCTGCATCGGTTTGTGAGTATTATTTTTTAAAGTCCTCATGAAAGTTCATCAGCATTCAAATGCACGTTTCTTCTAGGCTGCACGTGGCTGTATGCAATTTTGCCCGATACACATTTTTTGCAAGCCATTTCCCTTGACATAATATATTTTATATATTTATTTCCTAAATGTGCATTTTTAATTCACACATTCATCTAATATACAAATTTTTGTACATATTATTTGGTCAGAGAGCCAGTTTAGAAGAATACTGTGGTACCTTGGGTTAAGAACTTAATTTGTTCTGGAGGGCTGTTCTTAACCTGAAACTGTTCTTAACCTGAAGCACCACTTTAGCTAATGGGGCCTCCTGCTGCCACTGTGCCGCCACCGCACAATTTCTGTTCTCATCCTGAAGCAAAATTCTTAACCCAAGGTAATATTTCTGGGTTAGTGGCGTCTGTAACCTGAAGCGTATGTAACCCAAGGTACCACTGTATCTGTTTTTTGGTCCACATATTGCTGGAGAAAGTGCAAATTCGGTAGGCTTGTGTTAAATGTCTTACTGATCTCCCCACCCCTGCGCATCCTTGGCTCCACCCAGAACACCTGCCATTAGCTGAACCAAAAGCTTTCCTCCTCCTGAAGGCTGCCAAGCGCAGCTTCAACGTGACCTTCATTCTACCTCTTATCTCTGCCCTGCTCAGGTATCAGGCTGTTTGCAGTAAAAGGGAATAGAGAAGAAACCAGTAGGAATTATTCTCCAACTGTTCCAACCTAAATTCATTCTCCTGCCTCTTTCACTGGAACAAGGTGGGAGGGAAGGAAGAGGCAAACCCGAGTAGGAGAGGGTGAAGATGGTTCTTCTCTTCCTGGTAAAGCCCATCCAGATCATTTTCCTGCCTGGATGTTCACTAGAGGAGCAAATGCAGAGCCCGGGAGAGAGTGTTCTTCTCCCTCATGCAGCCTGGTCAGAGAATATTCATTGCTGCTTCAGTTCCCTCTGGGCAAATTGGGTTGGAGGGAAGTCAAGACTGGAAGCATCAACTGGTCATGGGGGAGGAGAGAACAGTGCAACCCACCTCAAGCCTTTGGAATAGGGCGAAGGAGAAGGAGGAGGAGGAGGAGAAGAAGGAGAACTCACACTTGATGTAGATCCATTGTGCCTGTGGGTCTGGACTCTGAAACACAACAAAACATGAGGTTATGAAAGGTGCCTACAAGCTCCAGATGGAAATGCAGACATGATGGGACACTAGGGAACCAACATTATGGGGCCTTTTGCATGGGACGGTTTAAGAGGTCTCAACTGCAGTCCTTTAGTACAACTAGTTCCCGCAAGCTACAGAACTCCAGAGCACTGCCTGTGCAGATCCACTGCAGGTGCAACTCCTAGGGGCTAAGGTCCCTTCACCCCCCCCCCCAAAAAAAAAACTATGAGAGGATGCTGGGGCCCCCTAAAGTTGATGAACGTTGCCATTCAAATGGTGTGCATGCACTGCATCATGTGAGCAGGGTGGGGCTTATCTGCCCCCCCCGTAATATTTTATCCAAGTTGGCACCCCGATTCACTGCCTCCCCCCCCCCACGAAAGATGCTGGGAACATTGGCCTCTTCAGAGGCAGTGCACAGCACTGGGAGAGTGGAGTGCTACTAGAGAGTAAAACCTCTGTGGGCTGCAAGGTATCTACTTCTGTGTGTTTGTGTTCAGAGGCAGAACGGGGAAAGCTGAGCTCTTAGTAAACACCAGAGGGGTCAAGAATGATGGCCGCAGGATAGTTAATATTTTGCAGGCTTGGGGATTAGAGCAGTTGGCGGCATCTCATGCATAGCAACCCCCCCCCCCGCCAGCACAAGCCTGTACAGTAACTTCACTTTGAAGACATCACATATACAGTAGCTCCAAAATAGCCATGTTGCTATCCAGTATTATTTCCTGCCTTTGTTTTAGTTATATAACTGGATTCACATGCCCATAACATAGACTGCGGTATTATTAAAATTTTCTCTCTCCCTGTGTGTGTGTATGTGTATCTGGAAACGATGCCTTATGAGGAGCGGCTAAGGGAGCTGGGCATGTTTAGCCTGGAGAAGAGGAGGTTAAGGGGTGATATGATAGCCATGTTCAAATATATGAAGGGATGTCACATGGAGGAGGGAGAAAGGTTGTTTTCTGCTGCTCCAGAGAAGCGGACACGGAGCAATGGATCCAAACTACAAGAAAGAAGATTCCACCTAAACATTAGGACGAACTTCCTGACAGTAAGAGCTGTTCGACAGTGGAATTTGCTGCCAAGGAGTGTGGTGGAGTCTCCTTCTTTGGAGGTCTTTAAGCAGAGGCTTGACAACCATATGTCAGGAGTGGTCTGATGGTGTTTCCTGCTTGGCAGGGGGTTGGACTCGATGGCCCTTGTGGTCTCTTCCAACTCTATGATTCTATGATTCTATGATTCTATAATATATATCTGCCATGTGTCTGATGAAATGAGTTTTAGACTGAAACAGTTTATACTACAATAGATCTGTTAGGGTTGTGTCTAAGGAACTCATATTTGGAGTAGAACCATTGAAATCACTTGACTAGTCATTTAGTTGAGTAGAATCTATTGGAGCTGTATCCTCCTAGCAGCACACGACAGAACCATGAGACAGGTGTAAAATATACTCAAGCAAGAGTTTTATTTAGAATCATAGAGTTGGAAGAGACCACAAGGGCCATCGAGTCCAACCCCCTGCCAAGCAGGAAACACCATCAGAGCACTCCTGACATATGGTTGTCAAGCCTCTGCTTAAAGACCTCCAAAGAAGGAGACTCCACCACACTCCTTGGCAGCAAATTCCACTGCCGAACAGCTCTTACTGTCGGGAAGTTCGTCCTAATGTTTAGGTGGAATCTTCTTTCTTGTAGTTTGGATCCATTGCTCTGTGTCCACTTCTCTGGAGCAACCTTACAAACATATTTACAACCTTACAAACGCAAAGCATGTGGGTGTTCTCTTTTGAAGGCAAATTCAAACTGCAACTTCTCCTCCTTTTGTAGTCATCACCAGCTGTACCTAATCAGCCTAGAAAACCACACCCAGAACTCACAGAAACAGTTCTTAAAGTTACAATCATCTTTCCCGTTTCTTTGCAGAATGACTCCTAACAGAATCCTTACAGCACAATCCTAACCATGTCTACTCAGGATTGAATCCTTTTGAATTCAGCGGGGCTTCCTCCCAAGTAAGCAGGGTTAGGATTTTAGTCTTTAAGTTAAAGGTAAAGGTAAATGGACCCCTGACCATTAGGTCCAGTCGTGGCCGACTCTGGGGTTGCGGTGCTCATCTCGCTTTATTGGCTGAGGGAGCAGGCGTACAGCTTCCGGATCATGTGGCCAGCATGATTAAGCCGCTTCTGGCGAAGCAGAGCAGCGCACGGAAACACCGTTTACCTTCCCACTGGAGCGGTACCTACTTGCACTTTGACGTGCTTTCAAACTGCTAGGTTGGCAGGAGCAGGGACCGAGCAACAGGAGCTCACCCCGTCACGGGGATTCGAACCGCCAACCTTCTGATCGGCAAGTCCTAGGCTCTGTGGTTTAACCCACAGCGCCACCCGCATCCCTTAAGTGAGCATAAGGCTATTATTTAGACTGCAGCAGACTGGCACAGTCCCCCAAGTACAGTTTTCCAACTGTACTTCCAAGCATAAAGAGCAGCAACATCTTCCCTGGTTCTTTCTGTTAGAAGACACCTCCAGAAGGCTCTGGCACCCATTATGAATTTAAATATTAAACAAACACATTTTATTTAGATCAGGCATCCCCAACCTACCCCCCCCAGATGTTTAGGCCTACAACTTCCATGATCCCTAGCTAACAGGACCAGTGGTCAGGGATGATGGGAATTGTAGTCCAAAACATCTGGAGGGCTGAAGGTTGGGGATGCCCAATTTAGATGTTTTTAATATAAAAAGATCCCTAATGTTCTGAACCAATTACAAAGATGATTACAATTTCACAGCTTAAAAAAAAGAGCAAAGGACCAGGGTTTTCCCCTAAACAGCCCCCAAACGGCCAGTGCACTTTGGCATCTGCCTAGAGAGAGCTCTTGACATTTGTAAATGGGCCTCTTACTAGGGAAGAGGTGGGAGCAAGCGCTGGTCTCCCTTAGTCTGTAGGTGGTGTATGCAGCTGCTCGAGAGTTCTTGTGATCGTGATGCCTGGGGGTTTGGTTACCACTCTGTGTCCTCCTGCTCAACCGCATATGGTGGTGGCAGATGCTCTTTGTGTTCTGCAAGCAACCGAACATACAGGTAGGTTGGAATGTTGTGGAAGTATCTAGAGGCAGAGAAAACCAGCCTTTATTTTGAATCCAAATGAAGGCAGAATTATGTTGGGAGGAAGGATTTTAGGCATCATTTTCAAGCTTGCTTTCATTTGCACGGTCCTGGTTTCAGATGTCATTCACAGTGGGACTAATTAGGCTTAGTATATGTACAGAAAGCAAACCAACTATGGATGGTGGTTACAGTATTCAAAAGGCAAAGCAGACACCTTCACAGCAACCTTGCAACCTTCTCGAGGACATTCCCACTTGGTATAGCTACCATGCAACAACAGAGTGTCTCCAATCCCCGTTTCATCTTTTCTTCTTAAAACTATTGATAAAGCCATGATGACAGTTTGTTTGCTCATTCCAACGATCTATATACTGTTTGCCGCCAATCTCTAAACCATACACAGTAAGCTTACAAAAAACATCCACCAGACATACAATGTTTTATCTTGAATTTTCATTCACTGGATACTCAAATGAAAAAGAATTTTAATAGATGGACAAGAATGAGAACTCGGTTATCAACTTTAAGACAGATTGTTGAGTTGCAAATGAAAATTATTCCAACCTGTTTGTACTTATTTCAGGTTCTCCCTATCCCCCTTCCTCTGATCACTGTGGCAAAAGCCAATAAAAGATTTGTTTTTCCAAGGTAAAATACTGTGATTATCCTTGAAGTTGTATTATAGAAAATATGGGCCTGAGAGGCCTGGCCACGGGTGGCTGCACTTTCATCAGGTAACATGTCTTCTGTTGGATCTCCATACCTGATCACAGGCTACTAGAACTAGACCTCTTACAAAAACTGAGGTTCTGTTCCTTGGTATGGGGTGTGGTAAAGGGTTGGTTGCAGCTTTGTGTAAGGAACTAATAAGCGACACACAGGTTTGATATTGGGCATCAGCGTTGTTTAGGAGGGAGATAGAGGAGAGAATATAGGTGATGATGGAATATGGCATGATCTGATCTTGACCCATACAAGAGAAACCATGCTTTAATTGTATCATGGGTGGTACAAGACCCCAATGCAAACTATGGGCTCTATCTGCCTCATATAACCAACATGCTTAGCTCTAGTTAATGCGTGGAGGGGTTAAGGCCATAGCGTAAGCTTAGTTAGGTCACACACCTTCACCTTGGGAAGAAGGGTAACCAAAGCCTTTGTTCTTTTTCCTTTCCTTCATGTGAACCAACTAGTAAGGATGTCTAAGCTGGATGCTCCAAGCATAGACCATGTGGCTTTAGCAACATTTTTTAAACTACCGTAAGTTGTACTGCCTGTCTTTTCTTGCTGCTGTACGGAAAAGCACATGCATTTGACCTTTGAAGAGTTTGCAAGTAAACCATTTTTACTTGCTATGCTAAGGGGACGTGGGCAACTTTGGAAGAAAGCTAGGAGGAGGGATTTTAAAAGTCTAACAGCCTATATTTCCATGCTCTACTTCAATGCATATTTTGTGATTTTAAATCTCTGCTAGGGCTCTCTTGCCAGAGTACCAGGCACCCAGGAATTCTCTTTTTATACCTATTATTTTCCTTGCCAACCAGCACAAATGTTACAGATAGCATCTAACATGCTCCCCAACTGCTGGTGAGGCTGCTGGGGGAGCATACTTCCAAGTCTGGTGGGAGTACCTGCAGGTCCATACATTTTGGTCTCTGGTTTTTAATGAAATTGCAGCAATTAACAGTGCATGTTCCCTGGGATACTCAAGAGTACGCAGCACCAGCGCTGTTTTTTTCAAATGTTTACTGTAACAACTTCATGGTGAGTTCCAGCACCTTTTTTTTAAAAAAAAAAGCACTGGCAATTCCTAAGGAGTTGATTCAATTCTCCCTCTGGCTGCCTCCACTGGAGAGGCAGGGAGGAGGGGCTGTAGTTTCCAGGTTCCGGCGAGACCTTGTGGAGCTTTTGTGAGATCTCGCCGGAAGCCACAGCCACACAACCCTGGCAAGTGACCCTTGGGCAGCAGCGCTGGGGAGTGCGGGGGCACCTTCCCGTTTCACCTCAGGTGGCAAAATGGGCCACCCCTGCATGCGGGACCACATACAGTAACTGGCTGAAGACCTCTGTCCTTAAAAGTATATTGAAGCCAAGTTCTTAAGGGTCTTGTAAAATAATACAAGAACCTTGAACTTGACCCAGAAGCATTTGGGCAGCACGGGCAAACTTCCAGGGACTTAGGTGCTGTCTGTCTGTCTCCACCACCCGTCCAGCCTCAGCATTCTGCGCCAGTGGGAGCTTCCAGATCAGGCACAAAGGCAGCCCCACATCAAGGGGATGGAGCAATTCCTCTGACAGGAAAGGTTGCAGGCATCTGGGACTTTTTAGTTTAGAGAAAAGGCAAGTAAGAGGCGACAAGACAGAAGTTTATAAAATTAAACACGGTAAGGAGAGTGGATAGAGAAAAGCTTTTCTTCCTCTCATACACATCCAGTGAAGCTGAATGTTGGACTATTTTGGACTCTGCTGGTCGTGTGCTCATGTCCCAGGAGGATATGGGTCACATCAACGTGACGGGAGACCGGAGTGATAGATCTCGGGTGACGCTGCATTGGGGGAAGGCACAAGGCCTCAGGGTTATCTCCCAACAGGTTCCCCATCTAATTAGAACTCCAGAATGTTGCTTTGATGAGTTTATTCCTGATGAGTTTACTCTAAGAAGCACTTTTGGTTAAGGAACTTTCTTAGCACATCAAATTCATGAATTGGCAACAAAGTTCCCCACAATAAATCTAGAGCAGTGGTTCCCAATCTTTTTGGGCCATGCCCCACCTAAGCATCTCTAAAAACCTGACACCCCCCCCCCCCGGTGACATATAATTTTTATTATTCAAAACCTCCTACTCATGTGGAGGAAGCCTAAAAGGCCATTGACTTGGTCTAACTCATTCTTGAATTGCCAACATTTTAAATAAAATTTAAATAACACATGCTTAGTTTAAAACTAAATATTAAGGCATGATTTAACCTGTTTGATAAAAGCAAAATGTAGTACAGTTTACTGGTTCCAAATGGACAGCTGTATTCCTCTACCAGAGGAGTTTATCATAGGAGGGAACTAATTAGCCAGTAGTTCAACCCTACTTCTGTTGACAAAACCCACACACTAGAATTAAAAAGAACAAAAACTGCAAAGCTAAGACAGATGATCTTATTTCTTGGACCAGCCCATCATCATGCATCAGATTGTTACCTTTCTCTCATGGACCTTTATTTTGTTCCATGTATGGTTGCAGGTCTATCCATCAGGGTAGATCAGATATATTTTCCTCTCCAATCTGACCATTACATCAATTACAAGTTGATGAAGAAGTAGTGAAACGTTTGAGTGGATACAGTGCTAAACACTAGGCTGATTTAGAATGTGTCTCAATATGTATAAAATTTTTAGCTACATTTTAAAAAATTAAGTCACAGTTTGAAAGGCCGCTATTCCAAGACCGATTAAAATGGCTGAAATGAAACTTCCTGAGCCAAAAACAGTCAGGACTACTCTTAAATAACTTCACTGAGAGGAAAATAATTAGTGTGGTGTAATGCTGCTGTGACAGCAGAAACCACTATTGTAAATTCATTGTACTAGCATTTTGTGAAAAATTTTCCCCAGCACAGAAATAGTATCCTAAGCACATTTCAACTGGCATGGAGTTCACAAGCAGGGCAAACTGGACTCTCAAAGGATGTCAACATGCTAAGGTCCAACCGCCCCCTCATTGCAACTGTCTTTATTTTAGTATTTCCTGTTCTCCACAAACACTAATAAATAACAGCGATAAAGCCCCCTTTGCCCCAGCCTCTATGTTCAGAACTAGAAATTGGTTGTCCCCCCCGAAGGTGCTTAGCAGTCCCTGGATGATCAGGGCTATCACTTATTCGGGTCTCACTCCCACCCGTCTCCACCTCTCTTCACTTTCATTCCCTGTGGCAAACCCAGCCCCACTTCTGCAGGCAAGTACATTTCCCAATCTGAAGCTCCCTTGTTGAATCTGGCCAAAATAAAAATGTGAGGTTTACTTGTGTTATTTTCCAGTGCTGGTATTTATCACTAAATTTGGGAATGAGGGTGGCATTGCACTTTTTATTTAATGAACTTGGTAAGGTTTTTAAAAATAATTTAAAATTGCAGGGGATTGGACTAGAAGACCCGTGGGGTCCCTGCCAACTCTACAATTCTATGGTTCTAAGACTTACTTTCCAATTGTTTCAGGGTGCCTTGATAAAGCCTAGCATTTTCTAACAAAATATAAACATGAGAATGGAATTTTAAAATTGTCCTTAAGATTGCCAAGCCTTGAGATTATCAGCCAATTTCAAAAATAAGTGGTATGAGATTTTTTACATTTACTAGTTACAAATTCTGAAATTTACCAACAAATGATGAAAACTAGGACAAAGTTTATCATTAGCCAAAGGCACTTGGCGATTTTTGAGGTATACTAATAACTGTTGAACACCAAGTGGAAATGATCATTACGTGCTCTTAGTATTTAAAACCACCCGTTTCTAACAACAGTTGATGTGAGAAATGGCTATAATATTTCTCTCTTAAGGAAGCAAAGCAATAAACCTGTCCTACATTGTTGGAGAATCTTGTGATTAAGGAGGGAAACAGTGTGGCTAAATCTTTGAGTCAGAGGAAGAGCTCAAATAACCTGCCATTTACATTGTAACTTCTGCAAAGATAGATTTGCACATACCCTAACTCCACAGAAGCCCGCAGCTTTTTGTATGTGTTCCTTAGCACACATGCAGATGAACAGACCAAGGGACCATTTTAATAGCAGGCTTTCCAATACCAATCATGTGGTTTTAAAAGAACCCTATTATATGAAAGCAACACTATTATATGAAAAGTGTGTGCCTTTTTCTGATTCAGGAGAGAAGAAGAGTTTGGATTTGATATCCCGCCTTTCACTCCCCTTCAGGAGTCTCAAAGCGGCTAACATTCTCCTTTCCCTTCCTCCCCCACAACAAACACCCTGTGAGGTGAGTGGGGCTGAGAGACTTCAGAGAAGTATGACTAGCCCAAGGTCACCCAGCAGCTGCATGTGGAGGAGCGGAGACTCGAACCTGGTTCCCCAGATTACGAGACTACCGCTCTTAACCACTACACCACACTGGCTCTAAACATAAACAAAATCTGTGGACTTCAGGATGGGAAAGCCTCGTCTGTGTGAATCTGTCAGGCGAGTCATGCCTGTAAGGTTCTTTTGAAGACTTACCCTAAGGTAGCACAAGCCAATGCAGATCAGGCAGGCAAGCAAGACCACCAGCTGTACAGCAATGGTCCCAAGCTGCATCCAGATTTGTCTGCTTCTTTTCCTGTCCTCCTCACACTTCTCAGCAGGTGCTTCTTCCAGTTTTCTGGCCTCCATCTCCACTTGTTCCTCCATGTGCAAAGCACAAAGGAAGAAATTCAACACTGAAGCCAGAGAGCTGTGAATTCCCAGGGACAGCTATTAAATAGCATTAAGAGATCATTTTAAGCCTTATATGCAAACAGAGGCGGGGAACTTCTTTATGACTAATATGAAATTTCCCTTGAATCTCACTCTCTCTCCTTCTGTGGGTGATTGTGGTGGTTGATATTTAAGATATCCCAATTCATTTTTAATAGACATTTAAGCTGATCCCCAGAGATTTATGGATCTCTCTTTTCCTGGCTGTGCCTCCCAAACATGGAGCAAATATGTTGCTCACAGGCCTGTCTGACCCCCTTTCTGAGTGTCTGGGTCAGAAGACGCACAAGGCAAATGTCACTCAGTGAACACAGTGCAACACAGTAAGCTAGAAATAGATGGGTTACAAATAAAATAAATAAAAGCAAAGTTTAGCTGGCATAGCTCAGTTGGTCTTAATCTCAGGGTTGTGAATTTGAGCCCATTAGGCAAAAGATCCCTACACTGCAGGGGGTTGGACTAGATGACCCTCATGGTCCTTTCCAACTCTACTATTCTATGGTTCTAAATAAAAGATACTAGGCCAGCCCCTGGTATTAACCAGGTCTCTTTAGTACTGCCTTACTCCTGAAACCATACCCTTGATCTTTGGCTTCTCCCTTTCCTCCTCTAATCATGCATGCTCCCTCTAACCTTTACCCCTTAAATTCAAACAAGTTCTATAGCTGTGTACACACCATACACTTATAGTGTATAGCCCCCAAAAGAATGGGAATTGTAGTTTGCTAACAGTGCTGGGAACTGTAGCTCTGTGGGTATAAACTACAATTCCCATATTCTCATGAGAGCATAAACCTCCAGCAAGGCCAAATTCTTCAAGTAGAGGAGGTTATTTTTCATTTTTAAATGCCTTCAACAGTTTGAATTTTTTTTCAATCAGAACAAGGTACCATTTTCATGTGGTTGTTTTATTTTAAAAAGTAATCTGTCCTAGTCCCATGAACACAGGGCAAATAACATAACATTGTTGTTGTTTAGTCGTGTCTGACTCTTCATGACCCCATGGACCAGAGCACGCCGGGCACTCCTGTCTTCTACTGCCTCCCACAGTTTGGTCAAACTCATGTTGATAGCTTCGAGAACACTGTCCAACCATCTCGTCCTCTGTTGTCCCCTTCTCCTTGTGCCCTCAATATTTCCCAGCATCAGGGTCTTTTCCAGGAGGTCTTCTCTTCTCAGGAGGTGGCCAAAGTCTTGGAGCCTCAGCTTCTGGATCTGTCTTTCCAGTGAGCACTCAGTGCTGATTTCCTTCAGAATGGATAGGTTTGATCTTCTTGCCGTCCATGGGACTCTCAAGAGTCTGCTCCAGCCCCATAATTCAAAAGCATCACTTCTTCAGCAATCAGCCTTCTTTATGGTCCAGAAAGCCACTCCAGTATCCCTGCCAAAAAAACTCCATGGCAAAAACAACAGGCATATAAAACATAACATTACCTTTGATATAATCTAATAAGCAAGGAAGCATTTTGCTCACTTTTGAAGTCAAATGAAAAGTTCTTATTTCTAGGAGAGTTCCCAAGATGCCCCCTTGTGGCTCAGATCTATTTATTGACAGGTACAGCTTCAAGCCTGCCTTTAGCAGAAGTACTGTGCAATTAAAGCGGGTGAAAGTACTTGGCCATCATGATACATCAAATCCTTTTTAATGGCCCTTTTGTGGTTGGGAAAGGGCAGGAAAATGCACTGAAAAGTGTAGGGCAAACAAATGATTAACAAGAAGATATATAAACACTGGGCAAGCAAATCAGGATGAATGCGCATTTTTGTATATCATCCCTACAAAAAACCGCTGAAACACTCAATTAAAAACTAGACACGGTCTAACTTCTGTATAAGTTTTATGCAAGCAAATCAGGATGAAAGCTCATTAAATGAGGGGTAATGAGGGGACTGTTTATACAACAGAGTTCATTTAAAAGGAAATTGAAAGAAAAAAAGAAAAAAAGAGATTTTAGATGAAATTATGGAAAAGGAGAAACAATTGTCAAAAAAAAGCAAATAAAGAGTCAGCTAAGCAGGCAACTAGAATATTACAAACCCAATGATAGTTAATGATAGTTAATGAAAAAATTAGCTGAAAGATAAAAAGAATGAAACAGAAGTACTTTGAACATGCCAATAAATCAGGAAAACTGCTAGCGTGGCAATTGAACAGAGAAACTCCATAAATAAAATTAATATGAATGGAAAGACTACAGACAAGATGAAGGAAATAAGAGCAGCATTTGTAAAATATTTCTCAGAACTGTATAAGGAAAGGAAAAAATCTGTAAAATAGATGCTGAAAAAGCCTTTGACAATGTGTCTTGGGAGTTCATGGAAAAAATTGCTTGAAGAAATTAATTTTGGACCTAAATTTTAAAATCGAAGCTACAAACATGAGTCTGACCTAACTGCAGGAGGCAGTGGAAGACAGAAGTGCCTGGCGTGCTCTGGTCCAGGGGGTCACCAAGAGTCGGACACGACTAAACGACTAAACAACAACAACAAAATTTTTAAAAGGTATACAAGCAATATATTCATAACAAAATGCCAAGTTAATTGTAAATCAGGTGATAATGGATGAATGTAAAATACAAAAAGGAACTAAACAAGGATGCCGGCTATCACCGCTGTTGTTTATTCTGGTCCTGGAAGTACTTGCAAGAAATATAAGAGCAGATAAGGAAATCACAGGGTAAAAACTGGAAAAAGTGAATTTAAATTGAAAGCATATGCTGATGATTTAGTAATTACTGGATAAAATTGGAAAAGGAAGCAGCATTAGATTTGGAAGGTCATGATAACAGATTTGGATGGCATGCATACTTATGGTATGGGAAAGGGAAAGGGAAAATCCACAAAGGATTCTACAATCATATAATTAGGAGATCACTAATGAGGGTGTGTGAGAGATATAAAGACTTAGTAGAACAAAAAACACCCTGGTGGTTATCGCCAATTGAAGCTTTGTTACTCAAACCGCTTGGCAAAAAAAGGAATTGGCCTACATATAGAGAATTGCTGAAGGATCAAGAAGGGAAATGGAAGCTAAAAGATTACAAGGAAATTAAAGACCACTTTCAGAGTTGGTTACACTACAGACAACTACATGAGATGTACAAGGAAGATAATAAGAAAGGGTTTAGTTATACAACTTCTAGATTTCAAAAGAAGAAGGGAAGCTGCTGAAGAAAGCATATAGTATTTTGCTAGAATGGGAAACAAAAGATGAGGAGGTCAAACCGGTTATGATCAATGGGCACAGCATATAGGACATAATATACGATTTGAGGACTGGGAAAAACTGTGGAAAATAAAGTTGAAATTTAGATTGTTCTCTCTTGAAAGAAAATTATATGAAAATGATATATAGATGGTATATTACACCAGTACAGATCGCAAAAATGTATAAAACCAGGTCAAATATATGTTGGAAATGTAAAGAAAAAGAAGGGACTTTTTATCATATGTGGTGGGAATGTAGAGAAATTAAAATTTTTTTTGAAATTATATACAATGTATTGAAAAAAATGTTTAAAATGACATTTGTAAAAAAACCAGAAGCATTTTTGTTAGGGATTGTAGGACAAGACCTGCCAAGAATTTTTTTTTTAAACTTATTTATGTATGCTACAACAGCAGCAAGAGTCTTGTTAGCACAAAGATGGAAGAACAAGGAAATCCCAATGAAAGAACAGTGGCAAAAAAACTGATAAACTATGTGGAACTGGAACTAGGACAACTGTGGCTTTAAGGAAGAATGGGAACTTTTTACAAATTACAGTGGTACCTCTGGATGCGAATGGGATCTGTTCTGGAGCCTCGTTCACATCCTGAAGCGAATGCAACCCACGTCTGCGCATTTTGATTTGCCGCTTCCGCGCATGACGTCATTTTGAGCGTCTGCGCATGTGTGAGCGGTGAAACCTGGGAGTAATGCGCTCCATTACTTCTGGGTTTCTGTGGAGCGCAACCCGAAAATACTTAACCTGAAGCTACTTCAACCCGAGGAATGACTATCTAAAAAGACAACAAAATGAACTGGACTCCTTGGCAAGTTTTGAATAAACATACACAAATTTATTAGTTGATAACATGTTAGATAGATAATGTAAGGATATGTAAAATTTTATAACACGCAGAGAATAATATGAGCTGAGAAATCAGAGAGAGGAGCTGAGGGAAGTCTTTGGTGGGGGAGGGGAGGGAGGGATGGAAGGGAGGGAGGGAGGGGGAAAAGGGGGGAATAATGTATGTGATTATATGGTTTGATAATTGGCTATGTTGAAATTGATAATAAAAATATATTTTTTAAAAAAGAAAGCTCATTAAATGGATCATTTGAAGGAGCCCTAAGCTGAGAGGTGCTCATTTCTGACATAGGATTGCAATTTGGAAAGTATCTGCATGGAAATTTCCTTTCCCCCAGAAGGTATTTTGGACAGGCCCTTTAGAAATAACTAGGCTTCCAGCAATTTAAGTACAGTGGTACCTTAGGTTAAGAACTTGATTTGCTGGAGGCCCGTACTTAACCTGAAACTGTTCTTAACCTGAAGCACCACTTTAGCTAATGGGGCCTCCTGCTGCTGCCACGCCGCCAGAGCCCAATTTCTTTTCTCATCCTGAAGCAAAGTTCTTAAACCGAGGTAATATTTCTGGGTTAGCGGAGTCTGTAACCTGAAGCGTATGTAACCTGAGGTACCACTGTAGAACAGTCTTGCAGGACCTCATAGTATGACCACCACCGGACCTAGCACAAGCTAGAAAGAGTAGGGCCACTGTATTTGTACAGCCACAGCCCCCTTGGACACCTGACCAGGGAGGGAGGAACAAGCCTCGGGTCCAGGGAGGGCCTCTCCCCAGGCGCCTGGCCCTCTCCCCAGACCTAAGCCAGGAGGCCAGGGGTCTAGGAGACAACTGCAGGGCGAGTCTTTTAAGAGAGGCCCCGCCCTGAGGTTTCAAGCGTCTTGTCCACAGCCCGAGGCTGCAATAAGCGAAACGGATCCTGCACCACAGGGCCAGGGCATTCAGCGGAGGGAGGGAGAAGCCTCCTTCCTCCTAGCGCCCCCCCCCCGCTTGACTTCGGCCATGTCTGCCTCGTCCAGACCGGCGAGCGGCGCCCCAGGAATCTGCCCCCCCCCCCGTTCTGAGACTGAGCGGGAGCTGAGCAGCAGCAGCAGCACCGAGGGCTCAGGCGAGGGCAGCCCGGGGGGGGGGCACTGCTTCCGCGCCGCCGAGGCTCCTGGGCTGCTGCCTGGCCCTTTGAGCGCGCGCGCGGGGCTGCTCCCTCCTGGCTTCCCCGCCGCCCGGAGCGCGGGGCTTTTGCGCAGGGGCCGCGCGTGCGCGCCTCGCCTCCCCGCCTCCGACCAACTTGGCTTCCCAGAGTTCTTCGCGGCAGGGCCGGGCCCCGGGGCGCGGCGACGCTCCCAGCATGCCTTTCGCGGCGGCTGGCGGGGCGATGTCTGGCCCGGGCGCGGAGGCGGCGGCGGCGGCGGCGGGGCTGGCGAAGGCGGGGGCCGGAGCGCCTCGCCCCCGGAGGAAGCTCCTCACAGCGGAAGAGGCGGAACTGTTCGAGCTGGCGCAGGCGGCGGGGAGCGGCCTCGACCCGGAAGTGTTCAAGTGAGCGGGGGGGGGGGGCGTAACGTGACGCGCCTTTGTAATCCGCCCCGCGACCCTCGCGCGAAAGCCGGAGGGGGAATCAAAGGCTCCGCATTGCTAAGCCAGACTATGGTTACTGTAATTGCCGCTTGTTCTTTACTCCCTGCCTTTTGCCCTGATGGGACTCCAGGCAGGTTGCAGATAAATAAGGGCAGGTGAAAAGCTGGAGGGGTGTGTGTAAACCCATTATTAAATAAAAGAAGCATTCATAGAATAACACCCACCCACATGTCAGGAGCTCGTCCTACACTTGAGTAGGACCCTGGTAGAGACACATGCCTGACTGGCATGTTCTCTCCCTCCTGGTCTTTTTTTCAGGAGCTTCAAAAGCTTTCTTCTGCCCGAACATCACAGCGACCGATGCCAACCGACACTGGCACACTTAGGGATCCGCAGAGTCTTCACAGCTTGCGTAACAGACCTCAGCAACTCAGCATTTGGGCTAATCTACTTTATTTACGTATAAACACACACAGAGCACTGCAGCATGGCTCCCTCTCTCTCTAGCATCAGACAGCAAAGAAAAAGAACAAAGGCCAATAGTCCCACTTCACGGAACACAGGAACACAAACATCCTGTCTCCGTCACTTCCCACTCTGTGGAGTCAAAACATACACCGTCATGTGAAGGACAACAATCCCATGACAGCAATCATGGAGCAGGAATTCTAACACCACCCACAGAAGATCTCTTGAAACCGCACAGACAGTCATAGCAAGGACAGAACAGCACCAGCTTCACTAAAAGCAACCAGTTCCCTGTGGGAGCAAGGAAGCCTTCGCCTGCCAGCTGTTCAGAGGCCCCTGTCCCTTGATGGTGACTCCCTCCAATGCCACTGCATAACATTGCAGAGGAAGTGAAATAGTGCCACTTGGCACTCCTCTTAAGTGCTCCCACAACCACATGTTTGAATTCCCCCAACTATATTATGTAGCAGGAAAGAGTATCTTATGGGGCCAGGGAGCCCAGAGTAGTCTATAAGTGGCATCTGCTCTAAGCTACCACTCTTAGAGGAATCAGCATTAGCTGGCAGCAGAGAGGTACTCCTGCCTGTGTTACTCAGAGCTCCCAGGACCTTCCTTTTTTACCCCTTATGCTCAAAGTTTTTCTGTAAACCACTCCCTCTGTCAGTCTCAGTTGCAGTATGAATGATAGTTCCCGGCAGGGCTGTGGAACTGGATTCAGGCAGCCATAGGATCATAGAATTGTAGAGTTGGAAGGGACACTCAGGATCATCTAGTCCAACCCCCTGCAAAGCAGGAATACGCATTTGTCCCGTATGGGGATCAAACATTGGTGTGACCGGCACCATGCTCTAACCAACTGAGCTATCTCCCCCTGCCCCATGTAAACCTCTCTCTGGCTTTTAGAAGGCATTTGAAGGCAGCCCTGTACAGGGAAGTTTTGAATGTTTGAGTTTTTTGTGTTTTAATATTTTGCTGGAAGCCACCCAGAGTTGCTGGGCCAACCCAGATGGGCAGCATATAACAATAAAAATAAAAATGGGTAGGGCTGCCCACCTGACAGCCAGTGGACATAATGGAGTCGGGTGATGCGTTTTTGCCCATGCATGCAAAGGCATAGCCAACAAAATGCAGACAACCAGCTGATTGTCAAGCTTAGTGCTCAGTACTTTCCAAGACCCAACAATCAGCTGATTGTGTGGGGTTTCAAAGCTACAGCATTACCTGCCTCACACCTGGCATCATATATGACATCTGGTGTAGGGCGGGTGGACATGGCTTAACAGGTCATCTTAGGCCCACAGACCAGAAAGCTCACGCACATTGTGGGGATAAATGGTATGTTGTAAGCCACATTGTCTCCAGTCCAGTCCACAATGTGGGGATAATACCTATGCACTGAATTTGAATTTGCAGGACATTTTTTTGTAACTGTTTCAAGACTAATTGAGTGTAGGGTAGCTCAGTCGGTAGAGCATGTGACTCTTAATCTTAGGGTTGTGGGTTGGAGCTGCTGCACGTTGGACGACAAAATACTCCTGCATTGCGGGGGGTTGTACTAGATGACGCTCGTAATCCTTTCCAACTCTACAATTCTATGACACTTTCACATAAAACAGGGCCTAAGTTAAAGAGAATGTGAACTGCAGTCTGCGTTTTTTGGGGGGAAACCAAACAACAACAACCTGTGTCCAGTTCTGGGCACCACAGTTCAAGAAGGACACTGACAAACTGGAACGTGTCCAGAGGAGGGCAACCAAAATGGTCAAAGGCCTGGAAACGATGCCTTATGAGGAACGGCTAAGGGAGCTGGGCATGTTTAGCCTGGAGAAGAGGAGGTTAAGGGGTGATATGATAGCCATGTTCAAATATATGAAGGGATGTCACATGGAGGAGGGAGAAAGGTTGTTTTCTGCTGCTCCAGAGAAGCGGACACGGAGCAGTGGATCCAAACTACAAGAAAGAAGATTCCACCTCAACATTAGGAAGAACTTCCTGACAGTAAGAGCTGTTCGACAGTGGAATTTGCTGCCAAGGAGTGTGGTGGAGTCTCCTTCTTTGGAAGTCTTTAAGCAGAGGCTTGACAACCATATGTCAGGAGTGCTCTGATGGTGTTTCCTGCTTGGCAGGGGGTTGGACTCGATGGCCCTTGTGGTCTCTTCCAACTCTATGATTCTATGATTCTATGAACCCAGCAACAAGAAACAAATCAGGAAATCTAATTTCCAGACAATGAATTGTTAGTATAGTACTTTTAATGTCTACCTATGTTCCCTTCTAGGATTCTGCTGGACCTTTTGCGCATGAATGTGGCACCTTTGGCTGTTTTCCAGATGCTGCGCTCCATGTGTGCTGGGCAGAGACTTGTCAGTGCTGAGGCTGCTCCTGAGCCAGCGCGAGGTTAGTGGTGCCCCATCACTTAAGGAAAGAGGTGCTTGTTAAAGGCTGCTGCTCATCAGAGCTTAATTTGTGCCAGGGAAACTAGTAGCAACGATAAGAGTATCTTTAAGCATCTGAGTACCTCTCCTACATTTTGATTATTTTCCACAGTCAGTTCTCAATTTGAAGAAGATGTTAAGCTGCTAGGATGGGCCTACAGTATCATTTTCTTTCCATATGTTAATAGCTTTCAAGTTGCAAACTGAGAATTGTATAAATCATGCAAATCTGACTGAAGTTATACATCTTTGAAAGTATAAAGCCATTTTAAAAACTACTCTCTTTGCTATGCAGTTGAAATTAGAATTTGTGAAATGTCCATTTTCTGACCTCTGATATTTTCTATATCACTCAAGCCTGATCCTCTTTTGCACACAATCCATTAAAACCAAAGATTTAAAAAAATAAGTGCCACTCTCTGCATGAATTTATTTTACTGATTTTTAACATCCACTTTCTAAGCTGTAGATAACATCCTGTGTAATAGGTATTGTGTTCCTGGGACTATAGGAAACCCTCTTGTTATGAGTCAGCCATTTGTTTAGCTTAGTGTTGTCAACACTGACCGGCAGCTGTTCTCCTGGGTTTCACGTGTGTCTTTTCCCCTGGAGATGTCAGGGAAAGCTCCGCTGCTGAGCTATTGCTGAGTCAGCAAGTTTTCAATAAAATGCAACTGTACATTCTTGTGTTGCGTTCATTCTAATCCTAACTAGGCTTCTTGGGAAGTAAATTCTTTTGATTTTCAATTAGACTTGTCAAAGTGCATTGAGCATTGCAGTCCCAATATATATCATATATTCCAGATCACCCTTTATGTCTGTTTCTCAGGCAGCATTTGAAAGATCAGTAAATATTTACATTATTAGAGCAGATACAATTTTGTTCACCTTGTTTACTGCTCTTCTACAGTTCAGGAACGAACATTTTGCCTGTCATAGTTCAGAATTATTGCTTCTAATTAGCATATCTATGTTGACCAGAAGCAGTAGTTCTTTGGTGGCCTTATTTTATGTCATAGCACCGTCTGTTCTTAGCCAAGGCCCCTTCACAGCAATTCTGACCATGCTTGTGCTTAGCACTGGATATAATCTGGTTTCCGGGTTACAGTCTCATTCAAGAGAAGGGCAAAAACAAGGCTTTATAAAGCGGGAGGCAGAGGACCAGGGAGATGAGGCTTAAGTACTAGAAGGCAGCACAGAAAAGGTGAGTTTGCGGTAGAAACTGTGAAGACTATGGGGAAGCTGTTCAGCCACTAGGAAGACATGGCAGTTGAGATGAAGGCACACGTGTGAGAAGGAAAGAAAGTGGGTCAACAGGGGACAAGCTTGCAGGAGGTGGGGAGCTGAGCACAACAGGCTGCCCTCTGGTTTCTTTCAGGGCCCTTCTCGGTTTCATGTTGGTGAGCATTCATTCATGCATTCACATACCTAATGTTAATTCTTCTGGTCCGTACTGGAGTCTGCAGTGCTAGACCACTTAACTGGATGGCTTCATACTGATCAAAGGCCGAGGTCCCACATACAACCCCCTGGATTTATTCTGTGTTTGGGCTTGCTTGTTAATTTCTGCCATCTCTGATATTGTATCTACCTCCCTGAGCTGTGCTAAAAGTTGCCCAGATCTTCCCTTCCTGTTCACCTACTCCCCACTTTCATTGTAGCACCCTTGTCATGTCAGGACTATAGATCTTGCTTTTTAAGGCTGAGAGGGGGCATTGAAATAAGCAAAGAGCCCTCATTCTCCCCCCCCCCCATCTTTCTGATTGAGGAGAAGAGTGTTGCTGTGTGGAGAGGAGCAACTGCTACAGCCTGACATTTGTGGCTCCTCTGAATTAAGCATCAAATTACATAGTGCACACAAAATAGTCCTCTTTTTTGTTTTGTTTTGGAAAAGCAGCTTTTGGAAGGCAAAGCTTGGAACAGAGAAGTGGCTGCTGACTTCACTTTCTTTCCAACAACACCAGAACTGGCTTATGAATATAAACAACAATTTTACTAGAATAAGTATATAACCTCATAAACCAACTAGACAATGAGCAAACTAAAGTGCAGTGTGCATAACCAAGCCTGGAGCTACTCATAAACATAGAATGTACCAGTGTCTCTCTCATTGCTGTAATGGTTATGTATGCAATAAGTATGTCAACATAGCTGGAAGCACAAAGCCATAAACGTAGGAGCGGTTGCTAAAGAGCGTTCTTCAAGTAGTCGTTAGCTGGAAGCGCAAAGTCAAATGATAAATTGAAGCCAAATGGATGAGACCTGTTCTCCGGATATTATCCAGGTTTTGCAGCAAGCTTCATCAGTCCATAATGCTAAATAATATGGAATAATACAGAATGGCATTCCAGTTACAGTAAATGAACGACCACAAAATACACGCAATACCCATCTCATGTTGTATCTTACTTAATTGCTCAACACGTTTCACTCAAGAAAAAAGGTACTCACAGGCACAGCAAATGTAGAAACTGGTGATACCAAATATTTAAATACATTACAGGTGCTTGGAATCAATAATCACATTCATGCATGGTTAAAGGTACAGTAACACTTCCCTGTTATTGCTAAACAAACAAAGACACAAAAATAAATTTATATATAACAAACAGAGTTAAATTCAGTATTCAAAACTTTTGGAAACAAGGTTCCTAGTTGAAATATTAATTTGTACTCTTTTTGTATCAAGGCTCTTCATACATCAACAGATCTAAAAGGTAGTTTTTTTAAAGTCCACAGGATGAAAAAACTCAGGTCATTTTCAGTATGGGCCTCTTGCTGGAAATGCTGGACTAACGGGGCGTGTAGGCAAGCATTTGCATATTTTGGACCTTTGCTCATAAATTCCAGTCCTGATTGCACAGGACCTACATATAGAAGCCCACAAGCACAGCATATACAGTACACACAATTTTTTGTAGAACAATTTGTAAACTGTTGCAAGACAATCTTTCGCCCATTTATTGTGTTGGTAAATGATTTCACGGGCAAAGCAAATCTGCAACATGTGCAATGACTGCATCCTTTCAGTCGTCATTATGGTATGGTAGATCAGTGTGGGAAAGAATGTCCCTAAGCGATCTAATACGCCTTTTGCCTAAATGGGCACATTTTCACAGCCTGGAATATGGGAAATGATGTGCCAATGTCTCGTAATCACTCTTTCAATAGAAGAAGATATATAGTTGTACTCTATAGAACCAAAAATCCTGTCCTGATTGTTTTTGGGTTTCGGTACCAACAATTCCTGCCTAGAAGTTATTTTAGCCCTTTCAAAGGCCGTTTGAATTATTTCCTCCAGATAGCCTCTATCTCTTAATGAAGAGGGAAGGGATGCAGCATTTTTTAAAAAATCAGTATCAAGGGAAGAACTTCTTTTAAGTCTAATAAATTGGCTGAACGGGAGACTATTTTTTAATTGGACTGGATGGTTAGAATGATAATGAAGTAAATAATTCCTATCAGTAGGTTTGCAAAATGGGCGTAAATTAATGACATGTTCATTACGTTCAGTAACAAAAAATAATTCAACTTCTAGAAAGGAAATGCTAACCTCACTCTTTTTACCAGTAAATCTTAAAGCTGTATCACATTGATTTAACCAAATGTTAAACCAACTCTATGATTCTATGATTCTATGAATGTCAAATTCCAAGAATATATCCTGGTCCAAAACAAAAATAAAATCATCAATGTAACGATCATCAATGTAACGATAATAAGCCAATAAATGCTTCCTAAATGGATTTGAATCACTCAAAATATATTCTAAATCAAAATAACGCATATTAGATCCATTTCAGTCTGGTTTCCGTCCTGGTTTTGGGACGGAGACGGCTCTGGTTGCCCTAACAGATGATATCCGTAGACAACTGGATCGAGGCAGGTCAGGACTGCTGATCCTTTTAGATTTGTCAGCAGCCTTTGACATGGTCGATCATGATCTTCTGGACCACCGCCTCGCAGACGTGGGGATACAGGGCATAGCCCGTAACTGGCTGTGCTCTTCTATCTCTGGTCGGGGACAGAGGGTGGCACTAGGGAGGGAAATGTCGTCGCGCCACTCCTTGGTGTGGGGAGTGCAGCAGGGCGCAATTCTCTCCCTGATGCTTTTTAACATCTTTATGCGCCCCCTTGCCCAGATTATCCGGAGCTTTGGGCTGGGTTGTCACCAATATGCTGATGACACTCAGCTCTATCTGCTGATGGATGGCCACACCGACTCGGCCCCGAACACACTGACCAGATGCTTGGAAGCTGTGGCTGGATGGTTTCGTGGGAGCTGATTGAAACTAAATCCTTCGAAGACAGAGGTCCTATGGCTAGGTCGGGATGGCATGGGGATGAGGGACCAACTCCCTTCTCTTGCGGGGGCCCAATTAGTGCCACTGCCTTCCGTTAAGAGTTTGGGTGTAATCCTTGACGCCTCCCTTTCCATGGAGGCGCAAGTTACAGCAACAGCCAAGGCGACATTTTTCCACCTTCGCCGCATCAAGCAGTTGGTCCCTTACCTTTCCTGCCCTGACCTGGCCACAGTGATCCATGCGACGGTCATCTCCAGGCTTGACTACTGTAATTCGCTCTACGTGGGGCTGCCCTTGAAGCTGTCCCAGAAACTCCAGCGGGTACAGAATGCTGCAGCGAGGCTCCTCACGGGGTCTCTGCCATGGGAGCATATTCACCCAGTGCTTTTCAAGCTGCACTGGCTCCCGGTGGAGTACAGAGTCAGATTTAAGGTGCTGCTTCTGACCTTTAAAGCCCTTCATGGCCTAGGACCCTCGTACCTACAGGACCGCCTTTCCTGGTATGCCCCACGGAGAGCCTCAAGGTCCATAAATAACAACACCATAGTGGTCCCAGGCCCTAAGGAAGGTAGATTGGCTTCAACCAGAGCCAGGGCCTTTTCAGCTCTGGCTCCGGCCTGGTGGAACGCTCTGCCTCATGAGACCAGGGCCCTGCAGGATCTGATTTCTCCATGCAGGGCCTGTAAGACAGAGTTGTTCCGCCTGGCCTTTGGCTTGGAATCAACTTGATTCCCTCCCTCCCTCTCTTTCTTTTTTCTTTTCCTTCTCCTCCTGCGATGAGGCTACATTTTAATATTTTAATGTTCCATTATTTTAATGTTGTATTTTACTTTTGTTTTTAAGTTGTAATCATTCATCTTGTTTTTATTATTGCTTGTAAGCCACTCTGAGCCCGGCCTTGGCTGGGGAGGGCTGGGTATAAATAAAAAAATATTATTATTATTATTATTATTATTATTATTATTTAGACACAGGTGAGGGATGGTGCACAATGGGCGCCCATCGCCACGCCCCTGCATTGAAAATAAAACTGTTCTTTAAAGCGGAAGAAATTATTTTCAAGAATAAGGTCCAACAGATTGAATAACTGCCAGAACTACCAGCCGGTGAGCGCAGCCCGTCCCTTTGTTGGATAGCCGATCGGGGGGGGGGGGGGGCTCATTCGCCTCACCTTGGGCTGCTGCTGCTGCGACGGCAGAGGCAGCGGAGGGGTGCACACTCTGCCCCGGCGGTGCTTGGCGGGCTTTAGGTTTGGGGGGGCTGCCTCTAGTTTGCTGCAGGCGGGGGTAGTCTTATACGGCGAGTATATCCCAAACTCTATATTTTAACAGGATTCCAAGCTCCTGTAATGTATTTAAATGTTTGGTATCACAACATGAGATGGGTACAGTGGTACCTCAGGTTACGTACTTAATTTGTTCTGGAGGTCCGTTCTTAACCTGAAACTGTTCTTAACCTGAAGCACCACTTTAGCTAATGGGGCCTCCCGCTGCTGCCACACCATCGGAGCACAATTTCTGTTCTCAACCTGAAGCAACCTGAACCCGAGATAATATTTCTGGGTTAGCGGAGTCTGTAACCTGAAGTGTATGTAACCGGAAGCGTGCGTAACCCGGGGTACCACTGTATTGCATGTATTTTGTGGGCATTCGTTTACTGTAACTGGAATGCCATTCTGTATTATTCCATATTATTTAGCATTATGGACTGATGAAGCTTGCTGCAAAACCTGGATAATATCCGGAGAACAGGTCTCATCCATTTGGCTTCAGATGATCATTTGACTTTGCGCTTCCAGCTAACGACTACTTGAAGAATGCTTTTTAGCAACCGCTCCTACGTTTCATTTTTAATTAACTTCCACACAGTTTCATTGTATGGCTCTGGTTCTAATATTAAAAGAAAATTCTTTCTATCCATTTTCTCCACAACATGCATAATTTTTATAAACTTTTATCATGCTTTCCCACCCCAATAATTTCCTTTCTTTTCTAAACCAAAAAGTTCCAAGTACATTAGTGTTCCCCGTGGGAATCATGTTCCGACTCCCTTCGCCATGGTGGTGCTCCTCTTCTGCATCTTTCCCAGCTAAACAGTATCCTTTTGAGATGGGTCAACCAGGAATGTATTCTCAGCTACGACCACACAATTGATTATGGAAGGCATTACAGACTCAAACTGGTACCCAGATGAAACAGTCTAGCAAGGTGAAGGCTTCATATTACATGTATAGGGTAGGAAGGCAGAGGCCCAAATTGGCACCCATGTTTTCATCATATACGTTACGGTCACCAGACAAGCATTTTGGGCTGCTTTCAAGGAAGGGCGGTGGACATATTAAATAAATAAATAAATAAATAACCCCAAGCCTGGAATTTGTCTTTTTCACAGCAGTTGCATCAACATCTTCTTTGAGAGGTGCAGCATGGCCTCCTAATTTCTTTCCTGGTTAATCACTACCAGTTCAGGCCTCATCAGTGTACAGAAGTTGAAATTATTTTCCCCCACTTACTCCTATTGAACTGCTGTACGCCTGACTCAAATTACTTAAATACTTTCAATCAATCATTTACTGTATTTGGCTAAAAGCCATTACAAATCCAGTTACAAAACCAGCAAATCCAATAAAACCTATTAAAAAGCACCAGAAATAAGCAATAAATTACAATAAATCAAATACAGATTAGCTGGGAAGATGGTGACACATCGGGGATCTATATAAAGAGGCTCGGCGTTGCTCCTGCAAAAAGGTTTTATCTGCTATTTTAAAAAGTTTTTTAAAAACACTCTAACTTTTTAAGCTTCTCAACTTGCAATTTGGATGCGTTTCTGGGTTTCGGGACCCTGTTTTAATTGTTTGAACTGTTTATTTTATCTTTTTACCGTCCCCTGGTCTGGAGGAAATTTCTTTCTAAGGAGCCTTTTCATTATTACCTCCCCTTACCTGCTTGCTCACAGATTAGCTTTCTGCTTCATTGGGTTATTTGCTTGGCATCATTAAATACTATCATAAATTATCTATATGATTGTATTATGACTGTATTATATGCTACCAGTCACTCCAGATCCTTGCGGACTCTGCAGCTTATATCCTGCATCTATCCTCTTTCCTGTTCTTTGACCAGTTACTGATTCATATGAGGAAAACTTTTGCCACTATGGTGGGGGATATTTGTGAGTTCAAAGTACCGTATTTTTCGCCCTATAGGACGCACTTTTCCCCCTCCAAAAATGAAGGGGAAATGTGTGTGCGTCCTATGGGGCGAATGCAGGCTTTCGCTGTAGCCTGGAGAGCGAGAGGGGTCCGTGCGCACCGACCCCTCTCACTTTCCAGGCTTCGCGCAGCTCTCCCCAAGGCGCGGGAGCCCGGCGCTGGGCTCCCACGGCTTGCGGAGAGTTGCCTGCATGCTGAAGCCTGCGCGGCTAAGTGTGGAATCTCTTCTCACCCTGTTGCACAAAGGAATCCCCCCAAGCTGTGCCTGCCCCTCATTCTGCATTGTGCACTAGTGGGTCAGTGGGGTCACGGCCACAATGAAGGTTGCTACAACAGAACCAGGTTTCTTCTTACCTTGCCCTGTGAGCCTTGTTTTCTCTTCTCTCCATGCATGTGCCTCTTTGTAAGTAGAATGGAGCAAAATTGATCCAATGCATTTCTTATGCTTCTGTCATTTAGTATCTTATCAGGAACATTTCACAGAAATCCATATGCATATTTACAAAATCAAGATCCTTTGGTGCATCACATAATGGCTTAGAATTGCAAGAAGACAACTGAAGAGATTGAAATAGAGGTGATATAGCCCCTGTTTCCTCCTAAATCCTTCAACCTGGCTAAAGTATCTATGCAGAATTATTCCACTAATTGTGAATTGTATAGGGGGAGTAAAAATAGCCATGATTACATAACCCTGTGTAACAAAGCATTCAAGTCATACATCTTTGAACATTTGTTGGGATATTTGAGCATTTGCAAGTTTGTTTCTGTGTCTATCGCCATGTGGTGTTTCTAATTTGTTTCTGTGTCTCTCTTTGAATTAGAGCCCCCATTTGTCTCTGCCAAGACCAGTAAAATCCCTGCACCACTTTCACTTTCCTCTGCCCTTCGACCTCCGAGAATAAGAGTTACTAAGGCTGTGGTCTACAGTCCTGCTGCAGCTTGCTCGCCTCTCTCTCAAGGTCCCCCTGGCTCTTTCCAGTTTTCTTGCTGCCTGTTCTCTCCTTTTGCAGGTTGTGTGTGTTCGTTACCTACTGGGTTTTAATTCAGCCTTCTGTGACCAAAAGAGAATCCCCTTCAAAAAGTTATTCTCTTGTTTCCAGATCCTAAACACATTTACTTGATAGTAAGTACTATTGATTTCAGCAGAACCTGTTTCCAAGTAAATGTGGTTAGTACTTTAACTTATACAAAATTAACACTGTGTAGTGTTCATTGCAGTTTTAACAAGATGGCATTTGGGGGGAGGAAACATAGGAAGCTTTTAATACTACTACCACTTTACTAAGAGAATGTGGAAGACGGTATATTTTCTTTTGGGCGTATCCTAAATGCACCTTCTTGGCAGGACAGGTGACTCAAATTTCTGGTGATTTCTGAGGGGGCTGCATGTCAAGACCAAAAAGGCAGACTGGGTTGCGTCCATGGAGGAATGCCTTCCCATGACATGCATAGATTTAGCTATTTTGGATTGTGCCACCCACGTGCCTTTTGCTACTTGGGATCACGATAGCCTGGTTCAGACACACCTGAACATTGCAATGCGTGCAGAGGCCCCTTTGTCAAATGCATTAGCCTGTCATGTGCTGCCATGTGCTCTGGAAAGCTCTGGCTGAGTTACTTTTCTGAGATGCTCTGACTGAGCTTGGAGTGCTTGTACAGTTTCCTTTTCTGTTCATCCTAAGATACAGCGTTGGAATCTTCAGCTTTCGGAATTCAGACTTCTGGGCTAAAATGTTCTGTCCATTCTTTTTGATACCTGAATTCAGTGTTCTTGAAAACGTTGGGCAAATCCTTCAAGAGCAGTTTTGTATGCGTGTGGCAATATAAAGTTGAGTGGTGTGTGTGTGTGTGTGTGTCCCCTTCAGAATGCCATTGCATATACACAGGAGAGAGACTCCTTCCTCTGCCCTGTCCCTCTTTGTCCCTTCCTTGCTCCCCAGCAGTTTTATCTGCAGCTGGCACTGGCTGCTGTTTGCCCTTCAGTGCTCTGTGCGCACCAGGAAGCATGAGGTCTCAGGCTGGAATTGCAGAAGGAAGCTGCAGACACTTAGGAGCAGTAATGCCCTCTGGGGAAGCCGAGGGATCCACCCTGCAGCTGAATTGGTAAAGGCCATTGGTAAGCCACCTGCCCCATCAGGATTAATCATGTTTGAGGTAGAAAGGGTTTACCTCTCTGTGCAAATGAAAAGCCTCCTACAGCTCCCACTTCACCCTCTGGGGAAAAGTATCTGGCAATTCTCTGTGTGTGCAGGAGAGCCTAGTGAGAAACTGGATTCCCTGAATGGCTGACTGGTTCCTATGGTTGAGGGTCATGTAGAGAGACTGGATTCTGGAGGAGGAGGAAGGCTTGGAGAGGAATAGAAACAGATTTCCATATACAGTGGTGCCTCGCAAGACGAAAAGAATCCGTTCCGCGAGTCTTTTCGTCCTGCGGTTTTTTCGTCTTGCGAAGCAAGCCCATTGACGGATTAGCGCTATTAGCGCTATTGGCACTTTGAGGGCTAAAAACGGCTTTTTAAGGCTAAAGGATTAGCGGTTTTGCTGCTAAAATGCTTTTAGCAGCTTAGCGATTCAGAAAAGGGGGTTTGGAGCAAAAAAAACCCTCAAAATTTTTCGTCAATTTTCTTGCGAAGCAAGCCCATAGGGAAATTCGTCTTGCGAAGCGCCTCTGCAGACGGAAAACCCTTTCGTCTTGCGGGTTTTCCGTCTTGCGAGGCATTCGTCTTGCGGGGCACCACTGTAGACAGTAACATCGGAGGAGGATTGATTCCTGCTTTAAGATTTTGATTGGAGTTCTTGGTATATAACATAAAGGATGGACTTTAACGAATTTCTCAAATAGCACAAGGGTTTGGATAGATACATTCAGAATAAAAATTCCAAGTCTACATAATGATGGACTCTTATGAAAGGGGAAAATACAGTGGTACCTCTGTACCTCTGTTCTGGAGGTCCGTTCTTAACCTAAGGTACCACTTTAGCTAATGGGGCCTCCCGCTGCCACCGCTCCACCACCGGGTGATTTCTGTTCTCATCCTGAGGTAAAGTTCTTAACCTGAGGTACTACTTCCGGGTTATAAAAGGATGTCACATAGAGGAGGGAGAAAGGTTGTTTTCTGCTGCTCCAGAGAAGCGGACACGCAGCAATGGATCCAAACTACAAGAAAGAAGATTCCACCTCAACATTAGGAAGAACTTCCTGACAGTAAGAGCCGTTCGACAGTGGAATTTGCTGCCAAGGAGTGTGGTGGAGTCTCCTTCTTTGGAGGTCTTTAAGCAGAGGCTTGACAACCATATGTCAGGAGTGCTCTGATGGTGTTTCCTGCTTGGCAGGGGGTTGGACTCGATGGCCCTTGTGGTCTCTTCCAACTCTATGATTCTATGATTCTATGAAGTGTTTGTAACCCGAGGTACCACCGTACTGGGCAAAAAAATTCTTGCATTGCAGGGGGTTGGACTAGATGACCCTCGTGGTCACATTCAGCTCCACAGTTCTGTGATTCTGTGACAAAGAAATGTATAGCTTTCCATGGGAGATGGCGCCAGAGATGATCAACTTCTACCCCCACCCCTTTCCTCCAGCCCTGGAAACCAGAGTCCCAGGGAATCCTAAGGCTCGGGATTTGCTTTTACCTTGTTCTCTCCACTTTGTGGTGATGGTGACACAATGTGCTATTATATGCATTGTTATATTAGTGTTACATTATATTATATTAGCGTAGCAGTAAATTCTGTGGATGCTGTTTGGAAATACAGCAAGCCAGCAACTTACATGCATGATTTAACTTGTGCACATTCAGCTTTATGTGCTTGGCAAAAAATAAAATTAAAAAATGGGGGCAGAAAGGGGGCTGGCATCTGGGGAGAAAAGTCTTTGGCACTCCCACCTGCCATTGCATCCAGTCTGCTTTGGCTATATGTGATTTTGGCATTATCCCCTGCAACTTACCCCCGCGTAAGTTGCAGGCTTACAGTATTACCTTTTTTAGATAGGCCTGAATATGCCTTCATTCAGTATTATAGTGCCAAGAGCATAGAATACCATCTTTTAATAGTTGCTAGATCTTAATTTGGGAATCTGAAATATACCCTTCTGAAGCATTGTGATAAATTATTATGTACTAGAAGAACTATGTTTTCACCCTGAAATGCCACATAGTTGCTCACTTTGATGCAAATGGTAAGGGGAAAGAATACCTTGTCATAAAATTGGACCCAGTGAGGAGAAGCTGGGACATCTAGACAAAAGGTGTCCTTGAATCTCAGCCCCACCAGTCAGTTGGGAGGGATGCGAGTTGCTGAATTGTTTGAGGAAGGGCAAGCTTTTCTGCTTTTAACGGAAATTCCATGTGTGTTGTGCAGTTGTTGCTTTCAATAGTCCTGCTATTTTGGAGGAGGCCCAGAATTCCTAAATGCAGAGCAGTTCTCTCTTACGCCAAGAATCGAAGATGATGTCATCAGGGAGAATAGTTTTTTTGTATGGTGAGGAAAAGAGGGAGGAATACACAGGGAGAAGCTCTGCTGGCTTTAGGTCCCTTGCCAGTTGGAGGGAGTATTGACGGGCAGAGGCAATGGATGGTGGACTTGGTTATGCTACCTGGATAGTTACTGTTTGTAAAAGTAAAGTTTAGGATAAGTGTTGATGGATGAAGCAAGCCTTTGCTGATGTTGAGCTGAGCTCCTCTTTCAGTCTGGCTTAGTGTGCTGCTTTCCTTAAATATTTGGTCAGACTGTAGCTCACAACTACTATTCATATGGTATTTAACACTAGTAAGACAAAGTGAGAGATCAGTGCTAGCATTTTCAAGCCTCTAGAGTAAACATATTTCACATTCTGCAACCTTTCCACAAATACTGGAACTCTAATGGCAGAAATAATACTATTGGCAGTATTGTTGGTCATGCTTTACCAAAAGATCCTTTAGTAATAATATTTGGTTACCTTAAATAATACTATTGGCAGTATTGTTGGTCATGATTTACCAAAAGATCCTTTAGGTATTTGGTTACCTTAAATGAGCAGCACCCAGTGAGAATGACCACAGTTTGTATGACCACTTGCCCATAATTGGGTGGGGAAACTGATCCACCTTCTTAGGTACTAAGAACATGTTATCTGGCATATAGGACCAAATTAATAAATATATGGGTCAGAGAAGGCTGACATCACAAGTCCATAAAGAAATTGGTTTTTAAAATTTCTTATTCAAACAACAAAGTTCTTGATGCCATAAACCTGTAGGATGATATCCGACATTGGTAATACTCAGAATAGTCCATTGATTTCATTGGGTCTACTCTATGACTGATATTGAATATTACCCACATACTTTACTAGGTGAAGTATAGTTTTGTTCATGATCCTCAGTAAGACAGAGTGAAAGACAAGAGACAATTACTCATATTATGTTAAATAGTAAGAGTGATATCTATGGATTGCTATGTTAACTACTGATCTGACAGCTTGTGTTTATTTACATGTGTTAACTTGCTTTTTAATGTTTGACTTGCTATTTAAAATTAAATAATAAAAGCAAAAAAGAGCAAACTTAAGAGTATATCGTGTTATAGATAAACTTTAGGCAAATTTTATGTATTTGAGCAATGCTAGCAATTGATAGTTGGTCACAATACAGCTCTGCAGTTGGCATCCCTTTGTTTTCCTGTAGGGAGAACAAGAACCAGCTCTGCAGCAACTGGGAACCAAGCTCTGCTAGATCCCAGCAACCGCGAAGGCTCTGTTCAGCGAGTCCCTCGGCAGCCAAGTGGCAGCAGGCTGCAGAAGGCTGGATGTCCCGTGAAGAGTACATAAATGCTTGGAAGATTGGTGGTTCCAGTATTATGGCGAAATTGCAATGTAGTGAATGCACCTAGTCAAGATGGATTTGTAATGTTCCAAAATGTCACATATAGCTCCTATCAAGAAAACAAGTATGAGATGAAGGTTGGTTTCATCACGGTTGGGCTGGTTTTCAAATTCCAAATGTGGTCATAGCTGATGATATAGGATATACTGTTGCAACTCCCTGTTACAGGTGTGTGTGTGTGTCCTTCCTTCATAAAGACATTGTTGGTGCATCTCTCTCTCGTTTATTTGTTTTCCTTTTGGGGAATTTAGCAATTAAAGAAAAGCACACCAACTTTTTATAGTATGGAACTGAATCCTCTTACTGTTTACTGAATCCCACTATGCTGCCATTGTTGTTGCATGCCAAAATCTCTTCTAAGTAGTTATAAATGATAAAATCCATAAATAATTAAAATGCACAATGAAACAATTCCAGCAAAGCATCCATAATTAAAATAGACAATGAAACAAGACAGTTAAAAAGCAGAGCAATTAAAACAGTTAAACAAAACAGATCAGGAAGGTCAAGCTCAGGGGAATGCTTGCCTCAGCAGGTTTTGTCTTCACCAGCCAGCAGAAGGGAGCTCCTGATCTTGTAGGTGAGCCCAGAGGGCATTCCACAACCCTGGGGCCAGCAGGGAAAAGCTCTCCTCTGCATCACGGAAAGCTGATAAGCATCAGGCTGTGGCAAAACTAAATAAACTTACAATTTTACAAGGTAGTCCAAGGGCTCTTCTCCCCACCCTGTCCCTTTCCTTTCTAAGCAGCTGCAAAGCTGCAAAGGAAAAGATGAAGAGCAGTCCTTAGGTCAGTTGGACAGAAGAGCACATTCCAGAGCCTTCCATTTTCTGAGCCACACATTGCTACGGGGAGCTTGGGTCCTTCCTGGAGCAAGTCCTCCATGTCCCTCTTAGCCAGAAGTGGCCTTGTAGAGGAGGGGCTGCTACATGGGTGGCAGCAGCAGTCAAAAGGGAAGGGGGGCGAACTGCTCTCCTTCCCCCAAGGGACCAAGTGGGAGCGAGTTGATGATACAAACACTTAAATGGATATATTAATATCGGAGGCTTAAATCCTTTTTGCTAAAATAAGAAAAAGATGACTGGCATATTATTAAGAGCTGTATATAAATTACCACCACAAATTCTCTTAGAATGTACAGCTTGCTTTTTAGCAACTCTTGAATTTATCAAAGCATGTACATCTTAAGCTGTATATCTTAAATATTGTTATATCCCCCTCTAGCCCATGAAACATGAGGTCTTTGCTTGGTTTAGAGGTTGCGCTGGGGAAGAGCAGGCCTCTTGCAACTTTGAACAGCTGTGCAGCATGGAGAAATTCAACAGGCCGAGCCTTTTCTAGTAGGGAAATACAATTATGGCTAACAGCTCATCTGCTGACACTCTCTCTGCCATAATTCTTATTACTTGTGGGTGGCTCCTGACTTTCACGCCCCGGTAAGTCAGTGGCCCTATAGTCTTACTAAAGGAGCCCAGGGCAACATAGAAAAAGCTTCCCCACTTCTCTTATACTTGCCAAAGCAAAGTCGACCAGATGGAGGTAGGAATCTGGCCATGGTGAGATATATTTCATTATTCATTTGCATCTACAGTGGTACCTTGGAAGTCGAACGGAATCTGTTCTGGAAGTCCGTTCGACTTCCAAAACATTCGGAAACCAAAGCGCGGCTTCTGGTTGGCTGCAGGAGCTTCCTGCACTCAGTCAGAAGCTGCAGAAGTCGCGTCGTTCCAAAGAATGTTCGCAAACCGGAACACTCACTTCCGGGCTTGCAGTGTTCGGGAGCCAAAATGTTCAACTCACAAGGCGTCCGGGATCCAGGGTACGAACGTCTACTTATCAATAGGCATATAAATATTTATGCAAATAAGTGAAAGCTTATAATATTGGGGACTTTTAAGTTTGGGGCAGACATGATACAGATTTATAGAATTATTCATGGAAGGGAGAAAGTGGGTCAAGGGAAGAGTTGCTCCTTCTTGCATAATACTTGGCAGGGAGTGTGTGTCATCAAATGAACCTGAGAGGCGGGAGATTCAGGAGAGACCAAAGGAGGCACTTCTTCACACGGGATGGGATGGGACAGCTGGCAATGTGTAGAGGGACATCAGCCAAACTCATAAGGTAATGGGTGGCTACCAGTCACGATGGCCACACTATTGGAGCTCGGGTGCCTCTGAAGGCTAATTGCTGGGCAACCAGAGGGAGCCCATCTTGAACTCAAGTCCAGTTTCCAGCCTTCGCAGGGTGTCTGGATGGGCCACTGTGGGAGACGGGCTGCCGGGCGAGATTAACTTTGGATCTGCTCCAGGAAGGCTTCTCGTAGAGTCCTACTGGGACTGAGTCTAAAGTCCCTGCCAGGAGGGCCAAATCAGAAGGATCTGAAAGCAGCTGCCCTCTTGAGCAAGATCAGCCTGCGACTCTGCCCTGAGAAAGACAGCCGACTCATCCTGCGGTGGTGACGTGTGGCCACCTGACCTCTGCCCTGCAGTGTTTCCTCACCCTTGTTGCTCTGATTGGCAGCCAGCGGGTGAGAGCCCTCGTCCTGATCCTTAGCAACTTCCTCTCGTTTCTGATCCCTCAGACTCACATGCTACTTGGCAGTTTCAACAGAATTTATCTGCTGCCTTGACCTCTCGCCTGCATTCCTGTGTGGCCTTTGCCCTGAATTGCCAGGGCCTCCTCTGAATCAGAGCAGCTCCTTGTTCTCCTCCTCCCCCCCCCCCCCAGCTGGGCCGCTGCTTTGAAATCTGCATTCAACTGGACCCTGTTCCTCAAGTGTGTGTTAAAAGAAAACAGAGCCACCTCAGGGTGCCATCCTTGCGCCACCTCCTTCAATGAAACCATCCATGGACAACCCAGTGTCCTGCTGCTTTTGAACTCCTAGACACAGGACTTGCTGGTGGAGTTGGACTTTTCTTCGGTTCTTGCATTATGTGAGGGGCTAGCAGAGGAGACTTTTGTGAACCCTTTCCTCCCTGGCATTTTCTTGATCTAAATACCTCCGTCTTAGTGCTATTTGCCTAGCTGGCGAAAACACCATATAGAAAGTGAGCATTTTGTCTCTTGCAGAGGGTGGAAAGGGAGAGGAAGAAGCAGAAGGGCTCTTCCTTGGGATGGGAACCCCTGAGGGTAGCAAGGCTCAGGGCTTAGAGATGACTGGTGTCTTACTTTGGTAAGGAATCCCCAGCACTAATGCTGCAAAAAAAGGTGTTCAAGCCTGTTAGATCCGTCAGTGTGCTATGACCTTTAGTTGGGAAATAGTGAGGTACATCCCACTGGCTTCTTTGATAAGGGTGGGGAGGGACTTAGTTGGGCTTTGCTGTGGGGGCTCAGGGAATCGCTTTAAGAGCCAGCGGGGTGTGCGAGGAATTCACTCCCCAGCTTAGCTTGACTCTCCAGCCAGCCTGTGAAAATGTTCCGGCTTTTCAGCAATGCAAAGCGCTGCTGGCCGATGAAACGGACATTGCAAAGGCCCCCTGGGCGAGTCCATTTGCCAGCAATGGTGCAGCAAAACAGGTAAGGAGGCCGGAGGGGGGAGGGGGCAGCCTTGACAGCCTCAGTCTGTGTAAACAGGACATTTCGCACAAGTTTTGAAATATATAAATGATCTGCCTAGAAGGCTTTGACAAAATGATGATGCTCTAAGGAATGCAGGAGTTAACAAAGGGCAGCAGGTTTACATTTTCTCTAGACTCGCCTGCATCCTACTTGAAAATGGAAAACAGGCCATTCTGAAAAGTCCTTTTCCGTACAACAACCACACCAGTTTTTTGTTTTTTTTTTATGTCACACCTTCCAAAACAATTACCACCAGTTCCTTTCCAACTTTTGGGAGAGTATTTGTGGATTTTCATACCTGGAGGCTGCCAGTACAAAGGAACCAATAGCTCAAGGGGTGCCTCATGAAAGCACTCATGAAAATCTTTCTACGTGACAAAAAGAGGAATATTGATTTCTGGCTGCATTTCCCATATTTTAGCTGCACCAATAGCCTGTATCCAGCAAACATTTTCACAGAAGTGTTTTGCAGGCAGAATCCACAAGTAGGAGACAAAGTTTCTACTGCTCCTGCTCAGAGATCCTGACTGCAGAATCCATAGATGGACTTGGGCTTCCTTCACAACATTGTGATCCTGTATTCCTTCCTGCACACAAATCCCTTAAGGGAGAAAACGTTCTGCATCCAAACTGACCTTAGACCAGGCACTGAGTGATGGGGGAAAGTGGATTGACAAAGTGGAGCCACTAGCAGAGGAACTGGAGAACATGTTTGCTTTTTTGTTTGACTGATCATTAAATTTATTATGCCCTCCTTTTCTTTATAAAATAAACTCAAATTAGCTACCAAAAAAGTTCAAAAAATTAATAAAACACATTAAAACCTGGACAAATTTCTTAGATCAGTTTCCTATGATAAAACCAAGAGCAGGATAAACCAATATGGCACAAAAACAGAGGGGTGGATCTTTCAAAAAATGGAGAGTGGGTTTTGTTAAAGGGCAAGAATACAAATCTAGTTTGAAAAAATACATTTGCCCTTTGGACCTGAACTCGAGCTGTGTCCAGAAATGTTGACCTTGCATCAGCTTAATCAAAGACCTTTCAATTAAACATTAACCTCCTGATAAGAGTCAGTGTGCAGGGTGAGATTATAACACAGGAATCTCTTGATCTTAGGGCTAGGATATGGGATGGTAAGGAGGTCCATGAGGAGGCAAAGAACCAAGAATGTTTATCAGACGGCACCCGGGTCCAAGTTGCAGCAGAGGTGACAATGTTAAGGGGCATCACAGCTCAAAGCCATTCCTCAAAGTGGGGGTGGGGCAGAAGGTCACATCTCATTTTTTAAATCTTAAAATATTTCTGGAAAAAACCCCAGTAGTTTATAAAGTAAAAAAAATTGCACAATGCACTCGTCACAGAAAGAAGAATGAAAGCCAGTGTGGTGCAGTGGTTAGACCGTTGGACTAGGGCCTGGGAGATCAGGGTTCAAATCCCAACCACTGGGTGACCTTAGGCCAGTCACTCTCAACCCGTCACCTCACAAGGTGGTTGTGCTAATAAAATGGGCGGGGGAAGAACCATCCGCATCACCTTGAGCTCCTTGGAGGAAAAGTGGGATGTACGTAATAAAAACAAGAGCAGCAGCAGCAACAAAGCAGGAAATAATACAGAAGCAAAAGACAGAGATGCTGCTTCTCAGAACTTCTCAAAGGTTTTTACCTGCCTTTGGAAAGACAGAGAATCCTACAAGAGCCTTTCTCAGAAGAACGGTACAATAAAACATAAAAATAGAAATGCTGGAAGTTTTGAAGAATGATTAACACATTTAACCAAAATGTTTTGAGCTGGTGTCTAAATTTCACAGCAGAAAGAGTTCCAGGGCTGGGAGAAGGCCTTCTGATACGTCACCTAGGAGCAGGATGTTAGAGGCTCTCCCTAGCATTGGTTTTCAGAGGGTGTGGCAGGAGAGGAGGCCAAGGGGGACCAGAAGATTGAAGAACAATCCATTTTGGGAATGATCCACATTCTTACGTAGCTGCATTGTTTGATGCTTTCTGGCTGCCCCAGGATCATGTGATAAAATAGTTGTGTTCTGTGTTATAAATCAAGCACTGCTAGGAGTTGTTTCTTTTTGTTTTCCAGTGCTTTTCTTTCTTATCAATTAAAAAAAATGGTGTGGCATGAGCAAATTTTTATTCTGAAAGTGTGGCCCAGAGAAAAAAGTTTGAGAAGCACTGCTCACCAGGATGCAATTGTAAGCAGAGCTGGGGAGGGAGCTCAGTCGGAAGGAGACGCTCTGTTTGGGGCCCAGGGCTTCAATCCGACCCCCTGGCCAAGTATCCCTTTTGAACCTCTGCGGAGAGGTCAGTGCAGCTGCTTTGTTCTGAGGAAAGCAATGCCATGGGGAAATCTGCTTGGTTACATGCATCTTGTCTGAGCAGCCAGAGATCCTCTTCCTTTGTAGACTGTAAGGAAACTCTTCTCTCTGCTTGCCTTGCAGTTTCTCCAAAGGCTCTGTGCACCACCAGGCAAATCCCTCCTCCTCCTCCGCCTCCTGGCCCAATGATGTGGGCATCCTTGCTCTGGAGGTGTACTTCCCTTCCCAGTATGTGGATCAGGTTGAGCTGGAGAAGTATGATGGGGTGGAGGCTGGAAAATACACCGTGGGCCTGGGGCAGAAGCAGATGGGCTTCTGTGCGGCCCACGAGGACATCAACTCCTTGTGCCTGACAGTCGTGCAGCGTCTGGTAGAGCGAAGCCGCCTGCCCTGGGAGTCCATCGGCCGACTAGAGGTTGGCACAGAGACCATCATTGACAAATCCAAAGCTGTCAAGACAGTTCTGATGCAGCTCTTTGAAGATTCAGGAAACACAGATGTTGAAGGCATCGACACCACCAATGCCTGCTATGGAGGAACAGCCTCCCTCTTCAACGCAGCTGACTGGATTGAGTCCAGCTCCTGGGATGGTAAGTGATGGTGGTCTCAGTGGCACCCCCTCAGACCCCCACCTGGAAGGTGTCCTCTCCAAAAACAAGCATCCAGGCACGTCCACAGGGCCGACTTGGCCCAGTCATACATCCTTCCATGCCTGCCTACACCCCATCTCTAAGGCACAGCCGGTCTCAGAATAACAGGTGGTGTAACTTGAAGCCTCGGGGCCACAAACACTTGCCAGGAGACAGTTTGGAAATGTTTAGGAGGCTGGACTGTGTGGGAATCACCCTCAAATTTCCCTCCTTTGGAATTTTCAGAAGTTGCTGTGAGTAAAACATTTTGTGACGTTTCTTGGCTCCACTCAGCAAATGATACTTCCTATTCCTGGAGCTTTTTGTAGAGAAGGCATGCTGCTTAAGTGACTCTCCCAGGCAGGTTTTGTCCCATTTTTTGCTATAGGGTAGCATTTTGCAGTTTTATACTTCTGCCATCAGGAGACATTGGAGCTGCCCATTCTCCTCACGTTAAAGAAAGCTTGTGGCGGTTCACTTTTGTGCTCCTGGAGGAGAAGGAATTTGGTGGGTGCCATGTAGACTCTATAGATTCTCTTGAGGCACCACAGTTCCCAGAGTCTCTCTGAGGGACACAAGGAGCAAAGCGGACCAGGGGAGAGCTAGCCGGGGGGGGGGGGGGGAGAAAGAGCTAGAGAAACACCTGTTACAGCCGGGATGGGGGGCTTCCAGCCCATCAGGCTAATTGGTCCACCATTTGGCCTGCAAGGCTATTTTGGCCAAGCCACGCCCACCCTACACCTGATGACAGGTATGCCCTCCCATCAGGTGGCCCACCTGCTAGATCCTCATCCCTGTATTATGGGAGTAAAGAGGTTAAAACTGCTCCCTGTCTAAAAAAAAATTATTTGCTAGACAAACCTCAAGGAGACACAAGGCCATTGTTTCTAGCAGTACAGAAGAATCTAGTTGCTAAGTTCTGCCACAAGCATACGGGAAAGGAACAAAGGAAGAAGTTCTTGCCTCTGAATGCCAACTGTGCAGAGATGCAGCCCTTCTCCTCCTTATTGCAGAGTCTTCCCAGAGACAGCTGAGTGAGAGTTGCAGATTGTTCAAGCCGAGTGGTTCGTTCTCACGTATGAGTCATAGGTCTTCTAACAAAAATACGTCTCCTGACCAGAGATTTGGAAGGAAAACCATTTAAAGAGAGATAGAGAGCCGAGAGAGCCAGGCAATTATCTGTATAAATTTTGCAAGCATTTAGTAGGATTATTATTATGGTTTCTGCAAAGAGAAGTCCTGCCTTTCAGGTTGTAAGGAAAGAATTATACTTTGAGAGTGTGTGTATCTACAATAAGTTAGCTTAATCATAGTTACAATGGACCAAATTTTCTCAGTCCTTGCAGAGTACTCAGTCCCTGGAGTACTGTGTCCAGTTCTGGGCACCACAGTTCAAGAAGGACACTGACAAACTAGAACGTGTCCAGAGGAGGGCAACCAAAATGGTCAAAGGCCTGGAAACGATGCCTTATGAGGAACGGCTAAGGGAGCTGGGCATGTTTAGCCTGGAGAAGAGGAGGTTAAGGGGTGATATGATAGCCATGTTCAAATATATAAAAGGATGTCACATAGAGGAGGGAGAAAGGTTGCTTTCTGCTGCTCCAGAGAAGCGGACACGGAGCAATGGATCCAAACTACAAGAAAGAAGATTCCACCTAAACATTAGGAAGAACTTCCTGACAGTAAGAGCTGTTCGACAGTGGAATTTGCTGCCAAGGAGTGTGGTGGAGTCTCCTTCTTTGGAGGTCTTTAAGCAGAGGCTTGACAACCATATGTCAGGAGATATGGGAGGAGATGTGTCCTTGCGCTCCCATGCTCAGCTTTTGACGAAGTTCCTCCTGAAAGGTTTCTGAGTAAACTTAGAGGAAATGGAACAGGTCCCTTTATGGACTGATAACTGATTTAATGCAGCAGAGTTGGGAAATGTTAACACAATAGAGATCCCTAGACAGGATGTGAACTGATAGGGACCATGGTGAGAAGCTCAGTTTTCCATAGCGATGGAAAAGACCAGTTTTAGGGATTTTATTAGAAAATAAAGCAGCCACTGCTGTAAACCTATGATCAAAGGAGGCTCCTTTGTTGGGTCAAGTGGGGCAGACCCCCACCCAAGAAAGACCTCCAAGGCCATAGTCTGGTCTCCCTTTCTTAGTCATACATTTCACTGATTGAGGCTCTTCCTGCATGATTCTGCCCATCTGCTGGTCCATTGACTGGCAGAAGGTGCAGGAAGGCAAAAGTGAAGACACAAGGCATCGTGAACATGTGGAACGGGCTGCCATCTGTGCCTTCAGCCCTCTTTACTGTGCATTTATGATCATGTGTTTATTAAAATTTATATACCGCTTGGTAGTAAAAGCAAACCAACCTCAAAGTAGTTTACAAAAAGGAAACAGCAATGTTCTCATATTGTTTATGCTTGAGGTGGTCTTGGGGCGGTTATACGCAATCCTATTCCTGATACTGTTTGCGCCTGCAAAATATTTGTTGGGTGGTCTTCCTGCTTTGTCTCCAACTGGTACAAGTCCCATAATGTCATGATGAAGCCCTCAAACTTCTCATGCCACAAATGTTCTAGGCTTTGTTTGTTTCTTTTGTCTGTCCTTTGTTGCTCTGTTGTGCTAGAGTGCCCCCTCCAGGTGGCAATGAGGCAGCAATGTTTTGGGAAGCATCCCAGAGCGACAAATAAAGCAGAACGATGGGTGGTCCAGTATAAATCCACCACAAATTCACTGTCATCGCTGACATGTTGTTGGAGACCCTGGGAGGGAGAGGGCTGCTCTTGTGCTCTAGTTCTGCTCCCTGGTTTCCCACAGGCATTGGGGCGGCCCCTGTGAGAAGAGGAGGCTGGGCAAGGTGGCCAGAGGCGGATCTAGGGGGATGCAACCAGCTTGGTCCCACTGGGCATGGAACCTCAGCTTTGCTGGGGATGCTGCAACTATGGTTTAGAGGAATAGAGCATGAGAGGCAGGCACTGAAGTTTAGGAGACCCCAACGTGCGCCACTGCAGCAGGTTGTTCTTATGTTCAGAGGTGCCTCTGAATGCCAGATTCTGGGGACAAGCAAGAGGGGAAGTCCATTGTCTTTGTGCTCCACTCAGAAGATCCTTGGAAGCCTCTGGCTGTTGGGAAGACAGCTGTGCTTTCCTCAAGTCCAGAATAATTCTTTTCTGGGGGTTGTTCCATGCCTAACAGGCCTAAGGAGAGAGATGGTGGGTCACCATTTCATCATTGCTACTTGCAAAACTCTTATACCTAGAAACCTGTGTGTTTTTGGCTTAGCAGAAAACAAGAATACCTGTTTTGCTGTGCATTTTATTGGAAAAATAGTTAAAGCATTTTGGGAGAGTATCAGTAGGTTAATAAGGACTGAAGGCTCTCCTTTTTCATATCGTACCTTTGCTTTGTGGTATCAGGCATGGTCTCTGCCAGCCATTTATTTTTTCAGTCCTCAGGGCCAAACTAGATGTGTGAGATCTTTACATGGGATTGCCTATGAACAGTGTGTGTGTGCTTGTTATTTCGGTTGTAAGGTGCTGCCATTCTTTTGCTTCTTTTTGAGTACTTCTCTTCACTCACTATTGTCATAGTTATACTGTAAGCTGGTGGGGGGAGGGATTTGTCTTTCCCCCCTGCTCTGACTGTGTGAAGTGCCAGACAGACAGACAGACAGACAGACAGACAGAGATTCAGAAGTAGCTGTTACTATATTGCAGCTCACACCTGCAAGTGAAACACTGATACGTTTTTATGATGACGCAGACCAGGAAGAGCTTTTCCTGCCTTCCTCGTCCTCAGCCCTGACACTTTGGTGATGCTCTTCCCATGCCAGGACGCTATGCCTTGGTGGTTTGTGGCGATATTGCTGTTTATGCCACCGGGAATGCGCGGCCAACGGGTGGTGCTGGAGCCATAGCCATGCTGGTTGGACCAGATGCTCCCCTGGCCTTAGAGAGAGGTGAGTATCCAAACGCGGCCATGTCTAAAAAGCTTGCTTTGCATAGCGAGGGATTTTATCCATAAACCGACCAGCCATCCATTAGATTTTTCTGCATTGGCTGAAGTGGGTGCACAGGTGAAACCATGGTCACAGGTGAAACCATGCCATTAAAATAAAAATAAAGAGGGAGGACGGGATTGGGGGGGAGCATGCAACATCCCCCCTCCTGCTGCAAGAGGGCAGACTGGGTGGCTGACACATTCACACTGCCTGTGTCCCAACAGGCCCACTGGACGTGGGCATAGCCAGAGGGGTGCAAGGGGGGCAGCTGCCGCCCCAACCAAGAAAATAAATAAAAATGCTTAACTAACTGACCAATTGCATCACAGATAACTGGGTTCTTCCCCCCTAACATAAAGCCTGCCCCCCTCGAAGAAAATTCTGACTACATCCATGCAGCACAGAACAAGTGGGACATGACGTCCGATCTGCGGATTTGCTTGAGTGCAAATGTAGAGAGAACCAGGGCAGTCAAAGATGGACTTCTGCCAGGCTTCATAAGCCCCTCTATGCAAACAGATTAAGCCTGCATGAATGAGTCCATTGTGATGTGCTGGGCTGGAGATTCATGGAGCTCTTGCTGGTGGGAAAGCAGCACGTCTCTGCCAAAATAGTCAAATGCATCCTCTCTCACACAGTTTTCAGGAATTCATATGGAAAGCTGCAAATGCGGGGGGGGGGGGGGCTGCTCCTCCTTTTCTGCACCCAGAGGGGCAGGCAAGCTTTTCAGGGAGGAGAATAGGCCCTTATGCCTAGTAGCTCTTAGAGTAGCTGCCAGAGATTCGGAGCTCCCTGAGTTAAAAAAGAAAAGAGAGGGAGAGAGCTAGCCAGGTTCTTTTATTTTGGACATAGGCATCAGTGTCTGGGCAACACTAGTCTTGGCTCAGGGTGGAATTTTGCTTTAGCATCTTTGCACTCCCCCAGTAGATTCTCTCTCTCCTTTTGCATCTTTGCTCCTAGACAAGGTGATGCCACTGAAATGGAACCTGGGAGAAATAAGCATAGCTTGGAAGCATAAACCAAGCGTGTCAAGCAGAAAATGCACCAGTCAGACTAAGAAAAAGTTATTAGGGGTATCTGTGGGTTTTACCTCAAGTGCAATGGTTAATAACTGGAGGATTATTCCCTTTGTTGCCATTGCTAAGACTGGGATGTCATAGAATAGTTGAGTTGGAAGGCACACCCAAGAATCATCTAGTCCAACCCCCTGCAATGCAGGAATCTCACCATGTGGTCTCCCATCCAGTCTGGAGCCATGCCGGACCCTGCTTATCTTTCAAATGTGCTAGCAGAATTATTGCTGCACCACGCAAGCTCACCTGTGACTTTTTCCTGCCAAGGTCTTCGTGGGACCCACATGGAACATGTCTATGACTTCTATAAGCCAGACTTGGCTTCAGAGTATCCTGTGGTGGATGGGCAGCTCTCCATCCAGTGCTACTTTCGAGCCTTGGATCGGTGCTATGCCACATATCGCAAGAAGATCGAGAGCCAGTGGCAGAAAGGTCAGTGTGGCTGGGAGAACGGTCAGCCGTGCCTTCCTTCCTGGCTGTGGGCACACCAGAGCATGAATGTGCACATGGACCACGCCAATCTCAATTGCCCATGCGTGCTTCTTCGCACGTTCATTTGCACCCAACTGCTTTTGGTTGAACCTTGTCCAGAAGGGCTTTGCTGGCTGGGGAGGAGCTGCTCTACTTAGGTGGGAGGGGGCCAGGCGGCAAGGAGGTCGGTGTGCCTCAAATGCACTGGTAAAGCCCTCACGCTGGTCCTGCCAGGGTGCTTGCACCATGCCAACCTCCCAGCCTCCCTCTCAGTGAGCCAGCAGCCAGGATGCTGAGGGAGAAACCCCACCCCACCTGGGGGGGGGGCTTTTGGCTCCGTCTTTCCTATCTACACAAGTGGGAAGCTCTGTTCACATTGAGGTTGGGTGTCCCCCACCCTCCCTGAGCTCCAGAAACCTAAGGTCCATTGTGAGTTTTCCAATACACATGAACATGCACAAAAGAGTGGATTGGGGGGAGAGCTGTGTGTCACACCCAGTGCTCCCCCACAGCCACTGAGGAGTACTTTGCCCACAGAAGTAGGGGGTGAGGGAAAAGGTGGTTGTGGCCCCCAGGAAAACATCCCCTCCCTTTAAAAAAAACAACCCCAAAGCAAAAGGTCCCCAGAACATCCAGAAATGCTTCTTTACCTCCACAGTTGGGTAATTTGCAATTTGATTACGGTGATAATTTATTAAATGTGTATTCTGCCCTTCATCCAAAGATGAATAATCTCAGGGTGGTTAACATAACCCCACCACCACCACCAATTTTATGTTGGATTACCTACCCCCCACCACCACATTATCCGCAGATCAGGAGAATCCTAACTGAAGTTGGGGGTGGGAGTGTGTGGGTTGGCACTGGGAGGTTCATGTGAACACTATGAAAAGCAGGCACCTGTGCTAGCTATTTTTTGGGGGGTAACATCTTGCATGCTAGGGCTGAGCAGGTGGTGTGTCTCCACTGCACGTCTCGTTTCCTGGGTGCAGTTGCGGGGGGGGGGGGCTCCATCTCTCTGATGCTTTCTTCTACCCCTGAGGCAGCTGGGATCTCCAAGCAGTGCACCCTCGAAGACTTCCAGTTCATGATCTTCCACACACCTTTCTGCAAGCTGGTGCAGAAGTCTCTGGCGCGGGTGTTGCTGAACGACTTCCTGGCCTCCCGCAACCCTGATGTCGAGGGTGGGGTCTACAAGGGGCTGAAGGACTTCAGGTCAGTGGAGTGTAGCTTCCTTTATTAGTGGCTTTGTATGGGACGCGGGTGGCGCTGTGGTCTAAACCACAGAGCCTAGGACTTGCCGATCAAAAGGTCGGCGGTTCGAATCCCCGCAATGGGGTGAGCTCCCGTTGCTCAGTCCCTGCTCCTGCCAACCTAGCAGTTCGAAAGCACGTCAAAGTGCAAGTAGATAAATAGGTAGGAAGGTAAATGACATTTCCGTGCACTGCTCTGGTTTGCCAGAAGCGGCTTAGTCATTCTGGCCACATGACCCAGAAAAACTGTGTCAGCTCCCTTGGCCAGTAAAGCAAGATGAGCGCCGCAACCCCAGATTCGTTCGCGACTGGACGTAACTGTCAGGGGTCCTTTACCTTTACCTTTTTTAAAGACATCACCCAAGAACTGGAGAAGATAGTGGGACGGGGGCAAGCTTGTTCTTAGAAGTTCTTCAGGACAGGGATGGGCAGAATATGGATCTAGATCTAGATCAGGGGTGTCAAACTCAAATTCATTGGGGGCCGCATCAGCAGTTTGGTCACCTCAAAGGGCCGGTCTAAGCAGGCATATATTGCGTTGCAACAGTTCGATCCTATGTAGATTTTAGGGAACCTAATTGTATATAGGATTGGGCAGATATTAGCTCCTCTGGAGCAATGCGGTCGTCCCACCAATAAAACAAAATGGGTATTAGAAAATGGAGAGCTGTGGACGGGCACTCATTTGGCAACCACATAAAAGGGATATTTCCCTGCTCCTCCTGGAAGATCTCCGCAGAGGAAATTCAACAGGTACTGTCTTTTTCCCTCCCTGTAGCCACACCGGCAGATTTTCTGCTCGGCACATAGAAAACCTACCAGAGAAATGTTGGCAGGCATTGTAACAATTAAAAGTTAGCAAGGTAGGCTCCGCCCCCCACACACACCTCCAGGAAGGAAAACCCTTTTGCCTGGTTAATGCAGTTATTAAAGGTGCAATCCTCATTATTTTAAATGAAGCGGGCACACTTGGGAGGCAGCCCATTGAACTCAATAGGACTCCCTGATTTCACACGCACGGAGAGAAACCAATGTTACCCATTATATACATTTGCAAGTGGCAATGACTAAAGTAAATAAATATTTCCTTCCCCCTGGAATTCCTTAAATATTTGTAGCTTTGTCTCCATTGTGCACAGCAGCGTATATTATTATATTAGAGTAATTGGAGGGGGAAGGGGAGAAAAACAAGCAAGCTGCTCATCGATGTTACTTCTTACTATGCTGCTGCTGCTGCACAGGCGCTCTTAGCCAAAGCAGGTTTTGAACTCAACTTCCCAGGGATCTTGGCGCGCCTTTCATTCGGTTGCTTAGCAACCGACGTACACCTGCCATGGAGCCGAAGGGGGAGCAGGAGGCGAAAGAAGCAAAAGGTACCCCCATTCCCGCCCCTCTCCATTTCCCGCCTTCAGCCATTGCCCAGACTTGCCACCACGGGGTTCCCCTCGAAACTACCCCTTGCTCTCAGTAACGCTGGCAACACTCCACTAGTATGGCACACTTTAAAGCACCGCTAGAGGGCAGACATTCTCTGGCTTGTAGGCTGCCGCGCATGTGCTGAAGAGGCGGCTTTCTTGTGTCAAAAAAAAAAAAAAAGAAGCGAGAATAAAAGGTGAAGGCTGGCGGCCGGCGGCGGCTACACGGGCCACATGACGAGGTCTGGCGGGCCGGATTCGGCCCGCGGGCCTTGTGTTTGACACCTGTGATCTAGATCCTTGCATGATCTACAGTGGACTAGCTCCAATGTAAAAATGAAAGCCCCTCTTCCCATTAAAATGATTAGGCTTTCTTATCTGAAGTAACTCAGATGTACAGGACTTGCGTATGCAGGTTGTCCTAGGATCCAGCTCATGCCGCATGGTAGATCAACGGCTCTGTCCTCTGAGAGAGGGTGTGGTGTCTGGATCTGGTCTCCCCTGCCCCTCCTCCCTCCGTCTTTTGCACCTGCCTCTGGCTGGCTGACCTTGCACTTCCAGGAAAACAAAGGAGAGCTTGAAAGTCATCTGCTCACACCTGCCTTGGGACTTAGACGGGGCTGGCATTCTTTTCTTTTAGAGATGATAACCCTTAGCTCTCATCCCTGACTTGAAATTCACCTGAAGTTCCTTTATCTCCATTAGCTTGTATTCACCCATTGTCAAACTCACCTGCCGGCTGCTGAGGCAGAGTCTTGTCTTTTGCTGATCTTCCCATGCGAAGCCACCCATTGGCCAGCAGCAAAGCCTTCAGAGCACCTATCACATCCTCAACTTCCTTCATATTTGCCAATAGAAAAAAATTATATTCTTTGGGAAAGCTTATTTATCTGTTTTATTTGTTTAGATATTTATAAATTACTTTTCTCAAAGATTGAAAACGGATCAAAAGGCAAAACCCAGTATTAATAATTAATCCTGTAAAACCAGCAATTAACCTGAGCAACTGAAAGTCAAGTGATTTTTAAAAAATGCTTTATGTCTTTTATGCAGTGGGGTCTTTCTGAGCAAAGTACTTTGAGACTGATCGGGAGGGGGCGGGGAGCAAGAAAGGCTTCCGCCTCCAGCAAGGCTAGGAGGACAACTCCAGAAAATGTTTATTTCTCTGCCAGCTTTGAATTTAACTGAACTTGCCACCTCTACCTCTATGGAGAAAGTTTTAGGCTCTTTTAAAATGTTAATTTATTAAAATGTGCTTATGGAAATTAAGCCAAGCAGAGAAAGCTCAGTGCACCCCATGCCTCTGTGTATGAGAGCACATTCCCTGGCCTCACTCCCCCCCCCCCCGAGAAAAGGGTATTCCACAGTTGGGGCCGGGACTGACTGCCCTCCTTCCCTTTTAGTAACGTGAAGTTGGAAGAAACCTACTCCAGCAAGGAGGTGGACAGAGCTTTCCAGAAGGCCAGCCAGGAGCTGTTCCGCCAGAAGACGCAGCCCTCTCTCTTCCTCTCTGCTCGCAATGGAAACATGTACACTCCCTCCGTGTATGGCTGCCTCGCGTCTCTCCTGGCCCAGTAAGTCTCCCCTGCTCTTCCCAATAATGGATTCTTCCCACTCCAAATCCAGGGCAGCTGGAGAGGACACAGAAATGGCAAAAATAGTCGTGTTTCATAGGGTTTGGTCAGAAAGCAAGGGCTGCATTTAAAGACTCTTTGGGAGCTGTATTTCACGCCTTGTAAAGTACAATTCCCAGGATTCTTGGTATGGGTGAAGCCATGATTCTCTGATGATTAAAAATCCTCTTAGCCAAGGTGATTAATTCTGCTAAATAAGGGCTGAAGTTGTGGTCCCCACTCCCTTGCAGCCCTACTTTTATATTCACATACCCATGAAAACATTTCCTGTTTCTGCTCATTATATTTTGGGGGTTTTGCTTAGTACCGCATTTGTTGGTTTTAACCTGTGGCAGTTGCTAGCTGCCTTTTGAGCTTTCAAGCAGAAGGTGGCATTTTAAAACTTTAAGCCTGGGGTGGCTCATCGGCAGCTGGATCTGGCCTCCCAGCCTCTCTCCAGCTCCTGGGCTGCTTTTGGCCTGGCAGGGAGAGGAGACTGTGGCTGTGTAGAAATCTCTGACCGTAGCGCCAAGGAGCAATGGATGTTGCTGACCCCCTGCCACCCACTGGACATCTTGTCCGTCTGCTGTACACTGCAACACAACCTGTTTCCGTCACGTCCTCTGTCACACTACCCCTGCCATTCCCCGCAAACCAGGATGAGCCAGGAAGCTTGCCTCAAGGCAGCCTGTTTATTTGAACATTCATCCTGATTCGTTTGCAGGGTTATACAATGTTGCACTTCCCTGTGCATTTTCTCATCACTTGCCTTATCACAAATAGGCCAGTTTGGGTGTGGGTGGGTGTGGAATGGGCTTGTTGTGGAAGAACACAAAATCAGCTTGAATTGTGGCAGCTGAATTTGCAAGTATGTGATTGCACCTCACCCCAAAACTGCAACCATCTGGAAAAGTCTTTGCAAGGTAATGATTTCTGCAGGGGCGTCAATGTTTGCCCTTGCCTGGTGTGATTTCTGGGGAAGAAAGGAAACTTTCCCTTTCTTTTCCTTTCTGACATTTCTGGTCTCAATCCCGGCAGGTTCTCTGCCCAGCAGCTGGCTGGCTCTAGAATTGGGGTCTTCTCCTATGGCTCAGGACTGGCAGCCAGCATGTTCTCCCTGAAGGTGACCCAGAATTCTGCTCCAGGTGAGTCCCTTCTTGATGCAGAGCTCCCTTTCCTCTTCTCAAACTTTTTGAACTCCTAGAGGATCCTGAGTTTGTGCTGCCTGCAAAAGTTACTTGCGCTCTACATTGCTGGAGCACTGGAGGAATGAAAATGCTGGTGCCCAGTGCTCCTTTGAACCCTGGAGAAGGGAAAGTATAAAAGGAACCAGGACCCCAGAACAGTCTCGTGTCTGCATTGGTGGGTCCTGCTGGGGCCCTGGGGTTTGCCCAATGGTGCCCAGTGCTGACGCTGCATGGGGCCAATCCTCTTACACCCAGAAGCTCTTCTTGCAGCCCCCCAAATGCACATTTCACAGTTTTTTGGCTCATTTCAGCACAGTAACTAACCAGGCCAGTTAATTCATCGTTTGCCCCAAAATCATTGCCTTGTTGGGGAAATGTTGCTGCACCCATGACATCTGGGGTTGCTGGGGTCCCTGGAAGCAGCAGGATTTCTCGTGGGAAACTGTGTGCCCTCTCTCTTCCAGGCTCCCCTCTGGAAAAACTGGTATCCAGTCTTTCAGATCTGGAGACTCGGTTGGACTCCCGGAAATGTGTTCCCCCAGAGAAGTTTTCTGAGATCATGAAACTCAGAGAGGACACTCATCACTTGGGTGAGCATGTGAGCAGCTTTAGCTGTGCACCTGGGTGCAATGAGCTCTACCTTAGGACCTGGAAAGACATTGTCACAAGGTAAACTGGCTTTGGCAGGAAAGATCTGAAGGGAGAAAGCTAAACTCCAGTTGCTTGCTTAGTAATGTCTCCTGCAAAAACCACTTGAGCTCTGCATTTCTGGTGAGAGCGTTTTCAATGATGTTCATTAAGTTACGTTTCTTTATGGGGAGTGGGAAATAGAAAATCAGGTTCAGCTCTTGGAAATGCAGTTAGAAAAGCAGCCCCAAGGCACCCTCTGGAGCAAAAGGACTTTCTTCTTTCTGTGGAGTTTCTAAAGGCACTTCAACACAGCACACAGATTTGCCATTGCTCTGGGGAATAAATGGGTCTCTCTCTAGGAGGCTTGAAAGGGAGTAATAGTTTTCTAAAGTAGCCTTCCCCAACATCTTATCTCCTGAAGACCTAAGCCACCTCCGATCACCAAGTGCACACGGTGGAAGGAAGAGCCAGTGTTCACAGCCTGTCTTGTGGGTCTTGACACCCCCCCCCCATCATATTGTCCTGGTCCCTCCCTCTGCCTTTCTACCCCACTTTCTTGCTTTGTCTTTCTGCAGTGGGCCACACCCCACACGGGTCCAAGGATGACCTCTTCCCAGGAACCTGGTACATAGAGCAAGTGGATGACAAGAACCGCAGGAAGTATGTCCGGAGACCAGTCTAGGGGAGAGCAGAACGGCCAGGAGCAGGGATTTTCCTGGTAAGCCAAAATCCTGGGCTCTAAAAGCAGTCCCTGAAGGGAAGCCGCTTGATGTGGGCTGAGTTGTCATGTGGGGAAGTCCAGAGAAGGCAGCTCAGCTTTTGGCGAGGGAAGCAAATGCCCTTCTGGCCGCAGAGTCTTTCCTTCAGATTAGCCTTCTCCAGCCCATCTCCACCTAGGACTTCTCTCAGGGCTGAGAAAGCACAGGCAGAAATATCAAGAAGCAGCTTGGCCAGCTCTTGCTCAAATTGTTTGGCACTTCCGCTTTTATAGTCCTGCTCTCTCCCTGACACAAAGCAGCTTCCATGAACCAGCAGACTCACGGAAACTGAACAATATGGTTGTTTGAGAAAAAGAGAAAGGGAAAGGAAGTTTCAAAATGGTTTCTGGCAGAAGTGGGAGGGAAATGTTGCAGCACAAGAAAGGCTAAGAGGTTTTCCCGAAACCTTTCACCATTTCCCAGAGCCCCGTTTTGAGCTGAAAATGTGTTATTTACGGCTTTATGTCAACATGCTTCATGAGATGAAGAGGGGCCTGGTGGTCTCAGGCTCCATGCACCTTCTTGGTCTCTTCTGTGACTCAGAATACCACACTGGGCATAGCTAATGTCTTCCAAGGCAAGTAGCCAAAGTAGGTGGCAGGTACTTTATGACCTGGTTGTCCCTAGTGGACCTGAAAGGGGACTGCAGCAGCCCCCCTTTCCCATCTGGAAGAGCCAGCTAGTTTGACCAGACCTCCCTTCTCTTTGCCCCTACAGTCTCAGCCTTACGGAAGGAGGCCAGGCGAATGGTTCCACCATCCGAAAGAAAAGCAAGTCGACTTATGCCTGCACTTCTCAAGATGACTGCTCTGGCGGGGGGGGCGCGGGGGGCAGCGTCCCTCTTGCACAGCACTGTGTCCTCTCCATGCTTGCTAAGGGAGAAGGGCCTCCCCTCTTCCTCTGCTCCTTCCCCCCCCCCCCCCACTTCCTGCTCCGCCTTCACTGCTGAGCTCCGGGTTCCCTTTGCTTGGAGGCATCTGCTTCTCCCTGTTGGCACTTTTTTGGACAATAGGCCTTGTTAGTGTAAGAAAGATTTGTTGAAGTATATAAAATATTTTAACACAGAAGGCGAGGAATATTTTTATTTGGGAAAGGGGCTGGTTTTTGTGACTTCCATCAAAAGAGATCCTGGCACATGCAGACATCTTACATCTATGGTAATTTCTTAGTTGTAGTCTCAAAGGCAGTTTTCACTTCATCCTGTTCTAAATAAGATTTGACTTTTTGTACTCTTCTGGAGCATTTGCAGAGGCTGCTGAAGAATAATTCCCACCTTTGGAAACATAATTGGATAGCTCAGTTGGTTAGTGTGTGGTGCTGACGGCGCCAAGGTCGCAGGTTTGATCCCCGTCTGGGACAGCTGTCTATTCCTGCTTGGCAGGGGGTTGGACTGGATGACCCTCAGGGTCCCTTCCAACTCTATGATTCTATGATAAATCCCTGTGATAAAAAATATGCCAACCACAGGAGGTAGCTCTTCTGCAGCCTGCCTCAGTGCTCTGCTTTCCTTTGGACCCCTCAGCGAGGCCAAAAGAGGGGTCTTCTCACCTGGGTAGTCCAGGACCTTCACACACATTGCCCCCAGGCCTGTGCTCTGGAGAGGTCACTTCAGGGCTGCTAATGCAGTGGTTTGACTTCACCCCTGGAGGTGCACTCCATTGTCTCTCAAGACAGACCGATATCAACAAAAATGTTACCCCTCGGCTCTTGTAGCTCAAGGATGCAGTGGACAGCAGTTTTTGCAAATTCTTTTTATTGGAATGTGCAACATTTAATTAAGGAAACTTGCTGGCCCTGCCAGGTTTTGAACCACAGCTTAAAGGGCAACCTGAACAGCTTCTGTCACGTGTCGCTTCAGCTCCTGGAGGTTTTGTAGGGCAGAAGACACACTCAGGACGTTCCATGCCTGCCCAGCCACGGTGCTGGAACGGTGGTATGACAGCAGCTCTGCCTTCCCCAGCAGTCCTGCAAACAAAACAACATTGAGTCCATGCATCCTAGGAGACAAATACAGTGAGATCAGACTGCTCTATTTGGCTAAAATGGCTTCTATTGGGGAGGAATAAGATCTAACATTGGGGCTGCAGATAATGGGACACAGTCATGGCCGTATGCTGGGTAAGAGAAGTTTTGCGCCCCTTAAGGAGTACCCAGGTGTGGCCAACTTCCTGAGGAAGCCTGAGGGCGGCACAAACCTCTCCCTGGGAAAGAGAGACCATTTCTTCCCTTACCTGTCTACAGCTGCTCTCTGCACCTGCCCTTCCCTGCATCTGTTCCCCACCCTTGAGGTTTTCCTTGTTGGTGTCTTCACCCAACCATCCCCAGAGGTTTCCCATTTCCTGTTCATCCCACCCAGGATCCCTTCCTCCTCCTTTTCACCCCAATCCTTCCTCATCTGTGGGGTGTTAGAACCCTCAAGCATTGGCACATGCCCTTACAGGGTTGGAGCAGCAATTCCAGGCCTGACAAGCTCCGTCCCAGCAAAGCCCTCTTCTGTTACACGGCCCCGGAGAGTGAAGGATGCACTGTCAAGAGACAAGGGTTTCCCTGTGCCAATTGTTAGATTAGGGAGCTCTGAAAGGGAAGAGGAGGCCTCTCCTCACCAAGGACGGTTGGCAACAGGCTGGCATCGGAGGTCTTGGCTCTGTAGAACAGCAGAGTGCCGGAGAGGGGAACATGCTGTTTGAAGACGGCTCCGCTGAGTTCATGCAGGACAGGAGTGCTGCCTTCCACAGACCCAACTAACACATAGGGTGACTCTTGTGCAGAAAGTTGCAGCAGGGCCTCGTCACTACCCAGGGCTCTGCCACTGTGGGTTGTGGTGATCTGCAAGGGGGAAATGGCAAAAGAGATGCAGAGCCTGTTCATTGCGGAGGAGATCTGCTTCCAGATTCCCTCTTTGGGGAACTCGAAGCGAGCTCAGCTCTTGCCCATCATGGAGCAAGAGAGAGAGGCAGGGAACAGCAAGGCCCCTGCTGAGAGGGCAAGTGCAAAATCTGCTCAATGGGCAGAAATTCAGTATGTGAAACTGAGCCACATATCTGTGCTGAGGAAGCTGCACCAGTTGAGTTTCTGACTGTTTTGCAGCTGCAAAGATAAAAACCATGTCTGGGGGGGGGGGAGACACCATCCTCTCCTGAGCAGACCAAAGGAAAGGCTCAAAGACCCCACTGCTCAGCCCCCCACTCAGGAGGGCACCAGACGTACCTTCAGCCCAGATTCCTGTGCCAGGAGAAGCCCATTGACAAGGTTCGCGTCCTTCTGCAGAGTTTCCTTAAGGAGGCCGATGGCCACGGCAGGGCTCAGGTAGCTGCCCGCCTTCTGCAAGGTTGCACCTAGTGAGTGTGACAGGCATGGTCAATTAATTTTAAAAGTGTCCTGCGTGTTTCCTGTCCTGTCCTCACCCTGCAACCAGAAGACGAGTCAATGAAGAGACCGGACCATCTGATCAAGGGCTGTGCCAGAACCAGACACCCCAGTCAGCAGGACCCTGGGGCCTGACTTGCTTCTTGGCGGTATCTGTGAAAAGCAACACTGGGGCTGCTGCCTCCTCGTGTGCAAGCCTCTCACTAGCTCCCCTCCAGTGGGAATCCGAGACAAAAGCCGCCGGGTGGGCTAACAGCCCCCCACCCCTTTCCCTTTACACAGGCCCCATACTGGCACCTTAAATAGCAGGGGGAAAGGTTCACTTGCTCAGCCATCAGGCTGCTGTTAAAGGGACAGCATCAGGGCCGGTAAACAAGCCCACAAGCCTCACTGCAGCTGCAGCAACACATCAAGATCCCATTGCTTCTCCTCAACTGCAACACTGCAGCAACGGACCACATTCTCACCTCTTCTGTGTGTTCATTAGTACCACGCATGACAGACTGCTCATGTTTCCTTAGCAGCAAGAGCAGAGGGGGACGCAGGCAGTTAGGGGCAGGCCTCTCCCCACCAAGACCTTGTGGACTTGGCAGAAGAGCAGGGAGGAGGGAGAAGAGCAAGCACACACCCAAAGCAGCAGGGCAGAGCGCTGGGCCTGCGATAGGCAAGTTGCAGGAGGACGAAGCAGCATGGCGAGGAGGCAGAAAGGCCAGAGGAGGAGACAAAGGAGCAGCTTTCAAGAGGGCTGCAGAACAACTGATAGAGCATGTGGCGGGGGGACCTGAGCCCCCCCCCCCGCAAGGCTGGGCCTACAGCTCCCAGGACCCGTGCTGGCCATGAGCCGCGTTGGTGTGGAGTTGGGAGTCCAGCCACAGCGAGGTTTCCCCAGCCTTGTGGTAGCTAAATAAGCAGGGCTCTGTGTCTTCTGCACCAGCACGTAAAGGAGGACCCGATACAGGATTCAGCTCCCTGAGAACCTTGGATGTTCCTACATATAGAAAAACAAGCTTGCACTCATCATGGTTGCAGCAATTGCCTTAAAAGTAAATGGTTCATGAGTGGCAAAAACTCATTGATATGGGTTGCTAAATTCAACTGTTTTTCACACAGAATGAAGAAGGGGTTTTAAAGCACAAGAACACAGAACCCTGCACTAAGGAGAGGCGAGAGAGCAAAAGCAGAGGGGTAAATAGACTTAGGCATTTAAAAAATAAAACCCGACAGGATCTCCAGCCCAGTGCTGCTCCTGGATCTCTCCTCTCACCGTGAGTGACAACCTGAACGTCTCCATTCACTGGGTGGCTCAGTGAGAACTTTTATTTTTATTTTTATTTTTTACGGCTATTAGCCCATAAAATATGTACAAACATAAAAACACAGGGACATAAAAACAGATATATCCGACAACAGAAGGTGAACACCACGATGCAAGGATGGGTCATTGAGCAGAGCCAAGTGACAGCTTAGGGCCAGGAGAGCTCCAAGGGACGGATCGCAGAAAAGGAAAACTGAAGTCGAACTCCGACATGCACTCTCATCATAACAGTCCAATTAGTTTTGATGTTGTTGTTGTTGTTTGGTGGTTTTTGAGTGTGAGATAACCGCATTCAGAAATCTCGCCACCTGCAGAGTTACAGAAGGATCTGTATCCTGCAAAAGCAGTGCGGCGTGTGACTCAGCAGGCCTGCCAACCAAGCGCAGTAAAGCAGGACCCAGGAATTTAGCCCTGGCTATGCTATGTAGGGGACAGTTGAACATTATATGTGAAAGAGATTCAACAGTTTCCCCGTCACACACGCATAGCGGAGACACCAAACCCTTGGAAAATCTGTGGTTCAGCAGGTTCGATGGAAAGACATTGAACCTTGCACAAATAAATGCACGTCGGTGTGGTACTGATGAAAGAGATGACATGTATGATGGAAGGCCAAGTGGTGGGGTTATTCCGTGATACCTGGGGGAGCAGACACCCCCACCCCTGGCGAGGTTGTGTTGATTTTCAATGTCCGCTAATCTTTGCTCAATAAGGCTTTTGGCTGAGCGTAAGTTCATCTTTAAGGAGTCCGCTGGGGAAATTCCGATGCTCAGAAGTTTGGTATGGATTTTTCCTACCCACGGATTGACAAAGACGTCTCGCCAGAGGCACTGAAAAAGGTAATGGTCGGGAAGCCTATGCCAGCTGGACAGCCAATAGCCAAAGACTCGCTTCCAGATGACAGTCTCCAATGATGCAATCCTTAACTCCAGACGTATGGCTGCGTTGCTCACACACATGGGGAGTTTCAGAAGGCGACGGAGAAACTGATTCTGCAATGTCCCCAGTGATGTTAAATTGGACCCTGGGGCCCAGAGCGGGGCAGCATAACAGAGGGTGGAAACCACTTTTGCGTGGTATACCTTCAATGCAGAAGGGATGTGAGAGGCTCCGTCGGCCGCAAGAAATTGGAGTAGAGTATTAAGTATTGTTTTCCCTTTGTTTAGTAAATACTGTATCTGTGGCTTCCAGCTTAGATTGTAATGAAAAAAGACTCCCAGGTATTTAAATTTGAAAACCTGTTCTAATTGGACTCCATCTAACTTCCAGCTGTAAGTTTTCCGAGACCTGGAAAAGACCAGGACTTTAGATTTCCCATGATTAATTGTCAGATGGTTAAGTTTGCAATAAGCCGCAAAAATCTTTAGAGCTCTGCATAAACCAACTCTAGAGTAGGAAAGGATCGCTGCATCGTCGGCATATAGGAGCAAAGGGCAGCGAAAATCAGCTAGGCGGGGGGCATGAATGTTGGCTTGAGACTCGTTCAGAGAGAGCTTCATATCGCTAATAAACAGGTTGAAGAGGAGTGGGGCCAAAATGCAGCCTTGGCGCACACCTCTATTTATTGGGACCTCGTTGGATAGGTTTCCCGCCGGTGTGAGTCTCACTCTAGCCGACGACCCATGGTGTAATTGGGTTATAAGCCATAACAGCCTTCTATCTATGCCCCATCTCTCTAATTTCTTCCATAGGCAATTTCTTGGGATACTGTCGAAGGCAGCCTTTAGGTCTATAAAAGCGACACATAGGCGCCCCCGACTCGGGGCAGAATATTTTCTGGCAAGATGATACATGATTACCATATGGTCAGAGGTCGAGTAATTGTTCCTAAAGCCCGCTTGCTCATGGCCAATCAAATTTGAGTCGTTTGCCCAATGGGACAGCTTGGACAGCAAAAATTTTGCATAAATTTTCCCGATGATAGACAAAAGGTTGATGTTCCGATAGTTCTCCGGGTCAGCAGGGGGACCCTTTTTATGGACTGGCACGATCACGGCCTCCTTCCATGACCTAGGGATAAGCCCCGTAGAATTAATTGCATCAAAAACTTTGGCCAGAATTTCAGCCCACCACCTTGGTTGCGCAACAATAACCTCAGCAGGGACTAAATCCGGCCCGGGGGCTTTGCCCGTTTTCAGATCTAATATCAAGTCCATTATCAGGTCCGGGTCAGTGGAGGGCCACAAAGGTAGATGGTCGGCTCGTAGTTCCGTGGATGAGTTGGATTCCTCTGCCAAGGAGAAATATTTACTCAGGAATTGTTCCCATGTGGGCGCAGGGATAATCGTCAGTGGGTACTTCCTTCCTCTTTTGTTTATCAGAGCCCAAAATTCCTGTGGTCTGCGGGATCTCGAGGCCGCAATCAAGGCTCGCCAACGTTTTTGATACCACTCGCGTTTGGCCAGCTTTAAAGTCTGTTTGTATGCTCTTTTGGCTTGTAAATAGGAAGATGGTAGAGCCTGAGCATTAGAGTTTTTGTATTCATTATAGATGGAACGAAGAAGGGATCTTGCTTGTTTGCAAGAGATGTTAAACCAGGGGGCCCCAGCACTGCAATGCGCCACTTTCACCTTTTGAGGAGGTGATGTAAAAAAAGTGGTAAGGTCTGTTATAAGAAGGTTAAAAAGTTTCAAGACCGAATTGGAATCTTGTAAATCAGTAGTTATTTGAGGTAAGTAGGCGTTGATTTCCCTATGGAAGAAAACCTGATATTTTTGGGCCACAGCCTCCGACCATTTGATCCCTCTTATTTTGATCGATGATGAGGTTTCCAGAAGGACTGAGTGTTTATTGTCATTCTGGCACCGGAACAATGACAGAGTGGTCACTATTGGGAGGTGATCACTGAAATGTTGGTTTTCAACTTGGAAGGAAAGTACATTGACGGCCAGATTTGCGGAGATCAAGAGGTAATCGATAACACTGTTAGATGTTAGTCCCAGGTGAGTGAACTCCCCCGGTATATCGGGGGGGAAGGTGCCGTTCAAAAATACTAGATTCAGGCGAATGACCATTTGGTAAAGTGTCACTCCTGCTTTGTTTACTCTGTTGTCCTTTGAAGTTCTAATTCTGGCATGTTCCAAGTCAAAATTGTCCAAACATGGAGGAGTCCACCATTTGGACTTGGTTAGTAAGTCCCAATTTGTGGCAATACGAGCATTAAAGTCTCCCCCAATTAAGGAGTACGAGTTAGGGCATTTAGTATGACATGACAGTAGGTGATTTTCAAATGATTCCCATCTCCAATCAAGATCAGGCGCTGAGCCTTCGGGGGGGAGATAAACATTAGTAATTAGTAATGAGGACTTCCCTTCTGTGATCAGTCCAGATAGAGCAAAAGGCGGGGAAGCCCGTACCAGAGTGAATTTGGCGCGAAGTTGGAGTGAAATCCCAATCAAAAGGCCCCCTTTGGGGCGACCACCTTTCAAAGAAGGGGAGGCCGGAAGTGTTAGAAGATCAAAGCCGTCTATGGTAATTTCTTCCTCATCCCATGTTTCTTGGAATAGAATGATTTTAAATGAATTTATGTACTTCCTGAATTCGGGGTCTGATTTTTTGGTTCTCCAACCAGCAATGTTCCAGCTAAGTATTGATAATGTCGAGTCCTTGTGCTGTCCCGGTAATTGTCACTTTGAGTTGTTTAATGGGTTCTTGGAGGTAGAACGAGGACCCATAAGGAAATCGGTAATTTTAGTTTGTGCGGATAAGGTCTTCTTCCGTGTTAATTGTATCGATGATTTGGTAACATTAACGGGCAGGAAGGGCTTTGCCGGGAAGGAAGAATTAGGCAAAGTTGGTGAGGTCGGATGCTGTTCATTGAGGTGAGTAGTAACAAGTCTTTGATGGGCTACACTAGTAGATCCGTCAGAATTATCAGTCTTAACCAGGGTAGCGCTAAGAGGTGTTCCAGCCATCACTTGTAGTTGCTGCGCAGATGGGGAGGAATTATCACGCAGATGTATTAAAGGACATGAACGTGAGGATGGTGCATGTATAGTCATTTCCTGGTGATCTTCAGGCAGGGTAGATTCTAGCTCAGGCATTGAGGCAAAGGAGTCATCAACTTCCATATTTTGATTGGGCATAAGGACTGAGATGGGAGTATTGAGTTTATCGACTTCCTCCACGGTAGAATGGTGTTGTAGGTCAACAGGTGACTGCTGATTCAGATCAGTAGGGGGTAACAAGATAACAGGTTGAGAAATTGTCAGGGCATTTGATGGAGACACCATGTGGGACGTGGAGCGCCTGCTCTCCTCTCTCATCGGTATAGAGGGGTCCCCTTGCGATAGAAGTCTTTGTTTGAGTAGATCCAATCTATCGAGAATAGCCTGCTGTTCTTCTGAAGGGAGTTTTCCATAAGAGGAGATAAGATTTCTCTCTTCAGGGATATTCCAATCTCCGCTTGCAGTTGGATCACAGCGAGGTTTCCCCAGCCTTGTGGTAGCTAAATAAGCAGGGCTCTGTGTCTTCTGCACCAGCACGTAAAGGAGGACCCGATACAGGATTCAGCTCCCTGAGAACCTTGGATGTTCCTACATATAGAAAAACAAGCTTGCACTCATCATGGTTGCAGCAATTGCCTTAAAAGTAAATGGTTCATGAGTGGCAAAAACTCATTGATATGGGTTGCTAAATTCAACTGTTTTTCACACAGAATGAAGAAGGGGTTTTAAAGCACAAGAACACAGAACCCTGCACTAAGGAGAGGCGAGAGAGCAAAAGCAGAGGGGTAAATAGACTTAGGCATTTAAAAAATAAAACCCGACAGGATCTCCAGCCCAGTGCTGCTCCTGGATCTCTCCTCTCACCGTGAGTGACAACCTGAACGTCTCCATTCACTGGGTGGCTCAGTGCCTGCAGCACAGTCCCCAGGGCCCTGGCCAGGGCAATCCATGGCTTGGTATGAGGTGCATATGCACTGTGGAGAGCTTGGCCATTGACCTGAGGGAAAGAAAAAACCTCTGCTCCATTTCTCCTGCTTGTACTGCCTGGGATCCAAGCCCCAATGACAACCCTTTTAATGAAGGGCAGCGCTTCTCCTTCTGCCTTCCTGCAAACCTACCCAGGCATCCACCCAAAGACCTTGCCTGGGCTCAGTTCTACTGTTGCTATCATTTGCTAAACAGTGATATTGGCAGTTGAAGAGTGCAAATGCTGAGCTTGCTGGATCAAAGCGAGACACTTGCTTTGCAAAGAAGTTGAGCCAGACTGCCACGTGACACTTTGCAAGTCTGCCGAGTTGCACTGCAGAATATTTTGCTTTATCTAACAAGCTTATCTTTAAACAAGCGTTGAGAAAACCAACATGCTCATGCTTTGCAGAACAGCTTTTTTGCATCTTAAATTGCTAAAAAGCTCAAATTTTAGAAAACAAAACAAAACAAAAAAGAACAAAAAACCCCAAAATAAACCACAGATTTAAACTAAAAACCAATATTAAGATTAATTTTATAAATTGAAAAACAAGAAGAACAACTGAAGAGAAGGACTCACGGCGCCAACCAGTGCCCTGCCCTGGGCCCAGTCCACTATTTGCACTGCAATCTCCCTGCCACAGCGACTCTGAGCTTCTCTGGTGCTGGCACCCAAGTGGGGGCAGCAGATGACATTGGGGTGGTTTACCAAGGCCTTGTCCGTGGGTGGCTCCTGGAGGGGGAAGAAGAAGAGCCAAGTCGGTTGCTAAGGCCTGCCTTGTAGCCACAAAGCATTTTGTACGGCTTCCTTGTCCAAGCTGATCTCTCGCGGGCGGCCAGTGAAGGGGAATGTTGGGAGATTCAGGACAGACAAAAGGAAGTCCTTCACACAGCGCAGAGTTAAACTACGGCAATCGCTCCCACAGGAGAAGTGGTGGCCCCCAACATGGAGGACTTTGGAAGAGGACGAGGCAAATTCCTGGAGGAGAGTAGCTCTCAAGGGCTACCAGCCCCGAGGCAGCCATGCTTCTCAAGGCCAACGGCTGGCAACCAGGGGAGCGGAGAGGGCTGCTCTTGCGCTCCTGTTCTGCTGGCTGGCTTCCCACAGCCATATGGTTGGCCCCAGGCCTGATCCAGCAGCCACGCTCTTCTGTTCTCACACCCTCAAGCCCAAGGCTGCAAAGATAGCCATCTTCTCTGGGAGCCAGGGGAGGAGTCCTGGAGCCCTTTCATGCTTCCACATTCAGCAAAGTCCTGGCAAGGCTCAGGCGCTCACTCCAAAGGCTTCCCTCACCAGCAGCATTTCCTCCACGAGCCTCTTTGGTGCGGCTGATCTGTGCCAGGGGAGCAGAAGGGCTGTCTGCTCTAAGGCAAGGCACTGGATGAGACCCTCTTGCCACATGCTGGCATTCCAGCCACCACACAAAAGCAGGAAGGGCTTGTGTGCCGCCTGAGGCATTGAAAGAGATCCTGGTGGCACCCCAAGGAAAGCCAGGGAATGAAGTCCAATGCCCAAGCACCTCACCTCCGTGAAGACATCTAGGGCTGCTCCCCCACACTGGCCAGACTGCAGGGCTCGCAAAAGGGCACCCTCATCCACAATGCCTCCTCGGGCGCAATTGATCACCTGGACCCCACGCCGGCACCGAGCAAAGGTGGCGTCATTCAGGAGCCCTGGAAAGGAGGCAGCCGTCAAAACACAGGTGGCAACAGCTCCCACGCCACTCCAGCCGCAGCCGGCTTTCCTGAGGAGGGGGCGGCAAAGCGAGCCCACCATCCCCTGGGGGGCTTTGGGGCTGCACGTCTATGATTACCACATCCCCAAATGTAGATGGGTGCCACCCTGGAAATCAAGCTTTCAGTTTCTTAAAGAAGGAAGCAGTTTTCTAATCCTAAAGTTGAAAAATTTGAAAAATGCATCGAGTGCCAGGAGAAGTTTCTGACGCTTTCCTGCGTATTAACTCTTTGCTCCTCTGCATGAGTAACAGAAACAGAATTATGAAAAACAAGCCATCAGGCAAACATCGTTATTATTATGGCAGCAACAATACAGCTTTCCCCTGCTGCCTTTCTGTACCAGCTGTATGTCTCCCGCTTGAGGTGATCCACCGACTTTTCTTTCTGGCAGCACCCTTCCTCCCTCACATCCATGATCCACCTTCTGCACTCCCCCCGTGCGAAGGCTGGGCTGCCTCTGCTGCTTCAGCCAACTTCCCACGCCCAAGCAAGGTGTGGGGGCTCCTCAGTCCCCACACACAGCCCTGCTGCCCCATTTGTGGTGGAACCAGGCAGCTTCCCAGTGGAGCACTCTGCAGGCACACAAGCAGCCCAGGACCCTGCAGGATCACCTCTGGCAGTCCCCAGGAGCACCCCTTACCTGTGGTGGAAGGCAGCAGAGGGGTGTGGACGGTGATGAAATCACACAGCGGCCAGACTTGTTCCAAAGGCAGCTGCTCAACTCCAAAAGCAGCAGATTCCTCGGGAGTGATGATGGGGTCATAGCCTATGGTCTGAAGGCCAAGGCGGAGAGAGACCGAGAGCTCTTTAAGGTCACTGAGATTCCCCACCCCATCTCAACACCCCCAGCATGGAAGAGAGGCATAGGGCCTCTTGAGAAGGCAACGGATCAGGGCCGCAGGATGTGCCTCCTCCAGACCACAAGTGGTCCCCCTCTGTAAGGGCATTCTTACCTTCATGCCAAAGGACTGCATCCGGACAGCCACTTCTCGCCCGATCCTGCCTAGGCCAAGAATGCCCAGTGTCTTCCCCTGAAGCTCCATCCCCATGAACTAAGGCAAAAAGCACACCTCCGTGTGAGAAGATGGCAGGCCTTGCCTGCGCAGCCTCCTTCCTGCGCCCCAGCAGCGCAGCGGGAGATGGAGACCCCAACCCAGCCTCCTACCTTCTTTCGATCCCATTTCCCTTCCTTCATTGAAGCTGCAGCTTGTGGGATTTGCCTGAAATGAAAGACTCCAGTTTAGCAGGTTCCAACAAAGGCGCAAGCCACAGCAGAGGAGCCATCTGCATGTCTTCTTCTCTTGGACATGTTGGTGCAGAAGATTTAAGATTGTTTTGGTTGTGGGGGAAGCTCATTTTCCCAAAGGTAGGAATGGCCTGTGTCCAAAAGAGACACAGCTATGGAAATTTTCACAAGTGTGTTTGTGTTTTGTTTGTGTAACAAAACCTAACAGCTACTTCTTATGAGGCAAAGGAACTGCAGGAGGAGGACATTTGGAGTAGAACAGTGGCAGGGAATGGCTTCGCCCTTTCCCTATTCTTCTAGAATCCACCTCCCAAAACATCCCCTTTCCCAAACAGGGTTTCAGATGTGTATGCGAGGGCCCTTTTCTGCATAGGAACGTGTAGCTTGAAGAGATGGGTTTCAGCCGAAAAATAACAGGAGGGAAGGGTGAGGCGCCCCTCCAAAGCTGCTTTTCTGTGACAAGAAGGGGGCTGCCCTAGTTCTATGGAGTATGTCTGCACAGATAGTGCGCAGCTCCATGTGAAACATGTCGTTGGGGAGAGCTACAGGCTCTTCTCAAGCCCAAAGAGATGCAGTGCGGTGCAGCCGGTGCTTCTGGAAGGCCTTGTTCTCTTCCCAGAGCCCCATCACCTACCTTGCCAGGCTCATGACCATGCCACACGTCAGCTCGGCCGCACTGAGGCTGTTGCCAGTCGGTGTGCTGAGGAGCAAAACAAAAGCAGAGGAAGTTGGGTGGAGCCCCTGGCAAAAAGCTCCGAGGCCCCCCAACTCTTCCACAATGAGAGCTGTGAACTCTGTGCCTGTTGTTCTTCAGAGACAGCAAATACTCCCTGGCATCCCTCTTGTGTAGACCTTTAGGGCTCACCCACACCTGCCCACCAAGGCACAGGTCAGTGCTCAAAAGCTCCGTGTCTGAGCACACACCCCCCCCACTCCCTGTGGACACATGAGACAACTTTCCTCCCAAGTTCTGCTTGTACAAATTTGGGCAAAGCTAGCAATGCATCTCAATCCCCCTAATGAGCATGATGTGTTATCACCTGAAATATTCCTCACAGGCAGAATAATACTTTGCTCCCTCTCCTCCTGTGGTGCAGTTAGGAGGAAGAAGCTGTTGCTTTAATTTTCAGTAAATTGCAATTACCCAATATAGCTGAACTGAGAAATATGATTAGTGTTAACTGTGGTTAAGGGAGACAAGTACAGCTCGCCCTCCCCCCTTGCTATGCCAAGGATCACTCAAAGTTACATGGCACTAGGGAGCACAGGGGAAAATCCCTGTCCCTGGGACTGAATGTTTTGGCAGAGAGCCCAGCTCCAAAACAAGCTGGAATGTTTGCAGAAGAGGGCAACCAAGATGATCAAGGGACTGGAAACCAAGCCATATGAGGAACGCTTGAGGGAGGTGGGTCTGTTTAGCCTGGAGGAGACTAAGAGGACACAGGATAGCCACCTCCACATATCTAAAGGGCTGTCACATGGAAGATTAAAAAAGCTTGTTTTCTGGTACTCCTTGGCAGTGGTGCCTGCTCTGTGGAGCACCCTTCTATCAGATGTCAGAGATGAACAATTATATGACTTTCCGAAGACATCTGAAGGCAGCCCTGTATTGGGAAGTTTTTAATGTTTGACGTTTCACTGTGTTTTTTATATGATGATGGAAGCTATCTAGACTAGCTGGGGCAACCCAGTCATAGGGGTGAGGTATAAGTATTATTATTATTATTATTATTATTATTATTATTATTAGTTCAACAGTGGAACAGACTCCCTCAGGAGGCGGTGGACTCCCCCTTCCTGCTTTGTGAGATTCCCGCATTGCAGAGAGTTGGACTAGATGTCCCTTCGAACCCTACAAATTTACAATTCTATGAACTACGTTGTGCGTGTGTGACTATGTGGGGGGGATACCTTGGGGGATCTTGAACTAATAGGTTGTTGGCCTCCACCTTCTTTGGACAGCCTTCCTGCCAGGCTTCCTCTGATCTTGTGACACCCCCTGCGCCCATGTGAGAAGCGGCTTACTTCATGACCAGGATTCCTTTCCTCGTAGCGGCATCGACATCCACATTGTCCACGCCAGTCCCGGCTCTACCAATGACCTGCAGCTTCTCAGCAGCATTGATGACCTCTGCAGTCACTTTGGTGGCAGATCGCACAATGAGCCCATCGCAGTCCTAAAGAAATCACAGCAGGAGTGAGCAAAGGGCTGCCTAGAGAACCGGAAGCCAGCAGAGAGGCTGGCGGAGGAACAGGGCTTAAAAAATTGAAACCATTGGCCAAGGCAACAAATATTTTGCACCAATAGCCAAATTCTCTAAGGTGCATGAATGACGTATTACGGTATGCAAATTCAGAAATTTGAATGCCATGCTTTAATTTATGCAAACGTAGCTACTAGGGTGGGACTATTATCTGGGGGTTTGACTCTGAAATGTCTGAAGGCCAAGGGAGGCAGGATTAGACCATGCTAGGTGCAGAACTGAGGTAAATAATGGCTCTTGATAGGTACATCTGTGGATATAATATGCCAGCAGTTCCTCAGCTCAGTCTCCAGCCACACAGCCCCTTGTGAGAGAAAGAATGGGAAGAGACGCACAGAAGTGTTACCAGGGTTGCGCTATGAGCAAAGAGTCAGCAAAAGTCAAGTTGGGCACTATGGCACCATGGGCACAAAATCTCCCAAAGAAGTCCCACCTTTAGGTAACAGTAGCAGGCCATCTGCTTCCAGTTCTGGGATCTCTCTCCTGCAGTCGACCTGTTCTACCATGAACAGGTGAGGCCTGGCTTTGAGGGCTCCATGCCAAGCGGGTACCCCAGCATCTGTCCCCAAATGCAGCCGAGCTAAGGCAGAAAGTCAAAAGTGCAGCCAAAATATGGCCAGAGAAACCCAAAATGCAAATTCCAGGTGCACTGCAATGACTGTCACGCAGGCTGCATGGGATGGCTGGCCTCTGATGGCTGCCCAGATACTTCAGCAACTGGCTGCCTATCCACAGGGCTCAGCCAAGAGTCCATTGAACCAGGGTCTGTGTCCTCAGCCTGGCTCAAACAATTCAGGGTGATGGCTTTGATTTTGAGAGGCTTTAACCCTCTGAACCCAGGGAAAAAGCCTCCTCCCTTGGGCCCCTTGACAGATCGTCAAGTTCACTCACAAGACCATCTGGGAGCTACTTTCAGCCACAAAGGATGGACACAATAGTGCCACATAAGGCTGCCCATTCCACAAGGGCAGAATCTTGCCATTCGGCTGGGATGGCTTTCAGTGGCATGGAGTATAGACAGTGTGCGCGCACACACACACATGTACAAATGCACTGTTGTTTGGCTTTTGCAATTTATGTTGCAAAGGAGAACATTGTCACCCTCCTCACCAGAAAAAGCTGGAATAGGGATGAGGAAGGTGTTTTCAGCCAATGTGGTTCAAGGCAGAGAGTGCTGAACGCTGACACATCAAGAGGAAAGTTAATCAAATTCTCTGCTATTAGTCTTTCAAATTCTGAGGAGTGCTGTAAAATCAGACAGGTGGAGGCAAGTTTCATTCCCGTTCCACAAGAACTGAGGCTAAACCAAGCAGATATTCTGCACCTTCAGCTGTTCTATACAAGCACAAAAAACTGGGAGAGGCAGCATTTCTTTAGCCCCAGCCAACCACATTTTATCAAAACAGCAGTTTTCCATGGTGGAATATTTTCCAGTGGTTCTCCCACAAAGCCCCTCCCTGTGAGAAATGGGAATGGGAGATTGTCTATAAATAAAGCTAAGGACCATGAAAGAGGAAAAGGCAGAGAAGCGATCAACCTGAAAACACTTTTGCCCTTCCCTAACATCTGTGGTAGGGCAGCAGTGAAATATAAGGAACAAGGGGTGCAACCCTATGTGATGTTCTCCTCCAGTCCCACGGAAATGAAGGTGAGCTCCCCAAGGAAGGGGGCTTCCTGAATGAGTCCCCCCTGCATACTTTCACTTGCTCTAAATTGGTTGAGATCTGGCTTCAAAATAGGAAAATAAAATGAAGGCAATGAAAAATGCAAGCATCCTAATTTCAGCATGTCTGAAGAGTTGTGTGCATGTGCTTGGATAAACTATCCGAACAATTACAATTTTTACTTTAGAGTTGTTTTGTATTTTATCCATGATGTCAAAAACGTCACACACCAAGTTTTAACTGTTCAATATCAAAATGTCTCTGCTTTTTCTTTTCTTTTTTTGAAATCATTTTTATTGATTTTACAAAATAAACTCACATTTACCACATTTAAATTTTAAAATAAAACAAGATTCTTCCAAATCTTAGGACTCCCCTCCTCCCCTCCGTGGATCCTTTATACAGTTGAACCTCGTGTTATGGATGGGATCCGTTCTGGAGGCCTGCCCATAACATGGAACTGACGCAAGCCGAAGCGCCACCATCTGCGCACACGCACGGCACCATTTAGCACTTCTGTGCATGCGCGAGCAGCAAAACCTGGAAGTACTTCCGGTTTCTGTACTTCCGGGTTGTTGTGGGATGCAACACGAAAACACGTAACCTGGACACAACATGAGGTATGACTGTACAGTGGTACCTCGGGTTAAGAACTTAATTCGTTCTGGAGGTCCGTTCTTAACCTGAAACTGTTCTCAACCTGAAGCACCACTTTAGCTAATGGGGCCTCCTGCTGCTGCCACACTGCCAGAGCACGATTTCTGTTCTCATCCTGAAGCAAAGTTCTTAACCCGAGGTACTATTTCTGGGTTAGCGGAGTCTGTAACCTGAAGCATATGTAACCCGAGGTACCACTGTATATCTAAATCAACTGCACATTATACTTTTTCGACATTATGGTCCTCCAAAATATCCAAAGTCTTTGTAATGTTGCAAGAGTTACTAAAAGCTTGCCAAAGAGCTCTCTTAAGTGTAGTCTGTATTTGTCCCATTCCCTATTGAAGTTTTCTCCTCTTTCCATCGCTTTCCCCACTCTAAAGGTCTCTTCTCCCGTGTCTGAGTGAGCTGGTGCTCTAAGCTATACCGGACTGGAGAGTTGCAGCAAGTGTGTGAGTAGCTCAGCCAGGAGGAAAGCAGGCGACACCAGGAATGTGAAGAAGAGATGGATCAATGCCAACTCTTCCATTTCCTGGGGTTGCCGGCGCTTGTTCTGCCTTGCCCAGCTAATGAAGGAGCAAGGCATTCTTAGGGCTGGTGCTGCCTGTCTCAGGCTTGGAAGAGGAACTAAAAAACCCAACCATTTTCAGAGTTATCAAAGTGCCCTGACGGCATGTGGGTCACTGCAGAACCTTGCTTTCTTCCAATACAGGTTTGCCATATGTTGAAGAGCAAAAAAGAGGACACATTTGCCGACTTCTGCTTTTAACTATGGATCACTAGGAGGATTCTCATTTTACATACCCATGGAAAGGAGGACGTGTCCTGCAAAAGGAGGGGCAACCCTGAGATGCTAACGTGATAAACTTCTTTCCAAACCCCTTGTCGCCCTTCTCTCCTCCGGAGATGCTCCGGGCTGCTGGGGGCTCTGCTTCCCGGGGCTGCCCTCGGACCTCCCCCCGCCGCGCGCCCTGCAGGAGCGGGGCCAAGGCGCCGCGCTCGCCTCTGGCGGGGCTCACCCGGATCTCGGCCAGCAGCTCCTCGGGGCTGAGCCCGGCCTTCTCCGCCACGCCGACGCCGGCCTCGCGCAGCAGCCGCGCGCACGACGGGTCCAGGCTGTCGCTGAGCAGCACCTTCCGCAGCGCGGCGCCCGACGCCATGGTCCGCTCGCCGGAGAAGGCGAGGCTCCCCCGCGCGCCCTAAAGACGCCTCTCGCCGCCGCCGCCCCATTGGAGCGGGCCGGCCCCGCCCCGCCGCGCCCCTCCGGCCAGGGGCTCGGCCTCCCTCGGCCGCCTTCGCGCCCGCCCCTCCCTCGTGGCTCGCTCCGGCTGCTGACTGTCTGAGGAATGGAGAAATCCATCAAAACGCGCAGCAGGAGCCGCTGGGCTGGCAGAAAGTGCCGCTTCCTGCAGCGGACGTGCCGGGCTCCCTGCAATCCGCGCGCCACCTCGGGACTCCCCGAGGGGTCTCTCCGGATGTTCCCATCAGCTCCGGGCAGCTTGGCCAACGGTCGGGAATGATGGGAGTTGGAGTCCTGCAACACCTGGAGGGCGCGTGCCATAATTGGATGCCCCTCCCTTGGTGTTCTGCTTAGAAATGCTGAACTCATGTCTGATGTGCAACCAACTTGGTCACTTGGGCTGCAAGACGGGCAGAGAATTCCTACTTAAATATATGGTACAAACTGAGCTTGGTAAGGTGCACTCAATTTTAAATGCCTGATAAGTCCCTTATCCAAGCAAACTATACTTTGCCTTCATCTGGGACCCAGGAAAAGTTGTCGGATTCTCTTCGCAACTCATGGCAGAAGCTAATACTGCAGCCGCTTCTGCTCTGTCCTGCCTGCAGGCTAGATGTCTCATTTTTGGTGCTTGTCACGTCGCTCCAGGGCTTGGGGGAAAGCAGGCAGTCTCCCCCTCCCGCAGTTCCAGGACCCCCGTTTCCCACTCCCACCCCAGCACCCCATTTTCCAGCTGCTTGTGCACATAGTGGCCATCCTTCAAAGCCCTCATTGTCATCCCGACCCCCGTCCTTTCCACACCCATTTTTATTTTTTCCTGTTGTGATTTGCAAAATTACAACAAGTTGTCATGCTTACTCCTGCCTCCTCAGCCAGGCTTCCACAGCATGCTCAGTTTCTTGCTGCGCTAATATAAGCCAGAAGTGTTCATGCCTCGCAGAATTACCCTTTAGATTAGAAGATTTTAGGCCGTGCTATTTAGGGAGTGGTAGAAGAAGCAAGAGAAATCAGGACTTGCCTCCTCCTTGCAGCCTTGACTTGCCCTTACTCTGCCCATGTGGTCCAGTTGCCCCAAAATTAATAATAATAATAATAATAATAATAATATACCCCATCCACTCTGGGCGGATTCCAACAAAATATTAAAGTACAATAATTCATCAAATATTAAAAGCTTCCCTATAAATTTATAGCTGCCTCACACAGTATAGGGTAGAAGCGGGCAAATGCTGGAATATTAAATGTGTGCTTCTACAATAACATGCAAAAGCCATCTTTGATATGAGCTCATATCTGGTTTATGCTCAGTAGAAATAAAAAGGGAGCCAAGTGTCATTGGAGGGCCACCTCCTTGCACAAAGCCAATCATTTAGCCTTTGATAAGAAATGTTGCATAACCTTTCAGTCACAGCGGTTAATCACCTCATCATGATCAATCCCTAAGATCAAGGTCAATTTCAATATCTCCAAGCTTGAGTTTCTGCTCTGGAAGTTAATCCCATAGAGAGACACGAATAATTCTCCTGAGTCTTGCCCAAAAGCTGGCAGGGAGAGACTGCTTAAAACAGAGCAAGTCCCACGCTGCCCTCCATACCCAGGGAAGGGAACCTCCAGCGTGAGGGCCAAATGTGGCCCATCTGGTCTCTCTGTGTGGCCCTTGGACCTCTTCACAGGCCACACCCCTGGAGTGTTTTGGGGGTGGGGTACAAGGGGTCCTGGTACCCTGACATGGCCTCTTGCTTCCTGCAGGGAGGAAAGAAAGAAATGTGTGTGGCGCAACTGGCCGCCTGTATCAAAGGAAACCTTTCTAGTCCTCGCTGGAGCCACTTTTGTCTCTGCCCAGCCCTGCGCACCAGATGGGAACAGAGCCCTTGGACTGAAAAAGCCTCCCCATCCCCACCCCAAAAACGATTAAGGAAGGCAGTAATGAGCAATGGATTCCTGCTGTCCATCGCCCCTTTCACACGTCTCATGGGTTGGCCCAGACAAGCCTCCCAGGCTAGAGAGTCCCTGGTAGTCCGTGTTGCCTGTCCAGGAGCCCAGGTCCCTAAGGCAGAAGTGCCTGGGAAGAAACGGTTGGTGCTGAGCCTGAAAAGCTAGCTGCCCCCACGCTAAGTGGGTGAATGGTGGACTTTAGTGGAGAAGGAAACTTCTTACTGTTGTGGCTCCCACTTGATGGAGAACTCAAACTCAGGTCCGGGTTTCTCCCCAAATCATTAATGTTCAGATGGCTGCAAGACATGCGCAAGACACAGCTCAAAGGCTGCACAAGGAAAAGCATTGCTGCTCATTTGACCAAAGCTGGTAGGTGTTGATAGTTAGCAGACCGGGCAATAGGCAGCCTTATCTTTCTAGCTTACAGGATGGCAGCTTATCTATTATAAGTAATACACAGGTATTTACTATAGGTTTTGAGAAAGCCATGTTGATTCATGCAGTCTTCTATAAAAGGAATTTTAAAAATCTTTTTGTACAATTGTGCAAGAACTGTAATAAAACAAATGGTGACTGTGTAATGCTTTGAGTCGAGCATATATGTTTGCCCAGCTTCCATCATGAGAATTCATCTCTCCTTGTCTCTCCAGCTGATACTTCAGCTTCAGCATAAAGTGCCCAGGGGTCTCATCATGTTCCTGAGGGGCAGAGAAAGGGATTCAAATCAGTCCTGAGCCTCTTACTGTTTTTTCTTTTTCCAAGGCTCCAAGTCTATGTACACATTGCTGACTTAAAGCACAGCCAGCTCATTCTTTTTCTCAGTTCAGATTGAAGTTGGTTTGCGGGAAATACATCAAAACGCAGTATTTCATAAGAAATGACAGGAAAGATGGGGATTTCAGCTCAAGAGTCTCCTGCAATATTGGAGAGGTTGGGAGGACAGCAAGAGTCAGTAAGTGGGGATTTCCTGCTGCAGGGAAGCTCTTGGCTTGTCTCTTCTTGCTGCTGTTTCACCAAAGCTCAATGCCGCAGGGCTTCCTCTTGATCTCAGACTTGGACCCATTTATTCTTTCCCATAGAGACTCCTGTTCTATTTTCTGTGATAGATTTGCTGGCGGACGACAGCATGTACCATGTTGGGAGCTGAACCAAAGAATGAAGTCCTGTGAAAGTGTCGCCTGAGTGGTTATGGGGGCACGTCAGTTGAGTACAATAAGCTTAGGCACACCTAACTTGTGCACATTCAGTTTTACATGCCTGGCAAAAGAATTAAACAGAGGACAAGCATCCAGGGGAAAAAGACTTTGGCCTGCCTACGTGCCCTTGAGCCCAGTGTGTGTTTTGACTACTGTGTATGCAGTTTTGACTTTAGGTGTGATCCCTAGAATGTGACCCCCCCATCAGTTGTGGGCTCATTGTGCTGCAGCTGCAGAGCCCGAGTTCTGCCAGATTCTCAGAGGAAGGGAGATGAAAGACTGGTACAATAAGACCCAGAGGTATTGAGAGCATTGCAGCAGATGCAAAGCATATAAACAAGGAACGACATTTTGCATGGGCAGGAGTAGCAGTGCTGCTCACTGAGTTTCAAAGCATTCAGCCTAAAGAGAAGTAACTGCCAGTGCAGGCCCTGGGAAAGTGAGGGCTTTCCGCCTTTTTAGAAATGCTGTGTAAGGGCAATCTGGCATGTTCTGTTCCTCTCCAGATGAACGTGATGACGACAGAGTCAGGAGAAAGTCCAAGGTAACTGCAAACAGACAGTGGGACAAAGCTCAGCCTCAAACAAGCATGTTTTCATCTGGCTTCAGTTCTTCACACACACACACACACACACACACACAGGCCAGGGGTCCAGTTTCCTGCCAATTTACCCAGTGGGTTATTCTGCCACGGGCAGGTTCCCATGCCGTCTCCCCAATGAAATCAATGGAGGCTGCAGTATAGGTGAGGGAGTACAGGGCTGTTGAAGAACATCTGTCACTCACTCTCTGTCATAGAGAAGCCATTAATGTTAACTAAGTAGGTTATGCAGTAGCTTGGTTGGTTTTCTCATAAAAACAATCTCTTCTGAACTCTAGCAGACTCCTCATGCAGCTGAGCCTCATGGGGTGATCAGGCAGAACATTGAGTAGCTTCTGAAATCTTTGAGCTTCTCACCACTTCTGAGGGCCATGGCACTCCTGAAAATATCCATGGTTTCCACCTCCCATTTGGGTTTTTTCAGTGCCCCAGTGCTGCACTAGGATGGGGGGGGGGAAATTGTTTTTCTGTACAACTGCTGCAGGTTAAAGAAAATCTCAAACTATATTGATCATTGTCTGAAAAATATGTTTTAAAAGTTTCTGGACCAAAAAGGATCGCTGGAGAAAGGGTGCTAGGGGAGGTGTTTCGGATGCCCCCCCCCCCCCCGGAGCACAGGCCCACCGTTACCCACAAAGGAGGAGAGCCGGGGGGGCCCTCTGAAGGCTCCCTCCCAATCCAGAGCCTACCCTCTCACTCCTCAGTACTCACCCCCAGGATTTTTATCCCCCCTCCTGATTTCAATTGTTGGGAAAACTTTGCTATCCTGTGTCATTCTACACTAGCAGAAGACTCAAAGGCAGCCCCACAGAGTCCATCCATAATCATTCCTTCTGGTTGTTTTTAAATGCATTACTGTGTTTGTATCTTATATGTTGTAAGCCTCATTGACTGTACTCTATACATAAAGTTGAGATATCAATTAATAAATTAAACCTTGACATGAAAGAGAATATTTGAAACAGGGTAGTAACTACTCAACCCCAAGGGACAGAGACAGACAGACAGAGAGAGAGAGAGTTGGAAAATGGTCTCCTTTGCCTCTAACATCTAATTGGGTTGTGCATGTCCTTCAGTAGATGTCGTGGTTTGCCAGGAATTTTCTATGTGACAAATATTGTTAGACAGGGAACAAAAATATTATTATGTGTCTGAATCTAAAATGTTTATTAATCTTATTACAAAGTTTTTAATGATAAAATAATAGCCCAATTCTGAACATGTCTGCTAATCAGCCGCTAGGTGGCAGTAAAGGTTTAGTAGGAGCAGCAGTTCATCCTCCGAGATGAAGAGGGATTTGCTGTCCTCCTTCGAGAGACAATGGGGACAATGGAGCCGTTCCGGGGTGTGGCTGCTGTGGCTGCAGACGCTTCTAGGAGCTGCGTGCAGAATGGGGATCCAAGGTGGGCAAACTGTTGCAGAAGGAGCACAAGGTGTCCCTCACCAGAGGCCCTAGCCCTCCGCTAACTCCCCATATACACCCCAGATGCGGCTTTAACATCTCCACCCGAACAGATCCATGGACGAAAGTAGGTTGCAGAATACCTAGTACAGGGGCAGGCGACCTAAGGCCCACGGGCCGGATGCGGCTGAATCACCTTCTCAATCTGGCCCAGGGACGGTCCGGGAACCAGCGTGTTTTTACATGAGTAGAATGTGTCCTTTTATTTAAAATGCATCTCTGGGTTATTTGTGGGGCATAGGAATTCGTTCATTCCCCCCCCCCCCAAAAAAAAAATATAGTCTGGCCTCACATGGTCTGAGGGATAGTGGACCGGCCCACGGCTGAAAAATGTTGCTGACCCCTGACCTAGTGGTTGGGACTGAAGGCAACAAAGCTACCTCTTCACTGTCCATGCCTTCCAGGAGGATCTCCCCATTTTGTCTGCAGACGGTGGAATTCCCAGTTCCAGTCCCCAGCATTGCCTACTAAATAACCCCAGGCTATACTGGGAAAGGTTTAGAATGCTCAGAAGAGTCACATGTAGGAACGTGGCGTGAGAATCCAAGGCACTGCGATGCGAAGAAAAGGAGCACAATCTACTGAGCCACATCTGCCAGGCTCCTCTGTCTTCTCCCAGGCCTCCAGGGCCTGCCCACTCCACTTTGCCACCTGAAGTGAAACAGGAATGTGCCCCCTGCCCCCCCTTGCTGAAACTTGGCAAAAGGAGAGCAAGCCATTGTCACTTATCTTCTCACAGCAATGCTGCATTGGGGGGGGGGGGGTCTAGTGGCAGCAGAAGCAGTGGGGCAGCCAGGGGACCACTGGCTGACTAGCAGTATATGTGAAAAGGACCTTGGGGTCTTGGTGGACTACAAGCTGAACATGAGTCCATTGTGTGATGAAGCAGCAAAAAAAGCAAATGCTATTCTAGGCTGCATCAACAGAAATCAAGTGTCCAGATCAAGGGAAATAATAGTCCCACTCGATTCTGCCTTGATCAGACCACACCTGGAATACTGTGTTCAGTTCTGGACACTACAATTTAAGAAGGCTGTTACATGGGTGTAGCCAGGATTTATGTTGGGAGGGGGCAGAACTGAGTTATCTGTGTCACAATTGTTCAGTTAATTCAGTATTTTCATTTATTTACTTGATGAGGGGCAGCTGCTCCCCCCCCCCCCACTTATACCCATGGATGTTGACAAGCTGGAAAGTATGTAGAGAAGGGCGACCAAGATGATCAAGCCTGATGAGGAACGGTTGAAGGAGCTGGATATGCTCAGCCTGGAGGAGACTGAGAGGAGATAGGAGAGCCACCTTCCAAGATTGTATCTGAAGGGCTGTCACATGGAAGAGGGAACATGCTTGTTTTCTCCTTCTCTGGTGCATAGGACTCGAACCCATGGCTTCAAGTTACAAGAAAGGAGATTCCGACTCAACATCAGGAAGAACTTTTTGTCTGTAAGGGTTGTTTAACAGTGGGGTGGAAGGTGGTGGACTCCCCTTCCTGGAAGCAGAGGCTGGATGGCCCTCCGTCAGGGTCGCTTTAGCTGAGATTCCGGCATCGCACGGGGTTGGACTAGATGACCCTTGGATCCCTTCCAATTCTGCCATTCTCTGATGCCATGATTCTCCCACAGACAAATGTGCTGGCAAGCTTCTATACAGCAGTGGCTGCAGATGTAAAATGGTTATTTTTTACTTCTCAAGTGGGAAATCGTATTAAATGTACCAAAAACCAAAACCATAAATGTGTTTTGTTTGTTTGTTGTATTTTCATGCCCTCACGTGGCTGCTGCAAAACCTTGTGTGCTGGCCCAGGAAACTCCTTTCTGGAGGCGCCCCGTGACGGAGGCAGCGCAAGGCGCTTCGCATCCCGCCGACCTGGCAAGCGCCCGGCTCCTTTTCTGCGGCTGCTCCGAAGGTTTCCTCTGTCTCTCGGAAGAGATGCGCTCCTTTTCTCGGTCCTCCCTGCGGCCCCAGCCCCTTCGTTCCGCCGAGACTGCGCCGCGGCTGCGCGCCGGTCAGCTGGAGGCGGCTCCGGGAGCGCGCGGCTCGGCGACGGCATCCCGGAGGGAGCAGGTACGCGCCGTCGCGGGGAGGCGGCTCGGGGTCGCGGCGCCCCGGAGGGTGCGAGGCCGCGGAGGGAAGGCGGCGGCCTGGGGGCGCCCCGGGCCTGGGGCGGCGCAGCGGGCCAGACAGCGCAGCCCCGGGGGAGGGCGCCCGGGGGAGGAAGCGGGCGGCCTCGGGCAGCCTCGGCCTGGCGCCGCCCGGAGGGTCGTGTGGTACAATGGTCATTGCCAGCGGCACTCCCCCCCCCCCGCCTCTTCTTCTCGGGCTGCTGCGCGCTCCCTTTCCGCGGAGGCTCTTTGCTGCGCCCGCGCGCCGGGGGGATCCCGAGAGGGGCGCGCGGGGATGGTGGCCTCTTACCCCGCTCGGCCTCTTCGCGGGGTTTCTGCTCCCGGGCGGCGGCGGCGGCGGCGGCGTGTGAACCTGAAAGAAAATCCCAGGAAGCGCCCAAGCTGGTAGCCGGCTTCATGACCCCGTTTCACAGGCACAGCCAGATGGTTGCTGGTTTGGGGTGGAATTCACCCACATCCCGGCACAGTGGAAGCTGACTGCAGGCTCTTATACAACAAACCCCCTTCCCCTCATAATCAGACTTTTGGCAGTAAGGAGATGGAGGAGAAAATGCCCTGGAAAGTGCGGGGTAATAGTTGCTCAAGGCAGGATCTGACCTCCCTGCAAACAAATCAGAATGTTGTTGGCATCCATCTGTCTGGAGAGACAAGGGAGTGCGGCCTCCCTGGGGTGCAAGCCTGGGGACAGTGTCTGGAGGTCCTGGGCTGCCCAGATGGCAAACTCCCTCTCTCAGCCTCGCTGATGGGGCCCAAAGGAAAGCGGAGCAAGATGTTTGGCACCAGGTGGACTGCAGGGGTTGCTGGAAGGAGGCGTACAGGGAGCCATCTAACTGTCTTAGGGCCTCCGCTCCAGTTTTGTGTAGGGCTGACCCCTGAGCGTTTCTTCTCCTGGAGATGTCCTGCAAGGCAGCAAAGGTTTAAGGTCAGAGTGTTCTTTCTCCTAGATGGGCTCCCTTCCCAGGTTGACAGGCCCCACCTGCTCCTCACTTCCCTCTACAGCATGTGCAGAAACCACCTTCTTGACTGCTGGGTCCTCTCTTGGCCTTCATGGAAATCCCTAACTCACCAAGGGTTTCAGACCCCTCAACTCCCCTCAACTGCTTCAGCTGGCCAGTCAATGCCGTTTCCCGGGGTGTGTCCGCTGTCTCGTGCCGACAGCTGAGAGTTGAGTGCTGGGTGGGCACCAAAGGTGGACAAACTCTCTGCAGACTTTGTGCAAACAAATCAGACCAGTGCTTGGAGGCATTGATGTCCTGGATGTGGGCAATATGTTGAAGCTGAATCCTGAAAAGATGGAGGTCTTTAGTGTCCCAGGAAGTGGAGAGACATCCGGTCATGGACAGGGTTGCACTCCCTTGGATGGAATAGATTCGCAGCTTGGGGATGTTGCTGGATCCAGCTGGTGGCCTTGGTGACTAGGAGGGCCTTTGTCGAGCTCTGACTGCTTCACCATCTCTCGCCCCTTTTAGAAAGACGTGGCTGTGGTGACGCCATGCTCTGGTAACTTCCAGAATAGATTGTTGCAATGCTCTATACAAGAAAGGAGAGTCCAACTGAACATCCGGAAGAGCTGGTGGTACTGTTTAGAGGTTGTGGGCTCTCCTGTAGTTGAGATGCCTGCATCACAGAGGGTTGGACCAGCTGAGCTGCTTGGGATCCCCTCCCACGTTACAATTCTATGATTCTACGACTCCTTTCCCCTTATACCCCACCTTTCCTCCAAAGTGCTCAAGGTGGCCCTCCTGGTTTCCCATTTCCCATGTTATCCTCACAATGACCCTGTGAGGTAGGTGAGGCTGAGAGACAATGACTGGCCAAAGGCCTCACTTGAGGGCCAAGCCGTGGCTTTTACCCTGTTCTCCCAGATCCAATAAATGTCCCACAATGTTACTCCATATTCTGGAAAGTAGGTCTAGAAGTGAAGAAGCAGGAGGACCTTTTCTCATAGCTCTGGGCGTTTATGGCAACCCTTGTTAACAGTTCTGGGTGGCAACTTTCCCCTTTCCACCACACCTGCCTATATGACCTCCTAGTTGCCCTACCAGGTCCAGCACCCACCAGCTGCCGCTGTTATTTCCCCTTTTCAGCCAGAAGGGAGCCTGGTAGTGGAGCTCTTTTCAGGAAGGAAAGGGTTAAGCAACCCCGCCCTCATGGTCCCTCCACCCCGAATTTCAGCCTGTGCTGCTAATTTTCAGGGAGACTGATTCACTTATCTTCTCCCATGGAGCAGCTATTTTGTGCCCCCCAGTCACTTTCTGAGGATGCAACTTCACTAATGGCCTTCTGCCCTTTGAAATCTCACTTAGCCTGTAATGCTTCTGCGGTTCAGGGCGGGACCACAGGAGCCATAAATGCAGCTGAGACGGAGAAGAACCCCTTCCCCAGAGCCCAGAGGAGCAGCTGTCTCTCTGCAGAGGACAAGAGGGCAGGGAAAGAGCAGGCTTCATCCGATATTCTCTAAAAGGATCCTCTCCACACTGGGGCTCTTGGCAGAGGTCTTTAAAGCTGAATCTACCAGGAGCTGAATAATTCAGGCTGCTCACCCAGGGCTTTCTGTGATGTTAAAGTGGTCAAAAGCCCCTTGGCCAGTCAGTGCCCAGCCGTTTGGGCTTAGATAAAGCAGGAAGAGCCTTTTTCTTATTTTCCTCCGCCTGACCCAAGGAGCTGCCTGCTGCTTTTTCCACCTCCGCCTGCCTGGGCTCCCCCTCCATGGGGCTGCTGACTTCACGGTGCCAGGCAGTCGCTGGGGAGGCTCAGCCTCTGGATTCTGCAGGCAGCACTTCCTTCCCTTCCAGGCTGCATGCCTGTGTGTGTTGCTGAAGGGGGCAGTTGTTGCTTCAGGCTTCCCTCCCGCTTAGTTTCTTGCAAGAAGAAAGTCCTGTGCAAAGGGAGGGCCTCACGGTGAGCCAGGCAGGTCTGGCGGGAAGCCCTTTCTCCATGTCTTCTTCCTGGCTCATCACCAGTCCATGACCTGAGCCAAAGGGGGCTGGCAGAAGGGGTAAGTAGGGCTTTCCCCATTTGTGATAATAGACATTGGTGTGCTTTGTGGGCTTCTTCCTGCTTGTGCCTTTTAGGGTTCCCTGCAGTGAGTGGGCATCTCTTACTGGGTTGCACAACTCTCCTCCCTTGTGGCCTGAGCTGCTGGCGCTGTGACTGTTAATGCCCGACAGTCACAGAAGAGCATCTGTAGAAGAGGCTGCCTTGGGACAGCTGGCTTGTACTCTTCTTTGCCCTGGCGCAGCCCATCCCTCGGAAAGGCTGCATTTCAAGCCCCTGGAACAGCGGCAGGGAGCATCCAGGGAGGGCTTGCACCCCAGAGAGGAGGCGTTGGGCTGGGCTCTGCTGGAGAAGGGCCCCAGTTGCTGGGCGGTGAGGAGACGTCAGAGGCGTCCTCTGAACCAAGTGAAGGAACCCAGCTGGAGGCAAGGCTTTTCTTCCAGGGGTGCTTTTCCCATTTTTTCAGGGAGAAAGATTCACCAGCCCCACCCAGAGTGAAACTCCCTCCTCACAGTGAAGGCACAGAATGAAAAAGCTTATTTGTGACCCCCCAAAAAAACCTTCACCTGTGAAGCAGGGGCCCATTCAGTGACCCCCAAGGACAGGAAGGCGGCTTGGATGCTGCTTAGCACTCTCAGCTGCTCTAATTTTTGTTTTCTGTGCTTACCCATTGTTTTTAGTGTATATATTGTTGTGAGCTGTCTTGTAGACATTTAAGTGGAAAGTAGTTGGAAATGCTAAAATAATAATTAAATACTGTTCATATGGCAGGCAGCATTTCATCAAGTAAACTGTAAAGGATGTTCATTTTATTATGTGCCATAACCTTTAAATCCTTCTTGGCAACTTTTTTTGCTGAACTGTTTAGCCTCCATGCTATATTTATGTATTTGATTCTCATCTATAAGTAATAAATCAGTCCTGTTCTTTTTCAGTTTAATTTAATCTTATCTTATTGTCATTCCATTTCTTCATTCTATGATAAATATGTGGGGGGGTTTTTGCCTGTCAACTCCATCCCCATGCTAATTTTATATTTTATAATAACTTTGATATGTATTGGCTCCTCCTTTATTAAAGTGATTCATTCATGAGAACATGGAATGGCATCAAAATTGGGACTGACCCAGTAAAGTCTGATAGGGTTATATTTGGGGCCGGGGGGGGGGCATTGGTTACAGTTCTCAGGTGCAAAGGAGAAGAAGATCTGGGCCTTGTGCTTAGAACAGTTATATAAAAGAGGGGTTTGGGACAGGGTATGACAAGCCACACCATCCCAAATTCCCTCTTCTACAACTGGTAAGAACCTCTTCATTGTTTATGTCTGGTTATCCTGTAGGTTATTTGTATTTCTTCTGTGTGGTTTTTCAAAAGTGTCACATTTTCTCCAGGATGCTTGCAGGTTTTTCAAAACAATTATAAAAGAAACTTAGCTGCAGTATATATCAAAGATTGGGGGGGGGGGGGATGTCAGTGTAGTTAATAAGAAGAGTCAAGGAAGCTGTTTGCAGCCCCTGTAAAAGGTCTTTCAGAAATGGAAGTATTGTCCAAATAAAGAGAACAAAAAGGAGTACAAACTTTGCTCCCCCCAAAGTTGAAAATAAGGGGTACATTTTAAAATATATATATATTAAGTATATAGAACAAACCTTTGCTGAAGAAGAATCAGCAAGGCTTCTGCAAAAGTAGCTGCTGCCTCAGTACTCCGATTATATTACGTAATAAGAGTTCTTTGATTATATTAACAAGCACATGATTAAGGATGGTCTGGTAGACATTACACTCTTGAGATTCCAAAGAAGCTGTGAGCAAGATCCCTCACTGGTGGCTCCTGAGTCAACTTGGCAGTTGCAGGATAAGTGTTCAAGCTCTCCTGTGGTCCTAGAGCAGGTTAAATAGAGGAAGTAGAAGGTAGGAATAAACAGGCAATTTTCCCAAAGAAGGGAAGTGGCCAGAGGGTCATGGGAGGCCTCTGATGTGGGAGGTCCTGTTGCCCATTCCTGGGAATGTGCTTGCACCTTAGATGTAAGAAGGGAATACAGGATGTGAGCTGGGAAGGGTGATGTCATTCTGGCATTCTGCCGTTGCCACATGTCCGTTGGTGTCTTCCATAGAAGGCTAATGGAGGCTTGGTTGGTATGCAGGGACCTCGTCGTCACGAAGGGACTCTCTGTTGTCTTTGCTACACTTGCTTTGGTTTCTGCAGCGATTGAGGTGATGGCTCTGCCACTAGTTGGCCATAGGACGGCATCTGTGTGGTGCTGATGTTAGTCCTGACATAATGGCTTGTAGCAGAAGGATAGGATTGGTCTTCCTGATACGTGGAAAAGAGGGCAGCTCTGCACAAGAATTTCAGAGGATGTGAGAAAGATAAAAAGGAAAGCCTCTTTGTATACAATAAAGCCCTCAATGATTCTTCATTTTCCTATTACCTCTGTGCTTTCCTGTAACATCTAATATTTTTAAAGTATTGAAATACAAAATACACATAATTTCAGATTCTGCAGCATAACAAAATAAAATTAGTTACAGGTAGGTAGCTGTGTTGGTTTGTCATAGTCAAAACAAAGTTTAAAAAATCCTTCCAGTAGCACCTTAAAGGTAAAGGTAAAGGGACCCCTGACTGTTAGGTCCAGTCATGGCCGACTCTGAGATTGCTGTGCTCATCTCGCTTTATTGGCCGAGGGAGCTGGCGTACAGCTTCCGGGTCATGTGGCCAGCATGACTAAGCCGCTTCAGGCAAACCAGAGCAGCACATGGAAATGCCATTTACCTTCCCGTCGGAGTGGTACCTATTTATCTACTTGCACTTTGACGTGCTTTCGAATTGTTAGGTTGGCAGGTATCTGAAGAAGTGTGCATGCACACGAAAGCTCATACCAATAACAAACTTAATTGGTCTCTAAGGTGCTACTGGAAGGAATTTTTTAATTTTGTTTCAAAATAAAATTGTGAAACTGCATAAGTCAACATTTCCCTATTTGTGTAATGTATCACAGTTGCAGTGGGTGTGTTTTATGGAGCTATCCCATAACAGTCAGCCTTCCTGACTTCTTTGCTCATGCCAACTTCGTAGTTTAATTTCCTCTGCAAGAAGGAGTCCTTCTGCCCTCCGTCACCTTACGATAAGGGAAGCCTGGCCATTGGGTTGCACAGAGTCATCTAGAAAAGGGTGAAGTGTTCAGATCATGGTTTAAGGGCTTCTCCCTGCCATCTTCACAAAATATGTCCCTATTGATTGCAACCCGACCTCATTGGAGCATCTCTCCCCAGAGATGACTGCATTTCTCCTGCTTCCTTGGCAGCTAACTGCTCTTCTGTGAAAAGCAGGGAATTTGAGCATCTAATGGAGCTAAATTGATTCTGCAGAAGGTGCCATCCTGACTTTCTCATCTGGCTGCTGACCTTTTGGCAGCTGAAATATACTCGGAGTCAAGAGTGGATTTCATGCTCACCTCGTAGTGGTGAGGAGGAATGGAGTTTCCCCCAGAATGTCTGCTTTATATACATTATTTACACAATGGGCCCCACGTGATTGGCTAATTCCGGGATTCTCCTGTAGGCCAATCAGGTTGCAGATTAACTTCCACCTGGAGCTGGATTGGGTGGCTCCTGTGGACCAATCAGACTGCTGCATTCTGGATCCTATTGTTCTAGGACCAATCAGACTGCTGCATTTTGGATCCTATTGAACTCCTCCCCTCTAAGTTCCAGTCCTGCCCAGGAGGTTGCATTCATAGTCCTCAAGGTACGCCGGCTGCCTACGTGTGTGTTGCGGCCTGGGGTGTTCCCTGGTCAAGGGTTCGGGTTCTGGCTCGTTTTCCGAGGATACTGGCTGCAGTGGGGCCATTTGGTCTGGCGCAACCGGCTCACTCAGTCTTGGCTCTGGTTCTGGTGTCCTTTCGGCCTCGCGGGTCCTCTCTGTATTTGCTGATTCTGCCTCCCCTGCTGGCCCTTCCTGCTCTACGGGCCTCACTGCCCCACTGTTTCCTTGGGACTCCTCTGACCTGTCCTCCTCCTGGTTTTCTCCCTGGAATTGTTGCTGTAGCTGGTCGCAGTGGCAGTGGCAGCATGGCCCCTCTCTCCGTTAGCACCTCGTACGACACGGGGCCAGTGACCCCAGTGACTGTGGCAAGTACCCATGCTGGGCCTGCCCCAAAATTCTTTGTTTATGCTGGGTCCTGGGCCACGAAAGTCAGGGGGTTCCTGCCTTCCCCAACCACCACCTCATCCTGAGCTCTGTTGGGGTGAAGACGGTCCAGTCTGATTGCAAGGCGCCGGCCCATTAATAGTTCAGCGGGGCTCTGGCCAGTCGTTGAGCTGGGGGTGCTGTCCTGTGCTAGAAGGAATGTGGCAATGTGGTACTCCCAATCCCCTTGCATCATGCGGCGGAGGGTGTCCTTGGTGGTTCACACCATGCACTCTGCTTGGCCATTGGTGGCAGGGTGGAATGGCACCGAGCGGATGTGGCAGATGGCGTTCTGCGCTGTGAAGGTCTGCAATTCTCCTGACATAAATGCGGTTCTGTTGTCTGAGACAAGAGTGTCAGGGAGCCCGTGGGTTGCAAACAGCCTGCGTCGTACCCGGATGGCTGTGGACATAAAAGTGGACGGTACCAGTGCGACTTCCAGCCATTTGGTGTAGGAGTCCACCACTATGAAGACTGTTTTCCCTTGAAAGGGGCCAGCGAAGTCCACGTGCAGGCGTGACCATGGTGCTCGGGCGGACACCAAGGACTGGACTGGGGCCCTTGGGGGATCTGGGTGGGATTCTTGGCAGGCCTGACAGTGTTTGACCCCGGCCTCTATCTCTCTGTCAACCCCCAGCCACCACACATAACTCCTGGAGAGGGCCTTCATTCTCACTACCCCTGGGTGTGTCTCGTGTAGGGCTGTGAGGACCCTTTTGCAGAGGGGATGGGGAACAACAACCCTGCTTCCCCATAACAGGCACCTCTTGTGGGCTGACAGTTCATGTTTATGGGTTGTGTAGTCTGCGAATTCTGGCCCGGGGCTGCTGCTGGGCCATCCCCTCCACACCCAGTCCAGGACCCGGGAGATGACCTTATCTTTCTTGGAATGGTGTGCAACTTCTTGTGCCTGAATGGGGCGGTCAGGAAGCAGATCCAGGTTCATAACCTCTTGCGTAGGTGTTGGGTGGGGGCCTGTTTCCGGTAATGGTAGCCTGCTGAGGGCGTCCGTGTGGCCTATCGCCTTCCCAGGGCAGTGAATCGGTGCATACTGGTAGCCGGCTAGGAAAATTGACCACCTGAGGACGCGAGGAGACTTGGTACTTGGGGGGTCTGCTTTTCGGGGGCAAACAAACCAAGCAACAGCTTGTGGTCAGTCACCACGGTAAGGTCACCACAAGCAAGTTCAGTTGCCGCGTCCGCCCTCAATATTGCACCCTAAAGGTCCCCACACCCATTGTGGTGACCTTACGTTTCTGGAAGTCCTGAGTTTGGGACCCTCAGTAGGGCACAGTTTTCTCAAGGTCCTTGCCAAGATTATGGATAGAGTTGAACCCATGTCAAGCTCCATGCGGCACTGGGCCCCCTCTATCTGTACCTCTACATGAATTTTCTCTATGTTGGGGTGGGGCAACTGGTATACCTGGCAGTCCGTGATCTCTGTGAGTTGCCTTGGTGCGTTGGGCCCCGGGACCTGGGCTCTTGGATCGGTCATCCGATGCCTGGCATTGGGTGGGCCGAGCTCGATACACCCGGGCGATGTGCCCCAGTTTTCTGCACTGCCTGCACTCTGAGTTGCGGAAACGGCAGGTCCTCCTCTTGTGACTCTCCCTGCAGCTTGCGCAGTTCCCTCCTTCTCATTGAGGCAGCTGTGGTCTGTGCGCTGCCTGAGTGCGCCGCAGAACTCAGTGCACCTCCTCCTTGTCAGATCCCCAGTCGTCAGTGAAGTTTTTGTGGTGGACCCTCGATTGGGGTGGCAGGCTCAGCTGTGCCTCTTGCGTCGACCTCTTCGCAGCTTCAGTTGCCAGGGCCTCCTCCAGAGCAACCTGGAACGTTAGGTGCTTCTTGGCGTAGAGGCGTCGTTGCAGCTTCTCATCCCTCAGGCCACCGATGAGGCGGTCACGAAGCATGTTCTCCAACTCTGTGAAGTTGCAAAACTGGGCGGCTTGGCGGAGGGAGGTCACAAACCCAGTTATGGTTTCCCAGGAGCTTGCCGCTTTGCGTAGAAGGCATTTCAACAAGCCACCACCGAGGGCTGCGGCAAGAAGGGCCCCTTCAGCCGTTCCATTATTGTTTTGTAAGGAACAGTAGCGACGTCTTCAGGCACAAGGAGAGCCCAGGCGATTTTGAATGTCTCCTCTCCTCAGACGCTTAAGAATATCACCCTCTTTTTGGCGTCTTCTTTGGTGGTGACCCCTTTGGCTTCTAGGAGGAAGGTGAAACGGGAGGCGTACGTTTCCCAGTCTCCGGATGCTGGGTTGAACAGCGAGAAGCTGCTGTCGGTTGCCATGCTGAATTCCTTGGGGCCCAGAGCTGAAGCCTGGATACACGGTGCGAGGCAGCGGTGCGGCAGGTGGCAGTGCTGCAGTGCTGTGTGTGGCGGTCAGCTCAGCGGGATCACACTTTCCTCGCCAGTGAAATATACTTGGAGTCAAGAGTGGATTTCATGCTCTTTATTCAGCTCATAGTGGTGAGGAGGAATGGAGTTTCCCCCAGAATGTCTGCTTTATATACATTATTTACATAATGGGCCCCATGTGATTGGTTAATTCCGGGATTCTCCTGGCGTCACACTGTGCCAGCCCGGCCTACGGAGGATCTCCGCAGGAGTGATCCAGACCATGCCCAGTAAGCCTTGCCGACCCCTGGTCTATGGTAATCACTAACGAACTTAATTTGAAACTGAGAAGTTATGCTTGTCCAAGGTAGTGCTATTTAGGCTGCAATCGGATACCCACTTACTTGTGAGTAAGTCCCACTGAGCTTGATGGGGCTTACTTCTAGGTAGACATGTAAAGTTTGGCAGTAGTAGAAATTGCATTAGCAAAATTTAGATAAAGATGAATTTCTAAAGATGCCTCTGTTCCAGTTCTCAAATAGTTCCAGAAAGTGATAATTGGATAGTTTTGCCTTGAAACATGAACTCTCAACAGTAAGTCCTGTTTCTGGTGAGACTCCAGCGGCAGAGGGTTCTGGACACACTTTCCTTGACATGAGGGCGTTTGTGGGTCAGCCCTGAATGCAGGTGAGAGGCAGACAACACCAACACCCACTCCATGAACGTTTCTGGCAATCCGAATGCTTTCTGTCTCTCTTAGCTGCTGGTTTGGAATCTCTGGCGCAAGAGGCTGTTCCTCTTCATGTGCCATTTTCCAGAAGCAGGACTGCTCCCCATCACCATCCCAGGGGCAAAATTAGTCTTCAAAAGCAGCCTATTAGCCCGAAGGGAAGGAACTGGAGCAACAAAATAGCCAATGAACTATCACGGTTGTAATGTTTGAACACTTAGGTTAAAATGTGAGGGGATTTCTTGAATTAATGTGATTTGTGAGCAAACTTTGCAAGAAGGGAAATTTTGCTCTGTTGGTGCTTCCATGAGCTTGAACACTGTTCATTTACATTTGCCACTGTGTTTTCTGTGCAGGGAGGAGTCTAAGGGCAAGATGGTTCCTAGAACTGGACACGTGATGATGGGTAAGGTCTGCCCACTTGGGCTATGCTTTGATCAGCTGGTTCTAGCTCTGTGGGGTTAAACATATAGCCAGACTTGCCTGTGCCGTTTGCTGGTACTCGCACCCTTTCTGGCCTGGTGAGACCTGTGGAAGCCTGTCATCTATGGCTTCCTATAAGACAGCACACCCCAGCCGACGAGGAGAATAAACTGCTCCTCAAAGGGAGCTTCATTATAGGAATGAGGATTTTGAAGAACATGCAACATATTGTAGGATAAGCATTCCAGGCCAGTGGACCACTCTGTGGAACAGGCCATCCCTAAAAAGGCCCTGTAGCTCCTTTCCTGCCTCCCTGTCTCTATAGGAGTATAAGGAGAACATGCTTGCAGGATGAATCAAATGATCTAAGATCCTTTTCCAGCAGTGGCCAACCAAATGATTTTGGGAATTGGACCAGGATGGCATGATGACAGCAGTCCTGCCCCCCCCCCCTCAGCTGGAATTCCCTGGTACATGGACACCAAACTTGCTGGCTTTAGCCAGGATCACAATTGACCTCTGTGCATTTGTCAGCCTCAGTGTCTAGTAAATTTTAAAGCCATTTCGTGGCATCAGATCCCATAAATTACTAATGCAAAAAAGAAACAAATGACTTTGTTTTGTCAGCCCTTAATCTGATTCTATTTTTTTTTTAATAAATATTATTTATTAGATTTTCCATTAAAAAAAAAAACATTTTTACAAAATTATACATCCATTTTTAACTTAAACCCTTTTTTCCAGAACTTCCCTCAGCTTGTCTGATAATTTTCTGTTTATTTTTTATCCTCGTCTCACATTTCCCAATATTATATTGCACTCAAATACTCTTAATCACATCATATTTTTTAAACAATATTTCTAACAGTAATTTCACAGAGCTTCTTGAAAGCCAACGAACGTTATTTGCTTATCACAGAATTTTTTCATATACTCTGAAAATTTCTTCCAGTCCTCGGAGAATCTCTGGTCACGTTGGTTCCTAATTCTCCCCGTCAATCTGTCCATTTCTGCGTATTCCATCAGTTTCATCCTCCATTCTTCTTTCGTGGGCATCTCTTCCTATTTCCATTTCTGTGCCAGCAAAATTCTGGCTGCTGTTACTGCATACAAAACTAATTTCACATCTTTTTTACTAATTTCATTATCCAGTATTCCCAACAAGAGAGCTTCTGGTTTTTTAACAAAAGTATATTTCAGCATTTTCTTTAACTCATTATAGATCATCTCCCAGAAGCTTTTTACCTTCTTACATTCCCACCACATATGGTAAAATGTTCCTTCTGTCTCCTTACACTTCCAACATTTATTACACACTTTATACATTTTACCCAGTTTTAGTGGTGTTATATACCATCTATATAACATCTTCATAACATTTTCCTTAATCGTTGTACAAGCTGTAAACTTTAACCCATCCTTCCATAATTTAGTCCATTTCTCAAATTCAATATTATATCCGAAATCTCTAGCCCAACTAATCATAACAGATTTAACCTCTTCGTCCACAGTATTCCATTCCAACAATATTTTATACATTTTAGATAAAATTTTCACTTCATTGTTTAAGATTTCTTGTTGAAATCTAGATTCTTTTTCAGAATATCCCCTCTCTAAAACCTCTTTTTTAAACATTTCATTTAACTGAAAATAATGCAGCCAATCCTTAACATATTCTTTTACTTCTTCATATGGTTTCAATTTCCACTTATTTCCTTCCTTTTTTAATAGTTTCTCATATGTTATCCATCTCCCGCTCATATTTATCTTTTTAATACTCATAACCTCTAATGGTGATAACCAATGTGGAATCTTTGGTTCTAATACATTTTTATACCTATTCCAAACTCCAATCAAGGATCCTCTAAAGATGTGGTTCTCAAACCCTTTATGTATCCAACACTTCATCTACACTCTTCATAGGCTCTTCTATTGTAATAACTAAATCATCCGCAAAAGCTTTGACTTTGTATTGATTTTGCCCTACTGACACTCCTTTGATATTCTCATTATTCCTTATTGATCTTAAGAAGACCTCCAATACCGAGATGAATAACAACAGTGACAATGGACGTCCCTGCCTTGTACCTTTAGTTATAGCAATTTTCTCTGTCAATACATTATTAACGATCAATCTTGCTCTTTGTTCTGAATAGATTGACTTTACACCATTTAGGAAAGATTGGCCCATTTCCATTAATTCAAAATTCTCTAACATAAATTCCCAAGAAACATTATCAAAGGCCTTTTCTGCATCCACAAATATCAACATCGCCTGTTTATCCTTCCTGTTGTTCAGATACTCCATAATATTAATTATATTTCTTATGTTATCTTTCATCTGTCTACCAGGAAGGAAACCTGCCTGATCTTCTATTTTTATCTTATTTATCATATTTTGTTCCTTCCTTTTCTTAATTTGCCATGCTAACCATTTCACTGATTTATTTGCCCATTCAAAGTTCTTTTGTTTCATTCTTTTTATATTCAATTCCACTTCCTTGTTGATCATCATTGCAAATTGTGTTTGGAGCAATTTTATGCTTTGTTTCACTTTTACATCTCCAGGTCTGGCAATAAATTTTCGTTCATTCTCCATAATTTGTTTCAGGACTTCTTTTTTCCATTTTTCTCTCATTCTGTTTTTAATAGCATTTTGTTCTATAAAGAAGCCTCTCATTACTGCTTTACTAGCATCCCAGACCGTACTCATCTTAGTTCCTTTATTTACATTATTTAGAAAATAATCAGTTAGACATTGGTGTGCTTTTTCCACAATTTTCTGATCATTAAAAACATTCTCATTTAATTTCCCCCGGAAGGATTTCTCTTCATAACATTTTAATATACCTTTGATCGGATTGTGGTCCGATAAAACTTTTGGTTGAATCTCTACTTTTGTGAATCTCAAAGATAATTCATTAGATATCCATATCTGATCTATTCGCGACAGTGATTGATTTGCTTCCGAGTGAAAAGTAAATTGTTTTTCTAATGGGTGTTTCAACCACCATATAGCTATCAGATTATAGTTTTCTACCATATCAAAAACAGTCTTTGGTAGTTTCCCCTCTTTCATTCTGCTTTTCACTCGCAGTCTATCCATTTCCATTGATACCACCCCATTCATGTCCCCCATTATTATAATTTTTTGATCCATGTATTCAAACAATTTTTCTTCCAGACCTTTAAAAAACTCTGTTTTATTTCCATTCGGTGCATATACTCCAATAATTATCAGTTTTCCCCCTTGCCAATTAATTTGAACAGCAATTAATCTTCCTTCTTTATCTTTGAATAATTGTTCTGCTTCAATTTTACTCTTAATATACAGTACCACTCCCCTCTCTTTACTTTTATCTGATGAGATAAATTCGTTTCCCAATTTCTTATTAATTAAAGTTTTTCTGTGAGTTCTTTTCACATGAGTTTCTTGTAAACAAATAATATCCAAATTCTTTTGTTTTAAATAATGTCCAATTTTATTTCTTTTTTTTATCATTCATTCCATTCACATTCCAAGTCCACAACTTCATCGCCATAGTGTCTGTCAGTTAAATATTCTTTATTTTATATTACTTTACTTTTCCTCCTCCTCTTCTTCTTCTTCTGTCTCTTCTTTTTCTTCTCGTTCCTCTCCTTTCCCCCCCTTTCTTTCCTTTCTTCTTTCTACCACTTCCTTCTTTCTCCTCCAACTCCAACGAATCTTCTTCCTCTCCTCCAGCTCTTGCCCCTGCCATTTCTTCTTCCAATCCTTCTCTGGCGAGCTCTTTATATCTTCTAAAGAATTTGTCCACTTCATCTGGTTTCAATAGTCTGTGCCTCTTTTCTTTATACGTAAATGCTACTCCCTCCGGAAATTCCCATTTAAACTCAATTTGATTTTTCTTCAAGACTTGCACCAATTGTTTATAATAATCTCTTTTTTTCAAAAGCCTCAATGCTACATCTTTAAAAATAATTATGTAATTCCCATCAATTTCCAGCCGTTTTTCTGTTTTTTTGCAAAATTAAATTTCTCATTTCTCTGTCTTTGAAGATAATTAAACAATCCCCTGGGAATTTCTTTACTCTGGTAGTCCTTGTTTTAATTCGGAATGTCTTATCCACCTCTTCTATTTGCATACCCATCCATTTGGCAATTTCTGTCATCAATTTCTCTCTAATCTTTTCTCCTTGCACCTCTGGCACAGACCTAAATCTCAAATTTGTCTCCCTTTGCCGGAGTTCATTCATCGCAACCGCGTCCCAGAGCTCATCCTGTGACTTATTAACCTCAGAGACTTCTGCTCTTATTTTCTCTCCATCTTTCCTAAATTCTTTCATTTCTAATTTTGTTTTTTTTCATCCCCTCCTCCAGATTCTGTGTTCTCTTAAAAATTTCTTTCATTTGCCCTTTTAATTCATTTACTGTTGTATCCATTTTTTTATCCACTTGCTCTAATTTGGTTTCCACCTGATTCCTTTTGGTCTCAATATTTGACTCAATATTTTTAATATCAGTTTTTAACTCTGCAAACATTCTTAAGATTTCCCCTTTCCACTCTGGTTCTTGTTTAGAACTCTTCCTATCTCCCGGTGTTGCACCATCTCCTTTTTTCTGTGTATAGGACATTCTTTAAATGTTAACATTCTTTGTCCAACTTAAATCCTCTTATCCAATATACAATAAACAATAAATTTAGAATTATCAACTCACCAATACCAAATTAAAACCACAATTATCAAAGTTTTTAAATTTATATATGTATATGTTATATCTCTTATTTCAATTAGTTCAGTCTTTAAAGTCGTCTCCTAAGAATCAGTTCCAATAAAATAAATTTATCCACTAATACACCTTAAGAAATCACTTCCAATTAACTTTGAGGCTTATAGTCTTATTAACTCAGTTGAAGGTATCTTTCTTAAGTCCAATTCTTGCCACTTGAATGGCCAAATCCCAGTAATAGTTATAAAATACTTGAGTCCATATATAAATTCCAATCGTTTCAAACAGACCAGGGAAATCCAAATTCTTATTTAATCAATGTTCTTGCCACTTTCACAGCTAAATCCAATTGGGTTTTTGAAATATCCAAAACCTTATATCAAAATGTATTCAGAATCCATGAGGTTATCCCAAAATTCCTCCACTAGGGGCAGCCGCCCCCTTATCCACTCATATAACAAAATAAGGAAGACGGGGGAAAAAAGAAAGACAGTTAGATAAACGGGGGGTGTAAAAAACACCCTCCTGTTTAAAGCAACTGTCACTTCCAAAAGTTTTCCCTCTAATAGTTAGAGGTATTAAATTGAATCCTCTCAGTTAAATTGTATCTCAGGAGGTAGTTGGTATTTTTCCACTGGCAACAAAATGGCGAAGTATGTCTCTGTTAAACCAAGGGGGGGACACCGTCTTTGCTTAAGGGGGAAAAAAGCCTCTTAAAAATCCACCAAGTTCATGCAACCAGAAGAAAAACCAAACAAAAGCTCAGTAGAGATAAGCTATCTCCAGTCCTCTTTTCACACTTTAGTACTTGAATTATGGTTATAAACTTGTCAAAAGTTTAAGACACTGTCCAGTTACACAGTTCTTTTAAAAGTGAAAGTAAATCACTCCTCCGTCTCCATTCTTTCCCGTTCCAAAATCCTCCAGCGATCGCAGCCAATTCTCCTCCAGCTGCCACAATTACAGCTTTCTCATAAAATCCCCCTCCTTATCTTAGTTTTTAGCCTTTATAGAAAGCCTTTTAAAAATCCTTTAAGTATATTCTCCAAAGCACACTTTTCCCACTTAGGGTAACTTACTGTTTTGCCGCTCTGCAAATTCTTCTTGTGTAGAAATAAAATTCCAGGCAAGGCTGACCTCCTGTTTTCCACCTTGCCCCACCCCCCCAAATTAGTTCTAATTACTCCTTAATTTAGCTCTCCAGTCCTAATCCGGTTTCTTTTAGTCGAGAACGGATCGCTCTGTGCACAAGCTTGGAGCTTCGCTATTGAGAAACAGCAATGGCCTCACGCTGTCAGCTTATCTCTACCCCGCCACACTCTTCACCCCCTAAAAGGGGGTTACCTGATGTCCGAGGGAGCTGCTAAACGACAACGCTGGATTCTCTGCCTCCTGAATTCCCTTCCAAGAGTATTTGGGGGGTGCAGCGCCCTTGCAGCACCCCCGTTTTTCCTCAATAGCCGGATACTCTCCAGAGTGAGAGATCTCGCTTGCTTCCACTTCGCGATCCGTCGGAAGTCCTCAATCTGATTCTATTTCTTTGGGAAACTCAAGAGTTCTACAGATACTTTTTTCACCTTATCAACAGACATACTTTTCATAAATCTCTTTTTAAAATAATAATAATAATAATATTTATTGGAAATTTAAAGTTACAAGAAAAAAAGAAGAAAGAAAAACAAGAAAAGCGAAAAAACAGAATTAACAATACAAATCAATAAAAAGAGAATAAAAAAAATTACCAAACATACAATACACCAAAATCAAAAACAAGAACAATGGAATAAATTTTTAAAAAATCCAATATTTCCATATCCTTATCTTCATTAACTTATTTCCTCGACCTCCTCACACCTCCCTCTTTTGTATTCTAATTATTAATTATCTCAGCAAATCCTTTCCACCTTTCACTATATTCTGTCCTTTAATTGTCTTAATTTGTTTTGGTCTTATCTTACCATAGAAAGAAAAAACCCTAGAACTTCAAAAATTATTTATACAGAACTCCTTATAACATTTCTACTAAAGCCTAATAATTTCATTCCAAGATTTTCTTAACAGTCATTAATTTTACAATGCTTCTCTAGATGAATTTTTAAAATTTCTGCCAAACTTCATCCACCGTCTCTTCTTCCTGGTCCCGAGTTCTGTCAGTCCTTTCTGTCTGTTCCATCTAGTCCATCAATCAGATGATCTTATGTCCGAGGCTCTTAACTCTTTTCCATGTCACTTCTGCAGATCTTCTTCATAATTGTACCTACACTTTACTTTGTCTTCTGCTGGTTTTATTCTTAATTTCCTTCCTTTGTCTCTGAGGGGTAGATCTCGGGGAAGCAACCTAAGAATGTCTTTACCCCTTCTCGACCAGTCAGCCCATTCTCCATGGACAGCACTAAAATCCAAAAAATATTCCAGAGCATACTTCAATGCCCCTCCAAAATTGAGGGCCTCGACCACTCCAATCTCCTCCTGGCCCAAAACCATGTCCCAAAGGTCAAAACATCCCTGCATAGGAGGATCTGACCAACTTGCCATCTCCAGTCCCGACAGGACTCCGTCTCTCCAAGTCTGACTCACTCCAGATTCAGTCATCAGAGACGACAGCTTATGTTCTTGCAGGACTGCATCTCTCTCAACTTGTATTACTTGAGGTTCAACAATAACCTCCTCCTTTATCTTCACCACAACTTGCCCTGTCAGGGCAGATTCCTGGGTCAATTCTTGAGCAGGTTCTATATAAATGTTCACTATTTGACCAAAATTAACAGTTGCAGTAGTCATTAAATCCATCTTCGCATGAAGCTGCTCCAACAAAGCACTTGTCCTGCACAAAGCAGACACTAAGACTTCCTGTGTCAACATTCTCAAGGTCAAAGCCTGTTTCTCACGATCTCTTATCTCTACAGCTGTAGAGTTTCCCAAGTCCACTCCAACAACAGTTCAAAAGCTCCCTCTAGAGCAATTTCGGCAACAAAATTGCTTTCGTTTTCCAAGTCTTTGTTCCTTTTTAGTGCAAAAGGAAACATTGGAGTCAATATGTTTCTCTTATTTGACTATCTGCAACATACGTTATTATTCACAGTCAATGAACTTTCCCAAAAGTCTATCTTTGACAGCTCGTTCCCAGGTTCAAGACGATAGAAATTTATCTTTCTTTACTCCCTCTCCTGCAGGCTTGAACAGTTTAAAAAAATTTCCCCTCTTCTCCTGCTTCCAAGGGGGGTTTTGTAACTTTAATCGATGGAAATTTAGTACTTTACAAATAGCTTTCCAGACTTTAGCTTGTAATATCTTTGCTTCAAACAATTTACAAAAGCGGAAAGGCGGACTTCCTGTTTAGACCTTCCCGCTCCGGTGACAAATTACTAATTTTCATAATCCAATTTTCCGTTCTACTCACGGGTACTTGTTTAGAGTCCAATTTGTCCACAGGAAAAAAGTTAACACTCTCCGACAACAGCAATGCGGCTTCACTCCGTGAAAAGAGCAATCGATTCAAAGCACCGCGCCGCTCACCCCACGTCACTCCGGATCCCCGAAATCGGGTTTCCCCGCGAGTAGGGGAGGCGCAAAAGGTGCCAGCCGAATCCCAGGTCCACAGGCTTCTCCCGCCTGTGGTTTTGATGGGTCTCCACCTCGTCGTGGCGGTCCAGACCCTAATTTTCACAGAGCGGGATCCTCCAGATCAGAGGAAGCCCGCCATTGCTGGTGGCGCTAACCCGGAAGTCCTACTTTTCATAAATCTCTATCATGTTCCCCATTAGTTATTTTTCTCCCCTGATGACCCTCCCCACCACCACTTAAAGGGAAGGTGCTGTGTGGCTTGGATCATATCTACTGCCATTTTTCATACCTTGTTCAGTGCTGTGCTATCTCCATCCTCCATTCCTATGAGTTCTTTCTTTGTTTTCCTGTCTTTGTAATGCAAGTGTGAAACAAATGTTGGCTCCTTCTCAAGGCAGCAGGTTCAGGGGACTCTTCGTTGGCAGATGCCCAGCCATGCCAACCCTTGACCCTACTCCCGTGTAACCCCTGCCTTGGCCAGAAAGTACCTTCCGTTTTAAGTAGACTGCATGAGAGAGGAACTTGCAGGAGAATGCACTTCTGATCCCCTGGCTTTCTAGTGCCAGTGCTCTAGGGTTTTGTCTGGTGTTGTGATGAAGTTTTGCTGTGACGCAGAGACCCCCATGGTCTGAATGCACCTCTCTCCTTGCTGCTCCCCAGCCTTTGTTGATACCACGCAGCAGAGATGCCAGATCCAGCCACAGATCTTGAGCTTCTTCAACCCGGGTCCTTTGCTGCAGACGCCCAGCACCGAGGACTTGGATGTGGCTTGCTCCATGGTGCAGGTGCAGCCCAAAGTTCTGAGCGGCTTGGAGACAGCCCTTGTCGAGAGCCGCCTCCCAGGAGCCTTTGACGAGAGCACCACAGCACAGACCCAAACGCTGCGGGATTTTGAAAAGGTAAGCAGTCTGGAAGCATGGCCCCCAAACAGTCAAACCACATATTGTCCCTGAGTCTGTTGGAAATTCCCTGTACTGGGACTGAAACTCCCCTCCAGGTAGAAGTGCTTTTGGTTTGTAGAGATTGCATTTTTCCAGCACTGATTAATGGGACGATGGGATTCTTATGCAACAAGCAGAATCTATTGTGATTTGAGCTATCCTGCGAAATACATCACAGTCCTTTCCCAAATGTACAATCCTCCTGCAAATTTCTAATAGAATGTCTGCCAAGTTTGCAGAGAGGTCAGCATGGTTTGACTGCCAGGTGGGGAGAAGTATAGCAGCAGCCTAGAGGAAGCTTTAATAATTTCTTGCTCCCACCCCATACTTTGTGGAATGAATCTTAACCTGGAAGGGTGGAACAATATTGGTGTATTTGAGTGGGAACCAAGGAAACTGCAGATTTCCTGGCTCTTCAGGCCTCACTACTGCTCACCTGACAGTTTATATTAGTTGCTGGGCCACTGAAATACTGGCAAGGTTTGCAACCCTGGCCACAGGCCTTGTTGGGAGGTCCACCTGAGCCTTGGAAATGTTAGGGCTCACTAGGCCCATGAAGGGAAGGGAGAGGAGAGTTCTTTCCTTTCCTCAGATGCAGGATTATGTGATGGAACCAGATCTCCAGTGGCATTTGAGGGGGTTCTCCTCTCCTTCCCCTCGTGCTGTGCCTTGATCATGTTACTCATCCCACACCTGGCCCAGGCGCAATCTCTCTGTCTCCCTCTGCGGCGAGTGGGGCTGCCCTAGTCGCCCTGTTTCCCTCGGAGCTGCTAATCTCCTGCAGTTGGTGAGGGACGGCTGCAGATCCCTCCACAGCCTGTCTCAGATTACACCACTTGCGAAGGGGTTCATGCAGGATGAGCGCCTGCCAAGGATTCCTCAAATACCTCCTGGAGGTAAAAAAAGAAATGGAACTGCACTCTGCCCCAGAGTTGAGCAGCAGCCCCAGAGCTGAAGGGCAGCTGACGCCCAGAGCTTTGAGCTCATCCCAATGTCTCCATAGGCATCCCAGGCCTTGTGGCTGCAGCCCATTTCTCTGGGCTTCCCCTCTTTTCTCGGCTTCACAATGTTACTGCAGTAAAAGGGGTGAGAGGAGATTTCCACCCCATGGATCGCCCACCATGTCTAATGGCTACCGTACTCTGTCTCAGCACCTCAATGACTTGAAGAAGGAGAACTTCAGCCTCAAGCTGCGCATCTACTTCTTGGAGGAGCGCATGCAGCAGAAGTATGAGGCCAGCGGGGAGGACGTCCACAGACGGGTGAGCAAACAGCCCTGCAGGGCCTGGGGGCTGCAGAGTCTGAGCTCCTTTGGCCCTGGAGGCAGAGCTGGGCAAGAGTTTTCTATACTACTTAACTGAAGAAAAGTCACTTCATGGAGCTAACAATGCTTCAGTGTGCTGGGCTGCTGCCTCGGCTGGCAGTTCTGCCATGGTGTCACTTAGAAGTTGGGCTCTGGCTGGAGTCTGTCCTTCTGACAGGAGTCGTCTGGGGTTCACTGCTAGTTATCACTGCCTGGAGGAGGGTTTTGAAATATGGGGGGTGTGGGGGAGCCTCGTGGAAAACATGAGAAGAGGTGAGAAATTTGCACGTACCCTCCATAGATAGCTGTTGAACCTGCAGAGTTTGTGTTTTTTCACTTTGGGAACAAACTGCAGCACTAAGTATGTTCTTTTTTTATGTCTTTTATGTTCTTCTTGGTAATTCAATCAGACAACTTTGTTAATGTGCACCAAACTTAGTATTCTGAAAACATGAGCATTGGAGAATAAAATACTGTGTGACAACAGAACAGAATGTATATCATCGAAATATAAAAATGCAGTATCTGGGCAATTGAAACTCATCTTGTGAGGATAATAGTTGCAAGCAGATGGGTTTCTGTAAAAGATTTGTTTGTGGAAGGTGCTTGATTTATGGATTTGATTTTTGGGGCTTCCTGGCTAATGGGTCAATTCCGTCTGCATGAGCGGATGCTGAAAGAAAGTTTGGACATTGGAATGTATCCAAAGGAGAGGAAAGTGTGACTTTTGGTTGTTGGTCAGAAATCTCAGAGGAGGAAGGATTTGAAGGGTCTGCTGCTGCTTTGGGGAATGGGAGACTGCCGTACAGAGAAGGACTGCTACTTGTCACCCATATATTTGTGAAACAGCAAGTGTTTCAAAAATTATATCTGTTTCCTTTTTTCAAAAAAAAAATTGTAATCACAATATCCATACATACATCAATAAACTCAAACCTCGCTCTTACCAGAGCACCGACCTCCTCCCACCCCGCTTCCGGACTTCCATATATATTTACTTTAATCTTAGCATTTCTATAACCACTTTTTTACCTTCTCTAATTTTTATATTTCCCCTTGTTAAATGTAAATCAGTTCCTTATATTGTCATTACAAAACATTTCAACTCAAAGCTACAAACGTTTTCAGATGTTTACAATATTCTTTCATATATAATATAATATAAATTTGCTCCAATCCTTTTGAAACAGTTCGTTGTGCTGATTCCGGATCTTCCCTGTCAGCTTTGCTAACGCAATGTATTCCGCCATCTTACTCTGCCATTCTTCCAATGTTGGAATCTCCTGTGAATTCCATTTCTGAGCCAAAAGTATCCTTGCGGCCGTTGTGGCATACATAAAAGTATTCACATCTTTTTTTAAAAAAAATCATCTCCAATTAGACCTAGCAAAAATAACTCTGTTTTTTTACTGAAATTATATTTAAAGATCTTTTTTAATTCATTGTAAATTATGTCCCAATAAGTTTTCACCTCAGTACACGTCCACCACATATGGAGGAAATTCCTCTCCTTCTCCTTACATTTCCAACAATTTTTATCTTGATTTCTATACATTTTTGCACGTTTGGCTGGTGTCATGTACCATCAATACATCATCTTCAATAAGTTTTTTTTTGGAGTGACATACACGCTGTAAATTTAATTGTTTTGGTCCATAATTTTTCCCATTTTTCAAAATCAATATTATGTCCCAGATCCTGGGCCCATTTAATCATAACACTTTTTACCTCCTCATCCTTTGTGTGCCACTCCAGTAATAGCTTATACATTTTTGACAGTATTTTCCTTTTACTACTCAGCATTTCAGTCTCTATTTTTGATTTTGTGCTACCAAACCCAGTTCTTTTGCTATCTTCTCTGAATACATCCTGCAATTGGTGATACTGCAACCAATCAGTTAGTTTTTCTCTCAGTTCTTCAAATGGCTTTACCTTTAGTTTATTATCCACTTCGATTAACAGGTCTTTGTATGTTGCCCATTCACTTCCCATGTTTTTCTTTTTTACTGCAAAGGCTTCCAATGGAGAAAGCCACTACGGCGTTTTGCATTCTAACAATGTTTTGCATCTACTCCAAACCTCGTATAATGATTTCCTAATAGGTAAAGGTAAAGGGACCCGTGGCCATTAGGTCCAGTCATGACTGACTCTGGGGTTGCGGCACTCATCTCGCTTTATTGGCCGAGGGAGCCGGCGTACAGCTTCCAGGTCATGTGGCCAGCATGACTAAGCCGCTTCTGGCGAACCAGAGCAGCGCACGGAAACGCCGTTTACCTTCCCACCAGAGCGGTCCCTATTTATCTACTTGCACTTTGACGTCCTTTCGTACTGCTAGGTTGGCAGCAGCTGGGACCGAGCAACGGGAGCTCACCCCGTCGCAGGGATTCGAACCGCCGACCTTCTGATCGGCAAGCCCTAGGCTCTGTGGTTTAACCCACAGCGCCAATAGTGTGATTTAAAAAACCTCTATGTATTTTAACCTTATCGTACCACAAATACGCGTCAAATCCCTCTAAATCCAATACATCTGTATTATCCAATGTTATCCAATCTCTCAACCAGCAAAAACAAGATGCCTCATAATAAACTTTTAGGTCCATTTCCAGTACTTTCCCCCAACCCTGTAAACTTCTCTACTGCTCAGAGAAGAGGGGAATATGCAACAATATTTTTAAACGGTGGTTTTCAAACTGTGTTTGAAGGAAGACTTGGTGGTTCTCTGAAGTTTGCCAGGGTTTTCTCAGAGTGAGTGTCAGAAATGGTGGGAAGCTTATCTGAAAAGCAGCTTGCTGACCACTATCAACCTTCTTTTGCAATGTGCAGCTGCAGGAGAATGTGATGACTTTCTAGTGCACACACTCCATTTCTTTGGTGTGGCGGCAAGGGCCAGGGAGCCTTGCCAGTGCTCCGGGTTAACCAAGGGTGTGCCCTAGCCTACAACATACCCCCAATCTTCTGCCATGTGCTGTGATTCCTCAGCAGAAGAGTCAACAGGAAAAAATTCCTTGGAGGTGGAAAACTTTAAAAACCAGCATTTAGAGCAACTTAGTCAGGCATGTCACCAGACTCTAAGGGAGTGGTGTTTGACTTACTCACTACCCACAAAAGGGTGTTCACTCAAAGCAAGTGTACATATCTGTTTAGTTTGCCAGAGAACTTGATAGAAATGGATGTGGAAAGTTGTAATGGAATGAAGGTGGTGCATGAGAGAAGCCTGTGTGGACGTGTCAGATGTTGTGGGGGATTCGCGCTCTTCAGATGGAGATGGAGCCTGGTTGGAGGCAGCTTGAAAGTGCCATATATTATTCCATCTCAGAAACTTTGCAGGCAGTAAATCGGAGAATAGGTTGGGACCCTCTGCCCTCTGAATCAAACCAAACGACACTTAAACCTAAGATTGCATTCACGGTGCTCTACTAGTTCTAGTCCCAACAGGGGTGCAATGAGGACCAGAGCTTGGGGCCAAAATCTGCCTGGCACCTGGCCTCTGGACCACCACAAGGAGGACAAGGCTCACCAGGGTGGAGGAGGCTGGTTTTCACAGCATCCTTTCTTTCATTTCAGTTTTTTAAGTATCTTACAGCAAGGAGGCAGTTAGCTAGGCACATACATGGTGACAGATACGCAGGGACTTTGGAAAACAAAGCCAGCTATGGAGGTCAAATTCCAATGTCAAAATGGAGCTAACATTTTGAAAATATGCTTAATGGCACTCTTTAAGAGGCCCAGGTAGCACCTGTTGTGATTCATGAAGCAGTAAATAGAAATACAAGTAGAATGTCTTATTAAGAGCAGGGTTGTAGCTAGGGGGTGGTGAGGTGGGCCCCTGCCAGGGGTGCAGGCGAGGCCCCCCCCCCAAAAAAAATGACTTAAAAATATGTCCATAAATATACCTAAAAATAAAAATATCAATTATTGCCTCATAAGAAAAGGTTTTAAATAGAGGGTGAATTGAATGGGTGGGGGTGGGGGTTAGAGGAGAGGCGGAAAGAAGAGTTAATTTGTCAGTGACTGGGGAGGGGCGCAATCTGTGCGGTTCTGCCAGGGGCGCAAGATCACCCAGCTACGACTCTGACTAAGAGACTTACCAAGGCAAAGTGGAAGGGGAGACAGGATATTGCCTGGTTTTTTTCCTACATTGACGCAGTTTGATAGGTGCCAGTTATGGTCCCTTCGTGTATGACAATTAATTCAAGTGAAATGTTGACAGCTGACTGCTGGACTTATAGTATAATTCCCCATCTTTAAGAAAAGTGGCTGGGATAGCTGCCCACATGCTGACCCAGTAAGTCTTCTTGATGTCCCCTCAACACAATGTTGTTCAGCATGGATTGAAGAGAAGCAGGTTCTATCCCCATGAAAGCTGACTTTCACAAGGGACATAGCACAATTGACCCCTCTTTTGTTTTTTAATTATCTTATTTATAAAAACCTGCATGTCACATGTGTTGGTCTTTCATCTGCCTTTGACTCCATTGACTGATAGCATCTCTGGGGGGGGGGGGGGACTATCAGTTACTTCATTTGACTGCTGCTTCTTATACAACAACTGTACTTTAAAGTTGATATTAACATTGGAAGTGGCCTTGTCTTTCAGACTCAATATTGATATTGAGAGATGCAAAAAAAGGTTGGACCCACTGATGATGATGATCCACTTATTTCTCCAGTAATATCATGCCAGGATATTTCTGCTGAATGTGAAAATGAACTTAGGATTCCTCATATTTTCAAGTACTCAGATATTTGGACTTCATATATTAAAATTGGGACGCGGGTGGCGCTGTTGGTAAAACTTCAGCACCTAGGACTTGCCGATCGTCAGGTTGGCGGTTCGAATCCCCGCGGCGGGGTGCGCTCCCGTCTTTCGGTCCCAGCGCCTGCAGTTCAAAAGCACCCCCGGGTGCAAGTAGATAAATAGGGACCGCTTACCAGCGGGAAGGTAAACGGCGTTTCCGTGTGCTGCACTGGGGCTGGCTCGCCAGATGCAGCTTGTCATGCTGGCCTCGTGACCCGGAAGTGTCTGCGGACAGCGCTGGCTCCTGGCCTCTAGAGTGAGATGAGCGCACAACCCTAGAGTCTGTCAAGACTGGCCGGTACGGGCAGGGGTACCTTTACCCTTATATTAAAATTAAATCCAACCATTAAAGGGCGGCTTGTCTATTAGAAGCAATTCTTTGGTCCTGCTAGCAGTTCCATCAACAGCCAAAGTGTACTGTGCAACAGGGCAGAGTAGGGCCTTCTCTGTTATCACACCGCATATGGCAGTTCATTTGAATGAACATGTTGGGAGTCTGGACAGCAAGTCTTGTTCCCCTGATTCTTTAAGATATTGCAGCCCTGGCCCAGGACTGGGATTCCACGATAGGGTTAGGCAATTTAAGACCCTGGACATAAAGATTTTGCAGGGCCCCCAGAGCCAGCCCAGTCATAAGGATGGCTGAAGCAGCCACCTCAGGTGTCAGAATCCACAGGGTGATGTGCCCGCAGGTGCCCCAGCCAGGGTCCTGCAGTGGCTTCTTCCGGGGAGATCTCATGGCCATGGGCAGCACCTCCCTGTTTCGCCTCAAGCAGCAAAATGGGGCTGGACGGGCTGCCCCTGAGGGCTCTCCCTTTAGATAGTCAGGTGAATTCCTTTGGTTTCCAAGCACACAATTAGCATTCCTCTTCTTCCCCAGTTCACTGCAATTTCATGCTTCAGAATGACTTCTACATGGCTAAAAATAAAAAATAGTATCATTATCTTAGAATCATAGAATAGAATCATAGAATCATAGAGTTGGAAGAGACCACAAGGGCCATCGAGTCCAACCCCCTGCCAAGCAGGAAACACCATCAGAGCACTCCTGACATATGGTTGTCAAGCCTCTGCTTAAAGACCTCCAAAGAAGGAGACTCCACCACACTCCTTGGCAGCAAATTCCACTGTCGAACAGCTCTTACTGTCAGGAAGTTCTTCCTAATGTTTAGGTGGAATCTTCTTTCTTGTAGTTTGGATCCATTGCTCCGTGTCCGCTTCTCTGGAGCAGCAGAAAACAACCTTTCTCCCTCCTCTATGTGACATCCTTTTATATATTTGAACATGGCTATCATATCACCCCTTAACCTCCTCTTCTCCAGGCTAAACATGCCCAGCTCCCTTAGCCGTTCCTCATAAGGCATCGTTTCCAGGCCTTTGACCATTTTGGTTGCCCTCCTCTGGACACGTTCCAGTTTGTCAGTGTCCTTCTTGAACTGTGGTGCCCAGAACTGGACACAGTACTCCAGGTGAGGTCTGACCAGAGCAGAATACAGTGGCACTATTACTTCCCTTGATCTAGATGCTATACTCCTATTGATGCAGCCCAGAATTGCATTGGCTTTTTTAGCTGCCGCGTCACACTGTTGGCTCATGTCAAGTTTGTGGTCAACCAAGACTCCTAGATCCTTTTCACATGTACTGCTCTCAAGCCAGGTGTCACCCATCTTGTATTTGTGCCTCTCATTGTTTTTGCCCAAGTGCAATACTTTACATTTCTCCCTGTTAAAATTCATCTTGTTTGTTTTTGCCCAGTTCTCTAATCTGTCAAGGTCGTTTTGAAGTGTGTTCCTGTCCTCTGGGGTGTTAGCCACCCCTCCCACTTTGGTGTCATCTGCAAATTTGATCAGGATGCCCTTGAGTCCATCATCATTCTTAACCAGAAGGTTCCCAGGGTGGCACACAATGAATTAAAATACAATACAGCAATATTACATAAAAATAATTAACATAACAGCAGTCCAGCTTCAAAAGAAGCCAGTTTTTAAACCAACCACCTCCATGGCCTGATGGAAGAAATGCATCTTTGCCTGACATCTAAAAACAGTGAACACGTTCAGTAGTCTCATCTCCAGTGGGAGGGAGTTCCAGTGAGCAAACCAAGAAGAATCCCAACAGGTGAGGAAGAGCCAGCCCACAGCACAGCTGCTCCCCTCCTCAGCTGGAGCATTTGCACAATCGACGGCCTGGGTTATGGAGGTGGGCGAGGCTCATGCCACTGCTCAGGATTGAAGGCCACCTCAAGGATAGTACCACATACAATACAGAACCCAATTTGACCAGCAATGCATGCGAGTGGAGGGCTGTGGGACCTGTGCCATGGCTTCTTGTACTCCTCAGGTTCCCAGGAGTGTGTTTACTTGGGGCTTTTGTTCATTGCCAGGACCAGCAAGACTAGCAGGGCTCAGGCTGCCCACTCTGCCCAGGAAGAATCAGCCCGGACTCTGCAGGAGAAGGAGCTCTGCCTCACTATCCTTTTAAAGTGCTTGGAGACTCTTAGAGATAAGGAGATGTCCAGATTATATATCTGGACTTGAAAAGGGCTTTTGACAAAGTCTCTCATTAAAGGCTCCTGAGAAAACCAGCAGTCATGAAATAAAAGGACATGAATGTGGATATGGTGAGGAGTTATGAGTGCCATTTTTGGGGGGCTCTGAAAGGTTGCTAAAGTCCATCCCTCCTGATCAGGAACAAAATAGAGAGGTAAACATGGTCAGTAAATAATTTGTGCTGAGTTGAGTAGCATCTTTCAGCTCCCATGAGCACAAATGTGGGTGCACACATGCTGCCTCCCATAAGTAGCAGAATATGCCACAAATGTGGTCACGTAGATGTGCATTGTGGGGATGGGTGGTATAAACATCTGTCCGCCACTTGGCTGTGTATCCATAGCCCTGTTTGAAAGGAGGGGAGGGGCTGGCCAGAGCTCCGTGGCAGAAGGCCTGTTCTGCTTGCAATGTCCTCGGGTCCATCAGGCCTCCATCATCTCTGGTTAGAACAATCTCAGGGGGAGAGTCTGGAAGAAACCCAAGGTGCTCGTGAGCTACCACCAACCAGAGCAGAAAATACTAGGCTTGATGGACCCGTCTTCTGACTTTGTACAAACACATTCATACTAAGAACTTGGAGCTAAGAGGTTTACAGTCAGTGCACTGCAAGAGAAATGTCACCCTGGTGTTGACAGGTGCCCTCAAAATTGTGAAAAGCAAGTGCAGGCAGCTGACATGTCACAGAACTGCCAGCCAATAGCTTCTTCTCAGAGAGGGAAGTTATAAATAGCCTGGTTACTGGGTGAAATGATTGCGAGGTTTGTTCTGCTTCTTGCTGTGGGAGGGAGAACAAGTGAGGCAGCAGAACTGGCAGGGCCTTATCAGACAGGGCGGCTTTGCAGCAGGAAAAGAGAGGGGAGAACCTAAAGTGCCACTTTTGGTTTGTCAAACATTTGCCAACTGCTCCCTTGCTGTATCAGACCCGTCACAAACTCACATCACAGACTGGGAAACAGTTCAGTCAGTAAGGAGTGGCACATCTAGCAAACTAGAGAGGTGCCCTAAATATTGGACAAATATTGGACGCAGCATTCTGCTCGGTTTAGATCTCCTGGCTTTCAAGAGCTGATGCCAAGCCCCAGGCAGCTGTTATGCCAGCCAGGGAACATTGCTGGAGAAAGTAAATCGCAGTTGCTTGAAATGCACTCCCAACTTTCTCTCTGACTGGAAAAATGGAGGCTGTGGCACTAGGAGAGTAGAGCAAACCACATAGGGAAACTAGTAATGGCTGGAAAGGTGACATTTGAGCCATCAGCTTCCTAACCCAGGTGCCATCCACACAGAAGTCCCCTTTATTTGTGGTGCATCGCTGGACTGGCATTTTTTGCCAACGCAACTGCTGCTCATAGGACACACGCAGCGAAACATGCCTGGGCTTCCTTTTGTGCCATGTTTCTAGGAACAGGTCCAGGCTGTAAAGCTCTGTCTCCAAGCACCTCCCCCTCCCCCGCCAGTGCTTTCCCCACAAAAACCACTCTTTATTGCTGAATCAGAGCAAATGGCAACCCATGAAAAAACTCCCGTGGCTGTTTGCTCTGATTCAACAGTAAAGAGCAGGTTTTCCTGGAGAAAACAGTGGAGGACAAAAAAAGTGCTTGGAAATGGACTGAGAAAGTGTGGGCCTTTGTCTAGAAAGCCCAGGACAAAAGATTTGTGTGGATGCACCCTGAGTCTCCCCTGTTTGTAACACTGTTGCATGCCACTGCAATATGCAATGAAAAGTGTCAGGGTCTTAAGTAATGCACACAAAATCAAGTGGGTGGTGCCTGAAAGGTCACTTTTTTAAAAAAAATCATTTACCTGCATGTGCTCCTCCACGTCTGCACAGACTAGTCATGCAAGTTAATAAAGAGTGTGATCTCCCCATTGACTGGCTAATTCCCCAGAAATGACCTGTGGGAGAAATATTCTGTCTACCAAGGACTCTTTTACTCCGCCTTGCCATTTTGGGGGAACCAGGCTCTTTATCTCAATTTAAGTTGATGGAAAAGAAAGACTTGATTAGATCCCCAGCGGTTGGGGTGGGGTGAGAAGCCCCACCAAGATTTATTGGGGCAAAAGGCTCCTTGGCATGTGTTGGGATTAATATACCACCACAATCATGTTCCTACCACAGCCACAAATTTAATTCCTCCACCAAAAAAAATGAAATGCGAAGGTTTGGGAGGGTTTGGGAAGGTTTGGGAAGGTTCATAAGTGCAGGTGAACACAACAAGAAGCAGCGTCCACAAAACATGCAAAATATGACCATCAGGAAAGTAAAATGGAGGATAAAACTTCATTCCTATAGATTCCAGCTCTTTGAAGTTAAAAGTCAAGGAAGGTGGGGATAAAGGGCACCAAATTGATTCTGCATGATTGGAACTATTCCTGTGGTAATAGTAACAATTGCACATCACTGGTTCACACGAAAATCCACAGAGAAAGAGAAATGCAGCCAGTAAAAAGAAATTGGCACAAAAGAAGTACAAAGAACAATGGAATAAATGAGCAAAAGTGGCCGTACAGTGGTACCTCAGGTTACATACACTTCAAGTTACATACGCTTCAGGTTACACACTCCACTAAGCCAGAAATAGTGCTTCAGGTTAAGAACAGAAATCGAGTTCTGGTGGCGGGGCAGCAGCAGGAGGCCCCATTAGCTAAAGTGGTGCTTCAGGTTAAGAACAGTTTCAGGTTAAGAACGGACCTCCAGAACAAATTAAGTACTTAACCTGAGGTACCACTGTATTATTATTGGTTGGGCTGTGGGTCATCAAGTGCTTCATGAGCAGGCAGGAAAAGCGTGGGTTGAACCTGAGGGCACCAGACAAGTCAGAAGATGGCTGTTGAGCATGTGGGCGAGGGATCCAATTGTGGATGGGCAGCTCAGATTCTCTGTCCGAAGCAGATGATCTGTGTTCTCTAAAGCAGGCAACTGAAGTCGGGACATTCTGTTCCAGGAGAGGCAAGCATCACATGGGTCTGCTGGCTTCTGGCCATGCTATTCACAGGCTACTGAATAATACAACTTCTGCTCCTTGGCTTAAATTGGCACAAGGGGAATACAAAAGTGGCAAGTGACGCGGAGTTTCATGGAGCAGCTTGCGTGGGGATTTGTGGGCAGTTGTGCTGGTGCTTTACCTGCTTGACAGCTGGAGCCCCCAGTGGAGCCGCCTGTCTTCATGCCATATTTGCACAAAGAGCAATTTTATGTGACCACAGTGACATGATGAATGGAGAGGTGGCAGAGACCCATGTTGGGTTGAGCATGGGATGAAGCAGTCATGTGCTCTTTGTCAGGATGTATCCAGGGGGCAACCTCTAGAACCCCTCCCTGGATTCAGAAATTCTCACTACTGGCCAGCTGCCAATCTCCTCTTCTTGGGCGCTGTTTCTTGGTGGATTTTTTTCTTGGTTAGGGATTTTGTAAGCAGAGGCTGCATGGCCAACTCTCAGGGATGTTTTGAGGGGTGACTTTCTGTCTTGGCAATAGGCTGGGCTCCACGACCTTGTTGGTATGCACTGTGTGTGTGTGTGTGTGTGTGTGTGTGTGTGTGTGTGTGTACAGTGCCGGATTTATGTATAAACTAAACAAGCTCTAGCTTAGGGCCCCACTCTCTTGGGGGCCACCAAAAAATTTAAAGGGAAAAAAACCTGGATGTACATTTCCAAAATATAAGATAAAAAACAAATAAAATAAAACCTACATACAGCAACAGTGTTTTGTGTTGTGGTAGGCTCCTATATGTTATATGCAAATGGCTTTAGATACCTATTAGGTCCATAAATTACTATATAGCATATATTCAACACAAAAAACAGCAACAATTTGTTGTTGACAAAGGACAGCTGGACATATAAAGGGCACCATTACCTTCAGTAGCTGAGGGCCTCATCAAATCTAAATCCGGCCGTGTGTGTGTGTCTATCTGTACTGTATAATCTCCTTTATATTCTTGCAAACTAAGAGTGGGCTCAAGTCCATGAACATTTCTGCCATCATAAATTTGTTTGTCTTTAACATGCTCTTTGTTGTTTTTACTTGGAAACTCAGGAATTTATTTTGAGTACTGGGACTTAATGGAGCACAATAATCCACTGCTGCTTAGCCAAAGCTTTCTTTACTGGACCAGAGGCAGAGGCATGTTGTTGATTCTGTTTACAGTAAAAATAAAAATAAAAGGGGGTAGTCCTTTTAATTCAAATGGGAATCTAGATTCCCCCCCCCCCCCAAGCCAGATAGTTAGGTCATGCAGCTTGTCTTCTTTAAAACAGTTTGGGGCAATTTTTGATGGCATTCTTTCCTTCCCATTTTGAGAGCGGAAAGTGCAACCAGACTGGCACATGCCACTCCAGTCTCCACAAGCGCTACAAGATTCTAGGGATTCCGGGCAGGGTTGTGTTTCAAGGCACAGCAAAGATGAGTGTCTTTAAGAAGTATGGTTTAATTGACACAACTTTACACCTAGAGCCTTCAGTGTTGCCCCTCTCATAGCTTCATCCAGCTTGGGTCTAAAGCAGCCTCCAGCCATGGTCCCTGGTCTCTGGGCGCAGCCTCCCCCAGCCAATGCTGCATATGAGTTCTTCTTACCCCTGTTCCCCCCACCAACCCATAACAATACAAATAGACAGCAAAGCAATTGTGCAAGTTTCGACTTTACTAAGATGATTTCTAAAAGCTTCAAAAAGTGGGTTAAGATAGATAACCTAAGGAGGGGTTTTAGAAACCACTGCACTGTCTCTTCCTGCTTGCTTTTTTCTTTCTCTCCCCACCCCTCTCCCCAGTCCTTTTGACACCATCTCATAGTTGCTTGTTCTCCTCAAGTTCAACTTCACCAGAAGCTGATGGAGTTGCCTGAAGAGGTAGAATTTTAAAGATAAGAAATAGTTTGTTGTGACAGCAATTTGATCAGTCTGGAGCTGCTGCTGCTGCTGCTGCTGCTTGTCTTCAGACCTCTCCACATGCAGTGCCCTGACCAAAGCTGCATGTTGGCTAATCTTAAAGTGGGGAGGAGCTGCTGCACAAAAGAGCTGAATGGCTTCAAAATGCCCAAGTCAAGGCGGAGGAGGAGGTCACAGTGGCCATGGTTAAGTGGCTTTGGATATTCAATAACCATGCCACAGTGGGGAAATTTGTGGGGGAAATCATTGGAAATTGGAAATTTACAAATTGTTATGTCTTAAGAGAGAATTTTCTAAAAATGTAACACCTATGGTATCTAACACCTTGGAAACTGTCGAAGATGTACAAAAGTGTCCCAAGCAACTGCTGGAGGTGTGGAGACACTTTCTATCACATGTGGTGGCTGTGTAAGAAAATCCAGGCATTTGGGGAGAGTATCCACTTAGAACTACAAAAAATGATAAAGATTTCCTTTATGAGAAAACCAGAAGCTTATCTTCTGGGGATTACAGATTTGGATATTCCACAAAAAATGAAAGGTATTTTTTTATATGCCACAGTGGCAGCAAGAGTTCTTATCGCTACAAAATAGGAGAGTGATGAAATCCCCTCTATTCATGAATGGATCCAAAAGCTAACAGAATATGCAGAGTTAGACAGTCTATCAGAAAAAATAAAGAACAACCCAAAACAGGAATTTGTCTCAAAATGGGAAGTTTTCAAAGCAACTATAACAGTTTAAACTCTGTCGCAGCATTTGAATAACTTCGGTAGTAGCTTTAAGAAAGATATGAGACCTAAGATAAACCGATAATTAGTTAATCTATGATAAAAGTGTGTATTGGCAACAAATAATATATAATTGAAATAAGGAATAGACGGGAGGTCAGGTCTGTAGTTCAAGGACCACTTTTTGCTTTATTGATTTGTAATTAATATTGTCTTTATCACTGTTTTTATTTGCATTTTTGTTTTGTTTTTTCCTTTTTTGGTGTATCAACAACAACAACAACAGCATGCCCACCTAGTTAGGCTCCTGATAGAGCACCAGAGTATTGCAACTGCAATAGTTTGTGGAGATTTCTCTATGTTTATATTTCACCATGTCTTCAAAAAAGGGAAGCTCTTTGTGTGCTGCTACCAGGTACCTCAGTATTTGAAGTCAAAAGGAGACAGACCTGCTTCAAGACTGGAATACTGGTGCAGCAGGAGAGATCCACAGCTGAGCAGATTATGATCCTTCATGCCTGTTTGTACCTTTCAGAACATCGAGCTGAAGGTGGAAGTGGAAAGCCTGAAGCAAGAGCTCCAGGAGAAGCAACAAAGCTTGGACCAAGCCCGGTAAGAGGTGGTACAGATGGATCTGCAGAGCCCGGTTCACACACATCCTGCCCTTAGGAATGCACACACGTGTGTGTGTGTGTGTGTGTGTGTGTGTGTATTTGTGTATTTCTGCATGCACACAAAGAGAGTTTACTGGGCCCTTCTGTTTATCTCCTGCACTACACCAAGGTCACAATCCTGTGTTCACATTTGAGTTCCCATTGAAAAGAAAATCCAGATCTGGATTTTCTTTAATTTAGCATGCAAACCAAGTTTCTTGCTTTGTCACTAAGGGTGGATCTAAACATGGGGGTGAAAATGCTATTAAAAAGTCAGAAATCAGATCATTTCAACAAAATAAAAAAAATCTCTATGGAAAATTGTGTTTTAAAATTTCCTGCTCTCTGGTGCCATCTGGTGTTGCATGTTTATAGCACATTGAAATGGCTGTTTCTTTACTAATGTAGCTGAGTCCCAAGATGCCTGTTATTGCTCATGTAGAGCTAAACAGTCAGAGTCAGATGCCTCAGGTATTCAGAATGTTGTCATTTCTATTGAATCCCAAGGCAACTGGGAGGAGGTTTCTTTGGACTGGGTTCAACTAAATAGTTGTGTTAGCATGGCAGGGCTTCCCTGCTCTGCTCCCCCTGGCCCCCTCCCCCCAAATCAGCTCTGCAGGGAGAAGAGGGTAAATCTTTCCCCCTCCTGGTAAGCAGCCTTAGTGCAACATTGAATTCCACCCTTTGTTTCTAAAGAGGTCAATAAGACATAAGCTCTGGGGACAATTTTCATTTTTTTATTTTTTTAAAAATAATTTTTATTAACCGACCAATCAAATCAAATCACATAAATTCCGAATTACAAAGCTGAATTTTAATTTTTTTGTTGGGGGGACCCATATTTCAAGTTCCGAAGGGGATTCCAATCATCTTCTTACTGCTGCGTTAAAATCCACAAATCTGTCCAAATAATGTTCATAATTCTATCCAGTCCTATCTTGCTGTTCTCACATCTCATCTTGTTCGTATATTTTTCTTTTTTTCTTTATGATCTCTTCTGATATATCATCACTTTCATAAATAAGAGCACTCTTTCCATCATCAGTCTCACAAATCTGTCGCCTTCTTTAGTCCCTCTGAGGAGGCTCACCCACAATATGAAAACAGATCTATTCCTCCTCCCAGAAATAAGTCTTTCAACAGAACTTGCCAAAATGGCGACGCTATTTTTTGCTGCGTCATTCCAAAGCTCTTATACTTTCCACGATCTCCTTAAAACATGCTTTGGTTAGAAAATTATCTCCACACAGTCTTAAATCCTCAGCTTAAGTCATTTAAACAGCATTTCTAACTTGTGACTTGGGGGGGGGGGGTTCTTGGTTAATCACATAGAGAAAAGAAAGTCCCCCCCCCCATCCAGTCTCGTTGCCGAACATACCGAGCCTTGGTGTGTCTTCTCATGATTTATTCCTGTTCCTCTGACCCGTCTTGTTTCTCAGAGATCTCTTCGGTTAGCAGTCTTTACTCCCCATTCTTCCTTGAAATATGTGCATTAGCTTTCTCCTAATTGTTTCTTTTGAAGTTGCTGCAGCTAGAGGCGCGAATCAGAGACAGCGTCCAGGAGCACCGAAGTCCGCACAAGGGCTTTCTGCCTAGTGCCCCCACCCCCTCAAATTCGGGGGTGGTCTAGGGCACAGCAGGCAAGGGCAGTCCCCCCCACACGCTTGGGGGGGCCGGGAGGCTGTTTACTCCCATCACAGCCTCTTAATTACCTCATGTGAGTCGGAGAGATGTTATTGTCAGCCATCTTCCGATGCGCCCCAGTGGCCCCCGACAATTTTCATTTTAAATGTATTTCTTACTATCGTTGACATATACACAACAGACAAGCATAGTCAACAACTTACATTGTGGTTTATTCCTAGAGGGGGATCCATAAGGAAAATACAAATCTTGTAAGGTACAATGAGACAGGTATATTCATTTCTTAAGTTCTCTCGTCCAGTCTCTGGGGACAGTTTGCAGTCACTAGGATGAAAGCCTTTGATTATGTCACTGAGTGAAGCAAGCAGGCTCTGGGACTCCATTGCTTCTCTTTTCGCAGGGCTGGGGAGCAGAGGGAGCAACTGAACCCTAAAAACATGCTTTCTAGGGGTTGTTCTGCTCTGTTTGAGTTGGCATTGGTGCCCTGGAGTTTGACTAAATAGGTCTAAGATAAATGCACTTTCTGTTCAAAAGCACATTTTCTTTTACCAAGCTGCAGAAGAACTTTGGGTTGGATCCAGATTTAGTCATACTTTAAAGTGGACTCATGTTTGATTTCTTCCAAGCATTAATGTACGAGGAACGCTAGTGTTCCAAAGTATGCTGCTACAACTTTTGGTGGCGTTGCTGCATTGAGCTTGGTGGATGGATCCTACTCTGAGTAAGCTTGTGTTAGGTTTGCATGGAAGTAAAACTCAGTGAAATAAATGTAATTTTCTTCTGTGTATCTGTGGTTAGGATTGGGCTATAACCCCAAATTGACAGGTTCCTCAACCCTGGCCTAAGGAGTTTTAAGTATGTGCAAAAACATTTGTCCCTCGTCACTTTGATCTCTCGCTTTGAGCGCACCAAGTTCCCTTGGGGTGGGCTTGTCCATCAAGCCTCGTGTTGTCTCTGCTCTGCCTGCTGGTTGCTCTCTAGGTTCTCAGGCAGAGGCCACTTCCAGCCCTGCTGCATGGCACCCATTTCACGAAAGGTGCCAATGAGGATCTGAACCTCGGTCTTTCTGCAGGCAAAGCAGTCAGTCTCCACAGAGCCATGGCTCCTCCTTTTCTTGTTAGTATTCTTTCTGCCATGTACCAGGGGTGTTTTTTTCTATCTTGCCAACTAGTGCTATGAATTTCAGGGCAGCAGCTGGGAACCTGGGTAGTCAGAATGAGGCTAAGATCTCTCACCAGCAACAGAAAGAACATGCCTATGAGATCCTGGAGAAGAAAATCCACCTTCTGCAGGAGGTGAGAAAATTCCCTTACAGGGATTTATGTGTGTGTGTTTTGCTGACCATTTTAGTAGGGCACAATCATGAGATCCTGCAAACACAAAAGGTATAATAGAAATAGATTCACTCCAGAAGGGTCAGTATTCAGGTAAAGAAATGACATTCTGGAATGACTGTTACAGTTATGCTATATTATACTTACGTTTTTTACGTTTTGTTTGTGTTTGCGTTTGTTTTGTTTTTCTTTTCTTTTCTTTCCCCCTTTTTTCTTTCTTTCTTTGTGTATTCAGTAGAAATGTTTGTATTCTTTGTTTCATTTGTATTTGCATAATAATTCAATAAAAAAATTCCTAAAGCTTAAATCTTATAATGAGCTCTGTTTAGATTAGCCACTCAAGTCTGTTTAAAGATAATTAGCATGTAGAGCAAGCTAAGCTCTTATAGAATCATAGAATCATAGAGTTGGAAGAGATCACAAGGGCCATCGAGTCCAACCCCCTGCCAAGCAGGAAACACCATCAGAGCACTCCTGACATATGGTTGTCAAGCCTCTGCTTAAAGACCTCCAAAGAAGGAGACTCCACCACACTCCTTGGCAGCAAATTCCACTGTCGAACAGCTCTTACTGTCAGGAAGTTCTTCCTAATGTTTAGGTGGAATCTTCTTTCTTGTAGTTTGGATCCATTGCTCCGTGTCCGCTTCTCTGGAGCAGCAGAAAACAACCTTTCTCCCTCCTCTATGTGACATCCTTTTATATATTTGAACATGGCTATCATATCACCCCTTAACCTCCTCTTCTCCAGGCTAAACATGCCCAGCTCCCTTAGACGTTCCTCATAAGGCATCGTTTCCAGGCCTTTGACCATTTTGGTTGCCCTCCTCTGGACACGTTCCAGTTTGTCAGTGTCCTTCTTGAACTGTGGTGCCCAGAACTGGACACAGTACTCCAGGTGAGGTCTGACCAGAGCAGAATACAGTGGCACTATAACTTCCCTTGATCTAGATGCTATACTCCTATTGGACAGCATTTTACAAAGCCTCACTGAGGGTAACTATCCTGGAAAAAGACAGTTGGGAAATGAGGAAGTTCAGTTCTAGTGTTGGGTATCAGTTTATTCAGGTGTGAGATTTGGGAGTTCCGTGGCTCTCACTTGTGGATTCTGTTCACCCTTGCTCCAAGAAGTGCTCCCATCAAAGGCAGTTTATATGCCCCTTCCATGTTTAAATAGCACATGAGGGGCTGCATGCGTGAGTGCCATGTCTGGCTGCCCGTCCCAAGTGCATCAAAAAGGTGCATTGAATGCATCAAGAGATGTGTGTAGAATCCTCCACATGCTGGAAGAGCCTGATCTCATCAGGATCCCCTCTCAAACGGAATAGCTATGTAACCTTAGGAGTGGTCCTGCATTGTCACGGAACTTGCTATCTAACCCTAATTCAGTTAAATGATGAGGAATATTTGTTTTCTGGAGTAAATATGCTTGCAGCCTAGGAGCTTAATGAAAACCATTACTTCAATGTACTTACGGCTAGAGAATGGTGTACATGTGAACTCTGACCGCTCCTGGTCACCATTTGTGATGGATGCAGACTCTGTATCAGAGTTAGAATCTGTAGGTGCAAAACAGAGGAAGCGATGTACATCCAAGTTGATTTAGGTGGGGTGAAGGGGTCTCATTCTATGATGTGGTTTTGACAGCCTAACTGTACTGACATTCCATATTGAATGTTGCCTGTAGATTTCACCAATGCGTTCATTCTCAATGTCAAGTGAGAGAATGACTTCAATGAGCTGGTACAAGCAGTCCAAGCCTTTTTCAGAGCCATCCATCCTGCCTGTGAGCCTTCCCAAGACATTTGTGGTCTGCCAAGTAGGATGAAAATACCAGGTGCCTCCTCTAGAGCAGTTTTCAGGTGACACTTGGGAAAACTTTTACAGGGCTCATGTAAATATCCATCACAGTCTTCTGCTGGCCTCCTCCTGATTTCTTCTGAAGAGAAAGACTGAGGTCTCTTTGGTTTGGACACAACAGGAGACATCCAAACTGGAGGCACCTACTCTTTCAGGATTCCTTTGGCTGATTTCATCTCTGATTCTTCCTTTAGGAAGCCCAGTCGGCAAAGACCAAAGCAGAGAGGATGACAACTATGGCAGAGGTTGAAAAGGATCGCTGTCTGAAACTCACCAAGGAGCTGATGAAGTTCACCAAGCTGCAGGATGAGACCAGGAAAAGCCAGGCTGTTTTGGAAACCTACAGTGCTATGTTGGCTGAGAAAAATAAGTATGTTTCTATGGGTTTAGTTCCACTGATTGGGTTTGTGTCTGCCACCCGTAATGTTAAATCTTCTGAGAAATTTGGGGGATAGGTTTTTTTATTTTCCCCAAAGTTGTGTCAGTTTGCATTTCTTAGTGCAGAAGGTAGAGATCTTTCCTATTTTAATTAATTCAAGAGGGTTCTGGAAGCTTCTCTGTATGAAAGAAACAAGCAGAAGGTTCATTATATTTAGTTATCACTTCAGAGAAGCTGAGTACAGCTGGCTTAAAAGTGGTCCTGTTATCGCTTTCTCTCAAGGTCATGCTGACTATAATAATAGGCCAGAAGGAGCCTGGATTTGCTCTCTTTTCTTTCTTTCTTTCTTTCTTTCTTTCTTTCTTTCTTTCTTTCTGGTGTGGTGTTCTGTACACAGTATGCTTAGTGTTAAGGTTTCGTCTTATTATTTGTAACTTTAAGTCTGCTGCCAATCCTAAATGTATAGATTTGACCATTATGCTCATTTGCCTTCAGTAGCAGTAAAGCTCTGCTGGATGAAATAAAATTGCCTCTGGTCTATTTTTGGGGAATCCTGCAATGTGTTTAATTTTTTATTCTAACTGTATGCTGGATCAATATTGAGTAGAATTCATGACAAGTTGAAGAGGTCTGCGCAAACTTTGTATCTCTCTTTTGGGGGCAGGGGTGACCTTGAGGCCTTGCTGCTGGAAGTCTCCTGGCTTGTTTGGTTTTGTGGAGGAGGTGCTCCTCTGAGTGACAGGCTGACAAAGCCATCCGTAGCTCATTGTATTTGCCTCCGTGATGTCCTGACCTGGTCTAACTGCCCACAGTCGTGCCAAATGGCCATCCTGCCCTGTATCTCGTAGTGTTCCTTGCTTCCAGCCATGGTGACCGGAATGTTTTTCCTCTGCAGGAAGATTGAGGAGCTGGCTTGGAATCTGAGGGACAAGGAGCAGCTCCTTGAGCAGCTCTCCGCAGAGAAGCAGAACCTGTTGCAGCGTTTGCAGGAGCATGAGGAAATGAAAGTGCAGGTAACAATGCAGCTGAAGTTTCTCCAAGCACTGTTTTTCTAATGGTTCTTTTGCATCCTGCCTGCCCAAACGGCCTGCTGTTGGGTATATATTCCTTGTGGTCCCTTCTCTAGCTACACAAGATGTTTCCCTCTGCCTGGGAAGTGTTTACGCTGGTCTTCAGAGGCCATGAATCATTGTTTTCAGGAAGCTGCCTCCCTTTGCCACTTCTCTTCCCACCTGTACAGATATTGGCAACGTGGCCTCCTTGCATGAACAAGAACCCCTTCAGTCCCAATCTAATCCTCAAGCATCATTGGACCCGTAACAGAATCCCCCCAAAGATCCCAGATACCTTCCAAATATTATTATTTTTGCTAATACAGAGTAAAGCAGACATGCTTTGAAAATGAAACAAGCCTCACAAATACCATGGGCCTTTTCACCTACACATTGCACTTTGAGTACCTCCCCACCCCCCACCCCCGCAGTCTAAATAGAAAGACCATTCTGTCCTCACATAGCAGATGAGCCGACAGCCCTTGTTACAGAGGCATTAATGTGCAGTGTCAATTGAAAGAGGCAAGCTTCTGCTTCAGCGAATGCAGGCAGAGGAGCAGCATGGTTCCACCTAAGGCCACCAGTAGACAAAGAAAGAGATAAAAAGCTCCAAAGCTGCCAGGAGTGAGACGGTGCCTTTGCTGTTATGTGGCATTCCTCTCTCTCTCTCTCTCTCTCTCTCTCTCTCTTGGTACATGTGTGTATTCCTGGATGACTGTTAGCAGGACGGAGGCAATATCGCCCCCTGAAGCATGGAGCTGCAAATGTACTTAATAAAATGGTCCAGTGACATGGGAAGACCAGGGAGTTATGTTACTAATTACTTATAATATCAGGCAATAGCTAGTAGCTGCTCATCCTGCACTGAAATCACAGGAGGAAATAATGGGGGAGTGGGGAAACAACTGCATTTCTCTACATGCAAAATAAAACAGGGACGTGGGTGGCGCTGTGGTCTAAACCACTTAGCCGCTTGGGCTTGCCGATCAGAAGGTTGGCAGTTCGAATCCCAGCGATGAGGTGAGCTCCCATTGCTCTGTCCCAGCTCCTCCCAACCTAGCAGTTCGAAAGCACACCAAAAAGTGCAAGCAGATAAATCGGTACCGCTCCGGGAGGAAGGTAAATGGCGTTTCCATGTTCTGCTCTGGTTTCGGTATTCCGTTGCACCAGAAGCGGCTTGGTCAAGCTGGCCACATGACCTGGATACCTGTCTGTGGACAAACTTTGGCTCCCTCAGCCTGTAAAGTGAGATGAGCTCTGCAACCCCAGGGTCATCTGTGACTGGACTTAACTGTCAGGGGTCCTTTAACTTTTTAACAAAACAACAACAACAACAGTCAACTGCAGCTATCTGACAATGTCCTCTGGATTCTCCATCAAGGTGAGTATTCAAAGGAAGGTGATTCCAGAGAAAATAGCTAATGTGGAAGGAAACTGTGTTTGTTCTCCTTGTGGTGGAAGAAAGCCAATTATTTGTCTTAGGTTCCAGTCTAAGTCTCTTTTAAAAGTAAAAAAAATGTTTTGGTTTTCAAATAACTTCCAAAAAAATTCTGTGAGTCACAGAATTAAATGCAGCATTCCAGTAATAATTTCATGACAGAATAATTGTCTTACATCTCCTTTGTTATTTATATATGTGTTAGAGCCAGTGTACTCCTCCTTTCTTTGTTCCTAAAGCTTAATGGCTTTTTATCCTGTGTATTAAAGGTGGCTCATTTATTGGAAAGGCCATGACCCTCTTTCCATAGGCACTAATTTAATGTGGGATTTGTGTTCCTATGGTTTAGCGGAATCAAACATACATTGCCAATGGCTTAGTTCACATGTAATGCTGAGCCAAACTATTGTTTAGTGGGGAAAACACAAGCCGCCACGTTCCTGGCAGCTGTACTCCTCCCTTGGGAACCAGGCAGAGGGCCTTTTCGGTGGTGGCACCCGCCCGGTGGAATGCCCTGCCAGCAGATGTCAAACAGATAAGTGGCTATGTGATTTTTAAAAGACATCTGAAGGGAAGTTTTTAGTGTGTGATGTGGTATTGTGCTTTTACAATTTTTTGATGGGAGCTGCCCAGAGTGGCTGGGGCAACCTGGTCAGATGGGCGGCATAGAAATAATGAATTGATGTTATTGGTCCTCTTGCTGCTGCACTGTGGTTTGGCTAAGTGTGCCATCCAAACCTGGGCATGTGGCTTCCCCCAAAAACCAGGAGATCAGGTTCAGACAGCACCCTAAACTGAGTAATGGTTTAAGCATGGCAGCAGGAGAGCTGGGGGAGGAGTTCAGTGATGCCAGTCTATGAGGACTGTGAGTTCACACTATGCTGTGGTTTGGCTTAGCTTTATCTGCAAACTGAGTCAGTGTCATCATCACTGCTCTGTCAATTGTATTACTCACAGATACATAATTCTTCCCTTTCACATACATAATGCAAGCTCAAAGCATCTGAATTTGCATATCTGATGTGACTGTACGTTTAAGGTTTGCCTAAAACTTTATTTTTCTGGTTTTTAGTAAGTCACTGTGTTCTATCTATTTAAATCCTGATTGCATGAAAGTTCATTTAAGATGGCGTAATCATAGAACTGTAGAGCTGGAAGGGACCCTCAGCGGTCATCTGGTCCAACCCCCGCAATGTGGGAATCTCAACTGAAGCATCCGGGATAGATGGCCATCCAAGCTCTGCTTAAAAACCTCCAAGAAAGGCCAGTCCACAATTTCTAGAGGGAGACCGTTCCACGGCGGAACAGCTCTTCCCGTCAGAAAGTTCTTTCTAATACTGACCTGAGCCCATTGGTTCACGTCCTGCCCTCCAGAGTGGGAGGGAAAAGCTCGCTCCATCCTTCCTTGGAGGGTTTTGCCTGCATGGCCGGGTGCTAGGGCCCCTTCCCCTCGGGGAGAGCCGGGAGGCGGCTGCTCTGAGCCCGGGATGCTGGAGAGCGGGGCGGGGGACTACGACTCCCAGAAGCCTCCGCGGGCCGGCTGCGGCCGCCATCTTGCCGGGGGACCGGGCGCGGGCGCGGGCGCGGGCGCGGCCGGAGCATCTCTTGGCGGCGGGCGGGCGGCGGGCGGCTGCTCGGGGCCGCGCTGGGGATGCGCTCGGAGTGGTGCCGCGTGTGCGGCCGGGCGCTGTGCGGCACCCACCGGCGCTGGCTCTTCCACGGGGCGTCGGGGGCGCCGCCGTCCCCCGCGCCGCCGCCCTCCCGGCCCAGCCTGCAGGTGCTCCTTGCTCACGCGACGGGGCGCGAGGTGTCCCGCGACGGGCGCGCCGAGTTCGCCTGCGGCAAGTGCGCCTTCCTGCTCGAGCGCGTCTACCGCTTCGACACGGTCATCGCGCGCGTCGAGGCGCTGTCGCTGGAGCGCCTGCAGCGGCTGCTGCTGGAGAAGGAGCGCCTCAAGCTGTGCCTGGCCGCCCTCTACCGGAGGACCAACGGCGCCCCCGAGGCCCCGCCGGAGGGCCAGCCGGGCGGCGGGGGCGCTTGGGACGCCCGCTACCTGGCGCTGCTCCAGGAGGACTTCGCTTTCTCGGGCCTCGAGTGCTGGACGGAGGGCGAGGCGCGCGCCGACGAGCAGCCGCCCGGAGCCCCCCGACGCTGCCGGGGCTGCGCGGCGCTGCGCGTGGCCGACGCCGACTACGAGGCCGTGTGCCGGGTGCCGCGGAGGGCGGCGGCGGCGAAGAGCGCCGGGCAGCCCCAGCGCCCCGGCGACGGAGAGAGCCTGGACGACGAGGCGGCCGAGGCGGAGGCGGACGGGCCGGGGCGGAGGCGGAGGCGCGCCGAGGAAGCCGGCTCGTCTTCGCTGGAGTCGCTGGCCTCGGGGCCCGCGGGCGGCGGCCTGGCGGCGGCGCTGAGCCTACTGAAGGCCTTCGGCTGCAAGCCCGTGCGCAGCCCCCGCGGGAGCCGGCTGCCGGTGCCGGCGCGGAGAAGCCCCGAGGGGGCGGCCGGGGCTCCGAGCGAGGCGCCCGAGCTGCGCGAGCTGTGGGAAGAGCTGTGCGCCGACTACGTCCCGCTGCGGCCGAAGGTAGCGCCCTCGCGGGCCGCCGCGGGGAAGGAAGGGCTGCTGTCGGGGGCCGGGAGGGAGCCGAGCGGGGAGGAGAAGCCTGTTTTCCGGCGAGGCCCTCGGCCAGGGGATGCCGCAGCCTCCGGATCTGCCGGCTCCTTTTTAGGTTTCCGAAGGAGCGGCTGGCCGCGCGTGTAAATGGGCTACAAATCCTTGTTTTCGCTTTACCGTTAAGAATGCATTTTATTCAAAACGTATATTGGACTTGGTGCAACAAAGCAGTGCCTTCCCCCCAAGTGGATGTGTTGAGCATCAGGGCAGCAGAACAAAATCCCGCTTTCTGTGCTGTCATGTAATTAAGCACAAAATGTGAAACTGCAAAGTTGGCAAAATTATTTTTGAAGGAGGAGAAACCCTTAAAAGGCATGGATTGAGGAGGGGGTGGTCTTGTAAACCGAGTGTACACCTGGCAGCATTGTGACAATTTTCTCTCCTCTTAGTGACCCTGTACAGATGGGATCTAATATGGGGTTGTGCTGCCTATAGACAGACTTCTGCAGTTTAGATATTCTAAATAATTGGTGTGTCACCTTGAATTAATGGCAGCTCCCCTAGAACTGTGTCAGCTGCAGTCGCCAACATTCTAGGTACCATATGCAATGGAGTCTTGGATTCTCTTGGCTTTGCTAGAATTTGAAATCTCATTAAGTTCAACTTCTGGTTGTATTTAAGAAATTGTGCCTCTGTCATCTTTAATTTAGAAACATCCATGTCAGCCGAATTGGATTCACGTCAGTGAAAAGTGCTGATTTCAGCTAGCAGCAGAAAATTTAAAAAATGCATATGAATGATTGATGGCAATGACATTTTCATCTAGTTATCATCCAGCTTTGATTAGGGGAAGCTCACTGAACTGCTTTTAAACACAGTAGTGGAAGCTTCGCATTAAGAGCTGAGCCTCCGAAGTCTTTTGCAGCTGAGGATTATATTGAGCTTCTAACACCTTGAGAAAATCTTGTTCTGTTAAACCTTGGGGTTATCACTATTGCAAAGAAGTAGGTCCTTTTCTAGAGCTTTGGCTTAAATTGAAGTCAGTGGGTATGACAAGACTGCAATTGTCATAGCACTGAAAAGATCCCCAAATCTGTTGGCCTTCAGCTGGTTTGTGGCCTTTTTGACCCATAACTTGAGTGGCTACCTGGCAATCCCATGCATGTTTACTCAGAATTAAGTCCCATTAAGTACAATGGAATTTCCTCCCAGGTAAGTGTGTATCGGATTGTGCCCGTGGGGTGGGTCTCACAAGCTAAAGAGAAAAGGTCAGATCAGTTGTAGTAAAATCATATTTGAGAAAAATATTAAAAGTGCATGCTGAACATAAGAGCTGGGTGTGCAAGAGTTTGAAGGACACTGTGCCAGAGAATAACCCGTGTTTAATTTTAAGAAGATAATGGATTTAATTTTCTGTTTTGATCATTTACAAACCCACACTCTTATCTTTGAGGGCAACAAAATACTGTCACCAGCCAGGGTTGCTTTCATTGTCAAACTGCAACAGAGGAGGCCTTTTTAATCCAGATACGGCTTGCTTTAAAGCTGTACGTGGAAAATCAGAAACGGGCCAAGTTACATGTCTGCTAGAAAACTTGATATCTGGTACTTGAGCCAGATATTGTATTCTGTGCTTAACATCTGAAGTAAGACACTATGCAGTTTTAGGATGCCAAGGTGATGATGCCTCCCAGCATTAAGGGCTAGAATGTCAGATTAACTCTGAGGAAACCTAGAATCAAATCTGTACTGAGCCTTGAGCTTCACTTTGGGTCAGCCTGCCTAAGCCGAACCTGCCTCACAGGCTTGTTTTGGTAATAAAAAGGAGTTGGGGTGAGAACTAGGTACCTAATGATTGTTTTTTTTTGGAGACAGGATGGAATAAACTAGTTGGTAAAAACAGAGGAGCTAAGTGGCTTGGTTTTAAAATTCCACCATACATTGAATAATACATATATTTTTACTCCAAGGAGTGGCTGTAGATCTTTGAAACTCCTCTCAAAATAATCAGCAAGCTCCTCTTGGGTTCCCTTAAATGAGCCCCAATGACTTGTCTCATGTAGCTTTTCTTTTAATGGTTTTATGTTGACCTGCTGTTTTTAGTGGCTGCTTAATTTTACTCAACCTACTGATTAAATCTATTGCTTTTTAATTGTGATGGTAAGCCGCCTTGTCATGCCATTGTTCTGAATGGTGGGGTACAAGTATTTGAAACTAACAAATACAAGTAATCATCTTAAAAACACCAAGAAATGTCAAATAGGAAAAAGCACTACAAAATAATGAAAACAGTAATTTTAATGGCAATAAAGTAACAAGCAATGATAGAAGAGCCGTATTATACCACCATCCCCTTGAAACACTAGCAAGCAAAAGCTCTTGGAATTCATTCTCTGTTCTTTGTTACTGTGACACAGAATAATTTCCAAGCAGCTTAATACAGTACACAACTTTTCTGCAAGTGTGTACAGCTTTTGGAGCATGTGGGACATTAGTAGCATTGTTGTTTTAGACATACTTTATTAGGAATACACAGTTTTTTTACCTGTGGAGGAGTGATCAGCTTGCAGCAGAAAAAGATCCTGGTCTTCCCTATAAAACAACAACTCATTAATTTGGACGCAGCTTAGTAAGGCTGTGACAAGAAACGTCTGAGTAGAGCTGTCAGCAGTAGTGTATTGCCCTCACTCAGAAAAGGCTGTGCTCTGGGAAAGATGGAGCCATTCAGGTCTTCCCCAGGAAATGTTTGTTTGACGTCACTGTGACAGATTCAGATATCAGAATCTAAATCTGTTCACTATAGAGAGGATATTCCATACATCAGACCTTTAATGGCATTTGGGAGGGCACTCAGATGAAGCAAAAGGGTTATGAAATATTTTTACTCCACAACTCAGGGGCAGCACAGAGCGGGGCTATTTAAGGCACAGGTCCCTGGGCAGTGATTTCCCTAGACACCTCTGGATCCTGAAGCTCAGCGGTGAGTCTGAGCCTGGTTGCAGTACAGACTTTCAAGGCACAGGACACAATTGTTGTTAATGCCAGACCTTGCTTTTGCCACCATGGGGAAAGTGATAAAGACTACATATCACCTCAGTAGGAAGTCATGGAGTTGAGGCAACTTTGTGCTGATGAACATGAATCAGACTCCTTGCTTAGGAGTATGAGGGGAAATTGTGCAACAGAGAACAAATATTTTGGAGCTGCCTTGAATGTCATTGTGTGTCAGAAAGGCAGCAGGAAATATTTTAATAATAAACTCACACAGACTTATTGTGCTAGACATATTAGCTCCAATACAGCTTGAAGAAACAAAGTAACTTGAGTTCTGGTTAGTTTTGCTAGAACAATGAGGAAGAATGAGGAATGAATAGCAAGAAATGGAATTGAGAAGAGCAGGGGAAAGGGATAATTAATGATACTTTAATTAGTAACTGATGGAAAATTAGATATTTGGGTAGAAAATGGAAATGTCAGGGAACTTGAAAGCTGTGTTTATGGAATTGGAAGAGCTAAATTGTCCCAAGGCCAGCCTCTCACTGTGAATCTCCTTCATTTACCAGTCCATTTCCCTGCTGAGCTATATAACAGTGGAAGCAAACTGCAAAAGGAACCTTATCTGAGCAAATGTCACTTTTTTCTCACCCTTTTCAGTATTTGTTTGAAGACCAGCAGCAACTGACTCCAAGCAACTTATCACAAGGCAAACAAGCATCTGAACTAAATAATGTAGAACTGCTGGAAAAAATCAGCTGCCTTGATGCTACCAACAAGGTATTTTTTAAATAGTAAAAGTCAAAAGTGCATTAAATAGATTTGGGGCTAGTGTGTGAGTAAACACAACACATGGTGAGACATCTATAGCCTTTTCCTGGCCTATGTCTAGTTGTATGGTGGTCATAACATCTACAGGTGCCTGTGCCTGTAGTCAAAAATGCATAGGTTCGGTCCTATTTTCAAAAGCTGGAAGGGTTTAGATTCCATACTTCAGGCGATGTGTGTTAGATGAAAAACACTTTGTCCCAGACATGGAAATGCGGAGCTGGGGACAACCAGACACAGTCCTATCGCCTCAGCACTTTCGATGCTGTGCACTTCCTCCTAAGACTGGGGTGGGGACTCTTCCTCCCTGCTTGGTCTGTTCCTTTTGAACTGGTTATACCCCTCAATTCCTACATTCCAGTCACGAGTCTCATCCCATCAGGTTTCAGGCCATATTTGCCATCCTGAATTAAAAGCTCCATTTCATCTTGTTTGTTTCCCATACTCTCTGCATTTGTGTCGAGACAACTGAATCCATGGGTTGGGGCATGTGGGCTTAAACTTTTGTGCTCAAGCCTAAAAAAACTGTTCTGGGCCAGTTGGAGCCATCAGTGTGTTACACACACGCACACATTGTCATTTCTGCCTGTGGATGTGATCTGTCGCAGTCAGAAGCAGTCAGTTTGCTAGTATCACAAAATGCAACCTAACACTAGGGTGAGGCTAGGGGTTGTGTATTACACATTTACTTTAAAAATGAAACCTTAAATCCTCAGGTTTCATCTAAAATTTCCCAAAATTATGGGGCAGTAAACTTTCCAATAACACACTATATGTTGGAGGCTTAGGAAATTGCAATTCATGGAAATATGTAGAAAGGTTGAGTAATTCAGCAGTAGGTTAAAGCTGTACAGGCATAGCTCATTTTATTGCACTTTGCAGATACTTCTCCTTACGAGGATGTGGGCGCAGCTGTAGGCAGCAGAGCTGCTTCCAGGGAAAGGAAGCTGCCTCCCTCTCCACTCCCCCCCTGCAGCCGGTGGGGCCTGGCTTAATAAACCGCAGTAGAGTGTAAACATAACTTATATGCACTGGGAAACAAAGAAAATTGTGGGGCTCACTTTATTGCAATATTCCCTTTATTGTGGTGGTCTGGAACCAAACCTGTATTGTCCCTGAGGTGTGCCTGTACTGAGAATGGAAAAGAGTATCTTATATGGTCGAGTTCAAAGTGTGTGTTTGTTTACGACATTTAGCAGCTGCAAGAGAAACTGAATGAGATGGATTTTGAACTGAAGTCTGTTCAACATACATCCCAGAGACAGGATCACAAAATCCAGACCTTGAATGAGACCTTGAAGAGCAAAGAGAAAGAGGTTTGTAGTGTTGCCATCTCCTTGTCCAGTAAATGCTGAAATAGAGCCAGTGATTCAAAATTACAACTAACTGTTATTTGTAGCATATGAAATCTTCCCAGTATGTGAAATTGGGTAAGATAATTCTATAGAGAATGGGGTGAGCTGTCCTTTCTGGTACAGCATTTTAGGAAATTCTAACAGTCTTGTTGCACCTTGGGGCGGAATTTCCCGAACATGCCCACCAGCTGAAGGACTCTGCTTTGTGCAGCGGGGTCTCTGCTTTGTGCTGTACCTGAAATAGGCTCTGGTGGGGATTCAGGGGACCCCCCCCCCCAGAACAGCACTCAGGGGATGAGTTGGGAGATTGCTCCTTGTAGCAAGTGGCAGCGCTTGTGCAGAGAGAACATGTGAAATAATGCAATGTTGAAATCCATTATCTCAACTACCCCACTACAGATTATGTCTCGGGAGGGGGAGGTGACAGGTGCCTTTGCTAATTTCTCACTGCTCAATTCTGTCCTGTAGTCTGAAGAACTGTACCGTGTAATTGAAGGGCAGAATGAGACAATAGCCAAACTACAAGACACACTACATAAAACCCAACTTGGGCAATTGCAGGTATGTATCTTATTTTGATATTTCTTGTCTTATATCGAATATGTCTTGTTTTATCCCAGACATTTGAACTAGAGATTCAAAGTATATTGCCCTGATGTTTAGAGTACTGTATTTCAAGAAAATTAGCTGTAGATTGTAATATATGGTAAACAAAGATAATATAATAAGTAAACAAAATAATCCCCATTAGATTCCAAGGAGACAAAATACACAGCCAAGCTATTCAGATTATGTAGTGTACATGCAGATGCCACTAGCTACTTCCTCACTGTCTGAAAATGTTCCACCCTTAAAGAATTTTGCCTGCAGCATTGGCTACCGGCAAGAGCCTATGATATACCATGGAATGCACTTTTTAAAGCTCCAGTGTTTTTCTGGGCAGTGATTTCAGTCTTAACCCCCCCCCCCCCCACCACCTTTTCTGTTTTCACCTTTCTGCAGATCCCAGGGGGCTCCTCCATGTTGCAGCAGACACAGCCGGTAGCACTCCTTGAGGTACAGAACACACTTTTCTTCACTCAGCTGGAAGTGCAGCAACTGAAGACGGCTCAGCAGAAAAAGGATCTCCAGTTGGCTGAGGCCAGGAAGACCTCCTGCCTTGTAGAAACATGGCTGCAAGAGGAGCAGCAGCAGAAAGAGGCTGCATGGAAACACAACCAGGTATGGCATGAATTCGCTCGCTGAGCCCTTTTCACCCATCAAAATATAATAATAATAATGATGATGATGATGATAACAACAACAACAACAACAACAACAACAACAAAACAACAACTACTACTACTACTACTACTACTACTATTACTTATTTCTACCCCACCCTCCCCGGCCTGGACCACGCTCAGGGCAGCTAACACCAAATATATAATACAATAAAAACACAAACAATTGATTAAAATAGAATTCAAAATCACATTAAAATCAAAATGAAATTGAATGGCAACAACTATAGTGGTAAGGAATATTAAATATTCATCAGGCCCAGCCATCCGCGCTGGTCCCATAGAAAGAGGGAGGTCAAAGGCCTGGCAGAACAGCTCCGTCTTGCAGGCCCTGCAGAAAGATGTCAAATCCTGCAGGGCCCTGGTCTCTTGCGGCGGAGCGTTCCACAAGGCCGAGACCACCTCCAAAGTATTAGTGTTTGCAGACACTAAGGTCCTCCGCGGGGCATACCAGGGGAGGCGGTCCTGTAAGTACGAGACTTCTAGGCCATGTAGGGCTTTAAAGGTCAAAATCAGCACCTTAAACCTGACCCTGTACTCCACCGGGAGCCAGTGCAGCTGGTATAGAACTGGCTGAATGTGGTCCCACGGTGAGGACCTCATAAGGAGCCTCACTGTGGCGTTCTGCACCCACTGGAGTTTCTGGGTCAGTTTCAAGGGCAGCTCTGCATAGAGCGAGTTACAATTATCAAGCCTGGAGGTGACCATCGCATGGATTGCTGTGGCCAGAACAGGGTGAGAAAGGTAAGGGACCAGGCCTAAATGGAGCTTGAACAGCTGAATGTCTTGCATTGTCCTTTGCTGTACTTCAAGGGCCAGAAAATGTTTTCATGTCACAAATAAAAAGCCTCGCGTTACTAACTGTAAAAGTAAGGTTCACACAACCGGTTTGTGGCAGTGTGGTGGAAATGGCCAGAGTTTGCCTTTTGGGGAGTGTGAGCAGTCCTGTCGCTTTCCCTGTTGCAGCTCAGTTCAACCTTTCTGCCCTTTTGAGAGCTCCAGAGATGCTTCCAGGCCTGATTGACTGATGACTACATTGTTGTGTTGGTTTCCAGGAGCTGCGATGTGCTCTTCAACAAGTGAGAACAGAGCTGCAGAACAAAAACTGGCAATGTTGTACTTTGGAAAGAGAAAGATGGTCAGAGATGCAGAAACAAGAGCTGAAACTGAAGCATTTGAAGCACAGGCTGGCTTGCAGAGAACAGCTTCTACAGGTGAGATACAGATGGGATGTTAAATTCTGTTTGGGCAAAAACACACCTTATTTCAGATGGTGTGTGTGTTTAACAGGTGAGAAGGTCCAAAGATAAAACCAAAACAGTTCCCAGAGTTGTTGGTGTTGGGTTGGGAAATACAGTTGCTAAAGGGAATCTTCCACACTAGTCTGGAATTAACCAGCTTTGTTCATCTGCATGATGCTATCATCCTGTATATTTTTTGCAGTAGTGCTGTCTTTTCTCACAAAGGCTATAACGTTTTCAAAAGAACAGAGGAGTGGTGTAGAGCTGTTATACAGTGGTTCCGCTCCTTCCTCCTGGGCCGTGTTCAGAAAGTGGTGTTGGGGGATGAGTGTTCAGACCCCTGGGCTCTCACTTGTGGGGTGCCTCAGGGTTCTGTCCTCTCCCCCATGCTTTTCAACATCTACATGCAGCCACTGGGAGAGATCATCAGGGCATTTGGGCTGGGTGTTCATCAGTATGTGGATGAAACCCAGCTCTACTTCTCTTTCATGTAACGATGCACAGGGAAATGAACCTATTGCAACTCAGCACACATTTATTATAAGATTTGTGGGGAACTGCATTTTTGTTCACTTTTACTTGGCTAAAATATGTGAAAAGTATAGTAAAGAAAAGGAATGACACCCACCACAATAAGGCTCAAACACCCCAGCAGCCATTTCACACCAGTTGGTGCCAACAGAGCATATTGGGATGTACTCAAAGGAAAAGCTCAGTAATGGAAGGTTTATTTAATTCTGCTTTTGGCTTACAGTGCATTGCTAGGAATCTAACAACACATTAGAAACAGGCTAAAACATTATCCCATTGTTCAGTTAAGATGAGGCTTGTTAATTCTTTATTCCATTCATTTCTCAAAGTCTGTGTGTCAGATTGACATTCAACTTCTGTAAAAAGTAATAGCTGGGCGTTTTTTTTAGCTTCTAAGGATTCAGTCAAGTGTTTGAGTATTTCCTGTGTCTTGGATGTGGATGCATCAAATATCAAAGGAAATCCTAATCTAGCAAGCACTTCCTGCATGTACTGTTTATAAATTTTATCAAAAGCTTTTTCAGTATCCTAAAAAAAAAAGATTACTTTCTTATTCTATTTAAATCTATTAGATCAGCCACTAGCCTGATATTGTCTGAAGCATGTTTAGTTTTAGTGAATCCTGCCTGGTCACTCATTATTATTGGCAATATCCCTTGTTGCACTCTATTTGCCAAAACGGTTGTTAAAATCTTTATATTTACATTAGTTAATGATATTGTCTGGTTTTGGTATAACCGATATATGCTTGATTGAATGTCATTGAAAGAATTCCCCTCTTCATATAATAAACATAGTTTTGATGCTAGAAGATCCACACAGTTTTAAATCATTCAGATGGGAATCCATCTAATCCAGATCTTAAAATCAAAGATGCTAAAATTGTTTTTGTATATCTTCCTTTTCTACTTCCATTGAGTTGCCCATTCTGCATGAAATTTAAAACACCTGGGTATTAATATCACTTGGAGAATTTTATAATTCACTGGTTGCCCCTCTAATACTGGGAATCAATGCTCTGTCTTTCTTTTGTTTTAAACAATTAGCCAAGATCATGGCTGTTTTTTCACCATTTTCCTAGTATTTCTTCTTTGTACATGCAAGCATGAATTCTGTCTGTTGAGAAAGAATATTATTTAATTCATACTTTTTTGTATTTTGTAGATGGATTTCTAATCATTTGTGCCCAAGATTCTTTCATTTATCAAGTTATTCTTTCCCTTGTTTTTAAGCTGATTTTTATTGGAGGCAGGTGCTATAATATGTCCACTGATACGTGCTTTGTACGCTTCCCATTCAGACTTTCACACAGAGGTTGTTGCTTAATTCAGTTCAAAATATTGTATAGTCTCTTCCCACTTTGATTGAACAAAATGTTAATCATTAAGTAAAGACATATCAATACACCAGATACTAGAAGCCTTCCCCAGGTTATGGCCCCCACATAACTGCATTATGATCAGATACATAGCAGGGCTGGGTGATGTATCAAAACATTGCCCCAAAGCAGTTTGAGGTCTTGACTGCAGTTAAGGATTTCAGAATTTCCAACCCGGCAGTATATTGCGAATACAAGCCTCCCCCCTCCCTCCCCACTCTAGCCACTGCCTACCCTTTGCATGTGTTCATTGCCTTCTCCAATCACGGAAACAACCGCTGAGACGGTTAGGGTGCCAGTGGCAGAAAACTCATTCTGAATCTGACCGGACACAGGTTAGAGCTCAACGCTGAGCCTACCAAGCGACGGCGAAGAGGACTTTCACTTTTCACTTTCTTCACTGCCTCTATTGCATCTGCAGAAAATAGCAGCAGGAGACTCTTTCAGGTGGTTCGTAATTTAACGGAACCACCTTTGCCACCAGGGCCTGGTATAGACCCCAAGATCTCCTGCAATGATTGTGCAAAGCTTTTTTTGCAGATAAATTCACTCAGATTCGGACTGCTTGTGGCTACCCCCATCCTGTGAGCAGGCATGCAATGGTTTTTCAGAAAGCTTTCAAGGTAAGCCCTGTCTAGGCTGCTCTAGAGTACATTGCAGTGGCCAGTCAAGGTTAAAGGAGTTGAAGGTGCTGGGCCAGTCCTTGCTGTCTCATGATAAAAGGCCATGCTTGGCTGTGGCTTGTGCCCTGACCTTGGGTAAATGTGGGTCAGAAAAGTTGCCTCCTTGTCCCTATTCACAGCTGCTTCATTTGTCTTCCCAAGAACGCTTGGATCTCTCACCAGCATTGCTTCTCTCTTGGAGCTTTCTGAAGTTGCTCAGGTGTTATTGATGGTGTCAATATGTTCCATTTTTGCAGGAATCTAAGGAACTTATTCAGTATCACCAGAGCTTGGACAAGAGCCCCACATCAGCTGATAATATGGTGAAGAAATTGCAACAACGAATCAAAGACAGGGATGCCATCCTTGAGGTAATTACAGAGGTGTCCAGCACAATCTCTTGTGTATTTTTTCTGTGTTCACACTGGTGCCATCCTTTGCTGTCCCAGGCCTCCTCAGCTGGTAGGTTTTGCGGAGCACAGAGCACCCTGCTCTGCACCTCTGAGGTGGCCTGCTGCTCTTAGGGGGCAGTCTGGGTGGCTTCTGTAGGGGGTGGGGCTGCATCTTGCCCTTTCCCTCAGGCAGCCAAATGTCTTGGACCGGCCCTTGCAATGCCAAGAGCAGATGTCCTCTTTTCTCTCTTGTCTGGCGCATTGAAGAGGGGAAGGGGAGCTGAATCTCCCTCTTAACGATGAGTGGGGTGTGAGTTGTGAGTTCCACAATATTGTGGAACCCTTTTTCTATGTTTGTAAACTATTTAAATAGTTTATATGTATTTTATTAAATTATAATCTTGGTTGCTTGTCTTTGTGACACTTGCTACTTCTTTGCCCACTTGTGGCCTTTTTTGTTGCAGCGAGCGATCGATGAGAAATTCTGTGTGCTTGAAGACAAGGAGCAGGAGCTGCAGCAGCTTCGTTTGGCTGTGAAAGAGCGAGAGCATGACTTGGAAGAGCTGCGCAGGGTCCTCTCCCATAATGAGGCTACCATTCAGGTGGGTTGCAGCAGGAAGGGCAATGCTTATGCCATTCCTTCCGTCTGCCATGGCTTCCTGCCCACTTTTGAGACTGACACTGTATTAATGCAGCACTCTTCAAGACGACTCTTGCAGCAATTCCTTTGCCATTGCTTTTAGGTTGACTTGAGCTATGTTAGGGTTAATCCAGCGTTTCAGAGTAGCACTCAGCACAACTTAATTATACCTAATGGTGCCAACAAGCCAGCCCAAAGTTTCTATCCTCACATAGAATCATAGAACCGTAGAGTAGGGTCCTCTAGTCCAGCCCCCTGCAATGCAGCAATCTCGGCTAAAGCATCCATGACAGATGGCCATCCAAGCTCTGCTTTAAACCCTCCAAGGAAGGAGAGGAAGTCCACAGCCTCCTGTGGGAGACCGTTCCACTGTTGAGCAGCTCTTACTTGTAGTAGCTCTCCAAAGTCTCTGCAAAGGGCTTTTCTCTCCTGAATTGGGTTCTTCTGCAGCAGAGATCGCAGGAGTTGAACTTGGACCTTAAAACCTTAAAACGTCCAAAGTATGCATACCACTGTAGAGCTGTGCCCCCCCCCCCAGTGCCGTGTGCAAAAAGGACCTGATGGAAATAGATGTTGCTTGTTTTGTACCATGAGAAATCTAGACGGAGGTCTGGCTTGGCCTTCTGTTGATCTCTTTGCTATCCACTCTCTCCCCTCTCCCGTAGGGAATGGAGAGCTTGCTGAAAGCAAAGGGTCTGGAACTTGAGCAGCTGTTGACAAGCTACCAGAATTTGCGCTGGCTGAAAGAGGAAGTTGAAGCAAAATCTCTCAAGTGGCAGGCAGAGCAAGAGGGAACAATCCGGCAGCTGAAGGCAGCTTTGCATGACAGGAATAAGAAAGTGGAAGTAAGTGAGAAAGGCAGCTCTGTTGGGAGGCCCTGGGACTGTTGCCCCATCCTCTCAGCCAGTGATTGATCCAGGTTCACAGTCATTCTGCAGGTACGACATCGTTACTAAACCAGAATCCAGAAAGCAGTTGTTGGTTGTGTTGATCATTGTACATTGCCAGAAATGGTGCCCAGGCAATCATAGTTGAATAACCTCTGAAATTTCCTCTTCTCCTTGATCTCAGCACCCTGTCTGAAATAGGAAGGCCTGCTTTCCTCCTCCCTCTTGATTATCCTTGTCATTGTCATTTCCCTAGGCACTGTCAGCAAAACTGCTATGCAAGCTGGGGCCTGGGCAGAGGGAGCTTTTGGAAGAGCTGTATCTCTGCCTTCAGCAGAAAGAGCAGATCATAGAGGAACTCCTCAGTGACAAGAGCCGGCAGACTGTGGAGCAAATGGCTGAGCTTCAGGAGTTGCTTCAAGCTGTCCACACCAGAGAGCAGCAGAGTTGTGTAAGTGGGCAGCTGTGCACTGGGGTTGGCACTCTTCTCTTGGGCTTTCAATGCCACTCTCTCCCAGATGCATCTGCAGGCGTCTCTGTCTCAGCAAGGGAGACTCAGTGGTTGGGGAGGTGGAGCTCCTGCATGGCTACGATGGCTACGTTCTTCCTCTGCTTCCAGAGGTAATATGTCTCTGGAAACCAGATGCTGGGACTCAGAAGTGGGGAGGATGCTGTTGCCCTCAGGCCCTGTTTCCAGGCTTCCCGTGGGCATCAGGTGGGCCTCTGGGAGAGGAGGGTGCTGAACGGCCTTTGGCCTCATCCCTCGGGGATTTTTCTTATGCCCTCAGGTTCTTCGGTCTGGTATGCTTCCTTCTTTGTGTATTCTGTTTAGGAGTCTTTCCATATCAAATATTTGTACCTCATGATGGGCTAGGGATTCTGTGAGCGCACTCCCCACCCTGCTGAGTTGCTGGATGTGGTCTCCGAGGGGATGTTGGAGCTTGGCATCCACACCCAATCTGCCTTGTCTGGTGTGGCTCAGGCTCGCAGTTGCCCCAGAGCCCATGGAAGCCTACCTCAGATTATATCTGGTTCAGTCCATGTGGCAGGGTGTGCTTTTGATCTGTGGTGTACTTTTGATCTGGGCAGGAGTACGCTGATCTAGAGTCTACACTGCTGGGTGAAACTGCCACCTCTCCCGAGTCCCTCTGCCACCAGTGCCTGGCTGCAGCTTGTTTCTGCCTCAGTGCCAGAGGGACTCGGGAGGAGCAGTGGTTTCACTTGCAATATACCACCAGGAAGAGCCGCCTTCACGGTTGGCCCTCATACCAGTCCTGGGTGATGTATCAGTACTGCCCAGAGTGGCTGGGACAACCCAATCAGATGGGCAGGGTACTACTACTACTACTATTACTATCATCATCATCATCATTATCATTATTATCATTATCATTATCATTATCAGATATCTTCTGAGAAGATGGCACGGGCTTTAATAGAAAGAAGTTGTGAGCTGCAAGATTTACGTCAGCAACTGCAGGGCCAGCTTTCACAAGAGAAGATGGAAGCTTCTACTGCCCATCTCCTACAGAAGGATGACTCGGAAGTAAGAATGTGCTTCTGTGAGAGAACATTCCCTCCCAGAGGTTGGCCTGAGAGGGGGAGGGGAAGGCCTGCTTGGAAAGAAAAGGGGTGAGGAAATGGAGGTCCACGCTGCAATAATCTGTGCCCTGAGCAGACTCTTCCATCTTCAGTGGTGCTCAGCCTCAGCCTCCAGTGCCGCTTGTGCTCAGGGCTTCGGAATCAAGTGGGGAAATGGTTTCATGATGGCCTGGCCTGGCCTGCAAGCCCAGGACCATATGGAGAGAAATGGTTTCTAATGATGCATTTAGCACCACATCTAGCTTGGCCCTATGTGTGCAGTTTTAAAGCAAAGTGTTTTCTGAGCAGAGCCTTGAAGTCTTTCCTAAAGGAAAGAAATGAGAGCAATGTTGAAGTGAGTGAGCAGAATTGGTGCTCCTCAGAGAGAGAAAACAGACTGTGAGCAAACACTGTAGTTTCTCATTGTTCAACTTTGGAGTTGAATACTTTATTCAAACTCTCAAAGCCTATGAATTATCAGTGAAATAATGTGCATATTTATGTTCTTAGGCACTGAGGCAAGAAAGCTCAAGCAAGAGCCCCACTCCCATGACATCTAAGAACGGAGATGGCCATTTCAACGTGGAGAAAGGTTGGACCATAAGCAGCTTCCATTCAGTTTAACCCTTGGCCACCCAGAATGTTTGCTGGCAGGAACAATTCAGCTGCTTCATGCTGCATGTGACCTCTAAGCCCACGGCTGCTTGTCAGGGAGATGGAGCTCTTTGCTTTGCCTGCAGGGGCCCTTTGCTCCTCCAGGGAACTGCCCTGCCTGAGGACAGTGGGCAGGTGCTGCCTGTCATTGTAGTCCAGGGATGGGGAGCCTTTTGCCCTCCAGGTGTTGCTTGGACTCGCAACTCCCATCAGCCCCAGCCACCATGACCAGTGTTGGCAGTTGTAGTCCACAGGTTCCCCATCTCTTGTGTGGATATCACTGCACTAGGTTTAATTTGGTGCACAGCACCCTCCTGTGTCCTGAAGGAAAATCACCTGGCTTTGAGACTGCCTTTCTGGCACCGGGTGAAAGCTTTTTTATTAGTCCAGGGTTTCTTTGGGGAGGGGGGGGGGGCAGCTGAGCTGTTAATCTCTGTTGCTAAAAATGAATATGATTCTGTTCCCCCATTATTTATTTATTTTGCTTTGTTCTTATTAATTTTTATTAATTTACTTTGTCTCCTGTTCTCTGCTGATCTAGGAGTTTCTTTGGGGATGCCCTAAATAAATAAAGCTGAATCAGCATGTCATTATATAGTTGCATGCATCTTTCTGTCTGTGTTTATTCATTAAAAAAAAACTTTTGGGAGGAAAGTGGGATCCTTAACTCTTTTTACTCTGGTTGTTTTTCAACTGAAAGTTCCCCTTCACCTCCAGTTTTTCTCTCCACAGGGATTGCACCGCTTTTGATTTTTAAAGTTGTGAGACTGGGTAAGAGGTATGAGATCCCAGCCTAACATTGTTCTGCTTTCTCTCCAGGAGCTTGGGAGGCAACTGCTGGACTTGAGGAAGAGCTTACTGGTGCCAAAGAACAGCTTGAGCTATTGACACAAAAGGAGAAGGAAAGCAGGGTGAGTCTGAGTCAAGGTGTTGAGGAACAGAGACCCCTGGCAGCAGCACAACCAGCAGGCCCATGTGCTGCCTGCTGAGCGGGAAAGGAAGGGCTGTAGTTCTGGGCAGTTCTCCTAGGGAAGGATGCCATGTGCCAGCCCGGGCAAGCCTAAGACAGCATGAGAAACATTTGCCACATCCTCATGTGGCCCTTCTCTCCCTTGCCTTCTCTTTGCTGTTACTGGCTCTTGTTTCTCTTCTCCACAGTTGGAACTTGCTGCTCTTCAGTCTGTCCTGGTCTCCCAAGAAGAGGAGCTACAGGTTCAAGCTTCTGATGTTGAATCTCTGACTAGAAGCATCCAGATAAAAGAAGAACTCATAAAGGTGGGACAAAAGGGCCCTGACTCTGGTTCTCTCTGGCTGCAGATATCTGTGTGTATCGTTTAGTATATGATTTAACACTGGCAGCAGAAAATCTTTGGTTAAATGCAAAATTATAAGAAGTAGCAGAATCTTTTAATATGAAGCAGGTTTAGTTTGTTTAATCGCAGGCCTTCTTTGGGATGTTGCAAATGAAAGACCTGTGTTGGGTTTTTCATTCAGGGCCTCCCATTCCAGATGTACTCCACACTTTAATGATGTGGAAGATCTCTTGACTGGAAGTTGGTGGTAGACGCATGGCCCAGGGCCATGACTGCACTTTTCCATTCTCCAAGTCACTCTCTCCTTGACTTCCAGGAGTTGCAAATGCAGCTGGTTGACCCTGAAGAAATGCCAGTAGTTGAGCGACTTTCCCAGGAAGTGTTGATGCTTCAGGAAAAGGTAGCCAAGATGGAACAGCAAGGACAGGAAGTTGCTGAAAACAGAAGACTGCAGGTATGGCAGAAAAGTGTTGCAGCGATGTGGTGGACACAGGCTAGTTTGATTTATGTCTGTTTCCTGCTCCTCAAAGTTGCTCAGAGTTACCTATGTAGGCTTTTTTCACAACAGCACTGTGAGACTACAGAGAGAGGGTGACCGGCTGAAAAGGAACTTCCTGAGCAGGCATTTAATCCCCAAACGGCAGTCTAAGGGCAGCCCTCTGTTGATTGCACTTCACAAACCAAGTTTTACTCAGAGTAGACCCACTGAAATTAAGGGGTCTATTTCTCTGTCTGTGGGAAATTGGAGGCTTTCCTCCTTTGCAAAAGACTCTGATATCAGCACCATTAAAAGCAGGCTTGGTTGAAGTGTGTGGAGTGGTCCGCCTGCATCTGCCTTCGGTCAAGATCTTCCTCAGGAAATAAGAGAAGCAAGCGGCATAAATGCAGCTCAGGTCACAATCTGGCACAAGGTTGTTTTTGCTTGACTGTTAAATAGCATTAAAACGCTCACGTAAGTGAAGGCAAATGTTTGCGCTTTCAGCTGCTGCAGGTGTTGGAGGGGCTGGCAGCAGAGAAGAATCAGCTGAATGAAACCCTGAAAGCCGAAAAGCAGCTCTACAGCACTTTGGTGAAGTTTCAAGCTCATCCTGACAGGTGAGGAGATGCTCTGTTCCCCTGCCTCCAGTGCTGAGGCATTTGATGGGTAGAGGCTGGAGTTTTCTTTGTAGCTGCGACTAGAAACTCTTTCGCTTATGTTCCCTTGCTTTCCCACCTCTTGCTGTTTGCTTGACATATCTACAAAGATTATAGGCTAGTTTAGTAAATCATAAGCCCTCAAGGTGTTATTTGGAAGAACTGTTTGTATACCCAGGTTGTCAGAAGTGAGCACCCACCTTGCATCACCCACAGCTTCCCCCTGTTTTCTCTCTGTTGGCGAGAGCGTTGCTGAAAGGCAGCTGTGGGGAGTGAGGTGGTTGGTGCTTTTGAAGGAATGAGAGTAAGTGGTGAGCAGAGAGAGGGTGGTAGACCTTGGCAGAACAACTCCTAAACTGCTCCTAATCTGCTTCCCTTTCTGCATAGTCTTGCCAGCTCTCAGCATGAACAGACACTGCAGGTGGAGCTGGACCGGGTCCAGGCCATCCGTGGGCAACTGGAAGAGGCTCTTGGAAGAAGTCTGGCTCACCTGAGCAGGCTGGAATCGCTGGATGGCATTGGAGGTGGGGAACAGGAGCGTGTGACAGTCCTGCCCAAGCATGCCTTCTGAGCTCTGGCCGTCACACTACCGCTAGCGCAGAGCAAGCCTGTCTTCACACTGGGAGGCTGATAAGGGCTTGCTGGAACCCATGTATGCATCATTCATGTTCCTGGTACAATCTTGCCAGGGAGATTGTATAATAGATTTTGGCAGCCAATAATTCCTTTCTAGTGGCTCCCCGTCACCTCTTCCCCCATTTGGCTGAATAAAGATTCTCCCATCCCTGCTCCCTCAGAATCTGTGTTAATTGTTCTGTGCCATACCAAACATGCATTTGTCATAGAGGGTTTTGTTTTGTTTTGTTTTTTGTTTTGTTTTGTTTTGTTTTTGAAGCCCCAGTTCCCTGTGTTTTCACCCACTAACTCCACAAAGCTATTTATTAATTAAATTATTTAATAGCAGACTCCTCATAACAACTCACAGGGATAAGCATAACATCAATGGAGGCAGGCCAGTCTGGGGAGTTGCATGTTGCTTCACTGTGGTGATTTATGTGAATTGTTCCCTGGCTAACCTTGGGGAGTCTTTGGACCTTGATTTTGCATCCCAATTCTGACACAATTCCTGTACTGCCATGCTAAGTAATGCACAGTGAATGAATGAATGAATGAATGAATAAATGATAGATAGATAGATATAGATAGATAGATAGATAGATAGATAGATAGATGATAGATAGATAGATAGGTATCCCGCCATTCCCAGCCGAGGCTAGGCTTAGAGTGGCTAACATCATAAAAACAACACAATAAGCATAAAAACAAACAACAATTAATTAAAATACATCTTAAAATTAATTCAGACAAGTTAAAATCCGGGCAATTGAGAGTGGTTAATAATTGCCAGGACCAACTGTTTCCACTGATCATACAAGGACCTTTGAGCGGGTTGGGGGCCTCCTTCGGGCTTGTTTTATACAAACGAAAGTAAGTCAAACCGCATCCTGCCTAAAGGCCTTGCAGAACAGCTCCATCTTGCAGGCCCTGTGGAAAGATGTCAAATCCTGCAGGGCCCTAGTCTCTTGTGAGAGAGCGTTCCACCAGGCTGGAGCTACGGCCCAAAAATTAGCCCTGGCTCTGCTCAAGGCCAGTCTAATTTCCCTGGGGCCTGGGATCTTCAAGGTGTTGTTATTTGCAGACCATAAGGTCCTCCATGGGGCATACAAGAAGAGGCGGTCCTGTAGGTATGAGGGTCCTATGCCGTATAGGGCTTTAAAGGTTAAAGCCAGCACCTTAAATCTGATCCTGTACTCCACTGGGAGCCAGTGCAGCTGGTATAGCACTGGGTGAATGTGATCCCGCAGCAAAGACCCCGTAAGGAGTCTTGCCGCGGCATTCTGCACCCGCTGGAGTTTCTGTGTCGGTTTCAAGGGCAGCCCCACATAGAGTGAGTTACAGTAATTAAGCCTGGAGGTGACTGTCGCATGGATCACAGTGGCAAGGTCAGGGCGAGAGAGGTAAGGGACCAACTGCTTAGCTTGGCAGAGATGAAAAAATGCTGCCTTTGTTGTAGCTGCAACCTGCGCCTCCATAGAAAGGGAGGCATTGAAGATTACAACCAAACTCTTGACGGAAGGCGCTGGCACTAGTTGCGCCCCTGCAAGGGATGGGAGTTGGCCAGCCAAAGGACCTCTGTCTTCGAAAGAAGACCTGTTAGCAGGAATCTCACCCAGGGTAGCTTCATAAAACATCAGCCTATGCACATTCAAAGTCCTGTCAGAACAGCTGTGAGGAGTTACCTTCACTTGCAGGATTCAGCCCAAATTTGGCTTTTGGCGGGTCCTAAGTTTAGCTAGATCCTGAGTGCATTCACAGAGACGGAATGCAAGCCTTCAACCCCGGACTGACATGGCTGGAAAAGATTGCTGTGGATTCAGGTGGCTAAGAGGACATGAACCCCTGCCCAGTCAGTCAGCAAGCATTATGTTCCATTTCCCCCAAAGAACCCATGGAGCTAATGGAAATTGTAGGCCTGTATTGGCTTTGAAGTGGCATTCTGTAAAGACAACATGTTACTTACCCTGAATTAACTCCCTTCATGCTTTGTAATGAGGTTGCTAATACCTCCAACTTGGAATAGTCAACTTCCAAGATGCTTTGCTTTTGCTGTTCCTTGGTGCAGTACTTTAATGTGTGGGCAATGAGCTAGAAGATTAAGCCTCTCTGTGCCTACTTTTTATGACAGCAAAAACTAGCAAATTCCCAGTATAGTGTTTACCAGTTACTGGAGACAACAGAGCAGAGCTGCTTTCCTTTATGCCCTACTTGTCAGCTGCTAGGAGCATCTGGCTGGCAAATGCTGGAAACGGACAGACTTTATTGCTGTGCTTCAGCACCAGAAAGAGCAAAAGCTTACTGGTACATAAACACTAGATCAAATATTTCTCTTGGTATCAGTTCTCATTACTGAAGGCAAACCCAGAGGCCACAAAGGTGGACACTTCATCATTCCACTAGATTTGGAACTTTTCTTTGTCGCTCAACCATAATGCTGGCATTATTTATTATTGCTGCTGTTTTGTGTCTCACTTGAGAAGCAGATGGTGAAACTCTGTCTGCAATCTTACATACCAAGAATAAGTGCTATTGGGTTCACTGGTGCTTGTGTCTGAGTGGATGTGTATCAGATTGTGCGGTGAATCCTACTTTTTTCCGTGCTTAACTAGGAAAAGAGCCATTGGCTCCTCATTGCCATTGTGAGTGTAACTGGGTAGCACACCACATGTGGAATGCAAGCAGCCAGCCATTGTCCCGTGTTCAGCTAGGAGTTGGGAGAGTGCTCCTAAATTCTTGTGTATCATGGAGTGTTTACTTGCTTTTTGTATGTTCTATATTGAAGTAGGTTCCTAGCCCTCATACTTGCTGGAGTAGGACTGAAAATGAGAGTAAAGCCTGCTAAAGATGCCAGGGAAACAAGCTCAGATCTTGTGCTTTGAAATAGGAAGTTTCTAAACCATTTTGGAAAGGGCTGTTCCGTTTTAGGTTAGTTGAGGAAGAAAAACAGGCTTGGATCCTGAGAGCAGTTAACTTACGAAAATTCACAGAAGAGAAATTTCCTCTTCCTTCCCTTTGCCCCTTTCCTATACCATTCTGAACAATATAGGGTGGGTGTGGGGGCTTCAGGGGGAGAAGCCCCAATAGGACTTGCATTCTAAAGTAAGTTAAAGTCTATGGAAGGACTGTGTCCAACCCTCCAGAGCGTCTTTGGCGTGGGGAGCAGCCGGCTACCAGGGCAGGGAGCTGGGCCTGGAAACTTCCTTTTTCTGAGCTTAGGTTCCCTTAGGATCCAAACCACAGGGTTCCTTCAGCTTATGGAAAGAGCCTTGTTGTGAAGCAAGGGGCCCCAGGTCAGTCCAAGCCTTTTAATTAAAACGTGCCTAATATTGAAAGCCTGTTTTTCTCATTCATGGAATTATAGAAGAAACTGGGAGCCCTTCTACTCTGCACAAGTAGATGTTACACTGGGAATCAGCCAGTGGTTAAAATAAAAATAAAAAGTAGGACATGGGAGGAAGGGTGAGACTTCCATGAGGGCCAGAGTCGGGGAGAAAAGAGTTAAACTTCTCCCTTTACACAGCGGTTCTGACAGTAATCACTTTACCATACCTACTATTTTATTTTTAAACCATGCTGGCACCTAGCTTTGTCCTAAGTTGTGGATTCATTTGCCATCCTAGGGCAATTCTATTGCTAACTTGTGAATATATGTATTTGCCAGGAGGTTTCTCTGTTTACAGTACAATCACAATTTACTCGTGTTTAATATGTGCAGTTTCAGCTTTATGTGTTTGAAGTGCGGCTGGTTGAAAGGCAGAGAGTTTAAAAGCAGAGAGTTTAAAAGCGCTTTTTGTGCAGGTTTTCCAGGTGTGGAGAGGGCCTTTAAGCTCTCTGCCTTATTGGGGGGGACGCACACCAGACCTGCTTGGTGTGCCAGCTCTGGAAGGCAAGATGGCTGGCGCAGGGGGCAATTCTAAGGGGGCGCTTTGACTTGGGTGTATTTTGTGTATATGTGCCATCTCCAGAACTTAACTCCCATGCAAGATGTGATTGTACTGCATCTCACTCCTGGTTTTCTCCTGCCTGACCTTGATGTGTCACCCCTTCCTCATAGCTATTTACAGGCTGGCAGTGCCTAAACTTGTTATGCCTCCCATTTGTTTACTGGGCTGCTTTTTATGAACAGGGGCTCACAAGGTTCCATCTAAGACTTCTTCTGCCCAGGAAACTTATTGTTTTTTACTAACAACACACGGAAGCAAACTTAAGTTTGCAGATATTTGTGTCATCCACACCCATTCGTTATGAGGCAGAATTAGCTGTGGCTTTCTGTTGCATGTACTGTGGCTGGCAAACCCAGATTTGTCCTCTCTGATACAGGTGAGAGGTAAGCTTTGGCTTGAGTGATTTCCCACAAAGTGGCTCTCTTAATGTAGACACACACATCCCCCCGGCAATTGTCCCCCTGCCTCCTACGCCAGTCATCTAGTTACCTGTTACTACGCCTTTGGAGTGTCATCCTGGGGTCATTCCACGCCAAATCACCTGGTGCCATGTGCTCTTATGACTCAGATTTTCTTCCAAAAAAAAATTATGTGTAGATACCTATGAGATAACCTCAATTTAATTTTTTAAAGATTTTTTGGTCCAAAATTGGGCGCAGGAGAATTTTAATTTTTATTTTTTTTCCACGCGATTTAGGGTAATGCAATTTCTGTGTCCGTTTATGTCAGGGAACTGCAGGCAGCAAGGGAGGAAAGAATCAGAGGGTACAGGGAGAGGTCTCCACTGGTTAGCAGTGAGTCCTCAGAAGACAGAGAAGGGAGCAGTGAGTCTGGAGAGGAAGGGGTGCTTCAGAGAGAGGGGGATCCACGTCACAGGGAAAGACGGAAGGGGCTGGGCCGTTGGCTCTGCTGGTCTCGAGGGAGAGGGAAAAGAGAAAGTAGTTAGAGCAACGCTTTGTTTATTCTGCATGTAATCTTGACAGAAAGCAATAAAGAAAGGAATTTATGGCGTCTGGCCTCGAGAGTGTTTCTGCTAAGTGCAGCAACGGAGGGAGAAGGCACGCTCACAGTTTAGAAAAAAAAATCCTGTTTCACTTATTTTTCAACCAATTGGGCTTATTTTGGTATCAAAATAAAGCTAATTGTGGTCTCTTTCAAAATAAGGTATAAAAATGGTATTAACTGCCACAGAAAAGGGTCACTGACCATTCAAAGTGAATTTTTGTTATTTTATTCCCGGAAGGTTCAATAAGCCCTAGAGCACAAACGACAACTAACACATGTATCATACTTTTTTTGCAGAATGGGCTAACCATGTACTTGTTATGTTTTAAAAATGAGGGGTTTTTTGTCATTATAAAATAAATTGATTTTGAAGTAAATTGTTTACAAAAAAAAATTTTTTTGGTACAGGTTTAAGGTCTCTCTGAGCTTGAAATAACTCACACATTTGTGAGAATAGTTAAAATAGTACCCTCCTATGTTATAATGTCATCTGATATATTTTTAAAATTAAGTTTTATTGATTAATAAAAACAAAATTCATCTTAGAGCCCTTGTTCATTTTATTGTGCAATGATATGGTCAAAGCTATTTTCTTTCCCATACATTTAATATGGTCAATGATGCTGTTGTTGTTTTTTATAAATTTTATTGGATTTTACAATTTAATATTCAACCAAATACAGTCATACCTCGGGCTGAATGTGCTTCGGGATGAGCGCGTTTGAGTTGCGCTCCGCGGCAACCCGAAAATAACGGAGCGCGTTACTTCCGGGTTTTGCCGCTTGCGCATGTGCAGACGCTCAAAATGACGTCACGTGCATGCGCAGAAGTGGCGAAAAGTGACGCCCGCGTACGCAGACGTGCCGTTGCTTCTAGATGCGAATGGGGCTCCAGAACGGATCCTGTTCGCATCTAGAGCTACCACTGTAACACAATGCAACATTTGTCATATAAACAAAAAAGGGGGGGACCCTCCCCATGACTTCCCTCAACTTCCCTTTCTGGCTTTTTAAAGATTTATTACTTCTGCTTAATTTTTGTCTTATTTAAATTCTTATTGTTTGGCTTATCGAACCTACCATGAGAGCACGGTCGAGTATTAAAATCAGGTGATGTGGCGTGGAATGACCCCCCTACATAAAAGCTCCCAGTGTTAGTTTGCCATTGGTGGCTGCAGCCTTCATTCAGTCTCATTGCCAGCTAATGCAACATTGCGAAGCTGGAAGGACGGGGCTCTCCTGCTTTTTAGTGTAAGAGGAGGGAGAACTTTGGCAGGAAGAGACTTCCTGATACGGCAAGTTTGTGTTGCGTGTGCCCAAATTCTCCTGTCTGTACAGTCTCTAAATCAAAGTTGCCAGTTATTCAGCTATAGTGAGGGGGGGAAGTATTTGAACCCCTGCTAAATTTGCCCGTTTGCCCTCTGACGAAGAAATGACCAGTCCATAATTTTAATGGTAGGTTTATTGTAGCTGTGAGAGACAGAATAACAACAGGAAAACCCCCAGAAACCCAGAAGACAAGAGTCAGAGATTGATGTGCATTATAATGAGTGAAATAAGTATTTGATCCCTTTGCATAAGATGACAGTAATTGGTGGCAAATCCCTTGTTGGCAATTACACAGGTCAGACGTTCTTGTAGGTGGCCACCAGGTTTGCACACATTTCAGGAGGTATTTTGTTCCACTCCTCTTTGCAGATCCTCTCCAAGTCAGTAAGATTTCAAGGCTGATGTGTAGCTACTCAAACCTTCAGCTCCCTCCACAGATTTTTGATGGGATTAAGGTCTGGAGACTAGGCCACTCCAGGATCTTAATGTGCTTCTTCTTGAGCCACTCCTTTGTTGATCAAATACTTCCGCCCCCCACTCTGCCATCCAGTGTCTCTCCTATCAACTTGTCTTTTCCCTAGACTTTACTGGAGGTGGTGTGGTGTGGAATAGAGCAGAATGCAGGCTAGCAGCTCTGCTGAAGGCTGAGAAATGTTGGTGATTTGGCTTGCAAATCCCTCAATAAAACCTGAGAATGTGGCAGTCCTCTGTTGAATGAAGTATGGAGCTTTGTCCAGTGCATGTGTGCACATGCATGATTGTCCCACTGGTTGTGGATGTGTTACTTGGGCAAGAATTTATATTTTCCCAGATCAGGGTTAGAAAGATGTCCCAGGCAGAGCTGCTAGGGAGGTCTGCTTGGAAATCGCTGCTCCTTTGTGCATGGGCACCGATAATGAAACAGGGCAGTGTATTTCTAGCTCCTAAGCAGAGAACTCTTCTTCCGGTCTCTAGCCACTCTGGAATAAGAACATTATAATGCTGCAGGAGCCAGGGAGGGGGTGTCAAAAAAGGACCGGGGAAGGGGATTTTCCAGCACTTCCGAAGCTTTTTGACATTGTGCTATATAGTGATAAAGGGCTCAGGTTCAGGGTTGGCTTCCAATGTGAACGTGAGAAATCTCTTGCTATGTAGAGGAATGGGGAGAGGGGTCTAGAGAGGAAGGAAGGGCAAGGCTGTCCTCTATCCATTTCTACCCTCACAAAACGTCCACTCTAGTGAAGGAAGGGAAGGTTTTCCCTCTTCTTCCTGGGCATCTTCCTGACCTTAATCCTCATCTCCAGATTACTGCATTCCCCTCCCCCATTCAGCAGTTTCTAAAAATTCTTCGATCGAATCAAGTTTATTACGGCCATGGGCCCATACAGAAAAAAAAAACATAAATAACAGCTTGTGGACGTGGGGAAAGGAAAAAAAAAAAGAAAGAAAAGAAATAAACAGCCGCTAAAACACCCCTATAACAATAAAATACTGTAAGATGGAATGGCATCCTACACCTTAATTAGCTTGTAGTGCTCCTTGGCGTCGCTTTTGGGTAAGGACCGCGGCCAGGAACCTAGCCACTTTCAGGGTCGTATGGGTATCCTTATCCTGCAAGATTTGGGCAAGGTGGAATGTTGGAGGGGTACCCACTAGTTTCTGAATGATTGATCCCAGCAAATTTGCCCGTAGCACATTAAACAAGGGGCAAGAGAACATAATGTGCTGGAGCGACTCCGGCGTCACCTTATCACATTCGCACATGGCGGGGACTTGGCCCTTTGAGAATCTATGTCTCAGGACATTGGAGGGAAAAACGTTAAACCTCGCTTTGGTGAAGGCCAGTCTATGGGCAACAGTCGAAAGGGAGGAAAGGTATGATGGGACGCAGTAAGTTAAAGTGATACCAATGCTCTGGGGCGAACAAACACCTCCCCCCAGCATATAATTTCGCTGTAAGTCGATGTCATCCAGTCTTTGGCGGATCAGTCTTTGAGCTGTGATTTGATCTAATTTTAGGGAATCTGAGGGAGAGATTCCATAGCTCAAGAGTTTGGCATGAATTCTACTAGACCAGAGGCTAGAGAATTCATCTCGCCATAGGCATTGGACAAGGTAATGGTTTGGTAATCTATGCCACAATGATAACCAGTAATTGAAGGCTTGCTTCCACAGGCAAGTTTCTAAGGATGCGATCTTCAATTCTAGTCGCATGGCTGCGTTGCTAACGCACATAGGGATCATTAGGAGCCGACGTAGGAATTGGTTTTGCAGAGTCTCAAGGGGGGCAAGATCTGTCAACACGGCCCAGAGCGGGGCAGCATAAGCGAGCACAGCCACCACTTTTGCCTTGAACACCTTTAGGGCCGAGGGAACATGCAAAGCTCCATCCGAAAAGAAAAATCGGAGGAGCGCATATGACAGAGTTTTGGCCTTATTAAGTAGGTGTTGGATTTGAGCTTTCCACCCCAGATTGTATTGAAAAATAACTCCTAGGTATTGAAATTTTAAGACTTGCTCTATTTTTGCTCCACCAAGCTTCCATTTATATAATCTCCGACTTCTGGAGAAAATCAGAATCTTGGATTTGGCATAGTTGATGGTTAATTGGTTGAGTTGACAATACGTGGCAAAGATCTTCAGAGCTCTGGTTAGTCCAACACGTGTAAAAGATAGAATTACTGCGTCGTCCACATATAAAAGGAGTGGGCAACGATAATCCGCTAGTCTAGGCGCGTGTGTACTTGGAGATGAGTTAACTAGGGGTGCTCGCATGTCGCTGATGAATAGGTTGAATAGGCAGGGAGCCAATATACAACCTTGGCGCACTCCCTTGTTTATTGGTATCGGGTTTGTGAGGTCGCCCGCAGGAGTGAGGAAGGGCAAGGCTGTCCTCTTTCCATTTCTACCCTCACAAAACGTCCACTCTAGTGAAGGAAGGGAAGGTTTTCCCTCTTCTTCCTGGGCATCTTCCTGACCTTAATCCTCATCTCCAGATTACTGCATTCCCCTCCCCCGTTCAGCAGTTTCTAAAAATTCTTCGATGTTTTGGGTTACTTTCTGATTTACAAACCAAGATACTTCTGCATACCTGGGGGACCCCATGGAAGCACCCCCTCTGTATACAATCATATATACAAAGACATCTAGCTTTCCTAAATTAAATCAAACATAAATAACACATTGTTTCTTTCTTCTGCCTCTTCATTACAAAGCAGTCCTGCTCAGGAGGGGCAGTGTCTAGAAATCTGGGGAAACGGGGGTAATAACTGTATTTTATTGCATTAAAAAAGTACTCCTGCTGATAAATTTCTAATGATACAGTAGACTTCTCAAGATACCAGCAATCTCATTTCAGATTTATGCATAAAATAGCAATAAAGAAGAATTCTTTTGATGGGTTTCTCATGGCCTATTATTATTAGTTTGTTAGAATAGTCTACAGTACAATTCCGTGCATGTTTACTTGAAACAAAACAGTGGCTTCAGTGGGATGTACTTGTAAATGCTCAGAGAATTACAGCAGTGATGCCTGATCCTACAAAAGTTTGCTCAGAGAAAAATCCTGCCGAGCTCACTAGTTGCTCCCAGTCAGGGGTGCCAACTTGAATAAAATATTGGAGGGGGGTCAGGTAAGCCCTGCCCCACATCATCACAAGACCATTTGAATGGCAATGCCCCTCAGCTTTGGGAGGCCCTGACCACCTCAGATATTTTATGGGGGGGGGGGTAAAGGGACCTTGGCCCCCAGTAGTTGGCTCCTCTGCTCCCAGTCAAGGGTGCATAGTTCTTCAAGAGATACTGGCACACTTCTGGCTCTTGTGGAAAGAATGGGGCCAAGACTCTTCAGGGAGGTGGGAGCAGCTCCTATTGGGTAAGTGGAAGGCCAAGCCCAAATCCCCCACAAGGTTTTCCAAACCATGCGAAACAAAGTAAAGCTCGAGAGTCAGCCAAATATTAAATGACAAGTAATGGTGCTATCAATGCACACAAGGGGAGGCGGAAGGCCTAAAGGCATCTGTAACCCTAACGGGTGTTTGTTCAAAAGCAGCTCAGTGGGACCAGAATGCCGACCTTTTTTTGGTTGGGAGTGGGATGGAAAATGGGAGGAGGGGGAATGCAATGGAGTCTCCAAGAAAAGATTGGCTGGATGGAATGTGGAACTCTGAACAGGAGCACTCCTGTGGCAGGTCCCACTTGATAAGGGAAAGGAAATGGAAATCTGCTTGAATCTGAGAAATCTGTTAAGCCTTGACGGGCATGCGGGAAGTATGTGTCTCCAGGCTGAGCAAAACCGAGAAATCAGCTGGGAAAGTTTCTGAGACCTTTACCACTCCCTCTGGAACAGCCCTTTAAATCCCATACTTTAGAGAAATGCATCAGCCATGTAAATAAAATTTAATGTTGTGCAGGGACAAATATGATTAGGAAAAAACATTCTGCTATGGGAATAATGAAACCCAAGAGTAAACTGCTTTATATACAGAAAACATATACTGTATGATGGAACCAGACACCTCTAAGAAAACGGCACAACTGTAAAACAGAATATGAGTTAAATAATTCCCCTTCAGAGTGTGTCGCCTCCCTTAGAAGTCAAGAGTCTGCACAGCATTCTTAACATCACCTGGGTTGGAAGTTCCTTTAAAAATTAAAGCTATTTATATCCAAGACAACATTAAAATTCATTATGAAAGAAACCCCTTAAATATAAGTAACATGAAAAGTCATTAGGTTCTTTCCTGTACTATAGTTTGCAGTACATGAGATTTTACTCTTATCTTGGGATCAATAAAATCCCACTCAGACGAGAAGGGTTTTCCCAGGCAGAAATGAAGCCCTGTTCATTTGTTCACTCAGACAGGCTGCTTCCATCAGAGCTCTTCCACAGACCTTTTGCCAAAGCTCTCAAGTTTAGAACAGGGAAGTTGTGGTCCTCTAGATGTTATTTGACTACAGCTCCCATCATCCATGACAACTGGCCAGTGGGGGGCGAAATACATTATCATCTTAAGATCCCTGCTCTAGAACATTAAGATGATAATTCAAAAGTGGGCTGCAGAATAAAGGAAATCGACCCAAACTGTTTCCTCACTGAACCTATTGAGGCATCCCCAACTCCCCAATTATTATTTTTGCTACCATGGCAGCCGGAGTGGTCATATTCAAGGGTAAGAGACCAACTAAGTCAGTAAACACACTGCCTTGTCTTCCTCTTTTATAGACTGCTTTTGGGTCCCCCAGGGAGATGCAGTTGCAGCAATCTTGACACCCTCTATTTTTGTCCTAGCGGGTGAAGAATAGGAGCTTCCAGGGTCACAGGACTCGGGCAACACTTGAGTAGTGGAGCCAAGTAGCAGTTTGAGCTTCCGACACTAATCTGCTGTTCATTTGTTCTAAATGTACCCTTCAATAGACAATAGACAATTTCTTGATAGTTGAATACAGTATTCTGAGGCCATCAAGGATTGCATAAGGATAATTTCCCCTTCATGGATCACTGCCTTGCCGTGGCGAAGGGGCTTGAAGAACTCAGAGAAGCTATGAACTATGCCGAGCAGGGCACCCAAGATGAACAGGTCATAGTGGAGAGTTTTGACCAAACGTGATCCACCTGGAGCAGGAATCGGCAAGCCACTCCAGTATCCCTGCCAAGAAAACTCCATGGACAAAGACAACAGGCATATAAAAGTTATGACGCTGGAAGATGAGCCCCTCAGGTCGGAAGGCGTCCAACATGCTACTGGGGAAGAGCGGAGGACAAGTACAAGTAGATCCAGAGCTGATGAAGCGGCTGGGCCAAAGCCGAAAGGACGCTCAGTTGCGGATATGCATGGAAGCGAAAGGAAAGTCCAATGCTGTAAAGAAAAATATTGCATAGGAACCTGGAATGTAAGAACCATGAACCTGGGTAAGTTGGATGTGGTCAAAAATGAGATGGCAAGAATAAATATTGACATTCTGGGCATCAGTGAACTAAAATGGACGGGAATGGGCGAATTCAGTTCGGATGACCATCATATCTACTACTGTGGGCAAGAAACCCGCAAAAGAAATGGAGTGGCCCTCATAGTCAACAAAAGAGTGGCGAAAGCTGTACTGGGATGCAATCTCAAAAATGATAGAATGATCTCGATACGAATCCAAGGCAGACCTTTTAACATAACAGTAATCCAAGTTTATGCACCAACTACTGGTGCTGAAGAAACTGAAATTGACCAATTCTATGAAGACTTACAACACCTTATAGAAGTGACACCAAAGAAGGATGTTCTTCTCATTATAGGGGATTGGAATGCTAAAGTAGGGAATCAAGAGATAAAAGGAACAACTGGCAAATTTGGTCTTGGAATTCAAAACGAAGCAGGGCAAAGGTTAATAGAGTTCTGTCAAGAGAACAAGCTGGTCATCACAAACACTCTTTTCCAACAACACAAGAGACGACTCTACACATGGACATCACCAGATGGGCAGCATCGAAATCAGATTGATTATATTCTCTGCAGCCAAAGATGGAGAAGCTCTATACAGTCAGCAAAAACAAGACCTGGAGCTGACTGTGGCTCAGATCATCAGCTTCTTATAGCAAAATTCAAGCTTAAACTGAAGAAAGTAGGAAAAACCACTGGGCCGGTAAGATACAATCTAAACCAAATCCCTTATGAATACACAGTGGAAGTGAGGAACAGGTTTAAGGATTTAGATTTGCTGGACAGAGTGCCTGAAGAACTATGGATGGAGGCTCGAAACATTATACAGGAGGCAGCAACGAAAACCATCCCAATGAAAAGGAAATGCAAGAAAGCAAAGTGGCTGTCCAATGAGGCCTTACAAATAGCGGGGGAGAGAAGGCAAGCAAAATGCGAGGGAGATAGAGAAAGATACAGGAAATTGAATGCAGAATTCCAAAAAATAGCAAGGAGAGACAAGAAGGCCTTCTTAAATGACCAATGCAAAGAAATAGAGGAAAACAACAGAATGGGAAGAACCAGAGATCTGTTCAAGAAAATTGGAGATATGAAAGGAACATTTCATTCAAAGATTACCATAATAAAGGACAAAAGTGGTAAGGACCTAACAGAAGCAGAAGACATCAAGAAGAAGTGGCAAGAATACACAGAGGAATTATACCAGAAAGATATGGATGCCTCGTACACCCCAGGTAGTGTGGTTGCTGACCTTGAGCCAGACATCCTGGAGAGTGAAGTCAAATGGGCCTTAGAAAGCATTACAAATAACAAGGCCAGTGGAAGTGATGGTATTCCAGCTGAACTATTTAAAATTTTAAAAGATGATGCTGTTAAGGTGCTACACTCAATATGCCAGCAAGTTTGGAAAACTCAGCAGTGGCCAGAGGATTGGAGAAGGTCAGTCTACATCCCAATCCCAAAGAAGGGCAGTGCTAAAGAATGCTCTAACTACCGCACAATTGCACTCATTTCACACGCTAGTAAGGTTATGCTTAAAATTCTTCAAGGAAGGCTCAAGCAGTATGTGGACCGAGAACTCCCAGAAGTGCAAGCTGGATTTAGAAGAGGCAGAGGAACCAGAGACCAAATTGCAAACATGCGCTGGATTATGGAGAAAGCTAGAGAGTTCCAGAAAGACATCTACTTCTGCTTCATTGACTATGCAAAAGCCTTTGACTGTGTCGACCACAGCAAACTATGGCAAGTCCTTAAAGAAATGGGAGTGCCTGATCACCTCATCTGTCTCCTAAGAAATCTCTATGTGGGACAAGAAGCTACAGTTAGAACTGGATATGGAACAACTGATTGGTTCAAAATTGGGAAAGGAGTACGACAAGGCTGTATTTTGTCTCCCTGCTTATTTAACTTATATGCAGAATTCATCATGCGAAAGGCTGGGCTGGATGAATGCCTAGCTGGAATTAAGATTGCTGGAAGAAATATCAACAACCTCAGATATGCAGATGACACAACCTTGATGGCAGAAAGTGAGAAGGAATTAAAAAACCTTTTATTGAGGGTGAAAGAGGAGAGCGCAAAATATGATCTGAAGCTCAACATCAAAAAAACGAAGATCATGGCCACTGGTCCCATCACCTCCTGGCAAATAGAAGGGGAGGAAATGGAGGCAGTGAGAGATTTTACTTTCTTAGGCTCCATGATCACTGCAGATGGTGACAGCAGCCACGAAATTAAGAGACGCCTGCTTCTTGGAAGGAAAGCAATGACAAACCTAGGCAGCATTTTAAAAAGTAGAGACATCACCTTGCCAACAAAGGTCCGTATAGTAAAAGCTATGGTTTTCCCAGTAGTGATGTATGGAAGTGAGAGCTGGACCATAAAGAAGACTGATCGCCAAAGAATTGACACTTTTGAATTATGGTGCTGGAGGAAACTCTTGAGAGTCCCATGGACTGCAAGAAGATCAAATGCATCCATTCTTAAGGAAATCAGCCCTGAGTGCTCACTGGAAGGACAGATCGTGAAGCTGAGGCTCCAATACTTTGGCCACCTCATGAGAAGAGAAGACTCACTGGAAAAGACCCTGATGCTGGGAAAGATGGAGTGCACAAGGAGAAGGGGACGACAGAGGACGAAGAAGAAGAAGAAGAAGAAGAGTTTGGATTTGATATCCCGCCTTTCACTACCTTTTTAAGGAGTCTCAAAGCGGCTCACAACCTCCTTTCCCTTCCTCCCCCACAACAAACACTCTGTGAGGTGAGTGGGGCTGAGAGACTTCAGAGAAGTGTGACTGGCCCAAGGTCACCCAGCAGCTGCATTTGGAGGAGCAGAGACGCGAACCCGGTTCCCTAGATTACGTGACTACCGCTCTTAACCACTACACCACACTGGCGAGATGGTTAGACAGTGTTCTCGAAGCTACAAACATGAATCTGACCAAACTGCGGGTGGCAGTGGAAGACAGGAGTGCCTGGCGTGCTCTGGTCCATGGGGTCATGAAGAGTCGGACACGACTGAACGACTAAACAACAACAACAACAATTTCCTTACAGAGCTCCTGTGGTATCAAAAGTGCAGCAGATGAATACAGTCTGCGTGGGAGCACATCCCATGTTCTTTAGTATACAAGACTGGTGTTCCTACAGTAACCTCACCAGAAGGATTTCTGTATGTATTTAGCCTGATTTCTCTTTGGGCATGTGTGTTGCAGTTGATTTGAGATCAGCGAGGTACACTTGGGGACGTCTTCTTTTTGCGAAGGAGACCCTGCTTTTCTCAGAACAGATTTCCTATCACAAAATTTCTATAATATATCTACACCCAAATTTGTTGTAACTAGCAACCTGTAGGGTGAGTGCCAAGCTCTGTAAGCCACTGTTAGCATGTTCAGACTACTCTTCTTCCTACCATCCTCCTTTTATAATGCAGGGCCATTATGAGCTAGTGTGGCAGAAGAGATATTATACATTTGACTTGGATTTTTTTCAGGGTGCTCTGCAGAAAGTTCTAACAGGATATCAACATAGCAGAGAAAGAGGTGCCAGGGCCACGAGAGGCACTTCATTGCAGGGGCAAGAAGAGCCTGCATCCAATCTGAGATGGATGCTCACTTTTCTAAAAAAATCAGAGTGGAAGGGATCCTTCAAGGCCACCCACCCATCCAGCTGCTTAATGGACACAACTGGGTTTTGCTGGAACTTATTCATAGGCAGGCATGAGAGGAATGAATGGGGCCCAACAAGAATGACTTGTGTGCCACAATGTATACTTTTGTCCTTTAGCTTTAGCCCTCAGACCCCTCACGTTTGTTTTTCAGTTGCTACCAATAAGCCAAAGTCTGCTCTGAAGGGTTGGAGCTCTACCCTTTGGTAAAATCAGAAAATAAATCTGCTTTCTGACCAGGAGGTGGCGTCACCACAGATGTGAAAACTGCTCTGGACACCAAGGCTGAATGCACACTGTATAGCTGAAACACATTGGAAGCACATTTTCTCTGTCTCTGTCTCTCTCTCTCTCTCTCTCTCTCTCTCTCTGTGTGTGTGTGTGTGTTTGTGTTTGTGTGTGTGTGTGAACACACACAGAGTTCAGAAGCACACCAGAAATAGTTTGTCTGCAGCCCTGAGTGAAGCTGTTTAGAGCCTAATTTCCCCCCATTTGACAGATTATCATGAATGTATAGGGGGAAAGCAGTGAGATTGGTATTGTCGGAAGCTAATACCATGTGCACTACACAAACTAAATGGGGATGCAAACAGCTGCAGACCCACAGCAAACTCCACTGAGGGCAAACCCTAAATTGTACAGACTTGCTTTACACAAGACTAAATACCCAGCTCTTAAGAATAAGATAAGCTAAATTCAATCTGAATTGCTGCTGTTTGCAAAAAAGAAAAAGGTTGTTGTGTTGGCTGAAGAACCCCAGTTTTGAGGAGGTGGGAGGGTCTCCTCAATTAATGTAATCTGTTTCCCCCAATTTTCCTACTTTCTCTGCTTCTCATTCTCTTCTTCTTGGTCATAGGGGTGTTCACACTACACTTATGTTGGCACCTGTCTGTCTTGAGTGAAGACAAACTGCTGCTTTAGCAACACCAACGTGACCTCCCTGGGGCACAAGGCTGGGCAAGTGTGTCTGGGAGTCCTGGGCTGCCCAGGCAAGACCATCTTGGCCTTGCTGATGTGGCCCAAAGGAAAGCAGGGCAACACATTTGGCACCAGCTTGGCCGCGGGAGTTGCCAGGAGGAGGCATACAAGGCACCATCCAGCTGCCTTAGGGACTCCACTCTGGATTTGTGTAGGAGGGTTACTCCTTTGCCTTTTCTTCTCCCAAAGGTATCCTGCAAGGCAGCAGAGGTTTAGGATCAGAGATTTCCTTCTCCTAGATGGGCTCTCTTCTCAGGCAGGTGAGCCCCATCTGGCCCTCACTTCCCTCTACAGAAACTGCCTTCTTGACTATTGGACCCACTTTTGGTTATATCTGCTCAGTCTACCAGAGCCTGTCTTCACATGTAGGGGAAGTCCCTCACTCATGGAGGATTTGAGACCCATTGGCTCCCCTCAGCTGCTTTAGCCGGCCAGTCTAAGCCATTCCTAGGATTGTGGCCGCTGCCGCCTGCTGACAGCTGCTAGGAGCCACAGGTGAGAGCTGAGTGCAGAGTGGGGACCAAACTACCCTAGAAGGAGCATGACCTGCCCCCCACCAGAGGTACTACTCTTCCCCTAACACCTCACAGGGCATTCAACAAATGTACAATCAGTATACCTGCGTACACAAATAGTTGAGCTGTACACTCAGTTATTCACTTGTAAAAGTCAACAAGTGTACAGTTGGTGGACACAATACTTGAACTGTGCAAATGTGCACACTTCCATACAAGCACTTTTACCTGGGTAGAGACAGATTGCACCTGGTTAATGAATGAATAAGCCTCTTGTGTCTGGTTGTTCCCTTACATCTTTGGATCTTTTTCAGTTTCTCTTTCCCCTTTCTTAATCTGTTAGCATTGCATGGCTTTACCTTCTTCTATCTTCTTCTATCTCTCTTTCTCGGCACAAAATCCTTTGGGAAGGGAGCTTTTGTACCTTGCTTCCGTTACAAAGAGAGGAAATCTGGTGCAAATTTAACTGATAGTTTCGTTAAGAAACACTTCCTCATTCTTTCCTTGTGCCTGCCTTCTTCTCGGTCCCCATTAACCGCTCCCCCTTTACCACTGGCTCCTCTTCAGGACAAACTTTCAGATTACTGAATGGACCAGTGAGATCTAGCAATGTAGTCCTTAATTCTGGTGCTCTATACATTTTGGTAGGGACGCGGGTGGCACTGTGGGTTAAACCACTGAGCCTAGGGCTTGCTGATCAGAAGGTTGGTGGTTCGAATCCCCACGACGGGGTGAGCTCCCGTTGCTCGGTCCCTGCTCCTGCCCACCTAGCAGTTCGAAAGCACGTCAAAGTGCAAGTAGATAAATAGGTACCGCTCCAACAGGAAGGTAAACGGTGTTTCCGTGCGCTGCTCTGGTTCGCCAGAAGCGGCTTAGTCATACTGGCCACATGACCCGGAAGCTGTACGCCAGCTCCCTTGGCCAATAAAGCGAGATGAGCGCCGCAACCCCAGAGTCAGTCATGACTGGACTGGTCAGGGGTCCCTTTAGCTTTACCTTTATACATTTTGGTGGTTACTTGAGGCCGGTTCATTCCAAAACACCCACACCGGAGGAATCCAAGCTTAGGCACTGTGGGGCATTTGCTTGGGCCTGGAGGGCACCTGCAGCAGGACATGCACTGTCAGTAGCCAAACTTTCTGGCTGTATCTGTATCTGCTGCATAGGGAAAGGCTGCTCCTCCTGCAGTAAAGGGAAGAGCTGCAAGTACTGAAGTATTTTCCTTGTTGGAATCTGCAGTCAATCTGGCATCAAGTTGCTGCAGAGTCTGTGCTGGCAGTTATGCATGGAAATTTATACAGGCCAGGGAGAAGTCTCAAGGGTCTGCTTTGTGGTGTCATTCCCAGGTCCAGTGGCAGAGGAGGATGCTGAGGATGCCAGCACAGAGTTCACAGACAGTATTGAAGAAGAGGCGCAGAGAACCACTCACCAACAGGTGAATCAGAGAGCAAAGCATCATGCTCAAAGGGGCAGATGCTTCTTCCTGGGAGCAGGGTGGTCCTGTGTAACAGTGGAGACATTGTTCCTTTGGCTTGGCTTGAGGAGGCTCTGCCCAGGAGGCTGAGTGAGGCAGCCAAATTCCGCCCATCCCTGCAATCACCACCAGAGAAGCAAGGAGAAGTCGCGGAGACTTCTGGTGAGATCTTGCAGAAGTCTAGAGATCTCAAGGAGCTCTCACCACTGCTGCTCCTCACTTCTCTCATCGTGTGTGGGGGGGGAGGGTGCCCCACCTGCCCCCTGTCCCTGTCAGAGAAGCACCTCCAGCTTCCAGGTTCTGGAAAGACCCTCTCATCAGATCCTGCCAGAACCCACAACCACATAACCCCGGTAAGCAAGGCTTTGGTGTGTGCAAACTGCTGTGTGCAAATTGTTGTCATTATGTTGGAAGTCCCAGTATCGGTCTTCTCCTTGCTGAAGCTGTGCACTTCTGCTTGTTTAGCAACTCATTCTCTGGCACATCTTCCATAGACTGGGTGTTCTGGTCTTTTAGGAGTTATCTCCTCTTGTTTCAATTACATGTTTTAGCATGCCAAGGAAGGAGCTGATGGCACCTTCGTGGGACAAAGCAGTTTTCCCGCTCCCTCTCTGGAGAGAGAAAAGAGCCTGCAGGCCGAGCTGCTTTCTGCGAAATCCGAGACTCAGCAGCTTCGAGAGCAGAAGAAGAAGCTGGAAGGGGAGTTGCAGCATCTCAAGGGGCAGATTGAAGAAGCTGGGTTCTCCTCAATATCTCAGCTCAGGTAGGCACAGGGTGGCTCCCGGAAATGTCCTCCTGGAGTGCAGCAACCTCAGTTCTAACGTATTTGTTTGTTTGTTTTTAATTAAATTTAATTTCTATACTGCCGTTCCAAGAATCACAGTGTAGTGACAGTGGTACCTCAGGTTAAGTACTTAATTCGTTCCGGAGGTCCGTACTTAACCTGAAACTGTTCTTAACCTGAAGCACCACTTTAGCTAATGGGGCCTCCTGCTGCTGCCGTGCCGCCGGAGCCCGATTTCTGTTCTCATCCTGAAGCAAAGTTCTTAACCTGAAGCACTATTTCTGGGTTAGCGGAGTTTGTAACCTGAAGCGTATGTAACCTGAAGCGTATGTAACCTGAAGCGTATGTAAGCTGAGGTACCACTGTATAAAAACACAAAAATACATAACATAGTAACAAACAAGAACCCCTTTCCACAGTTTAAAAGGCCATACGTTGTTTAATTAGTCAAACACCTGGAAGAAGAGGAATGTTTTCTCCTGGCTCCTAAAGATATGTAATGAAGGTGCCAGGAGAAACTCCCTAGGGAGAGCATCCCACAAAGGGGGAGCCACCACAGAAAAGGCCTATTTTTGTGTTGCTGCCCTTCAATCACCCATGCAGAGAGCACACAAAGAATGGCCTCAGAGGGCAATTGCTGGGTCTGAGTCAGTTCATATGGAGAGAAGTGTAGTTCTTTTTTAATAATAATAATTTTATTATTTATACCCTGCCCATCTGGCTGGGTTTCCCCAGCCGCTCTGGGCGGCTTTCAGGATATGTTAAAACATCAAACATTAAAAACTGCCTGATAAAGGGCTGCCTTCAGAGGCTTTCTAAAAGTTGGTGGGTGCTCTTACAATGAAGACTGATAGTCCTCCTCTTTCCTTGCATTTGTGATATGAGCCAGTGAAACTGAAATCAAAATAAAAGGTGTCCAGGCAAATGAGAAGTCCTGAACCCTTGTGATGATTTTCTTTGGGGCAAGAACCACAGAAGTTAAATGTCTGATAAGGTTCAAATATAGATGTTTGGAGCATGTTCCAGGTTGCGGGTTAGGAATAGGCCTTTTGGCAGGTCCCAGTTGCACAATGGCTAGTGATGGGCCAGAGGAAGAGCTTGTAGTTGCAGGTTGGATCTCTAGCAGAACGCGCAGAGGCCTTCCAGCCAGCTCCCAAGACATGCTTCTAGTGCAAAACTGAGGTCCTCTGAGGTCAAAACTCCTTTACGCAGGCCGTGAGAAAGACTCTTCATTCTTTCAGCCTGAGGCGTAAGCAGTGAGGATGACAAACGCTTCCTCTGCTTTTAAAATGTTGTTTTCCAACCACCTCCCCCCCCCTCTTGAATATGCTAAACAAAGGGAATGATCCTAATGCTGGTGGAGTCTCAAACACTTCCTGGGCCAGTGCTGGGAGGAAAGGTTCAATACCCGGCTAGTCCAGGAGCAATGCCTGGTGCAAGCGGGATAATCCGGGATGGCCCAGGTAGTGCTCTGCAGGTGTTGCTGGGCCACATCTCCTGCAACCCCCAGCCACGGACCATGCTGTGTGGGCCTGATGTAGAACAACAGTGGACCAACAACACCTGGAGGGACACCACGTTGGCTGCCCCAGACTTGCCAGTTACCAGTAGTGCTTAATCTTCCTATGTCTCTACAGGAAGGCCCTGCTGAGTCTGTGTCTCGAAAATGCAGAGCTCAAGGAGCAAGTTGGAGAAGCAATGTTATCCGAGGGTTGGGAGAATGAGGATGAAAAGGAAGAGCAAGAGGACCTGAAGTTGGAAGTCAGGAAGCTGCAGGAGAAGCTGCACTCTTCGGAGATGGTGATTGGCCTCCTGAAAGAACAGCTGACTCTGAGCAGCCAAGCAGGTGGAAGCATCTTCCAGCAGCAGGTCGCTGCTGGTGTGACCCAGGAGTCCGAGCAGCTGCAAGTGGCCTTGCAAGGCAGCCTCAAGGGGGCTCCCCATGACAGTGCCCCACAGTGCCACTGCCCACGTCCCCAGAGTGTGGACACCAGCCTAAAAGAGACTCAGGTAACTCTGGATTACCTCAGAGCTGGGGAAGATTTGCCCTAGGCTAGCAGCAGCTGCCATTTCTACTCAAGAGTTCTTCCTGTTCGATGGCTCTCTGGTCTCCTGCGCAGAACAGATTTTAAAAGGATATTAACTTCCATAATGATGTTGGGCAGCGGCAGGATTTACTGTTCCAAACTGTCATTTGCAGTACTAACTTAATGTGCTTTGTAGTAAGCTTTAGCATCTGTTTAAGTGGGTAATACATGTAGTCCTTTTGCGAAATGTGTCTCACCAGGTTGGTGCAAGTCAAGTGCAGATCAAGGTAGAATAAAAGACTGGGTGTGGGCAGTTTAAAGTCTGCCCTGAAGACTCACATGTCTTTTCTGCTGTTGACTGATACAACCCCTCATTTCTTCTCCAAAGGTGTGGGAAGTCAGACTGGGAAGCAACTCCTGGCAGCAGCTCAGGCAGCCAGTCCACCTTCTCCCCTCAGAGCTGCCTCAGTGCAAAAAACAATGTCACAGGCTGCGGGGCAAACTCCTGGTTTCAGAGGCCACTGTCCTGGCTCAGGTGGCACAGCTGGAGCAGTACCGGGCCCTGCTCAGTGAGTACGGTTGCACCAGATGTGTGGACACGGATGAGGGACACTTAAATCCTAAGGAACCAAAAAAGATGCTGGTTGATTGTCTGCAGAGAGTTCATTGTGACCTTTTGCTGTCTTATTTCCTGTCCTGATACAACACAAACTGTGGAGGAAGAGCCAAAATGCCCAAAGAAGGATTCCCCATTGAGCATGAAGTAGCCTTACAGGGGCGGGGGGAGGAATGGGCATGCCAGCATTAAAAAGGAAGGAAATGTAAGCAGCTCCAATTCCCCCCATTTTGGGTGTTGGTTCCATTGGTTTTTAAAGCAAAATTACCTCAGTCTTACACAATAAATATATTTTAGCTTGAACAATCAACAGTTCACTTCAGTTAATTTCAGCTTGTATGTAGGCTTCAGTGGCTGAGTTATCTTCCTTTTTGGAAGTGGAGATTTTGGTCATGGGAGCACAGTGCTTCCTCTCAAGGGATGCAGCCATTTAACCCAGAATCACACCATTATTGATAATAATCCAAAAATGCTACAGGAAAGTGTTGTGGATGGCGTGCAAAGGCTGCAGGGAAGAAAGGGACTCCCTGTTTGGTGGGGGCTCTGCAACTGCTGTTCTCTTCCCCAGTCTTTCCCTCAGGATTATGTTCCCATAAGGGGGGGCGGGCAGAGAGGTTGTGTCCTGGAATTTGCAGAGGTGCCCAAGGCTCTCTAGTAGCCTTTGCCCTTCAGCCAAAGGCAAGAGGCCAGTATTTTTGGCTTTCTTTGTAACAGGTGAGCCCACCGTGCAGCAGGACACCAAGCAGATACAAGTGGATCTCCAGGACCTGGGCTATGAGACCTGCGGGAAAAGTGAAAACGAAGCTGACCGAGAAGAGGCAACCAGTCCTGGTAACATGGAAGGCCCCCCCGGCTGGCTGTTGCTGCCCCCAAGGCCTTTTTGGAGTTCCAGCTGAGCTCTTGCCCCACAAGTGACTGAGGGGGGGGGCTAAAGCAAAGGCCTCCTGAAGCCAGGGTTTCTAAAAGTGGGATATATCTAGTCCCCGGCTCCCTTGAGCAATTACATTCTTTCTGCAGCACCCCTGTGGGGCTCAGGAGCCCAGTTATGTCCCCCCCCCTTGTCGGCCGAGCTGGCAGCCTCTCACCCTTTTTCGAACACGCACTCTCGTGGAGGGTTTCCCCAGCCTCCTCCCCTCTCCTTGGGTGTCCTCTGAGCAGCCTCTGCCACCACCCCGGTCTCTGAGCTGCCCCCCTGCCAAAAAGAGAGGTGCTTCCTCACACTGCCTGGGAAGACGGTGGCCCCTTGCTCACCTTGGGAGGCAGCAGAGGCGGCAGCAGGCGCTGCTGGGCCTGCATGGTGGAAAGGCTCCCCTTCGGCACCAGGCACTCACCTCCCAGGCAAGCCTTGCACACAGCAAGCGCCAGGAAGGCCAGGGCAGCGCCTGCCTGCCTGCCCAGCCTCCCACTGGTCTGCCCATTTCCAACAGGAAGGGTTAGTGGACTGGCTGGCTGGGCTCCCTCACCCCCTTGCTGGCTTACTCCAGTGCTGCCTCAGTTCCTGGCAACCAACACCCCCTGGCCAGCCCCAGAGGCACCATTCACCTACGGAGCTTGCAACCAGGGATCCTGCCACAAGCAGCAGTGCCAGCCTTTGGGGGGCAGAGACGCAAGAGAGCCTCAAGGAGGGAGGGGAGGAAAGAGGAACAGAGGCCAGGGTGCCATAGCAACCTGGTTGAAAACCACTTGTCTAGGGACTATTCCATATGTTCATTGTGTTATTTTTAGCCGTACATCTAAAAAATTGTAAATGCAGCCCATGAGCTCTTAATCCACAGTGTGGTCCAGGAACAGCTGCCAGGAAGTTGGGATTTGCAACAACTCCATACTGAGTGAATGTTTTGTGGAAAGGACCCGAATGCACAGGTGGAAACCCTTTTCGGACTGGTGGACCAGATCCTCGTCTCCCTCCACCCTGTGCGCTAATCTTGACTACCTGTGAATCATCTGACATTATTATAATGTCAGGTGACTGATAGGTGAGCTCCCAGGGGTGCAAGAGGGGGGTCTGCTTCACCAGCAGGACTGAACCCCATCAACTGATGTAACATGTATCATGCCATACAAAAAAGAGAGAAATATATTTTGAAGCTGCCAAGAAAATGGATTTGCAGCCCCAAATACCTTTGTCAGGGGCTCATTTCCTGGTTTCTTAATGAACCAATCTCAAAGCCTGTTGGAACAAAATCTTAAAATCCCAATTATGTCAGCTGGTGGGCGTGGCTTGGGGGAAATGGCCTTGTGGGCCAACTTGTACCCCCTGGCAGGGCAATATTGGTCGTCCCCTCCCCCCGCCCTAGTATCTCACCTTTCAGTTGTTTCCCCAGAATGTGAAGAACATGATATGTTCCATGAGGAGTTGAAGCCTAGGAAGAAGATGCTGGGCTCCCCTCCCAGCCCATGTGACGATGCTGCCATTCTCCGCCAGCGAGTGCGGGACCTCCAGCTACAGCTGCAGAGCTCGCACAGAGTCATCCAGAACCTGCAGAGTCGTGTGCGCTCCATATCTGCCACGAGTGACTATGGCTCTGGGGGCGAGCGCCCACTCCAGCAGAAACCAGGCTATGCCCTGGGCAGCTCCCCCTCGCACAGCATGACGGAAGAAGATGAAGGCTGGTACTCAGACAGCCTGGGCTCCTTCTGCCCCGCCAGCCTCCAGCCCAGCCGAGACCTGGCCAGGCTCATCCAGAGGGTGTCCCTGCTGGAGGCTCATCTGGGAGAGAGCAAGCCCAAGCCTGCCGCATCTATGGGGTAGGACTGAGGCAGAGTTCCAGGGGGCAGGGGGGACTGATCTGCTGGGCCTGGGAGAGACGGACCTTCACAAGGCAGCCCCTCCAGTGCCTTCTTGCTCCTCCTTTGCCAGGGGGTGGAGCCCATTAAAAGGCTCTGTAGATACACTTGGTCTTCTGGATATCCTCTGGTATATTCAATATACGAGCCCTTTCCGCATGGCAGAATATTCAAACAACATTTTATTATTATAATTACTAGTACTATTATTATTCTTATCATAAACCTTATTCAAATTTTTATACACCACTTCATTTGCAGATCCCAGGGCCATTCACAAGATAAAATTACAAGATAAAAGCACAAAATACATAATAGAAACAGGAACAAAAAACCCCATAAAACGTTAAGTCTTCCCCTCCCACAAGACATGGAAACGGGTGTCGGATGTTAATCAGCCCAAGGCCTGGTTGGAGAGGAGCGTTCTCACCTGGCACCTAAAGGTGTATAACCTCCCTGAGGAGAGCATTGACCTTGTGAAATTAATTTGGCAAAGTCAAGCAAGAGTTGTGGATCCGTTCCAAGGTGTCTTTTTCCCCACGGCATCCCCCGAAAGTCCGGTGCCTTTCTTTCTCACTGGGGGCTGAGTGTTCCTCCATCGCTTGGTGAGGGGGAGCCTTGCCTCTCACGGTCCTCTCTTCTCCTGCAGGAAATACAATTCGTTGGTCCAGGCTCAGGCTCGGGAGCTCTCCCATTTGCGCCAGGTGATTCGGGAGGGACGAGGGGTGTGTCACCTGCTGAAGCAACACTTCCAGGACACCATCAAGTCCTTTGAGGAGCTCCTGAGAGGCACCGACTTTGATTACTTCTTGGGCCAAAGCTTCCGTGAACAGCTGGCACAAGGGAGTCAGTGGGCAGAGCGGCTGGCCAGCAAACTGAACAGAAGTGAGTTTCATCGGCTCTCACAGACTTTGAGTTTGAGGGCTTGTAGGGGTGCAGATGGGGACCCTGGCACCCGCCTGAGAGCTGCTGGAACTGAGTTCCGGCAAGTTCCAGCTGCAAAAAAAGCCCTGCCAGTGGGGAAGTACAAGCTCAGCTTCCTCCCAAGCCAAGGCCTCACCTGGGATAGAGGCGTTAACATGACAAAAGGGCTTGAAGGCCCATCTTGGGCCTGGGCAGACGGAGGTTGCCATGGGGATGGGGGGTGTTTGAGATGTCATGAAAAGAGCAGGGTGTACTGAGAAGAAGAAGAAGAAGGGGAGAATAGACAAAGATCCATCTTTGGGAGGCTGGATGCAGAGCTGGCTGGAAGACATGCCTTGAACTCCAGTGCTGCTCTGCTGTGGGGATCAAGTCCCTCTTAAACTGACCAAGCTATGACAATCTCCGCTGTGTCTTCAATCCTCCAAAGGAACACAAACCCTGGGTGAGCACCTGGAACTCCTGGGAATCTTGCAACCACTCAGCAGAGAGTGGGAGTGGTGCCCAACTTCTGTAACACTACTTAACTATCTGCTGTGGGCATTCCTTTGACTGGGAGCATTTGCAACTTGAGTGAGTTTGAGTGGAATGTTCACTTACAGTTTCTGGAGTTCAAAGGCTTTATTCATGCAGAAACTATTTACAGGACAAGTGGAGAAAGAGAACATAGCAGATGTTTTGTCTCAACAAGTTGGGAGAGAAAACAGACTAAAGTGGTTCAGCTTTTGCAGGTGGAGTTAACTTAGACCCATGAGTGTTGGCTTGATCACTAGACAAACAGTTCCCTCATGTGGTTTAAAGTAATATGTTCATTAGCTACAAGCTCAAGAGAAGGAAATGTTTTTGCTTCTCTCCAACAAGCAGTTATTCCCACCATACAGCTTGAGTGCTAAGGCTTTGTTGAATCTTTGACTGAGACAGGTTTTACAATTAGGCTTTCCTAACATTGTCTGTGAAAAAGTCTGAAAACCATATAGGCGGGGTTTTTAAGAAGCTTTTTTTTTTTGAGGGCAGGGTCTTGTTGGAGACTTTGGCGTGACATCAGTTTTTCTCAGTATGGAACCCACATTTTCCTCATGACTTCCTGTTTTGTCCCCTATTAGAGAGAGGGAGAGGGAGAAAAAGGAGGGGGACTGCAAAATCATGGACTAACCCTGTTCATCTGAATTTTGTTTCAGGGAATGACCTAAAAATGGAGGACAAATCTAGTCATGAACTGCTTACTCTGAGGTAACTGTAGTAGATTCCTAGCTGCAGGCTTATTTTGACATTACTTACTCCAAATTTGGTACGCCTACGCATCCGTTTTACTGCACATCTTATGTATGGTAAATTTTTGCCACTTGGCAGAGTGGTACAGCTCTTCACTTAGTCAATGGACTTCTGTATTCAGTTTCTGTCCTCCCTATGGGCATAACTACCCCTCTGCTTCCTTTTTACTTGAAAAGTGTGTGTCACTCCCTCGCTTGGGTCATGCCACATTACAATGCTTTTAATAAAGACATCCTGCTTTCCTAGCCTCTGGAGACTCCAGGCTGAACCCCAGTATTGAACCCCAGTATTTCCATAACAATTTGGTGTTAGAAGTGGGATGCCTGGTCCTCTAGCTCAGGGCTGGGACACCTCATACAACAACCGGTGGCCCTTAGCAGTGTGGGATCCTTTGTAGCCAACGCATGTCCTGTCCTGTGATGTGTTATCTCCAAGGGAGAATTTGTGCCACAAGTAGACTTTGTGAGTTTGCTGGTTGGCACAGAGGACAAGAAAGAGATCGGCATGATGTTAAGGTGACAAGAAGACACCTTTAACATTTGTGTGAAACAATTTCACCTGCTCAGATTCCTTGCTCTGCACAGCCACTGAAAGGGCAGAGAGCAGGTGATGTGTCTTCTTTGGGGAGGTGGGAAGTCTCTCTGTGGAAATACTTTGTCCCTCCCCAGACTGAGCAAGGAGCTCCAGGAGAAGGAGCAAACCATCCAGAGCCTCCAGGCGAAGCTCCACCTGCGCTCAGTGACCCCTTCCAGCAGCCGCACCATCTCTGAATCGCCCCGTTCTGGCAGCAGCACTTCCTTTCTCTCAGACGGCCTGGACGGCTGCTCTGACATGGATGAGGGCAGCGAGCGTGTTTTCTGCCAGGAGGACCCTAGTGAAAACCAGCCCCACAGCCTCCGAAACAAAGGTATAGTCTGAAAGACCTGCCAGAGGAATGCTCTCTCTCCAGGACTGCTGAGTAGCATAAATTGTGCCAGGCGCAGAGACCTCCAAGGACAACGCAGCAGGGAACCTGGAACGGAGACTGGATCCTAGTTGCTCCAGTTCTACACGAAGGTGCAAGGGGGAGAGAACAGAACAGACCAGGCCTGTCCAGTAGTCCCTTCTCTCCCAAGACAGCCTCTCTAAGGCTCTTGCTCACACTTGGAAAAGCTCCATTGCAGACTTTCTCCACGGGGTGGGAGCTGCTCCTAGGGGGCTTCCATGCACAGATATATGTACAGTCTTGCTAAAAACTTTGCATGGAAAGTCAAAACTAAACCCACAGTGGGGTTCATGTGCCAGAGATTGCAAAAGTTTGCCAAACCATTTGGAATGAAGGGCTTGTGAGAGGTGAACAAGTAGATATCCACACAATGGGATTGCTTGCTTTTATAAAGGAATAACACCCGAATTACAGGCATGGTGGGGTGCAGGATGGAGAGCATTGTAGAAAAGGGCTGAATACATGCCTCCTGTTAGTAATAGGAGAAGAGAAAACATATTCAGAACAAGGCACAAGATTTAGGTTGAACCACAGACAATCCATGTTACATAATGTTAAGTCTGGTGAACATTGTTTTGTTCAGACATTTCCAAGTTCCCAAGGAATTCACAAAACCAAAGAGACACACACACACCGCACGAGTCTAAAAGCAATTTAGATTTGCAAGTGAGATATTCTGAAGGTGTGTATCCACTCCTCCGCCAGTTATTCAGCTGGTGTAAGGTTAGAAGAAGGCTCAGATCACCAAACTACCTGGTCCTCACGGGGCACCCAAGGGCTTGGGAGGTCTGCACCATTGCTGTGTATATGGGAACATGCCTTGGTTGCATTTGAATACCATTTCTGAAGGTGGGAGGCAGATCATACCTGCAGTTCAGATGCTTGCTATACTTTTGATGCAATGGTTGTACGACTGCTTTTATTTTGTCTCTTCTCACTTAATATGAGCCACTTTGAGAGCACCATGTTTTCTTAATGTGTAGGGTATAAATTTAGCCAACAAACAAACAAATTATTATCACTGTCCACATTTCCTCTCACTCTTGTCTCGTCCATTGTCATATGATCAGGGCTCCTTTGCCCCCAGAGTTTAGCCATGATACTCTCCACATGCAAAAGCATTTCCCATCCTCTCTTTGTGGCTTCTTTTAGACTGTTATTCCAGCAAATCTTCTGTGCAACCATCTCCCCCACCTGCTGCAGCCACATCTCCTGCTGCTCCAGCGGAGACCATCCCAAGGAACCTTCTTCTATCTCCTTCGCAAGCCACCCAGCAGCCTTGCAGAGGTATGGTGGACCACATAAAGCAGAGTGGAATGGTGGGCAAATTGTCGGCATGTGTGGACCTTTAGTTATAACTTAATTCATGTTATGAAGATCAACATGCAACATAGACGTGTTAGGAGCAAAGGAGGATACAGTAAAGAATATTCAGGGATCTTTATTGTCAAGGGGCTAAAGCATCTCATTCACCTCCTCCCCTTGGGGCTGCTTATGACCCAGGCGTTTCCAGCTCAAGCCTCAGTGCCTTTAGATGTGTCATAATATTGAAGACAAAATGTAGCCACAACCTTTTCCCTGCATCTTCAACTTGTGGGGGAAACTCCCATGGAAGAGAATGATTTCCAGGTGGCTTGAATTCCTATACTGCTTATTTTTAGAACTTAACCCTTGACATCATCAACAACAGCTTTCCCTCAGCTGGGCTGCCTGCCATCCTGCACCTTTTTTCTGAATCAGTCCTTTGGTGAGGAGGGAGAATATTTCCAGTTTCACCACATCTTTGTAAATGTTTATTTTTCTTCCCAACAAATATTATTTTATAAAGGTATTTCATTGTGGGTGTAGGCCCAGTCAAAATTTCCTGGGAACCAGCAGAGAGCCAATGTCATGACTTCAGAACAGGCACAATATGGCTGCATCTAGGAAAACCGCTCAGAATCCTAATAGCAGAATTCTGCGCAAGTTGCCATTTTCAAACTGTCTTCAAGGGCAGCCCCATGCATAACACATAACATGCAGAGGGTAAAGGTAAAGGACCCCTGACAGTTAAGTCCAGTCACAAATGACTCTGGGGTTGTGGCGCTCATCTCGCTTGACTGGCCAAGGGAGCCAATGTTTGTCCGCAGACAGTTTTTCTGGGTCATGTGGCCAGCATGAGTAAGCCACTTCTAGCGAAACCAGAGCAGCACACAGAAATGCCATTTACCTTCCCGCTGGAGCGGTACCTATTTATCTACTTGCACTTCGTGCTTTCAAACTGCTAGGTTGGCAGGAGCTGGGACCAAGCAACGAGAGCTCACCCCGTTGCAGGGATTCGAACTGCCGACCTTCCAATCGGTAATCAGTGGTTTAGACCACAGCACCATCTGCGTCTCTGACCCAGAGGTTATCAGAGCATAAATAATCACAATCATGCTGTGTCTCTCCTGGAAAGCCCACAGCTGACCAACCAGATGGAGCTGGTAAGAAGGACCCTTAGCCACCAAAGCCACAAGGTCAAGTGGGGATGGATAGATCAGCGTATGTCCATCCTGTACACAAAAACTACTCTGCCTCATCCCATTTATGGACAGATCATTTTAGGGAAAGTTCTAAACTATCCACATAGCTGGGGGGGGGTGGGGAGATGCTCTTTCGTGGAATCAGTCATTCTCGCTGAGCAGACTTCTTGAGCACTCGCTGAAGAGGCGATATTGTGTCCTCCAAGCTGCAGCCAGCATCTTTGGAGAAGAGCCGACTTGGTTCATATGTTTGTCTGTCACCTCGCCCTCTTAACCTTCTCTCTCTCTCTCTCTCTCTCTCTCTCTCTCTCTCTCTCTCTTATTCTGTGCCTAGGGTTCCATCCAGACTCTTTGTCCAAGCCAGCTGGTTTGGTTTCATTTGCCTCCAGGCCCTGCTCCTTCCTGCCTTTGGGGCCTTCTCCTCCAGCCCCGGCTCCACTCCTTGGCTGCTGCAGGGCGCCAGTTTTCTCCCTGGCTGAGGCACAGCAGGAGCTGCAGATGCTGCAGAATCAGCTGGGAGAAAGTGAGCGCTTGGCCTCCCTCTCCAACCTCTCACATGGCTTGCATGGCTTGGTGAACAACCATATTTGCATGGCCTGACTTCACCTCTTAGAGCAGGGAAACTAACCACCTCCTAGGATAGCAGAGGCCATTGCAGACCAACTTTCGTATGTTCATTCGGGGCTGGTATTTTGAGGGTTCCAGAAAGGCAATGGACACTGACACTGTAGGACGGACTGTGCTTACTGCCGAGAGCAGGGTTGAGGGGGAAATTAGATTCAGTTTGCATTTAAAGGTGAAGCCACTGAATTCACACTTCTCAAACAATATGAGAACCAAATACAGTCATCCTTCAACATCTTTGCTTCCCTCAGCCAACCTTTATTTCTGGGCCACAGTGAGGAACAGAGATGCCACATCATCACACAATAGATCCCCAGTTAGGATCTTCTCCCTCTGTGTGTATTTTAAATTAATCTTTAATCTCAGAGGATCCAGATCAGACCGGGAATTTTAACAGATAATCCTCCCCACCCCACTCCCCGCACCATATTCCAAATTAGAACAATTTCTCCCCATCCCTCCCCAGCTTCTGGAAGGATTTTAATCAGGAGAACGTTGAGGAGAAAGGGGTCGGCCCCCTTCCCTGATCCCCAGTGTGAGTTGAGCACCCATAGCTCCCTCCCTTTCTATCTCTCTCTGTGTGTATCTATATCTCCCACAGGAGATTCTGATTACAGATCTCCCATGTTACATCTAGGGTGGTTTGAGTTGCCTTGCTTTCTGAGTCTTTCTTATTGTTGGCAACTTGACAGCTGAAAGGACTTGCGGACCATATCAAGAAACAATGTGTTGTTGTTATTTATTACACTTACTAGCTGTCATGTTGTTTTATTTCACTCTGCATTGCATCTGCTTTTCTTTGCCCTTAAACACTGTCGTAGCCTAGAAAACCCAGACTGGTTTCATAGACAGCAGGATTTTTCCTAAATACTAACAAATCTTCCACCAGCAAGAAGCAGGTGCCTAATTTCTCTCTCTAGAATTGCACCCAATATAGAGTTGTGTTCTGGTTTTCAGATGCCAAATACCTGGACATGTGCTGTAGGGAGAAAGTGGGGAAGTTGGCTGAATGGAGTAGACAGCAGCAGCAGTCCCCACTCCCATGGAAAGCTTGCAGTGTCACATAAAAGTGAGCATGGTGTCCTGCCCTCCTCTTTCTGACTTTCTGCTGTCCCCTCTGCCTAGGTGTGCAGCTGCCAGCTCTACCTCCTGTGAAGTCAGGGTCACCGGCTGGCTGCCTTTCCATGGGCTTCCCTGCTGTCTCTTCCAAGCCCTGCCTCCAGGCCTGCCCTCATGTGGACCAGTTGCTTCCCATGCAAAACTCTGCTGAATGGAACAGGAAATCTGAGGGGTGGGTGGGGGAGAGCAACCCCCCCTGTTGTATGCACCTGAACTTCAGAGAGCCACAGGAGAGATGTGTCTCTGGAATCCTGCCATCATGTTCTTTAGCAACACTTTCTAGCCAGAAGCTCTCAGGTAAACCCTGCGGTCCTGTCCTCTTCATTGCATGAGTCATGAAAACCATCCTTACCAGCCTTCTTTGATTGCATGGTTCCAGTGTAAGAAACCACTGAGTATTCCTTGGATCATGAGTGACATCCTGCTCTGGATCAATGGGCATTTCCGGGCCTAGGTCTGGTGAGATTCACCAGCATCTCTTACTATTACTGGTATTACGCAGGTGGCGCTGTGGTCTAAACCACTGAGGCTCTTGGGCTTGCAAATCAGAAGGTCAGTGGTTCGAATCCCCATGACAGGGTGAGCTCCTGTTGCTCTGTCCCAGCTCCTGCCAACCTAGCAATTCAAAAGCATACCAGTGCAAGCAGATAAATAGGTACTGCTGCGGCAGGAAGGTAAACAGCATTTCTGTGCACTCGCTGGCTTCTGTCATGGTGTCCCATTGTGATGGAAGCGGTTTAGTCATGCTGGCCACATGACCCAGAAAGCTGTCTGTGGACAAACACCGGCTCCCTTGGCCTGAAAGCGAGATGAGCGCTGCACCCCATAGTCACCTTTGCCTGGACTTAACCATCCAGGGGTCATTTACCTTTTACCTTTGCCTTAATATTGCTCTTGTAGAACAGGATGTGTGGTTCCACCTTTTCACGCCAGGTTATAAATTTGAGGATGGTAGTAGCTTGCACAGGTCAGGTCTCCTTCCTATGCCAGGAAATTCCCAGAACTTCAGAATTACTTTAGGCACATCCTACCTTGGCTCTCATCTCTCTTGCATCTGTGCCCTTCCTTGCTGCTTGAGCACAGCTGGTGGTCTGCTGGAGGAACACCTTTCTGAGATCCAGATTCTCCGCCAGCGCCTAGAAGAGTCCATCTCTGCCAATGATCACCTGCGGGAGCAACTGGAAAAACGCCTGTCCCTGGTGCCAAAAAGTCATGGTAAGAGGAAAGGCATCCTCACCCTCTCCTCAGGGAGAGATCTGCCACAGATGGCACTCAACCCCAAAGTGCTCTGTTGGTGTCTAGATATCACACCCGTCACACACCCCCTCAGCTGGGATCCAGAGGAAGCAATAAAATTGACTGAAGGCATTATACAGGAAGACTTTAATTTAGAAGGGACCTTTACTGAATGGGACCATGAGTGACTAGACATTACAGAATAATCTTGGAAATGCAGAAGAGTGTTATTGGGTAAAATAGCAGTATGTTAAAGTTCTGTTTAATTCCGCTCCAAGTGGAAAAGCTCTAAGGGGCTCTCTGTATATTTCATACTTTCAGATCGTACTCAAGTACAAAATGCTCGTACGAAATGCCCCTCACTTTTCCTTCCTTGCATCCAGCCATTCAGAGTGCCAGGGATCTCTCCCTCCCCTGTCTTCTGGTGTACCTGGATGACGAATGGAAAGAACTGAAGTCCAGCTTGCCTCCCAGAAAGCAGACCCTTCAAAGTCATTTCCCTTTCTGCCAGTCTGTGTGCCATATGGGGAGGGAGAAGCTCTGAGGCTGGCAGGAGATGGAGGTCAAAGCTCAGCTTGGACAGCTGGCCTTTCCATGTCAAGGCCAACCTCCCTTCTACAGCAGCTGGAGATTCTGATGGTCACATGTGAAAAGGCACTAACATTTTTATTTTAATCAAAGAAATAATGGCAGTGTAGTTGCATTCTCTTTGAGGACTCTTTAGTGAGATAAAAGCACCCCCGACTCTCTCCCATCCCCAGAGCTGGAGCAGCTGCAGGAAGCTCTGCTGGCATCCCACTCAAAACTGCATGACGGCGAGATGGAGCTGCACCAGCAGCGAGCTGAGCAGCAGCGGCTACAGGAAGAAATCCGAGGCAAGCAGCAAGACTTTGTGCACCTCCAGGAGGAGTTTCTGGCTCTGCAGAAGAACAATTCCAGGTAGGCCAAACAGAATGGCAGAAGCCAAGGAGATGGAGCATCTCCTTGCCCTCAAAGTCTTATGGAGATGGGAGCTGTCGGGTGTGGAGGCTGGATGACTAGGAATTGGGGTGGAGGGACGGGCTTTCTCGGAGGCGACCTCAGAGCCATTCACAAGGATCCCTACAACGGCAGGCATCTCCACAGCAAAGACTAACAGGTTTAGTGTGGCGTAGGCTGTCCTGGACTGCAATCCATTTCATCTGAACATTTCATCACTCCAGTCCACAAAAGTTTATGGCCAGAATAAATTAGTTTTTAACTTGGTGAAATCTGCTTCATTAGTTTTACTGTAAGATTAATAAGACTAGCCTTCCAGAAAGCATCAGACGTTGTTTGAAAAATAAAACCCCAAAACACTACAGTTGGAGGAAGGAAAGAACTTTTGCAGGAAGAGAACCCAAAAGGAGGGTGAATGGGCTTTGATCCCCCCCAAGTTGGGAAAGGGAAGAAGAAGAAGAAGGAACTCTGATGAAGCTGCCTTTAGGCTTTCTGCTTCTGCTTGTCCCTTCAGGATGGGCCTTGCAGAGGCATCTGACTTCCCAGCCAGAGATGGCAAACTTCCATTCATTTCTTGGGGTTCTCTTTGCAGGCTTCAACATAGAGTGGCTCTGCTTCAGCAGCAGTGCGAGCAAAACCAGCTGCACTTCCAGACCTTGCAGGCTGAATTACAGGTCTATAAGTTGCTGTGTGGCCCACAGTTGAAGGTGGCCTCAGGTGGGTACTAAGCTACTTCCTGGGACACCCATGGAATGCTCCTGGGGGTGCTGGCTGGTTGGGCCTGGGCACTGGAGAAGCAGGTGGAGGCCGAGAGGGCAGGACATCGGATGTGCCTCTGGGAAGTCCGGAGTGGAACAGATCTATCCCGGAGCTCCTAGGAAGTCTTCACAGGGGCCATACTTACTTTGTTCACCACCACCACCATTAATACTTGTATACCCCTTAATATGCAGAATCTGTAAGCATTTTACATAAAACGCTGTGAGATAATTAAAAAAGAATGCATATGTAACATTTAAGCAAAAAGTACAAATATATCTGTAAAAACAGAAGCTATCAACAAAACATTCAGTTCAACATCATTAAGTAATGAAAAAGAACAACATGATGAATCTCATGAGCCCAGGAATGCCTGCTGAATGGGGGGGGGGGGGTGTTAAAGCTGGCTGCTGCTTCTGCCTCACATTCTGCAGTACATGGAAGACCCTTTGACCGCTGGTCAGGTGGGTGAGGGTGGAGGAGAGTCCAGCAACAGCAGGAGAGCCACAGGTTCCCCATCCTTGGTTTATCTTTTAGATAAACTCAGCAACAGTTATTGGGGGCTCTCAGAGAAGGCATGTCATTCTCTTCCACTTTATTATTTTATTAGTGTTGTTTGGTACTAATTTTTTTGCTTGTATCTGTAAAAACATAATAATGAACTAGCAATTCCCTTCACTCCTAGATGCTGACAGAATGCTGGCTTGAGTAATTTGCCTTATGACTCTTGTATCATTCCTCTTCCTCCTCAAGATTCGTGTGACTCTTTGATCCTGTTCCCATCATGACCAGACTGAAATTAATTAAGCATGTATTTATTCCCTAATCTTTTGGGAAGTTGCAATACATTATGAACAGTATTGCTTGATGGGTTGTGCAGTATCAGAGCAGGTATTGGATGAGAATATTGTGTAATATTGGGTGAGAAGTCTAGCATAGTCAGAAGATTACAATAATAATGATCATACAGTATTGCAACTTCCCAAAAGATTAGGAAATGGACATAAAAGGGTGACTTTTCAAAAGATTAGCTGCAGACCAATGGAACCTGTAGATAAATATGCTAGATAAATCAACTAAGTCTTTCCTCATATACCTTTTGAGTTGGCAACTCAAAAGCTGACAACTAATATACCTAAACAGAGCAGCCGACACCATCGGTGGATTATTTTAGGGTGGATGTCTTCCTTGATCCTCCCTGGAATTTTCACTAAACCTAATTCTCTCCACACATGCAAGGAAAGTCACACCTGACCTGTGTGGATGCAGGTCAAGGCAATAGCCAGAAATTGCAGATCTTGATATTTCACCCAACTCTCACCAAGTTTTAGCAAGATCTCATGCGATCTTGCCAGAAGTCGGCGCTGCTTCTCCACTGGTGGTGGTGGGTGGGGCAGTATGACCACGAGGGCAACAGCTCTTGGGCTTTTGCTACCTGAAGTGGCTGCCTCCCCCCACCTCATCGGTGAGCCAGTCCTGCATCTGGTTGTAGCTGAAGAGAGCAAAGCCTGTGTGATCTGAACTCCAAAGAGGTGGTGACCCAATTAGGTTCCAGTCTGGTGCTTTGCTTTCAGGGACACAGAAGCAGGAGAAGCCAGTGCTGTTAAACGATATCAGCAGCCAGGGGTCCCATGTGATCAGCCACCTCAAGGACTACAGCACCCTTAAGAAACAGATTCTGGAAGGCAAGACTCTGATCCACAAAATGGCCTCTCTCCTGCATCCTGGCCAAGAACTACAGCAATCCAAGGTAAAGTGGGAAGATGCAGAAAATATACACTCCTCCGGAGCCACGTGGTCTTTCTCAGCCACACCATCACGAGACTGCGAGGCCCAGGAATGGACACAGGTCGTTGGGACTGCAACAGTTATCACAGGGTTTCTTTTCAGCCCACCTGGGCCATGGGGAGAAGAAAGGCTGCTCCCTCATGTTAGGACAGAGGTGCTCCTGGGAGGACTTACTGAGACAGCTTGAGGACCACCAAATGCATACTCTCCAGAATTACAGTCCCAGAATTAAAAAACCACCTGATTTGATCCCAGAATATCCCTATTTTGCCCGCCAGTGCTGTTGCCCCCACGCTCAGCGAGGAGGGTGAGCTGGTTCTTGTCCCGAGTGGCGGTTGCCTCTTCATGGCCTTTCAATGGCTGCCACTGCTGGCCTCCTCCCTTGGGCAGCTTGTAGTGGCTGCTGAAGGGCAGCCAAGGAGGAGGAGAGGCTTTGGCTGCTGAGGCCCAGCTCCCCATGATGCTCCCAGGGGCAGGGAGAGGGCAGGAAGAAAGTGGGAGCAGAGCACAAGGAGTCTTGATTTTGATTTTTTAATGCTTTATGTGTCTGTGTCTGCTGCTTTCTAAAATTTATTGATTGGCGTGTGCTTTTCTTTTTGTAAGTCTACCAATAAAATAAAATCTGGATTGAGGGGTTTTCTCAGGATGGGGGGGGGGGGCATGCCCCGTTGGGGGGGTGATGGTGGCCCTCACCATTCTTCTGACATGAAATGCTCTGCAGGGCGGGGGATGCAAAAAATGGGGGCGGGTCAAGGAGGGCCAGTTGTCAGGCCGTGCGAAATATCCCCTATTTTCGTCTGAGGAATGTTTGAGAGTATGCAAAAGTTAAACAGGGGCGTCAAAGTGGCTGAGGTTGTGCAAGAGACTCTCTTGATAAAAGTTTCTTCTCTCTGCTGCTGTAGATCTTCTGCCAAGAAAGGATCAGGCAATTGCTTGCCAACATGAGTTCATTGCACCAGATCCTGGAGAAGTCCGCTTCGCTCCTGGCAACGTTCTGGAGAGCAAGCCTTCCCGGCCCTCACATCTCTGCGCAAGTATGACAGGCAGCAGGGAGACGCTTCCTCTTCCCGTGCAAAGCATCCTCCTCCTTTCCTTAGGAGCAAAATTTCTTGAATGCCATGTGGCAGAAGTCTTCCTTGTGCGCTGTCTGCCTCATGCAGCCGGGTGTTTTGTTTTGCATGTGGGTGTGTTGGAAAGGGGACGATGGAGACATAAGAAAGGGCGGTGTACAGTGGTGCCTCGCAAGACGAAAAGAATCCGTTCCGGGAGTCTTTTCATCTTGCGAAGCAAGCCCAATGACTTAGTAGCGCTATTAGCGCTATTGGCTAAAAAAGGGCTAAAAACGGCTTTTTTAGGGGGGGGATTAGCGGTTTTGCTGCTAAAATGCTTTTAGCAGCTTAGCGATTCAGAATAAGGGGTTTTGGAGCCAAAAAAAAAATTCGATTTTTTTCGTCATTTTTCGTCTTGCGAAGCAAGCCCATAGGGAAATTCGTTTTGCGAAGCGCCTCTGCAGACGGAAAACCCTTTCGTCTTGCGGGTTTTCCGTCTTGCGGGGCACCACTGTATTCTATGTGGTGCAGAGAGAGAGAGAGAGAGGGAGAGAGAGAGAGAGACTGCTCATAGGAAGTGGCATCTCAAGTAGTTTTGTGTCATGCTGCAGGCATTCCTAACTTAGTCTCTTCGGGCTGATTTATATGTACAACAGAATGAGTGCTAGAATGGACTAGACTATTCAATTCGGCAAAGAAAATTGCGTTTATATACCACTGTATCATAAAAATATATCACAGAGGTTTGTTTACAAGAATATAAAAACATAAAACCAGACAATAAAATAATAGAATGTTAAAAGCAAGTTAAAAGCAAAAAATAACATAAAAAATTAAGCAAACATCATCAGACCATTTGGGGAAAGTAATCTAAATTGCCTGCATAGACCTAATGAAACAGAAATAGTTTCAGCAGGCATTTAAAGGTTGGCACAGGAGATGCCTGCTGAATCTCTATTGAATCATAGAATCATAGAGTTGGAAGAGACCACAAGGCCCATCGAGTCCAACCCCCTGCCAAGCAGGAAACACCATCAGAGCACTCCTGACATATGGTTGTCAAGCCTCTGCTTAAAGACCTCCAAAGAAGGAGACTCCACCACACTCCTTGGCAGCAAATTCCACTGTCGAACAGCTCTTACTGTCAGCAAGTTCTTCCTAATGTTTAGGTGGAATCTTCTTTCTTGTAGTTTGGATCCATTGCTCCGTGTCCGCTTCTCTGGAGCAGCAGAAAACAACCTTTCTCCCTCCTCTATGTGACATCCTTTTATATATTTGAACATGGCTATCATATCACCCCTTAACCTCCTCTTCTCCAGGCTAAACATGCCCAGCTCCCTTAGCCGTTCCTCATAAGGCATCATTTCCAGGCCTTTGACCATTTTGGTTGCCCTCCTCTGGACACGTTCCAGTTTGTCAGTGTCCTTCTTGAACTGTGGTGCCCAGAACTGGACACAGTACTCCAGGTGAGGTCTGACCAGAGCAGAATACAGTGGCACTATTACTTCCCTTGATCTAGATGCTATACTCCTACTGATGCAGCCCAGAATTGCATTGACTTTTTTAGCTGCCGCGTCACACTGTTGGCTCATGTCAAGTTTGTGGTCAACCAAGACTCCTAGATCCTTTTCACATGTACTGCTCTCAAGCCAGGTGTCACCCATCTTGTATTTGTGCCTCTCATTTTATTTTTTTTTGCCCAAGTGCAATACTTTACATTTCTCCCTGTTAAAATTCATCTTGTTTGTTTTGGCCCAGTTCTCTAATCTGTCAAGGTCTTTTTGAAGTGTGATCCTGTCCTCTGGGGTGTTAGCCACCCCTCCCAGTTTGGTGTCATCTGCAAATTTGATCAGGATGCCCTTGAGTCCATCATCCAAGTCATTGATAAAGATGTTGAATAAGACCGGGCCCAAGACAGAACCCTGTGGCACCCCACTAGTCACTCTTCTCCAGGATGAACCATTGATGAGCACCCTTTGGGTCCAGTCAGTCAGCCAGTTACAAATCCACTGAGTGGTAGCATAGTCAAGACCGCATTTTACCAGCTTCTTTACAAGAATATCATGGGGCACCTTGTCAAATGCCTTGCTGAGATCAAGGTAGGCTACATCCACTGCATTCCCTTCATCTACCAGGCTTGTAATTCTGTCATAAAACGAGATCAGGTTAGTCTGACATGACTTATTTGTCAGAAATCCATGCTGACTATTGGTGATCACAGCATTCCTTTCTAGGTGCTCACAGACTGTTTGCTTAATGATCTGCTCCAGAATCTTCCCTGGTATTGATGTCAGACTGACTGAGCGGTAATTATTTGGGTCCTCTCTTTTCCCCTTTTTGAAAATAGGGACAACATTTGCCCTCCTCCAGTCTGCCGGGACTTCGCCTGTTCTCCAGGAATTCTCAAAGATGACTGCCAGTGGTTCTGAGATCACATCTGCCAGTTCTTTTAATACTCTTGGATGCAGTTCATCTGGCCCTGGAGACTTGAATACATCTAAACTAGCCAAGTATTCTTGTACTATCTCCTTAGTTATTCTGGGCTGTGTTTCCTCTGCTGAATCATTTGCTCCAAATTCTTCAGGTCGGGCATTGTTTTCTTTATCGGAGAAGACTGAGGCAAAGAAGGCATTGAGGAGTTCAGCCCTTTCTGTGTTCCCTGTTTGCATTTCACCATCTTCTCCTCTGAGTGACCCCACTGTTTCTTTGTTCTTCCTTTTGCTACGAACATACCCATAAAAGCCTTTTTTGTTGCTTTTAACCTCTCTAGCAAGCCTGAGTTCATTCTGTGCTTTAGCTTTTCTGACTTTGTGTCTACACGTGCTGGCTATTTGTTTGAATTCCTCTTTGGTGGTTTCCCCCCTTTTCCATTTTTTGTGCACATCCTTTTTTAATCTTAACTCAGATTAAAAGTTCTTTAGATAGCCACCCTGGCTTCTTTAGGCACCTTCCATGTTTCCGTCTCCTTGGTATTGCCTGAAGTTGTGCTTTTACTATCTCCCTCTTAACAAACTCCCAGCCATCATGAACTCCCTTTCCTTTTAGTATTACTGTCCATGGGATCTCACCCAGCACTTCCCTAAGTTTTACGAAGTCAGTCGACTTCTTAAAGTCAAGAAATTGAGCCCTAGTATGCTTGGCTGCTCCTTTCCGCTGTATAGTAAACTTCAGAAGAGCATGATCACTTGCGCCTAATGATCCTTCCACTTCTACCCCACTAACCAGGTCATCGACATTGGTTAGGACCAGATCTAAAATGGCTGTTCCTCTTGTTGCTTCTCCCACTTTCTGGACAATGAAGTTGTCTGCAAGGCCAGTGAGGAATCTGTTTGACCTTATGCTCTTGGCTGAGTTTGACATCCAACAAATATCCGGGTAATTGAAGTCCTCCATTACTACTATCTCCCTTCCTTTTGCATGCTTGGCCATCTGTTCCAGGAAGGCATCATCTATGTCCTCCGTTTGGCTTGGGGATCTATAGTAAACTCCCACAATGAGGTCACTGTTATTCTTCTCTCCCTTAATTTTGACCCAAATGCTCTCACTTTGGCTTTGACGTTCTAAATCTTGGATCTCTTCACAGGTATACACATCCCTGACATATAACGCCACTCCTCCTCCTTTCTTGTCTGGTCTGTTTCTCTGAAATAGATTGTATCCCTCCATTATTACATTCCAGTCGTGGGACTTATCCCACCAGGTTTCAGTGATGCCTATTATGTCATATTTAGTTTGCTGTACCAAGAGCTCAAGCTCATCTTGCTTATTTCCCATGCTTTGCGCATTTGGCAGGGAGTTCCTCAGGACTGGGCAGATGATCTTAAAGGCTCAACTTTTCATTGTTTCCAAATGAGCCTCACCAACTCAGGAAATGACAAGAGAGACTCCTGCAGATGATCTCAGTGATCAAGCTGGACTATAAGGGTTCAGGTGTCCCCTGAGGTACGCTGGACCTAAGTTGTTCAGGGCTTTGTAAATCAATACAAGGATATTGAACCTGGCTCGGTAGCAGGTGGGCAGCCAGAGCAGCAGTTTTAACAATGGTGTGACCTGTCCTCAGTCAGAAGCTTCCGCCAACAGTCTGGCTCCCCCATTCTGCCCCAGCTGGAGCTTCCAAACCAGACCCAAGGGCAGCCCCTCAGAGAGCGCATTGCAGTAGTCTGTCTTAGAGGTTACCAACGCATGAACTACAATGCTGTTTTACTTTTGAAAAGTGAAGAATTATAAAATGTCTTTTACTCATATGTTGCTTGAAGAGGTGCAGCACATTCTTTTACCTGCAGGAGTCCATAGCCTCGTTCTGTTTCATGGTTGGACTGCGTCACTCTTGGAGATGCCATAGAAAATAATAACCAGCTTCTTTCTCAGGAGCCATCTTGGAAGGAGGAGATCCAGGAGCTCAGAGCCAGACTAGCTGAGCCAGAGAGTTGCCTGCGGACTGCCGGCCGTGGGAAGGAGAGCATGGAGAGCGTCCTCCTTAGCCACTGTGAGCTGCCTCCCAGCTGTGAGGTGGTTGGTTGGGCAGGGGTGGGTGGCTTGGCTGTGCAGCCCTCAAGGCATTCATCCAGCCTACAGATCCAGAGCGGGCAAGACTTAGGGTCCTCCTGCCCTCTTTGCAGCTGAATCCACAGCAACCAGAAAACAATGCTGGGTCTTGTTTTGGGGCAGGAAGGGAGTGGAGAGGAAGAAAACTACAAGCTTACACTACAAGTTTACATCCTTGTAATTAAAAATAGGAATGGGTGATTGCCCTCCTTTTTGCCTCAGAAGTACTTGGGGGGTTTCAGGAAATGACAATCAAAGACTCAAGAAGTCTGGAGGGCCTTTTCCTCCACGGCCTCCCACATCTGGGTGCTTGGCATGGGGCAGAGGGAGCAGAGGCGCCTGCTCCTGGGCTGTGTGCCGGCCTCAATTCTGTTCCCAGTAATCGGAGCAGAGGTGCTCAGGGAGTGCCTTGACTCAAATGCCTGCCTAGTTCTAATGGTATGTTTGATAAAGTCTTCCCAGCCCCACTGCATAAGCTATTGTTATTACATGTCACAGACATTGTTTTCTTTGACTTGGGGCTGTATCCTAGCAGTGGGCTGGCTACTGTCCTGTGCATTCTCACATGCACACGCATGCAGAGCACATACAGGTGCATGCATCCCCATCAGGGCACTGGGCTCTGCTCCCCACAGCCCTGGGTTCTTTGACTTACAGCACTGCTGCCAAAAGCAGTAAGGCATATTGGGCCTCTGCGTAGCTGGCTGGCCGGCCCCCCACTGCCCTCTACTGCACGAAGGGAAATCTCACAAGTTGCCTGGGCAATGAAGGAAAAGCGATGAAGGGGTCAGGGAGGAAATGTTCAGAGACAAGCCTGATTGTTACTTTGCTTACAGTGACAAGGACATACGATGTGCTGAGGAAAGCAAGGATGAACCTGGAGGTACGTCCAAGCCCACTTACCTGCACAATGATACAGGTGAGCCAGGAGGCCACAGAGGCTAGGAGGCCACTTGGCCTACAAGTCGTGGTGGCGTTGCTGTTGAGCACCACAGGGCTTGCTCCGAAGGCCTTACTCCACTGCTGTCCCTCTTTCTTGTGCAAGGCTACAAACCCTTTCACACTTCTTAACTACCCACACAGGTGTTGGCCCCTGGGTCACAGGGTCACCACCCCCAGGCTCATGTTCTTGAAAAAAGGCATCCCCACAATGGGGAGAGAAACACTCAGACTTTTTCCTACTTTCAAGGGCTTTTTTTCAGTTTACCACCCTCCCTGCCTGCTCTAGGCCAGCAAATTCTCCAAGATAATCATAGCTGGGGAAGCTGGGGAAGAACTGTGAGGAAACAGCAGCTGAGAAAGTCCTAAGACCAGGTTGTCACTCGTGTGCTGCTTCTTTTTCTGCTACTCCAAGGAAGAGGAACGCTGCCTCTTCTCCAGACTGTCGGGGAGCGCCTTTAACCTCCAACCTGCTGCACAAATGCCTTATTGCCTTTCAAATCCAGACTATCACCAGCTTAGAGAGGGAGGAGGTCCTGTTCCGCTCTCCACACCCGCTGAGATAGTGCTGGTCCCTGGCTTTCATGTGGGCTAAGCAGCCTTGTACCCAGAATATAGGGGCCCCCAAGCCAGTTTTGTAGTCAGCAGTGGGTTGTGTTTACTCCCCACCATTTGCTGCCATGGATTTCAATTCAAAGTTGGTGTTGCATAAGATATTGTCCCATGGCACCAGGGTACCACTCCTGCCCTTTAGAGCCCTCAGAGCTCCTTGTCCCCACTGCATGGTAGGGTAGGGTTAAGCAGAAGGATGAGAGGGAGGGAGTTAACCCCGTTCTTAGACCTCTGCTTTGTGCACTATCCTCTCTAGGGGATCTCCCCCCAGCCTCTTCCATCCTGTGACCATGTTCTTGCATGAGTGAAGAAGGAAACCTAGCAGCTCAAGTGCCCAGAAGCAGGCGGAAGAAAACGAAATTCAATTACAGTTCATCACCCAAACCCAGGCATCAGAAAATGACCCTGCCCCAGACCGACAGCTCTTCATGGTCCAGCAAGCCCTGACTTTTAGGATTTGTCCTGGAACCCAACCACTGCCTGACTTGCCAACTCCATCTCCTTCAGGGTGCGGCACCAAGCTGCTCCCGACCACTGCCTGTGTGTGCTCTGGAGTGACTGCTGCTAGGGATCAGGCTGCAATTTGCCTGGAAATGATCCAGCCAAAAGTGCAATACTATGCTAAAAATAGACTACTGCTATAAATGCTGCTGTCTGGGGGAAAAAGGAGTGCTCTAAATGTGGCTTCATCGGAAGCTGCACTCGTCTGACTCTGTGAGGCTGGCTGGCTGAGGCTCAGCCGCTTCTAGCATTCTCCTGTGTATGTTGCTGTAAATCAGGGTGTAGAATGTAAGGCAATGCTTTCCTTGCTCCAGAGAAGTACGGCCTTGAGATATATTATTTGAAAATGTAATTATGCTGAATTACTGGGGAAAGGGGAGAGAGAGCAAGGCTCCCTTAGCCCCGGCAACATTTGACTCTTCAGCTACTCATTTCCATCTTCTGAAGTTACTTCTGAACTCAAAGCCAGCCCCTTCAGCCCATAGGCTGTTTTCTGATGTGTATCTCAAGTCACCTTCTGCAAGACTTCTTGTGACTGTTGCTTACCTGGAACAGGTAACACCAGTTTACATATAATGCACACAACAACTAATTGTGAAAGGATTAAAGAGTCCTTACTATAGTCTGTATGCTGTTAAGAAGGGCTCTAAGGGATGGGGGGGAATGAAAGTTGGCTTTGCTTAAATTTATTGAAAGACATGAACCATGTTTTCTTTGTATTATTTGAATTCCCAATAAAACTTTTTTTAAAAGTGAATGGAGTTTGCCTATGATGGAAATGGACAAGTTGCATCTTTGCTCGCAGTGCGAGATGGGCCTGGGCCAGTCCATGAACCTTTTCTAAAAGGTACCCCTGCCTGTACGGGCCAGTCGTGTCTGACTCTAGGGTTGTGCGCCCATCTCACTTAAGAGGCCGAGGGCCAGCGCTGTCCGGAGACACTTCCGGGTCATGTGGCCAGCGTGACGAAGCTGCTCTGGCGAGCCAGAGCCACACACGGAAACGCCGTTTACCTTCCTGCTATAAGGCAGTACCTATTTATCTACTTGCACTTAGGGGTGCTTTCGAACTGCTAGGTGGGCAGGAGCTGGGACCGAAAGACGGGAGCTCACCCCGCCGCGGGGATTTGAACCGCCGACCTTACGATCGGCAAGTCCTAGGCACTGAGGTTTTACCCACAGCGCCACCCGCGTCCCAAAACCTTTTCTTAGGAGCCGCTAAATTAAAGAGTGACCTCAGTTCTATTTCCTGCAGGAGCTAATGGATTTAACACAGCTCCAGATAGCTACTGAGCTGGATGTCAATTGGGCATCACAGGAGCAGAGCTGTCACAAGACTTGGTGAGGCAGCCGCTGCAGTGGGAGAAGACAGAGGGATGGCTCTAGCCGCTCCGAGTCCCGGCAAAACCGCCTGACGGTTCCACAGCCCTTCTCTCTCCCTGCTGCTTGCCAACACCCTCTTGCACCCAGGATTGCAGCCTTCTTTCCTGATGACTCGGCCACCAGCTCCATGCACTGGGCTGCTGCTACAGGTCTTTTTATGAGTGCAACTGCAGAGTTTTACCTGGCAGCTCTCAGCTGACATTGAGGAGGACTATTACACATGTTCACAACCATTCTTTAGTTCAGGCAGATGCAGATGTTGGGATCCTAACAGCCTTACCCAGTAGAGAGAGAAAATTTCAGATAAAACCTTGGTCACTTATCACTTGGTCCTAGTCAGGTTGCATGGCAGTGGGACAGGAGGGGCGTTTTCTGGTTCACCTCATGCAGCAAAAATGTCTTAAGCAGCCCTGGTGCTTTTGGTCTGGTTTTGCCTCAAAGTGCCTTGGCTACCTGGATGGATGATATCTGCTGGCAGTACAGGAGAAAGGAAATTTCTTGATTTACCTGGACCTCAGGAGCTTTCGATGAGTTTCCTTCTGCATGTGATGTCCAGCAGTGGTGGACCTTGTGGTCAAATTTCAGCAGCATCTTGTGCAATGCCAAAATTCAGCACCTCCTTCCCTTCCATTCACCATCATACTTGTGGCACCCCCTGTGCTTCCAATCACGCTCCCCTAAACATGTCCATGTCCAGACTGGGAGCTGAAAGCACCATAAGGAAGTGGTTCTGTTCATTCTTGGCTAGCTGATACTTGGAGAGGGTGCTGGGAGACTACAGCCTGCCCCCCCCCCCCAACCCATGGTATGAGCTCCTGTGGGGTCTCTCCACTTTAGCACCCACCCACAACTACTTGAGTCATCTCAGAATCTGGAATAATGTATCAGTACAGTGCTGATGACACTCAGTTCCATTTCTTATTTTCATCAGATTCAGGAAAGGTTGTGGAAATGAACAACAACAAATTTCTACCCTGCCCATCTGGGCGGCTTCCAGCAAATGATTAGAAATACATCAAGACATCAGTCATTTAAAACTTCCCTAAACAGGGCTGCCTTCAGTTGTCTTCTAAATGTCACATAGTTGTTTATTTCTTTGACATTTGATGGGAAGGCATTCCACATGGCAAGCGCCACTACTGAGAAGGCCCTCTGCCTGGCTCCCTGTAACTTCGCTTCTCGCAGTGAGGGAGCTGCCAGAAGGCCCTTGGAGCTGGACCTCAGTGTCCAGGCAGAACAATGGGGGGTGGAGACGCTCCTTCAGGTATACTGGGCCGAGGCCCTTTAGGGCTTGAAAGGTCAGCACCATCACTTTGAATTGTGCTTGGAAACGTAATGGGAGACAAAGTAGGTCTTTGTCTCGGTGGCCACCCCCAGTCACCAGTCTAGCTGCCACATAATGGATTAGTTGTAGTTTCCAGGTCACCTTCAAAGGTAGCCCCACGTAGAGCGCATTGCAGTAATCCAAGCGGGAGATAACTAGAGCATGCACCATTCTGGCGAGACAGTCCGCAGGTAGGGAGGATCTCAGCCTGCGTATCAGATGGTGCTGGTAGACAGCTGCCCTGGATACAGAATTGACCTGCGCCTCCATGGACAGCTGTGAGTCCAAAATGACTCTCAGGCTCTGCACCTGCTCCTTCAGGGGCAGTTACCCCATTCAGGACCAATGAGTCCTCCACACCTGACCACCCCATCCCCCAAAAACAGTACTTCTGTCTTGTCAGGATTCAACCTCAATCTGTTAGCCGCCATCCATCCTCCAACCGCCCCCAGGCACTCACACAGGACCTTCACCGCCTTCACTGGTTCCAATTTGAAAGAGAGGTAGAGCTGGGTATCATCCCCAACCCCACTGATGATCTCTCCCAGCAGCTGCATGTAGATATTGAAAAGCATGGGGGAGAGGACAGAACTCTGAGGCACCCAAGTGAGAGCCCAGGGGTCCGAACACTCATCCCCCCCACCACCACTTTCTGAACACGACCCAGGAGGGAGGAGCGGAACCACTGTATAACAGTGCCCCCAGCTTCTCTAGACAGTCTAGAAGGATGTCATGGTTGATGGTATCAAAGGCCGCTGAGAGATCCAGCAGAACTAGGAAACAGCTTTCACCTTTGTCCCCAGCCCGCCGGAGATCATCGACCCGAATGACCAAGGCAGTTTCAGCCCCATGGTGAGACTGGAAGGGATCCAAATGGTCTGCATCCTTCAGACATGCCTGGAGTTGTTCAGCAACCACCAGCTCAATCACCTTACACAGTATGGAAGATTGTGAGACCGGGCAATAGTTGGCCATATTGGCCAGGTCTAAAGATGTTGAAGAATTTAAGGTTTAATGACCGTCTCTTTCAGCAGGTCTGGGAAGGCTCCCTCACAGAGGGAAGCATTCACCACCCCGCAGAGCCCACTGCCCAGCCCTTCCCAGCTCACTTTTACTAGCCAGGATGAGCAAGGGTCAAGGAGATCAGGTGGTTGGTTTCACTCGTCCAAGCAGCCTGGAGCAGCCTGTCCACATCCTCGGAGGTAACAGATTGGAATTGATCCCATGCAACTCGACTAGACAGGACTCTTAGCAGTCTCCCGCCCCTGCCCTGCTCCCACGGTGGAATCCACCTCTTTCCAAATCTGAGAGACTTTATCTGCAAAAAACTTTGCAAAATCGTTGCAGGAGATCTTGGGGTCTTTACCAGGCCCCGATGTCAAAGGTGATTCTGTTAAATTGCGAACCACCTGAAAGAGTCTCCTGCTGCTATTTTCTGCAGATGCCATAGAGGCGGTGAAGAAAGTCTCGACGTTGAGCTCTAATCCGTGTCTGATCTGATTCAGAGTGAGTTTTCTGCCACCGGCGCTCTAGCCGTCCCAAAAATTGTTTCATTGCCCTCAGCTCCTGGGAAAACCACAGGCTGTCCAGGCTTCATGCAATCAGAGAGGGCACTTCAGAGCCAGACAGTCAATAGCACTGGTTCAGCAGGCCACCAGGTAATCAGTTGAAAGGCCATCAAAATGGGATAAAGCATCCACTACCACTCTCTGGAAACCATTTGAATCAATTAAGTGGCGGGGGCAGACCATCCAAATTGGTCCCACCTCCCTGCAGAGGGGAAGCGTCATGGAGAAGTCCAGTTGCACCCGGAAGTGATCTGACCATGGCACTTCTTTTGTTTCACTTTTACTTAATGTCAGATCACCCTTGTTACTAGAGGTGAACACCAGGTCTAAGGCATGTCCACGACTATGAGTTGGACCAAACTCATTCAGGGACAGCCCCATGGAGGCCATGCTTTCCACAAAGTCCCAAGCAGCCCCTTGTAAGGTCGTGTTGGCATGGATTTTAATATCCCCTAGGACAGGGGTCGGCAACCCGCGGCTCCGGAGCCACATGTGGCTCTTTTACACCTTTGCTGCGGCTCCAGAACGGATACTAGCGAGGGGAGGAGGCGCATTGTGCGCCCCGGCACTCCCCACTGCGGCGGGCGCTGTACTGGCTGTGACGTCGCATGGGGGCGGTGCGTGTGTTAGTCACGCACCGTCCCGACGTCACCTTCCCGCCCGCCCGCTACATTGTAAGGGGCATGTACGCTGGTCACTGCATTGAAAGGGGGCATGTACGCTGGTCACTGTTTTGAAGGGGAGTGAAAAACACACACAAAAAAGGTAACTTGTTAATTTAACGTTTATTTCTATGAGGAGGAGTGATTCTGAGGGGTCAAACAAAGAAATATAAAAATAACTTTTTTCTCACTTTTTTTATTAACTTGCACTCAGAGAACTGGGTCTTCCCAATATGATGCCCGGTGTAAACCAGTGACTTCTTAAAAATCCCTGCAACACACACACCCCTGCCCATATGACCTGGGTTGCTGTGTGTACAAGAAACCTGGTGGACAAGCAGCGGCAAGGACAGGCCCATCTGCTTCATCCAACCAAGTCTCTCTCACACATGCCAGGTCAAGTCCTCCATCCACGATCAAGTCATGGATGGCAGTGGTTTTATGAGTCACGGACCTGGCATTGCACAGCAGCACCTTCAGGTCATGTGGGTTGATCCGTCCGGTCAAGACCAGACCCGGAGGCAGGGATAGTCCTCAAACAACGACTAAACCTGCCTCCTCGGTAATGACATGGTCTGATCTTAGCATAACTCCTCCTCCTACCGTTGATCACTGAGATCAGGTGTCCCAGCGCACGCACACACACACCCCATGGAACCTGCCCCAGACATTCTGTTGGCTGGGGCCCACTACCCGGCAGAGCTGACCAGCAGCCACAGCCCTTGTGAAGCCTGTCAGGCCCCGCCCAAAGCCAGGTAGAAAGAGGCAAGGCAGGACCCTTCTGAGGCAGTGTCTAGGGTGGATAATGGACTTGCTGAGGGTCCAGAAGCTAAAACTCAACCCAGGTACAGCAAAGGCATTATTAGCAAGCAGTGAGCAGCGCCAATCTGTTTTGGGTGGAGTTGTGCTCCCTCTAAAGGAGCAAATTTTGAGCCACATCCTTGGAGGGGTAGCCTTTGGAGCCACTTACACTGATGCACATAAGTGGGTTTGCTGGGGCATGGGGCTGCATACACACAGCTGGACAGCCAATGTCTCCAGATCTCAGGGGCTCCCCACAATCCCTATAAAGGCCATAAATCTACGAAGCCATGACTTTGCTTGCTTCTAGTCACTTTTCCACCACAGGAGCAAACATGAGACATTGCCCCCCCCCCAGTCCAAGCTAATAAGAACCACAACAAGAGACTCAGCACCAAGCCTGTTTTCCATTTAATAACGTGCATAATTTTTTATTAAAGTTACATTTCAATGAAAAAAAATCTTCAGTTTCTGTACACAATAAATTAAAACTGGACTGTGCCCCTGATGGGAAAGGGGTCAATGTAGATTCTGGGATAACCCTCCAAAGTCTCTCTGACGACACTTTTTCATGGTAAAGGGAAAACTGGTTCCTCTTACCCCATACAAGCTGCCATCAACAGGAACACTTGGAAGAGCACCACACACCCATTCTATATTGCAAGTATCTGTAATACATTAAAAGGAACAGTATCCTGTGCAGGTGCTCCCTGTGGCTCCCCATGCTCAGCCAGGACCTCCTGCTGTGAGGAGGAAAAGGATTAGGCTGAATATGAAACTCCATTACCTCCCCCCCCCCCCCCGTTATTTGGAGATGCTGACATCATCTGCCTCTCACCACCCAACAGGACAGGGTATTTGCATGTAAAAGGAGCTGTCTCTCCTCAAATCCTTCTTGATGCAAAACAACTTACTTAACTGCTTAAGCAAGACACAGATGGGACCTGTGAAGGCAGTTCAAGCAGGCTGGGATGGAGGTGTATGGACCACTCAGCCCTTTCCTCTATCCAGGCTGACGCTGAACGCTTTTGGCTGTATGAGCACGTAGCTAAAGGCTAGGGAGGGAGAACTTGCAAATCCCTCAAGTAGCCACAAAGTGTTCAGCTCCTCTCTGCCAGGCAACCTGCCAGTAGGGAAACCATGCAAGAGCCATGTTGTTGTTTAGTCGTTCAGTCGTGTCAGACACTTCGTGACCCCATGGACCAGAGCACGCCAGGCACTCCTGTCTTGCAAGAGCCATACAGAGGCCCTTTTCTATTTATGCCCCCCCAAGCCTCTGCCACTTTAGCCCTGCCCCTTCCCTGGCTGCTGCCAGCACCAGCCCACTTCTTAGTTCACCTCAGCTCTTCTATTCTCTTCCTGCATATCTGCACTTCTCTCCACATGACAATCTGAGCCGACAGCATGGTCCAAGTGACTACTAACTTAACGCTGCTTGCGTATATGTGCCCAGAACAACAGCACTGGGTAAGAATATTTCTTAAAGCATCTAATTCACTCATTTCCCCACCCCCAAATAGCCACTGTTTTGAAGGCTAGAAAATGTTTAAGACAACAGTAAGTCAAAACTGTGATTCTCAAGATCCTAAGAGATGTGCTAGCCGCCAGAGAAATGTCAGGTATCTCAGGACTTTTTTCCATGCCCCTATAAAATTCACTCTTAAAACACACACAAATATATGTCAAAATGACCGCTAAGCTAATGTGTTAGGGAAAGGGAGTGGTCAACTACAGGTCACACCAAGTTCCATTGTAAGATTTGATGGTCTTCCCAAAACAGGTGTAGTGTGAGGGCAGTAGCCGGGCTCTCCCCAGCAGCTGAGGGCGAGAAATAGGCAGGAAAAGCCAATTCCAATGAATGTAAATATTAAGTAACTATTACCTCAACATCTTAAAACAGCCTCAACATTCAGATGCAATATGCCTTTGATTCTGGGGATAAAGAAGAGAGGAAAGTCTTCATAAACCTGCTCTCTTTATTAGCTTCCAGCTGGCTGGGCAAAATGGACCTTTGGTGTGAGACTGCAAGGCAGCTCCACATTTCCAGCGTCAATTACATTCCACACCTAGCATTGCAGCTACTTCCTGCTGCACAGTATTTGTTTGCATATGTCTGCAGACCACAGCCGATTCTTTTCTTGGATAATAAAAACATTCTGATGAGGAGTGACTCAAGGGCCCTTCACAGGAGTGTCCAACACTGAAAATACTGCTCCAGAACAGTGTGATTCCACAGGAAAGGACTAGCACCTTATGGTGTAAGATGGCACCACACTGAAGCAACTCTGCAATTTTGAATGTGGCTGTAAAAGGCCTGCAGCGGTAGGTGTTAAGCATGTAAGAACTGCCCTGCCCCATTAGACCAGAGGTCTGTGTAGTCCAACACACTTCTTCCGACCATGGTCAACAAGATGCTGTCAGGAAATGGACAGGCAGCACTTGATGGGAACAGAGATTCAGTAGCTCACTCCTTGTAAGTGTGGAGGTTCTATCTAGTCATCATGATTTGTAACCATGTGCCAGCTAGACCTATCCTCTGGGTCCCGGTCCCCCCATTGTAGCATCCCTTGGAAAAGGCCCTATGTTAACCAACAATGACTGGAACATAAAGGGAGCAGGAAATGTATAATTCTCCCAGGGCCAGGTAAAATAAGGAGCAGCCGATCTCTACCTTAACACTGTTCTACTCCTAGAAAACGCTTGGGGGATTACAAAAGGCTGTCCAGGATAGGTTAGCAAGAAAGGAAGGCTCAGTGCTTCTTCACATTCCCCAGGAGGAAGCCATTTCACCCCCATGGTTGATAAGTCTAAAGAAGATAATGCATCCCCAAAATTTGGTAATATCCTTATGCTACAAAGAGGTGCAACTTGTATGTCACAAACAGCCATCAAGGAAGAAAGCTCTTGATCAGCCTGCAAAGCCAATAGAGACTGATCTCATGCAGAGCAGTAGCCTCTGATGAAGAGCCCAGAAGCCGACTGCCCGCTCTTGTGTCTGCTTCTATTCCGATGTGCGCAGACAAAGCAGCGGCCTGTGCTCCCATGGAGACAAGGACAGACCCAACTCAGATGGGCTTGTAGAGGAGAGTAGTGACGTATTTCTTCTTGTAGCGATGAGTGGCGCTGAGCACCATGACACCATCCTGGGAGGGAAGGAGAGAGGAGGATTTAAAGGGTTCTAGAATACCATGGCATGGTGCTCTCCACTACATGTTTTGGACTGCAAATCCTATCAGCTCCAGACAATATGGACAATCGTCAAAGATGATGGGAACTGTAGTCCCAAACATCTGGAGAGCACCAGGTATTGGCTACCCCTCACTAACTGCTTACAGAGGGCTGGTGGGGGAAGTTCTGAGCAGGGGTTAAGAGAATGAAGATATTAGAGCAGAAAGTTTGTGCTTAGAGGGTTTTTACACACTTTCACCCTTCCTCTTTCCCCATCCTTAATTTTCTTCCAAAGTAAAATGTTGAGAGCAGTAAGGAGTTAATCTGCTGTGCCTCGGAGCTGAAGGGAAGAGCTTATCAGGCAGGACGTGACGTAAACAGCCTGCTATGCTGTCTGTGTTCTGGGGAAAGCGAAAGCGTTAGTTGAGCTGCCCAGCTCAGGGAGAGAGGAGCTGGGAAAATGCAGCTACACTCCGTTGGATGCTGATATATGTATATATGTGTTTTTGGAACAATAAAGAAGCTAGAGAAAGAGGAGCTGCCATCTCCGGTGTCATCCCTTATCACACGCGAAGCTGCGCTAATTCTGCTGATGATTTTACGACCTACAGAGGCCCGCGCAGAGGAAGCGTGCCGGGCGCCATTAGACCATAAATCTGTCCGAGGAGATTTATTGGAAGAGACTGAACTCAATTAAAAACATAAAATACTTGCAGACTCAAAGTGTAAAATGGGCTGCTCCCATCCTCATTGAGAAGAGCTGGAAGAAAGTGGGATATTTGAGAAGAGACACTTGGAGCAGAACAGCAGACAAGATATAGGCAGCGTCTGACATAAGAGGTGCTTTCCATTTCAGGTAAAGGTAAAGGACCCTTAGACGGTCAAGTCCAGTCAAAGGCGACTATGGGGTGTGGCACTCATCTCCCTTTTCAAGCCAAGGGAGCTTGTCCACAGACAGCTTTCAGGGTCAAGTGGCCAGCATGATTAAACTGCTTCTGGTACAACGGAACACTGTGACAGAAAACAGAGCGCACAGAAACGCCATTTACCTTCCCGCCGCAGTGGTACCTATTTATCTACTTGAACTGGTGTGCTTTCGAACTGCTAGGTTGGCAGAAACTGGGACAGAGCAACAGGAGCTCACCCCATCACACAGATTCAAACCATCAACCTTCCGATTGGCAGGCCTAAGAGGCTCGGTGGTTTAGTCTCTCATTTTAGCTTCTCCCCAAGAATGCTTTTTTTTCTGAACAGCTCCCTCAATCACAGCTATCTTACCCTGAATTCTAAACTGTTAAAACCCACAACTGGGCAAGGAGGTAAAGCAATTAGCACTTCCGGGTTGGCGCTTCTGGTTAATGGCGGATTTCCTCCGTCTCGGAGGAATCCGCTCCCTGGAAACAAGGGTCTGACCGCCACGGCGAGGCGGAGACCCGTGAAAAACCACGGTCGGAAGAAGACTGTGGGCTTGAGATTCGGCACGTACCTTTTGCGCCTCCCCTACTCGCAGGGAGACCCGGTTTCAGGGCTCCGGAACGACGTGGGGTGAGTGGCGCGTTACATCGAATCGACCGCTACTTTCAGGGAGTGAAGCCGCACAGCTGTTGCCAGAAAGCGCCGACTTTTCCTGTGGACATTTGGACTTTAAGTAAATTTTCGTAAGTAAACTGAATTGGATCACTAAATATTTGGATTTGGCACTTGAACGTGAAGGTCTAAACAGGAAGTCCACCTTCCGTTTTGTAAAAAGATTAAAGCAAAGCCGCTGTAAGCTGAAGCCTATGAAAAGTATTCTGTAAAGTATTAATTTTCACCATTTAAGACACTGAACATACCCTCGGAAGCAGGGGAAGAGGGGGGAATTCTTTTGTGGACGATTTTAACCTGCAGGACAGCAAAGAAGACGACTTAATTTACCACTGTCTCGAGCCTGGGATCGGTCTGTCAAAAGGCTTTATGATTAAAAACAAACAAACAATAACGGGGAATGGAACACATCTTGATGGACGGTTGAATAGAGCTATATATCTTTTCGTATTGATTTCGTGGTATTTAAAAAGAAGAAGAGCTGATTTGTAATCTTGTAACTGAATTCTGAACTGAAAATAACAAAAATAGAAACTGTTGCCGATAGAGGGAGCTTTAGAAACTGTTGCGACTGTTACACTTCTGAGGCGGAAAATTCCATTACAGAATGGAGGCTGTGAAATAAGTGGCCTTGAAGAACTTTAAGATAATACGGGAAAAACAAGAAGCTCCTGGGAACATGGCTGATAAAATAACTGCCCTGTTGGAACAAGTGATAAAGACAGTGGGCACTCTTGAACAAAGTATCTCTGGCTCGGAACAGAATGTATCTGTTTTGGAACAGAAAGTGAGTAATCCAATAGGTGCTGTTCGGGATGTGGAACCAACTTCGAAAGGGCAAGTATTGGAGAAGAGGATGGGACAACTAAAACAACCTGTTTTGTCTCTGCAAGATGAAATTCAAGTGGAAGCCTTGGCCTCAGTGTTTCAAATTGATGGACATAAATTGAAGTTCGAGGTTAGGGACGTTGAAAGTCAGATCTGGAGAGGCAGTGCCCCACTCGGACTGATTAAGGCAAGATGGATGGACTTTTTGTTGGAGGGTGGCACTGCGGGAAAGCCTGGAAAAATGGATTTCCGTAACCTCAAAGAGACTGTGGAGAATGCTTTGGAATACCTTCTGGATTATAATTTTGAACATGGAGTTTGGACAAGCATGTTGAAATTGAATAAAGGAGCTGCTGAGAAAAAAGCCCTTTGGGATTTAATTCCAGGTTTTGAAAGAAACCTGCAGACAGACCAGGGAGAAGACTTAAGAGCCTCGGATATAAGAGCACCGGGTTGATGGAATTAATTGTACTGACAGAAAAGACTGATAATTAGCAGAAAAGACTGATAAAATCCGAAACCAGGGGGAAGAGATGGTGGGGGGAAATTGGGAATTTTCTAAAACAGCATTTAGTATAATATTGCATAATTAAGGAATGTTGGGAGATGGTGGAATAAAATTTATTGGACTTTAGTGGAAATATGATAAGGATTTGAGACATCAGGATTTAAGGGCATAAGACTTAAGGGTTTTTTCCTTTCTCTCTGTATTAGATTGGAGTATAGATAATTTTCTAGATGGTTGATGGGAGGATAAGGTTTAAATGGATTAAGATAAATAAGTGAGCAAACAGTGAAAGATGGAAAGAATTTGCTGATTTAATTAATAATTGGAATACAAAAAAGGAGGTGGGAGGAGGTCGAGGAAATAAGTTACAGAAGGATGGAATTTTGAAAAATGGAAGGGTTTTCTTTTTTAAATGTCTTTTTTTTGCTTTTTTCTTGTTGGTGGGGTGGGGGGGAGGTTTTCTATATAATCTTTTTAATTTTTAATTTTGTTTTTTTTTTCTCTTATTCCATTGTACTTTGTCTTTTTCAATTTTTTTGTATTTATGAAAAATGAAATAAATATTATTTTTTTAAAAAAGGAGGTAAAGCAATTAGCAAAATGGTGCCCTGCATGGCAGGAATGAGAGAGAAGAGAGAGAACACTCAGTACATTGCCCTCAAGCTCCGAGGAGGAGGAGCAAGAAGAGGAAGAAGCACTGCAGGCTGCCTGGTCCTGGCCTTACCTTAATTGACAGGGCATAGAGATGGTTCAGCATCACATGGTTTGGCTCAGGCAAGAGGGCTGGGTCACACTGAAACAGAAGGAAATGTCACTTTTCACCTATGCAGCCATTTCTAATTCTGTCACTGGGTGCTTACATGTACCTTAAATTTTAGCCGCATGAGTCCAATCAATGTGGGCACACCCCATAGCAGGTAGGTGTGACCTGTCCTGCTCCAGACACTCTGGGAACCACATCTCACTTTAGAGTAAGGCTGCACCTCCCACAATGGAGCCCTCTATAAAGGTCTTGCTGTATACTGCCTTCGGATTGGTACTCACCGAAATGTTAGTATCTTTGTTAAGGATGACTTGGAGGAGATGGGGAGGAAGAATGGGCGGGGACTTGAAACGCTCCTCAGGTCGATAAACATACATTTCTTGGCCATATATTCCAGGAGGGGAGCCAGAAAGGTCTATTAAAAATAAAGATAGTATGAGAAAGGAAACCAGGAAACACCATCATTTTAGATGTTGACACCAACAGCACAAGAAAGTCACCTCGACAGGAAGTCTCTGAACTTTCTAGGGAGTCCACCTTTAAAGCATCAAACACTTCGAAGTCAGACTTCCTGACATGAATCAGATTGTTAATTGTCCCCATCTGACTGGTGACCACTGGCTGAAAAACAAGACAGAGGTACATGCCACAGCCGCAGGTCAAATCCCCACCCTTCCCAACATATATATGCAGAGAACAAAGTCACATCCCAGGTGAAGCAAGGAGAACTGTGTAGAGGAGGTTAAACACAGCTACAAAAAAGGAAGACTTAAAAATCCTCAGTAGTGGTAGATGTAACATATAAGCAATGCAGAACACAAGGTCTCACTATTCAATTAAAACCTACGAACTACATCGAAAAGCCAGTCAGAATATGTACTAGGGGAGCAGTACATAAATTCAGAAGGACAGTTAAGTGCCAGGGATTCTACCCTAAAAAAAGAAAAAGAGAAGAAATCATAGAAGCAGTCAAAATAATCCAGCAAAACTGGAAGGAAAGCCAGGGGCCTTGTCATTGGCAATTTTAGCCAGAAGGTCCTGCTTGCCTCTTCTAACTATCAGAAGCTACAGAGTGCACTGATAGTTAACCCAGGGATGTAGCCTGCAGCATGTGACCCTGGCTCAGAGAACTAAGCTGACAGGGCAGGCAACAAGGTCAAGCCCAGCCCACCTGAAAATGTACGGGGGGGGGGGGGGGACATGCAGAAGGACCTCTCAGCGATATGACACAGACACATGGAAGAAAAGGAGTTACCTCGGAGGGATCATGAACCCACTGGCCATCCACAAAGAACTTGTACTGGTGCTCCCCTTCAGGAAGGTCCAGAATAGCGACAAAGTCATTGTGGCTAAAAGGAGAGGGAGCAATTATCCACAGTGAGAGGCAACAGCTTAGAGCCTCATCCATCCACTCACAGCACCATCTGCCCACTCATGTATCAACTATGGTTCTATCCTGCCCCATAACCATAAAGCTCCAGGTGGCATACATAACCTTTTAAAAAACACAACAGAAATAAAAATAGTCAATATAAAACACGTTACGCATTACTTTCAAAAATGGGGAAATAAAATCTATTAGAAGCCCCCCAAAAGCTTGCAAAAAAACCAAACGGACAACTTAGAAAACTAATCAAACTACTCAAAGTGTAAGTGAGCTACATTGTGCCAGAATTTACAGGGAGCCCTGAAAAGAACAGCAAAGTACTAAAGCTGCAATTGTCATGTACTGTCAAATGCCACAGCAATACTGGCACGAGACTGGGTTACCTGGAAGAACACAGAGCCACCACACAGAGCTCCCTGAATCTTAAGATCCCCTTTGGGGGCCCAATTGCGTATCCTACTGTCAAGTGAAAAGAGGAGATGGCCACAAAGGAGATGGCCTACTCAATGATGGACCCCGTTAGGGAACAGCCTTTCCAGAGCTCACATGGTGACTTCTTTATAGTTTTTCAGTGCCACATTAAAACTTTTTCATCACATTTAAACTCCTATTTCAAAGCAGCCCCGTGGTCTTTACTGTTTTAATGTTGCTTTAGAGAAACCTTATGTCCTCATTCTTTCAGGGTGGTTTTTAAGGTGAGCGGTTGGCACAGTGGTTCATCCCTCTGAACGCTTTACCCATCAAGTTCAAGGGACCTCCAATGTATGCCAGCTTTCTCTCGAGTCTTGTTCTCTGTACAATATTGTATGAAATAGACCAGTAAAATTTCCAAATTACTGTAAGGTCTGGAATTTATTAGAAATCCCTTGCCTTCCCTTTTAGGTGCTGGTGGGGAGGGAGGCTTAAATGAGAACAGCCTGTCCTGCCGTTATCTTTGTGCTCTTACAACCTGTGACAGCTGGGGAAGCGTCTCAGTTGCAGTAAACAGATCCAAGTAAAAGAAGTTAAAGTTAAGCACCTGTGAGGAAAGGTTAGTTCCACCCACTAATTAGCATTTAATTAATCATCACCTGAAGCTGAAACAGAAGCACAGCACAGGGTGTTGCATGCCAGAACCTAAATCTCACAAGGGTAATCCTTTAGCTGTAGCTTTCAGTTCAGGAGCTGAATGCCCATGAGAGGAAATCTTCTAGAAAGCAAAGAGTTCTAGCTGGCAGCTCTACTCTAGAAGGGAAGCCTACAGTGGTTGTAGTAAACCTCGACCAGACACACAGATTGCACTCAAGTTTGGAAAGGACTAAAGTTTTACGTTTTACCAAGCCCACAATGCCTAGATCAGGCGTCCCCAAACTAAGGTCCACGGGCCCCAAACCCCGTCTCCCAATCGCAGCCTCCTCACGCGCCACCCAGGCATCTCCCCGCCCACCTCCCTGCCCCAGAGGCCGGCGGTGCATAGTCGGCAGCCTGCCTGCCTGCCTGAGCCGCCGCCCACTGTGGGGCGCAGAGGCCGAGAGGGCAGCCTTGAGGGGGGAACAGTGTCTCTACCAGGGTCTGAGGCGTCTGAGAAGCGAGGAAGGAGGGGAGAAAGGCCTAACCCTAAGCCAAATGCTGACAAAGTATTCAGAACACTGCCCAGGAGTACTCTGCGAGAAAATCGGAGACGAAGCGAGCAGGGACTGGCCCGCATGAGGGCCTTCCTGGGGATGCAGCGCACCACGCCCTCGCCTCATAGGGTACCCACCTTGCCCCCCCTGGGCCCGGTACTGACTCCAATCCCCTGATCTGGCGCACCTGCAATGCCGCGAGTTCGTGATGTGCCAGAGGAGTTGCCCCCGCAGTGAGTCGGGAGTCGTGGGGACGGGTGACACGCAGGCAAGCTGGCATTTGGGGATTTGGTGTTGGAGGACAGGCGTGCAAGCTGGGGGGGGGGGGGTTAGGGAGAAACACAGGCAGGTTGGGCCGTGAGGATGGGGCTTAAGGATTAGGGAAGGTTAGAGAAGCACATGCATAGGCTGGGTTGTGGGGAAGGGGGTTAGGGAGACATGTATAAGCTGGGTTGTGGGGATGGGGGCATGGAAGGCCTGCATGTAGACTGGGCCATGGGGGTTAGGGAGATCCCTGTGTAGGCTGGGTTGTAGGGACGAGCATTAGCAATACTTCCCAATTGAAATACTTATAGAGTGGTGCCCCGCAAGACGAATGCCTCGCAAGACGGAAAACCCGCAAGACGAAAGGGTTTTCCGTTTTCAAAGGTGCTTCGCAAGACGAATTTCCCTATGGGCTTGCTTCGCAAGACGAAAATGTCTTGCGATTTTTGAGGGGGGTTTTCGCTCCCCAACCCCTTTTTCTAAAGCGCTAAGCTGCTAATAGCCTTTTAGCAGCTAATCTGCTAATCCCTTAAGCCTTTAATAGCCCTTAAACTGCTAATAGCGCTAATAGCACTAATCCGCTAATGGGCTTGCTTCGCAAGACGAAAAAACCGCAAGACGAAAAGACTCGCGGAACGGATTCTTTTCGTCTTGCGAGGCACCACTGTATGTTGATTAAAATCATTCATTTTAAATATTGTATTGTTTTTCCTGTTTTTTGTGCACTACAAATAAAATATGTGCAGTGTGCATAGGAATTCATTCATATTTTTTTCAAATTATAATCCGGCCCTCAACAGTGTCTGAGGGAAAGTGAACCGGCCCCCTGTTTTAAAAGTTTGGGGACCCCTGGCCTAGATAGTGGGCGAATCTGCTCCTAAACAAAATATAGACTTCATCTTCAGTTCAAGCTCAGTCTATGCCGTTTAGGTTAAAAGCAGGATTCATAAGCTAAAGAGGTGGTGTAGATCTCAGTTCCATTTTTTAAAAACCAGCTTTTTCAGTTTTCAAAAAAGGGCATGTTGAAGTAGGCTTAAAGTGAGAGAGAGCCCCCCTGTGTTCCTGGGGAGACTACACCTGACTACATCTTCTCCTCAATCATTGTTTCCTTTACAAAATCAAGATGCTACTGCCCTACCCTGCCAGGACTTTTATGTGAAGCATTTCAAACCTTTGCAATATGCCATGTACGACACGGGGCCATCACACACCAAAGTCAGGCCTTCAGAGCATCCATCGCAGCAGAGCACAATGCTTCGCACGGGCTGAGCCATCAAGCCCTAACAATCCCATGATGCGCATGGATGTATGTAAGCAGTTCAGCCTTTCATTCCCAGACCCCCATTGCTCTTCTGGCCGGTGTAACAACCTCTCCTCCCCGACACACAGGCAGAGCAGCATTTCCGCCAAGGCACCTTTTAATGAGAGGGATCTTGGCACTCCAATTGTTGAAGGATCCAGAGATGAAGACTTCCTTCCCTCCCTCCGTCCATCGTATGACGGTGGGACGAGCCTGCTGGGCTGGCTTGATGGACTCGTCCAGGTCATGGTGCCAAGACACAAAACCTTTATCCCCGGGAAGCTGCAGGAGGAAAACAAGAGCTGCATCTTTCCCCCTAGCTCCCCCCCAGCGCCCAGGGCCAAGGGCGCTCCGGAGCCCGACCCCTCCAGCCCCCGGGAGGCGGCCCTTTGGATTCGGCTGGGGGGGCACTATGGCGGGGTCCCCCGTGAGGCCTCCCTCGGAGCAGCTGGACCCCCCCCCCCCGCTCCCCAGCCGGGTCTCTAGTCGGGGGGGGCAGAAGGCAAGACGCCTCCTCGCCCCCCCCCCCGCCGCGGGTCCTCGAGGGCTACCTTGGCGTCGGGGGCGCTGAAGAGGGCGGGGTCGTCGCTGCTGCCCACCATGATCTTGTGGGGAGGGGGCTCCTTGGCCGGCGGAGCCACCCCGGAGCCCTCCGAGCGGGGCGCCTTGCTCCCCGGACGCTCTCCGGAGCCGCGCTCGCTCGCCGTGTTGCCCATGGCTGGGGAGCGAAGGGGGTCCCGCGGGCAGGAGGAGGAGGCGGCCGCCGCCCTTCGCCCAGGGCCTCCTCTCCGGCGCCCCTGGCGCCCTCTCCCCGGCCCGGCGGGCCCCCGTCAAAATGGCGGCGCCCAAGGAGCGCATGCGCCCCGCGCCGAGGCCCCACGGGAGGGAGCGAGGGAGCCTCCGGCGGGCCGCTTTCTCCTCCCGCGCGCGCCCCGGCGGGCAGTGCCGGCCAGGATGGGCCTCTGGGACGGAGGCCGAGCGGGAGAGGCCCGAGGGGAGCCGGAAAGCTGCGCCAGCCGTAGGAAGCCCCTCAAGGCGCTGGTCCTCATTGGGCCGCTGCTTCTGCCGCCGGGAGAAAACGGGGGGGGGCGGGGGAGTGAGAAGAAGGAAGATTAAGGAGTTGAGGAGTGTGAGAAAGTCCGGAGGAGGTGTGAGGAAGCGACAAGGGAAACTGGGCGGCCCCACCGCCAGCCCTCGCAAGGGAGAGCCGAGGCTGCCATCTCTGCTGCCGCTGCTCTGGGCCTCTTTCCCCGGGATGCAGAAAGGTCCCTGCTGGGCGTTTCTGTTCCTTCGTGCGCCCGCATTCACCTGCTGCTTCCCTCCGTTCAGCCGCTTGCAGAACCTTTTGGGCTTTAAGCCACTCTTTCAATACGCACTGTTAACATTTATTGGTCAGCCAAAGGCAGGTTATAGCCAAAAGGCAAATGAAAAGCAAACAGGTTTTAGCAAGCAAGCAAAGAACAGCACGATCAAACACATGTAATAAAACTCGTACAATAATATGTAAAACCGTATCTCGGGTTGCGAGGCCAGAGTCCTAGGCTTTCTTGAGTTGGGAGCCTTTTACCACAAACTAGCAGGCTAAGCCAGGCTAGAAAACAGATGTTTAATTTATTCAATGTCACTGAGGTTGGTGATCGGCTTTAATAATAATAAACATTTTGCCCTTGGAATTTCACATTACTTGCAATATAGCATAGAGTATATAATGTCCTCTCTTATCTGGCATCCACAGATGCAAAAGCGCTGTTCTCTAGGACTTTTCTTCTTTTTTTTTTTTAATTTTTTTATTGAGTTTTCAAACAGATCATACATACATCATAAAAAATCCAAAAAGGAGATCATAACATACAATTAGTGCCAAAAAAGGAAAGAAAAAAGTGAAAAAGAAAAAGTACTTCCCTTCATCTCGGTCTAGGTTATTTAACCATCCTATCTTTCAGCGGTCTCCATTCTCTCTCTGTATCTCAACTTCACAGATTTTATGTATCACCTACTGTAATTTTAATATTACCTAAGTTTGTTTCTGTATATGTTAAAAATTTATTCCAATCATTAATAAATTTTTTACTTTTTTGATGCCTGATTCTCTGTGTCATCTTAGCTAATTCTATATATTCAAATACTTTAATCTGCCATTCTTTAATTGTTGGGATATTGGTGGTTTTCCAGTTCTGCGCCAACAGTATTCTGGCTGCTACCATTGCATACTGAAACATTGTCTTATCCTCTTTTTTAATTTCCTCACCGACCATACCTAACAAAAAAGCTTCAGGTTTCTTGGGGAAAGTGTATTTCAAGATCTTTTTTAGTTCCTCATAAATAAGTCCCCAGAACCTTTTCACCTCTGCACAAGTCCACCACATATGGTAGAAATCACCCTCTTTTATTTTACACTTCCAGCATTTCTTGTCCCCGGTCTTATACATTTTTTCCAGTTTTACTGGAGTGATGTACCAGCGATACATCATTTTTTCCATATTCTCTCGGAGTCCCACACATGCTGTAAATTTCATATCTATTTTCCAATGTTGTACCCATCTGTCGTATTCTAGGTTATATCCCAAGTCTATAGCCCATTTAATCATAACTTCCTTCACCGCCTCATCTTTGGTGTCCCATTCCAGTAGTTGATCGTACATTTTGGATAAAAGTTTGGTGTTTCCTTCTACTATTTCCACCTGAAATTTCGATTTTTTTCTCATTTATTCCTATCTTTTTATGTTCGTTCCATAGAGCATTTATTTGATGGAATTGTAACCAACTTACTAACCTATCTTTTAACTCTTCATATGTTCTAATCTTCCAACCTTTATCCGATCTAACCAGGTCTTCATAGGTCCATCTTTGCTCTTCCATATTTGGTTTTTTAATCGTTATAATATCAATAGGTGATAACCACCATGGGGTGCTTTTTTCTAGAAACCTTTTATTTCTGTCCCATACCTCCAGCAACGCTCCTCTAATAATGTGGTTTGAAAAACCCCTATGTATCTTCCCTTTGTCCTGCCATAAGTAAGCGTGCCAGCCAAACCTAGTGTTGAATCCTTCTAAATCTGACAAGTCAGTATTATTTAAAGCGATCCACTCTTTAATCCAACACAGGCTCGACGCCTCGTAATATAATTTCAGGTTTGGGACAGCAAACCCTCCTCTCTCTCTACGGTCAGTGAGGATTTTAAATTTAATTCTTGCTCTTTTTCCCTGCCAGATAAATCTGGACAGGGTTTTCTGCCAATCTAGGACTTTACTTCTAACGCTCATCCAGAAAGTTGGCTTTCATTGCCTGAAACCTAGAAATTCCCTACAAAAGAAGGGGGAAGTAACCACAGGCAAGTATTTCTCTAGACTGAACTGGGTTTTGATGTGGGCCCAGTCCTGCAAGTAATTCCTGCAGGTGCTCTTGGATGTTTCCTTGGCTAGACTGCATATTGGCTACTAAAGGAGCTGTGGGATCAAAACTAAATTTCCACAGCAATGGATTGCTGCTGGCCACCCACGTATCTTTGGAGGGCACTCTGAGCTGATCTACACAGAGCTTGACCAGATCATTTACTATGTGGAAGGAAAACATAGTCCTCTGGATATAACACTGTTGGCTTTAATCCTGCTTCCGCTCGTACCTGGTGGAAGGCGCAGTAGGATTCGGATTAATTTACTCTGCACTGCCTGACTTTTTCATCTGGCTGTTTACAGCCACCCTAATTCAGAATGAAGTTCAATTGCCAGAAGATTTCCAAGTTACATACTGACTCTAGGTTGTCTTTTAGCAATCTTTTTTCATGCCCTGAATTATAAAGTTCAAAGGAAAATGTAGTTATGCATTTTCCTGCATCAGCAGGATGTTAAACAAGATCGTCTTTGAGGTCCCTTCCTTCCAGCTCTATGATTCTGTGTAGCATTGATTCTGCTTCTGAAGGGCTATAAATCTTATTTAGGGTTGCAATCAATTTATTTTTTTACAAAATTAACAAAATTACAACCCACACTTTAAAAATATTGAGGGATAAAAAGGTAAGGTATAATTGAATTGACTGACAAATTTGAATAACATTTAATATACATATAATTGTATGTTTGGCACAAAACCTGATTGGTCCACATGAACTAATTTATAGTATTAAAATGTTTTGTGAAATTAGGTTTTATACTTGTGATTAAGAAGAGCAATTGGACAATAGGGTTCCTTAAAAATGTTTTTAAAAGATTTGGGAATAACTGCAATCCAGGAGAGTTTGCAGGTGTCGGGGGGGGGGGGGAGGTTACCGTCTAAAATTCCATTGAAAGGTCTGTGCAAAATAGGGATTGAAGTATCTTTGAAACATTTATAAATTTCATTAGTGAAGCTATCAGATCCTCAGGATTTATTTGTTTTGAGGGATTTATGATCAGTTTCAGCCAATTCCTCTTTCTATTAAATAATGTTGTTCTTCAGCATTTAAAAATAAGCAAAAATTGCAGCCAAGAGAGCCACAAGGCCAACCAGCTTGATCCACAGGGGCATGAAGGTGTTGCTGCTTGAATTGTCAACAGGCCTTGTTCTCAAAGGCTTCAGGATCCGGTTGTGTTGCGTCAAGATGGCTTTCCTGGCTCCATCCCATTTCCCTGGTCCTTCGAGGCGGTACTGATAGGGTGTGCATGGCCCAAACAAAAGCTCCCAGGCCAGTTTGGGGTCAGAAAGAAACAGAGGCCATACACTGGGCTTGACCCCCACCAGACAAGCCAATTCATCCATGTACTCAATATAGTCCACTTGGATGGTGTGGCGTTGGCTCTTCACATACCTGGAAGGGGGAAGAGACAAATATAGTTTACTTTGCTATTCATTCAATCAGTCACATTTATAACCCACCCTTCCTCCCCATGGGGAGCCCAGGGTGCCTCACAACAATAAAATTACATAAACCGATTCAAAACAATATAACAAGCAGCAGTTAAAACCAACAGTATAAAAAAGTGATAAAACTATCCGCCCCAAACTTGGATGAGGGAGTTTGATAGCCAGCATGCTGCTTCTGAGACTGTCCTAATCTGCATCCCAGCAGAAGTGGTTAGGGGGCAGGGAGTGGCACGTTCCTCTTTCACCTCAGGTGCTCCTGGGCAAGACCAGGCGTAGGGCCTTTCCCCCAAATCACCAACTTCAGGATGGAAGCTGCTTGGCTCCCAAGTGATTTAGGGCTTTGCATCCTAGTAGTCCCACCTTGAATTGGGCCCAGTAGCTCACAGGCAGCCACTGCAGTGCCCCAAGATTAAGGATAGCGTGGTTGTTGTTTCTTGCTGCCCCATATAGTGAGCAAGCAGCCATGGTCTGCACTAGCTTTGAGATGCTCTTCAAAGGAAGGCCTTTGTAGAGAGCATTGCAGTTAATTACCTTGGAGGCAGGTACAAGAGCATGAGTAGGAGGTGGGAAGGTCTTCACCTTGAGAATGACATGAGCTCTGAGCATAGGAGGCCCAGGTGAGAGCTGGGAAGGAAGGTTGCTACAAGGCTCTACCATCCAATGCATGCCAGTTAATTGTAGCGAGCTTCTGCAGAAATAATGATTCCCCCTCTCCAAGGGTATATACTGCCGTTTTTTATGTTGAGTATTGTTCTCCTACTTAGTTTTAAGCTGTTAAAATAGGTTAGCTTATTTGTATTGTTACCTAGTAGGACATGCATTTATGTTCTGCCTTTATTGATAGGATGATTGTTTTCAATTGCTCTTAATATGTATTTTTAATTATATTTATTATTGTTCATATGTCGTAAGATACTTTGGACACAGTTTTGTGGCCTACAAATAAACAGATGACTATGATAGCAATGTTTCAGAGCAGAAACTGGAGTCCTTGTCATGGGTCACTACACCCAGTGGCGTCGCAACGGGGGGAGGGCCAGTACGCCCTGGGTTCCATGTCTGCGAGGGTGACAAGAAGTCACATTGCGGGGGCTGGTGGCGGCACGAGCAGCCACCGCAGGGGCCTTTGGAGGATCCTCCGTTCGTGGCTGCAGCCACAAGAAGAGGATCCCGGTGCCGGCAGCAAACCGCTAAGTTTGCTGCACAGTGCATGTGCAGCGTCACACGCATGCGTCGTACGTAGCTACGAGCCCTTAGTTATCATATTTCACAATAGGCCAAATGTGCTGGGCCAGGGCAGGCCCACTTCATGAATTTCATTTTTAATTAATACTGAGGTCTTGTCCACAAGGGCAGCAAAGCAGTCTAAATATCTCTGTTATTATTTTGGTATGTACTGCAGTTAGAATCTCCTCTGCACTGAGTTCAAATTCAAAGAAGCCTTATGCAAGCAGCAATCCATGGAAATAAACACAATATTGTTTGGGCCACCGGAAACAAAACGCTCAGATGAAAAGCAAATGGAAGTAGGGAGATGAAAGCTAGCCACAAAACCACCACCAAGCCAGTCCCCCAGCCCCAGCCCCACCATAAGAATATACTAGCAAGCCCCCACACCAGCAGTGACCAGGGTTGTATACTGGGCTCGTTTTACTTACTGGATCTTCCACAGAATGGGTAGGCTCGATTAAATGAATAAAAACTACAGGCTGACATTTTTATGACAACAATATCATGCAGATAATGCAAAAAAAAAAAAAAAACAACAACCCAAAAAACAAACAAACCCACAACCACCCACCCAAAAACATGCATGCATGAGTAGCTCCAATTCAAGAGTGAACTCCCACCTTGAGGCACCTCAGGAGTAAGTGCAGTTGTAGGAAGTGGCAACACTACAAGACTAGCCTACCTGGTAACCATTCAAGCTAAGCCTGTCATTTACCGTTTAGCCATTGCTGCTGACGTCCTCGTGATATCCGACATCATCCCACTTATTGATGGTATCTTAGCAAGTCCTAGAAAAGAGGCAAAAGGGAAGAGGCGACGTTTTGAGGACCTGGATCAAGGCAGCTTGAAAATGTAATCAAGGGAGGCAAGAGGCCCTTTCTGGAAAGTCCTGGGGTCTCTTGCAACAAACCAGAATTGCTCCATCCTAGTCAGCAGGAATTCTCTTTTCATTTGAGAAATATCAGCCTAGATTCCCTGTGTGCATAACTAAAGCTGATATTTCTGAGCTTTCAGATAGATAAGGGGAGTTGGAATGCTGCTAGGTTTCAGGGTCCCCAAGAAAATGTGACCTTCCCACCCCAATTTCTCTCTCCCCTTCCAGCCCCACTTAACATCCTGGTAATAAAGCAGGTGGGAGAGAATGAGTATTTTTCCTTTCACTCATCAGAAAGAAAAAGTGTCAAATATCACACACCCGCACCCATTACTGTATTACCATGCAGGGGGAAGGAAGACTTCCCTTTTCCGAAAGCTTTCTGGAAAACCTCTTAAAGAGATTGTTGACACATTGCTTCAAGGAGGCAGGAGGGCTGCTTTGCTTTCTTATTTTTAAATGAGCTGTTGGAGCCCCTTCATTTTAAGGACATAAAAGAAATAAAAAAACTCTCAGTTATTGCATAAAGTTAAGGTGGCAGCAAGCTCCGCCACCCCTCTCTCCAAACCTCTGCCCCCTAGGAGCCTCTCTGGGCCAGGCAGCACCCCATAGCAGTGCCCTCAAATCTGTCCCCCGAAATGTCACGGAGGGAAGCTCAAATAAAGGACGCTCCATGGTCAGCTCCCATGAAGAGATACTCCTCATCATTCAGCAAGGTCGAGTGACCGTAAATAGACCTGGTGCCATGAAATTAACACCTGCCATGTCCAGACTTTCCAAATTTGCCAGTATAGCTCATTCCTTCAAACACAGGATTCTTGAGATCACCAGCAGCATGAAATGGAGCAGTTTGAAAGCTCTTACCCTTAAACACACGGACTGCCCAGCGAGCCTGCAGCTCTGAAATGGGCATGATGGCACCCAGGGGTTGCACAAGGCCAATGATTGCTAGAGTAGGCTGCTCCAAGTGTGGGGGGAAGACAAATTTATACAGGGCGGTCTGGTTCTCAATGACTCTCACAGAGTTTCCCAGGAAGGGAAAAGAGAAACTGTATCCTGTGGCAAAGACAACAAAATCGATATCGTCTTCCTTAGAGCCATCTTCAAAGACAACAGCAGTTTCAGTAAATTCACAGATGTTTGGTTTCACCAGCACCTTCCCTGAAATGATGCAGTTTGGAAGCTCATCGTTGACAGTTGGATGTTGGCTGAAAACCCTGAAAGATACAAAAACACACAGGGTGGAAGTCAGTGTCATGGTCTTCCAGTCGTTCCATCGGCAGAAGCATTTCAGCTTGTCAGAGAGAGGCTTGCTCCCTGCCACATGCTGCTCTGGGACTTCTCCCAACCTCAAGCCAATTGCAGGGGCACATGGCGGTCGGAGCGGGGAAAGCCGTTGTGCAAGCAAAGGGGAAGGGCTTCTACTGACAGTGTTGGCTAGGTGAATTCTCAAAACAGCTATTTAATATTATTATTATTATTATTATTATTATTATTATTTAAAAAGCATTTCTAAACTGTATAATATTTTCAAAATATGTAAGCAGTGCACAGACTAAAGATCAACAACAAATTAAAATACTAAAATGGTATTATTATTATTATTATTATTATTATTATTATTATTATTATTCCTATACCACCCTTCATGAAAATCATAGGGTCATTTACAATTTAAAATATACAAAAAATATATAGCACAAAAATATATAGCATAATAACAAAAAAAGCCAATACTGCCCTCTACATTTTAAAAGGCCACCGTTTGTTTAATTAGCCTGGAAGAGGAGGAATGTTTTTGCCTGGTGCCTAATTAACATATGAAGCAAGGGGCATAATCTAAACCAGGGATGGGGAACCTCAGGTGATGTTGGATCCCACAGCTTCAGACAGCATGGCTAATGGTCAAGGATGCAATTCTATAAACTATATAAATACATATATAAATATATCTCTTAAAAATAAGTTATTCCAATAAGAGCAGCACAGCAGCAGCCCTTTCATTGAAAGCAGTCAGTTCCCAAAGTCTGATGGAACAAGGTGGTCACATGCCAGCAGAAGGACAACAAAGAGGGAGCCAGTCTAGGAGCAGCCACATATTGTAGTGCATTATTTTTAGCTGTTATGTCTATTATCCTTAAATTGTCCTCTGTGGTGGTGGCTATTATTATTATTATTAATAATAATAATATTTATACACCGCCCATCTGGCTGGGTTTCCCCAGCTGCTCTGGGCAGCTTCCAACAAGAGATTAAAAATACATTCAAACATCAGTCATTGAAAACTTCCCTAAACAGGGCTGCCTTCAGATGTCTTCTAAACGTCAGATAGTTCTTTATTTCTTTGACACCTGACATTTTCTGGAAAATGCAGCACTGTACAGTCGCACCTTGGAAGTCAAGCGGAATCCATTACATAGCCATACATTGACTAATTAGCATACTGCTGAGCCATACCTGTGTTTAGGTTTCAGGCCATAATGAGAATGGTTGAATCTTGCATTTAAACGACTCTCCAACCAGTGATTCAGCATGGACATGGTTGCGCACTTCTTCCGTAACATGTTAAACCGAGTAGAAAGTACCACATCTGCTGGATAGCCTCCTTCCCCAACACGATTCAGTATCCACGCACCTCGGCGAGTGCTGAGAAAGACCTGGGTATGGGAAGACAATGATTTAACTAAGATGTCCATGTGATCTGTTCTTCATGAAGTTCCTTCTTCCACCTGCAACGTTCCCCAAAACTGCAGAACATTTTAGTTGGACATCACCTGTGAGATAGAGGAAAATATCTGGACGCAGAGAGCAGAGGGACAGTCCTGGATTTACAGAGCCATCCTAGTTTCTGATTTGATGCCAGAATGTCCCGCTTTTCCTGAGGACGCCCCTACTTTCATTGGAGCCAAGGAGATGAGTAACTATACAATATTATGCATTCAAGTCTATGAGTTATTGTGTATCCAGAATGTTGCAAAGTAGTTTAATATATTTGTTACTGAGTAAGCATCCGAAAGCCAGACAGATACCGTGAATAAGTTATCAAGTTTCTTGAAACCACATTTAAATTGACAGTATCTGTTTGGCTGTCGGATGTTTATTCAGTAATGAACTACTTTGCAAAATTCTGAATGCACAATTAACCCACATTAACTAACTGCCTATGCAATGGATGTTTTAGGCTGTCATATAGAAAACAGGGTAAAACGCATTTTTAATGAACAAAAAAATAATGGCTACAAATTAAATACACTAAAATCTTCATCAAATGTGTAATCTATGGAAGAAACGACAAACAAATTTAAAATCTGGGTGATAACTTAAAAGCTCTTTTAAAAAGGCTTCATTGCAATTTTGAGAAAGAAAGCAAAAAATTAGAATCGTAGAAACGAGTTGGAAGGGACCCTGAGGGTCATCTAGTCCAACCCCCTGAATTGCTAGCTTAAAAATTAAATAAATTAAGAAGTTGAAGCTAAACAACTTATTACTTATTCAGAGGATCTGTCTGGGGATCTGAGTCAGAAAATAACAATGGGTAACAAAATTAATTAGCATTTGCACGTAAAAGGAAGTCACAGATATATGGCTTAACTTGGAGAAAACCATATCTAAAGACAAAACAGTATGAATTCTTTGAGAATTCCTGGAGAACAGGCGAAGTCCCAGCAGACTGGAGGAGGGCAAATGTTGTCCCTATTTTCAAAAAGGGGAAAAGAGAGGACCCAAATAATTACCGCCCAGTCAGTCTGACATCAATACCAGGGAAGATTCTGGAGCAGATCATTAAGCGAACAGTCTGTGAGCACCTAGAAAGGAATGCTGTGATCACCAATAGTCAGCATGGATTTCTGAAAAATAAGTCATGTCAGACGAACCTGATCTCATTTTTTGACAGAATTACAAGCCTGGTAGATGAAGGGAACGCAGTGGATGTAGTCTACCTTGATTTCAGCAAGGCATTTGACAAGGTGCCCCATGATATTCTTGTAAAGAAGCTGGTAAAATGCGGTCTTGACTCTGCTACCACTCAATGGATTTGTAACTGGCTGACTGACCGGACCCAAAGGGTGCTCATCAATGGTTCCTCTTCATCCTGGAGAAGAGTGACTAGTGGGGTGCCACAGGGTTCTGTCTTGGGCCCAGTCTTATTCAACATCTTTATCAACGACTTGGATGATGGACTCAAGGGCATCCTGATAAAATTTGCAGATGACACCAAACTGGGAGGGGTGGCTAACACCCCAGAGGACAGGATCACACTTCAAAATGACCTTGACAGATTAGAGAACTGGGCCAAAACAAACAAGATGAATTTTAACAGGGAGAAATGTAAAGTATTGCACTTGGGCAAAAAAAATGAGAGGCACAAATACAAGATGGGTGACACCTGGCTTGAGAGCAGTACATGTGAAAAGGATCTAGGAGTCTTGGTTGACCACAAACTTGACATGAGTCAACAGTGTGACGCGGCAGCTAAAAAAGCCAATGCAATTCTGGGCTGCATCAATAGGAGTATAGCATCTAGATCAAGGGAAGTTATAGTGCCACTGTATTCTGCTCTGGTCAGACCTCACCTGGAGTACTGTGTCCAGTTCTGGGCACCACAGTTCAAGAAGGACACTGACAAACTGGAACGTGTCCAGAGGAGGGCAACCAAAATGGTCAAAGGCCTGGAAACGATGCCTTATGAGGAACGGCTAAGGGAGCTGGGCATGTTTAGCCTGGAGAAGAGGAGGTTAAGGGGGGATATGATAGCCATGTTCAAATATATAAAAGGATGTCACATAGAGGAGGGAGAAAGGTTGTTTTCTGCTGCTCCAGAGAAGCGGACACGGAGCAATGGATCCAAACTACAAGAAAGAAGATTCCACCTAAACATTAGGAAGAACTTCCTGACAGTAAGAGCTGTTCGACAGTGGAATTTGCTGCCAAGGAGTGTGGTGGAGTCTCCTTCTTTGGAGGTCTTTAAGCAGAGGCTTGACAACCATATGTCAGGGGTGCTCTGATGGTGTTTCCTGCTTGGCAGGGGGTTGGACTCGATGGCCCTTCCAACTCTAGGATTCTATGATTCTATGATTCTATGAATTTAATTAATGAATGTGCAAATGATAGAAGCAGTGCTGGTATCTCAATGCCACAAGGTTGGACTAGACGACCCTTGCGGTCCCTTCCAACTCCACGATTTTGGGATTCTGTGTATGTGATCATCAGCCCTGGAAGTTATTTTCAGAAATTTGTGCAGCAATATTTAAGAATAGTGCCAACACATGTGCAAAGTGCCTTCATCACTAAAAGTGCGACAATACACAGAATTAAAGAGCAGGCATTACAGGGAACATGATATCTTCCTTTGGGAGGTGCCATAGGAACACTGCTTGAAGCCAAGTACTGCCCCAATTTTGTCTGATATCAGTTTTGGGCCCCAGCTGAAGGGGCCTCAGACACGAGATCCCCACCCCCCATCCCAGGGACCAGTTGAAAATTGCTGAGGGCCTTCCTTGATGGACTAGTTATTTTTCTGTGTGTTGTAGCAATTACAATGCATTGTGCTAGATGCCTTTATTTAGTAATTTTAAGATATAACAAATCTAAGAAATAAAGAAGGCAAAGAAATACAATTAAAACTCAGTTTGAGTATTTAATGTACAGGCAGCCCCTGTTTATGTGTGTTCAGTGCATGTGCAACAGTATATATGCTTATTGTGCCGCCAAACCAGGAAGTGACCTGAAAACGTCTTAAAGATGTCATTGAAACATCACTAAAAGGGTGGAAAGGGGGCAGGTGGGGGACTTGCGGGCTTTTTCAGTGGGTTTCAATTTTACATGATTTCACTGATGTGTGCGGCACCTTGGGACGTTGTCAACCCTGCGTAAACGGGGGGCTGCCCGTAATGTATGTGGAGTCTCCTGGCTTCAACCACAAATCCACAGACATGCTGTGGACCACCTGAATGAAGCTCATGGCACACAGTTTGGGAGCCCCCCTGCTCTAAAAATCCTCTCCTTGCCAGCAAGTGAAAAGAGCTTGAATCCAAGCACCTCCTCCCTCTTCCCAGAGCCTATCCTTTGGGCATCCTTTTTGCAACTACCCACTTTCCCCTGGCAGCATGAGTGACAATTGAGACATCATCTGCCCGCCTTCCACAGCCTCTCCTTCCAACCAGCTAGAGCTCTCTCTCTCCAGGGATGCTGTTCCTTGCCTTCTGCACCTCCCAGGGGTCCCTAGAGATGGGGGCCTGCCTCAGTGCCCATCTTCTGTCACAAAAGAGCCGGCAGTCAATCGTGCTGTGCAAGCTGGAGCTAACTCTTTGTTAGCAAAACCACAATCCGCCGGGACATGGTGGAGTGTCAGGCCTAATAAACACAGCAACTCATTCCCGGCAGGTCTTGTCCCCATGCAAAAGTTACCAAGACAAAAAGCCCCTGCCTCCCTGCAGCCCAGGGCTTTCCCCAAGCAATCGATCGGAGACTGCTCCTCCATTTCATGCCTCTCCTGGTTGTGGGAGGGGAGCTTGTTGCCGCACGACTGACTCCTCTCTGCCTCTTGGTCTCCCTCATCCCAGTCTCCTGCTTCAGCTCCTGCCTCTGATTTGTTGGTCTAGCTCTTTTTCGCTGCTCTCAGACCATTTCCGTAACCAATCCCTTCCACTGGCCTTCTGCTACTACATCTTTGACACACTCTGGGGCTGCTACACCAGGCAAAACCATCACAATATAGAACTGTCCTGAGATCTACGGGTAGAGGGTGAGATACACATTTAAACAATAATAAATAATAGTAGCCAGACCTGTTGTGCCAAGCGGCTTATCTCCACAGCAAGGTCCCCGCCTGAGTTCCCAATGCCAATCACAATTACTCTTTTCCCAGCAAACTCAGCTGGGCTCTTGTAATCACGACTGTGAAAGTAGCGACCTTTGAACTTTTCAATTCCTGTAAGTGAAGAGCAAAATTGTTCAGGCTCAGGTAGTGTGGATGTGTCTTGTACATGAGATCTGGCACTGTCGTTTTCTGCTGGTATGAAACTGGTAAACTCTGTAGTTGCAACACTAACTGCACTAAGGACTGGACATATTTTGAAGAGCAAAAACAAGGACACATTTGCTGAGTTCTACTTTGAACTATGGAGCTCTATGATGAAAAAAGAGGACATGTCCTGGAAAAAGAGGACATATGGCAACCAATCTGGACAAATTTTATTCCTTGCCCTCCCCCCCTGAATTCTCTCACAATATTTTTCCAAACCACATTTGCAAAACTAGTTCAGTTTTGTGAGCCTAAACTTTTAAGCAAATGTACTTTCTGGACTGTTCTAGGAAGGAAAAAAATAACTTTTATGCTAGTGAAGTAATCTTTTTGGATTTTTGCTCTTTGGTTTTTAATGCTTTGTTGCTTATTTTAGCACTTATCCCCCTCCCTAGTCTGATCAACTCAAGGCCAGTGTGAGAGAAGACGCTTTTCATGCGAAAGGCCCCAAGTTCAACCTCAGCACCTCCTGGCACAGCTGGGAAAAGGCAATGGAACTGCAGAACTGCTGCCAGTCCATTTTGACGATACAGAGCTGGATGGATCCATGGCCAGACTCATTATAAGTCAGCTTCCAATGTTCCCATGGAACTACGGAAAGAACTGCTGCACCAGTGTGATACAGCTGTGCCACTGTGATACTTTGAAACTCACTGGCTGAAATGAACAACCTGTTCTCTGTCTAAGCACTACTTACTACACAGAGTTGTGGTGAGAATAACTGTGGGATAACAAATACACAACACTTTGCACACTGGAAAAGGCTATAGAAATGAGTAGCAAGTTAAACATAAAGGAAGAACTTAGCTTATTTTAAGAGAGAGAGAGAGAGAGAGAGAGAGAGAGAGAGAGAGATGCAGTTACAGGATTGGTTCCTTGATAAGACGGACACTGCCATGTGGTTTTCTCTGCTGAGCACCTTTATGTAAGGGCCAGTGCCCAAAACAGCATGAGCCGTGGGAAGCTCAGGCAAGGGAGACATGGCAAGGGGAGCGTGCACATTTCCATACTAGAGGCAACGACTGAGGGGTGGCAAACCCTGAAGCAGTCACAAAATGTCATAAAAACATCATGAGAAGGGGCAGGAGCAGAGTGGTCTCACGTGTGCTCAGCTGGCACACGCGGGGGTCCGTAACCCCCTTGCAAAACAAGGATTGCCTGTAACATCGGCCTGCAATGGCTCCGTCGCTCCCCTTAGCACCCACAGAGCGTACCTGGGAAGGAGTTCAGCGGTAGATGTGCCTTTGTGTGATGCCCAGTGCAAACCAGGATTGCATCAAAGACGGATGACTCTTCTTTTCCACCCGTCTCTGTGACAACATCCCATTGGCCAGTGCTAGAGAAATCTGGGCGCCTTTTTACACTGCACACCTTAGTCTGGAAAGAAAAAAGTCAGCAAGAGAATGACGAAGGATTTATTTCTGTGATATTAATGTATACCTCAGCATATGGTACAAAATACATATCAGAAGACACCTAAGGGCTGCGGTCTTAAACCTACACACTTGAAATGAAAATAAATGCTTCCAAATAAAACTGATTGGGACCAGACCTTAGATTATTCCATGTTGAGCAAATTCTTTTCTGGGGGTACTCAGGGGTACGCAGTACCAACACCCCCACACCCCCACTGAAAAGCATTGGTTAAAAGTGTGGCACTGACTATTACAACTTTGTAGTGAGTACTGACACCTTTTCTTTTTCTGGAAGAAAAGCACCACCCACAACCCTTGTTGAATCTCAAGGGTAAATTTCAATTCCTCCAGTACCAAGAAATAGATGAATTTTACAGCATACTAGAATAAGTACAGTGGTACCTCGGGTTAAGAACTTAATTCTGAAGCGTATGTAACCCGAGGTACCACTGTATTTTGCTTATTTATTCAAACATTTCTATTGCATCTTTCTTCCTTTTGGGAACCCCCAACAGCCGCAGCAGCAGCAGCACATGCACAATAGATTTGACAAAACAACAGTGGGAGAAATTGGTGGAGGAGACTAAAAAGAGTGAGCTTATCTCTTTGGGATTAAGGCTTGTTGCTTGTCTGAGCTGCTTGGTGGCTTGGCTGTGGGTGTGGCTGCATGCTACTGCCAAGAGGAAGCCAGGCTGAGCAAGGGAGGGAGGGAGTGGGCAGAGGGGTTATCAGCCAGCAGCAGGTAGACTTGGCTGATAGCAGCTTCTGAGAGCTTGCAAATAAACAGGAGTGTTGGCGAGGACATTTGGAAGAGAAGGCCCAGAGTGCCGTCTCACGGTGTCTGTAGGACTAAGAGACATGGATGATGAGGGGGCTACTGAAGTGACCTGCAACGCCTGTGCCATATTTGTCTTTCTGCCTCAGAATGTGCAAAACTACACCTGCAGCAAGTGCAAGCTGGTTGCCTCGCTGGAAGAGAAGGTACAGCAACTTGAGGCCAGCCAAGTCACCCTTCAAATTACTGGGCAAGATGATGACTTTCTTGGCAGAGCTGAGTGGACTGTCCCGGAAGAACAACTACAGAGGAGGAAGATCGCCAGTTGCAGGAGACAAACTCCTGGAGGAACTTGGCTCACAGAAGCAGTACTCTCAGAAACCATGCTGTGTCACTGGAGCTGCAAAATTAATTCCTTGCGCTCACCTCAGACACAGATACTGGGCCAGAGGATCAAGAACATAAGTTGCAGAGCTTAGAACACTCTGAGGTGGTTTTGGAAGGCACTGGGTATGGAATGATTCCTGCCACTCGCCAGAGGAGGAAGGGGCTTGGGTTGGTGGAAGGGGACTCCTTACTGAGGGGGACAGAGGCAGCAGTGTGCAGAGGTATGTCCTGCAACAATTCAAGGACAGAGAAGTTGCCAAGGCTTATAAAGCCCACTGGTCACAACCCCTCCCTTCTGATCCACGTGCATTCAAATGCCAGACACAGCCCTTGATGTATAGCAAGGAACTATGAGACTCTGGACTGGAAGCTCAAGGACCATGGGGCACGGACGTTTTTTTCAACACTCTTTCCTGATGAAAGTCATGGCCCAGGAAGGAGGAAAATACTGGAAGTAAACCACTGGCTGCATAGGGGATGTTGTCAGGAAAGGTTTGACTTCTTCTCCGCTTTCTTGAGTAAGGACTTCTGGCAAGAGATAGGTTACACCTCACAGCAGTTGGCAAGAATGTGTTTGCTAAACATCTTGCTGATCCACTCAGTCAGAACTTTGTATGGTTCGTTCAAACAAAATGATTGCAAGTGAAAAAACCATGCCATTTTTGCGACGTTACAGACGAGTCCTGTGTTTTAGCTTAGCTCTGTGTAAGCTGGCATCAATTAGTCCCGTTTATCAACTGTTTAGCAAAGCAGTTTTTATGCTGTCCTCTTGGAGTCGGCAGAGGTGCACGGTTGACAGGAAGGCATGTAAGCGAGTGAATAACTGCATGAGGGATCCACTCACACCTTCTATAGCCTCTTGTTTCACTAAACCCTCGTGACCCTTCTTCCTAGACAGGTTGTCTCCTGCCTTCTGCTCTCCACTGGCTCCACCCCATCTTCAGTGGTTGCTAGAGATGGAAGAAGACAGAGTTTTGGCGTCCCCCTTCTCTCCCACAAATAAAGATTGCAAGCTTTTCATCCTTAAAAAATTCTGCTGTGACAGAGCAAAAAGAAAAAGTGAACACAGATTGATCAGGAAAGGCTGAAAAGAGCTGAAGAAACACACTCTCAACTTCCTTCCACCTAAAAGAAGGATGGGGAACCTGCAGCCACAGGCCAATCTCAGGCTGCCAGGAGGTCCAATGTGACCCTGAGGCCACTTCCCCCAAACCACAGCTGGTGCTGTCAGCTGATGAGCAGGAGGACAGAGTATAATTCTGCATCGGGTAGACAAGACAGCAGGATTTAACCCCCAATCTCTTTTTGTTTTTGGCATCATTTTTGTTTTTCTTCAATGTCCTCCCTGTCAACTGAATGCTCTGCTTATGGCAAGAGAGAACATGAGAGAGGCCACTTGGACCAACTACTCATAGTATATTGCATAGTATATTGTCAAGAGCTCTTCTGCCCAGAATTTGCTCTTCCAAACCTAGAAACATCCCAGAACACAGCTGCTCTGTCCTACTCTTCTTACCCTGAAACGGATATATTTCAGAAGATCAAAGTGCTTGGCGTACATTCGGAAATAATCCATAATCTTGGAGTTGTGCATGTAGTTGGGGAAGTCGTCTGGGATGGGGAAGTCGCTGAAGCACATCATCTCCTTGGAGGTGTTGATGATGACAGATCTATAGATGCTGGCCCGCCCCTCCTCAGGATTCTCCTGCAGGAAGCATAATTTTAAGAGGGTGAGGTTGTGCTCATTTCGTATACAGTCATACCTCGGGTTAAAGTTGCTTCAGGTTGAGGGTTTTTGGGTTGTGCTCTGCGGTGACCCGGAAGTAACGGAATGCGTTACTTCTGGGTTTCGGCGCATGCGCAGATGCTCAAAATGACGTCACGCACATTCACAGAAGCAGTGAATCGCAACACGCTCAGACGCAGGTTGCGTTCGCTTCAGAATGCGAACGGGGCTCCAGAACGGATCCTGTTCGCATCCAGAGGTACCACTGTATGTCACTTAGGGATGTTTTCTTTGAAAGGCAAGTAACAAAGGCAATTATAATATTGTTTGAGGCACTTGCTTCTCCAATCACTGGGAAATCTAGGCTAGGCCTTAACAGGATCAATTTCCTTTGTGGAAGAAAACACTGGAGAGTTGCAATACACATGTTAAAACTGTTTGAAAAGTACTGCACGGGCAGAGACAGACATATATGAGGCACTACTTTCAGAGAAACCATGAATTGGAATACCATGAATTAGCTCATCCTCAAAAATTATATTGTGCAAGTCAAACTGCAGAAAAGGTGCGTGGCAAACTCAGGTGTTCTATCTTTGTGATCTACTGATGCACAATAAGAAACAGCCCACACATCACGTCACACACAACCTGCCAGTATTTAGTGCTTCGTTTGAGCTTGGGAGCAGCAGCAAAGGCAGATCCAGAAAAACTGGATATTGGAGGAGCTGCCTCCTTAGACAGGCATCCAACTTGCTGGCCCTGCATTCAGTTAGGCTGAGCATGGTCAATCTTTCCTTCCTGTGACCAAGAACTTCTTTTAGCAGGTCAAAGCTTCCATTTTCCCATCACAGTTTCTGCTCCTTTCCTGCTCCTAGGTTTTTAGCAGTTGTTGTTACAAATCTCCACTGACAGAATCCTCAGCAAGAAAAACATTAACATTTATGAAATGATCTGGCTTACCTTGAACCTCCAGAGCCCCCCAATGTCTTCACTGCTCTCAAAGCATGTAGGATCTAGACCCTCATCTAAGCAGCATTTGATGCTACAAAGTCCACTGGAGCCACCTCCTATAATTGCAACTCTCTTCTTTGCCATGGCTGGCTTCCCAGTTTCAGGAATGTTAGGGCTAGGCTAGGAGGAGAAAGAGATACTTATTTCCATAAAGTTCACACTCTTGCACCTTCAATAATCCAGGCACACATATCTCCCTGAACTTGTTTTGCGATTCCCAAAATGATACCTGACCAGATCTGCACCTTTCCTTTGAAATTGGTTTCAACCCAAAAGAGGAACAAAATTGCATATATTAGGGGAAAGTGTACATTAAAAGCCATATATTAAAATTTTTAAAAATAGCATACAAAATGAATTGTATTAGTCAAAATTGTTTGCAAAGTGTGTCTATGAGGAAATTGCACTGGTGTGAAGGTAAATGAGTCAAATGTAGGTTTCTCTCAGGAAGCTGCAGAATACGGATGGATTGTGGCTGATGTCATGTGTGCACAACTTCAAACACCAGCAGCAGGAGTGCAGTGGAGAGTTGAGCAAATGGTAAACACAGTAAAGAATCTTAAATACAACACTCATATCCACTTTTTAGTGCTGACTCCATTCCATGTGTTCATGCTTACACAGCTGATCTGTGTGCAGTTCCTGGCAGCCTGGAGGCTCAGTTGGGCCTTGGCCAACAGGAGAACATTTGTGTTTCAGTCACTGTGGGAAAGCCTTAGGAAGAATCCACCTTGGGGAAATGCATGGTGTTTTTTGTGTGTGTGTGGAGGAATTATTTGCCTATGAATGTTGTTTGATGAACATGACGGTGGGGCATCAAGGCTTACTGGTGAAGCAGGGGGCCTCCTTCCTATAGCAGAAGGGCCAGTGGGGTCATGGAAATGGGCACCGATATCGTAAGAGGTTCACCGTAGATGAAAGGAAGGGATATCAGGATGCCTGCAAGGCTTGAGAGGCTTTTCAATAGGGGCTTCTGCCCAGGATTGTGAAAGAAAGCCATGCAAAGCAAGCTGAAAGTGGTTCCTATGAGAGGGAGCCCCTTGGCCTCCCCCCCCCCCCACCGCACGACCCACCAAGTGTAGCTCAGGTTTGCCCGTAACCATGCCAGGGGAATTGTAGGGGGCTGTGCATGCCAGTCTCCCTGAGCATCTCATGGGGAGGGGTCAGAAGTACCCTCTCCATCCTGGTCTTAGCTGGTGTGTGCATATGTCATGCTCTTTCAACAACACTATGACCCATTTAATCCCATTTGTTGTTGCCCAACACGTTCCTTCTTTCATGACAGGCAAAGTATGCCGACAGCACTAAACAGTGATGAATATCCATTTCAGGCACTAGCTGACTTATCACCTGGATTTCTGAACCTGGCACTTCGAGAGATAATTATTTCAACCAGGCAGGTCTGACCAGCACGTCCACAAAATAAATACATCCATGATCTCTGCACTCCTCCCTCAGTGAAGATAAGCTTTACTTTATTTCTCTTCTAGTTCAAACCAGCAACAATTTCTGCACCAGGAGGCCACAAAATCCCCCTGCAGGCAAGATACCAAAGGTAGTCATTGATGTCATTTTCTCTTGTTGACTTTCCCCATCAGAAAGGTCTTTCAGCGGCCATATTTTTACCATGTTTCAAAAGGTAAAACGTATGTTCAAGAGGGAAATTGTTAGTACTCATTAAAGATTCCTCATCATCCTGGGGAAAAGTGACAAGTGGGGTGTCACAGGGTTCTGTCTTGGGCTCATTGTTGTTCAATGTCTTTATAAGTGACTTGGATGAAGGAATTGAGGGAATGCTCCTCAAATCTGCAGATGACACCAAACTGGGAGGAGTAGCTAATGCTGCAGAAGACAGAATGGGAATTCAAAATGACCTTAACAGATTGGAGAACTGGGTGCAAGCTAACAAAATGAATGTCAATAGGGAGAAATGTCAGGTTCTACACTTAGGCAGAAAGAACCAGATGCACAAATATAACATGGGAGACACCTGGCTTACTAGCAGTTCATGTGAAAAGGGTTTAGGGTGGACCACAAGCTTCACATGAGTCCACAGTGTGATGAAGCAGCAAAAAAAGGCTAACACTATTCTAGGCTGCATCAACAGATGTCTAGTATCCAGATCAAGGGAAGTAATAGTACCACTCGATTCTGCCTTGGTCAGACCACACCTGGAATACTCTGTCCAATTCTGGGCACCACAATCTAAGAAGGATGGTGACAAGCTGAAACATGTGCAGAGGGGGCAACCAAGATGATAGAGACTGACAGGAGATATGATAGTCATTTTCAAATATCTTAAGGGCTGTCACATGGAAGGGGGAGCAAGCTTGTTTTCTCCTGCTCTGGAGGGTAGGACTCAAGGCAATGGCTTCAATTGACAAGCAAGGAGATTCCAACTAAACATCTGGAAAAACTTTTTGACAGTAAGAGCTGTTTGGCAGTGGGACAGTCTCCCTTGAGAGGTTGTGGGCTCTCCTTCCTTAGAGGTTTTTATGCAGAGGTTGGATGGCCATCTGTCAGGGATGCTGTAGTTGAGATGCCTGCATCAGAGAGGGTTGGACCAGCTGAGCTGCTTGGGATCCCCTCCCACGTTACAATTCTATGATTCTACGACTCCTTTCCCCTTATACCCCACCTTTCCTCCAAAGTGCTCAAGGTGGCCCTCCTGGTTTCCCATTTCCCATGTTATCCTCACAATGACCCTGTGAGGTAGGTGAGGCTGAGAGACAATGACTGGCCAAAGGCCTCACTTGAGGGCCAAGCCATGGCTTTTACCCTGTTCTCCCAGATCCAATAAATGTCCCACAATGTTACTCCATATTCTGGAAAGTAGCTCTAGAAGTGAAGAAGCAGGAGGACCTTTTCTCATAGCTCTGGGCATTTATGGCAACCCTTGTTAACAGTTCTGGGTGACAACTTTCCCCTTTCCACCACCCATGCCTAGGAGGCTTTTAAACAGAGGTTGGATGACCATCTGTCAGGGATGCTTCAGCTGAGATTCCTGCATTGCAGGGGGTTGGACTAGATGACCCTTGGGGTCCCTTCTGACCACAATTCTGATTCTATGATTAGCATAAATGATGCCTCTATCAGACTATGGCTTTTTGCCATAAGTCACCAGGTCTCAGAACTGACTAGGTCCATAAACATGTAAAGTTATAGCAAGTGGGCCTTCAGACATGTTCTTTTTTTTATTATGGCCAGCCTCCATGCATCACCTCAGGTGCTGCCTGGAAGAGGAGCCCTCAACCAAGGTACCTTACTTTTGGTAAATGAAAAGTTACACCTGTGTCCTGATATTCATAACAACGGAGCTTCTTCAACTATGAGCCAGAAGCCCCAGCTCAAATCTCACCCTCCACTGTGAGCTCAACCGCCATGGCTTTGACAAGCTGTTATCTTTCAGCCCCAGGCTGTATTATCCATTCTGCAGTATGGATTCCAGCCAGACCTTTGCATGCCTTGTCTCTATGCAGATGGTTTGGTTAACGTCCAGGCCATATTTTCTTGCAAGAGAAGCAAATCATGGAACGGTCTAGAGAGAGACTCTCTACAACTAAGAGGGATGGATCCAGTGGGTTTACAAACCACCTCTGCCACTAAGTGACGGGGAAGAAACTATACTTTCTCATCCTCCCATTTTTATTAGCAAAATTTTAATAACCTACCTCACAAGATTAGCATGAGGATTGTAGAAAATTCTATGCACTCCTCTAGAAATTGTAATATAGGTAAAAACAGGCACAGGCAGACTCGTCCCTCCAAGATGTTTTGGGACTACAACTCCGATCATCCCTGGGTAACAGGACCAGTGGCCAGCGATTATGGGAATTGTAGTCCCAAAACATCTGAGGGCTGAGTTTGCCTATGCCTGGGTAAAAGCAATACTCAGTTATTCCTTTCAATAAAAAACCAGTGGTTTCATAACGGGATATTACACTTAGGAAACTTATTAAAGAGGATAAAAGGTAAAGGTAAAGGTACCCCTGCCCGTACGGGCCAGTCTTGACAGACTCTAGGGTTGTGCGCCCATCTCACTCAAGAGGCCGGGGGCCAGCGCTGTCCGAAGACACTTCCGGGTCACATGGCCAGCGTGACATCGCTGCTCTGGCGAGCCAGAGCTGCACACGGAAACGCCGTTTACCTTCCCGCTAGTAAGCGGTCCCTATTTATCTACTTGCACCCGAGAGTGCTTTCGAACTGCTAGGTTGGCAGGCGCTGGGACCAAACAGCGGGAGCGCACCCCGCCGCGGGGATTCGAACCGCCAACCTTTCGATCGGCAAGCCCTAGGCACTGAGGCTTTAACCCACAGCGCCACCCGCGTCCCACAATTAAAGAGGATAGCCTGACACTAATTCCTTAGTGATTTGGTCTTCTCCATTCCTCACACTCATTTTTGAAAGTAAGCTATTTTAGTTGTTCTTGCTTCTTCGTAAGTTCCTGTGCTTTTACTCCAGTGAAACCAGCAGGTGTGCTCTGTTAAACTCGTCCAGATCCCTTTCAACATTTCATATGCCATTTTATCCTTCAAGTCTGTCCTTTACAAAGACCCTGATACCTTCTGATGACTAGAAATATGACATTCACCTGCTCTAAACAACTGTAATTGGTATACCTGACAACAACTTAATATTTGCAGACTGAAAGCTATACAACAGACCTGTGAAGACTGCAGATGTGATGAGGCAGTAGCCCAAGGATTCACCGTGCTGCTAGTCCACCTCTTCCACTCTGAAATTCTTCTTCAGGGTGGAGAGAAGAGAGCTTTTAAAGGGTGTCATTGAGCAACAGTCCCTCCCAGCTGTTTGCTCCAATTGGACGGAGGGAAGCAAATCCTGGCAGGAAAGACATGGGTTTGAAAATATTTAGCAGTCTTTTTCCATGGCCAAAAACAGTAACTGAGAAACAAGGTCTACAGTGTTGAGAAACAACATCACATGGCTTGGCAGGCTTCCCAAATGCTTCCATTTACGATTCCTCTTCACATGACAATGGGGAAAGATCTCTGGGGTGTGGAAGTTGTGCTGGTTGCATTTGCAATAGCAAAGGGTAAAGCAGTCAGGTAACTTTTAACCTTTGAGCTCAACAATCCAGCAATCTCAGTAAACACACCCTAGATAAAGATTGTATGAAAGGTTATTTTATAGCTCTGGGTTGCTTTGAGATTCCTGCCTTGCAGGGGGTCAGCGCAGATGACCCATGAGGTCCCTGTGATTCTATAATTTTAGGAATGCTGGAGAATTTCTTGACGTGCAATGCACAGAAGTGAGAGTCCAGGAGCAAAAACTCACCGTGACAAGATTAGGTGAAAATAGGCCACTGCTCTGTCTCCTTGATAACAGCCATAGTCCAGGTGAGCAAGGCAGGTGGGCAGGATCAGGGCACTGGGAAGCCGGTCTGCTGCCAGGCTGAGGAAGACACCTGGCAGTCGGGGTGGACCTGGGTAATATTGCATCCTGTGTGAGGCCAAAATTTGACACCCTCTCCAGCCCAAAGCCAGGTAGGGGAGACACCAGGCTTTGGGAAGCAGGTATGAGGGCTCTGGCAGGGTCCTAGAGCCCTCTCCGCTCCTTCTCAAAGTTGGTAGTAGACCAGTATAAAGTAAGCAGCACATAAGCAGCACACAAAACACTACCAAACCATTCTACATTATAAAACTTATATTAATAATCCAAAACTTGAGAGAACAATGTACAAGATCTACTACAGAAGCCACAAACAGAAAACTCATTCAAATTGTGTCCAAAAGGAAGATTCAGTCTTTAAAGGTCCTTTAGCCAGGCTCCTGTAGATATAAACAAAAGTAAGTTTGACCAAACGAAGTGTCAGCAATGTTGCGCTCAAGGGTTAGATATCAACGAAGATAAGTTTGATCAAACGAACTTTCGGTGATGTTACGCACAATAATTAGACAGGGTGCCGGCGTTTGTCACCTGCCCATGAAGAGTCTTGGGCTTCTTCAGTAAATTCTCTCTTACAGTTTTGATATATTTGTAAACATTCAAGTCTATATGTTACATTTCTTCTTGGCTTAAGCTACAATATTTAATTTCTTTCTTCAGGAAATTCTCCCTCAAGATTTTGATGTACTAAGGCTTAGTAAATGAATAAATGCTTAAGTCAAGAAAGAACTTAGCAGGCTAAACATATCCAACTCCCTTGACTATTCCTCATAACTTGGTTTCCAGACCTTGGATCATCTTGGTTGCCCTCCTCTGCACACCTTCTAGTTTGTCAACATCCTCCTTAAATTGGTGCCCAGAATTGGACACAGTATTTCAGGTGTGGTCTGACCATGGCAGAATGGAGCAGGACTATTTCTTGTCTTGGTCACTAGACTTCTGCAAATCTGATGTGCATTTGACATGATTGGCCCAAGTGTATCCAGTAAGCTTCATGGCTGAGTGGAGATTCGAACCCTAGCCTCATAGTCACAGCAAGCATTCTAACCATTATGCCACACTGGCTCTCAAGGAGTAGGAAAGAAAAATAGCCAGCCATGAGCTACAAAACAGTTTGTGGTAAATGCAGTTTCTTTCAGTTTAGAAGGCAGCAGAAGTGACAACCTGAATTGTGTTTTCAGCAATTGAGAGTTTACTGAAACACTTTATGCCACAGCATTTCCTCATAATAAGCTGCTTCTGGGTATATATTGAAGTCCCCCACCACAATCTGATTTTTAATTTTTTTTAAGTATTTTTATTAAATGTTATCATGAGCAATGTTATCAAGATTTCTCTTGTGGGGGGCAGGCTTCATGTTGGGGAGCCAGAACCTCAGTTAGTTAAATATTTTTATTAATTTACTTGATTGTAGGGGAAAGCTGCCCCCCCCCCAGCTATGTCCATGAATTTTATCCATAGAATCCAAATAACAAAACGAAATTTCATGAGATAAAACACATAAAAACCAAACCAAACCAAGGCTGGCATGAGATGTTACATTCACAAGAAAAAATGATAAAGCTGGTTATCTGGATATTTGTGATAAGACACAGAGGAGGTGGTAAGAGGAGAGCGCCGTCATAGAAAATGAGAGACCCGGAAGTGGGGCCCACGGCTTGAAACGTGCACAGAAACACAAGTCCAGAGCTGAGCCGTCAAAGGCACAAGGAGTACCAAGAAGAAAGGGCTCTTTTTAACAGCAGGAATTTTCCCCAACCAAATCGATGCTACTTAGCCCAAACTGAGAGGCCTGCAGAAGAGGCAAGTGTAATTTTTCTTTTTTAATGTATTCAATGAAATCCTGCCCAACTGAGACAAAAGAGGTTACCTATTTTTCAGGTGAGTTTTCCGGGTCGTGCTCGAAAATTTATTAAGGTCGCTGCTCGCACGTTCCCTTTTTTCTTTCCTGTTTCACAAACCTCACTTTTTAGACCAGAAACCTTTCAGCTCCACGATGTGGAAAAGCCTCGGGGTTTCTGGGCTCTCCTCAGAAAGGCTCCCCTCCGAGGGCGGGAGACGCGCCGGGAACGAAGGGCGCTGCCCGCCCGCCCGCCCCAGCGCCACCGCCAGGGAGGCGGGAAGCGGCCCTCGCTCAAGAGCGGAAGGAGCTCTCGAGCTGTTCCGGGGAGAGTGGGGCCGAAGTGTCGAATTCAAGTGCTTTACATGAAAGAAATCCTAACGCCGTTCACTCTGGCTGAGGCTAGACTGCCCCAAGGCTTGCCTCACCCGCTTGCTTCACAAGGAGTGAATGGGCGGAATTGACAGCATGGGCTTTATCAGCACAGATTAAGGTAAGAACATTCACAAAATGCTGAAAAATATTTAATTGGGGCAATTCACACAACCACTGTGATATGTCAGAATGTATTTTATGGATAACTAACATGATCTCATGCTTTTGGAAACACAGTTGTGAGAAGTTCACAAGCACCAATTATGAGCAAGTCCCTACCTGACTAAATACGCATTTGTTCAGGAGCAACCTGTTCTGTGCTGATGGGAAAATACTTCATCAGTAGCTTCAACTCATAAGTGCATCTTCGCCACAGGAGAGGATTTGCATGCTGTGGCAGCTGTGCCAATGGGGAAAGGAATACAGATAATCATTTCAGAATTCAAAGCTTTTCCAAGCAGGGATTTGAAGCCAAAGGGGCATTTTCCCTTAAAAACATTTTCAATGGCCATAGATGTGTTCTGTTTTGGATTACCTAGGCTGCAACCCTGCGCACACTCATCTTGGGGTCAATGGGGCTTACACCCAAGTAGACATGTATAGGATATTTTGTCAGCCACCATAACAGTGACTTGCACTGCTACAATAGCGCATATATCTGGCCTTTCTATGTAAGGTTTGCATCAGGATGGAAGCCTTACTTGCCTTGTTCATTTACTTCAACCAGAAAAATAGGTGAAATAAATCCTGCAGAGTACAAATATGCTTTTGTCAGGAATAGGAATACGGAGAGTTCATCTGACTAATGTAGAAACCTCTCAAGCTTCTGCATTATTCTAATATTCACTAATGCCCAATAATCCTGTCTCTTTGTCATGAAAAGAGTTATTTTACCTTTATCAGAGCATTTTCAAGAAAGACAAAATGACACAATTCTCTTCAGATCACAATCCTTTATTGATTAACAAGTAATAACCAATAAGGACTCAATCATTCATCACTCATTCATTCATTCATACACACATACCTACCAGATGGATGGACCCACTAGAAGAGATGGCCAGTCTCTTCTAAGGGCCATCGGATGGCATCCTCCTGCAGGTAGGACAGCACGCAAAGTTCCCAAGGCTTTCCAGCTTCTTATATAGGCTCAGTTTCCATATGGCTACATTGTCTTGTATTGAAGGGGGTTGGACCAAGTGATAGCTGTTGTCATGATTATTCCTCAAATAGACATGAACAGGTAGCTGTTGTCCTCAAATAGACATGAATAGGTATAGCTGAAAACAGTCTGGTTTCTGACATGTTTGATTCCTCAGATAGATATGAATAGCATGTTTCAAACAGTCTAGTTTCCACCGTGTTGTCACCGTCCCTATGAATATGTTTCTTCCAACATGTCTTCTTTAAGAACAGTCATTTCTTTCAAGAACAGTCATTTGTTAATAACAGGTGGAGACGAATCAGCATATAGAGGGGAGGTCCAAAAAATATCTACATAGTGCCTAGGGAACAACTTGCACCTTAATATCAGCAAGACAAAGGAGATGGTGTTGGGACTTTCGGAGGAAGAGAAGAGAACTAGCCCCGCTGTACATCGGGGAGGGCTGTGTGGAGAGAGTCTCTTCCTTTAAATTCCTGGGAGTTTATCTCAGTGAAGACTTTAATTGGAAAATAAATACAACCCAGGTGGTTAAGAAAGCCCAACAGAGACTCCATCTCCTCAGAGTATTGCAGAAGAACAATGTCAATCAACATTTGATGATCTCCTTCTACCGGTCCACAATAGAAAGTGTCCTTTCATACTGCATCACGGTGTGGTAGGCTGGTTTGAAATAAACTGATAGGAAGTGTCTACAGACGAAAGGATTTGCTGAATTAACCAACTGAAATAGAATACAAGAAAGGGAGGTGTGAAGAGGTCAGGGAAACAAGCAAATGAAAGATAAGATATGGAGAGACTGATTTGTTTTTAACTGTTTTTATTTTGCATTTTGTATTTTCTTTTTTTTCCTTTTCTATTCTTTTTAATTTTTGTAATATGTTGAAATCTCAATAAATATCTTTTTTTTAAAAAAAGGAAGTGTCTACAGATGGTGGTGAATGCAGCACAAGATATTATGGGCTGTCCTGTGAATCCGCTGGATGAAATAGCGGAAGAACGTTGCCTCAGGAGAGTGAGGAAACCTGCCCTCAGACAGAAGATATAGAAGCGTGATTAGTTGCACCAACAGGGTAAAGAACAGCTTCTATCCGTGGGCTGTTAGGCTGCTGAATGAAAAGATAACAACAGGGCAACTGACTTTTGGGGTTGGTAGGGGAATTAAGACTAAGTGAGCTGAGTGGGGGGTGCTCGTGTAATCTCACAGTATACAAGTTGTACAAGTGACAATAAAGTACAGTGGTACCTTGGGTTACATATGCTTCAGGTTACATATGCTTCAGGTTACAAACTCTGCTAACCCAGAAATAGTGCTTCAGGTTAAGAACTTTGCTTCAGGATGAGAACAGAAATTGTGTTCCGGTGGCGTGGCAGCAGCAGGAGGCCCCATTAGCTAAAGTGGTGCTTCAGGTTAAGCACAGTTTCAGGTTAATAATGGACCTCCGGAACGAATTAAGTACTTTACCCGAGGTACCACTGTATTTCAATTTGTCTTAATCATATTTTTAGTTCTCAGGTTGTCCATTATTTCATCCAAACATGTTGTCATACTGCTCACCCTGTCTTACACAGTCCAGTAACTGGTTCACTGTTCATCCATCTATTCAATATTCATCAGTTTGGTTCATTCTCTCAGTCCATTTCCGTCCATCCTATTTTAAAAGTCTGATAATGGTTCTTCCTCAGTCCATTTTTATCCATCCCGTTTCCCACCTTCAATAATCCTTTGGAAAGTAATTAATTCAATCAGTTGTATATCTGTAATTCAGTGATATCTTTATCCTTGGTTCTTCAGAACCCGACCCTCTGGTTCTCATTCATACTTCAGCCATTCATGTCCATTCATAACTGCATTCAGACCCATCAAACATACTAAATATATAAGCAATTATAAAATAAGATCACATTTGGTTCTCACAGACTATTCCTGTGACTTAAAAACATTTTACTAAATCACATACTGTATATTCTGTAAGAGATTCAGCATATACCTGAACATTAGGAGAATGCATGTTGTTGTTTGGGGAGCTTGAAACCAACTGTATTGAAAGAATACCTTTAATATTATCTATTCATACACAATTTGTGAAAAACACCTTTTCACCCTCACATCTTCACTGGTGTTCAGGTAATCTACATATCCTGCAGTTCAGAAGACTGTAGACAAAGGTGACATAGGAAGGGTGGACTGGGTTACTCTAGGATCTGACTATGGGCAAATACATGATTGTAAAGGTAAGGTAAGGGACCCCTGGACGGTTAAGTCCAGTGAAAGCTGACTATGGGGTGCGGAGCTCATCTCACTTTTCAGGCCGAGGGAGCCGGCATTTGTCCGCAGACAGCTTCCGGATCATGTGGCCAGCAGGACTAAGCTGCTTCTGGCGAACCAGAGCAGCACACAGAAACGCCGTTTACCTTCCTGCCGGAGCAGGAAGGTACCTATCTACTTTCACTGGTATGCTTTTGAACTGCTAGGTTGGCAGAAGCCCGGACAGAGCAACGGGAGCTTACCCCCTCAGGCAGATTCAAACCACCAACCTTCCAATCAGCAAGCCCAAGAGGTTCAGTGGTTTAGACCACAGCGCCACCCATGTCCCAATGATTTAAAACATCTTCCCAATGAGGAAAAACAAGGGGGAAAGTTCTGGTTGGAAGAAAGGTGGGGTATAAATTTGAAACAAAAACAATTCCTGTTAAACACCGTGACATTTGACTCATTGCCCCACTTTCATGGAAGGAGGGAACAAAAGGAAGCCCAGAAAGGAAGTAGCAGGGACAAAGGCAATGACCCCACTCAGTTGCTCTACTTATTGCTCCTGGCTGTTGCAGATGTATGTACGTATATATGAAGTATATACTGAAAGAACCAGAAAAACATTGGAGTAAATACTCAACTTTTTAATATGAAAGGGAGATATGAAGCCCCGTTGTACAGTACAGAAAAAAAGTGCAGCATGTAACTGAACACACCATCCAGTAGTTAAAAACCACGATGAAAGCTAATGCCAGAAAGAGCAACTGTCTGCTACATTTTAAGTGGTACAGTGGTACCTCATGTTACTACCTAATCTGTTCTGGAGGTCCGTTCGTAACAGGAAACCACTCGTAACATGAGGCATGCTTTCTCTAATGGTGCCTCCCGCTGCTGCGCCACCAGCATGCAAATTTGTAAAGGGGATGGTACGTAACACGAGGTACCACTGTACCTCTAAGATCTACAGTGTGGCTCAATTTGCCAGCAAAAGCTGTTAAAACATGTACACACTAGAAGACAAAGGCAATCAGAGAATCACCGTCACAGTATTATCATCTGGCAACCCGTTATACTTTACAGACTATAAATACATATACATGGTTTGTAATATTCTCCAACTGCAACAATACCAAACACACAATATGAGCACTACCCTGCACTTGTACAATAACTTACTGAACAGTCTGAAATTTACTTAAACTCATAAGACCTGCCAAGCTGAGCTTTTACTAAAGCGGAAGTGACATGTTTTCTCATGAATATGCCATTGACAGTAAATATTAATGACCTTCATGAGGCAAGGGCAGGGCATTCCAACTGCAGAACAACTTTTGATGAAATAGGTTGGGCAAAGCCTCAGCGCCTAGGGCTTGCCGATCGAAAGGTCGGCGGTTCGAATCCCCGTGGCGGGGTGCGCTCCCGTTGTTCGGTCCCAGCACCTGCCAACCTAGCAGTTCGAAAGCACTCTCGGGTGCAAGTAGATAAATAGGGACCGCTTACTAGCGGGAAGGTAAATGGCGTTTCCGTGTGCGGCTCTGGCTCGCCAGAGCAGCGGTGTCACGCTGGCCACGTGACCCGGAAGTGTCTTCGGACAGCGCTGGCCCCCGGCCTCTTCGAGTGAGATGGGCGCACAACCCTAGAGTCTGTCAAGACTGGCCCGTACGGGCAGGGGTACCTTTACCTTCTAAAGTGTTTTTAGGATGTGTCAATAAAAAAACCCCACGTTTTTAATGGGACGCCATTAAAACCACAGCGCCCAGGACTTGCTGATCAGAAGGTCAGTGGTTCGAATCCCTGCAACGGGGTGAGCTCCCGTTGCTCGGTCCCTGCTCCTGCCAACCTAGCAGTTCGAAAGCACGTCCAAGTGCAAGTAGATAAATAGGTACCGCTCCGGCGGGAAGGTAAACGGCATTTCCGTGTGCTGCTCTGGTTCGCCAGAAGCGGCTTAGTCATGCTGGCCATGTGACCCGGAAGCTGTACGCCGGCTCCCTCGGCCAATAAAGCGGGATGAGCACCGCAACCCGAGTCACTCACAACTGAACCTAATGGTCAGGGGTCCCTTTACCTTTAAAGTGTTTTTGGATTGCTTTATGCTACTGGTTTATTTTTTGTGCTTCAGGGATAAGTGTTGGCAGGATGTGGGAAGATCTCTTCGTGGGTCTGCTAGAGGCTGAGCGCTTGACAGCAGTAGCACAACTGCAGAATTAAGTCTGCTAGCCCCTGGCTATGGGCCCATCTTCCCTGACAAGTGGGAGGAATTTAGGTATCAGGACAGCCAGCATGTAGCCACTGCGAGTCTGAAGTCTATTAGTCTCCCAGATTGATGGAGCCTGATCAACGTGTCTTGATGTAGGCCCTGACTGGATAGATGCTACGTATTGGCATCTTTGTTTGCAGCCCCCAGTGGGCAAGTCTAATCTTGCTTATGTTGCATTATTCTGCTTACAGGCTATTTCACTGCTTTTTATTATGCATGAAGTCTGCTACTTCATAAAAGCACTGAAGTTCTCTCCACTGATGTTCTTATTGCCACTGAATCCAAAAGAACACTTGCATTTGGCAAAACACAAGTTTAAGTCATGGAAAGGCACAGACAAGGATAATATTTTATTGATCTAAGCTCCAGGAAACCTAGCATTTAGCAACAACTCACAATAGTTTCAGAGTCGAATGCCCAGCGAGCATGGAGAATTACAACCAAACAGAGTAAGAGTACAATGTGCATCATAGACAGAACTGCTGGGAACCACAGGTGGGCAGAGTGCTGTGGTGCTCATCTCCAGCTCGCCGTCTTCGCACAGGCATATGGCCGGCCACTGTGAAAACATGATGCTGGACTAGATGAGCCCTTGGCAGGCTTGTTTTATGTTCTTATACAGAAAATCCACTTTTAAAACAGAATGGCACAAAGGTGAAACAGAAGGCTAGTGAAAACACTGTAAACTTATATAGGATTTGTTTCAAGTAACTTTGCAACAACAACAAAACTAATTCCTAGACTGATAAAGGTAAGCTTACATAAGACACTTTTGAATTCCAAAGTTAACAGTTTGGTGACTAACACTACTGCTGTTTTTTGGGGGGGGTTTTGGGGTTTTTTTTAAATTACGTGTCAAGGTTTCTAGACTGGCTGCAAACACACAGAATGAACTCCAGATCAAACACAATGGGGTGCTGGTGCATTGAGCAAAAAAATGTGTTTACCAAATATACTTTATTGCGCTTGATTCAGCTATATCAGTTGCAGTGATCTGCCTGTCCTTGAACTGGATCCAGCCTTCCAAGCCTTCCCCAGGGACTTGCTTACCCCTCAACCCAATGTTATACAGCTCCTCTGGTGAAAAAAAACCCTGTGCCAAGTAAAAATGGGGCAGAGCCATTTTCACCCCTTTTGAGGTACCAGGCAGTGAGTTTTAAACCTCTCTGCCCATCTCTGAACTACAAGAAGAAAGCAAATGGTCTCTTCCCTGCCCATTAGAGTAATGATCTAGAGAGTGGGGAGAAGACAATAACCTGCTTCCTCAGCTGATCTGTATAGTGTGTAGTCTGTATGTTTAGTACAGTTCAATTCCCAAGTATTGGCCAAGGGTGAATGTGGAGCTCAGGCCAAAACAGGTTTGCCACACCTGAGCTATACCATAGCTTGAGCTACAGTTCATGAGGTGGGAGTCAGATAAAAGGCTGGATATCACAGTTTCTCTTACAAGGCTGCATTTAGGACTGAATATACTAAAAATTATGATAAGACTCTCACAGCAGGCAAACACTGCAACAAATGCCTGGATTAACATCAGCTTCTGATTAATATTGTAGAGTTAAGAAAGCAGTCTTATTTAAAGCTGCGTTGAAGTCCTACCTTCCTACCACAAAGTTCTAGTTTTGAAAAGCAAAACATGAAGTGCTGGGTTCTTCAGCCATATTCTTGTCCTGCAAAAAGTCTGTCCCTCCATAAAGCTGTTTGATTGTTTAGGTGGGACCATGTCTGTATTAAGTACAGTTTGAGTAAGCAATGTTCCTAGAACCCATTTCCATTTACTTCCTGCCATTAGAATAGTACAAAGGCACTTCAGTCTTGAGAATATACCATCACACTCAGGGCTCGTCCACTTCCACTTGTTCTGTGCTTAGAAAGCACGGGTCTGAGGTTCTCATTTGCCCCGCTGCTTTCCCTGGAAAACCCACCGTTTACCACTGAATTGGACGATCATCAATCCACAGGAAAAAATGACTGACATTTGTTCTTATTCAGCAGCAAACAGCAGGGTTTCCTGGGGAAAAGCAGCAGGACAAGCAGAAACGTGAAAGACCAGCATTGCTCTCCTGGCTTCCTAATGCTGCAGACTGCTGCTGGTTACTAAGACCTGAGAGGGCAGGAGGCAGGCAGTGGGCAGTGGCAAACTGGCTTCTCTGCTGCACCCACTGCACCAAGCTGCATGCTGCCCTCTCTCAGTCACTCTCAACAATGCACAGGGTTGGAAAGCCAAGGAAGCAATGCCATTCTGTCCATGCCTGTGGAAAGCATGGTAAGGGAAGGAAATAAGGGGAAAGGATTCCCAGGACAACTGCTTTAGTATGTTTAATCCCCATGGCTGCAGCTCCATCGAAATCACACATTGTGCATGCTTGTCAACTATTATTACAGTCTTCTCTGCGGAATCTCTTGGGCTGCTTTGCTGAACCCCAGCGTTTGGCAGAATACAATTTGAGATATGCTAGAATAACCAAACAGCCATTGTGACAATTGCAAAAGCAAGTTATCAATACCAGTTGGAATATGAACAGCTTACACAGTAACTACCAGACACCTATAGCACAAAATCATATCTACCACTTACTTGGAATACAGAGGTTTATGTGACATATTATCTTTATCAGTTTACAGCGGGGGGTAGGGTGGGTGGGAGCTTTTTGGCCTACTGGGCCAGACCTTTATCTCCCCACCCTTGTGGATCGATTTTGAGAGGTGTGCGGGACCACTCATCTGTCAGTCATCTGACATAATAATTGCCTGATGTAAACAGTATTGCTTCTAATCTCACAAGGAAATGAAGTTTTACTATGGGATGGTTTGTGCAGTTTCATGGGTTGGTCCATGCTCCAGCCCAGCAACATGTTCAGAAAACAAGGCGGCACCAAACAACCCTTATGAGATGAACCTAAGCAGCCCACCCACCCGCTGGTCCTGCCCATCTATCTTGCTGACCATATGAAGCTTTATTCATTTTTATTGCTTGTGTTCAGGCAGACAAGGCCATCAACTCCACAATGAAAAAAGAACAGGAGCACTGACAGGTGACAACCAGAAGTACTCCACCAGGCTGTATTGCATGTAGCCCATGATTAGCCCAAATATCACATCTGTTACATTGTGCCTGCCTAGCATGACTCGGGAAATTCCCACTATGAAGGTCCAAAGCACCACCAGCACCCGCAGAGGGACAGCCAGGACAAGGTGATGTAGAATAAATCTGCAGACCATGGCGGCTCTCGTCGCATGACCTGAAGGAAATGAATACCTGTCCACAGACACCGTGGCAAACATGTCCATCTTGTTGTGAGCTGGCCGCCTTCGCTTTACCAATCCTTTCACAGCTGCCACCAAAATTAGATCAAGGATCAGAGCTGGGAGACAAGGTGAATAAAGAGGTTTCAGACATTTTAAAGAGCAACTTGGTAAACAACAAAGCTTAGAGACTGAATTTCTGTTATCTAACACCCATTTATCAGATGCAAGGAGATTCAGGACATAGTACTTTGATTTGCCTTTAAGGTGCCACAGAATTCATGGCTGGTTTCATACCAATATTACAAACTTACATTTGTTTCCTAGTCATAGTTCCCCAGCCCTAAAATAATTTGAGTTCTGAGAACCTTGAGCTGCATGGACCTATTAAACAAAGTGACTTGTGTAGAATGCCTATACTAATCTCTGGGCATTACCAGGTGAATACATGAGGTAGCCTATTTTTCCATATAACCCTAGTAAAATTATCAGTTGGCAAAAAAATTATCAGTTGGTTCCCTGTCTTTATTATGTGAAAAATAACCCAAAATATCTACTATCCAATTTGATAGTTCTATTTTGCCCACAAGGGCTCAAATAGTCCAGAAAAGATCCATAATGTACTCAAATAATGTTTGAGAGCATCATTGAAAAGCTGCAGAAGAAACAGTCCAAAATCTGTATATAATGGGGCAAGGGGGAATCTTATATTTTATATTTCATGTATAAATTGAATTGTTCATGGAAGTAGAAGAATGGTCTCTTTTCTACATTTAGCCTGTTAACTGACACTGATCAATGATTGATCATATCTCTGTCGAGGTAACATGCCTGGTTTAAAACAGTATGTCCCTGCTTAAATTGTTGTTAACACTCTAGCTGATGATACAGCCTACAGCCATTGTATTCCATGACAGCCAACAGTAATGAAAGAACACCTTAGTTATGAAAAAAGTCAAAAATTCATAATACAGTTGTACCTTGGATCTCGAACACCTTGCGAGTTAAACGTTTTGGCTCCCAAACGCCACAAACCTGGAAGTGAGTGTTCTGGTTTGTGAAAGTTTTTTGGAACCTGAATGTCTGACGCAAATTCCACTGCTTCCCATTGAGTGTGGGAAGCTCCTGCCTTGGTTTTCGAACTTATTCAGAAGTCGAACGGATTTCCAGAACGGATTCCGTTCGAGAACCAAGGTACAACTTTACAATGTTTTCTCAAATGTTTTAAATAATCTTAGAAGTAATTGTCATTGTTACTTCATTCAAGGGCAGGTGATTGTGACAATGTTGTACACGGTATTTTACCATGAACATCATAACCATTCTCCATAAAGAGGACATGCAAGCGCTACACAAGATTCCTGAGACATGCAGGACAACCATTCCAGAACTCTGCCATCCATTGTACACGTTCTCATGCCATCCCGTAAACAGGCCAGCACTTCCAATTTCTCCTCCACCTCCACCACCATCACCCAAGGAGGATTACAATGCCATGTGTTTAGGTGCCATCTCAAAGAAAGGCTAAAAATAACCCTAAAAAAAGCAACCCAAATTCCTTCAGAACCTCCTCCTCCCAAAATTCCACCAAACTCATGTTGATCACTTCCTCCAAACCAATTTGCTTGAAATAGTAATTTCCTGCTCTTTATTTCAGCTCATAGGAACAGTGATTGAATTTCCTCCAAAAACCTCAGGCTTTATATACATTTTTTTTTTTTACACAATGAGCACCACCTGATTATTTTTCCCTCCTGGAGCCTGATTGGGCTGCTGCTGGCCAATGAGTTGTTGCATCCTAGTATCCTACCTTGCCAACAAAGGTCCGTATAGTTAAAGCTATGGTTTTCCCAGTAGTGATGTATGGAAGTGAGAGCTGGACCATAAAGAAGGCTGATCGCCGAAGAATTGACGCTTTTGAATTATGGTGCTGGAGGAGACCCTTGAGAGTCCCATGGACTGCAAGAAGATCAAACGCATCCATTCTTAAGGAAATCAGCCCTGAGTGCTCACTGGAAGGACAGATCGTGAAGCTGAGGCTCCAATACTTTGGCCACCTCATGAGAAGAGAAGATTCCTTGGAAAAGACCCTGATGTTGGGAAAGATGGAGGGCACAAGGAGAAGGGGATGACAGAGGACGAGATGGTTAGACAGTGTTCTCAAAGCTACAAACATGAATCTGACCAAACTGCGGGTGGCAGTGGAAGACAGGAGTGCCTGGCGTGCTCTGGTCCATGGGGTCACGAAGAGTCAGACACGACTGAACGACTAAACAACAACAAAGTATCCTACCAGCCTAATAGGCTGATTAACTTCCTCCTGGGGTCTAATTGGGCTGCTCCTGCAGGCCAATCATGTTGTTTCATTCTAGGATCCTACATGCCTATGGTTCTAGGATCCAAGCTTCGTACGTTCCGGGGCTGCTGGCTGTGACAGGGCCACTGGGTCAAGGGGCCCTACATTAGCTTACTGGGATTGCCATGGTTCGGGTCACTGGGACTAGCCATCACTGGGGTGAACCGCACCAGCTCCCACGTGGGATTTTTTTTATTTCAATTGGATTTTTAAAATAAAATGCTTTTGGAGGAAAAATCTTTCTAAAGATAGTTTTCTATTTAAGTTACATTATACAGTGGTACCTTGGATTACAGACGCTTCAGGTTACAGATTCCACTAACCCAGAAATAGTACCTCGGGTTAAGAACTTTGCTTCAGGATGAGAACAGAAATCACGTGGTGGTGGCGCAGCGGCAGCAGGAGGCCCCATTAAGAACAGAAGGCCCCAGGTTGAGAACAGTTTCAGGTTAAGAACAGACCTCCAGAACAAATTAAGTTCTTAACCTGAGGTACCACTGTAGTCCAAAGGCTATTCATCAGGAAATAAGGATTTGTTTTAAGTCTTTCATGTGTGCTAAAACCCAGTCTAAGTGGTTTTTTAAAAAAAACCATTAAACAAATATGGATACACATGCTAGAATGTTATTGTTTTAGTTAAATAAATTGTTTAAATTGTTATTAAGGAAATGATTAGTTTCTCCTTCCAGCAAAGTACAGCAGAAACGTTGTCCAAATATAAAGTTAACTTATTAAATCTCACAATAATTTCATAATTATCTGTCTATGTATTTCTAATAGTATAACCAAATCAGTAATTTTTGATATACAGTAACTGTAAAAATGAAACCTTCATCTGGTTGTAAATATTAAAGTTATACCAGCAAGAATGAGTCTTTCTGTAAAAAAATGATTTAAATCAAGTCTTACTGACTAGTGATTTAAATTGATTTGATTTAAATCAAATCCACCCTGCCCTGTGGGATTGCTAGGAGCTGTTTTCGCGCCTTTTTTAACCTTCTTGCACTCTTTTACAGCTGTTTTTGTCATTTTTAAAATCACATCTGGGTTCACGACAATGCATGTGTTCACAGTTGCACAGGCTTTCAAAGCACATAAACAGGGAGTTTCTGGTATAGTCGTGTTCCTGAAAAAGACTTCTATAGGAAAACCAATGGCAGCAGGTTCCACTTGGATGACATACGAAACATAGTTTGGGATGAAACATTTGGGTAAACCTGTACAGGTTCATCTAAATCAGGAGAAACCGTTTTCATAAATGGCCATTGGCCTACTGCACCTATCTCATGAAGAACCATGGCATCAACATCCATACAATTTTGTGTCAAACTAAGTTTTGGAGTGTTGCAACAATAGTTAATATTGTATGTAATTTCCCCCTTAGCACAGGAAGGTTGGGATGAAGGCAAGTGTCATGGCCACAACACTCTTTGTGCCCTTGCACTCTAAGGCTGAATAAGGGCTCTGTCTGAAATACAAACACAAGCCAGATTTTCTAGAAGTGGAAGCTCAGATTTAACTATGACATAATAAATATAAGTAATGGTAAAAATATTAGTAAATGGTATGTCAAATACAATTATTATAGCTCCAATTTTTTTTTAGTTATACAGTATACATCTTCCTAATGCAGATAGGGATAGCCTCCAGCGTGTCTGTAGAAAACATTGCAATGGGACATCATTTTCATAAATGACATTTTAGGGAAAGATGGAATGAATGGGGGAAATCTCTCCGCCCAGTTCTCCCAGATACACTGACAGCTGGGCTACTCCCCACAGTTATCAGATAAAAAATATGGGAAGCAAAGACTACACAAGGTAAAGCTTTCATAAGAAAGGGAGCTCTTACCAAAGAGCAGGTTGAGCAGCACCTCACGGCCTGCTGAGCTGGCACTTCTACAGAGCCCATACAATGTGCCAGCCAACCAAGGAATGCCATGTCCTGAAATCTCTACAGCCTTCATCAGAGGACGAGCACTGCCCCAAGGGGAATTCTCTCCAGCACATACCCCCAACTGTTTAGAGGCCCAAAGATCAACAGCCAACAAGGAGCGCAGGGCAATACCCACAAAAGATGGATTAAGCTTCATGCAGTCCTCTTCAGGTAAAGCCTGTGGAGGACCAGCGCTGGCTGTCAATTCCTTGCGATGAGAAGGGCTTTCTGGGGGTGCTGAGCTCCTCTGACTTGTCAGTGATAGGAACTCCAGTCTGCTGCCTGGGGCCCGTCTCTCACGGCTACTCTTTGGGCTATTCCTAGGGCTAGGCATGATAGTGCGGATGTCGCTGATTTGTCGGAAGAACTGGGAAGATAAAAAGTTGGGGCAGTTTGATTCATCAGTCTATGCAATAAATGCATTAATATTTTAATCACATATTTTAACATATTGTGCCCCTTTCCCTCTTAGAGACAACACAGCCTAATCTAACACATGTCTACTCAGAAAAAAAATCTCACTGAATTCTGTGGGTCTTACTCCCACATATGTCTAAATCAGTTAAGTAGCAGCATTTGCTAGAGCTACCTGCTTTTGAGATTCAAAAGCTATTTTAGCTTGAACAAAGCAAAACCAGACAAATAAAAATCTGTATATTACTGATCAGTAAGTACCCCGAAAAACAGCTTCAACATTGTAAGCAAGCTACACACTTCCACATTCTACAAGTAGCAACCAACTGGTGTGTTTAAAATAATGCTATAAAATAAAATAATGCTAGCATTTAACTATAGCATTGTCTATTTCAGTTATCCAATAAATCACCAGTTTCTATTGTTTCAAACATGCAGGTACTGATGGCAAAGTTTTGCAGCTGTAGCACACATTCATGTAATTTAGACTAGGGGTGCAGAATTCAGCATGCTAAGGATTTCAACGTAATTTTTGAAATAGCATATTTCTAGCTGTCATGGATATAAAAGTATATTGCAAGTGCCTGCTGAAATCTCAGAAGCTGGATAAGCTCCTCCCACAGCTAATCACCTGCCTCAACAGAAACCCTGCCCCCTCTGACCTTTGCACAGGGAGAGCAGCTAATCAGCCACAAAGAATCACACACACAAGAAAACCCTTTTGGCTCCTTCTTCAGCCGCTGGCCTGCAAACTCTGATAAGCTCCTCCCACAGCTAATCACCTGCCTCAACAGAAACCCTGCCCCCTCTGACCTTTGCACAGGGAGAGCAGCTAATTAAATGTGAGGTACTCATATAAGAGGACTGTATCACATCCATTTCTTTCTGCACACTTTAACTGGCCTTTAAACTCATAAACCTAAGAGGATCAAAACTTTTTTCTGTGTGCAACCAATTTGTGAATAATAAATATGGCTTTCATTCCTCTCCACAATCAGCAAAAGATTTACTTTTTAGAATATTACTTAAGCAGTAAGAAATCTTAGGTGTTATAAGAACTTGGGAAAATAGGAAGAGCTCTGCTGGATCAAACCAAAGGGCTATGAAATGCAGCATTCTGTTCACAGTGGCAAACCAGATACCTACAAGCAGAACAGAAGTCCTGTAGCCCACTTGCAGCCTAGGACCCACGTACCTATGGGACCACCTCTCCTGGTATGCCCCATGGAGGATCTTAAAGTCCACAAATGACAACACTTTTGAGGTCCCAAGTTGCAAGGTGGTTAGATTGGTCTCAACTAGGGCCAAGGCCTTTTCAGTACTGGCCCCGACTTGGTGGAATGCTCTGTCACAAGAGACTAGGGCCCTGCGGGACTTGACATCTTTCCGCAGGGCCTGCAAGACAGAGCTGTTCCACCTGGCCTTTGGTTTGGACTCAGTCTGACCCTTATGTTTCCCTCCCCTTACGGTTTTGATCTATGGGCTACTTTTAAAAAGAGGCTGCAATTTAAATTGGGTTTTTTTCTATTATATTTTTATTGTAATTTTACTGGTGTTAGCTGCCCTGAGCCCAGCTCTGGCCAGGGAGGGCTGGGTATAAATAATTTATTATTATTATTAGGTAAATGGAACAAAATGTAAGCAATCTGTTGAAAATCACAGGGCTCGGGTCGGTTCATAGGGGGAGAGGTAGGTGGTCCTGAGCCCTTTAAGGGTTTAATGGTCAAAAGCAGCACTTTGGATTGGACCCGGTAGTTAGCGGGCAGCCAGTGCGGTCGGACCAGGATCGGCGTGCGATGCCCGAACCGGCTTCCCCCGGTGAGCAACTTGGCGGCTGAACTCTGCACCAGCCGAAGCTTCCGAACCGTCTCCAGGGGCAGCCCCACGTGCAATGCTCTGCAGTAGCCTAATCTAGCGAGGCAACCCTTTAGGCGCGTGAAGAGTCTCCCTCCAGCCCGGAGCTCTCCTTCCGCCCACCTGGGCTCAGCTCCCGGAAGGGCGAAGGCGGCCCTGGGCGGCAGGGGCCTCCTCCTTCACAAGGCAGCTCTGGGCCCGGGCCCTTTTTCTCTGGCCCTGGTCTGGAAAGGTCTCGTGCCCCCGAGAGCGCGGGGCCTGCCGCCTCTCCGAAGGAGGAAGGCCTGGGCGGAGGGCGACGCTGCAACTGGAGCGCCGCGCTCGGGGGGGCCTCCCTCACGCCCGCCCGCCCGCCCCTCCAGCGCCCCCCAAGCGCCCTCGGCCCTCAGCCCGGCCAGAGCCGCCCCCCGCCTTCGCGCCCCGCCGTTACCTAGCAACCTCGTCGCCCTCTGCGGCTCTCGCGGGAGGCGGGCCTTGGGCTCGGCTTCCGCTTCCGCCCGGCGCCATAGGGCCGCAGTCGCCGGCCGAGGGGCGGGGCTGGAAAGAAAAGGCGGGAGAGGACGCCGCCCCCCCCCTCTCCCTCAGGGTCAAATTCGCACGGTAGGCCGAGCTCCGCCGGCCTGCTTTAGAAACGGGCGGCCGTTTGGGCTCCTGAAAGCGACCGCCCTGGCCTCGGCGCCCTCAGGCAGGAAGCCATGGCGTGGCCCGCCCACCCGACCTTTCGCTCGTGGGCCGCAGCCCGCTTCCTAGCCTCTTGGGTTGGAAGGGGTCCCCGAGGGTCATCCAGCCAGGCAGGAAGAGTCTCAGACAAAACATCCTCAGGCAGATGGCCGTCCTAAGGGATTGTAGGAGTCAGAATCACAAGACGTTTAAAAAAAAACACAGACGCCCGAAGTATTTGTCTGGAGGGCCTTCACAAATCCCCGGCGCGCGTGGTGGCAGGCGGTCTCCTTAAGACGCACCCGTCGGCCTCCTAGGTATAAATTCATCTTGCAGGGTTGGGCGCACTTCCCCAATCCCTTCAGCTGCAGCTCCAGCCTTTCCTGGTCGGGGCTCCCTGGGCGAATCGGAGGCGACGGGGATCCGCCACCAAGGACGCCCAGGCCCACGCGTGGCCTGGGTCTCCTGGCGCCTTCTTTCGCCTTCGTGGGGGGAAGCGAGGAGTAAAGGAAACGCCTCTGGAAGCTCAATCTAACAGGAATGAGACGGGGGCTCAGGGCCCGGGGCGGCCCACCCTTGACATACACAGTCCCCCCAACACACACTTTGCTTCCCAAATGCAAAGGGCACGGAAGGTTTCCGAGCAAGCTCTCTGAAAGGAGCTGCAACAGCAAACTCTTCCCATTGCTCGCTCTCTCCCTCTCTTTAAATACAACCTTTAATAATGCTCCAGGTCACCTTGTGGTCATTGCGATAAAGTGAATTTTTAATGGAGGAAGCACAGATTCAGCTCCTAGCCAAGGGGCAAAGGACCCAAGGCACTCATCTGTTTGAATTTTAATTCATAGCTCTAGCCATTTTGCTTCACTTTGGGAGATGGCCAGAGAACTCCTGCTTTGGGAGGTGATATAAATGCAGTTAATATATCAACCCCACACTTGCTTGCCCAGGAGTAAACTGCCATGTTGGCTTGCTTATGTTGCTGCCTTCCCATGTTCTGTTTTGAACCCATGAAAAGTGAAACTGGTTTCCTTTCATGGCATTCATAATTCTTCTCTTCCACATTTTATTCTCGTAAGCGAGACACAGCCTGACAGGAAAGCCCAGGCTCACCCGAGGAGCTTGGTAGATGAGCCATGGGTTTAGCAGTGGTCTCCTAGTGTGTTTGTATCTGGGACAAATTGCATTTATTTGCTTTGAACAACACATTGATTGAATTCTGCTTTTGAAAACTCTGGCTATACTTTCTGGAAGAGACATAGACATAACTGGTGGTTGAAGACTTGCTTTCCTCTTCTCATGCCCCGCTCAGCAATAGATCACAACTTCTATAGCCTACATATAGTAGGTGTATTTAAAATGAGAGTCGTCATAGCGTCCTCTTTTTTGCTCTTCACAATATGGCACCCTGTCTACACTCTAGTCCATTTAATACCCCTCCAGATTGTGGAAGGAAGTAATAAAAGTGAATAAGCTAGAATGATGGGGGGGGGGGGTTCATCTTTCTCCATAGGGCTGAAACCTGGGTAACGGGGGCTTGTTAACAGTTCTGTGTGGTACCTTTATTGGCTTAAGACCACCATGCCTCAAGGACCACCTTTCCCCATATGAATCAACCCAGACCCCCAGATCATCCTCTGAGGCTCTTCTTTGTGTGCCCTTCTTCCATGAAGGGTCCCAAGGGTGGTAACACGAGAACAAGGCCTTTTCTGTAGTGGCTCCTTGTCTGTGGAACCTCTCCCCAGGGAGGTTTGCCTGGTGCCTTCATTATACACCTTTAGGTGCCGGGCAAAAATATTCTTCTTCAACCAGGCCTTTGGTTGACTCACATGCAATGCCATTTTAAAAAGGGGAGGGAGGTATTGTTTTACTGTTTACTTATATTTATGTTTTTATCGTGTACTGTACACCAGCCTCTGTGAACCAGCCTGAAAACTTATGATGAAGGGAGCTATTATTTTTATCATCATTATTATAGTCCAGTCAGTTCTGGTTGCAGTCCTATCTTGGTGTTTCCTTAATGGAATTTAGTAGAGCTTACTTCTGGGTGATTTATGGTTATTGTGACATTAACCAACACCAGAATTTGTGACAACAGGGACCCCTTCTCAACCAAAGTTAGCTACTTTTTTTAGGCACTAAGCTGGACCATAAAGAAGGCTGATGGCTGAAGAATTGATGCTTTTGAATTATGGTGCTGGAGGAGACTCTTGAGAGTCCCATGGACTGCAAGAAGATCAAACCTATCAATTTTTAAGGAAATCAGCCCTGAGTGCTCACTGGAAGGACAGATTGTGAAGCTGAGGCTCCAGTTGGCCACCTCATGAGAAGAGAAGACTCCCTGGAGAAGACCCTGATGTTGGGAAAGATGGAGGGCACAAGGAGAAGGGGGCGACAGAGGACGAGATGGTTGGACAGTGTTCTCAAAGCTACAAACATGAGTCTGACCAAACTGCGGGAGGCAGTGGAAGACAGGAGTGCATGGCGTGCTCTGGTCCATGGGGTCACGAAGAGTCGGACACGACTAAACAACTAAACAACAACTTATACAACTGCAACACTTTGATGTCCACACCTTTGCAAGGGAAGAAGATAGGAAGTATAGGAGCCAACTTCTAGGAAAATATTTGAGGGAGCCTTCCCTCCCCCAACGTTGATGGGCATTGCCAATTTGCCATTCAAATGGTGTGCATGCACCACTTCAGAGTAGACAGGGTTATAACTTGCTCTGCTTACCTGCCCCCCCCCCCCAATATTTCAAGTTGGCACCCCTGATGGGAAGTCAGAACAATTTGGCCCTGCCCATGTGACCTGCCAACCTAGCAGTTCGAAAGCACGTCAAAGTGCAAGTAGATAAATAGGTACCGCTCCAGCGGGAAGGTAAATGGCGTTTTCGTGCGCTGCTCTGGTTCGCCAGAAGCGGCTTAGTCATGCTGGCCACACGACCCAGAAGCTGTACGCTGGCTCCCTCGGCCAGTAAAAAGAGATGAGCGCCGCAACCCCAGAGTTGGCCACGACTGGACCTAATGGTCAGGGGTCCCTTTACCTTTACCTTTATGTGACCTCCTTGGTCCTGCCTCCAGGTCCAGGGCATAGCTGTCAACCTTCCCTTTTTTTGTGGGAAATTTCCTTATTCCAGCGCCTTTCCTGCTGCTTCCCACTGCTATCCTGGATTGTTAATAATAATAATAATTTTTATTTATACCCCGCCCTCCCCAGCCAAGGCCAGGCTCAGGGCAGCTAACAAGCAATAATAAAAACAAGTTGAATGAATACAACATAAAAACAAGTTTAAAATATAACATTAAAATGTTAAAATATTAAAATGCACCCTCAACATAGGAGGAGAAAGGAAAAAGAAAGGGGGAGGGAATCAAATTGGCTCCAAGCCAAAGGCCAGGCGGAACAACTCTGCCTTACAGGCCCTGCGGAAAGAAATCAGATCCTGCAGGGCCCTGGTCTCATAAGGCAGAGCGTTCCACCAGGCCGGAGCCAGTGTTGAAAAGGCCCTGGCTCTGGTTGAAGCTAATCTAACTTCCTTAGGGCCTGGGACCACTAGGGTGTTGCTATTTATGGACCTTGAGGTCCTCTGTGGGGCATACCAGGAGAGGCGATCCCATAGGTACGAGGCTCCAAGGCCGTGAAGGGCTTTAAAGGTCAAAAGCAGCACCTTAAATCTGACCCTGTACTCCACCGAGAGCCAGTGCAGCTTGAAAAGCACTGGGTGAATATGCTCCCATGGCAGAGACCCCGTGAGGAGCCTCGCTGCAGCATTCTGTACCTGCTGGAGTTTCTGGGACAGCTTCAAGGGCAGCCCCGCGTAGAGCGAATTACAGTAGTTAAGCCTGGAGGTTACTGTCGCATGGATCACTGTGGCCAGGTCGGGGCAGGAAAGGTAAGGGACCATATTGTTAGATATCCCGTAGAGTGTCCCCCAGACAGGTGAGGCTGCTGATCCCTTATTTTTAAATCTGAAAGTTGACAGCTATGGTTCAGGAGCCACCAACTGCCACTGCACCTGAGTCTGCACATTTTCCAAAAGGTTGGTAAGGGGCTCCTGGAAAGTATTACTCTAAGACTTGCTTATGTTTAACTGAAACTAAAAGTTTATACCAAAAAGTAACTCTTCAAGCCGAATCAGAACATCAAACTTGCTCTGCTTGTCAATTCTAAATATTCATTTTAGTTCCTTTTTAAACACATTCAACCTGTTGCAAAAGCTCCCCCGTGCATGTTTACACATACATGCAGGACAGGAAGGTTGCAATCATTAACAAACAGGCTGCTTACTAGGGGTTAAACTCCACTGAACTCCATTTACCTTATTTCCAGGTTAATATGTACACAAGATTGCTTTTACCCACTCTTCATTTTTCTTGCTGTCTTGATGACTTCTCCCAAGGCCAGGTCACCTGCCCTCACTCCCTCTATACATCCTCCATGATACAACCTTTTTCGTCTCATATGTTTCACACTCCTAATGTATGCCATGCTTTCTAACCAAAAGCGAAGAGTGTAGAGAAAGCAGGGGATTAGCAGTCACAGAAAATGACCAAGGGAAAGCATGCATGGAGCCTGAGATGTAAGCAAGCACAATATGTGAGCATTTAGGACACGTTTTCTTTTCCCAAAGCACAGGTGTTAATATAGTTGGTCAGGGTGCACTTGTAAATTATATATTGGAGCTGCAGCAGAGCTGTTGGCTCCGTGTGGGATGTGGCAGCGCTAAATATGCATTGTAAAAAGAAGAGGTGGGAGTAAAAGAAGACAAGATGGTGCTAAAAGGAACCTGAAATGGCCTGCAGCTGATACTGGTACATTGTTCCCATGTATAATTGCTGCTTGGTGTGTCCTTTCAGACCTCCTCCATGCATATGCTAAGACAGGCATAGGCAAACTCTGGCCCTCCAGATGTTTGGGACTACAATTCCCATCATCCCTGACTACCAGTCCTGTTAGCTAGGGATGATGGGAATTGTAGTCCCAAACATCTGGAGGGCCAGAGTTTGCCTATGCCTGTGTTAAGAGCACAAAGAAGGGGGAGCAGCACCAGGCAGCTGGCCTTGTTCCAGACATTCAGGGCCCTGTGGTCTCCCCTCCTGAGATTTATACTTAGAGCTGAAAGTCTGAAAATGGGCATCTACTTGCGTACAATGAATGTGCACAGGTATTCCTTGCATTAAGGAACTTTGTACGATCAGGGAACCCAACTGTGTGGAGCACCTGTTCAGTTCACACAGTGGCCAGCTGGAGAAAAATGCTGGAAACATATATCTGCCATAGATAAAATCAGAAGTCATTTTACAGTATAGCATTCAATACCGTTACCTCAGCAGTTTCAGCTGGTGCACTTAGTCCCATCCTTATCTAGCTGTTTCTAGGATATAGTTAGCAAGAAAGGGTGGAAGAGATAAGGCTCTCTGCTCACACAGCTTCCTGCAAGGACACATTCTTACATGGTGCACGTTCACCTTTCTCATGCTTAGCTGACATTTCTGATTCCCTTTTAGGGAGGACTACAATTCTTCTTCCTTAGTTTGTATGCATGCAAACTCTTCCTCCCCCCCCCCCCCACACAGGAAAGTCTGGGTGGGCCTGTCGGGGGTGGAGTTGGTGACAAAATTTGAAAAGGAAAAGTGAGGTTTTGATGTGCCTGAAATTAAAACTTTTAAAGGACTTAAATTTTAGCATCACAATTCACAAGATTAATTAAAATGAATTGTGTGCTAAAACACTTTCATTTGTATTTGAGATAGATAATCAAACATTGTTGTATTACTTATTCTTGCAATTTAAAATAAATTTAGCAGTTTCAAGTTTTGTGCTTTTCATTTTTTTCTTCATCTGTTTTTGAAAACTGAAATTAACAAATATTTTTAATTACATATTTTCTTGGGTTACAAAAGTACATGCATTGTCTCCTTTTTCAGGTGGTAGAGTCTTTTCTACAGATCAGTTACATTTGAGACAGTGAGACACTGATGTTGCATACAGTATACGGCTGGGGGAGAAGAGAGGTGAGGAGAGAGTGGTCAACTTATATTCTTTTACTTAGTGTAAGTGTGAGGTTTTCGTGTCAGTGTCACTTGGGTGGGTCCTCTTTCTATTTGTTTATTATATTTCCTTGTAGTGAGAGAGGTTGGGGGGGGGCAGGTTGGTTGTCTTCAGTTGACACGGGGACAAATAAAAGAGAATGCCTTCATTACATACATAGCCCAACAAGGCAACACTTGCCATTTTTTGAGCGGGGTACAAGCAGTTTAGCCTTGCCCAGGGTGCAAAATAGCCTGGCCGTGGGTGTGGCCAATGCCATGGTCCTGCTCCTCCCTTCTCCACTTGTTCAATGCATATGGGGAGAATCCTAGTGCTGTGGAGTTGGGAGGGTCTAAGAGGGTCATCTAGTCCAACCCTCAGCAATGCGGGAATCTTTTGCCTAATGTGGAGCTTGAAGCCACGACCCTGAGATTAAGATTCTCTTGCTCTACCTTGAAAGGGTTTATTATAAATATATAAATTCCATTAAAAAATGGGTCGCTTCCAGCTGTTTATGCAAAGGGCAAGGAAAATGATGGAGGATATTGTAACAAACAAAGAAAATTGAATTTATCTGAAATGAAACATCTAGCAGGGGAAGCTAATCCTCAGGCTGTAAAAGTGTTTGCCAATTTGTCCAGCTTGCTTAGAGCCCTTGAATCATATTCAGGACACACTTTAGACATTTTGTTTGATTAGCCTTTGGACTTTCCTGACCAGCTTGTTTGTTCTGTTTATTCTGGGCCTGGTGAAGAAGGAGCAGCAAGGTCTTTCCTCTGTCCAGCACTCAAGCCACTCGGGGGACTAGGAGCTCAATGCCAACTGGCTTTCATAGAATCATAGAATAGAATCATAGAGTTGGAAGAGACCACAAGGGCCATCGAGTCCAACCCCCTGCCAAGCAGGAAACACCATCAGAGCACTCCTGACATATGGTTGTCAAGCCTCTGCTTAAAGACCTCCAAAGAAGGAGACTCCACCACACTCCTCGGCAGCAAATTCCACTGTCAAACAGCTCTTACTGTCAGGAAGTTCTTCCTATGTTTAGTTGGAATCTTCTTTCTTGTAGTTTGGATCCATTGCTTCGTGTCCGCTTCTCTGGAGCAGCAGAAAACAACCTTTCTCCCTCCTCTATGTGACATCCTTTTATATATTTGAACATGGCTATCATATCCCCCCTTAACCTCCTCTTCTCCAGGCTAAACATGCCCAGCTCCCTTAGCCGTTCCTCATAAGGCATCGTTTCCAGGCCTTTGACCATTTTGGTTGCCCTCCTCTGGACACGTTCCAGTTTGTCAGTGTCCTTCTTGAACTGTGGTGCCCAGAACTGGACACAGTACTCCAGGTGAGGTCTGACCAGAGCAGAATACAGTGGCACTATTACTTCCCTTGATCTAGATGCTATACTCCTATTGATGCAGCCCAGAATTGCATTGGCTTTTTTAGCTGCCGCGTCACACTGTTGGCTCATGTCAAGTTTGTGGTCAACCAAGACTCCTAGATCCTTTTCACATGTACTGCTCTCAAGCCAGGTGTCACCCCCTTCCTCCCCCACAACAAACACTCTGTGAGGTGAGTGGGGCTGAGAGACTTCAGAGAAGTGTGACTAGCCCAAGGTCACCCAGCAGCTGTAAGTGGGGGAGCAGAGACGCGAACCCAGTTCACCAGATTACGAATCCACCGCTCTTAATCACTACACCACACTGGCTCCAGGGTCCAGCTTCAAAACTTTTGTCCAAAGATCCAGCGAGTCTTAAGCCTGCCTAGAAAACCCACCCTCCAGGATGTGGTGGTTCATTGTTGAGAAGGGTGCCATCTTCCAGAGCAGGCCTTCCCAACTCTTGTCTCAAATTAAAGCCCTGTGCAGCTACTTGATAGTGGGCATACAGGGCTGAGAGACAAACCTACTTAAGAGTCTCTGGCACGGATAGCTTCCAGCTGTTGATTGGTCTATCTGAAGCCATGCAGAAGCCCTTTCTGATAAAATATCCAAAGACCCGGTTGCACGCTCAGTTATAACCCTGCATTACTGCACCATGAAATCCTTCACAAGTATTCTTGGCCCAACCATACTCAGATGCTTACGCCCTGCAGGGATTTACTTTGTTTTAGCCACTAGATGGTGCCAGGAACCAGAGATTGGAATAGCAGCAACAATAAAAGCATTTCATCAAAACCTTACAATGAACATCCACAACAAAAATGCACAGTAGAACAAGCTGGCAATGATTTGCAGAGGTTCCTTCAAATTTTCTTACAACTTGATGACTTGATGTCAAAGAAAAAGAGCACTTTTCAAAATAGCTCTAAGAAGCCAAGTGGTTAGATCTTGCATACCTGAACTCCAACCAGTCATACCTGAGAACTAGAAAGGAACCAATGGAACACCAGTTTTTAAAAAGGAAACCATGGGCATCCTAGAAATTAAAGGTTGGTTAGTTTGACACCTGTCCCCGGAAAACCAGTGGGAAGTCTTGTTAAGGATAAAATAATATAGAAGACTTACTGAAGCAAAGCCAGCAGGGCTTCTTCTCACGAACCTATTGGAGCTTTTTGAGAGTGTCAACAAGCATATCGACAGAGGTGACATGGGTGACACAGTGTACTTGGTCTCTCAAGAAGCATCCAACAAGGTACCTCACAAAAGCAAGCTTAGCCATCATAGAATGGGGTTCCCTAAGGATTGTTATTGAGACCTGTGCTTTTTAACTTGATCATAAATTATCAAGAGTTAGGGATGAGGTAGTCAAGTTTGCTGATGACTCTAAAATGTTCTGAGTCATTAAAACAAGTAGAGATTGTGAAGAGCTCCAAAAGGACCTCTCAAAACTGAGTGAATGGGTGCGGAAATGGCAAATGCAATTCATTATTTAAACAGTGTAGAAGGATGCATTTTGGCTCAAACCCCCCCCCCAAACCCCAAACTCTTAATTCCACATTAATTATACATTCATAGGGTCTGAGCCAGTGCTGACTTACCAGGAATCCTAGGATAGCTTGTTGGAGGTGTCAACTCAGTGAGCGTCTGGCCGCTGTGAAAAGGGCAAATTCCATGCCAGGGATCATTGGGAAAGGATTGGACAATAAAACTGCTGATATTGGAATGCCATTATACAAATCTATGGTTTGACCACATTTGGAATGCTGTGTACATTTCTGGTTGCTTCACCTCAATAAGGATATTGTAGAGTTGGAAAAGGTTCAGAAAAGGGGCACAAAAATGATCAAGGGGATGGCACAAAGGGAAGGCTGCAGTGTTTGAGATAATTTGGTTTATAGAAAAGGGACTAAGAGGGGACATGATTCATAAAACTATGCATGCCGTGGGAAAAGTTGATAGAGAAATCTCCCTCTCCCTCACACATCACATAACTCATGGTTGTCATGGCAGCCATGAAGTCCTGAGCCATCCTCCTCACCACGGAGGTCAGCTCCATCAGCTCAGGCAGGGGGGCTGCTGGGCAGCAAGGTGGGCAGTAAACCAGCAGAATCCTTAATCTGTCCCAATTGCCCAATGCCAGGAACACTGGTGAAGCTGCATGCTCTGCTACCGGGGGCAGAGCATGCACTCTGGTCCCTTGTCCCTCTTGGCTGATAAGAACTAGCAGGAGGGGGGCAGCTGGCCGGGCCAGGGAGGTGGTCAATGGCTCGTTGCAAGAGGGGCTGGTCCCTGCCTTCTTGAAGGAGGCCGTGGTAACACCAGTCCTCCAGAAACCCCCCTGCATTCCAAAAATCTAAGTAATTACCGGCCAGCTGCCAATCGCCTCATCTTGGGCGAGGTTTATGTATGGGTATTTGTGGACTGGATCTGAGGCCTCTTGTAGGAAATTGATTTTCTAGATCCATTTCAATCAGGGTTTAGGCCCAACTTGGGCAAAGAAACTGCTTTGGTTCCTCAGTATGATGACCTCTGTTGAGAGAGAGACAGGAGAAACGTGTTTTTGCTAATTCTCCTTTATCTCTCAGCAGCATTTGATACCAATGACCAGAGGTTTTCAAGCTTTTTGAGTCCACAGCTCCCTTGATCAGAGGTCAGCAACCTTAATTGGAGGATGAGCCGGTTGACGCGCCATCTGTTGGAGGATGGGCTGGAGCGTGTGCGCACGCACGCTCTTCCGGGTAGGAGGAGCGCCCATGCATGTGCGCGCACACTATTTCCGGCACTCCTCCGACCTTGAAGTGCGCCGGAAATAGCATGTGCACATGCGCATGAGTGCTTCTCTGTACCGCATGCTTGCGCACATGCTATTTCCAGCACACATCTGGGTCGGAGGAGTGCCCATGTGCATGCGCACAGGCGCCATCAACCCAGAAGTCAGTCCCCGCGCCACACCTGTAAGAGAGCGCAGCAGGGGGCGGCATGGGTCGCCATGGGCCAGTTAGACAAGCCTTGTGGGCCGCTACCGACCCATGGCCCTTAGGTTGCTGAACCCAGCCCTTGACCCATGGGGCTCAGGAGCTGTTATGTCACCCCTTGCCTGCAGAGCTGGCAGCCTCTCACCCTTTTTCAAAAACCCTCCCTTGGGGAGTATTCCCTCAGCCTCCTCTCCCCGGGAGTCCTCTGGGCAGCAGCTGCCACCACCCCTGGTCTCTGAGCTGCCCCCCTGCCCAAAAGAGAGGTGGCTCCTAACACTGCCCCCCAGGGGCCTGGGACTTGCTGTCCATTCCCAACAGCAAGGACTGGCAGACTGGCTGGCTGGGCTCCCTCAACCACTTGCTTGCGTACTCCAAGGCTGCCTCAGCTCCTGGCAACCAGCACCCCCTGGCCAGCCCCAGAGGCACCATTCACCTATGGAGCTTACAACCAGGGCTGCTGCCACAAACAGCTGTGCCAGCCTTTGGGAGGCAGAGACGCAAGAGAGCCTCAGGGGAGGGAGGGGAGGAAAGAGGAACAGAAGCCAGGGTTGCCCACTGTACCCCTGATCACCATTCAAGGCACCCCAGGGTGCCACGGCACACTGGTTGAAAACCACTACCATTGACCATGGTATCCTTCTGGAGTGGCAGAATGGGTGGTGCCACTTTGTGATGGTTCTGTCCTACTTGGATGGTCTCTTCCAGACAGGGAGGCTTGAAGAGTGCTCTTTGGCCCTGTGGAGTCTTCAGTGTGGAGTTCCTTGGGATTTGATTCTATTCCCCATGCTATTTAACATATGCATGAAACTGCTGAGTGGGGTTATCTGGAGTTTTGTCACCAATATACTAATGACACACAGCCCCGCTTCTCCTATACATCTGCAAGTAAGGCAGTGGAAGTGCTGGACCGCTGTCTTGCCTTCAGCCTGTGCAGAATTTGGCGACCAGGACAAGATGGTTTGAGCTGAACATGGCCTGACCGGATTAGCTGCCTGTTAGTTTCCAGGCCCAATTTGAAGTGCTCAGGACCGCAATACTTCCAGGACCGCCTCTGTCCATCTGAATCAGCCCAGACCCTGCCAGCATCCTCCTCAGATGCCCTTCTTGGTGTGCCCCCTCCACGAGGTCTGGAGAGCCACAAGGACGGGCTCCCCATTGGTGGGACGCTGCTCTCCCCAGGGAGGCTCGCCTGGCACCTTCCTTACTGTCTTTGGCACCAGGTGAAAATGCTCCCCTTCTCTGAAGCCTTGGCTCATGAAACAATTTATGGCCTTTTAAATGGTGTCTTTCTTTTGGCGCGGTGGGGTGGGGTGTGTTTTGTTTGTCATGTGTGTGTTGTTTGTCATGTGTGTGTTCCCATGAAGGGCGGTATAGAAATTTAATAAACAATGGCGAAAGCAATAAAAACGATATTTTAACACACACACACACACACACACCCCATCCAACAGCACCCGGTGCAAGGCTACAGGTGTTTCCCCGTGCGGCTTCCCTTCGGCTTCCGCCCGCGCCTCTTGGGGAGCCCCCAGCCGCCCCCCCCCCCCGCCCCGCCAGCATCCTTCCCCGCGGCGGCCCTGCGCGCTTGGGCGCCGCTGCTCTGACCCGCTTCTCCTTCCCTTCACGTGACTCCTTCCCTCACACGTGTCCCCGGCGCGCCCTGCTCGGCGTCGGAGAGGAAGCCGCCGGCGAGTGGCGGGCCGGGCGAGCAGGTGGAGCCGCCGGGCGGGCGGGCGGGCGGCGATGCTCGGGGGGCGGCGGGCGGGGGGCGGCGGCGGCGGCGGGGCCCCCGGGGGCCGGGCGGGCTAGCGGGGGCGGCGGGGCCGGGCCATGGGCTGCCTGCAGAGCGTGGCGTGCAAGGCGCGCGTGCGGCGGGAGCACATCGTGGTGTCGGACGTGTCGGCGTGCATCGAGCCGGGCGCCACGGCCCTGGAGGAGACCTCGCCCATCGTGCTGCGCTACCGGACGCCCTACTTCCGCGCCGCCGCGCGCGTCCTCATGCCGCCCATCCCGCGGCGCCACACCTGGGTGGTGGGCTGGATCCAGGCCTGCAACCACATGGAGTTCTACAACACCTACAGCGACCTGGGCATGTGAGTGGCGCCGGGAAGAGGGGGGGGGCTCACCGGGTCGCCCTAGGAACCCTGCGCCCTCCCACAAAGATGGCTGCCCCCCCCCCACCCGCTCATGGACCCCAAAGGGAGAGGCCGCCGCGGCGGAAGACACCGGGCAGGACAGCTGGGCCGGCCGAGGCTGCCCCGGGAGCAAGAGCCCCCCCTCGGCCCGGGGGCGGGGTGGGACGGCGCCCTTGGGAGCAGCACCTTCCTTAGCTGCTGTCTTGGGCAAAGGCTGCTCCTCCTCGCCTAGAGTTTTCTGGGGCCAAGCAGCCCAAATCGCAGCAAACCCAGGGAGGAAATTGCTGAAATACAAGCCCCGTGGCAGCTCTCAAGTAAAAGTGAAAATGGGAGAGGTTGGTGAGTTGCGGGTCTTCTGTCCTCTGGTGTAGCTTGGCCCTCAGCTGCTTCTCTGTGGGTGTCTCTTCCCCTCCCCTTTCGATGCTCCAACACCTACAGCAACATGGTCCTTTGTGAGCAGTGCTAATTGAGCCCACCTGGGCAGGTGAGTGCACCTGTCCCCATGTCACCAGGCACCCTTCTCCTCCTGCAAGAAAGCACCTTGGACAGTGCACTGCTGTGCCAACCACTGCAAAGCTACACGTCCCCCTTTAAGTGTAGCATCAGGAAAGTGAATGTTCTGTCCTGGCAGTGAATTACCTCCTGTTGCTAGAAGACTCAACAGCACTTTAGCGCTCCTTTTCATGTGGTTGTCTTGGGCCTCATGATGATTTGGAATAACTTGATACTCTTGAGCTCTTATCCTTCCTAATCAGCAATCATAATGATATTTGATTTTTACATTGTATTGTACTTTTATTTCAGAAATCCTTACAGCAGTTCTGTAAGAGAAGTCAATGGATTGTCCCCATATGAGGAGCTGAGGGATAGTAGCAACATATGTATGACAGATTCTACAAAAGAAACCCGTTGCCAGCTTGTTAATTGTCACCCTCTCCTCCCCCCCCCCTTCTGATAGTAAAGACTGTGGCAGCCCTGGCAAGGTTCTTTGGGGAAGCAGTTGCATTGTGGGAGTTCCCCAGTGACACTGCCACCAGATAAAAGGCATTGTGCTTGACATTTGTGGGGAACGTGGCCTCCATGCAAAAGGTAGAGTTGATCCTTAAATCGAATGAAGGCTATTTGTGATTTAAAGGTCAAGACCAGCATTTTGAAGTCTTCCCTGACGTAGATTGCTGCTGATAGGCCCAAGGCTCATTCCCAGTCATAAATTGCTCACCACATTTTGAAAGTTTCTGAACAGTTGTTCAAAGGCAGCTCAGCATAGAACATACAATCATGGGAAAAAGAAAGTACACCCTCTTTGAATTCTGTGGTTTTGCATTTAAGGACATAATCATCTGTTCTTTAGAAGGTCTTAAAATTGTAGAACCACCTCTAGCAGCAAAAACTTGAACTAATTGTTTTCTGTAGGACTTAATCTGTCTCTCACATCATTGTGGAGGAATTTTGGCCCACTCTTCTGACTCTGCCATTGCAACCCCTTGATTCTGTTCTTTTTCAGCCATTCTGTTGTAGATTTGCTGGTGTACTTGGGATCATTGTCCTGTTGCATGACCCAATTTCATCCAAGCTTCAGCTGTTGGGCAGATGGCCTCACATTTGACTCTAGAATACTTTAGTATATAGTTCATGGCGAACTCAATGACTGCAAGGTCCTGTGGCTGCAAAACAAGCCCAAATTATCATCCCTCCACCACCGTGCTTGACAGTTGGCATGAGTTGTTTGTGCTGATATGCTGTGTTTGGTTTTCACCAAACATGATGCTGTGCATTACAGCCAAACATCTCCACTTTGGTCTCATCTGTCCAAAGGACATTGTTCCAGAACAATGTTTGTTTTTCAGTTGCAGTAAGATCCTGCCACAGCAGATATATTAATATTGGAGGTGCTGAAAGACTCTTTGTTATTTAAGTGAACAATGGAATGGGGTAGAAATTGAGGTATGCACATGTGTGAGAGAGAAAACCTGCATCTTAGAAGCTCTTGCGGGTGCTCCCTGTTGGGTTCTCATAGATCTACTGCATAGCCTTCTATGTTCCCCTAGTGTGAAGGTCAGATTTTAGAGCAGAAAACATCTGTGGCCCACCAGATGTTTCTGGAGCACAACTCCTATCATCGCTGGCAATTGGCCTAATGAGAGTTGGATGGCGACAGCATTGGGAGGGCCACAGGTTCCTTATCCCTATTTTAGAGAGTGACGTAGTATGTCAAAGAGCAGCACTACACTTTACCAGAAGAGTGATTAGCAGCAGTTCAATTAGAAGGGGACAGGTTAACGTTGCTCTTGGTGTATCGCTAAAGTAATTGCTATCCCTGTTCTCTTTCTCTTGGGTTCCCTTTGTTCTCATACTGTGAAATGGGGTAGATAGATAAAAGTGGATCCAAACCTGAATCCATCCCTCCTACTGGAATCCCTGAGGTTGCTGTATTAGCGTGCTTGAAAGTGTTGGGCACAGTCAGCTTCCTGCTGCTTCAGTGGCATCGTTGCAAAAGTTGCCAGTGAAGGGATGCTGTCTATGTGAGAAGGTTGTGTCACAATCAATACATACTAGCCAAAGCTATTTGCTTAGAAGGCTCTCTGCTGCTGAAGTGTTGTACTTCAGCTCTTTTGCCATTTAGAGTGGTAGTTTTTAATCTTTCCAGGCCTGGGAAATACATTTAGATCCAGCCTGAAGCATAGGACTCACTTTTAGTATTTTTTCTATACCTTTTATTGTATTTTTAGTCTTTCATTCCCCTTGCCCTCCTATTTCCCCCCTCTTCCCTCTTGCTCTTAAACATTCTTAGCAACTGTTAATACAGCTCTTAACCCATGTTTTTATTTTGTTTTTGCTTTGCCCCTCTAGGTCAAGCTGGGAACTTCCAGACTTGAGAGAAGGGCGTGTAAAAGCCATCAGTGACTCTGATGGAGTGAGCTACCCCTGGTACGGGAACACCACAGAAACAGTGACCTTGATTGGCCCCACCAATAAGGTCTCCAGGTTCTCCGTCAGTATGAATGACAATTTCTACCCCAGCGTAACGTGGGCTGTTCCTGTGAGTGACAGCAATGTCCCACTACTAACCAGGATCAAACGGGACCAAAGCTTTACGACATGGCTAGTAGCCATGAATATGACCACCAAGGAAAAGATTATTTTGCAGACTATAAAGTGGAGGATGCGAGTGGACATTGAAGTTGACCCCATGCAACTCTTGGGCAAGCGAGCCCGGCTAGTGGGGAGGACTCAGCAGGAGCAGCCCAAAATTTTGAGCAGAATGGAACCCATCCCGCCAAATGCACTAGTGAAACCCAATGCCAATGATGCCCAGGTCCTTATGTGGAGACCCAAAAGAGGACCGCCTTTGGTAGTGATACCACCCAAATAAAAAATACACTTGATGGTATCAATGAGGGCTTTTGCCACCACTGGCATGGATAACTGAGCCAAAGAAGACCTCTGTGTTCACCTGCCTTTTGCGATACAAATGCAAAGAGGGCTTCTTCAAGACAGCGTGAGATCACAATGGCCAGTGCTAGGCCACAGTAGAGTAGCTGGACGTATGGACTTCAGAAGATTTAGGTTGTTTCACACTTTGAGTGTGTTCTCATGTGAAAAGAGGCTGAAACACAGAGATCCAGTGTTTGATTTCCAGTGCCTGTGGCCAATGCTGCTTCCCAGCCAACTAGATGTAGTCCTGGAGGCTGTTCTTACCAGACATTCAGTGCAATGCCTGCTCTTTGGGTTAAGACAGGAATGGCATATCCCCACAACATGATACCTATGCATTTTTTATTGATAATCAATATTATCACCTGCTCATTAGAAGGAAGAAAATGTTTACAAAGGGGGGGACAAGAATGCCGTCTGTTAAGCTTCACATTTGTAGAAAGTGCAGCTTTATCCCGAGGAAACTGTCCATGGTGCTGAACTAAAACACATTTTGAACTACCAATAATATCACCCACTCTCCCTCTTTCTGGGGCTAATTGATTCGGCCTCATCGGGTTCAGACCTTTTGCATGTTTCTCAGTGTGTTTCAAGTAGTTGTAAGTGTAGGAGTTCTGCCATAGTTTTCTATGCTGTGGGTGAAATGCAAGGCAAATCAACTGCCTACACCTTAAAAACAAAACAAAATGAAAAACCACATACCATCCCCAGTTCTGCTTTTTATCCAAGCACAGTTAATCTGTATTTCAGAAGATTGTCTGTGCACAGTATGTTTCTCCAGCACAGTGGGAAAGGGTTATATCTGGCACCCAGAAAAGCCCAGGCACAATATCGCTCAGTGTGCGGGGGGCGGGGGGCGGGGGGCGGGGGACGGGTTGGATTCTAACAATCTTGGTATGTTGTTTCTGCCATAGGAAGATTGAGATTGCCATTGAACAAGGAAAATGGGTAATGCTGGAAACACTACTTCTTTCCATAGCCTCCCAATCAGTGACAGTTTTGCTCATGGTGGAGAAAAGACTGGGAGAAAGAACACCACCTGGAGCAAAAGCGTTATCTTGTTAATGGACAGTCAGAGCTGGACAGAAACTCACAAGGTTAGATGCCACTGACTGACTGACTGACTGACCTATTTATTTATTTATTTATTTATTTCCCACTTTCCTCCAAGGAACGGAGGATGGCATACAATGGCTCCCTCATTTTGTCTTCACAACAGCTCTGTGAAGTAGCTTAGGCTGAGAGAGTATGACTTGTCCAAGATCATGAAATTACCTTCATGGCTGAGTGGGGATTTGTATCTGGGTTGCCAAGTCCTTGTCCAACACTATTTGAAAATGCATGACATAGAGGGAAGGTTTTCTGAAAATTATTCCTTTCCCATATTTAATGTAGTTAAGGAAAGTATTACTAGATCATCCCATATTTGAGGAGGAATTTTTGATTTTATGTAGGATAAATGAAGATTGGAAGGTAATGGGAACTTCTCTTGAGCATTTGTCAGAACCACAGATTGGTAGCATCTTTGCTTATGATGGTGATGGTGTCCTAGCAGGAAAGGGAAGAGAACCTATGGAGTTTAGCTCCTGTGAAATCTCCAGAGATGTGCAGTCAGCTTACTTCTCTTTCTGCTCTGTTGCTGACTCTCAGCCAACACCCGTTCTGGGAAACTGGGAGAAGGAACACAGTGCGTCAGTGACTATAGCTCCAAGCTTTGGTTTTTGGTTCTCCAACTGTGGAAATGGAGCATTAAAAGGCTTTTGAGCAAAATTAGTGTAGAAAAGTGTGTAGAAGATCAAAACTACTGACATTAACTCCCAGAATAATGTGAACATACTATTTCAGATAGAAAATGTAGATGAGAGATAAACAGAAGTTGAAGATTTATGTTGTGAATTACTGTATAACAAACAATTGGTTGCAGAATCCATAATAGCACAGCACATGGGGCCTTTTTGTGGATTCCCACCATAATTCTGCAAGTGGTCAACTACTGGCCTTAAGAATTTAAATTCTCAAGTGAACAGAGATTGGCACTCCTAAAGAGTGATACATTTTCCACCGAGTTCTTCATCTAGTCCCATCTCTTTTAGAGCTATGATTTCATTAGTCTCCAGGTTCCTCACTCAGCTCTTCAGCTGAAGTGCCCAGGCAGGTCTGATCAGAGCGGAATAGAGGGGTATTTGTCGTGATCTGGGCACTATATTTATGTTGATGTAGCTTAGAATTGCCTTAGCATTTTTAACTGCCACTTCATCCTGCTGAATCATGTTTAGCTACTAAAACCCCTAGATCCTTTCTACATGTACTGCTGCCAAGCCAGGTATCACCTATCCTTTATTTGGGCACCTTAGTTAGCCTACCATAATGCAGAACTTCATATTCATTTCTGTTGAAATTCATTTTGCTTGTTTGGTTTTGTTAGTTTTGGCCCAGATCCCGCCAAGATCACCTTGATTCCTGCATCTAAGTATTATCAAGAACTCTCAGTTTAGTGTCATTTGGAAATGTGATGAGCAAACATTGGACAGCACTGGGTTTAGGGAAACCCTGAGGGTTTCTAGGTTGATGACCCATTGAAGAGCACTCTTTGGGAACAGTACCTGGCTTTCCATCAAAATATGAGAGAGCTTGTTAAAAATCGCTAAGATACTTTGTGCACATCTGCACCCCTGATCTAGCAAGCCATTAGCTGCAGCCCAAAAGGAGATGAAATTAGCTTGACATGAATTCTTGCTGGCTCTTTGTAACCATTGTGCTTTTTTAAAGACAGACCAACTGTTAATAATCTGTTTAGAATTTTTCTAAGCATTGATGCCAAGTGAACTTGCCATCAATCACCCTTTGTGTCGCTATCTTCAGAAGGGGGGAATTTGCCCGCCATCAGTCACCTAGCATGCCACCTGTTCTCCAATAAGTCTCAAAAATTACAGGGACTCTGATACAGTCATACCTTGGGATGAATATGCTTTAGGTTAAGCATTTTTGGGTTGCGCTGCCACATGCACTGATGCTCAAAATGACATCACGCCCATGCACAGAAGCGGCAAAACACGACCCGCGCAGTCGTGTGTTATGTTCACTTCAGGATGCAAATGGGGCTCTGGAATGGATCCCGTTCACATCCAGAGGTACCACTGCATTATCTCTGCAATGCAGCTCATGTGACCCTGGGCCACATTTAGGGCAGCTAGGTGTTGCTGTTTGCATCTTGAGTAATAATTCCCTTAATTATTTCGTCTATCTTTTTATTTTTTATTTTTGACAGAATTTCACTTTTGGGAGAAGACAGAGGTGAAGTGGGAGTTGAGCAGTCCCATCTTCTCCCTGCCTCCCACTAACATTTCCATTCAACTGATCTATGGTTTTCTTGTTCTTCCACTTGCTCCAGACTGGCTCCTTGTTGTTGTTTTTAACCTTTCTCACAAGCCTCAGTTCATCCTGAGCTTTATCTCCCTGACACTTGCCCTACAACTTTGGCTATTCATGTGTCCTCATCCGTGATAGTCTGCCCATGTTTTCATCTCAGATAAAGAACATTGGGGGAATGTAACCAAAGTCTTCCTGCCCAGCCTCTGTGGATTCTCAAGACCTGTGCCTTTGCTTGGCCCTGGCTAAGAGCAACTGCTATTTCCATTACCTCAGCAAACCAGTGACTGTTTGAGGAGCCTAATGCTCTGAAAGACTAGGACAAACTCTTGCTGGAAATGTTCTGCACAAAGGATTATAATGGCCTCCCAAAAAGCTGAATGGAGAGTTTTATTATTTTCTGCTGTTTCTGAAAATTAAAATGGAACAGCTTATTGAAAGGTAGTGCAGTTTTAAATATATATTTTCTTAGAAAATATCTCATTTAAAATTAAATGAGATATAATATCTCATTAAAATTAATTATCCTAATTCTGGGAAAAAGAAAATAAACAATGTTGCAGAAAAGGAAAGGAACAGTGAATTATAGTATGGAATACCCCTGCCCCAATCACACCCTAAGTGTTGGTACTTGAATATCTAACTTAAAGTAAGGGCAGCCATGATCAGGGGACTGGAGCAACTCTGCCATGAGGAAGGCTTACAACATTTGGGACTATTTACATGAAAGAAAGACATAAAGAAGGACATGATAGAGGGGTCAAAAATTATGTATGGTGTAGAGAAAGTGATGAGAAGTTGTTCTGTTTTGAACCATGGCCTCAGCAGTACAGAGGTTCCACAAAGGCTTCTGAGGTAGAAGAGGGCAACAGCATAACTTCAGGCGGGAGACATCCTGGCCCAACTAGGTCCTCTTGCAGAAATTCCTCTCCCACTTCAGCTCTGTGGCCTCATCCCCTGAAGGAGGGATCTGACCCCAGGGGGATGGCAAGTCTTTCTTCCTCTCTCACAACACTCCAATCCAAGACCCATCCAGTTAAGCAGAAGAATGGGAGACTGGCACTTTTTCACCCAGCACAGAGTAAATTGCCGTGTTCGGTGGGCTTCGCACAGACATTGGACTGAAGACCAGTTGCTGGGCAGCATCATTGGGGGTGGGCTGTTGCCTTCATGTCTGCTCCCTGGCTTCCCATAGACTGTTCCCCCATAGGCTGGGGGAACAACCTGCAGGGCTAGATTGGCCTTTGGTCTGATCCCGCAGATGAGCCTTTTTGGAGTATTGAAGAAACTCATTAGGAGAGAGGTGTGCATGCACCCCAGTTCCCTTTTCTGGCTATCATGTGCCTAATGCTTGTTCTTTTACATGGTCCTGGCCCCATGGTCAGAATGCTGCTTCTCAGCAGTTGTTTCTTTTTGAAGATGGACAACAATATTGTTTGTCCCTGGCAGCGTTAAAAGGCCTGTGTGAAGAACCAAAAACTGTCCCCATTGAAGATTTGCAGACAGCCAGTCCCCAGGCCAGAAATGCAAGCTAGCAAACATGCATTGGTGCAGTAGAATAGAGATCTGATTGACAACTAATACTGATGTCCTGTTACTTGGCTTTGGGATATAAAAGATGGAACCCATATCTGTGCAGTATAGTAAGTGGTGTTGTGTACATTAGACATGGCTATTCCAACAATCCCACTTGCCATGATAAGTGTTGTGCTACCTTTGGGCAGGAGGAATGACCCGCCTCCAGGGTTTGAACCTGCAGGTGTAGGCAGAGATCTGCCTGCTAGTTGCTTGGCAGTCCCCACCACCTCCAAAGGTGTGAGGAAGGTTGGAGGTTGTTTGCCAGCTACATGGCAAATATACCCTGGAGAGCCGTGTCAGGGTGGAATTTGGTCTTTCAGATTTTAGTGGCAGCTTCAGCAAGGGTTGACACCAACTTGCCCAGAGGGGGGGGGGGGGGGTTGGGGCCTTCAAGTTTGGCTTAGCCAGCAAAACTGATAATTGGTATCCGTTCTCCTTGCAACTTGACTTTACTTCAAGCTACTTCACTGTTTGAGATACTGTAACTAAAAAGTCTTTGTGTGTGTATTTTAAGTGTGTTGCTCAAGTGAAGATCAATCAGGGGTGGTGATTTAAGAGGTCCCTCTTAGGCACATTGCAGGACCTCATTGCTTCTTGGGTGAGCGAGAGCATGGAACTCAATAGATACAACTTAAGGTGCAGGGAATGTTCAGGGAGAATGAGCCCAAGATGTTCAAAGCAGGGACTAATATTGTAAGCACTTTAGTCTTTGTTTGAGTGTAATGCCCAGCTGTGAAGGAATGCAGGTGTGTAGCCCACTAGCTAATTTCAGGCCCAAGTCAAAACTGGCCCCCACGCCAGGCTGCTTTTTGTCAATAACAAAAATATTTTTTAAAAAACATTTAGCACAACTGGTTTACATACTGGATTAGTGGGTCATCAGAAGGGTCTCTGGCAGTGCCTGGGTCAGCTGTTCTGACATACAATAGGTAGAGGATCCCATGAAATGGGTATATTTAGAATGGGATGGAGTCCTAGGAAAGCAAGAAAAATGCAGAGAAGGTACCAGGCCAGTTCTCAGATTACATTGGGGGCAAGAGAAGGCCTGACCCCTTACCCTTTCATTGGCCCCCTTAGCTCCTGTTTCTAAAGGCTGCAGAAAGCATGATTGGGCTAAAATTGGGGTGACTCAGGGTGGCTTGTGGGTTTCATTAAGCCCCCCCTACTTTTTCCTCATATAAAAAAAGACTAGCATCTTTAGAGGGAATGGAAAGACAAAAGACTATGGCCAACAGTCAAAGAGGTGAGGATGACTGATACTACATATTGATTGAAAACAGCCAACCAGATCTTTATGGGGCTGACATCTGCCAATGTAAATATGCAAGCCTTTCTGTTAAACAGCACCCCTTCCAAATTCTCACCTGTGCATAGGACAATGCTATTTCTAAAAACTAATGCTCCCCTCATTTCATAACTGTTGAGCATTCTCTTTTGATTAAATTATTTTGCATTAAGGATGTACAAAATGGGCACATTTTGCATTCTCAATAGTTCCTAGCCCTTAATAGGTTTTGGAAGCACTGCTGTTGTTGTTTTAAGAAAGTGTTTTTGGTGTCTGCAATGAGGCTGGAAGAGAGCAAGGAGCTTAGCACTATAAAGTTGTCAATTTTTTCCTTAATGTTGAGGTTGTATTAGGAATTTATATAGACATAAAAATATAAGCATTAACTTGGATATAATGGCCTCATTTGCATGTATTTTTAAACGATAGCTAAATAAATGACAGTTTAAAGGTGAACACTCAGTGTGCTGGTGCACACTATTAGAGTTGTGGCCCCTTCACTCCCCCCCAACTGCTGCAACCTCAGTGACCATTTAGACCAGGCTTCCTCAACCTTGGCCCTTCAATTCCCATCATCCCTGACCACTGGTCCTGCTAGCTAGGATCATGGGAGTTGTAGGCCAAAAACATCTGGAAGGCCGAGATTGAGGAAGCCTGATTTTTAGACCAATGAATTCATGGCTTTTCAGTTATATGATTCAGCCGCTATCCACTCCACCTTAGAAGACAAAAACTATGGCTGAGAATGAGCTTCCTTTCTACTCTGCTAAGTTTTGTGCACATTATCCAGCAACAGCCATTGGCACAATAAAACATCCTGCCTGCACTGCTTCAACTTTCTTCCTAGAGGCTGGCAGCCTTGGCAGTCTTTGCTTTCCCCAGTTCTTCGGGCTATCTTAGAACATTTTACTGGATCCCACTTGCAACTTGCTATAAATTGGATTCAGTGGGTTAAGTTGCAGGGAACTGTGTGGCAAATTGCACCTTGGGTCAGTTAAGTGGACTTTCTGGACCCTACCAACCTGTAATCGTTGCCTCTACCAAATGTATGCAATCTTACCAGTTGGCCATGTCTGTTTTGAAATGGTTCCCCCATCTTCTTGAAGCAGCCTCCCCCAATGTGCTCCTGCTGTTTTAGACCAAACTCCATCATCTCCAGCAACATGCTTTTAGTCCAAACTGCAGGCTGAGAGCACCAGGGTGCAGAAGGCTGTTTCGAAAGGTTCCAACATCTCTCAGGGATAAAAATAGAGCCTGTTTGTAGAATGGGGACTCACAAACTTTCTCCAGCTCTGAGACTGGACATTAACCTTCTTCAATGCCCAGCTGCCTTTTGTGCAAATGCATGTCACACCTGTGCCTTTGCACAATGAGCTCCAGCCTCCAGGGTGGATGCATAGGAGCCGCATCCCCAAGACATCTGTTACAGCAGGCTGGGCGGTCTGCCTTCACCACTAGAGCCAGTAAACCCTTATGGACTTTTCAGATCCATCTTCTGGGGCCTCAAGAGTAGAGCAGCCTCCCCCTTGGCTCTCACAGATCTCAGAGCTGTGTGGCGGCAACTCTGCTAAAAACGCCTTGCCCTTTTTGTGAGAAAGCTGTTCCCGTGCTGGACCCTGGGCTTATCCCACACTTGTCCTCTGCTTAGCAAGCACAGGTCTGAGTCGTTTTGCCTCTGCCCTGCTGCATCCCCCAGGAAGCCTGCTCTTTTAGCACTACATCTGCAGAAAACCCAACGGCTGTTTGTTCCAATTCAGTGCTAACCCACAGGTTTTCCCAGGGGTGGGGGGAGCAGCAGGGTAAATGGAAGTGTGGATGAGCCCAGAGAAAGCGGCCCTCCACAACTCCACTCTGCGTAGCTCCATGCCAAATTCTGTGCTTATCTTAATGTTGTGCATCAGGGAAGCAAGCACACTTTGTGTTTTGGACTTGAGCATGAACTGCTTTAAACTGAATGGTACTTACTCAGCTTATTTATTTGATCTATTTATTTTAAGTTATTTTTTTCAATTAAGAGACACATGCACCCTCCTCAAGTGAGCTCATGAGTATGAAAGGTCTACAGAAAACGGAGGGTGGGGTCGGTTGTACTGAAACAGAGAGCTATACATAGGGAGGGATGGTTTTCTCACATGTGCTATTTGTTGTCTTAAGCTTGAACCTTGTCGTCGTCCTTTATCAACAGGATTGGTGGCTATGAATACAACTTCCATTAAATCAGTTGAGGGGGTTGGAGAAAGAGGGTTGAATCTATTCCTTTCGATGTACTTCTCCTTTCATATCTTTGTCTGCTCTTTTTGGATCGCCCTCACCAGTAGCAGACTTTGGGCTCTCAAATTTCAGTGCTGCCCAGCATGTCACTAAAATTTGGCAGCCCCACCTCTTGGGGCTCTGTTCTACAGTGGCGTGGTGGTGGCCTGTGCAGTGTGGTGTCCAGTGCAGCCAAACTGGTCATAATACTCTAAAACTGCCTCTGCCCTTGCACCCTCAGTTTTCTTCCTTCTCCCTTTGTGGTGTGTGTGTGTTTTACTCCTGCAGTATTAGATGTTGCCAGTTTCCAGAGATATTTATAGGAGCAGGAGCATGTGGAAGTCACTTTGGAAAGAAAAATCAGGTATTCTGCCATTTTGAAAAGAGTGGAAGCAGGGAAGGAAGAGGCAAGCGGGCTTTGCAGAGTGCCTTAAAACACTGACTTTAATCTGAAATGGGAAGGGGATTGCTCTTTATCTCTGAATTTTATAGAGGGTCAGGCAATGTTGCATTCCACTTTTCTGGGGTTTTAAACAAATTGTCAAATATATCATGTATTGCAAACAGAAGGCTGTTTCCTTTATTTAGGGGAGATGGGGCAGGTTTAAAGCTCTGGCTTCCAAATGTCAGTAACATTTGGGAGAGGATTCCGTGGACGTTCATCAACCAGGAAAATGACTAAACTAGAGGCTCCGATGATCTGTCTCACATCTGCAAAACCTTTGATTTTCTCATTTCTTGGTTATGGTTCAAAGATGTTAACATGATGCCTAACCCAACACATGTGTGTCTTTTTCATCGTAGATACCTTGAAAAACATTTTAAGCATTTGTAAGATGGAACTCTTCAGTAGGGCTTCTCTGGCAAATTTCAAATAATGAGGCGGTTGGTGGAGAAATTATCCCCTTAAGTTCAGGAGACCAGGGAGTGGGGGGAAGGCAGCACTGCCATTTGGGGCTGGGAGACCAACTCCAGAGGAGGAAGGGCCCCCTCAAAGTTCCAGGCTAATGTCCTGCTAAAAATGACCAACTCAGCCTGATAAACTTTAAACAACTAAATAGGCCTGTTGGCAAAAGGGTCTTAAAGAGACACCTGAAAATCAGCTGCAAGGGTGCTTGCCAAATCTCTGCTGGAAGGGCATTTCACAGTATGACACTGGGAACGCTAAATACCTGACTTCTGGCTGAACCCGTTTGGGCTTCTGAAACATAAAAGGTAAAGCTAAAGGGACCCCTGACCATTAGGTCCAGTCGTGGCCAACTCTGGGGTTGCGGCGCTCATCTTGCTTTATTGGCCGAGGGAGCTGGCGTACAGCTTCCGGGTCATGTGGCCAGCATGACTAAGCTGCTTCTGGCGAACCAAAGCAGCACACAGAAAGAAACACTGTTTACCTTCCGGCCGGAGCGGTATCTATTTATCTACTTACACTTTGACGTGCTTTCAAACTGCTAGGATGGCAGGAGCAGGGACCAAGCAACGGGAGCTCACCCCGTCGTGGGGATTCAAACCAGCAAGTCCTAGGCTCTGTGGTTTAACCCACAGCGCCACCCGCACCCCTTCCTTCTGAAACATAGGCGGCCACTATTAGCTCTTCTCCGAATGATCTCAGTGATTGAGCTGGGGTAGAAAGGCTGAGGCAGTCCTTAGGGTATACTGGACCCAAGGAGGTAAAGAATTTTGTGGACTGAATCTGGCCCGGCAGCATATGGGCAGCAAGTGCAGCAGTTTTCATGCCCTCCAAGTGTTCCTCTTTTCCAGGGAAGGTCCTGGAATTATGAAAGCCACCCCAGTTTCTGATCTGATCTCAGAATGTCCCTCTTTCCCCCACTGGTGCCACCGCCACCAAGCCTAGGGAGGAGCCAGTGCTTGTGGTGCAGCGGTGGCTGCATTGGGAGCATCCCACTGCCTCTCCTGGGCTGCTGCCGCCAGCCTCCTCTCTTGGGCAGCTTGTAGCAGCTGTGGAGGAGGAGAGGCTGCTGCCAAAGATCAGCCCTGTCTGACGTTCTGACTCTGAAGGACAGGTATAAAGGGGGAGCAGAGTGCAGCGCAAGGAGTCCTGCTTTTTTTATTATTTAAAAAAAGCTTTGCATGTCCTCATCTAATCTTGTCCGCTTTCTAACATTTATTGGTGTATTTTTCTTTTTGCAAATCTACCAAAGAATGAAATCAAATCAGGATGGACAGATTTTTCCGGGACGGTGCTGTGTCCCGTTGGTGTAACGGTGGTGGAAATGCTCAGAGGGTGGACGAGGAGGGTCAGTTGGTGGGGTGAGAAATGTCCCTATTTTCCTCTGAGGAATGTTTGCGGGGGGTGAATTTTAGCAGAAGTGTTCTGCGCCCATCAGAAGTTTGACTGCTGCATTTCGCACCAGCTGGAGTTCTGGACTAGGCCTAAGGCAGGCTCACAAAGTTCACTTTTCAGCAATCCAGTTTGGAGGTCACCAGTGCATGGACTAGAGTGGCTAGACTACCCTTATCCAGATGTAGCTGATGGACCACCTGAAACACTTGAGCCTCCAATGACAAGCAAGGCACTTGCTCCTTCAGAGGGAGTGCAACCCCATTCAGAATAGGAAATGGGTTTGTCAGCTGTACCTGGGAGCCGCCTCCATTTGTTGGCCCTCTTCCAGTCTGCCAGGGCTTGCTCAGCCACGCCCTATGCAAATGTTAAGGAGAAACAGGTGTGCGCCATCAGAATACTGACCACCCTGCGCTCTAAAACAGTTACCAATATCAGGCTCATGTTGACGTTAAATAGGATTTGGGGACAAAATAGTGCCCTGTGGGATCCCACAGCAGAAGTGCCGGGGGGGGGGGGGGACACTCCCCTTGCCCTACTCGGTATGTACTCAACTGCACAGGGAGGAAGGGCAGCATTGAAATACAGCAGCTCCCAATACACAGTCAAGGATACTGTGGTCTCAAGGTTGGAAAGAAAAACTGAATATCAAACTGAAAACCTTTTAAGCACTACAAAACTCAGTTGTTTGGCTATAACAGACAACCATAGGAAATTATGGTATTTATTAACAGAGAAATCCAATTTATCACACAACCAAATTCATCTATTAGGAAATGATGGTGCAACTGGTGCAGGGCAAACTTCAGAAATCCTCTCCTCCCATTACCATGACAGGCATCCTTTGGGTCTCCCTCCCGCTCGGCCCCAACTAATCTGCTGTTGCAGGCAAGGGGGGGGGGGGAGCTAGCCAGATGGTTGGCTTGGGCTGTCACTCAAGTTAATCCATTCAATGCTAGAGAAAGACAGCTTCAGCCCAGCTAAAAATGTCTGGTATCATGGATAGAAACTGGCCTTGCCTTTCTGCTGAGCAAGTGTTTCATGCCATCTCAACCGGTTAAGGGTGGTTTGCCAAAGAACAAAATCAAAGTGGTTCTGGGTTAACATGTGAGCGGGGAGCTTGGAGACAGGAGGTCCAAAGTGGGGGAAGCTCAGGATCTCACTGGCCCCTTTCTCCACAGCATGCATCACTTTGTGAAAGCCCTTTCATCTCTCCCCCAAACTTCCTTCTAAACTAAACAGCTCCAGATGCTGTAAGGTCTCCCCACAGGTGACTTGCTCCAGCCTCTTCATGATTTGGGTTGCCTTTTTCTGCACCTTTTTTTAAAAAAATAATATTTATTACTTTTCCAACAATTACAAAGAAAAGATAAAAAAGAAGAAGAAAAAATACAATACAAAACACTACATACCACTAACACATTAAACTAAGAAAACAAAAGCAATTTAAAATACATCAAACACATCCAACAGTTTCAATGACCTCCTCACACCTCCCTTTTTGTCTTCCACTTCTGTTAATTGTTTCAGCAATTCCTTTCCATCTTCCTCTGTTTTCTATCCTATAATTATCTTAACACATTCTAACCTTATTTTTCCTTTAATACTCTATTAATCTATTTACACTTAATTCCTTATAACCTTTCTACTAAACCCATATAACTTCATTCCAACATTTTTTCTAACATTCATAATTTTACAATATTTCTATAAATAGTCTTTAAACTTTTTCCAATCTTCTTCCACCGACTCTTTTCCCTGGTCTCGGATTCTGCCAGTCCTTTCCACCAATTCCATATAGTCCATCAACCTTCTTCGTATTTAAAGAAGAACTTTACTTTGTCCTCTACTGATCTTATTTTTATTTTCCTTCTTTTAAAACTGAAAGATAGTCCTTGGGGAAACTTCCACCTGAAGATGATTTTATTCCTTCTCAGCAGGGCAGCAATATCTCCATAGTTAGGCCTAAGATCCAAAAGATATTTCGAGACATCCATAGAAGTTTCCACTCTTGACTGTTGTACTTCCAGGTTCTTCTGGTACTGTTTTTCTTTAAGTTCACTCTTAGCAAGCATCACCTTATGTTCATCAAGATGCCTCTGCAGGGCTGGGACTCTCTCTCTCTCCGATTGTACTACTTCGCGTTCATCAGCAACAGCTGTCTCCCTGACTTCCTCCGCAGTTTGCTGTATCAATTTCTGGATGGTTTCTTTATTAGTATTCACCTTTTGCCCCAGACTATTTATACTTTCAGTATTTAAGTCGATTTTAATAGTTGTAGCATCAACTTTCGCATTTATCACATCTGTTTTCCTGTTTAGCTGTTCCAATGAATCATTTATCTTATTAAATACAACCGCTAAGACTTCTTCTGTCTACATTTCTCTTAGTTTTGATTGTACTAATGCAAAAGCATCAGCAGGAAAAGCAGAAAGGCCTGATGTTGAGCCTCTCCTGGGCCTTAAATGTTTTTTCAGCAGTTGACTGATCTGTTTTTTCCTTTCCATTTGCCATAACACTTAAAAGATTCAAGGTCAGTCCCAGAGTATCACAATTTTTTATCTTGCAGCTGGAAATTCCCCTAGCCCAGCTCTTGCAAAACAACCAGTTTCAAAGGCTTCCACTAGAGGGAAACATTTTCTTTTTATATTAGTCAATAATGTCTTCTTTTAAGCAAAGTTCAAACAATCCAAAGTTAGTTTCAGTTTTCAGTTACTTTTACTCCTTTTTAGAAGCAGCCACAGTAGAAACAATGTATCTCTCTTATTTAGCTAGCTGTCAATGCACGTTCTAAGCGCTGTCAATGAACATTCCAAAAGACGTCAGTCCTGCTAGCAGCCCGTTTCCAGGGTCAGAGCGGCGGTATTTTAACTCTCCTCACTCTCTCCTGCAGGCATACTCAGTCCACAACTCCCCCCCCCCTTCTCCTGCCTCCAAGGGGGGGGTTTAATGTTCTTTACCGGTGGAAAATTATTCTTTTACAAAGGGCTTTCCAAGACTTCAGCTTGCAGCCTCATTGCTTCAGTCTATTTACAAAAGGGGAAGGCGGACTTCCTGTGCTGAACCTTCCCGTTTCGATGCCAAATTAAACTTTTAGAAATCCAATTCTCCCGCTTCAGCTCTACTCACGGGTAATTACTTTGAAGTCAAATTGTCCACAAGAAAAAGTCAGTGCTCTCCGGCAACAGCTGTGCAGCTTCGCTCCGTGGAAGAAGCAGACGATTCGAAGCACCGCGCCACTCACTCCACGTCGCTCCAGATCCCTGAAACCGGGTTTCCCCGCGAGTAGGGGAGGCGCAAAAGGTGCCCGCCGAATCCCACGTTCACAGGCTTCTCCCACCTGTGATTTTTTGCGGGTCTCTGCCTTTGCCGTGGCGGCCAGACCCAAATTTCCACGGGGCAAATTCCTCCCGATCAGAGGAATTCCGCCATTACCGGAGGCACCAACCCGGAAGTCTCGCCTTTCTCTGCACCTTTCGCAACTTTATTTTTAGGTGCAGCAACAGCCCATTCTCCTTTTGTCACATGTTCCCAGCCCTCATTCATTGTTCAGAAAAAGAGACCATTCTAAATTTTGCAAGGCATGTTACGATAATGCATGTAGAATGGCATAGTTTATGTATGCAAACAGAACTCATGCATACAGATGAGTTCAATGTGTATGCTACAGGAGATCTTTTTAAATACAGAATTCTAGAGCACCTGATGTTACGCCTAGGAAAGAGGAGTCAGCGTGACCAAAATTATAAACAAAAACCACAATACACTTTTCATGCCACCTTTATTAAGTCTGAATATTACATCTTGAAAGCAATAATTACGGAAAAGAGCAAAGTCCCAAGAGTTCTCCCACCTGACCTTATCCAGAAATTCCATCTAAACCCTGAAGAACAAGCCTCCTAGACTTGCAGGCAAAACAAGTGGCTCTTCCTATTCCCCTTCTAGGACAGGAGCAGGAAACTGCTAATATTTAGCTGTGGCTTGTCAGCCAGCCAGGACCCAAAACACCAGAGGACATACAAGCACCTTCTCTCTCCAACCACACCATTAAGGTGGGTGGGGGTGGTAGAAAACATTGTTGACTGCTTCAATCTGTATCAGCACAACCCTACACTGAGCACCATGGCACACGCACCCCTCTTCCTGTGTCCTGGTCACTCCCCATTCATTCCCAGGGCCCAGTCAGAAATGCTCACTATTTGCCCTGCTCATCCAAGTCAGTATCTATACATTGCTCCCTGGCTGGGATGGACACACAACACTCTTGTGTTTAGCACCACTAGGATGAACATGCAGAACTTCTGGTGATCCAAAGGCATCAGATGAATACCAGTTCTGAGGCTGGCTCAGGAATACTTGGGAAGGCAGAGAGTATGTGGCCATATAGTCACATGGGTGCAGGCTTAAAGCCAAGCAGCACTCAGGAGCTGTGTCCGCCTTGCTCTCATCACTTTTAAGATTAGCCCGTTGCAGAACTATTGCTCAGCAGTAGGGGGATGAAAACGGGCATTCTGAGCCCAGGTGAAAAACCTTTTTCTCTTAACAGCTCCCCCATCTCTCATCATAGCAGAGCCCAATGATCTACATTTCTGAAAGCACAAACCAAAAATGGTGCTTTCCTTACCCCCTTCCCTCCCTTCTTAGCTGATAATGCAAACCTGAGGTCCAGATGTGATATGAAGCTAGTGGCAGAGCCATTTGGGCACCCAGTTCTGGTTCAATTCCTTCCCCCAATGCCTTGCACACAGCACCATCTTCCCCAAAGACAGAGATGCCACCTTTCCATTCCACAAAACCTAGAAATCATCAGCATCCTCACTGTAGGACTGTATTGCCCCGTGTTGGAGTTTGGAGCAGAGCCACCCTAGGAAGGCAAAATCTGACCATGGAAGCAAGAGTCCTTAGCACAGACTCATCAATCTATCCATCAGTCAGAAAAGAAGCCACCAAGCCCGGCAAGCGTGTTTGTACATGGGGCTGTAAATGCAGGGCAGGAACCAAGGCCATTCAGTTCCTAAGGCAGCAGCCCTGAGGTCAATGTGGCCGGCTGCTTGCTTCTGAGTGTTGTTGCAGGCGGGGAGGAGTGTAGCCATTCAGGCAGCCGTTGGGCTGGCGCTTGCCAAGGCCTCCGTTCAGAATGTCCTGGATGTGCTGCACAATCAGATTGATGGCCACTGGGCAGAGAAGAGGAGGAGTGATTAGAATATAGTCCGCACAGAGTCCCAAGTTTCCTTCAAAATGCCTCATCACCCTCCACACATACTCAACATCTCACTCTACTCCACACCATGGTCCTCTCTCAACAAATCTATCCTTTTCTTGCAGAGTTGGAAGGGACCCCAAGAGTCATCTAATCCCACCCCCTGCAATGCAGGAATAAGAAAAGGAATTGTTGCACTGTTTCCAAGGCTGTAGAAACCCAAATCCTCATAATTACCCTCTCCAGTTTCACATTCTCCAGAAACAGCTGCACAAGTCAAAAGCAAGTATTGTACTTGGAACGTCAACTACTCACCAAGATTATCCACGCCCCTTGGGATAATCACATCAGCATACTTCTTGGTCTGCCAGAAAGATAAAATCACATTACAGGGTGCTGCAGATGAAATCCAGAGCTGTTACCCATACCCGTTTGAGAGAACTGCTTTAGAATTTTTTCTCCTCAGCTCAAACAGCTGATGAAGTAACGAATGCTGAAAATACATTTCCTTGCTCCCCTTTTCCCCTGGCAGAACTGCTGCCAGCTTCCACATTTCACAGCAAAAAAGAGGAGACTTTGTGGCCCCTTAAGTACATAAGGAGAGCCTGCTGGATGAGGCCAAAGGCCCAACTAGTCCAGCCCTCACAGTGGCCTCCCAGAGCCAGAGCATAACTCTCTCCACCTGTCATTCCCAGAAACTGCAATTCAGAGACATATTGCCTGACAGTGGAGACAGAACACACACACAGTGTGGAGTAGCCACTGATAGCCCTTCCCTGAACAGGAGACATAGAGAAAATTAATTTTAAGTTATTATTATTAATGATAATAAAGTTATATAACAAGGAAAAAACATGCACACCCATGAGATATGGATTTGTGTGCACTTTTTACACAGTATATAGCCTACGGAAGTTTATGCCATGATACATTTGTTACATCTTTCAAGTGTGACAAAACTTAAATAATATGGCAGCTGTTGCAGGATCACTTGAGGAAGCTCTGCAGAAAGAGACCCTGGAATTGCAGCAGGGATGCATTCACAGAAAGCCCTCAGCCCTTATGGTAACAGATAAAAAGTGTGAGAAATTGTGACAAGTGCAAAGAGCCTGCAAAAAACCAACTTCATATGCCACAATTTATTTTGAGCACCTGTTTGTGGAATGTCCAGCACAAAAATATCCAAAGTTAATCTCTCTCATGGACAGGAATACAAAGCTCTAACTGGGAAGAGAAAGCACCCAACAAATCTTCCCCCCTTGTGAGCCTCCCAGGCACTCACAAAGAGGCCAGCCCAGCACTGACAGAGATGCAAAAGCCCTGGGGCTACCATATCCTTTACTCACAGGCAAGCAGAATTCTTCAAAGGCTGGCTTCACAAATGTAATATACTGAGATAAGATCTGCTCCAGGTCCCTCCCTCTCTCGCTTATGTCTCGGAGAACTGCAGGGGGGAAAGAAACCATGAGGAGGAGACTGACAGCTGCAGAGCTAGAACACAGCTACACTGACAGGTTGCCCTGCCAAGAAGAATATGGTGCTCTAAGCGGCTTGCTTTTTCTTTTTCTGCAAAGAGCAAGGCTTAAACTACAGAGATAGTTTTTCTTTAAACAAAGGAAATAAAACTTGAATACCAAAGTGTCCCCCCCCCCCCAAGAAGTTAATAAGAACAGGAACTTGTGCTGGGTGGGGAAAATACAACACTGCGCTGCTCAAAGCCAGCTTGGAAAGGAGTATGAGACTTCTGCCATGCGGAACAAGATGCATGTAAGACACCACAGGGCCACTCCCACGGTGCTGAACAGTGGCCTCCACAGACGGTGGGCTCAGCAGCCCCAACAGCCCTTAGCTGTGCCTGCCTCCAGGCTCCTCGCATGAGGAAGCTGCTGCCCCTCCCCCAACTGGAGGCGTCTTTCCAACTGGGAGATGCTGCTGGACCATGGGGTCTGCAGGAGGGAAGGGGAGGCCCAAAGCCTAGACAAGCCAGGCTAGCCCCTCGGGGGCAAAAGTCACATCCCAGGGGGAGACAGCACCCAAATAGGCCTTTGCAGGTGCCCCACAAACTCTGCAGCCAGGGAGTAACCTCCTGGGGTGAGGAACTCCCGGGGTACCCTGTACAGACGCCCCAGGGGGCCAATGTTCATCCAGGCGAGCTCCATCTTCACAGTAAATGCTCCACTGTTCTCCATCCATTTTCCACCTCCTCCACCCTGAACCACCAGGAGCCTCCAGAGGTTTGCAAGGCCCTGGGGGAAGGAGGCAGCTGAAGAGAGCGGGAGGGAGAGAGAAAATTACTGCTGGAGGCAGAAGCCAAAAAGCAGAGGGCGGAGGAACAGATTGAGTGTAGGAAGACAAAGTAAAGGTTTTTCAAAATGGCTTTCCCAACTTTTCTGTGCTGTGCCTGGGGGCTGCTGGCTGAGGAAGCAACAGTGTCTTGCAGTGGAGCTGGCAGAAGTTGAACAGGCAAGGGGGCTGCCCTGCCCCTAGATGTACCCTTTCGAAAGTGTGGGTAATGACAACCCACAAAGTACCCCCTTCCTCTACTCTTGTCAGGGACTGGGTAGAGGAGGCGGAGGAATGGTGGATACCGCCTCCTCCACCTGAACCTACCACAGAAGGAGACAGCATAGATTGACAACAGGAGTTTGCGAGAGGTCACAGCTGAAAGGCTGCCGAGGGGAGAAGCTGGGAAATATTGGGAGAGGAATAGGAAGCAGCAGCAGCAGCACCAGGGGAGAGACAGCTGACAAGACTCAGTGTCTTTAGAAGGCATTCCACCCCCCAGAACCCGGTGGGCATTGAAAGTAGGAGAGCAGAAAGCTCAGATCAGCCAACATGGAAGCCTGACAACTATAGGAAAACAAGGTTTTCCCTCACCACCACCACCACCACGTTATCCTCAAGTGCAATGCTTTGCTTTTGTACGGTTGTGAACTTCATTTTTAAAATAAACTTTTTTACTCCCCTCTTCATCTGAAAAGGCTACCAACTTACCCCTGCGGGAGAGTCGGGTGTCTGCATCTGTGTCCACAAAGAGCTTCATCTGGAAGAGGTCCCGAACCTCTTGGTTGTAGAAGGCCAGGATGCCCTCAAATAACACCACATCAGCAGGGTACACAGTCACTGCCTCTTCTTTGCTGTTAATATGCGCAAAAGAGATCAATGCATGGTCAGGAAAGCCATGCAGATGACAACAGGGTCTGATCCAAAGCTCTTATGATGCTCCTGTTTTTGTTTTTTTAATTAGGCTATTGTTCACATTTAAATTAGTTTTATTTATTTGTATATGTTTAGGTAACATGGAGCCAAAACATGGCATATAATTATTTATATAAATAAAATGATTGGGAGCAGTTTGTTGCTCCATCCACATAGGACTGCAATTTCCTGAGAATTCTTTTCAGCCCAAGAAATAAGTGAAAAAACCTGTGGACTTGATTTAACTTCAAGAAAAGGAAGGGATGAGCACATAAAGGATTGTTTTTTCTCTTTCCCAAGCCTATCACTCAGAACTCAGAATGCCCGTGAACTACAACTGAGGACTTGAAAGTTCTCAAACAGATCCATGAACTAAAAATGGTAGTTTAGGAACAGACAGACAAAAGATCTGCAGGAAGCAGCCTCATTTTTGACACATGGAGTCACTCCTCCAAAGAGTTAAAGACTTTTGTTGCAAACTTTTTATAGTTGTCAGCTGTTTCTTTTAAGGCACCAGATATGCGCATGATTCTTAGATGGGTGCAGAGTAATCCTCAAGTGAGAGGCATATAACTGATGAAATGAACTTTGGTCCATAAAAGTTTATGCCCTAATAAATGTGCAAGTTTGAAGGCTTCCCAATATTCTGTTTTTCAAACATTTTGTGAGGTAGTATGTCTTGAGCCAAGGGACTCGGGTGGCGCTGTGGGTTAAATTACAGAGCCTAGGACTTGCCGATCAGAAGGTTGGCGGTTCAAATCCCTGCAACGGGGTGAGCTCCTGTTGCTCGGTCCCTGCTCCTGCCAACCTAGCAGTTCGAAAGCACGTCAAAGTGCAAGTAGATAAATAGGTACCGCTCCAGCGGGAAGGTAAACGGTGTTTCCGTGCACTGCTCTGGTTCACCAGAAGTGGCTTAGTCCTGCTGGCCACACGACCCAGAAGCTGTACGCTGGCTCCGTAGGCCAATAAAGCGAGCTGAGCGCCGCAACCCCAGAGTCGGTCACGACTGGACCTAATGGTCAGGGGTCCCTTTCCCATTACCTATGTCTTGAGCCATACACTACAAAAACAACAGAATTATAAGACTAAAGAATCTAAGTACTGAATTTTAGCATCAGAAATGTCACTAAAAATTACTTTAGATGTTTCCAGTGGTTTTTGTTTATTTCTACAGCACTACCCATGGATCCTTGGTTTCATAAGCAAAGATAACAAATCTGGAAGGTGTTTATAATCTAAACTTGAATAGTGGTGAGAGACCTTAACACTGCATGTTCAAATATTTTTTATCAGCACTGGAAAACTACACAAAAGTGTTGGAACAAGAGAAACCAATATACAGCCCTACCTTGGAAGTCAAACGGAATCTGTTCCAGAAGTCCATTCGACTTCCAAAACATTCTAAAACCAAAGCGCAGCTTCTGATTGGCTGCAGGAACTTCCTGCAGCCAATCGGAAGCCACGGAAGCCCTGTTGGATGTTTGGCTTCCAAAAGAACATTTGAAAACCAGAACACTCACTTCCGGGTTTTGTCGTTTGGGAGCCAAAACGTTCGAGAACTAAGCAGTTCGACTTCCAAGGTACGACTGTATACAAAAGGTGGTGGGGCAGGGAGGGTGAGGAGAAGACAGGAACTGGAGACCACTGGGAAATATCTATAACTTTTTCCCACAAAGAGGAAGACAGGTGACACTATTCTCCTTTAAAGGAGGAAGCTGCTGGAGATTATGGGCTCTAGTTCTCTTATCTCAGTTTTTTCTTCTCCTCCTCCTCCCACAAATGCTATCTCCAGGTTTTTGGGGCTACCTTTCTGCTCAAATAAGTTATAATCATAGAATCAGAATCAGAGTTGGAAGGGACCCTGAGGATCATCTAGCCCAACCCCCTGCAATGCAGGAATACACAGCTGCCCCATACAGGGATCAAGGTTGCAATAACCTCTTTCATGTGGTAGCTCCACAGACTGTGATACCTCAATGTCCAGTGCTTCCAGTATCATTGCAGTTTGTGCCACTTCATTTGTTGAGAAACAGCAGCTTAAATGCAAAGCCCCAGTGAGAAGCAGGTCTTGCTTTACAAAGGCATTCTGTGAAATGGCAGTGAGATTTGTGCTTCTGGAGTTTCAGGGCAAGGATCCTGATACATTTGAAATTGGGACCCAATCCAAGTCGCACAAGATCTTCTAACTTCTCATCTCCTCTACCCTGAAAGGGTACCTAGTGAAATGTATCAAGACTGCCTGTTGGTCTGCCTGTTGAGATCTTGGTCCTAGAGTTTAATTAGTTATTTTATGTCTTCCTCTACCACTGCATGTCCAGGCATACTTCACTGATCCATTTAATTAAGAAAACTTTCAGGTTGACTTCTTTGGATTTTCTCATCCTCATAGGATTTCAAGTTCACTTCTTTCTTCTGGACCATCTGCCTTTCATCACCCAGTTTTTAAAGCAAACTCTGAGTTTCTAAATTAATCTGTTATTTGGGTGTAATGGAATTATGCAGCCACAATACTTGATAAGTCACACCCCATAAAATCTGTATGTGTGATTTGCTGCCTTCTCCCCACCCCCAAAAATGGATTTATTGGTTTAAAAAGGCATTTCTGTTAAATTTCTCACTGATATCTTCCCCAAGTGCTAAGACTGCACAACTTTGCCTGCAATGATAGTTTACAATGTTCTGTGGGCTATGGGAATGCAAAACTAAAGTTGCTTCCTTTTTATCTTTTCCTACAGGGAATGATCCTTGTCTGTAGGGCTTAGAATGGACAGTCTTGGATTTGTCAAGAAGAAGAGTTTGGATTTGATATCCCACTTTATCACTACCCTAAGGAGTCTCAAAGCGGCTAACATTCTCCTTTCCCTTCCTCCCCCACAACAAACACTCTGTGAGGTGAGTGAGGCTGAGAGACTTCAGAGAAGTATGACTAGCCCAAGGTCACCCAGCAGCTGCATGTGAAGGAGCAGAGAGGCGAACCCGGTTCACCAGATTACGAGTCTAACGCTCTTTCGGTCTGACTAGATTCAGGATTCTTTTCTGAGAAAACAGTACAAAAAGGAGATCAGGGAAAGCTCCCTGCTGATATGTCACAACTTGCTATCTCCTCAGGTTATGCAAACTAAAAAGCAAACATAGAAACATGAAAAGAACCCATCCACATTGATAAGTGGCCCTGTACCAAAGGAGCCTAAACTGAGAGGATGTAAGAGATTTCATTCACAAGATGCACGCACAATGTTCACAGTCTGCTTCCATGGATCCCTTCAACTTCTCTGAGGAGTCCAGCTTTAAAAGGCCCCTCATCATTTGGAATAGCTCTGGTCTGTTGGCAGGAAGAGGGCAGATGCAATGGGGGAGGAGAGGAAATTATGTCTCGTCGTGATCATTGCCATGGAGTTGCCCAAAAATAAACTCTAGACCAAGTACCTCCTACCTTCTCAGACCCACGACTAGAGCAAACATGCCTTTCGGGAACCATTTCTTAATCTTTTACCATGTAGTTGCATACTGGAGTGCTCATGTCGCGACCAGCCTTGGATCGGGGTGTGACCCATGTGTGGGGCCCGACCCACCAGTTGAAGACCACTAGGCTACAATTCACTGGATTTGGAATAGTGAAACTGAATGAAGGCAACAGCTCCTTTCTTTTTTTTTTTTTTTTTTTTTAAGTAATTTTTATTTTTCCACATAAAAAACAAACATAACAATAACATAAACAAAAACAATAACAAACATATAAAATGGACCTCCCCATACCACCCCTTTTCTGCATCCTTATTTCAGATTTTTCAGCAACTTTTTAGTCAAACAATGTATACCTTTTTTTCCATCAATTAAATTTTCTTTAACTTAGTATTAACAGCTGTAGCTCTTTACCTCTTATTGCCCTGAACCTTAGTTTTCATCCAAATTACAACGATTTTTAAGATATTCTTTAAATTTACTCCAATCTTCTTCCACCGCCTCCTTCCCCCGGTCTCGAATTCTGCCAGTCATCTCCGCCAATCCCATATAATCGATCACCTTCGACTGCCATTCTTCCAGCGTGGGTAGTTCTTGCGTTTTCCAATACTTTGCTAGGAGAATTCTTGCTGCTGTTGTGGCGTACATAAAAAATGTCTTGTCCTTCCTTGACACCATTTGGCCCACCATGCCCAAGAGAAAAGCTTCTGGTTTCTTGAAAAAGGTTCTCTTGAGAACTTTCTTAATTTCATTATAGATCATTTCCCAGAATGCCTTAATCTTCGGGCAGGTCCACCAAAGGTGAAAGAAGGTTCCCTCAGTTTCATTACATTTCCAGCATTTGTTACTGGGCAAATGATAGATCTTCGCTAACTTAGCAGGAGTCATGTACCACCTGTAGATCATTTTCATAATGTTTTCTCTTAAGGCATTACATGCCGTAAATTTAACACCAGTGGTGCACAACTGCTCCCAGTCAGCAAGCTCAATATCATGTCCAATATCTTGTGCCCATTTAATCATACTAGACTTCACCATTTCATCTTGAGTATTCCACTTCAGCAACAAATTATACATCCTTGATAGGTTTTTAGTATTGGGTTCTAACAATTCTGTTTCTAGTTTGGATCTCTCCATCTGGAAGCCTATCTTTCTGTCCTGTTTAAATGCTTCATTTATTTGTCTATAATGTAGCCAATCTCTCACCTTGTCTTTCAACTCCTCAAAACTTTTCAGTTTCAGTTGTTCACCATCCTGTACTATAATTTCAGAATATTTAGGCCAATGTGGCCCCATATTCAATTTTTTCACCTCTTTGGCTTCCATAGGTGACAACCACCTGGGGGTTTTACTTTCAAGTAAATCTTTATATCGAATCCAAACATTGTACAAAGCTTTCCTGACAACATGATTTTTGAAACCTTTATGAGATTTTACCTTATCATACCATAGATATGCATGCCAACCAAATCTATTATCAAATCCTTCAAGATCCAAGATGTCTGCATTCTCGAGGCGCAGCCATTCTTTCAACCAGCAGAATGCTGCTGATTCATAGTACAGTTTTAAGTCTGGCAGGGCAAAGCCTCCTCTATCTTTAGCATCTGTTAAAATCTTAAATTTTATTCTAGGCTTTTTGCCCTGCCAGACAAACTTGGATATGTCTTTCTGCCACCTCTTGAAACAATCCATCTTGTCTATTATTTGTAAAGTCTGAAACAAAAATAACATTCTAGGCAATACATTCATTTTGATAACGGCGATTCTTCCTAACAGAGAAAGTTTCAATCCTGACCATGTGTCTAGATCTTTCTTAACTTCTGACCAACATTTATCATAGTTGTCTTTAAATAGATTCACGTTTTTCGATGTCAGATTTACCCCCAAATATTTAACTTTTTTTGCTAACCCCAAACCAGTTTCTTTTTGGAATGCCTCTTTTTCCTCATTTGTTAGATTTTTCTCCAGCACTTTAGTTTTTTGTTTATTCAATTTAAATCCTGCAACTTGACCAAATATTTCTATCAGTTCTAAAACTCTTTTTGTACTAGTGTTCGGCTGCTGTAATGTTAAGACTAAGTCATCTGCAAATGCTCTTAACTTATACTCTTTCGCTCCGAACTGAATTCCTTTTACCAACTGGTCCTTTCTAATCATGTTTAACAATATCTCCAAGACTGAAATAAAAAGTAAGGGAGAAATGGGGCATCCTTGTCGTGTTCCTTTCTCTATAGCTATCTCTTCAGTTACCACATTATTCACAATTAGTTTTGCCTTCTGTTTAGAATATATTGCACTTATACCATTTTCAAAACCTTGGCCTACCCCCATCCCCTGGAGATTCTTTTTCATAAAGCTCCAACAAATGTTGTCAAAGGCTTTCTCCGCGTCCACAAAAATCAATACTGCTTTTCTATTAATGTTTGTTTCCAATAACTCCACAATGTCAATTATATTCCTTACATTGTCCGACATGTGTCTTCCCGGGAGAAAGCCAGCTTGATCTTTATGAATCTCACCTATCAACACTTTCTTAAGTCTTTTTGCTAAAATGTCTGCAAATATTTTGTAATCCACATTTAAAAGTGAGATCGGGCGGTAGTTTTTAACCTGGTTCTTTTCAGTCTCAGTTTTTGGTATAAGTGATATAAAAGCCTCTCTCCACGATTCAGGTGCCCCCTTCCCTTCCAGTATCTCATTGCATACTTCTTTCAATGGTTGTACTAGACAGTCTTTCAAAACCTTGTAATATTTAGCCGTCAGGCCATCTGGTCCTGGAGATTTTCCCAATTGTGTCTTTTGAATGGCTTCCTCTATTTCTTGTTCTGTTATTTTTTGATTCAAAATCAGCCTGTTCTGTTCCGAGATTTTTGGTAGTCCATAATTTTCCAAAAATTCATCTATCTCTTGTTCCTTCACAGGCCCTTGTGAATATAATTTCCTGAAATAACTTTGAAAACAGTTACTTATCTCATTCGGCTTACATATACTCCTTCCATCCTCCTCCAGACAAGTAACAGTGTTCAGTTTCTGTCTTTTTTTCAATTGCCATGCAAGAAGCTTCCCACATTTATCTGCTGATTCAAATGTCCTCTGTCTCATTTGTTTAATTTTCCATTCTATCTCTTGGTTTGTAAGTTCCATATACTGCATCTGATAATATTTTATTTCTCTCAATATTTCATGAGACTTTGGATTGGACCTCAATTTCTTTTCTCCTTCCTTCATCTTTTCCAGAATTCTACTTTTCCTTTCATTTTGTTTTTTCTTCTTAATTGAATTCTGTTGTATCAGGAAGCCTCGCATCACGGCTTTACTTGCGTCCCAAATTATTCTTTTTTCAACTTTTGTTCTTAAGTTAATCTCAAAATAATCTTTCAATGTCCTTAGGGCCTTTTCACAAATTTGTTCATCTCTAAATAGGAAGTCATTCATTCTCCACCTAAAGGATCCAGTTGTTGTCAATTTCATTTCCATCTTCACTGCGTTATGGTCGGAGCAGGTTTTTGGGCAGATTTCCACTTTTTTTATCTTTGCAGCCATCACACTAGATACCCAGATTTGGTCGATTCTTGTCCATGTCATTTTAGATTCCGAGAAAAAAGTTCCCTCTCTTTCGAGAGGGTTTCTAGTCCTCCAAATATCTATTAGGTCCATATTTTCTGTCATCTCAAAAAAGATCTTTGGTAATCTACCTTCTTTAGAGATCATTTGTCTTTGTGCTTTATCCATATTTGTAGAGACCACTCCATTCATGTCCCCCATCATTATTATTTTGCAGTCGAGATAGTCCATCAAAGTCCCATGCAACTTCTTAAAAAATTCTGCCTTCCCGTCATTTGGCGCGTATACTCCAACAACCAAATACTTTTCTCCTTGAATCTGTACTTCAATTGCCAAATATCTTCCTTCTTCATCTTTAAATTTGATTTTTGGATCCAATTTTTCTTTTGCATAAATCACAACTCCTCTCTTTTTGACTTTGTCAGAAGATATAAATTCTTGTCCTAATCTTTTATTCACGAGCAATTTTCTATGTGTCCTGATTATATGAGTTTCCTGTAGACATATCAAATCCAATTGCTCTTTTTTCAAGATATGAAAAACTTGACGTCTTTTTCGGGGATGGTTCAAACCATTACAATTCCAACTAAGAAGTTGCAGTGACATCTTGATTATTAAGCGTTTGTCCCTCCGACTGCCCCAAGTTTGTCTTCTTCTTCAGTTGTTGATTGTGGTAGGCCGTATGATAAGTTTGCTATATCCACTGGTTCTCCCCCTTCTGCTGTTAGTCCTTGTGCCGTTCCTTTCTGCAGGTCCTCCAAATTTCTCTCCAAGAAATCTTCTTTCTCCTGTACTGTTCTTATTCTCACCTTCTTCCCTTTATAGTTAAAGGACAATCCCTGTGGGAACTCCCACCTGAAAGGTATGTAATTTTTCCTCAGCAAATTGGCAAGATCTCTATAAAAGGTTCTCACTTCCAAGATGTATCTAGGAATATCTTTAAAAATCAGAGCTTGAGTGTTCTCAATGACCAAAGCTTTTTGGTAATGCAGGTTCAATATCTTATCTCTCTCCTGCTTGGTTCTTAGGGTAATCAGACAATCCCTTGCCCTTTTAACTTGTTTTCTGCCAAGTCTGAAAGCCGTTGTTATTTCTATTTCATCATCTTCCAAATCCTCTCGCCAATTTTCCAAAATTGCCTCTGTGAGGAATTCCTTCAGGTCGTCCCCTTCGTTCTCTGGAACTTGCCTTAGTTTCAAATTTCGTTCTTTCCTCTGTAATTCCAATAGGGAGAGAGCTGCCTCATGCTCATTCACTTTTTTCTCAATCGGCGCAAGTTTCCCCTGTGTCTCTTCTGCAATTGCCTTCGCACTCGTAGCAATTTTCCTAGTTTCTGTAGATTCCTGAATCAGTCTATTAATAGATTCCGTATTAGTTGTCACAGATGTAGTATTCAAGTCCAGTCTCACTGTCAATTCTGTCAATTTTTTTGTATTTTCTGTGGATTGCTTTGTTAAAGCCTCAAGGGATTGATTAATTTTCAGTAGTGCCTGTGTCATAGAATCCATTGATGCAGCTGTTGAGCTTTCTGGTGCCGGCACTGTTTGGCCAGAAATTGAGGCTCTTTTCTTTTGTGTTACCTTAGTTTTAGATCTGGTTCTTATCTCCTCAGCTGTGCCGCTCATGTCCCAAGGTCGTTCTCACAGGAAAAACTCGCGATGGAAAATCCCACTGTTAGTCACACTTTTCCCCTCTTGATCCTCAAGAGGGAGCAATTAACAATGTCCAAATTCGGGGAAACAAAGAAACAGGAAGCCAAATGTGAAAAGTCCGAAGTCCGCCATTAAAGTTATTAAAAACACTTTTCCTCTGATGGATTTAATTAATCAGTTTCACTAATAAAGTCCCCTTCAAGTTCTACAACTTTATCCAACTTTCCGACTTTTTAATGATGCTCTTAAAAGACCCATTCCTCCCGGTGTTCACTCCTGGCAGGTCGTCCCGGGGGAGTCAGGGCGATGGGAAACCTTGTTTCCTTTTCAAATTAAAGAGTATCTTCACAAGACTGTCTTTCCCCCCCTTCTCTTGCCGATCGGGGGGGAAGGATACATTTGACAGGTCAGGGTTAAAAGTTCAACTGTAACTTTCTTGCAACTGCAGCGAGGTCTGACGTTGCTTTAGATTTCTGCAGTCCGGGGGGGGCAGACTTCCTTATTTTATGCCGTCCCGTTTTCAGCCAAATTTTTTAAAATTTTGTTGTACCGTCTTTTTTCCGCTCTTACTCACGGGTGTTCAGTCCGAATTTTCTTTTCAGGAAGGAATCGACGCTCTCCGCTTATGGCGACGCGGCTTCACTCTGCGAGCTGGGTTGCGACTCTCAGCACCGCGCTCACACCCGATGCCGCTACGGAGCCTTTAAAAAGGCTCTTTCGCAATACCGGGGGGCGCAAAAGGTGCCCGCCGAGTCTCCTTGTTCACAGGCTTCAGCGCCTGTGATTTTAGGGGTCCCCCGCTCGCCGTAGCGGGTCAGACCCGAACTCACAGAGCAGTCCTGCCTCGGAGCTCGAGGCAAGGACCGCCATTAAGCGCTGGCGCCGACCGGAAGTCCCAAGGCAACAGCTCCTTTCTTGTCATTTCATTGCAGGGAACGCACCCGACACAACATGGGAGTCCACCTCTGTTTTCTTCTACCAAAGCAAACACCAGATTAGTGTTTACCTCTGATAAACAGGAGGGAAGTAGGAAGAACTGTTTTACAATTTTCCTTCGACTAGACCATTAGATATTAAAGGTTGGTTTCGGGGCAAGATGCAGCATTTACATTTTATGCAAATGTTTTCCACCATGGGCTCACTGGAAGGATCTGCTAATGAGAAGCAATGCAGACGGAAAGCGCCACATTCAAAGCACAGAGCAAAAGAGGGGAGAAGCAGACTTACCGAGAATGAGAGACAAAGTCATAAACGGGGATCTGAACTGTTTTCCCTTCCACTATCTCCCTAAGAGTTTTGACGATCAGCTCATTGTCAAAGGCATCTGTAGCAAGAATGAGAGAGGGGAAGTTAAACAGCTGTGTCTCTCAGTGCGAGGTAGGTCTCCCTAGTGAGGCAGAGGAAGCCTCAGAGGAAAGCATACACGTCCCACAAAACCTTCCTAGTTAGGTGAAGTCTTCTGGATCACGAGAAAGATACAATTTTTGGCTAAGCAGAAATTGTGCCTGCCAGGTTTCTACCCAGTCCCACTTGACAGCAGTGGCCAAGGAAGCCTCTGAATGAAAGGATGGCTTGGAATTAGTGGGCTCTGACTGCAGCACCAGCCAAGAAAGCCCCCAAACTCTTATTTCCTGCTCTGGAACAGGAAAGGGAGGGGGGCCTGCCATTTTGGCTCTACCTGGCAAAGGTGATCCAGGAGCCTTGGCCAAACAGCCTCTGGGTATTGGTGGGGGGGGGGGATCACTGGGTAGCTGCCAGATAATTCCTCTCCAATTCTGTAGTTTCAAGCTTGGGAGAAATTGTTGTCACACTCAGTGGAGAGGAACAGTCCTTTCATCAGAGTGAACAAGATTATATTTGCTCTCATGGTTCCTTTCTATCTAAAATAAGTTGACCCAGAACTTTCCACTGCAGTGGGAAATCTGGAGCTTGGGAATGAGTGAAAAGGCCTCTTCAGCTTTGGTACCTGTACAATGGGGGGGGGGGAGCCAACAGGAGGCCTGGTTTCTACTTTGTTCTTCCTCCCCGCTTCTTTGCTCTTTGCTCATTGTAGTTTCACCTTGGCTTTATATTGTTTTCCACTATACTGTATATCATTGCTTTAATTTAATTTTTGATAGCTATGGATCAGCTCTACCTCTCTTTTTCTGAGGCCTGTAACCTGCTAATTTAGGTAGCCACTTCATCTACAGAATAATCAAAAATTATTCATTACTTATTGTTATAACTTCAATAATCAGTATCATGAACGATCAGAACATTGTATATTATGTAACTTGGGTAGCTGAAGGGAAGAAAGAATTGGTTAAGCTTGTACTCCAAGCAAATTTAAAGTAGCAGGATGAACATTAAGAGGTTTGCAGGGGAAAGGGTTATTGTTTTGTTGTTGTTCTTCTTTTATGTGTTGTGTGTTTTTATCTTGCATTTTTTTCCCTGTGAACTGTTCTAAGCTCTATGGATGAAGGGCAGCATATAAATTTAATAAATAATAACAACAACAGCAGCAATAACAATCTATCCTATTGTCAAGGTGGGGCCTCCTCTCAACAGCTCTCAAATGATCTCTCTTGAGCAGGGCAGGTTGTTTTGACATTGCAATTTCCCAGTTCTGTCTTTGGGAAGTCTAAGTAGAAGCTAAGGAAAAAGCCTGTGCCCCTCTACTCCCTTCCCAGGCTTCATGATGAGTTACCTGGGTGGTCAAAGTTGAACTGGCCTTTGAGAGCTTTGGCTTTTTGCTCTGTACTGAGCACACGATAGAAGCTGTCCTGGCTCAGAATCACCACCTGTTTCTGGCGATGGTCTACTTCATTCTGACCAAGCAGTTGGACTATTTTGGCACAGACAGAGGACTGCAAAAGATGCAAAGTGAGAGAGAGAGAGAGAAACATAATCTGAAGTGGACTGAAGGACTGACAGGCGTTGACCCTCCAGTTGCAAAGGACCCAACTTATCCGCAAGCTTCCAAGGGGCAGGGGGCTGGAAAGGAGTACGGCAATATCTGCCAAATATATAACTGTGTCCCCTGGAAAGAACAGAAAAGTGAAGGCACTGCAACACCTAGTCCAGCAGGAACATGTTCATAGGACAGGGATCAAGCATGTAAAACTTCTTTTATAAATGTTGCAGGCATACTTGTCCTTCATTAACAGGCAGTCCTTTCATTCCTGTTAGTTCACCCCTTTCAAGCTTACATACCCACAATTAATTTGATCTCCTTGCCTCTCCCTTGCCAGGGAGGAGACAGGTTTGTGCCCCATGGCTGGAAGGCATTCCAAGCACCTCCTGACCCCCCCCCCATCTTTTCCTTTCCAGTAGAAATATGCTGACAGAAGGGGCAGGCATGTATCATCAGCTGCTTCCCTTTTCACATATAAATCAGTGGATCTCAAAATCAGTAGCCGGAGCATTAGGCAATGACAACACCTGAGCATTGTCATCATAGGCAGAAAATATATTCTTATATAGGCTTTGGCCCACTGCTCTGTCCTTCCACTGGACTGTCCTTTGGCCAGCTGCTTCTCTCCCAGCGAGGATTTCAACGTCTCCTGCTGGTCTTTCAAATGTCAACAGACCATCCCTCCTCAACCTTGGGCTAAGGGTAGTGCAACTTGCTTCCAGCTCAGTCTGCAACCTTCTTTCCAGCACTCATTAAGTACATCATATCTGGGCACTGGGGGGGGGGGGGGCCATGACCAAGCAGGGAACGCTCCACTATTTTACGGGACTTGGGCTCAGCCCAGGCCAGGTCAAGGTCACAGCAGGCCTGTTCTGATGTTCCTGACAGGAAGTCTCCAGTTTGCTACACTAGTCAAAGGAACAGGATAAATCTACCAGACAGGAGAAGAGCTTACTGAGACTTTCTGCGGGGCTCCTAACTTGTGATCATTCTACCGGAAGCAAAGCTCACTTCACTGGCTCAGCTGGGAGCAACATTTGCCTCCTCCCCTTCCAGAACATCTCTAGCTGTTACCTTTCCGCACAGTCATTATAATAAATTCCATAGGAAACCTACAATATATTGCAGTTTATCCTTAGTCCCCAATAGGAGTGCTCCAAATCAGGGTTCTAGTCAGCCTGGAACAAACATCTCACAGTACATTTCTGGCACTCTTGGAGGACACTTTCTCCCTTTCCCACCCAATCAAAAACTTTCCCCACTGTGCTATATGGTACTAGAAGGCTGCCAGTCCTGAAGCAGAGAGCCTTTTAACCTCATGGGATGTATCCCCCCTAATTCCAATTCCTATTTCCAGGATATCAGCAACTGCTACAGGTTCAAACAGGCAAATTCCCCTCAATCTTCCCCTATTCACCTTTGCTTCTGCTGACATGTTAACAGTTGATGTTTCAATTGCCTTCAATTATCACAATCCCCTGGCCTAATAGCAAACTCTGACGACTGAGTACCTGCCAGCCTGGAAGTGAAAGGGAACCACCGAAAAACAAGGTAGTGGTTTCTACATACTCAGGAGACACAGCAGCATTTAAATCTGCAAATTAAAGATGATTTTTAAATATACACCCCAAGATAACCTGACAAATCCCAGAATTTACAGAAAGCTGATGGGAGTCAAGCCTAGACAGACAAGAAATCCTGCCAACCCAACAGAGTTGACACACAATGCTAGGGTCAGTTAACAAACAACAAAAAAAACAACAAGGAAAATGGAGGGAAGAGGGCAACAGCCCATTCAGGCCTGTAACAGCTTAAAGCAAGTGTCCTAGAAATGGGGATAAGTTAGTAGGGTACAAACAATGAAGCTTAACAGAAACCCTTCCTTCCCTGAACCACACAAGGAAGTTTTAGAATCACAACTGTAGAGTTGGAAGGGACCCCCAAGACTCATCTAGTTTAATCCATGCAACGCAGGAATCACTGTTAAAGAAACCCTCACAGATAATAATAATAATAATAATAATAATAATAATAATAATAATAAATTTTATTTATATCCCGCCCTCCCCAGCCAAAGCCGGGCTCAGGGCGGCTAACAACAGTAAAACAGCACAAACAACACTTTAAAATCATTCATTATAAAATTAATTAATTCAAGCCACTGGCAACCATTGGGCCAGAGCTCTGCGAAGATTGCCAGTGGAGGGAGTCAGGCTGTGCCCTGGCCAAAGGCCTGGTGGAACAGTTCTGTCTTGCAGGCCCTGCGGAAAGATGTTAAGTCCCGCAGGGCCCTGGTCTCTTGTGACAGAGTGTTCCACCAGATCGGAGCCACGGCCGAAAAAGCCCTGGCTCTAGTTGAGGCCAGCCTAACTTCTCTGTGGCCTGGGACCTTCAAGGTGTTTTTATTTGAAGACCGTAAGTTTCTCTGTGGGGCATACCAGGAGAGGCGGTCCCGTAGGTACGAGGGTCCTAGGCCGTATAGGGCTTTAAAGGTTAAAACCAGCACCTTAAACCTGATCCTGTACTCCACCGGGAGCCAGTGCAGCTGGTATAGCACCGGGTGAATGTGATCTCGCAGCGAAGACCCCGTAAGGAGTCTCGCTGCAGCATTCTGCACCCGCTGGAGTTTCTGGGTCAGTCTCAAGGGCAGCCCCACGTAGAGCGAGTTACAATAATCCAGTCTGGAGGTGACCGTCGCGTGGATCACAGTGGCTAGGTCAGGACGAGAGAGGTAAGGAGCCAACTGCTTAGCTTGGCGGAGATGGAAAAATGCCACCTTTGTTGTAGCTGCAATCTGCGCCTCCATTGAAAGGGAGGTGTCGAAGATTACACCCAAACTCTTAACGGACGGTGCTGGCACTAATTGCACCCCCGCAAGAGATGGGAGTTGCCCCCTCAATCCCATATCGTCCCGTCCCAGCCACAGGACCTCTGTCTTCGAAGGATTTAACTTCAACCGGCTCCCACGTAGCCATCCAGCCACAGCTTCCAGACATCTGGTCAGTGTGTCTGGGGCCGAGTCAGGATGGCCATCCATCAACAGATAGAGTTGGGTGTCATCAGCATACTGATGGCAACCCAGCCCAAAACTCCGGACAAGCTGGGCGAGGGGGCGCATAAAGATGTTGAAAAGCATCGGGGAGAGTATCGCACCCTGAGGTACTCCACACACCAAGGAGTGGCGCGATGACAATTCCCCCCTAAGCGCCATGAAGGAGAGTGACATCTAAAGGGAATCACATGGAAGAGGAAGCAAGCTTCTTTTCTCCTCTCCAGAGGGTAGAACCCGAACCAATGGATTAAAGTTACAAGAAAGGAGATCCCAACTAAACATTAAAAGGAACTTCCTGACCATAAGAGCTGTTCAACAGTGGAACTGTCTTCCTGGAAGGGAGGTTTTTAAGCAGAGGTTGGATGGCCATCTGTCAGGGATGCCTTAGTTGAGATTCCTGCGTTGCAGGGGGTTGGGCTAGATGACCCTTGGAGTGCCTGCCAGCTTGACAATTTTATGATAGGCAACACTTGAAAGAGAAACCAAGCTTTCAGAAGAAAAGCTGTATTTACAGCAGCTGTACGTCCTAACTATGATAAATGTAGGTCTTTACAAGATCTAAAATCCCGTTGTACATGTAAAACTAATGGTGTGAAGCCTGCTTTCCTTAGAGTTGACAGATTTTTAATTATCTGCACTCCCAAATATTTTATTAACTTGTGGCAGGATTTAAAACCCATCTGTTTCTGAATGATTGATTTGTTAGCGGGAGAAATTCCCATTCTCAGCAAGTCTCCCCCTACCATCTGGGTATAATGATGGTGGACTTTGTATTGACATTCATTTTTAAACTGTTTACAGCAGGGGTCAGCAAACTTTTACAGCAGGGGGCCGGTCCACTGTCCCTCAGACTTTGTGGCGGGCCGGACTATATATTTTTTTTGGGGGGGGGGGAATGAACAAATTCCTATGCCCCACAAATAACCCAGAGATGCATTTAAAATAAAAGGACACATTCTACTCATGTAAAAACATGCTGATTGCCAGACCATCCATGGGCCAGATTTTAAAGGCGATTGGGCTGGATCTGGCCCCCGGGCCTTAGTTTGCCTACCCATGGTTTAGACTCATTAGAAATAACTTGTTTATATAATATCATGAGCTGCTGCTGCTCCCCAGTGGACAACTACCATTTGTTTTAGAGTTGACACACTGGTCCACAATCATACCTACACTAATAACCTAAATATCACAATATTTTCGGTAAGCCAAAAATCACTTCTCCACAGGGGAAAACCAGCAGAAAATGCTTAAAGAGAGTTCAGATAAGGTGTGTTAAACTCTAGCCTTCCATTTAGCCTAGCTAGAGGGTTTTTCCTGTTTTCTTTTCCGTATGTCAGAAGCTTGTGTATCCAGGAGCAAATTACACTTCATTCTTAATCTGTTGTACAGGAATCATTTTTAGCATTGACTAAAAGCAAGAATCTTTAACAATAAAACTGTTTTCTGCTCAACTATTGAGAAGCGTGCAGCACATCCTAGATCACAGGTTAGGGCAGGCTTCCTCAACTTCGGCCCTCCAGATGTTTTGAGACTACAGTTCCCACCATCCCTGACCACTGGTCCTGCTAGCTAGGGATCATGGGAGTTGTAGGCCAAAAACATCTGGAGGGCCAAGGTTGAGGAAGCCTGGGTTAGGGCGTCCAAGGAATACTGGCTAAGCTGGGCGGTATCTGGGTTTCAACACTGTGATATACCAATACATCAAAATGTCTGAAATAAGGATGGAGCTATGTAGAGGCAAATGTGGTAATGTCTTGGCAACTGCTACTACTAACGGGTCTAAAAATGATAAAATTTTACTTACCTCTTCCTAAAATCTTCCTTTTTATATGGAGGGGAACTATTTAGGGGGAACAAACAACATAAACACCCCCAGAAAATAAAAACACTTCTCCCCTTTCCTTTTTTTGCCAGTGGGGTAGGTGGGAGGGAATAAAAAGGAAGCAGTAGCAGCACATAAGTAAGTATAGGGTTGGTGAAACAATGTGAGAAAGCAAAGGGGGGAGGGGAGAATTGGGAGAGTTCATGGGTGAGAAGGAGAAAATGGGAAGGATAACAAGGGTGGAGAGACTATCACACACAAACATGCAGAAGGGGAGAAGTGAGGAAAGAAGCTTCAACAGTAGGGCGAAGTTTTTGTTTTTATTCTGAAGTAAATAACGTTTCACGGGAGAAAGGAAGGGGGAAAGGGGCTTCCACCAAGAAGCCCAGAGCCAGCTCAGACCGGCATCTCCATAAGCCACCTACCAGCCTGGTGCACCACCTACTAGCCTACTTAAAGCAAGAGCATCTGAGGGAAGTTTCTGCTGGCTGCTTTTGCCAGTGCCTTGTGACTCACGGCCCCTGCAGGAGGTAGCAGAGAGCTGAACTGCACAGGAATCAAAAGCAGCACTGGCTGGCTATATGTGCATAGCACATTCCCCCCGCCCCCCATGATTTGTGATATATTGCCAAGAAATAAATAATTAAACAGTTATCATGATAGACTTCAAAAAACAATTCTGAATGTTATATTGATACCACCCAGCCCTAGAAAAGGGCTTAGAAAGGAGCACAATTTTGTTCTGCCATATGGCCCTAAGCAGTCACCACCATGACACCCCTCTCTCCATATACTGGCAGAGTATCTAGGAGCACAGCTTCCCATTGAGCCAGAAGTGGTTTAGTCCTGCTGGCCATATGACCTGGAAAGCTGTCTGTGGACAAATGCTGGCTCCCTCGGCCTGAAAAGCATCCCATAGTCACCTTTGACTGGACTTAACCATCCAGGGGTCCTGGATTAAAGATCTCTCTCTCTTTAATGTTATTTCCTTGCTAGCTGTTATTTTTGGTTCACATATAAAGCCCAAAGAGAACCTTGTTGATTTTTACCATGAGCACATCTGTCTTGTACTTTGGCTGCTTTGCACTGGAAAACAAGGAAAATTGGGGAGGTGGAACTTATTGGTCAAATACTTAAACAGGAAGCAAACAATTACTTTTTTCAATTATTTTTATTGATTTTAAAATTATTAAAAATCATTGCCAAATTAATTCAATTTAATAGGAAACAAACAATTACTGGCCACTTGATTCAGCTGTTAAAAGTGGGAGTTGTGATTTCAAACAAAAAAACCTCACTATTTAAAAACATCTCTTAATTTGTTTTCCTAATAGAGCTCAGTAAATAGTTTAAGAAAAATGGAGGAACAGCTCTCAAGTTTCTTAGAAGCTGAGGGAATGGTGACATCTGTGTTGCCTTCACCCCCGACATCTGCAGAGAAACCCAGAACGGAAGCACCTGCAGCACTCAAAACTGCAAACCGCAAGAAATGAAATAAATAGAAAGGATCATAAACTCTTTCAGTATGCAACAACTGCAGGGAGAATATTAATGGCCCAAAAATGGAAGCAGGAAGAACTACCGACTCTTGAGGAATGGAGAATGAAGTTAACAGAATATGCAGAACTGGACAAACTAACTGGAAAAATAAGATACCAACGAGATCACTGAGGTTCATTGAGGATTGGGGAAAATTTTCTGAGTATTTGAAGAGTGTATGTGATGAGCAAACAACGCTTGTGGGTTTTAAAGAAGCTTTGTGAAAGAATAAGGAATATTGCAAGAATGCAAATATGTTTGTAAAGGTATCTTAAAAGGCGATACTAATTTTGGAGAATGCGTAGATAATAAATTTAAATACGGATGATTGTCGGAGAAGCTGAGGGGAGTCAAAAAGATGAAAATATGTTAATTGGGAAATTGTTAATTGGAGATATTTGTGTAAAACTTAATAAATATTTATTTAAAAAACAACAACTGCAAACCGCTATTTGGAAGGGCAGGTGCAAGATGAAACCTAGAATTCCGACATGCTGTTTTGCATCAAGACTATCAAGTCTCAGGAACAACACAAAGCCTGGAAAAAATGTGGGAGCGGGTATCAAGAGTTTTCAAGTGGCTGTTTTAATACAGTATATAAACCCCCAAGCATGCAGGGTCTTAAGGACTTGAGGGGAGAAAACAGAAACAAGACTAGAGTTTCATCAGTCCAGCTGCAGGAGAAGCAGAAAGAGAAGGATCCCACCAGTCCGTGATCATATTCCTGCCACCAAAGGATAAGCCAGCAGAGCAAAGCCACCCTGAGGGCTTTCTAGCCACTGAAGGACAGGCTAAGCTCTTATTTTCCTCCAGAACAGGATAGTCGGAATCTGGCTTTTGTCTTGCGGGAATGTGGAGACAGCCAGCTAGCTGCACAAGGAACCCGACGGGGTTGTTGCTTATAGCAGCTTGCTCCCCCCTCAGAGCTGCTCCCAGCAACTCACCGGCAGGCCTGCAAACCTACCCCGCTCCCACCACTCCAATCTCTAAGGGGCAGGAGAGCAGCGCCGGGGGGGAAAGGGATGCCGTACCTGTATTTTGGGGAAAACTTTTCGCTATTAGCGTACACTACTTCAGTGAGTTCCACGCGCAGCTGTTGCCTTGACAAAGGGCCACTTCTGGGCCCGGAGCTCCCCGTACACGGAGAACGGGAGCCCGCTCGCCCCGGCCCTCGAGGCCGCCGCGTGGCCGCCCGATCCCCCCCGCGCGCGCTCCCGAGGCCCCCCGGCCGCCCCTCCCGGGCTCCAGCCGGCCGGCCTCAAGCGCGGGCGGGCGCGCACGTGGCGGGACGCTCTAGCCCCCCTCCCTCAGCCACGGAGGCGCCGGTGAGGTCGCAGAGCCGCCCCAGCCGGGCTGCTCTCCATCTGGATGGCGACAGTGCCTCTGAGCGCGTGCAGAGAGGCGCCTGGAGCGGGAAGCGCGCCGCCGCGCGGCCCCCCGATCACCTTGCCGCTGGCGGTCCCTCCGCCGACCCCGATGAGGAAAGGCTCCCCGCCGCCGCCTGCTCCGTCGCCGGGCGACCTCCCGCGGCCCTGCACGCCCTGCTCGCTGTCGCCGGCCATGGCCGCTCCCGCTCGCCTGCGGCCGGCGCCTCCTCGGTCTCCCCGCCGCCTGGCCCTCGCAGGACCGCCCCTCCCGCCTGACGCACGTGGGAAGCGCCCGTCACGTGTACAGGACCCCGGGGCGGCCTGGCTGCTCTTTCGTGTCCCTCGGCCGCATCGGGTGCAGCCCGCGCGCCAAGAGAGTCATGCGTCGGCGAAAGAGGCGGCAGCTCCCGCCCCGGGAGACGCGCGTCTATCGGCGCCTCAGAAACGGCCTTTCTCCTCGCGCCTCACCGCCGGCCGTGGCGAGGGGAGGCGGGAGATGGGAGGGCGGGCCAATCAAGTCCCGGCACCGCGGGGGGAAGCTGAGAGAGGCCGCGACCGTCCAGGCCGCTGATTGGGGGAAGGCCCCCTCCGTCCCTCCCCCGCGTCCTGGCAGGGGAAGCTTGCGATTGGCCGAGCGAGAGCCGCGTTCTCTGCGCTGTCGAGACCGAGGACAGGCTCGACTAACCGCCAGGAGGGACGCAGAGGCCAGCGAGGCCGGGAGCAGAGCGGCGCGTGTCTCGAGAGCGGCTGGCGGATTTCCGGTTGGGCCCAACTTCCGGCCGCCCAAGATGAGCACCATGTTCGCCGACACCGTCCTCATCGTCTTCATCTCGGTGTGCACGGCGCTGCTGGCCGAGGGTGAGGGGAGCCCGGGCCGGGCGAGGGTGTTGCGGGGCGGAGAGGGCTCGCGGGTGGCTTCTCCAGGCGAGAAGCGTCTGCTCGAGCCTCCGTGGGAGAGACTAGCCGGCAGCCGTGGGGCGGCAGAGGCAGCGGAGCTCTCCCCATTCTGTAGGGATAGACAAAGGGATCCACCTAAATTTCCTCGTCGTTCTGGAAGGCACAGGAATCTCGCCGCCCCACCTCGGCAACAGCCTCGCAACATGCTTTGAATTCCTCAAGTTGGAATTTCCAAATACTATAAAAAAACCCTGCCAGGGAGGGAGCTGAGTTGCACATGAGCAGGGGGGCAGCTGCATCAAGTAAATCAAGAAAAATACTTAACCAACTCAGGTTCTGCCCTTCCCCAACATGAAGCCTGTCTCCCCACCCCCAATGAATCCTCGCTATAACCATGGATTTGCAGCACTTCACCTTCAGGAGTGGATTAAGCCATTCTAGTATATACTAATTGTGACTTCATTCTAGATCCTTATGTAGCCAAACCAATGAATGCCAGTTTGCGCGGGGGGGGGGGCGGGCGGGGAGAGTTGTCGACTGTCCTTGAATTCTTTGTCTGTACAGTGGGTACCCTGGCTCTCAAACACCTTGGTACGCAAACAACTTGGAACCCAAACACTGCAAGCCTGGAAATAAGTGTTCTGGTTTGCGATCTTCTTAGGGAAGCAGGACGTGCTCCATTTTAGGTGTTACACTGAGGTCTGTTTTTGCTATTTATATTGCGTTTTTGTGGCTCTTTTTTGTGACTGTGTGGAACCCAGTTCAGCTACAAATTGATGGATTGTGTGACTGCAGTACATTATTGCTTTCATTTTATGGATTATTAGTCTCGTTAGATAGTAAAATTTATGTTAAATTGCTGTTTTAGTGGTTGTTTTTAAAAAGTTTGGAATGGATTAATCCATTTTGCATTATTTTCCATGGGAACGCGTGCCTTTTGTTTGGAACGGACCTCTGGAACGGGTTAAGTTTGAGAACCAAGGTACCACTGTACTGCAGCTACTGTTGCACTAGCACCTGCAATGGTTACAATGGTGTCTTCTTGCCATTCTGTAACTTGGGTGCAGGGAATGAAGAGACATGATGTTGATGCTTGCAGTCCAACTTAAAATCCCAGTCTGTTATTTTCAGATGCTCCTACTCATGCACCAAAGCCTGTTTTAAAGCACCATCAATATCTCAAAGTTCATGTGCTCACAAGACCTACCATGATGGGCAATGGGCTTCATCTCTCTTGGAAAGTGACATCAGTGCTAGGGGCTCCCACCTCTGACTTTGTGAATGATGGTTGAGTCATGCATGCTGTCACTGGGCTGGTGGAATCAGTTTGGGAATAGCTTGTAACTCATGGTACTGCAGTTGTAGGAAGGAGACCGTAAGGTACTAGGGCTCAAGTTACTGGGTTTGGAAGTCCTCTGGCAGCCATGCTGAGCGCTTTGTAGATACATCGGTTAGTCTGTTTCCTGATTATTGTGCTACTTGTTTCAGGCATAACATGGGTGCTAGTTTATAGAACAGACAAGTACAAGCGGCTGAAAGCAGAAGTGGAGAAGCAGAGTAAAAAATGTAAGTTCAAATGCATGATGGAGCTTGTCTTGTCCATCAACACTCCAATTCTGGGCAATATTTCTTTAAATTGAGCTTAACTGCTTTATCTTGAAATAAATGGATCCCTCATCATGGATTTGTCTGTAAACCACCCAGAGAATGCAGTTATATGGCTGATAAATAAATAGTCATGGGCTGTGTATTAATGTGAAACACTTCGTGAGCTTTTGTGGCCTAGTGTCTGCTCCATCAGATCCATGATTTATTATTTTAAATAGGCATAGGGGTAAAACTTTTAAAAGGGAGTAAATGTGAGCAGGAAGCTCAGCAAAGTTGGTGTTTTTTAAAAAAGAAAAATCAGTATTTGTGCTTCATAAAGCTTATGTTACAATATGAACTCCATTCTGGACGCTTTCACTTCTGGACACTTACAGCACCATCCTAAACATGTCTGCTCAGAAGTAAGACCCATTAATTTCAACACAGCTAAACCAGTATAGAATTGAAGCCTTATAATAATATAATTTAGGCAAAAATAAGCATTTCACCATTATTAATTGCTTTTCAGCTCTTGCTTGCCATACCCATTGGTCTGATTTTTGTTATAGAGATTTCTATGAGGCCTGACGGTCAATGGGAAGAGGAACTGTTTTCTTTATGAAAAAACTCACTGTGTTGTTTTATCTCTGCAGTGGAAAAGAAAAAGGAAACTATTACAGAATCAGCTGGCCGACAGCAGAAAAAGAAAATAGGTAACATTGGGGGCTACATGGTTTGTCATGTTTCAGTGTTCAGAGTGGGTAGGCCTGGGGGACAGATCTGGCCCAATTGCCTTCTCAATCCGGCCCGCAGATGGTCCGGGAATCAGTAGAATGTGTGTAGAATGTGTCCTTTTATTTAAAATGCATCTCTGGGTTATTTGTGGGGCCTGCCTGGTGTTTTTATATGAGTAGAATGTGTGTTTTTATTTAAAATGCATCTCTGGGGCATAGGAATTAGTTCATTATTTTTTTTCCAAAATATAGCCCAGCCCCTTCTGAAAAAGCTTGCTGACCCCTAGTTCAGACAGTTTCATGAGGGAGTGAGGGAAGTGGTTTTCACACACTCTCTGTTGAAAAAAATCAAGTTCCTTCTGTAAATCATGCAGTATGAGATCACCTCTTAAACGGTGCTTCCTGAAAACTTGTTATTATTTCTATTTATTTATTTATTTATTTATTTAATCAAGAACATGTAATTCATTACATTACTCATTAGATAGTAAAATGCATGTTAAATTGCTGTTTTAGGGGTTGTTTTTCATCATCTGGAACGGATTAATCCGTTTTCCATTACTTTCTATGGGAAAGCACGCCTTGGTTTAAGAATGGACTTCCGGAGCGGATTAAGTTTGTAAACCAAGGTACCACTGTACTGTATACAGTTTTGCATTATTTGGATGGTTTGTATTGAGAAACGCTCTTGAGCTTCCATGGGGAGGAACAGGATTGCTACTATCTGTACTGAATGTCAGAGCACCTGAAGTGGGTTGGTGACCTTTACATGCCTCAGACTTTCAGTATGCCTTTTTGTTGCTGTTTTCCTGCCGTAAGTCCCTTACAACCTTATTGGGAGCAAGTTCTTGACTTTGTGACCTGCAATCATTTGTTTCTCTTTTTCAGAGAGGCAGGAGGAGAAGCTGAAGAACAACAACAGGGATCTGTCAATGGTGAGGAAACAGAGCAAAGTGAACCTTTATTGTAAATCCCTTTGGGAAAGTGATTCCTAAATGAAGAAAGTAATAAGGAGTAGGAACTGGGGCAGCTTTTCAGAAAACCAGACATTACAACTAGGAAGTGAGACCAAATTCCACTATCTCTGTAGGATGCAACACTTAAGAAATAGATGATCAGTAGAAGTGAACTGAAGTGATGATGAGTTTATATGAAAACTAGGCAACAGCTACCATAAAGGAAAAAAAAATCAAGAGCTACCATCAACTAATGCAACATTTCACTTTTCCATTACTAATGCCTGTGAAGTATTGTCTGTCATCCAACTCCACCTGCTTGATGTTCTTTTAGGCAGTAGAACACCCGTGCTCCTGTCTCTCTCACCTGTTGCACAGAGGCTCCTGCCAGGCTTGGATTCTGTGCCCAGCTGGCACCACCCTTGGCCACTTGCTGTGCAATTTACCTCTTCTGCTACATTATCTGCTATTGCTGATGTTATTGAAAAAACATTACTTATTACTTATAGTTCCTGGTGTTCAGTTTGTTTTTATGCTTTTATTCAAGATATTAACAAAATATTAAATTGACCAAAAGATTAAATAATGTTAGTACAAAATGTCAATTAAAACCCAGTTTTAATTGCATACATTATGTATACATTATGTATGTAATTGCATGCATTAATTAAACAACACTGTTATGTTATATAAGGTAAAGGGACCCCTGACCATTAGGTCCAGTCGTGACCGACTCTGGGGTTGCGGCGCTCATCTTGCTTTAATGGCCGAGGGAGCTGGCGTACAGCTTCCGGGTCATGTGGCCAGCGTGACTAAGCTGCTTCTGGCGAACCAGAGCAGCGCACGGAAACGCCGTTTACCTTCCCGCCGGAGCGGTACCTATTTATCTACTTTCACTTTGACGTGCTTTCGAACTGCTAGGTTAGCAGGACCAGGGACCGAGCTACGGGAGTTCACCCCGTTGCGGGGATTCGAACCGCCGACCTTCTGATCGGCAAGTCCTAGGCTCTGTGGTTTAACCCACAGCGCCACCCGTGTCCCATGTTATGTTATATAAAAAGGTAAAGGTACCCCTGCCCGTACGGGCCAGTCGTGTCCGACTCTAGGGTTGCGTACTCATCTCGTTCTAGAGGCCGTGAGCCGGCGCCGTCTGAAGACACTTCCAGGTCACATTGGCCAGCGTGACGAAGCTGCAGCTGGCGAGCCAGCACCAGCGCAGCACACGGAAACGCCGTTTACCTTCCCGCTATAAAGCGGTCCCTATTTATTCGAACTGCTAGGTGGGCAGGAGCTGGGACCGAACGACGGGAGCTCACCCCACTGCGGGGATTTGAACCGCTGACCATACGATCAGCAAGTCCTAGGCACTGAGGTTTTACCCACAGTGCCACCCGCGTCCCTGCGCCACCCGCGTCCCATAACACCCGTTATGTTATATAGTTAACATCTAATACAGCTAATATCTAGCTGTGATTTCTGCATTGCAGGGAGTTGGACTGGATAAATCTTGGCATCCTTAACCTATCATTCAGTGTACCCATACCAATACTGATGTATCTATACCAGTACTGGGGGAATAATTGAAGGTTTTAATGTTTCCTATACATTTCTTTATACCTTCCCTAATTTGTATGACATAAGCAAGTTTCAGAACTTTAAATAAGGATAAACACTCATGTGATTGGAATGCTTGGTTTTTGTGCAGACAACAATGGAAGGTATTTTTGAGATCTGGCAGAGAATCCTAGGATGACCTTTATAGACTTGCTGGACCACCCCACCCCCGGAACACCTCTAAATAGTTGCATGTGGTGACCATGGATTGCTTGGGGAAGTAAGGTGTTCTGTAGGTTGTAGTGAAGTTTGACACTTGAATTGTACTTGGGCAACTAGTGAAGGATAGCTTATTTGAAACTCCTTAAGTGGCTTGTAATGTTTTGGTTCCCATTTGCTAACTGTAGGGTTAAGGCAGGCAGCGGTACAATACCTATGCAACTACATGATGCATTTAATTGTATGTCATGAGTCCTGACATCCGTGCCCCAGGTATGGTGTTGGAATATGGAGGAGGATACACCAAACGATGAGCAGTCTACAGTAAAGCACATCTCCCACCATCCCTGCCCCCAGTCCTTCCCCTGTGGAATGGGAGACTGATGCTAGTTGGTAAACAGTGGGCTCTCGGCAGGAAGAAGGGGCAGGTTACAGGATGCAGTGGTTCAAAGACTGGGATTGGGAAACCAGTACATGTCAGTCCCAGCAGCATATTAAGACGGGACACACCTCTTATGAAGGAAGAAAAACTTCTCATTGAGACCTAGTAAGCAATCATGTTCTGAGCATGTGCCAACAAAATGGCCCAGTCTCATGAATGCCAATGCCACAGATGCAAAAGGTCAGCTCAACATTTCCTATTAATTAGGAACCAAGTGTGAGCTTCAGGATAAAAGAAGCTAAGTCATAATAAAAAAGAGCAGGGAAGATGCATAAAATGAGGCCATTACTTGTTTTTTTTAGAGTCAGCATCACTGATAGGTTAGGAGGCAAGCTATTGGCGACCTTCACTGCTGACCTGAGCCCTTAAAATAGAAATAGGGATGGCTGTTTTGAATGGAGCCAACCATACTTAGACAATTTAACGAGTGCTAATGCTGTGTTAGTTTTGCCAGCCAGTTAAGTTTTTAAAATCTACTTTGCTTCACTTAGACTGAGAGCAAGTTGGCATCTGGAAGTCAAGTGCTAGTACAGAGGTCAGCAACCTAAGGCCCATGGGCCGGAAGCAGCCCATGAGGGTCGCTTAACCGGCCCAAAAGCCGCCCCCAAACCGAGCTGCCCGCTTGGTGAGTCCCCACGCACTGCTCTAAACCGGCGCAGCACAGCGCAGGGACTCTCTTCCGTGGTTCTGGAAATCACTTATACACATGCCCAGACATCAGAAATAGTGTCTGCGCATGTCCACGGCACCGGAAATCGCAATTTTCTGCGTCTTGGCATGTGCAGAAGCAATTTCTGGCACTGTGGACATGCGCAGATGCGATTTCTGGCATTGCGCTGCACCGGTCCAGCCCACGGAGGATCTCCGTGGGAGTGATCCGGCCATGCCCGGTAAGCCTTGCCGACCCCTGTGCTACTACATTTCCTGGTCTAACCTTCTATAGCCTTTGGGCTGAGGACTCCATAAACATCCAATGGCCTCACCAAGGTTGACTATTTAGTGACTCCAGATAATGCATATGCACATCCCAGTTGATTCATCAGTTTTTGTGGGAGGAGACACTCAGTGGCCATAGTCACTTCTCCAATTTTTCCTCTTCATTGAATCTGCATTTGCCAGACACTAATATGGGTCCTCAATTGTTCTTTTGACTGCAGGTTCGCATGAAGTCCATGTTTGCAATTGGTTTTTGTTTCACTGCTCTGATGGGAATGTTCAATTCCATGTAAGTGGTTACCACTCTTCTTTTCTTTAAGAACTGTTCACAATGCTCTATGTTCTCTTCTTCCTTCAGGGTACAGTGAGCCCACAACTTATGTCGGGGCTACAGGAAGCGCCCAGTGCCAAAACTGTATATAGCCAAAACACATTGGGTGATATGGCAAGTGGGATTGCCAGAGTTTATTTCCCACCCACCCCCTTTGTAATTTTTTATTTTTTTGCCATGCGCATAAAGCTGAATATGCTCAAGTTAAATGCGCATAAGTTGCAAGTATACTGTATATGTTTTCCATAGCTCACTGTGCCTTCCTGGGAACTGCATCGAATTAGCATAAAAGGAAACAGTGTTGATGCAGACATGGTTGCAGCTGTGCAATAGCCATTCTTACAAGCGGTTGATGTCAACTGTGTGTGCGTGTGTGTGTGTAGGAATTTATATATAAAGGGGGGTGGAAAGAAGAGGATAGGAAGCTTAATTTCCTCTGCAGAGGAAAGTGGGTGTGACCCGAGTCTATCTAGCCATACAGCTCTGGTCCTTAACCCCTTCATTCACTAACTAGCAGGCATGCATAGTTCTATTTGACTGCCATCTCCCACAAACTGAGTTGTGTATGTGTGACATAGGACCTGTGGAAGATCACAGAGCTATTTTCATGATTGCAGGGGAAAGTTGCAGTTTTCCAATAATGGAAGTAGCCACTGTGACTTCCCATTAATTCCCATGTCATACACTCATAAGCTGTCTGTCTGCACTGGCTGTTGAATTTCAGCTCAGACTCCAGCAAGATTTTTGGTCAAACATATGCATCTCTCTATTTGCAGTGAACTTCAATCTTCTACTTTTATCCCAAATATTCAGTGTTACGGTTCTAGCAGAAATTAGCTGAGAGCTCCTCACACTAGCAATATGGATTCTCATTGGTAATTTTGGTATCTTTTCATTATAGAAAAGGTGCTTTTCAATTCTCATTTATCTCCCCATCATTTCTGTGAGATGAGCTAGGCTGAGATCAAGTAATCTGGTCAGGCTACTCAGTGAGCTTTATTAAGAAAGACCTTGACTTTGAGATGCTGGACTAGATTTTGGTCTGTTCCAGCAGGGTATTTCTTACATTATATTAAAAGTGAGTTTTTGTAAGAACTCTCAAAGTGACTTAGTCATATTCATTTGGATAATTAGATTAAATTCCTACATTCATCTTTCTTCCCTAACAATGTAAAAGGCATGGGGCCCATACCCTGTAGCACTTTCTGATATTTTTTCTTTTAGCTGTGTCCAGAAAAGAAGACAGGAACCACGTAGAATATCACAACAATGTCAGAGGGAGATAAACATCCGTTCCTATCTGTTCTGCCAAAAATTCCTTTGCTCTCCAGTTGGCACTTACTGGAAGTGCAGCTCCTTGTATTGTTAACTCTGCAGGAAGAAACACTCATTTAAGAGTTTACAGTACCAGAAGCACCTGCTGAAAATGAGAGAGAGCTTCATATAGCAATGCACTATAGGACATGCAGTTGGAAACTAGTTAGCCCGATGCCTAGAGTCCACCATCTACATTTGTCCCCACAGTAACCTTGGTTAAGGAGCATTATGCACTTCTCTCCCTGCCAGGAGCTTAAAATACACAAGTTTCTTTTCTCCTCTGTATAAGTAGAGCCTGGAAGAAACTTCGTTCCCCTTTGGAAACTCATAAAATGTTTTCAAAACCCAGTTTGGTTAATTGATTTCTGAGAAGTTTGTCCCTTATTTTACGTGCTGTTGCTCTCCTTCTGTTAAAGGATCTGAACACTGAGTGACGATATTGGACCTGAGCGATCTGAGCTCAGCTCCAAAACACAGTTGTACAGCCTTCAATCTGTATACCTCAGAGGGTTGGGGCTCTGAAGTACTGAAGTAAACAAAAGGGTTTTTCTTTATCTCTGTACACCTAAAGAAATTGTGGTTGCTCTAATCAGGAGAGGACTAATCTGCTTTGAACCAAATACGATATATAGTTAAATTTGGCGTTTTCACCTGGGAGCTACAAATTTCCTGTAGTCCTTGTAGTATTCCAGTGGCTTAAGGTTCCTGGTGGCACACTCTTCACAATCGGATTGTTTCTGGGTAAGTTTTACTACAGTCAAAGCTCGGTTCCCGAACAGCTCTGTTTTGGAACATTTCAGCTCCCAAGCGCTGAATACCCAGAAGTAAATGCTCCGGTTTTCGAACGTTTTTCAGAAACCGAATGGCTTCTGGGGTGTTTTTTTCTTTTTTCTCCATTGACTTTGCCAGCTGCCCTTTGATCCTCGGTTGTCAGAACGTTTCGGAAGTTGAGCGGTCTTCCAGAACAGATTATGTTAGACAACCGAGGTTTGACTGTACCAGCATGTGTTTACAGACTTACAGTGGTACCTCGGGTTACATACGCTTCAGGTTACAGACTCCGCTAACCCTGAAATAGTACCTCGGGTTAAGAACTTTGCTTCAGGATGAGAAGAGAAACCGTGCTCCAGCGGCGTGGCAGCAGCAGGAGGCCCCATTAGCTAAAGTGGTGCTTCAGGTTAAGAAGAGTTTCAGGTTAAGAACAGACCTCCGGAATGAATTAAGTACTTAACCCAAGGTACCACTATACCACTGTATTCCATACTTTGGCACAAACAGCTCTAATATCAAACTGTCAGTTCAGTTCAGCAGCTCTTACAATACCATTAATCTGGTACCTCTGAGTGATTTTAGTTAAGATGGATTCCTTAGCGTATTTCCTGGATATAGCCAGAATATGTCAGTCGGAAACCGTGTCCAGGCGGAAGTAACTGAAATGTCTGGGAAAATCCAGACGTATGGTAACCCATGTTGGAAGTCTAGATTTTGGTGAATTTCCAAAAGCTCAATGACTTTGCGCCCCCCCCCCCCCAAAGAAACAACTTTTGTGTCTCGGTTTTCACTTTTTTGAAATATGGCAACCCTCTTCATGCTATGCATTGAATGTTACACTGTTTGGCTTAAATGCTCCATCTGCTGCCTTGTTTGGAGAATGTGAGTCTGGACCACAGACAACTTGTACTGATAACCAAGTACATCTGTATGCTTTTCCCAGATTTGATGGCCGAGTAGTTGCCAAGCTCCCCTTTGTGCCACTTTCCTACATCCAGGGTTTGTCCCATCGTAATCTTCTGGGTGAGGATTATACAGATTGTTCCTTCATCTTCCTCTACATTCTCTGCACTATGTCTATTCGGCAGGTAAGTGCTACTCTGTGGAGGGTTGCCTTATTCAGAAACTTTGTTGGGAATACCGTGTTTCACATTTTATTACTTTTATCATAATTGATAGAGAGGGCTGGCACAACTACAATGCTGTGATATAAAGATGCGGCCGTAGCCGCCTTCTCTTCCTCCTTTCCCCTAACCTTCCACCATTTTGATACTCATTCATATGAGCTTGATATTTTCTCTTGGGCTTATTAAATAACCACTCATTCAGGGGGCACATGTATCAAATAAGAATTGTCTCCAGATTATTGTAAATGAGTGAGCGCTGCTCTCCCTTATTTTTGGAGGCCACAAATGACTAGCGTATTTTTGTTTTGACTGTGTTTGTAAGCATATCTGAAGTCTCGTATTATAATAATGGTATTTCATGTCCATGTCCTCAGTATCCTTGCCTTTGTACTTCCCATTTTAAAAACAGCCAAATTCAACTCAGAAATTGGCAGGACATGCTTAGCAGTTACAGACTCATATAAGAGCAAGTGATCTTTTACGTAAACTAGTCATAAGTTCTTAGTGCTGAAAACAAACCAGCAGCCATTGCAGCTGTTTAAATGGAAGAGTAACATGGCCCCAATAACTAGCTCTGGTTAACAGGTGCCTCATTCTGCATGGGCTAAAGTTTCACATGCACCACAGAGGCCGTCCCATTAGACATTGCAATACAGTAACCCCACAAAATATGCTGGGGCTACATTCTGGGGAAAGCGGCAAAAGCCAAAATCGCATATAGTCAAAACACAGTAAGTGCAAGGGTGGGTGGGACGGCCAGTCTTTTTCCCCTGGACTCTCACCCCCTTTTTTGTAGAAGCGGATAAAGCTGAATGCACACAAATTAAATGTGTGTACATTAATGTATAAACATTATAATATATTGTTTGGAATCTGTTGATGAGTGGAAGTACGTTAGAGAGACATGCAGTATTGCAGAACTGTTGATCCGGAAGAGGGTAGCAGAGATTTGACTCTTTCACACTTTGGGGAGGAATGTTTGAGGCCATTGCACTGGTGATCTCCAGGAGATGTGAATAGCTTAGGTCTCAATTGATTTGCCCTTGGATGTTTTGATGTTGAGGAAATGTTTTGAGCCTTGGCTGGGACACTGCTCACTCCTGACTTGAGCTTGAGGTTGCCTGAAATATCTCCCTGCAGTAAGCAACTTCCTCTGTGCTGTTTCCATGTCCCCTTGGCACGTCAGTCCTGCCTTGGAGTTTTCCTGCTGAGGGTGTGAAGTGCTGCATGGATTGTTTTTCAAGGACCCTTAAGTGGCTGGGAAAGTTGACCAGCATCTGGACTGGGTGTGAAGATGTACATCCTGTCCCTTGTTTGTTCTTCCTCTGCTCACTCCATGTGACAATTTGGCTGATTAAAATGACTCAAGGCAGATTGTTCCCATTTCCTCTTCCATAACTGAGTTGCCTCTGTTAGCATGGATTAATTTATAGAACCTTAAAGACTAACCAGTTTTATTACAACATAAATATTCATGGACTAGAGCCCCTTCATCAAATGCATACAGGGTGAGATGCTCTATTGTCGGGGGGGGGGTGTCATACAGATACATATGCAGACATACCGTGTAAATGGGGGTTGGGAGAATTTAAAGTTGGAGTTGAATGGAGCGCAAAAGTAGAGCTTAACCATAGGCAAAACTATCATTCACAACAGGAGTGGTGGGCAATGCTGATATGATTGTGTCAAGTGGTAGCATGATTAGATCTTAAGTTTATGCTAAAGCAGCACAGTGATGTGTCCCAGAAGCAGTTATTGGTAATAGAGTAGTTTTAGCATTGCTGAGAAAATTCAAACACGTAGTGGGACAAGAAATGGAGTGTTTTGCTTTGTATGTGTGTGAGTCACCCTGTGCTCCCTCCACTTTGATCTGTGTTTGGGGTTCCATGTCACTCTGTATAAAACAGAGCTCTTGATCCCTGTTCACCATAATGTAGAATCTAAAAACTGCTGTGAATTTTGGTCAAAATGAATGAAATTTGCTATCCCCAAAGTGGATTAAACATGCCCAATTGCAGACGGGACTTTTGTGGCAGAAGTAAAAAGGATTCACTCTCCTCCATAACTTATTTTAATTTTATCTCAACTGGTCTATCACTGTACAGCTCCCATTGGAGGTTTGGGAGCGTGTCATCACAACCCTGGATTTGCATAACGTCAGGGTGAAATTGGGGAGCAAAGACAAGGCTGGTTGCGCAACAGCTGTGGCATGGGAGCCAGGAAGGAGAAACAGAAGATAGAAGTAGTTGTTTTAAACAACAGCAGAAGTTTGAGCGAAGTGGGTATAGGGAATCACTGAGAGGAAAATGGTGATTTTAAACCTCAGCAGAGGTTTGAGTAGAGTAGGGGTGAAGTAGTTGGTGGTTTTTATGTTGATCTTTTCTGTGAACCACCCTGAGTATAGAGCGGTATATAAATTCAATCAATCAATAAGAAGGGGAAAGTGGTGATTTCAAATAATGGCAGAGGTTAGAGAGCAGGGGGTGGTGGGGGAAGTGGCAGTTTGAAGGAAGGACTGAGTACAGTTTGGAAAGGTTCTGTTGTGTTAAGTGTTTTGGTGTTAGCTTCTGTGTTGTAATCTCTGCTGTTTCTCCTTGTTACAGCTGGGTGGGGGGGGCGTCATTTGAGGGGGGAAAGTCCACTAGTGTAGGTCCATCCCTGCTTTACTCAAACTTCTGCTGTTGGTTAAAATAGCCCCGTTTTTCCTTTCAGCATCTCTCCTTTCTTGCTGCACTGTTCTCTCTTCTGTTTCTCAGCTGCCTTGTGCACAAGGATGCAGAGCCCTCAGATATCCCATAGCACCTTCATACAATGTGTGTCACTCCTGGTTCCCTGTGTTGTCTTCAACATGAAGGTCCAGGTTCAGTGTAGTAATTTTGAACATACATTTAATCTACAAGCAAACACTGCTGTGTGGGCAATGTCTAACTGAGCAAACTTAAAGATTGGGGGTGCACAAAGAGGGCCGCAGAATATGAGAGAGGATAACGGTCTGGGAGCAAGAGAGTTGAGAAGAGTGAGGAGGGGGGAAAGGGAAGGGGAAAAATGGGGTGCAATAAAGGAAGAGGTAGGCATGGGAATGGGGACAAAGATGAAAGCCAAGGGACAAAAGAAAAGGTCTGCAGAATCGGATGGGGGTGGCAGCTTTATAACTGGATGAAAGGTGTAAAGGGTGCTTTGTAGTTGCAATTGGTGGGAGGAGACAGGTGCAGGAGGTTCCCCATGGAGGTGTCCTGTGTGCAAGGGGAGCTGCCCTAAAGGAGAGGAGGCAGCTGCGCAGACTTTGAAGCAAAGCGGGGCTGCGGAATAGAAGAGAAAAGTGGCTTCAAAATAGGGTTGGAGAAAGGGGAATGAGGTTTCTAGGGGTTTAATGTGTATTGGAGGGTCAGAGCCTCCCAGTTTCATATTTTGAAAGGGGGGGTTTGTCTCTTGCTCTTTCTTACCTTTAAACAATTAAAAGGTGGATGAGTGGTGTGTATTCTAGCTTGTGCATTTTTTAAAACTTGCAACTTTACACCAGCCTTTCCAGTGCTAGACCTTGCACGCCTCTTGATAGGCCTGGCAATGTAAGCCTGTCTAGAATGCTCCTTGCAGAGTTTGGAAGAACTCTGGTTTTGTTTGTTTCTTTGCTTGCAGTAAAATACAGTTTTCTAGTTAGTGAAAACCAATGCTGTGCTCTTCAGTGCTCTGTGGGCAAAGCATAGAGCTATTCCATATAGAAGAGTACAAATACAACAAGGCTTTGTGGGGACCCTGTTCCGACTATGCTGAGAAGACCCCTAAATCACCCCAGTTGGGCCCTAAACAATGCACACCCTTGCACAAAAGCAAACCAATGTGAGTTTGTGTTTTTCTCCTGTTTGCCAGAATATTCAGAAGCTGTTGGGTTTGGCTCCTTCTCGAGCTGCCACCAAGCAAGCTGGAGGATTCCTTGGCCCCCCACCTCAATCTGGGAAGTTCTCCTGAAATAAGAGTTGCATCTCACTAGTCGAAACATCCTGGCTTTACAAGAAACTCTGGATTGCACAGAAGCCTTCCTGAACATGTTGCCTATGTAACTATCATACCTTTGTTTTGCAAAGAGATCAGCACTGAAGCACATCTTTGGGCTAGATCTTGTACTTACTACTCTGAGGCAGTGGAGAAATATATTAGTGGAATTACATGGAGTGCTGTTTGATGAGAAAAGTGTGACTTAGAAGTAAGCAGCAGTAGCATTCTTTCTTGTGTAATAACCTTTACCTTAACCAAAGTGAAAATAAAACAAAAATTGTTTTGTCTCTGTGCTTCCAGTTCATATAGTTCACCTCAGACACTATTCTGAGGGAGGCTTTTATTCCACAAACTCCCGACAGCTGCAGAACGGCAGCATTGGTTTGTTTCAGCCACTGGCTTCCCCTGGATGTTTTTCAATTGCAGTTGGTTAAGATTAGCATTGTATATAAGCAATGTCAAGAGACAGCTGAGAGGGGCTTGGCTTGCTGCTGAGTCAAATGGCGGCTTGATTTCAAGTCTCCGGCAGTCTCCTCCATTTGTAGTGCTGCTCCAAAAGTTTTACAACTACCTCAAGATGGGTCATTTCCCAGGCACACGTTTTCTTCATGTCTCCTGTCTTGCTGATGCAGTTTTCCTGTATGACAGCTTTCATTGCCTCCCATACGGTCGCAGTTCTGATTCCTTCTGTGTTGGTTCCAAATACGACTTCCATTCTTCCCCAATCCACTTGACCACCAGGTGGTGCTGCAACATCATGGGAGGGAACTGCCAAGCCAGGTGCCCGCTTGCATGATTCAGCAGAAGACAAAGGGACAAAATCAATATGACTGTATAGCTGGTGGGGATGAGGCTAGAAACAAAAGTTGGGTGAAGCAAGTGCCATGTACCAGTGAAGTATTGGCTTGTGTTTTCATTTTAGAAGTTATGGAGCCCTTGCTATCCATGTGACCATCAGAAATCACATTTTAATCACCTAACACGGGTGGCGCTTGGGACGCGGGTGGCGCTGTGGGTTAAACCCCAGAGCCTAGGGCTTTGCTGATTAGAAGGTCGGCGGTTCGAATCCCCGCGACGGGGTGAGCTCCCATTGCTCGGTCCCTGCTCCTGCCAAACTAGCACAGTTAGAAAGCTCATCAAAGTGCAAGTAGATAAATAGGTACCGCTCCAGCGGGAAGGTAAACGGCGTTTTCGTGCCTGCTCTGGTTCGCCAGAAGCGGCTTAGTCATACTGGCCACATGACCCAGAAACTGTATGCTGGCTCCCTCGGCCAATAAAGCGAGATGAGCGCCGCAACCCCGGAGTCGGCCATGACTAGACCTAATGGTCAGGGGTCCCTTTACCCTTAACATGACAACACCTTCTTGAAAAGACATCAGAGTTTGAAGGGTTCTTTTTAGAAAGGGGGTTTGCCCCTCACTGGGTCAGTAAACAGAAGCTAGAGTTACAGTAGTTAATCTCTCTTTTGGCAAAAAAAGATCTGCCAGCAGCATCATGTAAAACATCTTGAACTGCCCCAAATTCAATTAATTTGAAATAAGGGGTGCTTTAGGGTCCTGGAGAGGAGAGAACAGTGCATCATAGCCTTGCAAACACAGAACTTTATTACGATACTTTAAAACACAGTATTAAATGATTTGGAAATAGTAAGAAATCTTATTGCTGCGAAACTGCGCAGCGTAAAATTGGAAAGAGCATTGTGCACCTTCAATCTCAGAGCAGTATGGACTGCCATAACAAAGTACTGTATAAGTTAACTTCCTATAGAAGTGCTACTAATTACCAGCCAAATAAGTTTATATAACGATGAGCTTTATCACACTTATCAAGATAAGATACAACTGTACAATAGGTTTTCATTATTGTAATAACTTGTTTGCAAACATTTCTTTTTATTCATTTTTGGTATGCATTAATATAATTGCTAAAAAAAATACATTTAGAAGAGCACCGGGTTTAGGTTGCAGTTACCTGGGAGTGAGTCTCATGGATCTCAGCTTATTTCTTATTTCTGAGTAGACGGGTAGAGAACTGCGCTGCCTAGATTCTCCCTATTGAGACAGGAGAAAGTGCGCACGACGCAGTTTGGGGGGACACGAATTTGGGGGCAACAAAAAGAGCTGCTGTGTCTCGGATGCTTTCCCCTCAACACGCAAGTCTTCAAACCTGCCTGGATCCTCTCTCTGCCCCAAAGGAAAGCCCGGCTCAGGTGAGGGGGCGGGGCGGGGGCGGGGTCCTGGCGGCCCCTCCCGCGCCGCGCTCGCCAAGGGCCGCCCCCCCCGCCCCGCCCCGCCTGCTCCCTCGGCCGCTCCCGGGGCTGCGTGGACGTTGTCAGGAGGCGGAGTGAGTGAGGGTCGCGGGAGAGGGGAGGGGGTCCCGGGGGGGGTCCCACCGCGCCCCCAGGGCAGCGGGCCGGGAAGCCCCTTCGCCTGCGGCGGCGCCCGGAGAAGCGCTTGGAGGCCCCGCTGGGCCTTCCGCGAGGGGCCTCCCCTTTCCCTGGCCGGGGCCTGTGAAGGGAGTCCCGCCGAGGGCGGCGTCGGCTGGGCCGGGGGCGCCAAGGCCCGCTGTCAATACTGTGGTTCAGTTGGTTGCTCGCTTTCTCCTGCCCGAGGACTTCAGACGCCCCCCCCGACCACGAAGGGGGGTGTTTCTATGCCCCCCCCCCGCCAGCCTCGAAGAGGCCTCGGTGGTTAAAGGCGGGAGGCCTGTGGAGAGAGAGGGGCGTTTCCGCCTGGCGCGCCCACCGCTGCAGAGGAGGCGATGGGAGCTCGGCGGCGCTGCCTCGGCTGGGCCGAAAGCGGGAAATGAAATGGGGTTGGGAGTCAAGGAGGACCTTGCAGCAAATCCGGGTTTGGCGCTGTAGCCCCCCCCCCGCCCCCCTAAAGCGCCACAAAGCAAGCCTGGTGGTATTTTAAGGACCAGCCAATTGGTCATGGCGTGAGCTTTCATAGATTCTAAAAATATTCTCTGCGCCTGTGGAGTTTTATCAGCAAAGCACTTCCAACTTCAAGAAACAAAGTAAAATACTCTTGAGCATATGGATTTTCATGCTTTAAACTCCATTAACTCATTTCTTTTGCTCTCTTCCCTCCAATAATTACTAAAATATGTAGAAAACGATAAGGACTTAATATCTGCCCCCTCCCCCCAAATAAGCTTAGGGCCACAATAAAACTTTGCTCCAGGAGAGTGTCTTCCATGAGACAGTATTGAATAGCCTCTGGCCGAATGTGGTTCTGAGAAGAAGAACCTGTCAGGGGGCTCTGCCCCTGCCCATGATATTGTGGTATATAGGAGTGATGAAGGAATAGGGGGTATGCACACTAAAATAATGTTGGGACTGCTCCAAATCTTGACGCTCACCTTGATGTGTTAGTGTCTCTGTGAGATGCTATTGAATCACATTTGACCCAGTCACATCCACAGCCATGCATTTAATGTGCATTCGGAACCTTTGTTGTGTTGGGAATTTTAGCTCTGTGAACAAACTGTAAAAAAGAGTAAGAGATAGGGGCATACACCCCGCAGGAAGCTTTTGGGCCACCCTGAATCCTTGACCCATGCAGTTAGAGACTACTCCTGGGGATGAGGATGCATCATTTGCGGAGCCTCAAAACAGCTTGCAAAAGATTCTCAACACTGTACTCTAATCTCCGTCCCCTCCCCCACCCCCATGGGCTGTTCTGGGGGGTTCCCCTGACCCCTTCCAGAGCCAGTTTGGAGGGCCACCCTGCACACAGCACCCATATGGATGCAGGAGTCTTCAGGAAGCTTTTGCTGCTCTTGCTTTTGATTTTTCCGGGTGCCATGCTTACGCCCTCTCCCACAGTTCTCCTCTACAGCTCTGGAGTGGCTCTGAGCAACTGGATTTCACTTGGCACAAGGTGAAAGGAGCCTTCCCTCTGTTGGCTGATTTGTGTGGCCTATCTCTTGGGGACAATCTGTAGCCAATTGCGTAAAATAATAGGAGGGTTTAAAAGTGGATTGTACATGGCTCTGTGTTTTATAGACATGCTTGAAATTCTTTGAAGGGTAAAACTTGATAAGATAGTGTGTTTTATCTTGTTTTTGTGAACTGTCCTGGTAGCTCTATGGAGGGCAGTATATAAATCTTTCAGATAAATGACACAGCAATAGGCGGATTCCCAGGCACCTTGCCTGCTGCTTTACGGGAGCAGAGGTTGATAGGCCTCTCTTCTGTCCAATGCAGCCTTGTTCCTGCTTGCCAGCTGTCAGATGCTTCACAGTCCCCGCTTCTTACTCATTCTTCCTGGTTTTCCTGGTCTGCTCCGTTGTGCAGCAATGAGCACCATCACTGGCACATTTCAGCTGCAGCAGCCCCTCAACTACCGAGAGGGTGCCCGCATTGAGCCTGTGGATGGAGATCACAGTGAGGAGACGTATGAACCAGCAACTGGTAATTATCTCCAGGGTGATGTTCTGGGGGGATGTGGGCTTCAGGGAGTGCAGCCCAGTTGCTGCAAAAGGTGGCTTTGGAATCCCCACCCCAGACTCTGTAGTACATCAATTTGCTATTGACTTGGCATTTTAGATAGCATTCACATTCAGTGATGTGAGGTGAGAATATTATCGAGAATGAGAATATTCTCTACTAGAAAATTCCACTCCACAAACTGTAAATTCTAGTGTAAGAACCAGTTTTACAACACTCATTTAAAAAAACTAGTAAATCATAAGTCAAGCTGTGATATTAGCAGTGTAAGTAATGAATAATGATTTTTTTGATCCAGTTACATTACTGGGCCTTGTGTCTTTCACCATTGGCAGTTTTGAAATGTGAGCTACAGAAAACAATTTTTTTTTAGTTTTAAAAGTGCTTTTCATTTAATATGATGAACATTTGAATTCATATGTATTTCAACTGTATGTAATAGCCTTTTTTCTATTTTGGTGTGATCTTATTCTTAGCGATTCTATACCCTTGGCCATACAGTGTGATTATTTTTACAGAAAGTAGCTTTAATGCTTTATACACTTAAAGTACCTAGGCCTATACAATTATGTGTAACAGCATGTGAGGTGGCCTTGATTTAAACAGTTGTTGCTTCTATATTTTTATTTAGTGCCAGTAACTGGTTTTTGCAGTGCCATTCAATGGTACAAGGTGCCACATTCTACTATTTTAAATGAAAATTCTTCAATATTTTCATTAATTGAGAATATTCTCAAGAATTTTCTCCAAAAGATTATTCTCGAGAATTTAACATCACTATTTACATTATTCAAATAAGTTTCTGGCTTAGATTTATTCCAACCAGAAGAAACGGGAATCTATGACCTTTGAAGCTGTTGGCTGGCTGCACTCGTGCCAAGGTGCACTGAATTGTTTATCTTTTGTTTATCTGAATTGTTTATCTTTTAATGCTTGAACTTTGAATTTGCTGATTGGTAAAAAAATGTGGCTGAGGGCTGATATGCAAGACTTGCAAATAATGGAGACAGTGGAGTACTGGTTTTTGTCCAGACACATGTATTTTTTAAACTATTGTATTTGCTGTAACAATAATAAATGATAAAGATGTTTATAAAGATGTTGGTCAGTGTCTTTATAAATGACTTGGATGAAAGAATTGAGAGGATGCTCATCAAATTTGTAGAAAACACCAAACTGGGAGGGGGAGCTAATGCCACAGAAGACAGAATCAGGATTCAAGATTACCTTAACAGACTGGAAAACTGGGCCCAGGCTAACAGAATGAATTTCAGTTGGGACAAATTTAAGGTTCTACACTTAGGCAGGAATAACCAGCTGCACAACTATAAGACACCTGGTCAACTATAAGACGTACATGTGAAAAGGATCTATGGGTCTTAGTAGACCACATGCTAAACATGAGTGATGCAGCAGCAAAAAAAGGGAATGCTATTCTAGGCTGCATCAACAGATGTGTAGTGACCCAAACAAGGGAAGCAGTAGAATTGCTCTATTCTGCCTTGTGGCAGAGCCATATCTATGGTAAGGCTAACCAGGGGTTTTTTGCCCCGGGTGAAGTCTTCAGAGGGGCGCCATTGAGGCTCCTAAAACCTTGTTTTTGACCCAGGTGAAATCAAGTCTAGTTTCATCCCTGCTTGTGGTGTCCAGTTCTCAGCATCACAGTTTACAAGAAGGATGTTAACAAGCTGGAACATATCCAGGGGAGGGTGACCAAGGTAATCAAGGGTCTGGAAGCCCAGCTTCCAGACCCTTATGAGGACCCTTATGAGGATCAGTTGAGGGAGCCTGGGAAAGAGGAGACTGAGAAGAAATAGGATTACCATTTTCTAATATCTTAAGAGCTGCCATATGGAAGATGAAGCAAGCTTGTTTTCTCCTGCTTTGAAGGGTAGGACTTGAACCAATGGATTCATGTTACCAGAAGGGAGATTCCAAATAAGCATCTGGAAAAACTTTTTGACAGTAACCTGTTTGGCAGTGGAACGGTCTCCCACGAGAGGTGGTAGACTCTCCTTCCTTGGAGGTTTTTAAGCAGAGGTTGAGTGGCCATCTGTCAGGGATGCTTTAAGCAGAGATTCCTGCATTGTAGGGGGTTGGACTACATGAATCTCAGAATCCTTTCCAACTCTATGATTCTATGATAAGTTAGAGAGTCTTATTGTCTGTCATTTACCAAAAATCATTGATACTTTACTGTATCATTTTCCCTCAAGCATGGATTCCCCCCTCTCTAATAATCAATAAATAAACACCATTTATTCAGTTCTCTGTGTATGACTATGTATGTCTCTTTATATGTCTGTCTACACAATATAATATCAGGTCCTGTTTTCAATACAAACCTTTTGGAGCAATTTCTTCAGAGATGTGCAGTGTCAAATATTTGGCAAATCACTTTCTTGCTACAGTTAGCAAATCAACACCAAGCAAATATTGAACTTGGCTTGTTATAGTATTTAATAAAACTATTTGGGGAGAAAAGGCAATTTAAAAAAATCTGTGGTAATGCATTTTCCATCATAAACCAAAGTGTCCTGATGCCATTGCAGTGCCATCAAATGGGATAGAGGTTGCTGAGTTTCCAACGTGTCTGAGAAGTCAGACCATTTCCCACCCAATTTAATTGGCATAGAATATTGCTTATATAAGCTTATTTTATTTTTAATTATTATCTTGTTCATTGACACCAAAGAACCAAATTTTTAATACTTTAGTCTTGAACATCAGTTTGTGTTCTTATGGCTAATTACCCTGCTAAAGGTGGGCAGGGACAGAGCTGTAAGTGAGTTTCTGCCTGCCCTTTTCTTCCGGTTTCCCCCCTCGCCACTTTCATGAAATTAGGCCAAGGGCCATGAATTGCCTACCCCTGGTGCAGTCATGGGTGGGATGGGACGCTTCAAGCTTTTCCTCTTGGTAGGCCATGTAGCTTTTCCTGTTCAGCACACAGCCTGCAGTCCTATGCAGAAGATAATAGATGAACCACACTCCATCTCTTAAGAAGCATAGGAAAAAGAAAGAATAGAAACTCTGCCCAATAAATAGTTGTTGATGTACAATATTCAGAAGAATTCCTTGTCAAGCCTGAATCCAGAGAGGCTCAATTGGACATATTACAATGGCCTTTACATCTCAAGAACTTTGACAAGCTGAAAGTGATGACAGCATGCTACACCTTCCTTTCGGTTGCAATCTCTTAAGGAGAGTGATTGGCGAGTGTGTAAGGATGGGCTTCATCAATTAGAACAAGCCTCCCAGCCCTTCTTCTATGAAGTGGTGGTCTGGGTCTGCTGCATCCTCCATGTTGAGAAGACTGCACAGTGGCACGCTGGACCCCAAAGTGCCTGGGGGTCTGATTGTGTGTATTCAGCAAGCCACATGCATATGAATATGAACCAGAAAGAAGATTGGGTACTTTCTGGGTGAGCTGTGCAGCCAGGACCTGCATCTGGATGCTATGTGTGCACCTGGGCTCGTTGCCGAGAGTGGCAGGTCAGAAGCAGGAGCTTTGGCAAGTGTGATCTGGAAGAGAAGGACAGTGCTGGATGCCTAGTGGCAATATGACAACAGCAAGTATGAGACTTCTCTCAGGAGGGTGATCTTCCCCTTGGAGAAGCTGCTGACATCCTACAAGCGACGGGGGCCACCAGGTGGCGCATTGGAAGATGGCCGACAATAACATCTCTCTGACCCACACGAGGTAATTAAGAGGCTGCTATGGGGAGTATGCAGCCTTCCCGGCCCCCCCAAGGAGATGGGGGGGGGACTGCCTTGCCAGCGGTGTCCATAATTCACCCCCAGATTCAAAAGAAGGGGGTGCGGACACTTGGCACAAGCCCTCGGGTGAAGTCGGCTCTTCCTTCTTCCTCTCAGCCCCACTCACCTCACAGAGTGTTTGTTGTGGGGGAGGAAGGGAAAGGAGAATGTTAGCCGCTTTGAGACTCCTTAAAGGGAGTGAAAGGCGGGATATCAAATCCAAACTCTTCTTCTCTTCTTCTTCTTCCTGACGCTGTCTCCAATCAGCGCACTGGTTCGCTTTAGCTCGAAATATATAATTGGAAATATATAATTGGAAAGAAGCTAAAGCACATACATCAAGCGAAGATCGGGAGTAAAGTGCTGATTAATGGATCTCTGTGAGCGGAGCGATGGGCGGGACAAATAAATCAAGTGATGAATCACCATTAAGAGACTGGTATGTTTGGAGTGAAACGGAAAGGGGGTGGAGGAAAAAACTTTTCTTTTTTTTTGCCTTATGTGAGTATTAATAACCCTCCACCCCAGAGAGAAGAATTGTTGCAATTTATTAATCACAAGCAGGAATTCAAGAACTGTGTGGAGTGAATTATTGATCAAAGAGAGGATTGGTAAACATCAGAGAACGGAGGAAAGTTTTATGACGCAGTTTTAAATGGCGTCTCGCCAAGACAGGCTTGCCTAAGAAGGACGGGGGGAGGAGGACCAGGGTCATCAGAGTGTAAATGGTGATCGGAATGTGATTAGACCTGGCAGAGCCCTCTGAGATATGCTTGGCAAGCCTGGGAAAATCAACGGACAGACTGAGGGAAAGTTTTTTATGGAGGTGTGGAAATGGCGTCTGTCCTTATGTGGTGTGATTTTTGGAGAGTGTAAAACCCACACAGGGGATGTTTGTTTTCAACCCGCTTGTGAAGATTATCAGAGATCGCAAAGAAAGGAATATATGATAACAACAAGATGAGGAAAGTAATAAAGAGACTATCTGGACAGAAATGGATAGAACTGTCTAATTAAAGCAGCAATATAAGTGATGCTTGGATCCCTGTTCGGAGCTTGAAGTATGGGTACCCCCAACAAAAATTTAAAAATCTGGCTGTATAATTTGGAACTAATGTGATTTGGAAATAATGTGATTTGATTGGCCTGCTAATAAAAATTATATTTTTTTTTTAAAAAAAGACATCCTACAAGCGACTGGTTATGTAGGACAATGCAGTGAACGCTGTTTGTTATGGTGAAAAGAGCATGTGACCTGGCCTGCTGTGGTATGAAGACAGCCTCAAAGTCCATAAGAAAGTTGTTATCAGCACAAAAGGAGAGGCCATTTGGACAGCCAGTACCCTGATGACAACTGCAGTACTTGCAGTCATGGAGTTATGCCAAAAATCAAGCATGTGATAATGGAAAAGAAAAGACACCTACGCTCACAAGTGGGTGCTTGTCCCGAAAGCTGCCCAGAAGACGATGATGATCAAGGCGTGAGTCTTATTGGACACTCACAGCAAGCCCCATGAGAAAAATCCCCAGGCCTGGAAGTATAACTATGTGGGTTGCTGGAAAGGAAAGCGTAAAAGAAGTCGTCCCAGTGGAGCCAGACAAAGAAGGTCATGGAGAGTGTTGGGGAACACAGAGCAGCAGCCTCATCTACCTCAGACTCTTCAGAGCTACAAGCAGAAATCAAGGAAGAAGAAGAAAGAGACGATAGAATCAGAGCTTGCTGAGAGTGGCGGGAAGCTAGTTGAAATGGACAGTGGCACAAATGTGAAGAAGAAGAAGAAGAAGAAGAAGAAGAAGAAGAAGAAGAAGAAGAAACAGCTCAGAGTAACCTGTGAGAACCACCCTGACCAGGCAGCCTGAACCAGCCTGAGGAAGAGGAATCTGAAAGCCCAATCCGTTGCAAGTGCAGAAAAGGCAGCTTTCCAAGAACTCTGAAAAATACTTTCTTTACCAAGTTTCTGGATCTTACAGTTACATATGATTTAAGCATGTAAGTAATAGCTATTGACATCTCAAAAGATTTTCAGTCAACTCATCGTAGAACTGTAAAAGCATGGGGGGAAATGTAGGAGAAACCAGTTTTGCCTCCACTTTTAACCTTCCTAATGACTGGTGGAAACAGGATACATTATGCAAAGCAAACAATTTACAAATTAAACTTGCTTAATTAGTATGATTGTGCAGAATTCTGCTTTTCTTGATGCTGAATGTGGACTATCTTGGATGCTTGTTTTTAAGTGTGCATTGGTCTATTTTTATGTTGTGAACCTTCCTGAGATCTGTGGATGAAGGGCAGTATACAAATGTAATAAATAATAATCTTCTTTCTGGATTGTGGCTTTTCAAAATTAAGGAATGTGGCCGTTCAGATAACTCTGTAATAGTAACATAAAATCAAAATGCAAGACCTGCTTCTGTTTTTTTAAAAATAATGTTTATTAGAAGTTTTATAGTTACAGAAAGAAAGTATAAGAGAAATATTTAAAAAAATAAAAAAATAACAAACAATACATCAAAAATAGAAAGAAAAAACAGTACATCAAAACAACAAGAAAAAACAAAAACATTTAAAAACACATCCAAATTCCATATCTTTATCTTTCATTTACTTGTTTCCTTGACTTCCTCACACCTCCCTTTTTTGTATTCTAGTTCAAATTAGCTAATTCAGCAAATCCTTTCCCTCTTTCTCAATTTTTTGTTCTATAATTTATCTTACTCTAAATTTTCCATTTTATCCCATTAACAATCAGTTTTTGCTTAATTCTTTATAACATTTCTGCTAAAACCATATAACTTCATTCCAGTATTTTTCTAACATTCATTAATTTTGCAATATTTCTGTAACTATACTTTAAAATTGTTCCAATCTTCTTCCATTGACTCTTCTCCCTGGTCTCGGATTCTGCCAGTCATTTCCGCCATTTCCATGTAGTCCATCAGCTTCATCTGCCATTCTTCCTGGGTGGGTAGATCTTGTGTCTTCCAATACTTTGCGATGAGTATTCTTGCCGCTGTTGTATCGTACATAAAAAAGGTTCTATCCTTCCTTGGCACCAATTGGCCGACCATGCCCAGGAGAAAGGCCTCTGGTTTCTTCAAGAAGGTATATTTAAATACCTTTTTCATTTCATTATATATCATCTCCCAGAAGGTCTTGATCCTTGGGCACGTCCACCAAAGGTGAAAGAAAGTACCTTCAGTCTCATTACATTTCCAACATTTATTATCGGGCAAATGATAGGCTTTTGCCAGCTTGACTGGTGTTATGTACCACCGGTAAATCATTTTCATTAAATTTTCCTTTAAGGCATTGCATGCCGTAAACTTCATACCTGTGGTCCATAACTGTTCCCAGTCAGCCATCATGATGTTATGCCCGACATCTTGTGCCCATTTAATCATAGCAGGTTTCACCGTTTCATCTTGAGTATTCCATTTCAGCAGCAAGTTATACATTCTTGACAAATTCTTAACTTTGGGTTCTAGCAATTCTGTTTCTAATTTTGATTTTTCCACCTGGAAACCTAATTTTTTGTCCAAATTATATGCCTCCATTATTTGATAATAATGGAGCCAATCTCGCACTCTGTTTTTCAGTTTTTCAAAACTGCAGTTTTAGCCTGTCTCCCTCTTGCTCCAGAATTTCCCAATACTTCGGCCTTTTGGCCTCCATATTGAGTTTTTTCAATGCCTTCGCTTCCATTGATGACAACCATCTTGGGGTTTTATTTTCTAACAAATCCTTGTATCTTGTCCAAACATTAAACAATGCTTTTCTAATAATATGATTTTTAAAGGCTCTGTGAACTTTAACCTTGTCATACCACAAATATGCATGTCAACCAAATACATTGTTAAAACCTTCCAGATCTAAGAGATCAGTATTTTCAAGAAGCATCCATTCTTTCAGCCAGCAAAATGCGGCTGATTCATAATAGAGTTTAAGGTCTGGCAGGGCAAATCCACCTTTCTTTAGCATCTGTTAATATCTTAAATTTTATTCGAGGTTTCTTGCCCTGCCAGACAAATCTAGAAATATCTCTCTGCCACTTCTTGAAACAGTCCATTTTATCCACAATTTGCAATGTTTGAAACAAAAACAACAGCCTTGGCAATACATTCATCTTTATGACAGCAATTCGGCCTAAGCAAGACCTGCTTCTGTAAAAGCTTTTTGTGACAGAGGTATGCTAACAAGTTGTGCTTTAGAAACCTGAATTATTATTATTGTTGTTATTATTTTCCCTTCAGGGCGAGTTATTGGCAAATTTCTCTTCTCTGGAGAGAAGGAAGTAGATCTGGCTGTGCAAAATGCACAGGCTGCCTTTAAAATATGGAGTCAGAAGTCAGGCATGGAACGGAGCACTGTCCTGCTGGAGGCTGCCAGGATAATCCGGGTATGTGTTAAAAATCACATGAGCCAGCCCAGCCTCCTCTCAGGCAGCGTTGGCTGCTTTCCAAGGGGATACCTTTTCAGCCATTGCCCACCAGTTTTCACTTGGCTTAATAACTCTAGTTTGTGGTTGCTGCTGGCCTCTCTCTTCTCCTGAGTTCTGTGCAATGCTTGAAGAATGAGAGGAGATCTTGTGCAAGGTGTCAATAGAAGGAGAGGTTGCTAGAGATGGAAGTGCATTTGCCCCTGGAAGCCAGATTTGTGGACTCTGGTTTGCAGTGCTGTGTCAATCACTAACCTATTAACAGCTCTAGGTAGTAAAAGTCACCTTTGCTCAGATTGAAAGCCTTGGGGTGTCCTTGCCTTCCCAACCTTATCATACTGCTCAGAGCTGCTTTATATGACATGTGCTTGGAGGCCCTTGGATCATAGCTGCCGTTATGCCTCTGCCATATAGCCATTGCTTAATTCACCAAAAAGAGTTAAGGTGGTTTTTATTCCTGTTGGCTGACTGCATTATTCTGAATTATTTGTACTTTAGTGGTATTTTGATATGTTTTAATGTTTGTTTTTATTTTGCATGTTGCAGGAGGTTGCTGGTAGTAAATAAGAGCAGTTCAAGGGAAAAGCCCTCTTGGTCCTGCCACGTCCTGCCGACACACACGTTACAGCTACTTGGAGTTGCATGTTTCCTCTGCAGGGGACCCGCAAAACTGGCAGAAGCTGTGCGCTCTTTGAAAGGGCTGCACGGCTTCTCCTGGGTTTTCTGGGAGGTGGAGGGATTCCCTCGCAAAAGCCTGCAGAAGCCGTGCAACCCCTTTAAAGAGCGCGCGGCTTCTCCTGGCTTTTCTGGGAGGTGGGGGAATTCCCCCACCTCCCTGAAGAGCCCGCAGGCTGCCATCTGCAAGCCCTGGGAGCCTGAGGGAAGTCGCGCCGGGCTCCCAAGGCTTGCGGATAGCTACCTGAAGCCTGCATTCGCCCCATAGGACGCACACACATTTCCCCTTCATTTTTGGAGGGGGAAAAGTGCATCCTATAGGGCGAAAAATACGGTACCTTTTTTCTGTTCCTTAGACACAGCAGATAAAAATGTTTATAAATGTAGTGTTTTAGTGACTTGTCTTCAGTTATTATAGTGCACATTGCCTTGTCATGTTCTGCTTCAAAAGTGGTATATACATTATTTTAATAAATGAATGGCTAGAAATAGCTGATTATAGAGCACAAAGAAATATTCACAAATGTATATCACTTCGCAGTTCTAGCTTTTTTGGCACAGACTTTCTTTTGGTGGAATATAAAGGAAGCTTGGGCAGCCACTTAATTCCAGTTCCACTTGCTGCTAGCATAGTTTGATTCATACTGTGTCTCTTTTGGGATTCTAGGAGCGAAGGGAAGAAATAGCTACCTTGGAAACAATCAATAATGGCAAATCCATAACTGAAGCCCGAATAGATATTGATACATCTTGGCAGTGTCTGCAGTATTATGCTGGCTTAGCTGGCTCCCTAGCAGGTGAGAGTCTGCAACTCCGTTTGTTAGTTCTGTTCCATTAGCTCTGTATTTTTTCATTCTTCCCATGTCGTCTAATACACTCCTTGGAACAGTACAGAAGTCAAATGTGGGTAACAGCTTCAAATCATGGGAGGAGCCTGAATGTTCAGACAGGAAACATTTGTTGTTTAGATAATATGGTTTGCTACTTTTTCCAGAATTCTTGTATTCCGCTTTATGCAGTGGTGTCTGGAGTCCAGCTCTTCTACTGGGCATGAAAAATGGTTCCGTGTGTCCAGTGTTGTGTACTTGCTGAAACTAATATGACATCAGGTGGCTCAGCTACAAAGGAAAGAATCAGGATTACCAGTTCCTCCTTTGCATCAGAAAGTTGGCCCTTTTTAAATGTGGTGCAACAAAAAAGGTGCCAAGTTTAAAGAGCAGTGACTTCTTGATGCAAAGGAAAAATTGGGAGTGCACTTAAAGCATTCTCAATTCTTCTTCCTTGTATCCACAGCTTGAGCTTTCTTGCACCTGTCTTCACATATGATGGGCAAATTTTGCCCCAAACAACCTGCTGAGCCAACCTCTGAGACCAAGCAGGCCGAATAAGCAGGCTGGAGGTTCCCCATCACTAGTCTAATATTTAAAATGCATTATTTCTTCTTTTTAAAGCTGCAGAAAGAAACTTCACAGGCAGCCACAACCAACCAGGGCCCCTACAGAATGTTTCCATGCTGAATTTGTTAGGTTCCAGTGGGCACGTGGGGAGTTTCACTCTGTGGAATGAGGAGATGACTTGGGTGGAGGATGTATCAGCATATCCCAATATTTAGCTGCTGATAGATCACAGTGATGAAAACCAGGTATCACCCAGCCCGCCCAGGTAGCCAATTCAGAGCCGAAAGCGTATCCCAGAAAGCACCATGAGGGAAGAAATGCAAAAACTATTAGGTTACAAAGCAAAACAGAACCCTTTCACCTCAAAAAATACAGTTAAGGAAAACTACCAGTATAAAGAAACCTTTGGGAATTTGAGTATAGTGCTGGAAGATCATGCAGTGGCTAAAAATCAATATCTGCAGTCACTGGTGACCTTGAACCACACAGGTGGTAAATTGGAGCAATTAAATGAAATCTTTTTTCCTCAGGAAGAAGGTTGCACTCAGAATCCAAAGCAAAAAGCCATTCAAATGGACTCAAGGAATGGGGACTTATTTGCAATCCTTTTTATAATATAAAATGTGGGATGCGGGTGGCACTGTGGGTAAAACCTCAGCGCCTAGGACTTGCCGATCGCATGGTCGGCGGTTCAAATCCCTGTGGCGGGGTGAGCTCCCGTCGTTCGGTCCCAGCTCCTGCCCACCTAGCAGTTCGAAAGCACCTCCGGGTGCAAGTAGATAAATAGGGACCGCTTACCAGCGGGAAGGTAAACGGTGTTCCGTGTGCTGCGCTGGCTCGCCAGATGCAGCTTGTCACGCTGGCAACGTGACTCGGAAGTGTCTGCGGACAGCGCTGGCTCCTGGCCTATAGAGATGAGCGCACAACCCTAGAGTCGGACATGACTGGCCCGTACGGGCAGGGGTACCTTTACTTTTACCTTTTATAATATAAAATATACCATATGTTTTATACTCTTTTTATTCTTACCTCTTTAAAATGTTTTGGTTTGGTTTGTTGTGGTTTTTACTTTGCAAGCCACTCTGACCAGCTGTGCTGCTCCTGCTCATCTTGCTTTGTCCTTCCTGTCCAGGCCAGCACATCCAGCTTCCCGGCGGATCCTTTGCTTATACGAGAAGAGAACCTCTTGGAGTCTGTGTTGGAATAGGAGCCTGGAACTACCCTTTCCAGATTGCCTGCTGGAAGTCTGCCCCGGCTTTGGCCTGTGGTAAAAGAGATGCTCTATATGAGGAGTGAGAATGTGGGTGTCATCCCAACAGCTAGTACCAGGGGGTGGCTTTGTAGGGCGCCCATGCATGGAGTAGGGAACAATACTCTGCAGTATTATAAAGTCAAGTATATAAATGGCAGATGAAGAAGAGAGGTAAAGGGTAAAGGTAAAGGGGACCCCTGACCATTAGGTCCAGTCGTGACCGACTCTGGGGTTGCAGCACTCATCTCGCTTTATTGGCCAAGGGAGCCAGCGTACAGCTTCCGGGTCACGTGGCCAGCATGACTAAGCCGCTTCTGGCACACCAGAGCAGCACACGGAAACACCATTTACCTTCCCACCGGAGCAGGAGCAATTTATCTACTTGCACTTTGACGTGCTTTCGAACTGCTAGGTTGGCAGAAGCAGGGACCGAGCAACAGGAGCTCACCCCGTCGTGGGGATTCGAACCGCCGACCTTCTGATCGGCAAGTCCTAGGCTCTGGTTTAACCCACAGCGCCACCCACGTCCCGTGAAGGAGAGAGAACACATTAATGTGGATTGTGAGGCCGCCAAATTAAGATGGGGATTTGCGGGATGAGCATTGTGGTAGCTCCATTTCTTGCTTCTGTCCCTAGTAGAAGCCTTTACTCAACAATCATGTTTGGACTGGGCATTCAGCTGGGATCAGAGAGGCCAAATCCATTGCCCACCCCAGTTTTCTCCTTTGCACCTCCAGATAGAGTTAATGCACAGCTGTTCTTTCCCCCTTGGCCCATGTGAATTGCCTAGGTAACGCCATGGTCTTCAAGCCTTCTCCCTTCACCCCTGTCTCCGCCGTGATGCTGGCAGAGATCTACCATGAGGCTGGAGTTCCTAAGGGGCTTTTCAATGTGGTGCAAGGTGGAGTTGCCACAGGCCAGTTCCTGTGCCAGCACCCGAATGTGGCCAAAGTCTCTTTCACCGGGAGCGTTCCTACAGGAATCAAGGTACAGGACACCAATGCCGGCTGGCAGTATTGAACTGCAAAGTTTAGCCCTTTGGCTTCCCATGTGGTAAATCTACAGGAGCGCAAGCATGCGATGCAAAGGCCAGTTTGGAGTACCTGGCATGCCTCTGGAGTGGGCCCCAGAGAGCAGCATAGGAGAAGTTTCTGTTTATGCCTTTGCCATTCGCTTCAGTCAGATCCCTTTGGGCTTTTGAATTGCTAGAGGACAGTGTGTTTTGAGCAAGCCGCAGATGTAAAGCATGTCAACACTGTACTTACAGTCGGAGCTTTCCATGTTGTATCCTTTGGGGAAAGCACTAGCCTTTCACTGCCTGCCTTTCAATCCATGTTGCTGGAGAATTGTCTGGCAAGGACACATGAAAAGCAAGATGAAATTTCAGCCCTGAGTGGTTAAATCTATCATGTGTTACAAAATGCTTTTATGCATGGAAGACAGAGTTGTGTTAGCGTAACATCACTGTAGGCTCAGAATTGCTTGACATTTAATCCTGACTTATCACCAGAAAGTATCTTCCATAAGCAAAAGATATAGATGCTTATTCAGCAGACTCCCAAATGAGGACGTCCCTTTTCACTTGTCTAGAGATTTTGCAGAGTTGTGATAGACTTGCTTGTGTTGCTCATACACCTTCTTCCATCTTTGCTTCAATAGATCATGGAGATGGCAGCCAAAGGGATCAAGCCAGTTACTCTGGAGTTGGGGGGCAAATCCCCCCTTATTATCTTCTCTGACTGTGTCCTGGAGAATGCTGTAAAAGGAGCTCTCATGGCCAACTTCCTCACACAAGGCGAGGTGCTTGTTTATGTCTTGTCAGGGAAGTCCAAAGTTCAGTGGTAACATTCTTCTACAGCTGAAAAAGAAATCTGCCATTTCTAAATTACTGCAGCATGGAAGGCCTTGGTTTTTAAGATAAATGAGAATCTGATCTTGACATGAAAACAGATGCCTGTAAAGTCCCAACTATTTAGGGCAAGAGGCCAAGGCCTATCCCTTTCCTACTGGTGGGCCTGCTAGGTTCACGTTTGCCCCTTTGATGCAACTTGTTGTATTTAGTCCACTCTTGAACTTGAAGCCATAAGGCTCCATCAAGAGTACTCATGTTGTAACTGTAAGTCAGACTTTCTTCAAGATACCACTAACAAGAATATAACGTTTGATTACATTTTTTACTGACATGGAGTTCCATTTGGATTTTGGGCCATAGACACCCAAATGTCTCAGGCCATTTCTGCTTTGCTTTATGCCGTAGTTCACTCTTGTCTGCTCTTTATATTTCCCCCACATGGTGGCACTGAGGGTTCTAAGAAAATCTTTCTGCTCTACTTCCCAGCAAACTTTTTTCTTATCTCATTCAAGGGAGAGCAGCTCCTGTTTTTCTGGTGGGCTAGATTCTCAATATTCAGAGGACACATAAGAAGACACTTCAATGCTATTCTTATATTCTAACATTTGTTTGCTATGCAAAAAGTGGCACTACAGCTCACACTCTTGTACTGTGTGGAAGAGTCTGATTTTCTCTATTCCCAGGAGATTTAAAATCAGTGCCAAAGATCCAGTGAGCAGGTGGCTCATTGTGGCTACCAGAGCCAGCAAGCAAGGTGTGGTTGGTTGGTTGGTTGGTTGGTTGGTTGGTTGGTACTTTCTTAGATCTCTCTCTGTGCCTCAGGTTTGTTGCAATGGCACTCGGGTGTTTGTGCAAAGCGAGATACTGAATTCCTTCACCAAGGAAGTCATGAAACAGACACAGAATATCAAAATTGGTGACCCCCTGCTGGAAGACACACGAATGGGAGCACTTATCAACCACTCCCACCTGGAGAAGGTGTTGAGCTTTGTTAAACAAGCAAAGGATCAGGTGAGAGTCATGAAGTATATCAGATAGCTTCTCTTCACCCCGAGAACATCATACAGACACCATATTCTGTGCTCACAACAAAGGCTGTGCCTGGCAAGGCATACATAGAATTTTGATATATATGAAGTTGTGTTCCCCTCTTTTGCTAGGTTCTGAGGGACTACATCTGAACAGTTCCTGATAACTTACAGGAAAGTTGACTTCGTGGGATGTGCTGTCAGTGTTGTACCTCCCCATAAGTAGCAACAGCAGATTCAGCCATTCATATCAAGCAAATAAATAGGGCTCTTTTGCAGGGGTGGCCATGCTGTCAGTTCTCTGCTTATGGATCTAGCAGGTCGCTTCAGATCTGTTGGAGTACATTCTCCCTGCAAGATTAAAGGTTATGAAATCCAGAGTCAACATAAGCCCAAGGAATTCGAGACCATTTGACTATTCACATTTAAGGACTTTGTCCCTCAATTGTACTTTGCCTTCTGGCAAGGGTTATGACTTTTGTTTGCCTGGTGCTCAGATTATCTCTTTTCAAGACTGAATAATGCTGTCAGTTGCAAAAGAACCCTGTGGAGACTAGGGTGGACTGGTCAAAGGACTATAAATAGAGGGCACTGTCCAGCAAAGTAGTTCTGTTATTGCAGCAACTTCTGTCCCTTCCCTTCCCTCTCCTCTCCCTAAATCTGTTCTGGGAGTTGCCCAACCCTCTGGAGCATATCTGGGGAGGCTGTGTAAGGAGGGGGGCAAGAGAGAAAGAGACGGAGAGGGGAAATTCCATTGCACAAACGGAAACCCATGGCTAACGCAACAACTTCACTGGATGCTTCCCATAGTTTCCTTTTAAGGAGTCTAATGGTTTGCTCTGGACATTTTGCATTTACAGGGCGCAGTGGTGCTGTGTGGAGGAGAAGCCTATGTGCCAGATGACCCTAAGTTGAGTGGTGGCTTTTACATGTCTCCCTGTGTGCTAGGTATGAACCCCATTATTGGTTGATTCTCCAACATGGTCAGTACCATGTTGGTGCTGAAGGGGATGGAAGATGAGCACAGTGCACAGATTTGTATGGCATTTTTAGCTGAAGAAATTGGCTTCCTTATAATCTTTCCTGAGGTTGAGAAAGGATGGTGGCCCCTTTCATTGTTCTGCAGGTGCCTAATGCTATGATCTGAACTACATGATCAGATGATTCGTTTGGGATGGTACTCAAGGTCCACATGTTTGAATGTTCTGTACTATAAATAACCTCCTGTGCAGAGAAGTAATTTCTTCTCCTTACATAGTAGTTTTATTTATGCAGGAAGCTTTCATATTTAGAGTATTGAGGGTGCAGTAAATAATTCAGTTGTCAGGCACTGAGCTCCTGTCCACACTTTACTTGGAAGCAAGTCCTGTTGTACAAAGTGGAATTTATTTTCAAATAAACTTGCATAGATTTATAGGCTGATAGTCCAGATCTAAAGCAACAAGCAGGTAGTTCGGAAATCCCAATTTGTTTCATAACTGCAGAATAACTGGGTGGGAGAATCTGTTTCTTCCTCACTTGTGCATTCAGAACAGTTGCATACCTATTTAATATTATTTGATCACTTCTGTGTTGCTCTCAGGAAACTGTAATGACAACATGACATGTGTACAAGAGGAGATTTTTGGACCTGTCATGTCCATCCTGCCCTTTGACACCGAAGAGGAAGTCCTAGAAAGAGCCAACAACACTCGTTTTGGCCTGGCAGGAGGAGTCTTTACCAGGTACCATCAAGGAAGGGCATAGGTTTCAGGAAGGGAGATGGAAAATGAAACGGGCCAGACTGGACAGTAAATGGGGCTGCCTGCTCTGTAATGTGGCATCTGTGGAAGATGCAAGTTGGGAAGCAGCACATCAGCCCAGAGCATGATGGCAAATGCTTGCTGCCAGTTGGAATTGTGTGCTATCCTCATCAGCTGGCATTCCTCTGAAGTGACAGCTGTGCCTAGTGGCATTTGGCCTACTCTAGCCTGTCCCATAGGAAGGCCAGGAAACACTGCAGTGTTTCTGGGCCTTGGGAGACACACTGGTGCTTCACCCCATCCTTCTGCTTCCTAGGGACATCCAACGGGCTCATCGAGTCGTGGCTGGTCTCCAGGCGGGGATGTGCTTCATCAACAACTACAACGTCAGCCCTGTGGAGCTGCCCTTCGGAGGATACAAGATGTCAGGTGAGCTGCTCAGCTGGTGGCAACAGTGCTGGGCTTTGGTTCTCAGCATATTACGTACCAGTTGGCAAAAGGGAATGGAAATATTAGCCAAGCTTGGGTTGTGGACCAAGAGAGTTGCATCCTTCCAGAGGGATGTGGTGCTCGCCAAGAATCCTGATGTCATTTAGTTCCTCTGGTCATTCTGGGTGTTGGCTATACAGCCTGCCTGAAACAGTTGGAGATGCATACATCTGTTGTTTGCAGTGCTCACCCTGTGAGAAAGGACATGCACATGCTAACTCCAGCTTTTAGGTTCACCTGTACATACACTTAAGTAAGGAAGTCCCTTCCCTTGGGTCCTTTGCATTCTCACAGTTAGTTGCCAGCAAGCTTACTTCTGAAACCTTCACAAGGAAAAACATATTTTTAAGAGCAAATAGTGGCATCAGATGCTATGTTCTCCATCCCATGGTGCAATTCCTGCCATGCAGTTTTCCAGAGTTCTTCTAACAGGGAGCCATAGAGTTGCAATCTTACCGTGGACCTCTCTCTTGCAGGGTTTGGCCGAGAGAATGGCGAAGCAGCAATAGAATATTACTCTCAGCTGAAGACTGTCTGCGTGGAGATGGGCAACGTGGAAACATTGTTCTAATGGCCTGGTCTTGTCCATTTATTCCAGCTAACACTCGACTGAAGTGCTGTGTGCCATGGGGGGAGGGGGGCTGGAGTGTGTGTTGCTCTTGCTGCCCCTCTCTTTCTTTGAATTCCCTTATTCTACTCTGCTTCCTTGAAATAATTCACGGTGAAGATAGGAGAAAATGTTCCTATCCAACAGTTCTCACATTCTGCCTCTTGCCTAATTTTCTGACTTTAGGAGCAGTGCATGCCAAAAACCACCTGCTCCCATTTAGAGGGGCTGTGACAACGTATCTGCTTGCGAGCTCTCTATTTTAGCTGTCAGGTAACTAGACATCTACTACTGCAATGAAGGTAGATCATATATATCTGCTACCTTTTCTAATCTGGCACTTTTGTACACAGATTTCCGAGCAAATAAAAGAGCTACTATTTCAGTATTAATTGCATAGAGCAAGAGGTAATAGCTCTCTTTGCCGTCAAGGGACACCTGTGCTGTGGAGGTGGAGGGGTGGGCATATATACATGCACAGAGTTTAGCTGTCCCCATGCACCCATCACAGACATGCGATCCATAGGGTCCCTAATAGCTCTTTGATTTAAATGCAAAATTCAACGGGGGGGGGGGGGCTGGCAGGGGTGACAAGCTGCATTGTGACATGTGACAGTTTCACATGGTGAATGCAATCTGCCTCTGGTGGAACTGCCTTAAACCCAGAGGCCATCAGCTGTGCCCAGGTGGGAAGGAGCCATGGCTGCTTTAAAGAGGGATGGAGCTCTCTGGCAAACCATGCCACTTATGTAGGAAGCAATGTCACTGCAGCATTTTGTAAAAAGCGGGTTATCAGCTAGCTTCAGAATCAATTCCCCAAAGTTGGGAGCCTCTACCTCCACCTGGAACCAAATCTGTCACATGTTCCTTCCTCACAGATTGTGGGAAAGCAGCAGCAGCGGTTTCCTCTCTGGCTTCCCCACTGAGCCATGGATGCTTCAGCTGAGATTCCTGCCTTGCAGGGGGTTGGACTAGACGGCCCCTGGGGTCCCTTCCAACTCTACAATTCTAGGATTCTAAGGGATTGCAGGTGACCTTTCCCTTAGTCTGTAAGAGGGGAAAGGGGCATTTTGAGGAGTATTTGCCAGACTTCCTTCCCTACAGCCTGAGCAAGACGTGCTCTGCTTCTTAGGGCCAGTATTGCCCTTGGAACAGTAAGTCTGGGGTCTTTGTGCTTGTCCTGTAAAACAGAATCTAGACTTGTAGTGTTGGGGGACCCCAAGGACCATCTAGTCCAGCCACTTGCAATGCAGAAATAGCACAAGGCATGTGGTCAACACACAAACTTGGTCCTCCAGATGTTTTGGGACTACAATTCCTATCATCCCTGACCACTGGTCCTGTTAGCTAGGGATGATGGGAGTTGTAGTCCCAGACATTAGGAGGGCCAAGTTTGGCCATACCTGCCCCAAAGATGCAAGCGGAAAGCCAGGTGTGGCAAGCCAAACGTGGTATGTTGTGAATCTGTTTCCTGGGAATGATGAATAAATAACACCAGAGGGACAATGCCTCTGGAAGACCTTTACCTCCTCTCCAGGGGCCACATGGCAAAGCAGACAACTCTAAAGAGCAAGGTTTTGACCCTGAATTCTAGCACCTCCAAGCAGGTGAAGAAGGGCTACTCCCATATCCCTCCTGCCTGTTCTGAGGAGAAAAATGTCTCACCTCTTTGCAGAAACAGTCCTGGAGCTTTCTTAGTTTCCTCCCCAGACATCTTGCTCCTTAAGGGAGAAGGGAGGTGGCACAGATAAGTTGAAAGTTTGGGAGACTCACTTTGTAACTCCCGCACAGAGAGGGAACATGCCAGATGTTCAGAAAACCACAGTCCAGCATTCAAAAGGCAGAAATTAAACTAAAGGGAGGTAACCCACAGGAACTTCATCTTCCATCAGCTATTAACACCCTCTGTGCTTTTGCCTGTAAGAGCTAAAAAACCCAGAAGCAAATGACCCTTGGCTGAGGTTGAGCCACCTCCGCTTCCTCAAGACAGTTCAGCCTCCTCCCCAGCAGGCTTGGTAGTTGCTTCCCTACAGAGGACCACTGTAGAGAGGCTAAAGCAGAGCTTTCCAAACTGTTGGCTGCAGTGTGTCGTGTGAATGCTTCCTCCCGGGGCTAGAAAGGGATAACCTCCAGTTCATAAAACTGAATTACTGTGTTGTGAAATGATGCATGTCTAAAAAGCATGACAAATTTGGAAAACTCTGAGCTAAAGTGTTGGCTGCACGTTCTGTCCACTTAGCACATTCCTTAGCCAGCCCCAAGGCGACAGAAGAAAAGCCCCTGGAAGAGGGCCAGAAAGGAGACCCTGTGGAGCTGCCGCTTAAGGGAGATCTGTGAGATCCTTTTATGTCTTTTGGGTGGTGCCAACTCTTTCCCTTATGGGGCGTTCTATGAAGAGGAGCTCTCCGTCTATGATAGAGGTCCTTTACCTCTTTGTAAATGTACTGTGAGGGCAGAGTGTAAAAGAGGAAGCCTGCCAAACCAGTTGCCTTATCAAGGCACAATGGCTTTAGCTGATCAGCAGAAGCCCAAAGAATGAGCTCAATGTGGCTCTCTAAATGGGTGGCTTAGGCATTTCCTACACTTTTCTCACACTTTAGCCGCCCTGAGCCCGGCTTCGGCTGGGGAGGGCGGCATATAAATAATTTTTTTTATTATTATTATTACTCGACCACATGGCCCCAGGTAGACGAACAATAGCCAGAGTTGCGCATGAGAGCTGAGCTGATGCTGGAAGCTGGAGGAGACAGCAACGTCTTGCTTGGTGTTGGATCCAAAGCTGAGTTTGGGCTCTCCTGGAAACCAAATGAGGAAGCAAGAACCTTTCGGTCTCATGGACATACGTGTAAATAAAACCATATATCCTAAAGACACCACCATCTTGGGATGACCTTCATTCCAGGACACCAAGGAAATGCAGGCGCCCCAGGAACCTCTTGCCGCACAAAGATTGGGGTGGCGTGCAACACTATGTTTCCATCCAAGCTGGTGAACCCTGTATATTTATAAACAAGTAGATTTTGCTAGTTTGCATCTTCCCTACAAATCCTCTTTTCCTTTTGTGGTCATTTCTTCTTTTAGATTGTCATGCTCAGATTGTTGTTGTTTTCTAAGCTGCCCTGTGAGCTTTTCTGGCTGAAAAACAGGGTATAAATATTTTGAATGAATATCCATATGTGGGAAGGGGAAAGGTAGAAACATGATGGCTGGGGGAGGGAAGGCCCCTCTCTCATGGGAGCCCTGAAGAAGAGGAACACAAGTCATCCTACTTGCAGACTGGAGGACACTCTTTCCCTGTTCCCTGTCTTCAGGGAGCACAGTCCGCTTTCACTTGTAAGCAGAGGAGGCGGGACTGCCAACATCTCCCTCGCGACCAAGTTGTAGACGACTGTAGAAGTGATCATGGGAAAGGCCGTTCCTTTCCATGGGAGCCTACAGACATTTGTCTCTGCAACACTTGCCCCTGGTCTCTTTGGCTGTGCACCAAAAAACCTTGAAGCTGAGCTGGAGCTGTTCGAAGAGCAGGCATCAGCCAGCCCAGTAGGAAAGTCATCTGGAGATTCTCTGACTTCATGGGCTTAACTTCTTGTGGAGGATACTGTGGGGAAAGAAAGAAAAAATACTAGGGAGAATCTCCATTGCTAATTTGGTCTGCTCAGCCGGCTTCTGGTGTTCCCTCAGTTCTCACAGCAGCTTTCCCATCCTCTAAAGTCTTATGGCATGTTTATGATGATGATTGGCATTTCTCAGGCCCCTTAATGTCAGAATAAAAATAACTGTCCTCAATGTGCCCTGTTTTCATAAATAGGAAATCCAAAATATTAATGGAATGTGCTTTGTCTGAGGTGAACTTCTGAAAACAGCCAGCTTCTGACTTTCCATAGCAGGCAGGGGTCAATGTTTAGACGCAATTCATTCTTGGTCCACAGAGAAGGCAGGGCGGGGAGCCTAAAGCTAAAAGCAAAATCAGTCACTGGCAAAAAGTAGTCATCAAAACCCTAAAGAAACTTCTTGGAGTGAGATCAGGATAAAAGCATCTCTGGTAGGTTGCTGTTCAACCTTTCTGAAACTCCAAAGGAGTTTCTTCCATTATGTTACTTGCAGCGCAGCAAGCAAAGAGGCTGGCCCGGCTGCCATATTTTCAGGAGAGCAAGTAGGCCGCATTGCTGCTCAACCTTTGACCACAAATTCTTGAAATCAGCTGATTACTGCCAACTTAGCAGTTCCTCCTCCCTTCACTAGCCATGGTACCTTTTCTCCTTGCAGTTGCAGGAAGGAGCCAAGATCACTTGAGTGATCTTGTGAGTGAAAACAGGTTTTTGCTTGGTTGAGCCCAGTAGAGTGGGGACTTCCACATTAGTCTTTAAATGTGGAATTCCCACTCTTTCCCCTGGAGAAAGTGAGTGAAAATTGAGGTGACGGGGCTGCATGAAAAGCTCTGTAGCTTGAAGTTGGAGAACAATGGGTGGCAGTGTTTAAAACCCTCATCTGGAGTACCCCTTGTGTTTGATCACAAAGGGAAGCTTTGTCGGGCAGCAGCTTGCATCACAGAGTACTAAGTTAAATCTGGATCCGGGAAGAGCCATGATTCAGCCATTCTCTTGTTTCCTCAATTCTGAGAGATGTGGGTAGCAACTAGGATCATTTTCAAATTGACCTACATTCATGAAAATAAAATATGTGCTGCCTAGGATGTGCATTCATTCCTCCCCACCTTCTGAATTTGTTCCCACAATGACAACTTTTATATGTGATGCCAAAAGCATGCAAGTACAGCAGAGTCACCTATGAAACACCATTGCTAGGTTTCTTAGGAGTCTTGTTAGGAGTCTTGGTTGACCACAAACTTGACATGAGCCAACAGTGTGACGCGGCAGCTAAAAAAGCCAATGCAATTCTGGGCTGCATCAATAGGAGTATAGCATCTAGATCAAGGGAAGTTATAGTGCCACTGTATTCTGCGCTGGTCAGACCTCACCTGGAGTACTGTGTCCAGTTCTGGGCACCACAGTTCAAGAAGGACACTGACAAACTAGAACGTGTCCAGAGGAGGGCAACCAAAATGGTCAAAGGCCTGGAAACAATGCCTTATGAGGAACGGCTAAGGGAGCTGGGCATGTTTAGCCTGGAGAAGAGGAGGTTAAGGGGTGATATGATAGCCATGTTCAAATATATAAAAGGATGTCACATAGAGGAGGGAGAAAGGTTGCTTTCTGCTGCTCCAGAGAAGTGGACACGGAGCAATGGATCCAAACTACAAGAAAGAAGATTCCACCTAAACATTAGGAAGAACTTCCTGACAGTAAGAGCTGTTCGACAGTGGAATTTGCTGCCAAGGAGTGTGGTGGAGTCTCCTTCTTTGGAGGTCTTTAAGCAGAGGCTTGACAACCATATGTCAGGAGTGCTCTGATGGTGTTTCCTGCTTGGCAGGGGGTTGGACTCGATGACCCTTGTGGTCTCTTCCAACTCTATGATTCTATGATTCTTCAAGGATGCCACCATATCTCAGCCTCTGTGTGCAAAAAGGTGAAAATACTGTAACTTCACAGGACTGTTGTTACTGGGATAGCATATGTCTGCTTAAACACTTGAAGGGTGCTCTAAAGAGGCTGAATGTTAATCTGCAGTGAAAGTGTTAAATGTCAATAGACTATAGGTTTGCTGTGAAGATTAGACAGATAGTGAAACTACAACTGCCGCCTCAGTGGGAAAAGGAGAAAAGCAAAGAAAGATCTGCTCACACACTCAGGGTCAGAGTGCAAATTAAAAATCATTTGACAAAGATCTGGCACCCCCCACTTGCATATGTTGAACCCCCTGCCATGCTTGGGGATGGAGATGCTAATCTTTAAGGTGAGCAACTTATAAACACATTACAATCGAAGAAAAGACCTGCAGGATCCGGCCCATGGCCCTTCTAGTCCAACATCCTGTACTCTCGGGGCCAACCAGGTGCCCCAAAGGAAGCCCACCACCAGGACCCCTGGGCAACAGCAGCAACTCGCCCTGCTTGGGATTCCCAGCAATGCAATCAGAAGGATTTGCTGCCTCAAACATGGAAAGGCAGGACAGAGCCAGGAATCTGTCTAAAACCATCCCAGACTGACGGCCATCACTATGCAAAACGGCAGTTACCGTATTTTTCGCTCTATAAGACGCACCAGACCACAAGACGTACCTAGTTTTTGAAGGAGGAAAACAAGAAAAAAAAAATTCTGAATCTCAGATGCCAGAGCAGCAAGAGGGATTGCTGAGCAGTGAAAGCAGCAATCCCACTTGCTGTTCTGGCTTCTGGGATAGCTGTGCAGCCTGCATTCGCCCCATAAGATGCACACACATTTCTCCTTACTTTTTAGGAGGGAAAAAGTGAGTTACAGAGCAAAAAATACGGTATTCTAGATCAGGGATGGCAGTGATCTACCACCTTTTGACGGGTTCGGGTCAAAGTTGGGCTTTTTTTAGGAAGGAAAGCCCTGGTTTTGGGGGACTTTTTTTTAGGAGGAAAAGCCCTGTTTTGGGGGGTGGTTTTCAGGTCAGAGTTGTTGAGCTTTTCTTAGGAGGGGAAGCCCTGTTTCTTTGGGGTTCAGGTTAAAGTTCTTGAGCATAAGGAAGGCATAGAGATTGCCTCCATAGATTTCTATCTCATCTTTCAGTGCACAGTGTGTTTATATATCGCGGGAGAGAGAGTGGCTTGAACAAAGCCATCCAGTGGCTGAATAGGAATTTGGAGTGGCTCTCTCACTCTTTCTCAGTCCTAGCCAGCCCCATGTCTTAAACAAAGCCATAGCAGTTGGCTGCTATGGAGTCTGATTGTACATTCAGGCTCCCTGGCCAAAAGTTTTCTCCAAGGTGTGTCCCCCCCCCCCTTTCTATCTATCTAGCCATCTCCTGTCAACAGTCTGTCAACAGAGATAATTATGTGGTGATTAATTATAGCCACACCTTAAATATTGGATATCACATTATCTATGGAGAAACAGAGATTCTGACTGAACATCAGGCAGAACTTTCTAACAGAGTTGTTTGACATGGAACAGTCTCCCATTGAGGTTGTGGGCTCGCCTTCATTGGAGGTTTCTAAGCAGATGTTGGATGGGCATCTGTCAGGGATGCTTTAGCTGAGATTCCTGCATTGCAGGGGGTTGGACTGGATGGCCCTCAAGGTCCCTTCCAATTCAATGATTCTGTCTCCTTCCTCTGCTATGCCAAAAATAGAGTATGGGTGGCTATTCCATTTGTGCAATGCTCTCCCCAGGGAGGTTCAGCTGGCACCTTTAGGTGCCAGGCAAAAGCATTCCTCTTCAAGCAGGTCTTTGGCTGATCGGCATTTGATGAACTTTTAAATGTGTTGCGGGAGGGGGATTATTATTATTATTATTATTTTGTTGTTGTTCTTATGTATTTTGTGGTTTTATATTGATATCTACAGCTGAAGGGTTGGAAGAAGAAGAAGAAGAAGAAGAAGAAGAAGAAGAAGAAGAAGAAGAAGAAGAAGAAAAGAGGAGGAGGAGGAGGAGGAGGAGGAGTGATATGGGCAAAAGCAGCATAAATTGGATATTGTATAAATAACCTTCCCCTTTTTCTTGGTCTCAGGCTGTTACAACTATGCATCTGTTGCAAAGACAGCCAACTTCCTGTTTGATTCATTCCACTCATTATCTGTCCATTTCCACCCACGCCCAGCGTAACAGATTGTTTTTTGCTTTGATGACTAAATGTTTATAGCAACCAGAATTTCCACAAACCTCTGAAATGGCACAGCAAGAGTTTCCTATTCATGTTCTCGGTGTCAGATTATTTGCTTGGGAAAAGCTTGCTATGACAAGAGACTGTTTGGGTTCTTTGGCAAGAAGCTGCAATTTTCTTCTGAGAACAGAATAGCAGATGTCCACCATATTTCCAGCCTCACTCACCAAGGGCCTCGGTCTTTTTAAAAACCATCCATGTTATCTAAGGCTTCTCAATCTATTGAAGAATACTCAGCCACCTACTTTGTAACAGATTAATTTATCATATCAATGTATTTGTATTTTACCCAATATTACCCGAACACCAATCTAGGTGTTGGAATGAAGTGGAAAAACTCCATTTAAAATAAGTGGGAGCTCACACTTACTGTCAGAAGGAAGTATCACCTTTATTATTTTCTTTTTCATTTCCTATTGCAGCAGTAAACATGAACAAAAATACCCTTAAGAACAGATAAATGCACTTTTAACTTTCTGCTTTGGGAGTTTGAAGTGACCAAGTTGCTAGTTAGATGGATTTACCATTTAAACAACCAATTATGCAGCAGTAACTTTAAAATTTCCTGCAGTGAACCACAATAAAGGCAGCATATTTCATCCACGCTTTTTTGAAAGCATATTATTCCTACCCTATCATGATCTGACATTTGTCACATTTATCTCTTTGCAGTCTGGCAAATGAATTTTAATGCCAACGCCTTTGTAATCCTCTTTGTTGCACATTCACCTAACGATTAGCAGGAGCTATAGTTGTAGCAGCAGTAGAACTGGCAAAAGGAAAGGGTGGCCCTTGACCCTTGCTTCTAAAAATAAGTGAAAGGTTCCATTTAGGTTTTCCTTTCCTCCCTTCAGTAGGATTGCTTAAGTTGAAGTCTACATAAAGGCTCTGGCAGAGACAGTAATTTCCACAATCCAAGTATATGGCTGCTGCAGTAGGAGATGGGGAGCCCAGATGCTCAAAGAACAAGAGTGGTGTCACCTTATTCTGTAAATATTAGAGCCTCATGTACAAAGAGAAGGGTTAGTTGTTTCTCAAGGGTCATTTTGTGACTACAGTTCAAAACATTGCTCTTTCAGTGCAGCAATAACACAGAACCTCTGCAGCAGAAGTGTCCCCTCAAAAAGAAAGTGTGAACTAGTAAATTATAAGTAAAATACATATAAATGTACTTAAATGTAAATAACATAGTAAATTGTGTATGTGTATTGTGTCATGGTTTTGGAATATTTGAGAAGCCCCTTGAATGTGTAGCTTGTGTAAGACGCTGTTGACTATCTTCACTGTAGACATTTGTTGTCAAACAGTGAGCCTTGGCCATCTTTCCCGGAGTCCTCTTCCTCCTGCTGCTGCTGCTTGCTGCCTCCCAGATTCCCAGTCTCCCCCTCTGCCCACTCCAGTTCTATCACACTTTATGCCAAGGGTCCTCTCATGGGCTCAGGGCGAGGAAGAGCACAAGCACTGTTAAGTTGTGGGTGAACATATCAGACGACACAGCGATTCTTCAGACAGCTCTTGTTTATTCACAGGCCAGAACAGAACTGAACTGAAAGGTTCAGCCAGACTGCTTATATAGAGCTCTACTAGAACGCAACAGTAACCATTTTCTGTAACTATCTAATCACTGAACGTCACTTTCGATCCCTTATTTGCATAACTATCTACAGTATCCCCCTGCTGGCCCAGGGTGAGAACTTTAGTACATAACAAGCACATCTGGGGGAAGCAGGAAGTTTGCCTTTGTTTGCTTGCTGCAGCATCCCTGACAACGGATTTGGGTGAGGAGGTTCCCAGGTGGCTGTTGATGTGCAGGTATCTGGGGATTTATACTGCGATTCCTTCCCTGTGTGCCTTGCCCTTCCCCTTTCAGGTAGCATCTGAGGTAGCATCTTTCAGGTAGCATCTGAGGCTTCTGTATGACAACTGCTTGCTACTGCTTTTTGTCTGCTTAAAATCCCACCCCCCAAAAAACCCAAAATCCACCCCAGCTTCAGTAACAGTTCCTTAATTCTACACATAGGGTTTGAGAAATGCAAGAAAATAGCAAAGTAGCTTGACGGTGTGTGTGCCCAGAAGTGTAAGTTTGCCCCCTCCTGTGGGTTTGGGGGTTTTTTGGTAACACCCTTCCCTACTAATAAACCCCACCAGCACCAACAACTTCCCTTCTTTTTTTGAGAGTCCCCCAGTTCTATGAGGAGAGATGTAAAAATAACTGTGAAAGTGTGGAGTGTCTTTTGTGTTTCCCTCTCCTTCTATCCCCAGCATCCCTCTCCCCTCTTCTTCTCTACCTCTCCCCACAGGCAAGGGGGGACAGCAGAGCCAAAGTAGGGTCTGCTAATGCAGTCCCTCAGAATTCCACCAGGGGTCTGAAGCCTCTTGCTGATTGGCTGCCAAGAGAGCAGCCAGAGGTGGGTGGAGCATCACTTTGGGCTGTGATGGATGTCACCAGCTAATCAGTGTCAGCGCCTGAATGGAATTTTCCATGGGTGCAATTGTGGGATGTGTGACATCAGTACAGTCAATTACAACATGCTTTACTTCCTAGAGTGGACAGAGACAGGGGGTGCGTAACTTCCTGTTCCTGCTCTAAGTGACTCAGCCTATGAGTGTGACTCATGCTCTGCCCTGTTTGTTCCTGTTCGATTCATCTCATAGTTAAGTCTAATCCATTTTGTTAGCACTTAGGCCCATCCTCACAAAGGATGTAAGCCACGTTATATGTTTGTAAACTGAAGCTTAAAGCCTGCCTTCTAGGATGTGTACTGTGAACAACTTGTAAGTAAACTTATTGTTATACTTTTAAATGCAGACTTGTGAGTCTTTATTATATTTTAGGAGGGAGAAAAGGGGAGATTGGATTAGTCATTTTGTAGAGATTCAAATGAATCTACTAGCCAGCTTCTGTGAATATAGAGGGGATTTGCTCTGCTACGTCACTCTCTAGCATGAGTGAAGGAAGGATTTAACAAATACGTAACAAATATTTCCTTACCTATTATCCTAAACATCCCCACAGCAATGGCTAGTATCCATTCCATCTGGGATTCCAAAGAAGATTCCAAAGGGTCTGCTCAAGAGCCTCCAGGGCAGCAAATACAAGCACATCACGCCTCCCCCGCTTCCAAAGATGAGCTGCAGCAAACCTCTTCAAATCAACATTTTATTACTGAGACACAATCATCATCATGGACAGCAGAGTCTAAAAGCAGGGCTAGGCTTTGGGCAGGAATTCATTTCCAAGAAACTCGGTGTTAAAATTAGGAAAAAAGATTCTGGTCTCCACCTCAAAGTATGTTTCCATTTATACAGAGCAGGAAATCTCCCAGTTATCTAGCATGATGCTTCTTTTGAAAGCCTTCATAATAAGCTAGCTTGCTACATGTTTGGGGTGGGGGGGAGGCACATTGCGGCTATTATGATTTGTGAAACTGCTGGAATCCACAGCCAATTCCATCCTTCCAGCCCTAAAAAGAAGGCAAAGAGAATACTGTGATCAAAATGGATCTAACCATCAGGACTACAAAAGCAATCCTGGGTCTTTCAAGAAGAAGCTTTAATAACAGGAATTTACCTGAACTTCATTTGAAGGTGTGGCTTTCAGCCCCTCCACGGCCAAACCCTGAAAGGAAACCAGATAAATCAATACTAATGGCACTTTCCACACCTGGTTATCTGGCCATGAAAAGAGCCACCCAAGATGAGGCTCTGAATAGGCCTAGGCCAGGACTTTTTAAAGATAATGACAATTCCCTCTGTTGTAGCCTCCCAGACATATACAGAAAAGGGGTTTTTCCCTCAAGGGACAAGATTAGTTCATCATCCATAGTTATCCAGGGATCTGAAAAGTCATATTAATTTAATGAAAGGACAGTACATCTCTAGTTTGGTGGACCATGATCACCAAGCAGCTTGTGTCATCAATCCCCACCACATGGAAAGGCAGTACTTTCAACATACTCCTCCAAAGGGTACATTTGGCTATTTGGCTCTTCTGCAGCAATTAGCCTCTCGAACAGAGACTCAAGATCATCTCCCAGACCCACTTGTGAATGGGTGCAGAAATCCTAGTTTGGGGATTTGGGGCTATGTCCACACCCTTTTGCCATTGGTACCAGCTATGTCAAATTACAGGAAATGTTGAAGCCATTAAAAAACAGATTCTTCCTGGTGTTTCTCAGAAAAACATATCAAATAAAAAAGCATATCAAATAATCTTATTTTACTGTTTTAACAATGTAAAATGTATAATTTACAACTTAGAATATAAAAGGCAAGAAGAATTCACATGCTATTTACCTGTATGCTCGTTTCATAGACTTGGTGCGGAAATATATATTGCATCTGAGTGTTCAGTATAAGAATTTATTCTCTAATACTGTAGATTGTCTTACATTATTTTTTTTAAATAAAAGCATTTAATGTTGGGACCCACCCTAGTTTTGTAAATAGTTTAAACATATAGCTGCATACTTTGTACCAGACCAAATACTCTCAGTTTATCTGAATGGAAATCGTAAAAATATCAATAAGCATTTACAATATGTTGTTTTTTTCCAGAGTTTCCCCATGTCTTCAGAATCATCTAACTGCACAGAAGGTGCGAAGAGATGGAAAATGGAGCCTCGGACGTGTTGCAAAGGTGATTGGGTGAAGCTCCAAGGCAATCTTCAAATGTGACAGTAAAGTCTGTCACCATATGGCTGCCACACATTAATGTACAACAGCAAACAGCAGAGGCACTTAATGTGCAGCCCGGCCAGCATCCGGTTTATAACTCCTTCACAGAGAGAGTTCTGCCTCCTGTGAGCCAGAGAGACTCCAATATACATGGGGATACTCTGGCATGTGATCCTATTTCCATAAGATGAAATCTTTGGAGCAACAAGTGCTTGTCTGGAGGAATCTTACCTTTTGGTCCAAACAAGGCAGCATAGCAAGGGTGGTTGCAATAAGGCTTCCCATCATGCTGCAGAGAGAATACAAACATCTCAGAGGAAGCAGGGTAGACGGGACAGTTGATGGAAGGATTGTAGTATGTATGGAAGACAGGAAAGACCCAGAGCCACCAACCAATTCCTGCTGGAGGCTAAGAAGGCAGAGCCTCGCTTTCCTGTCTGCTCTTGGGGCAAAAGCCAGGCCTGCTGCTCAGAGCAGCTGCCTGCAGCTCTGTTTGCCCTGCCAGAGGAGTGAAGCCCACAAATAATGGCAAAGCAGGGGTGGCCAATTTTGACAAACCGTTGTGACAGTCCCCTCACAAACAAACAAACAAACCCAATCCCCACAAGAGTCTCTCCTTTCCAAAACCCCAAACCAACCCCTCCTAAAACTCCCACTCCACATTCCCCCACCTACCCAGCAATATGTCCTCTGACTCCCTTTAAAACACACACAAAGAGAGACAGAGAAACCTTCAGTTCCCCCACCCAGGAAGAAACCCAAACTCACTCATTCCACAGCTCACAATAAACTCACACAAAGATACCATGGTAACACAACACACCCGCACCCACTCAGGAAGAACACACAAGCCATTCAAACAGGCACCCCGCCCCTCGCCAGGCAGCCCCAGCTCCCTTTCCCCATGTGCTCCCCTCTTCCTGTTCTCAAAAGAGGCTGCTGGGCTGGGTGTGCTGCAAAGCAACGTTCCAGCTGCACCACCCTCTTCCTTTGCTGCTCAGCTTCTGCACAGAGAGAAGGGAACAGGATGGCTGGTAATGGGACTAGTAATGGGACTCTCTCTCCCCCCCCCCCCAAAGTTAAACTAAAGAAAATAAATTGTAACTCTGTAATAATCAGGAGGGGCCGCACACAGTGTTGGGCAATCCAAGTGGCAAATCATTGCAGCTCCTTCCATGAACATGAGAAACGGCACTGCATACCAGGGATTTGTTTGTTAGCTGGTGGTTACCGTGGTGTGAAAACCAGCCACCCTGGCAGCACAAACACAACCTGCAGCCAGCTAATCTGAACAATAAGGCTGTCTGTCATCCGGCGTTCCTTCTGAATTATTTCCCTCTTCTACTTGAGGGAGGGGGAGCATACATTCACTCCTGAAAGGTGGGAGACCAGTTAATAAGCTGCCAAAAGAAATGTTTTTGTGATCCCCTTTTCCTCCTGCTCATATGTATGTGCAAGGGAAACAATGGGAACCCCAATAATTTAACTGGGGGGGGGGAAACAACCACCCACCAATAAATTGGGTAAACCATAGGTCCTGTGTAGAACTTTAAAAAGGGGACATCTTCATGCACAGGTAGCTTTTAGAAATAAATATAATTGATGATATCATATATTGTTCTCCCCAATGAGACATGTGAAAAACAGTAAGAAACAGGTGACCAGAAATCATTGACTAAAGTCCATTTCACATAGATATTCTGCAAGTATCTTGCAATATCCTTGGGAGATAAAGATGGCATATAAACGTAATAAATAATAAGATGAAGAAGCCAGTGGCTTTAGTTAGCAGGCTATCTGCACAATCTGTCAGAGCAAGCACACATCACAATTCTGCTTCTGTTGCTCAACCCACTTTAGAGGCACATGCATATGTTTGCAGCAAATTATTCAGAAGCATCACGTCAGAAAAAGTCACATGGACATATGCAGTTACTCTACAAACAGGCTCCACCTGGAAGTTTGTCATGCAGGCAAGAAGCAGCCACCTCAAACCTCGACTTACCTCCGCATGGCCACCTGCAGTCAGGGTCTTGCTGCATTTTTCACACTTCAAGCATGGCCGATGCCAGTCTTTTCCCAGGGAAGTGACTTTCTCAGCTACCATGGCAGGGACACAAACAAGAAATAGTGGTAATAATAATAATAATAATAATAATAATAATAATAATAATAATAATTTTATTTATACCCTGCCCATCTGGCTGAGTTTCCCCAGCCACTCTAGGCGGTTTCCCATCAAGTATTAAAAACAATACAGCATTAAATATTAAAAACTTCCCTAAACAGGGCTGCCTTCAGATGTCTTTTAAAGAGAAGATAGCTGCTTATTTCCTTCACATCTGAAGGGAGGGCATTCCACAGGGCAGGCGCTACTACCAAGAATGCCCTCTGTCTGGTTCCCTGTAACCTCACTTCTCGCAATGAGGGAACCGCCAGAAGGCCCTCGGTGCTGGACCTCAGTGTCTGGGCTGAACAATGGGGGTGGAGATGTTCCTTCAGGTATACAGGACCAAGGCAGTTTAGGGCTTTAAAGGTCAGCACCAACACTTTGAATTGTGCTCGGAAACGTACTGGGAGCCAATGCAGATCTCTCAGGACTGGTGTTATGTGGTCCCAGCGGCCACTCCCAGTCACCAGTCTAGCTGCCGCATTCTGGATTAATTGCAGTTTCTGGGTCACCTTCAAAGCAGTAGTCCAAGCGGGAGATAACTTCAGCATGCACCACTGTGGCAAGACAGTCCGCAGGCAGGTAGGGTCTCAGCCTTCGTACCAGGTGGAGCTGGTAGACAGCCGCCCTGGACACAGAATTAACCTGCGCCTCCATGGGCTGTTGTGAGTCCAAAATGACTCCCAGGCTGTGCACCTGATCCTCCAGGGGCACAGTTACCCCATTCAGGACCAGGGAGTCCTCCACACCTGCTCGCCCCATCACCCAGAAACAGTACTTCTGTTTTGTCAAGATTCAACCTCAATCCGTTATCCGCCATCCATCCTCCAACTGCCTCCAGACACTCACACAGGACCTTCACCGCCTTCACTGGTTCCAATTTGAAAGAGCGATAGAGCTGGGTATCATCCGCATACTGATGAACACCCAGCCCAAATGCCCTGATGATCTCTCCCAGGGGCTTCATGTAGATGTTAAAAAGCATGGGGGAGAGGACAGAGCCCTGAGGCACCCCGCAAGTGAGAGCCCAGTATACAAGCACTCAGTGTTGGTGGCTCCTTACACCAGGGTTACAGTCACCAAAACGGAATGACTAGTTGCCATTTGGGGGGCAGACGTCTCGAAAGCCATATTATTTCCATACAACATTTCAGTTCCTGAAATCATTCTAATTGTGCAGATAAAATAGTACAGATAGAACTCTACAGGATGTGTTGCTGGTGTGTGAAAACAGTCAAGATCCAAGGATCTCCAGACATGCACCTCCAGTTGGGGGAGACATCAGGCGCCATCCTGGCATCTTCACCTGGTTGCAAGTGGCCGAAAGCCAGGTGCAAAATGTGCTTGGCGCCTGGCAAATTTTGAATGCTGCAAGCCCCAAACCAAGAACTTGGGAATTTGCTGTGACACATTTGTCCAAATAGATCACCTACTTGTTCAGCTTCTGAGGGACTGCAGGCAGGCAGCCTCTCCTGCCGCAAGTATCATTTGAACTCACTTGCCACATCAGCTCAGTCAAACACATAGATTTCAACCACCACCAGTACAATCTATGTGCTTCCTCTCCTAGTTCTATTTACAAAGGGTGTCATTTTAATAAGGCTCTTTCAACTACTGCAGCTCACAAATATTTTCCAAGGGACAAGGATTAGATTTTTCACAGCAACATTGTTTAGCTTTATGTTCACACATAAAGATGCGCTACATCCATTGTTCCAAGCACTACCCAATTTCAAACATGCCTTGAGGTGCTCCTGCAAGTTCCTTTTGCAGCAGTGTAATAGCTTTGCTGCTTCGGAATACTGTGGTCCTGCTCTTTGTCATTTAGAAATCTAGGAGCAAAAGTCTCCAGATCACAAACCACAAATTAAAGGAAAAACTCAACAAAATCAGGCAAATATCCACTGCATGCAGAAAGAGAAGACTTTGCTGGACACACTTCAAAAAATAAAGTTTTTTTAAAAGGCTAAACCACTGCTGTTTACAATTTATAAGGGCTGGGAGATTTAAAGGGCTTTGCAAGTGCATTTTGAAGCAAGAGCTACATTGCTGGATTTCTGTTGATCAGGCCCTGCATTAACACCTTGAGCAAATAGGTAAGAAAATGCTAAAAGCAGCACAGGATGAAAGGTGATATGAGCCAACTCAAGTCAGTGGCATCAAGCCAGCTCTGTCTACAGAAAACTTCTAGCTACTTCCCCATGAACTGGAGCTATCAATGTCAAAGGCAATCATTTCCTGTTAACCATTTCCTGTTCAACAGCACCTATTACATGAAAAGAAAAGTGACATGAACAAAGTGTTATGGTTTTTCTAAATACAGCAGTGTGGCAGGATGCATATCTGACTTGAAGCCTCACTCATCTAAGGAGGAAGCTGCCTGTGGAAGTGTGCCCTGGCCTCTGCACATGCTCAGAGCTCCCCTTCCCATATTGTAAGACTCCAGGGCTGAGCTCTGCTGCAGATCAGACATAACTGCACATATAGTTGGATTTGTACATTTTGTCCTCAAATGTACACAGGAGCTCTGAAATTGATTACCGCATCTTAGAGGTGAACAGTGTCTGCTTGGCAGTCCAGACTCCCTCAGATGATGCTTGAACACTAATTCTCTGGGTCCCATACAAACTTGTAACACAAATACTGTACACCTTTTCCCTATTTGAAAAAAGGAGGCTTAATTGGTGTTCTTTAGCTTTTAAGATTCATTTTTTAATCTTTTTATGGTTCTGGCTGCCTGTTTTGTATTTCCAGCTGTGTAAACCAATATGCTGTGACTGTATGTTCATTCTACATGGCTGTTGTATCACTTAGACATTGTTCCTTTTTAAATGCGTGCGTGTGTGCAAAAAGCAAGAATATTTCACATAATCATTCACAATCATAAACATACATACACATAAATATTGATCTGTACATGAACATATGAATCCAAGTTATTGGCAGCCCTATATCCATTATACAGTGGTACCTCGGGTTAAGTATTTAATTCATTCCGGGGGTCCGTTATTAACCTGAAACTGTTCTTAACCTGAAGCACCACTTTAGCTAATGGGGCCTCCTGCTGCTGCCGCGCCACCAGAGCACAATTTCTGTTCTCATCCTGAAGCAAAGTTCTTAACCTGAAGCACTATTTCTGGGTTAGCAGAGTCTGTAACCTGAAGTGTATGTAACCTGAAGCGTATGTAACCTGAGGTACCACTGTACTCAATTCTATTTTGGGGACTGTCAGAACTCACTTAGCCATTTCCTCTCTAACGTTTTGTAATGACACATCATCACAGTTAGTTCTATGACCTCTAATTCCCCCCAAACTTTCCTGATTAGTTCAGTATTTGGTCCTCTGGTCTGTTGTTTCCACGATCAGTATCCTTGCAATGGATTGGTATTTGCAAAATCTGTATTTTATGTTTTTAATGCTCTTGTCGGTGTGTAAAATTCAGCAAACGTAAAGATTTGTATGTGAAACATTTCCTTAAATATTTCTATTACCATTTGCCAATATTACTGCTTTCTTACAAGGCTTTCCCCCAATAAAAATCACCTTTTGGTTCCTGTCAAATCCAACTCTTTCCCTCTTCTGATTTACAGATTTTTTCCCTCCAGTACCACTGAACTGCCATTTTTATGTAATTTTATTTATAAGATATGGCAATTGAAAAATTAGAGCCCCTCTGAAACAAAAACTGGATTTTTTGTTCAACTAGTTTTCAAAATTATTCCCTTGGAATTTCTCTATTTGTATTGTAATTCAATTTCATCATATAATTATGGATTATTTACCTATTTTTTTTAAATAATAATTTAAGTATCTTGGAGAACATTTGAGATATCTTTCAGTTTGTTTGACTCAGTCTTCTCCTTCCAAATTTCCTAATTGTCAGCCTGTTCGGAAAAGTCCCAATTTGCAAATACTGAGTGGGTCTACCTTCAATTTTGCTTGGTCAATGGTCTGGAAATCTTTCCAATCTTGAAAGATTTTCTATTTGTTTTCTTTCCATATCTGGAAATTTCCCAATTGTCTGTTTAGATTGAACTGTTCATATCTTCTAGTAGAGAAGTCAATGGGGAGGGTTTGAGGAATAAGAACAGTTCATATTGATGCCAAATTTTATACATGCTTATTACATGTGACTCCCCTCTGTAAAATGTTTGCCTATCTTCTTTACTTGTCCATAGTGATACTTAATATCGGGGTGCCAACTCACCCTCAGGACGTGCGACGCCACACAGGGAGGGGCTCGGACGCAGAGGCACAGACTCTGCCTCTATGTCCAGGCTCCCCAAAAGGCCGCATCCTCACGGGCTGGATGCAGGGGGCGAAGCTGAACTTTCTCTCGCAGCCTGCCGGCCTTTCTCCTCGAATTTGTGGGTGCCCAGCCTCCACCATTGTATTACTGTGGGTGCCCAAGCAACCATGGCGCCCTGGTCTTAACTGAACATTCCTCCTATGGTCTATTATATTTCCTCATCTGGTACCATTGCATCATCCATGCCGGACCAGACCCGCTGCATCAACATGGCAACTTATGTCTGGAAGTCCCCATCCTCTCGTCTTGTTTTCTCCAGGTTCCTTCCTACTCATTTTCCTCTATCCTATTGTGTCCCCCCCCCCCCAACTTAGCGCTATTTTATTGGGCCTGCATTGCAAACAGGGCTGTCGGGAGCAGATTCCTTGACAATACAGTCTTGGTTCTTCCCAGTTTTCTGGGTCTGCCAGACAACAGGCTTGGCCAAGCCTTCGAACTTGGCTCTTCTGTGCCTTCGCCCCACCGCGGAGCAGCCCACGTCGTCGTCGCAAAGAGCCCGAGCCTGCGGATCTCTGTTGCCGCCGAGGGGCTGGGCGTCGAGGAATCCCCGGGAGCGCGGGCTCCGAGGCTGCTCGGCTCCCGCAAATCTGGACAGAGCTGTCCAGGTCCTGCAATTGGACCTCCGTTTCTCCCCGGGGAAGCCGGTGGCCCAGCCCGTCCCGTCCAGACGCGCATTTGCCCGACCCTCCCGCCTCCGCTGCGCGGGTCCCCGAAGCAGGGCTGCCCGCGCGAGAGACGCGCCCCCGATCCAGGGCGAGAGAGCCTCCCGCCACCCCTGTCCAGGCGCCCCGACGGGCAGTCTTACCGAAGTACACCTCCTTCTGGCACTTGGGGCACTTGGGCATGGCGGCGGCGGCGGCGAGCACTCGGTCTCCCCGACGGAGGCAGCGGTGGCAGCTACGAGCGGAGAGCCCTTGCACTGGCTGCTCGCTGCTGGCGGAGAGGATCCTGCCTGGCCTGGGCGCCTCCGGCCCCGCCCGCCCGCCTGGGCCGCACCCTCGAAGCTCCGCCAGCGACGCCTCGCCCTTTCCTCGCCGCGAGGAAGCGTCCCGCCCGAAGCCGACGGCCCTTGGCTTAAACGCAAGCGAAGCTCGTCCAAGTTCGCAGCTCGGCGGGCTCAGAAATGACCTGGGTACCAACCAGTGTAGTTGTTTAACGGAAATGCCCAGGTAGTTAGAATTCAACTGTTTCCAAAGGCGGCTCCTTAGCGATGACCAGAGATGGAGATATGGGGCTAAGCTCTCTCTCTGACCAGTAATGAATACAGAAAGACAGGAGCCGTTTTATCCCACGTCAGCTTATCAGTCCATCTAGCTCAGTGTTGTTCACGCTGACCGGCAGCAGCTCTCCAGGATTGGAGGCAGGGTTCTCTTCCACCAGCCCTACCTGAAGATGCCATGGGGGGCTGAACCTGGAACCTTCTGCATGCCGAGCAGCTGCTGTACCACTGAATAGGGCAATTCCCCAGTGGCAAACTGACAGAAGGCATTCTATGTCCAGAGTCCCTATGCACCCCTAGTGACATACCTGGGTCTAGGTATACACACGCACCCCGATGGTGAACTTGCTCCTTTAAGGGGGTACAGCTTCATCCAACACTGGCTGGACTACCAACCTGAACGCATGAACCCATCTTGCCTGAATTGAGTTTCACTTTATTGGCTCTCATTCAGTGCATTAATGTGCTCAAGCACTGATTCAGCACTTCCCTATCTCATCTGAATCAGAGCATTATTGCTCTCCTTTGAACCCTTCTGTCTGAATCAGTAATATGTCATTGGCTGGCACAGGAACAAGTTGAGGCTAAGGAAGGAGAGTGGGACTCTTGCCTCCATTGCCATATGTATGTTAATAGAACAGCTACACTGCTGGTTGTTCTTACACGCTGAAGTAACCCAGCATAAAACAGATTTTGGGTGGAATTCCTGTAACTTCAGCTCAGCATTTTTGTCTTACCTTGTCTCCACAAAAAGAAAAGTTAGAGCCTCGTCCTTTGAGTGTTGGAGTTCCTTCCCATAATAGCTGCTTGGCTCCCATGAAGCATCCTGCGGGGGCAGCTGGTTGCCCTCAATCTGATGGACACAAGCTCTGCTCAACCTTACCACTAGTATTAACTACATCTTTATATACAGTCACCACCAGCAGAGAAAAATACCTGTGCAAAGTTGGCCAGAGGCAGAGCAAATCTGAAAGGCTGGTGGCAGAATGACTGTTCCTCTTTGCTTGCACACCACAAAGTAGTAGCCCCTCATCCCCGCAGAGGATGGCCAGAGGAGCTCAGTGGAAGACACAGCCATGAAATAGAAACAGACCGAGGCAGAAGAAAAAAGCTGGAATGGATCTATGCCTTGTGGACGAGGGAGTTCCTCAGCATCCTTTTTATTCTGTCTGCACCTCTCTGCTTCCCTAGATCCTTTTTTTTTAGTTAGTGTGTGCCGCCCCCCGCCCCCCGCTGCACACACCTATGGTGTGTGTGTGTGTGCTTTCCTGAAGGCAGTGTCTGCATATGGGGCATTTATCCCATGGAGACGGGTTCATTAGAGCAGTCAGGGCTCAGCTGTATCAAGTGAAATGGCAAGCGTTTTTATGGAAACAAAAAGTTCGTCCCAAAACCTCAAAGCTATATTCTTCCTTTCCTGTACCATGCTATTGCACATGTTATTGCAAAGAGAGCCTTGGATACTTTTCTTTCAGTTTCCTGTTCTCTGGCCAGTCAACTCTCTGCTCCGCATAGCCAAGCTCAATCCAAAACAATGGCTGAGATCAGGAGGCTCCACCCATCTGTCTTCACGTAGGGCAATAAAGTACGACCACATATTACACGGGATTAAACTTCTTTGGATCCAGGCAAGGCTTCCTGTGCACAGTTCTGGTTAACTCCCCTAAAAAGGGGCATTGTAGGAGTTGGAAAGTGTTCAGAAAAGGGCAATGAAAATCATCAAGGGAGCAGCTCCCCTATGAAGTTCGTTCGCAGCATTTGGGACTTTTTAGTATAGATAAAAGGTGCCCAAGAAGTGACATGATAGAAGTTTATACAAGTATGCATGGCATGGAGAAAGTGGATAGAGGATTTTTCTCTATAACAGTAGAACTTGTTGTAAATAAAAATATGCCCTTTTCTCTTATGGGGTATCCAAGAGCCCATATAGAGTCCTTACATAGGTTCCCTATTGGTAGGAGAATATAACAGAGGCCAACCAGAGAATATTCAGAAGCAAAGCAGCTAGTAAGCTTGATCTTTATTGATCTGTTGCTACAGGGTACTCCCTCACACGCAGGAGAGGAGGAGGACCCCCCAAAATGCCGTGCAAGGGCTTATAAAGACTTTTGAAATTCCCATTCTCTAGATCAAGACCACCCCCAGAAACATTATGCATACATCACAGAAAGGGTGTAACCTAAGACCACCCCTCAGATACATCCCACCTACATCACAGAAATTTAAATGTTGTTTTTCTCCTGTCACAGTTTATCTCCTGTCTGGCAAGTTACTTGATTGGATTGCCTGGGGTGTCTGGCCATTCTTTTGTAGTGGTAAAATACTTATTTCCTGGGCCAGGTCACAGGCTCACACCTTATTCAAACAGACATATCTTGTGATGAAAGAGACAATGGGGAGGCTTTTCCAGTTTAACCTTGCAGAGAAAGGATTTGGTCAGTTTAAGAATCAAAATGGTTCCAGGTTGGTCTTCCTGTGTTGATCTATGTATGTGCAGTTATGAACATTACCATATATCTAAGACCATAAAATTCCTATCACAAACTCATGGACATCCAATGAAGCTGAATGTTCAGAGATTCAGGGCAGATAAAAGAAAGGGCTTCTTCACACAGTGCAGGGTTAAAACTGGAATTCGCTCCCACAGGAGGCAGGGAGGCTAAATTAATTTCTTAACCTAGCTAAGTTTCTATTTTCCCCACACATACTAAGTTTTGTTTTTCTTTTAGAAAAGCACTTGAACAGCGACAGAGGCGCCAGCTCGAAAGGGCGATGGCGGGGGCAACGTCTCGCGTGATGTCAGGACATTGGGCAGAGCTGAGTGCAGGGGTGGCAGCGTGGTTTCAATGGCTGGCAGCTGTTCCTCCTCCTCTTGCTGCTGCTGCTGCTGCCACACTGTCAGGGGCTGCTCTGACCCTCCTTCTCCACCCACTGATTTCTTTGGACATGAGGAGGGGCAAAAAGGGCTCTGTCCCCAGTAGTTGGTGCCCCTGAACAGAGCAATTATACAATGCACATGAAAGTTTATACCCAGAACAAACTTAGTTGGTCTCTAAGGTGCTACTGGACATTTTTTTATTTTTTGTTTCTACCCAGGTAAAATTCAGAGTTTGAGTTTAACTTCGTGAGCAACTGTGTTACTTTCTGCTGGCCATCAAAGCAAAATTCCTTTAGCAGACTGGCTTGTCAGACAGTTAAGTGCAGCACAGAATCAGGATTCCTTGTACACGAAGCAGCATTCCAGAAGTACATCTGCTGGTTCTTGGGAACGCCTTATCTTTTGTTAGCCCCCCATAGTGGATACAGTCAAAAGCACTGGGGGAGTCCTCGACTGACTAGTCCTGTCTTAATTTTGACATGCACTCCCTACTTCTTTTATAAAGGGAAAGAAAACTATTCAGGAAAGGAAGATTCAAAAGCCAGGTGGAAGGGAATCGGCCTGGATTTTACAAACCGATGAACTAATCAGTGATCTGTTTTAATTTCTCTGTAGGTTTTATGGTATTATTCTTGTAAACAGCTTTGTTTTTTGCGGTATACACATATATTTATAAAATACATAACTAAATGTTGCACAGGTGACATGTAGGCTGCATCTGCCAGTATTTGAAAGCTGAAACTCAAATGTCTTGCTTGAGTATTAGAAGCTGTGCAGCAACCAACCTTTTGTTTGGAGTCTGTTTCTGGTCTTTTATGCAATCACAGCGTGAGCATGAGGTTGTTGTGATCCTAAGCTCTCCCAGAAGCAAAGCAGAAAGAAAAACAATGTCACTGGAAACAAAAGCTACATGGCAACAGGTACCGGTAACTCCCACAGCAAACAGGTAACTCCCACCTCCACCACAATCAACATTCACCAAGTTATTCCCCATAATGCTGTCATATGAACTGTGTAGGTTTGCAAATGACACCAACTTATTTAGGATGGTGAAAACTCATATGAACTATGAATAGCTCTTCTAACTGAGTGAATGGACAACCCAAACAACAAAGAAACTTTTTTTTTTAAATTGAGGGGGTTCTTTTATGTATTTTTCAATGATTACATTCCATTTTTTGTGAATGTGCAGATATTTTTTACAACTGTTTATGTTTTAATTGCTATTGGGTGACAGAGAGAAGATGGAACTGCTCAACACCTGTGCTGCCTCTGCCTTCACTCCAAAGGAAAGCAATGCCCAACCTGGTGATAAGAGAATAAAAGGTGTAAGGAGGGAGCTGCAGCCCAAGAAAGGAAAAGAGGTGCTACTTTAAAGGAATTCAGATCTCCAGGGCCTGGTGAGCTGCAAGCAAGGGTTCTAAAGAAGCTTGCAGATGGAATCTCAGAACCTCTGTCTATAACCTTTGAGAATTTTAGGACAAGTGAGGTCCCTGTAGACTGGAGGCAGACAATGTCCCTATCTTCAAAAGCAGGGTGGAGGCGGGGAGACCTAGGTAACTACCAACCAGTCAGCTTGACTTTGGTGTCTGGAAAGGTCTTAGAATAGATAGTTCAACAGTCGGTCTGTGAGCACTTAGAAAAAGATGCTGTGATTACTAAGACCCAGCATGGGTTTCTCAAAAATAAGTCATGCCAGACAAATATCATTTCTTTTTTTTTTGATGGAGTTACAAGCTTTGTAGGTAAGGGGAATGCTGTGTATCTTGATTTCACTAGGGCTTTTGGTAAAGTCTCTCATGATAAAGGGACTGCTGAAATTTGGGTTGGACAAGGTAACTGTTAGGTGAATTTGTAGCTGGTTGACTGATCAAACCCATTAATGCTCACTAACAGTTCCTCTTCATCCTTGGAAAAAGTGACACATGGAGAGCCACAAGGTTCTATCCTGGGCCCATTTTTGTTTATAAATGACATGGATGAAAGAATTGAGAGGATGCTCATTCAATCTGCAGATAACACCCATCTGGGACGGGTAGCTAGTGCTGCAGAAGACAGAATCAGGATTCAAGATGATCTTAACAGATTGGAGAACTCGTCAAAAACTAACAGGAATTTCAATAGGGACAAATGGCAGGTTCTGCACTTAGGAAGCATATAAGACGGGAGACAACTGGCTGGCCAGTAGTTCATGTGAAAAGGATCTACAGATTTTAGGGGACCACAGGCTTAACATGAGTCAACAATATGGTGCAGCACCAAAAAAGGCAATGTTATTCTTTTGGACAAAGAGGTTCAACATTCATTCATTCATTTATTGATTTTATATACTGCCCTATAGCCAGAGGTCTCAGGGCAGTTCACAATAAAAATCACAATATATAACATCAAAAATAAAAATAATTCAATACCCCCCCCCCAAAAAGAGCCACCTTTTAAAGGGTATAGGATGTTAATCTATCAAGCAAAGGCCTGGTTAAAAAGGAATGTTTTTGCCTGGCGCCTAAAGGTGTATAATGAAGGTGCCAGGCAAACTTCCCTGGGGAGAGCATTCCACATATGGGGAGCCACTGCAGAGAAGGCCCGTTTTCATGTTGCCACCCTTCGGATCTCTCAAGGAGTCTGGTGTCTTTATAATGAGCCAACAGTGTGACGCGGCAGCTAAAAAAGCCAATGCAATTCTGGGCTGCATCAATAGGAGTATAGCATCTAGATCAAGGGAAGTAATAGTGCCACTGTATTCTGCTCTGGTCAGACATCACCTGGAGTACTGTGTCCAGTTCTGGGCACCACAGTTCAAGAAGGACACTGACAAACTGGAAGGTGTCCAGAGGAGGGCAACCAAAATGGTCAAAGGCCTGGAAACGATGCCTTATGAGGAACGGCTAAGGGAGCTGGGCATGTTTAGCCTGGAGAAGAGGAGGTTAGGGGTGATATGATAGCCATGTTCAAATATATAAAAGGATGTCACATAGAGGAGGGAGAAAGGTTGTTTTCTGCTGCTCCAGAGAAGTGGACACGGAGCAATGGATCCAAACTACAAGAAAGAAGATTCCACCTAAATATTAGGAAGAACTTCCTGACAGTAAGAGCTGTTCGACAGTGGAATTTGCTGCCAAGGAGTGTGGTGGAGTCTCCTTCTTTGGAGGTCTTTAAGCAGAGGCTTGACAACCATATGTCAGGAGTGCTCTGATGGTGTTTCCTGCTTGACAGGGGTTGGACTCGATGGCCCTTGTGGTCTCTTCCAACTCTATGATTTAGGGTTGATTTACACACACAGGTTATATGTGTCTAGATGCAGTGGCGTAGCATAGCTGACTAGCACCTGGCCCCCCCATCTGCCCCCCCATCTGTCTCTAGATAGAGTGAGTGCAGAGCATTCACATCCCAAGTGTCCTGTTCCTCCCATTGCTGCAGTCTCACATTCCAAGAGACCCCCAAACGTCATGTCTGGTGCACTCTGCAGCATAAAACAGCCTCCCCGCCTCATGCTCTGCCAACCCCCACCCCCACCTAGGCAGCCTGCAAAAGTTGTGCCTTTCGCCTGTCTACTTACCTCATCCTGTACTGCAGTTCTGCCCCTCCCTCCTGAAATTCTTGGCTTTTGTCTCCATCTCTCCCCTCAGGGAGGGGCTTTCCTCATTTTCAGTCTGGCAAGTGAGTCTCCATTAACGGCCTGCTTAATGGGTTAATGGCTGAGCCAATCTAGTGATTAAATCTTCTTGTTCTGCCAGGCAGTTTTCTGGACACAGAAAAACTGGTTTAAACTGCAGGCTCCCCACTAAATCCAGGAATTTTGGGGAGTCTTTCCACTGTAAACCTATAAGAGGATAGTTTTAATATTTTTTTTCTGGGGCTCTGATATTTGCACTTTTAATTTTCACATCATGCTGAGTTTGCTGCTTGACTGTTCTTTGCTCTAGTCAAACTGCTAATTCTATAGTTTATAACAGTTGAGGAGAGCAGGGTACTTGTCTCACAGTATCTAATGGGCAGAGGGACATAGGAGAATTCGGCTAGCCAGCTGAATGCCAGCCTCTTTTCTGCTTTTCCCCACAGCAACAGTAACTCAAATTGCCTTGCTACCCTCTCATACATGCAGTCGGCTCCCTCGTGAGGCAAGGTGAGGCGACTGCCTCAGATGGCAGGATCCACAGGGGCAGCAGACCCCAGTCTAGATCTTTATTCTCCCCTTGTTCCTGATGTAGATTTTTCCTGGTGGGCAGAGGGGTGCCATTTTGGGTTCATTTCAGGTGCCAAAATGTCTTGTGCTGGCCCTGCCCAAATACCGTATCATGACCATTTGGGACTTTATCAAGGATTAAAATGCCAGTGTAACCTACAGAATGAATACACTGTGGGACTGCAGGCTGTAACATGGGCTGTGGGATACTGAATTGATTGTCTGGGAGAGGGTCACTGAGTGGCTGTTGGGTGGGAAGGCATTTCTGGAGTAGAGCAACTAGATCTCTCTGCTAGCCTCCCCCCTGCCAGTCTATCCAAGGCGGTGACTGGAGAGAATGATTGCAGTGGGGTTGCCTGTGGAACTGCTGCCTGCAACTGCAATGTGATGCTTGTCCCACAATCTGTCAGATGCTGGCTTACCCTGGAGCAAACTGAGCAAAAGCTTGCTTGGTGGGGAAGAATGACTGGAATGAGGTCACTGCAAATGAGGCTGTGCCTCTGCCCTTCCTGTCCCACATGCCCCTGCTTCCTGACCTGACAAGTCCAAGATGAACAGCTAAAGGGCTCTTTCCTGGAGGCTCTCAGCTGGTGTCTCTGCCGACTTCCAGCCAGGTTGGATTGTCTTGACTGCAGCTGCTGCTTTTTCTTCTATTAAAAAAATGAAGTCTATGCAGCAGAGTGAAGAGATGTGGATGACCCAGAAAGTCTACATCTGCCTCTAGTGGACAAATAATCCTTTCGGAGTACGACCACCCCATCTCTAGGATTGTATTCTGGAATTCTATTCTCCTTGTTGGTTTTACAATAGTCTTTTCTTTGTGCCCATTTTCTGTCTCCTGCGAACAACTTGAGAGCTATCCATACAGTGTCCGTGTTTTGGAGAGAGGCATCCCTAAATTTCTGTTTGTAAGGAGGAAGATTAAACCAGCCCTCTTTTTATTTTATTTTTAAATTTAAATTTAAAATTTATTTTTAAAAAAATACTCTTAAGGAGGACCTGATTTTCTGAGACACCTTTTGTTGTATTGTATTTATTTTCCAATCCACATTTTTATTTTAAAGGGGAGCTTTATGGTTTTATACCATAAACTGTTGACCCCCCCCCGCATTCCTTTTGTTTCTGTTAGGTTAATATTTTAACCAAGAGGTAGGAATGAACAGGTAATGTGCAATGGATTGATTGTCTGCTTTCTAACAGCCATCCTTCCACCACCTAGCGGGAGTCCCAGAAAAAGGCTACTTTGTGTGGTTCTCTTAGCTCTTCTAGCTCCCTCTGATGGGGGAAATATACTATTATGATAGTTTCATTTTTAAAATTCAGATGGCTTTATGGAGTAAACACTTTAGGAGTTAAGGGTTCGTTTGATGGCTTTATGGAAAAATAATTTTGCAGTAAATACTTTAGGAGTTAAGGGTTCATTTGATTAGTGTTTTATTTCCTCCCAGGAATCAAATGAGCCAACTTTTTGTCCTCACACTTTTAGAAGAAAAGGCCCTTGTGTATAGCAATCTTCAGGGGTCTCTGGGTATGAGACTGCATTTTTTGTCATCCGTTGAAGGGGAGCCAGGACAAAACATCACCAGCTGTGCCTCTGAGGCCAAAAAACAGTTTCAAGGTTAGCATGAAAAGCCCTTCCCTCTCCACATAAACAAAGGCTCCAACTGAACTGCACAAACTGTTTGCCAAATACCTTTATTGTCAGCAAAAGTTAGACGAGGCAGTTTGGGATAAAGAAGGTGGTCTGCAATTTGGGTAGTGCAGGCTTTGCAAAGCGGATTGATTAATTCAGCCTCTGACCCCCAACCCCCCGCGGCTGGTACTGGCTGTGTCTTTGGCTAATATCCCACGCTATGGAAAGGGCAAGCCATTCTCCAAAGCAAAAAGCAAATCACTATCTAGTTATGAATAAACCTCAAACACTCAGGGGGGCACACCCACAATGGGATACTTTGCAAGTAACCAGAGTCCCCTCCTTCCCCACCCCCACAGCAACAGACACAATGTACCCCTCACATTTAAACTTATCAGCCAAAAAGGGACAAATACATCCTTTGGCAGATGGCCTACACAGGTCTCCGAAGGCCTTCACCTCCTCTCCCAAGTCATGACAAAAGCCCTCTCCTGGGCTCACAAGCCCACAGATTCCGTCCAGAGATGAGATTTCAAGTGGGAGCAACACAGCTCTGGCCAAGCATGCAGGAGTCCAGGTCAGCCGGCAGATGGAGCCAGCTGCTGCATTTGCTCCCAGGATGGCTGAGTCTTCGCCTGCTAGACGATACCTGGGGTTGTTTGGAATCTAGATGCTATACCAGCAGCCCCAGAAGAAGATGGCTCAAAAAATGAAGCAAATCCCCTGCTTTGCTCAGCTTGTCCTACCCTCTCTAGGCAGGCAGCCATGAAATGACCCACACTAAGCTGGAGCGATAGTTGGCTGCAGAACGTCCCTGGAATAAAGCCTGGTTTGTGTGACCGCAAGCAGCCATGTGAGGACAGCTCAGGCCATTGCCCAGGACACACTTGACGGATGAAGGGAAAAGGAAAGGAGGACCCAGGGGAGAGAGGCGGCTCTCTGTGCTTTTATAGCATAGCCTTTGTTATAAAAACAGAGGAGGGAATAGAACGCCAGCCTGACCCAGGGAGGAGACAGCAGGGCAAGCACAGCTACATCATCCGCTCTTGTGACAGGGCCAAGCCAGGAGTTGATTTCACTACATCTAAACACACACGGAGATTAGTCTAAGAGAACAGAGTGGAAGTGGGCTGAGCAGGAAGCGGAGATGGAGAGAAGAAGCTCTCAAGGCTGGTCTTTTGCTTCAGAGTCTTGATCATAGATGTAACTTCCGACAGCACCTGTGTTCACACCTGCAAAAACAGCAGAAGCATCAATGGAGGAAGATGGTTGAAAGCAGAGAGGCCCAGTTAACACCCAGCGGGCAGAAGAGGAAAGCAGAATGCACAACTTTCTGTGCTAAGTTTCTTTTCTGCTTCAAATGGTGTTGCTCCTCCCACTTGGACCAAGAGGAGTACGCAGATCTGACTTGTAACTGCCATCCCATGTGAGAAAGAAAGCCTCTCTCTGTTTGGGGACATAGCACAGCACTGACTAACTTCAAAAATACTCCATGTATGTGGCCAATGATGTTTAAGTTTGAGATCAAACTGGTATCTATTAATAATAATAATAATAATAATAATAATAATAATAATATCATCATCATCTTCTCATTGTATTTTCTTTTAATTATCTCTTACTACATCAGTATATGTCAGGCCTGCTAACCTTCTTGTCTCTTGTTTAACAACCGAGTTCTAGAAAATCCATCTGTCCCAATATCAGACTCACCTTTTGGTCCAAAGAGGATCCCATAGCATGGCTTGTGGCAATAAGGCTGTCCATCATGCTGGAGGGAAGGAAAATGGGAGAGAAATACATTGCTGTAAACCATAAGACTAGTCTCTCCACCACTGGAAGGCTTATTTGGATGGCCAACTATTGCATGACCAAGGAGCCTTTCCTACTGGCCAGTAAGAGGTGTGTGTGGAAGTGCTGGGGGAAGGGAGAGGCAGGGGTCTTTCTCAAAGACCCCTCCCAAAAGCAGATGCTGGCCAAGGATCCAACTTGGCCCATGTGGCACCGATCATAGTGAAATGCTGAATCTCCCTGCCTGGAAATGACCTTGTGCCTAAGGACAAGGGCAACCCAAAAGGCTTGGGCCTGCCTCTGTTGTGGCTGGTACCCAAGGATTCTGCATGTCTGAGATCTCATAGGCCAAAGCCATTAATATGAAGCGGTGGTATACTGTGCCTGAACAACATGGGAGCTTTCGCATCCAGAGCTGGAACTCTCTGGCTGTGTCTACATTATGCCTTTATAGCCCATTTGAAACACGTTTCCCCTTCAAACAATTCAAGGTACTGTGGTTTGTTATGGATTGCTGGGAATGGTAACTGTCAGGGTAAACTACATTGCCCAGAATCCTTTGGAGACAGAATGAGATTTAAATGTACAGTGTGTATAGCCACTAGGAACAGTGCAGAACTGCAATTTCCCCCTCCTATTCTATTTATTTATATTCTGCCTTTCTCCTTAACAGGAATTCAAGGAGGCATACACATAAAACAGAAACAGCTAACGGGGGGGGGGGGGGTAATTAACAAACAGATAATTACAATTTAAAAAAAAATCACAGTCATTTCCTTTAAAACAGGCAGCTCCAGTTGGAGCTTCTGAACCGTTCTCATAGGAACTCATTTTCACGTAGAACTCATTACAAGAACCCAAACAGGATCTAACTACGGCGTGTGTCACAGTGGACCAAGCCAAGATCTCCACAAAGAGGCACACCTGGCAACTAACTCTGCCACTGCACTTCCAGCCACCTCAGAGACCTGGGCTTCCACACTCAGGGCTGAGTCCAGGAGCAGCACACACTAAATGCAAACTGGTGTTTTCGGGGGGGGTGGGGGGTGGCCCCATCCAGCACAGGCTTCCTATTGTCTGTTCTGCCTTCACAGTGACCAAGAGCACCTCTGTCTTGTCTGGATTAAGTTTCAATTTGTTCACCCTCATCCAGTCCATTACTGATGACAGACACCAGTTTAGAACCAAGACACTTCCTTGGAAAGCTGAAAAAGGAGAAATAGAGCTGGGTGTCATCAGCATACCGGAGCTACCAAACTCCCAAACTCTCCCAGCAGTTTCATATAAATGGTAAATAGCAAAGGGGACAAAGCCAAACCCCGAGAGACCCCCAGGTCAACGTCTCAGATGCTGTGGGGCACCTGGGCCCTTCTTTGCTTGCTCCTTTTGCATACATACAGCTGCTCTTTGGACACAGAAGAATGCAGCTTGTTTGCTTTTCAGAGCAGTAGCAGAGGAAGCCATGCATGCCAAAACCAACTTGAGTTCATAGGGGAAGAGCTGCAGCCAGGATTTCTGGCTACAAAGCAGGGCTCGTCATCAAATTGCTGTATCAGTTAGCAAACAGGCAGCTAAACATACAAGGTTCAATCTGCCTCTAGGTTTATAACTTCTGACAGTTCTCACATTGCATTTTTCCTTCTAGAAGATGAAATGCTATGTCTAAAAAGAACATAGCACACATGAAGAACATATAAATGTTATCTGGCTCTGGAAGTGTATGCTGGGAATCCACAACAACTGTATGAAGTGGCTCAAGAGAGCCTAAAACAGGAGGGAGTATTTAATATTCCAGAGCAGACAAAGGACTATGCTCTGTGCAGGTCACAGGGACTAGAAGTACACTATGAGAAGTCACAGTCATTAAGGCAGGATGACTCCAAAGTCAGAGGAGATGGAGTAGACCTTTTCTGAAAGGTGAGCAAAACCCCTTTCTAAACTGGACCGATACATACTGTGTAAGCTCTTCACAACTAAGTTTGGAATAAACCAATGCCACATTAACCTGCCCCTGGTAAAAGTCAGTTAATCAGAGCCTCTTCCGCAGTGTTTTCTCAGTATCCTTCACCAATATTACTTCTAGATAAGGAGAAAGCCATTCAGAAAAAAATGAAACTATCATACAAAAATTGTGAATATTCACTTTGTGACAATTTTATCAAGCACTACATGTCTTTTAAATGTGCAAAATATCTGCCCAACCCGGAGACATCTGTGTTAGAATGCAGCGTTTGCACCCAAGCCTTACCTCAGCGTGGCCTCCGGGGATCAGAGTCTTTCCACAGCGCTCACAGCGCAGGCAGGGGCGGTGCCAGTCCTTGCCCAGTGAAGTCACCTTCTCAGCTAGAACAGACAAGAAGTGGCATGCGAATTTGCAAGTCAATCTGTCCTCATGGCAACTTATGCCACTCGTGCCTCACAGAAAACCATCAGACAAAAAAATCCTCCAGAGATCAGACAAACCACATCCAAAGCAGTGCCGGAAGGGTTTGACACAAGAACCTCAATGCAACATTCTGGCCACAATTCAGCATCCTCAGAATCTCAGCTCCCCTTTTCCTTTAAAGCAAGTTTCCACCCAGTCTGGGTGAAATGAAAGGCTTGCACATTTAGGGCAAAATCCCCAAAGCTAGGAGGAGGCTCAGTTCCATGGACTGAGAGATGAGGCCACAGTGCTCTTCATAGCTTCTTGCCCCTCGCAGAAGCAGAATAGATACTGCATACAGCAATGCAAATCTTTATGATTTATATAGGGCACAGAATTCAACTTTTCTAGGTGCAGAATCCTTGTTACTTTGTTCCGTTCAGTCCTGTGTACAAGGGTCAGCAGGAATTCCATCCCCTTATGCACATCAATAGTCCCATTAGAAATTGCCCCACTTTTCTAACAGAGTGAGCATGCTACTTAAGTATAAATCTAGAAATTGTAGCCAGTCACTGGACCGATCAGTTCTCTGCCAAAAACTTCCAAGAATAGACCTGGTGGAACTTGCTCCATTTGGCCATTCTTTGCTCTGGCACAACTCTATAGGCCAAGGTAGAACTTGGGGTGTACCCTTACAGATTGGAGTCCTAGCAGACTGGAATGACCCTTAAATCCTTTGTTTCTTTAGCCACCAGCACACACAAACCCACTCCCTACTATGAAATCAGGATGTCAGGAACATAGCCCCCCAGAGTGCAGGGGATGAGTTAGAGATTGAACTAGGGACCAACTTTGCAGAGAACTGCCTGTCAGAATCAAGAAAGGGCAGTTCAACCCCCCTTTTTGGAGAAGACTCTATTAGCTCTTAAGGAGAGGAAGAGTTGGAAAGCAGTCAAAGTGTTGCTAGGCAATCAGCAGATAAGCAGAGGTCTGAGTCTGGGTTGAGTGAGAGTGAGCAGGAGGGGGGAGGTCAGCCTCTCAGTCCTCAATCCAGGCGTTTGGATAAAATCAGAAGGCAACAGAAGAGCAAGAGGGGAAAGGCAGGAGTCTGGCGTCCTTCCTGTTGTGGGAGGGACGAGATTTCAGACTGACCAACAAACGTAAATGCGAACAGGCGAGAAGCTGGGCTCTGGATGTGTCTTTTTGTAAATATACCTACATAGAACTGCCAGAGAGTCAATTACTTCTTATCAGAGCTTGCTTGTCTGCTAGAGATGATATATTCCTTTTTTGAAAAATCAAATGTTATCTGCCATTCGAGGCCATGATCATTTCTGGCTTGGTGACGCTGGTTTCATCCAGCTGCAACATTTCACTGTGTTTCCGAAGCCAAGGTGGGGCAGTTGCAGGACAGGCCAATACTCACCAAAGTAGACCTTCTTAGAGCAGCGTGGGCAGATGTTTGGCTCCCCAGTGAAAGTGGTAATGCTGGTAGCTGAAACACAAATGTGAAGGCATGAATTCTCCAAAATGCTCGGCTCCAACCTCAAGAACTGGATCTGACAGACCTTGATCCTCTTCAGCCAACCAGCTCTGAATGCAGCATCCAAGGAGGAGCCATCATACTGGACAACGCCACACCTATTCTCCTGGAAGGACACAATCATCTTGTGGCACTGAGGTAGACATCCTCTCTTGTGGAGCTGTGTGAAGAGTCATTTTTGGCTGATGAGGTCAAAGGCCTTTGTCAGGTCTAGGAAGTCGATGCACAAGGGGGGTCTCTGCTCTCAGCAATGCTCCTATAGCTGACACAGTGAGAAATCTCACCTGTGGCTCCAAGAAGCTGCCAGCATGTGACAGCGGCCGCACCCCAGGAAACGATATTGACTGCCTGGCTTAACCAGGTGAAGGAACCAAATACAGGCTCTGGCAGACTAAGCGGACAAGAGTGGGTCCAATGGTAAAGAAGGCGGTTTCTGCCCGTGCTGTGGACGTAAGTGAGGGGCAGATGGGGCTTGTCACCCTGGAAAGGGAGCCCATCCAGGAGATGGAAAACTCTGATACTAACCCTCTGCTGCGTTGTGGGGTATCTTTGGGAGAAGAAAAGGCTAAGGAGTAAACCCTAAATAAATCCAGAGTTGAGTCCTTAAGATGGTCAGATGGCACACTGTACGCCTCCTTCTGGCAACTCCTGCAGCCAAGCTGGTGCCAAATGTCTTGCTCTGCTTTCCTCTGGACCATGTCAGCCAGTGAGGCCAAGAGGGGGCAGCCCTCATCTGGGCAGCCCTGGACCTCCAGACACACTGCCCAGGCTTGTGCTGCAGGGAGGTCACTTTGGTGCTGCTAATGCAGCAAAAAGAACGTAGGAGGCAGCAGAAGCTCAACCTGATTGGCGTAAGGTTGAAGTGCTACAGGTTGCCTTCATTGTTGGGAGAGAACATCATGTCTCACTGGTCAGTTTCTGCCCACCTTAAGCCAGGCAGCTTCCAGTCAAGACAGTTCTTACCTGCCGCTGTATGCAGTTTCAATGGGTGCTTGGAGCTCAACGAGCATCACTTGACAAATGTACTGAACTACTGCACCAGGCAATAAAGAAACAAACCCTCTTGTACCTTGCAATTTGAAATGTCACTTTTCTCTTTCTCTCTCTACCATTAAAACACACAGATATTCACAATAAAAAACAGCACAGCACAGCACAGCACAGGACCCACCCTTTCCTTCTAAACAGCCAGTTTCCAAAGCCTGTTGGAACAAGACAGTCTTCACCAGTCAGCAGAAGAACAACAAAGTGGGAACCAGTCTATCTTCTCTAGGAAGGAAGTTCCAAGTCTGTGAGCAGCCACCACCAAAAAGGTCCTGTCCTGCCTCACCACCCAGTGTGCCTATGAGGGTGGGAGGGACCGAGACAAGGGCCTCCCCCAAAGATCTGAGAACCCAGGCATGTTCTTATGAGGGAACATGGCTTTTCAGGTTACCTGGACCTAAAATGTATGGAAATTTTCTCCATTTCTGTAGAACTGCAACATACACACAGCACTGAGTATGCAAGGAAAAACAAAAATGGATAGCAAGCTAGTTTTCAGAAATCCTGAAATGAGCCAACCACAGAGTCTCCCAATTGCTCAGCAGGGAATGGAAGAAGCAGAGGTGCCTAGGCTGTTGCCTGCCACAATCCCAACGCCCTCGCAGCACCCCTTCTCCTGCTTCCTGGGCCAGCTGCCTTTTCTGGGACCCAATGCTCACCTTTGCTGGGGCCCTTGGGTGCTGCACTCGCTTTCTTTTCTTCCACTTTGGATATGTGCTCAATAGGGCCTGGTGCCACTTGCCCTTCAGTTTGGGGCTTATCATAGATGTAGGATCCTGCCCCTCCAATGTTCACACCTGGAAAATGGAGCAGGAGAGGTCAGAAGGGCTTTCTGCCCCAAAAGAATTGCTTTCCCATTCTCCACAGCCATGTCTATGTATTTGAGGGAAGCCATAAACACCTTCCCATCAGACCATGTTCCTGGTTGCAGCAATGGGCAAAAAGGTTCCTCAGCCTAGCCCAGCCAGCTAAAACCAGCATCAGAACATACAGGGAGCCAGCAGCTTCATAACTGAGTCAGACTACTGGTCCCTATGGCTTAGCATATTGACCTGAAGACAGCTCTTCAGGATCGTTCAGACAGGGGTCTTTCGCAGTCTTACATAGTGAGTTGAAGCTGCCTACAAAATTATGTGCTCTCCCAGTGAGTGCCAGCCCAGTGCTTTCAAAGTTTTGGACCCAGCAGCAATTTCCTCTACCGGCACTGTCTGTGTTGGAAGGGTGTTTTCAACAGTAATCAAGATATTGTTGAGAGCCTGTGCTACTAAGGATCTGAACATCCGACGTAAAGGCCTCCCTTGTTTCCTTATCTTAGAAAGCCAGAGTTTAGTAATGCAGATACTGTCACTATCCAATAACATGTTAGGGGATTTCATCATAAGAGCTCAGTTCCTAAACCCAAGGAAGTCCCCTAACAGCAAATGTTAACATGCATTTCATGTTTTCATTATTTCCTATTGGTTTATTTTGTAGTTTGTATAAGTTAATCTGTTTTTAAGGGGAGAAGGTCAGAGCTGCCTTGGGAGTGGGCCCTAGCCAACAGAATGGCTGGAGCTGGTTCCACTACAGGGGATGCACTGGGACACCTGATCCCAGTGATCCCAGGCACGGGGAGGAGTTGCCTGAGGGCCAGACCACGTCGTTATTAAGGAGGCTGGTTTAATCATTGTCTTAAGAGCATCCCTGCCTCTGGGATAATAATCAAAAGCATGCAGTATTTTTCACTTCTTATTTCATTCATGAGGCAGAAACACTGAGGGTGGGGGAATAGGACTTGGGTAGTTGTAGCAGGGAAAGAGTGGAACATCCACCTCAGCACTTCTCTGTTCCACAAGTTTACATGTAATGTTTTGCTCTGCTCAAAGTTGCTCCTATTTAAAATAGAGAACACCTCAAACCACAAGGTGTGCCACACCAGAGATATGTGAAGAAGACAGACATTATATAAACTCAAAAGTGATGTCTCTAGTTGGCTTTGGTGATGAGAAGGTGAGAGAGAGAGAGAGAGAGAGAGAGAGAGAGAGAGAGAGAGAGAGATCAGCATTTGTGTCTGGAGTTGAAACGGTCAAACCACCCGGAAAGAGAAACCTACCTTTTGGTCCAAATAATGTTGCGTAACAGGGTTTGTGACAATACGGCTTTCCATCGTGCTAAGACAGAAATGGCAACTGTTAGATTAGCCAGTGTTAAGAAAAGATTATTAGTTTCAAACAATTGTTCACTGAAGGCTGATAAATCACTAAATCATAAAGGGAGGGCATTGACTATTTCATGTGAACTTGAGTCTATAAAGAATCTGGAGATGCCAAAAGGTTTTGTTATTTTATTTGAGATTCTAAATTTGCCATCCACTCACAAAGTGCTTGTTGTAAAATTTAAAAACAATACATCAATATTTTTAAAAGATGCTGAGAACATAAAATACGCACACAGTTTTCAGGGATATTTAGAAAATCACAAAGTTAGAGCAAAGGCATGGCAAAAAGAACAAAAAACACACACATATAGACGGTAGTGATGAGAACAAGGAGTTCTAACTCCTGTGGACTTCAAAAGAGAAAGGCCGTTCCAGTTCCCAGAAGAGTTGCTGGTACAGCCAAACATGAAGGAGGAGGGCACATGGGGGCTCAAAAAGCATCTCGCCTCAAATGAGAAGCAAGTGAGACACATTAGAGATGAAAAAAGATATGAATGAGAACACCAAGATAATAGATGACAAACTTGAAAGGATGGGAAATAAAATCGACCAAAACGCCAAATTAATTGAGTTGACTCTGAGATTGAGAGGTATCCCCTAAGAGACCGAAGAGATTATAGATGAGCAAATTATTAAGGAGCTAGCCAAGTGGTTAGAGCTACAAGAAGGCAAAATACTTAAGGGAACTGAAAAAATATTCAGAGTAAAATCTAGTGTGGCAAAAGCCAACAAGCGGCTGGGAGACTGTTTGGTATCCTTCAGTTCGAGTCAAATTATTGGTCAAAAAATATGGAAGCCCAGGAAAAAAGTGAAATACACGAGTTCTGTGACCTGGAAATTAGCAAAAAAGTTAAATATCTGGGCATATGGCTCACAGTGAAGAACACCAATTTTATTTCAGGCTAATTATGCCAGCACCTGGAAGGAGATAAAAAACAAACTGGAAATCTGGAATAGGCTAAATATCTCCTTTTGGGGAAGAATTTCCACGATAAAAATGAGTGTGCTTCCAAAAATGATCTTTTTGTTTCAACTCATCCCGGTTATAGGAACAGCAAGCTGCTTCAAAGATTGCCAGAAGGATATATTAAGATTTATTATTCCCCGACCTGGCCACAGTGATCCATGCAACAGTAACCTCCAGGCTTGACTACTGTAATTCGCTCTACACGGGGCTGCCCTTGAAGCTGTCCCAGAAACTCCAGCAGGTACAGAATGCTGCAGCGAGGCTCCTCACGGGGTCTCTGCCATGGGAGCACATTCACCCAGTGCTTTTCAAGCTGCACCGGCTCCCGGTGGAGAACAGGGTCAGATTTAAGGTGCTGCTTTTGACCTTTAAAGCCCTTCACGGCCTTGGAGCCTCGTACCTATGGGATCGCCTCTCCCGGTATGCCCCACGGAGAGCCTCAAGGTCCATAAATAACAACACCCTAGTGGTCCCGGGCCCTAAGGAAGGTAGATTGGCTTCAACCAGAGCCAGGGCCTTCTCAGCACTGGCTCTGGCCTGGTGGAACGCTCTGCCTCATGAGACCAGGGCCCTGCAGGATCTGATTTCTTTCCGCAGGGCCTGTAAGACAGAGTTGTTCCGCCTGGCCTTTGGCTTGGAGCCAATTTTATTCCCTCCCCCTCTTTCTTTTTCCTTTTTCCTTTTCTACTCCTGTGATGAGGCTGCATTTTAATATTTTAATGTTTCAATATTTTAATGTTGTATTTTAATCTTGTTTTTATGTTGTATTCATTCAACTTGTTTTTATTATTGCTTGTTAGCTGCCCTGAGCCCGGCCTTGGCTGGGGAGGGCAGGGTATAAATAAAAATTATTATTATTACTGGAATGGCAGAAAACCTAGTATAAAGCACAAATTATTAATCAATATAAAAGAAAGGGGAGGCTTTGCAGTACCGGATCTGAAACTGTCTCATGAAGCAGCTTGCCTTTCCAGGATACAGGAGTGGATGACATTAAAAAAGACTGGACCTAGAAAGGTTTGATAATAGATACGGCTGGCATGCTGATCTAGGTTATGAGAAGGCCAAAGTGCATAAAGGTTTCTCAAACCATGTGATTAGGAAATCATTATACAGTGGTACCTTGGGTTACAAATGCTTAGGGTTACGAACTTCGCTAACGTGGCTTAGTCCTGCTGGCCACGTGAGCTGTACGCCGGCTCCCTCGGCCAATAAAGCGAGATGAGCGCCGCAACCCCAGAGTTGGTCACGAATGGACCTAATGGTCAGGGGTCCCTTTACCTTTACCTTTATTCTCCAAAATGTATAGGCTCCTCCTTGACTGGGAGGACAAGGAGGAAGAAGTAAAATCCGTAATGGTGCAGTGGGCTAGGGACTTTAGCTATAATATCCAAATGGAATCATGGGAGAGGCTTGGGAGGGAAAATTTAAAATTCACTGCATGTTATGATTTAAAAGAAAAATTGCATGAAAACGCTCTACAGGTGATATTTAACACCTGTCAAACTGGCCAGAATGTTTAAATCTAGGCCAAACACCTGTTGGAAATGCAGGGATGCAGAAGGCACAATAATCCACATGTGGGAAAACTGTAAAAGAGTTAGAGCAGGCACCAGCAAACTTTTTTATCAGGGAGCCAGTCTACCGTCCCTGAGATCTTGTGGGGAGCCAGACTATATTTTGAAAAATATAAATACCCTGCAAGCCGGTCCCACAGCTGCCTCCAGACCTGGAGGAGGAACGCACTCTGGAGCGCGTCTCGGCGCTGCCCACTCACCGGCGTTCTTGACAAGCCCGTACGCCCGGAGCTCCCAGGCGGCGTGCACCATGTGCTGCAGCCCGTCGTCTGAGGCCAGGTTGGCGGGCAGGCCGCGCACAGCTCACCCTCAAGCTGCTCCAGTGCGGCCACTGAGTGCGCCACCAGCAGCAGCGACGAGCCGTGATGCGCCCGTCACAATGCCAGGTTTACCTCAGCGCGCGGGCGGTGAGGCTTTGGAATGGCTGCAGGAGCTTCCTGCAGCCAATCCAAAGCCGTGCCAGCGTTGCGGAAGTCAGTCCTCGCGCACGGCAAGATGTTCGTGGCTTCTTTTCAATGAAACGCCGCACCGGTTTAGCTCAGCGTGGGGACCGACCGAGCGGGCGGCAGGGTCCATGGGCTGGATTTACCAGCCTGGTGGCCTGCATCCAGCCCCCGGGCCATAGTTTGCCGACCCCTGAATTAGAGAATTTTGGGAGATAATTTACAACAAACATTAAAAAAAAATGTTCTTTCCCCAAGATACCTGAAGCCTTCCTGCTAGGAACAATGAACAACTAAATTCCAAACAAATTTAGGATAATTTTCATGTATGCTACAGTAGCAGCTAGAATTTTAATTGCAAAGGGTTGGAAAGGAGATGCTATTCTGTCCAAGCTACACTGGCAAAACAAAATGCAAGAATATGCAGAACTAGCCAGACTATCAGCAAGGTTTTGAGATGTCACTGATCAAAAATTTAATAGAGAGTGGGATGTGTACAGTTTATTTAAAAGAACATTGCAAAAACATAAATCTGTTGGCAGGTCTGGATTGACTTTCTGCGTGTAACAAGAGAACTTTATAAAAGCAATGTGATCAAAATAACCTAGAAGAGATAAAGCTTAGTGTGTAGTAAAAATAACGTAATTTGGGAACCACAATGCAGGGACCAGAGGTCATGTGGAAACCAACTACAAACTTACCTACAACAAGCGCTAATTATGGAATGAATGTTTGTTTATGTGATGGGATGAAGAGCTGCTTGTGTGTAAATTGCAATCCCTCAGAGTTTGAACCGCTTCTCAAACCTCTGCCTGTGACGGAGCCCCTCCAGCATGGCTGCGTCAGTCGCTAGCAGAATCCGAAAGTGGCTGCTTTCGGAAACGTTTCCAACATAAAAGCTCCTTAACGGAAACACGTCTTCTGGACTCTCTGCGTGACAGTTTCCGCCGAGGAACGGGTGTTCCTATAGGGGGCCCTGAGACTTCCCCACTGTTTTCACTGGAAGCATCTCTGAGCCATTCCTCCGACTCCCCTTCCCTTGACGTTCCTGTTCGCCCCCTACTGGTTCCCTCTTCAGGTGTCAAGTCTCTCTCTACCTCAGAGAGCCTTGGCACCTCCTGTCCTGCCGATGGCAGTTCCCTGACATCCACCTCCCCTCCAGGGCCCCCTTCACCCCCTCCCGTCTCCTCCCCTACGGGTTGTGAGGAGGTAAAACCCCGGAAAGAACCTTCCTCATCGTCTGAAGTTTCGAACACCTTTCTCCACTCGTTGTGGTTCCTAGTCTCTCGGTACTCCTCGTCATCTGAGTCCGTTCCTTCTTCCAACTCCGACTCCGCGAATCCTTCCAGTTCCTCTTCCTCGTCTGTGGTGCCGAAATACTCCCTTCTAAACCTTGCTACCGGCTGTGGTTTCCGCGGGAATCTTTGGTGGAACGTTTCTGTTAAAACCTCGTCATTGACCTCCTCTGCAGTCACCCAGGTGTTTTCTGACTCCGGTTCCCCTTCCCACGCCACTAAATACTCCACCTGATTGCCCTTCCACCTGGAATCGAGGATTTCCGCTACATGGTTACTGCTTTCCCTCTCCTCCAAGACCGGTCCCCTGGTGTGCTCCTCTTCACCTCCCCCCTTGTACGGTGACAGTAATGACCTGTGGAACACTGGATGCAATTTCATGTGGTTGGGTAACCGGAGTTTGAAAGCCACTGGGTTGACCTGCTGAATGACCTCAAAGGGTCCCAATCTCTTGGGTCTTAATTTCTTACAACCCCCTTTGAACGGCAACCCTTGGGTGGACAACCACACCTGATCCCCCACCCTTATGGTTTCACCTTCCCTCCTGCTCTTGTCTGCCTGCTTCTTATATTGAGCCTTGGCCCTTTCTAAGTTGAGCTGAAGCTGACGATGGATCGCTTCCATCTCTTCTACAAACTGTTCGGCCGCTGGGACGCTCCATCTCTCGCCCCCCTCCCCCGGGAATGCCCTGGGGTGACACCCGTAATTGGCCAAAAAGGGGCTCATCCCTGCGGACACATGCTCCGCATTGTTGTAGGCAAATTCTGCCAGCGCCAGCTTTTCGACCCAATCATTCCCTCTGTCATTGACATAGCACCTCAGATATTGTTGGAGGATGCCATTTGCTCTTTCCGCCTGCCCATTGGTTTCAGGATGCCGGGCCGTCGAAAAATTGACTTCCACGTGCAGCAAGCTCATGAGCTTCCTCCAGAACCTGGAAGTAAATTGTTTCCCGCGGTCCGAGACAACCCTCAAGGGGGCGCCATGCAGCCGGAAGACGTGTTCTACAAACAACTTCGCTGTTTCTTCCGCTGTGACTGCATGTGAACATGCTACAAAGTGGCACATCTTAGTTAACAGGTCCACTACTACCATGATGGCCGTCTTCCCTTTGGATTTGGGCAGATCCGTCATAAAATCTATTGATACCGCCTCCCAAGGCCGTTCTGGCGTGGGTAGTGGTTCCAATAACCCTGCCGGCGCCCTTCTTTCCCCCTTGGCCCTCTGGCATTGGTCACACCCTCTTACATACTCCTTTACATCTTCCCTCACCTTGGGCCACCAAAACTCCCTGGTGACCATCCACATGGTCTTGTGTTGTCCAAAATGTCCCGCCGTGGGACTATCATGCAACTGCTTGAGTACCCTCCCTCTCAATTCACCTTCTGGTATATACAGTGCCCCTTTGTAATACAATGCCCCATTTCTTTCTTCAAAACCCTCCGGGCTCTCACCCTCTCCCCTGAGGCCTCTGAGCTTATTTTGGGCATATTCGTCAGTTTCCGTTTCTTCTACCAGCTCTCGTCTCCCCACCAGCGCCGCCCCACACACCCAGCGGTGCTCAGGAATGACATGTCTTTCTTCGCTTGCCCCCTCCCCTTCCAAGTACTCTGGTTTGCGTGAGAGAGCGTCCGCCCTGACGTTCTCTGGGCCTGGTACATAACAAATCTCAAAGTGGAATTTGGAAAATTCCTGTGCCCATCTCACTTGCCGTTGGTTGAGTACTCGAGCTGTTCTCCAATACTCCAAATTCTTGTGGTCGGTGCACACTTGCACCTTGTGTTGTGCCCCAATCAATAAATGTCTCCACCTCCGGAACGCTTCGTGAATGGCAAGTAGTTCCCTGTCATACACCGTGTAGTTCCGCTCGGACTTATTCAGCTTCCTCGAGAAAAAGGCACACGGTCTCCACCCTGACGTATTTCTTCCCGGCTGAAGAAGCACAGCCCCCACCGCTCTGTCTGACGCGTCTGTCTCCACCCTCATGGGCTTCTGTAGGTCCACATGCAGAAGTTGTTCTTCCGAAGCGAAAGCCCTTTTCAGTTCTTCAAAAGCTCTCTCCGCCTCCGCCGTCCAAACAAATTTCTTCTTGCTACTGAGGCAGTCGGTGATGGGCGCCGTCAAGTGTGCAAAATTCTTGATGAACTTCCGATAAAAGTTCCCAAACCCCAGGAATCTTTGCACATCCTTCTTGGTTTTCGGTGTCTTCCATTCCAGCACCGCCTGGACCTTGCCTGGATCCATGGCCAATCCTTGGTCTGACAGGCGGTACCCCAGGAATTCCACCTCCTTGGCATGAAACTGGCACTTCTCCAGTTTCACCCACAGCTGATTGGCTTGCAGCCGGCCCAACACTTCTCTCACGTCCCTCACATGCTGCTCTTCATTTTCCGAATACACCAACACGTCATCCAAAAAGGCCACACAATTCTTGTAGAGCAACGGCCCCAGGACGTGGTTGATGAAAGCTTGAAAACATGCGGAGCCGGCTTGGAGACCGAAGGGCATTACGAGGTATTCAAATGCTCCCAAAGGGGTGAACATGGTGGTCTTCCATTCATCCCCCTTCCTTATTCGTATCAGATTATACGCCCCCCGCAGGTCCAGTTTTGTAAAAATCTTCCCCTTCCTCACCCTGGTCAGAATGTCATCAATTCGGGGCATAGGAAAGGCCAGGGGTTCCGACACGGCGTTCAGGGCCCTGAAATCCACTACAAGTCTCGGCTTATCTGTGTTTTTTTTGTCCACAAAAAACACTGGGCTGCCCCCCACCGCTCGGGACTCTCTGATGAAACCCCTCTTCAGGTTTTTGTCAATGAACTCCCTCAGCTCCTGCATCTCCCTGTCTGACATGGCGTACAGCTTGCCCACTGGGAGTTGAGCCCCCGGGAGTAGGTTGATTTGACAGTCAAAGGGTCTATGCGGCGGCAGTTTGTCCGCTTCTCTTTCGCTGAATACGTTGCTCAGATCTGCATATTGCGGAGGCACCTCCCCTTGCTTCATTACCTCCATCCCAGCTAAGGTGATCTTGGCTCCCCCTGGATCCTTCCCCTGCTTGCAGTGTTCCAGGCAATGCGCCGACCCAAAGGAGACCACCCTCTGGTGCCATCCCACTAGAGGATCGTGAAGTGCCAGCCAGCTCATCCCCAAAATAATGGGAGCTCCTCCCAATGTGGCCACATTAAACGCTATCCTCTCGGTGTGTCTTGCCACCCTCATTATCATGGGAACAGTCTGTTGGTTCACTTCTCCTCCCAACAGCTCTCTGCCGTCAATCGTGGTTACCTGCAGGGGTTTACTTAAGGGGAGGGTTTGTATCTGGTGCTCAGCTGCGAACTCCTTACTCATGAAATTACAGGAGCTGCCTGAATCCAGCAGGGCTTTGATCTGTAGGGGGTGTCCATTTGGCAGCTCTAGCAACACCTCTATCACTAGAGCAGGCCTGGGAGGTTCTGGTGCGGGCACTCTCACTGCTTTTGAGCCTGGCTGCTGTGCCCCGACGGTGGCAGCCAGGCGTTGGCTTTTACCTGCTCTGTGCTTTCCTCCTCCTCTCCCCCAACAGCTCCTGCCATGCCTTGCCATTCCTTTCTCCGTGGACAGACTCTGGCAAAGTGTCCTGGCTGTTGGCAGAGATAGCATTTTTTCCCGCCCTTTCCCTCTTTCTTCCGCCCTTCACCGATGTTTGAAACTGTGCGCGCACGCGCTGTTCCCACTTCCATCGGCTCTGCCGGCGGGAAAGGCTGCTCTGGAATGTCTGGAATGCGGAGCTCCCTCCAACGTTCTCCTTTCCCCTCCCGCTTCTCCAAAGCCCTCGCCTCCTGGCGCGCTCCAATGGCTAGCGCGGCTTTAGTCAGCTGGTCCATAGACTCTGCTCTGGGGTTCCGGGAAAGTTCATCTTTCAAGGACGAAGACAGACCCTCTTCAAAAAGCATTTGAATGGGCTCAGAAGCCAAGTCCCACCCCAATCGGTGAATCAACATAGTGAACTCAGTCCAGTACTCACGGACAGTCCGGTTTCCCTGTTTGCAAGCCATTAACTGCCTTCGCACTCCTCCCTGCTCAATGTCACTGGAAAACATCAGGTCCATGGCACGAAAAAACTTCATCGCGTCCTTTAGGATCTCATTATTTGCTGCCATCAAGGGTCTAACCCAGTCCTTCGCCCCTGATTCGAGGTGGCTAATTACAAAAGCCACTCGCGATTCCTCATCAGGGAAGTCATCGAATTGCAGATTGAGAGCATATTGCATCTCTGTCCTAAAGGCATGGTAGTTCCTGGGGTCCCCCCCAAATTTCTGCACCAATCCTGGCATCTTTCTGTTGAGTGGGGTGGCTTTCTCCCTCCCCCTCTCTGCATCCTGAGCCCTCCTTTCTTCCAGCCTCGCCGTCTGCAAGGCAAGCTGGATTTCCAACGTCCTATACCTTTCCTCCAGGCTTGGACCTCCAGCTGCCCCTCCGGTTCCTGCTGGTTCGCTCATGATGCCTCTCCCTGGCACAAGCTAGCTGTCGATGACTTTCGGATTGCTGTGATGGGATGAAGAGCTGCTTGTGTGTAAATTGCAATCCCTCAGAGTTTGAACCGCTTCTCAAACCTCTGCCTGTGACGGAGCCCCTCCAGCATGGCTGCGTCAGTCGCTAGCAGAATCCGAAAGTGGCTGCTTTCGGAAACGTTTCCAACATAAAAGCTCCTTAACGGAAACACGTCTTCTGGACTCTCTGCGTGACAGTTTCCGCCGAGGAACGGGTGTTCCTATAGGGGGCCCTGAGACTTCCCCACTGTTTTCACTGGAAGCATCTCTGAGCCATTCCTCCGACTCCCCTTCCCTTGACGTTCCTGTTCGCCCCCTACTGGTTCCCTCTTCAGGTGTCAAGTCTCTCTCTACCTCAGAGAGCCTTGGCACCTCCTGTCCTGCCGATGGCAGTTCCCTGACAGTTTATTTTTTTCTTTCTGTTGATTACCGGTACTTTGTGTTGTGTAGTTTTTTTAAAAAAACACCAATAAAGCATTTTTTAAAACATCAAATCAAAATATCAAATATCAAATGCAAGCTTCTGAAGTCAACTGAATTATCCAGCTCACATCAAAATCTAAGCTGGCAAAAAATCTGATTGACTTGCCTAAGATCCAGGCCAAAGCGCCGCCTTTCATATGGCAGGCCTACCACAGCCGTCTGCACCAGCTGCCAAATATCCTTCCTTTTACTCATCTGGCAAGCAGCAGCAGCTTGCAGCGAGAAGAAAGAGGCTTGTTCTCTCCCTGCCTCCTCATCGCCCTGGGGCACCAGAAAAACCTTTCAGCAAACCAGCACCTTTCCTGTTCCTCTCTTTTTTAAACTGTGTTTATTAAGTTTTATAAACAGATGAACAAAGCAAATAATTCAGCAATAACAGATTATGCTGTAAAGCAGCAATTTTTTGACATGGGCCTTTTCAGATGTTACATGTGTGTTTTCATATGCTTATAACAAATGGAAAATGAGAATTTGTCAATCATCCACCATTTTTAGTGACAGGAGTATCATATTTCCACATAGAAGGAACATGTCTATACTTGTTTATATTGAGGTTTTGAGATGCATATGTATGAGGATGTATTCAGGTATTGCATGTTTAGTTGTTCATTAGGTTTCATTCAGTGCTCTAGTACCTACGTAAATGTGCCGTGTTGCTCTAGCATGAACATAACAGGCATAGCAAACAATATTGGCAGTATCTGCACTTAACTGTCAACAGGAGTCAATTTGTGAGAGGAAATGGTGATAAGGCATGAACATGTTTCTCCCTTAATGCGAGGAATGCACTGCTTGTACTTCCATAGAAGGAAAAGCAAATACAGCTTGAGAAAACATCCTTCCAGTAGCAACAGCAGGCTTGTCATCAGTTAGCAGACAAGAGAGAAGCTCACCCACCACGTGAAGCACGGAAAGAAAATTGCTGGGTGTGACTCCTCCAACTGTGGGACGTGGTGCAGTCAGGAAGAAACCTTCCCAGCTCCCTGGAAGCACTCCAGTGTGCTGGCTAAGACACACCTTCAGAGAGAAAGTGCTTCTCGGGTGAGTCACTTTTCTCAGATTTCACATAATGGGGAACCTCATGCCTTGAAAGCAGATGATTCCTACCTACAGCTCTCTATGTGGGCACACTTGATACAGTACCCAGATACACTTTCCTTCTGCTCTCTCTACAACATTAATTGGGGAATAAATGGTGTTTGCTTGAGCTGACGGAGGCAAAGTGCCCCTAGGCCAGGAGCAGAAGAGCTGAAGCAATAATAATTTCTGGTTCCCAAGTGGGAAGGAAGAGTAGAAGTCACCTTCCAACAATTTACAATGACTCGAAGTCTAGGCTTAGGAGCATATGCCAAGCACTTTGGAGCAGCAGCAGCAGCAGCAGCCTTGAGGGAGGGAGCTGGCTGGGCAGCGCCTGGGCCCCCACGCAATGGGGGAGGCCCAAGGACTGTACAACATCCTGCTTCCCTCTATAGTCAGCCACTCGCAGGGTTTTTTGTCTTTATACTGCCCAGTAAAGCTAAACATGGCAAACCATGCTTGTGGGATGAGGCTTATTGCACTCCGTGCCTGTTCTGCTCTGTGCCCACCCACAGTGCGGCCTACTTCTCAATTGCACCCAGCCTGCAGAAGGTGCCACTGGAGGCCAATGCATTTGTTTTGCCTTGCACTTTAATGGAATGCTAGGTGATTTAAATGCTCTACTCTGTGGCTGCTCTAACATTTTGTTATTGCTGCTGCTGCTTTGTTGTTTATTAAGGTGTTGTAATTATTTTGATGATTTTATTGTTTATACTGTAATTGTGAACTGCCCTTGTATCCCCATGTATGGATACAGTGTTCAAGGTAGAAATATTTTTATAATTAATCAAGGTATTGTCTAAGGTATGATTTAACCTCCTTATTTAGTTTTTAGAAGGAACAACAAGAGGAACCACCCTCCAGATTCAAATGGAGTATTTACACGTACAGACAGAAAGGGGGAAAGATAGGCATAAATCATTTCATAAACTTATCTGAAATGGCACAGAAACTTAGGAAAAAAATATTAAAATGAAAAGCTTTTGCTTTCAGGCAACACAGAATTAGGTAGAATCATTTCTTTCCTTTCTAATTTGTTGTTCCTGTTTCTTGTTCTGCCACTGAAAAGATACTTCTGATGAACTATCCTTGTGCAAAGTGAAATTGGAAGCCCATCTTAACATGCAACAAATCCCACACAACCCTGTGAACTGGAAAGCGCCTACTGCACTGGAGCCTCACAGTCTGGGAGATGCTGCCCCAATTGTTCGTCTGGGTAATTGTGACAGTGAAGAGCTGGAACACCTTATCCTGCATGACACTACCATTGCCCCAAACATCTTGAGGGTAAACACTTTGTTGGCAGAATTCAGAAGAGAGGCTATTGGCTACAATATGTCCACCCAGTTAACAGATCAAAGGCAAGCGCTCCCAGAAACCACCCCAATGCAGCAGGCCATGTCCAGTGGGACTCTTACCTCAGCATGCCCACCAGGAGTCAGGGTCTTGTTGCAGCGCTCACATTTCAAACAGAACTTGTGCCAGTCCTTTCCCAACGAAGTTACTTTCTCAGCTGCACAGCAGAGAAACAAGAAAACATGTAATCAAAATATGTACTTTCAGATACCTACAAACTGGCTCCCCATGCCAAACACCACGCCCAGCGCTTTTTTTCTGGCAGAACGCTCCAGAACGCAGTTCAGAGACCTTTTTCTTTCCCTAAATCAGAGCCCTGCGCCTTCTTCCCAAAGCCCAGGAAGCTTCTGCCTGGCTTAGGGAGGGAGGCGAAATGCTCTGGCAGGGTCCAAGAGCCTTCCCACTTCCTTCCCCAAGCCAGGCAAGCACTTCCCACCTCAGAGGAGGCAGGAGGGCTGCAGGATCCTGTCAGAAGCCTTGCATCTGCTTCTCAAAGCCTGAGAAGCAAAATGCAGAGCAAGGCAAGGCAAATTCATGTGCAGAAGAGGCAGGGAGGGCAATTTGGATACTGCCAGGAGGGGTGAACCCTTTGCCCTCTTTTCCTGTCCCAGATTCCGTTCATCTTGAAAAGGCATGAGATGCTCCCCCCAGACTGGGATGCAACTCAGCTTGCACTGGAGGCTGATGTGTCTGCCTAGGACAGAGCAGCTAGAAAGAGGAACTGCCAAGTTTCCTAGACTGACCTTTCTGACCTAACCTGGGCTGACCTTCCCTCCAGTCTAGACTGATACTCTAGGGATAGGGATAAGGGCCTCGTTTCCTTCTTTCTTCTTCAACCTCACTTTGAGAGAGGAGACATCTTTTGTGTTTCTCCTGCTGAGATGCAAGAGCAAACATGGAGAACAAGAGAGAGAAAAGGAGGACCATTTCTCTCTGTGGACTTTTTGCACCTCTTGTAAGAGCCAAGCATGTGCGAGAGAAGTCACACCTTTCTTTCCAGAGCTCTCCATGGGGACAACCACAAGGAATGGGTAGCCAGAAAAGTGTTGTAATGCCCTTCAATCCTACACTGCTTCCAGGACCCAGTTGCTGGATGCTGTCCCAGTGGACACTTTGGGTTACAGACTCCACTAACCTGGAAGTAGTACCTCGGGTTAAGAACGTTGACCCAGGATGAGAACAGAAACTGCACGGCGGTGGTGCAGTGGCAGCAGGAGGCTCCATTAGGCAAAGTGGTACCTCAGGTTAAGAACAGTTTCAGGTTAAGAACGGACCTCCGGAACAAATTAAGTTTGTAACCAGAGGTACCACTGTACCAGTTGAAGAACCCTCTATCCTCTATTCCTGTTGCTGCTGCTGCAATAGCGTCTCAGAAAAAATAATATGAACCCCCTTTCTTCCTTTCTCTCTTGGGGACTGAAGCACCTTAAGACTAAAAGAACCTCATTCACTGTTAAACCAGTATTTGACTTGCAGAGGTTTAATTCAAGTTTGTGTTCAAGTCAGTTAAGATATTGGGGTGAATCCTAGATCACTGAAAAGAATCTCTCTGTTTTCAAGTTCAACCCCTTCCTTTTTGGAAATTCTTAAATTGCTTTTGCTTGCAATGCTTGTTGGAATAACTGGACATGAGAAGGGGTTGCTTTCCTTCATAAGTGTAAATCACCCCATGGATGTGAAAGATTAGCCATTCCAGTTGCTTTGCTAACAGCCCAGTGCTCCAACTATATCTGTGATTAATGTATGTCAGTTCAGTAATGTTTGTTAGTCTATGAGTCATCCGTCTGTTGGTGTTAGTTGTCAAGCATTGCTGGAGTTTATCTGGAGCAATGGAGATACTTTGTAATTGTATGTATCGATATATATATCTGTATCTGCAAAAGCCTACAAGTTGTATATATCCACGTCCAGAACAGTTTTACTAAGCCTTATCTTCTGCAACAGTAAAAACTATTTGGACCTTAAGCTGCTTCCATGTGGTTACTGGAACTGGGAGCAACTTTTTAAATATTTATATTTTATTAGGGTGGTTTCAATCAAAAGAAATATAGTGATACAGAAAAAAGGAAGAGTGAGAGGGACAACAACAACAACAAAGATACATATAAAAGTGGGAATTTGGAGGGGGGAAGCAATATACAATATTCCCATACATTCTTATATAAATTGACATAGTGTTATTGTCCTAGTGCTTATGTAAATATTAATAACCTACTGCATTTTGTATAAACTCATTCCAAATGTTATCGTATTTATCCATATTCATTTATGCACCTGTCAGCAGTCTGTTCATAAATTGTCAGTGATGTCATATCGTCAGTCCATTGATTGAATGGTATCAAAGCTTCATTTTTCCAATTCCTCAGTCTCTTTGCCACCTTTCGGGCACAGAAAATCCATTTCCATTTTCCCTTTGAAAATTTCCATACAGCAGGTATATAGTTCAATAAAATATTATCCACTGAAAGATTTAACTTTTTCTGCATAGTCATAGTTACACAGTCCAGCATTTTCTCCTAGAATTTGTTAAGTAAAGAGCACTGTACAAACATGTGTTTCATAGAGGCATTGTCCTTGCCACATCTCCAACACTTAGCTATCTTAGCTACCCCCTTTTTATACAACTGTAAAGGAGTCCAATAAACTCTAAATATTCTTTTCTGATGTATTAGTCTTAATTTTAAATCTAATGACACCTTGGGTATTGAAGCTAAAACATTTTAAAACATTTTCCCACTGTCTGAGTAATATTGAAAATTCTTTATTCCAATCATCTCTTGCAGTCTGCATATTTAATTTGTGTATTGTTAATAGATATCTATAAAATGTAATTGCTGGCTTTTTATTTTTGAATAGTTGTCCAATTGCTCCAATATTTCAGGTGTCTCAGAAGCTGAAAGGGGTGATGGCTCAAACACACTTGTTAGGAGATGTTGTACTTGAAGATATTGTCATTGAGCTGCATCTGATAGGTGATATTTTTGTCTTAAAACAGCAAAAGCATAAAATTCATCTTCCTCATCTATCAGTTGGTCCAATGTCAGTACACCTTCTTCCATCCAATTTTTCCATATCATCATCTTTTTTTTTTGCAATTCTTAGTGTGGGATTTCCCCACAGGGTAAGTTTAGAATGTAAAAATGGAACAAATTTGTTTTTATTAGCCAATGTATTCCATATTCTTCTGTGATTTAATTGTTTCCAGAGTCCCCTGACATTTCAGATATTTTAATCCTAGTATTGTCCAACCAACCAAAGGTGCTACGTACATATATTCTAGCGGTGCCCACATTGGAAAATTATGGCCAACAGTGGAATTCCAATATTTAGTACTTGACAGTAGGTAAACATAATTATATAATTCCAAATTTGGGATTTCGAAACCGCCTTCTTTAATTTGTAGCTGCATTCTCTGCAAGGATATTCTTGGTGCTGCTGAGCCCCAAAGGCATTTCAATGAACAATGAGTTTATCTTTTGAAAATATGATCCAGATATAAAAACTGGAAGTCTTATCAAGATATAAATGAATCTGGGAATAATATTCATTTTGAGAGCATTCGCCCAAAGGGTAAGGTTCAATGACCCCCACCTATCGATATCGGAAGAAGCCTCTTTTATTAATTTATTCATATGAACTGTAACTAACTGTGTTTCATCTCTTGACATTAACATACCTAAATATTTAATAGATTTGGAACAAACCTGAAATTGTTATTCCTTGAATGAGTGTGCAAACTGGGAACAACTTCACTGTAAGTGTATCTCACCTGAGATTCCCAACATGGCTTGCTGTCATGGCATTTGTAAACACAGAATAGTTGCTTCATCACAAAAGCAAAGTGACTCTGAAAGCTCAAGAGGTTCAGACACCATGTAACCCAAGCTCAGAACCTCAGGCAAATTACTTTGGTGTTGGTATCCTGACAGGGAGAAGAAAAAAACACCCTGATAGCACATTCAGCACCATCCTCTTGCTGACACTCAACAGCAATAGCCACTGGCATCTCCCATATCAGCAGCAGAGAACGTGTACAGCCAGTGTACCCCAAGCACCAACCGGGCAGGGGGAGAGAACGCAACAAAGCAGCTGCTGCCATCTCAGTTACTCTTAGAACTGAAGTCCTCCCTGACACTGTGTGGATCAGGTATCTGCCTTTTAATATTTTAGGCTATTTTCGAATTAGAGCATACATGCTTAGGCTTTCCAGCTTGACTGCAACATTATCAGCTGCCAGGGAGCGCACTAAAACTCTCTCTTGTGCATAGGATAACAGGCGAAATGGAGCCTTCCTTCCTGGCCCATTTGCCTCACATCAAACACCAGAGGCAGAACCTCAAGTAAAGGAGAAGACGCATGCGGCCTTTGCTCTCACATACCAAAAGCTGTGGCCAACGTGGCAGAGTTCGGTCTCCAGGGTGACTACCACATTTTAGTGGCTAAGAAATCCACATGCTCTGGAAAAATAGGGACAAGCCATTTTGAGCCTTGGAATAAAAACACCAGATTTCAACCCCATGGCACAATTGCCATGGGGTTAGCTAGCCACTGCACTAATAGGCAGGTCTGGGGAGCAGGAGCAGAAGAAACCGTGCTAAGGCCCACTATTCAACTCCTCTCAAAAGCTGAGACATCAAATGCTTTGTGGCTGTAAACTAGAAGAAGAAGAAGAAGAAGAAGAAGAAGAAGAAGAAGAAGAAGAAGAGTTGTTGTTTTGATTTGATATACCGCTTTATCTCTAGCCTAAGGAGTTTCTAAGCGGCTAACATTCTCCTTTCCCTTCCTTCCCCACAAAGAACACTCTGTGAGGTGAGTGGGGCTGAGAGACTTCAGAGAAGTGTGACTGGCCCAAGGTCACCCAGCAGCTGCATGTGGAGGAGCGGAGACACGAACCCGGTTCCCCAGATTACGAGTCCACCGCTCTTAACTACTACACCACACTGGCTCTCTAGACCTGCAGGTCCCATTTCCTTCATATTCTGCCTAGTCTCTCTGTAATTCCTTGACAGTTCAACTTGTCCTCAATAGTATGACAGTGAAAGCGCTGAAGAACAAGAGGAAATGAATCAGACTTACAGCTCTTCCTCCTCAGAAAGGCATGGTGCCCATGGGGGCCATCCAAAGTCAACTGCCTCACTCAAAGCAAAGACCCCACCCTCCGCAGGAATCCAAAGAGAGGAAGATTTTCTACTGACAAAATTTCAGATGCTTCCTGGTCTACTTCCAGCTTCTTACCCAAGGAATCCAATTCCTTTGGGAAGTCACTTCCCCAAGAAGTATCATAGTTATCACCACTAGCTTAGATGTTCTTAAAGGAAGAGTTCCTAGAGTAGAGGCCTACCAACGGCTAGTCACTATTGCAGACAAACACAACCTTTATGTCCATAGGCACTGTACTTCTCAATGCAAATATGCAAATATGCTGATATGTACATATTACTTTCACACTCTGTGGGCAGTTGGTTGTAAATGGACCCATGGAAGTGGCAGGGAGGGAGGGAGGTAGCTGCAGTCTCACAAATTATCCGCTATGTTATGTTCTCTCACAAATCTCACGAGATCCACAAATCATTATTGCATTATGGTCTTTAGAACTCTCAGCAGTTTTTAATACTTTAGGGTGGCAAATTCTGGCAAACTGCTTGTGGAATCTTGAAAGAAACAGAGTTTTAAAAGTTAAGTTGTCCCCACAGACCATGTTGGCCAAGTTTCTGTGCTACTTTGGAAATGTCCTGAAAGTATCAGTGCTATCACCTCTGGGATGCCAAATGAAGCTGCTGGATGAAACTGTCCAGAGGTTGGACATACCAGTGTGATAAAACCAACCTCTATTTTTATTTTGCTATCAAACCAGCCATTGACACTGTGGCCAAGTGAGTGAGGATAAGCCGCTTGTGACAGAGTCCAGACAAGTTGATTAGGATGGCAGGGCTGATGGCTGTCTGCCACTTACGGTTTCCTCTCTCCCCACCCAGCACCCACGGGAAGGTGTTTGCTGTTTAGAAAGACTGCAGGACCCAGGGTTCTTCTAAGTTATAATTACATATTTACAGGAGAATATGCTTGCTGCTGCACGCATATACATCGTGCCATAGTAGTGCTGCAGGAGTTGCCACAGTCACATATCATCACCACTGCTTCATTAGTCATGGCTGCTATTAACCCTCCATTTCATGGGACACAAATCACATGCTTAGAATTCAGGGAAGACAGTGGCTTTGCCTTTGTTCTGGGTTTTGCAGAAGCAGCACCTCACAGCAAAGCCCAACTGGGAAGTGCAAAAAAACTACATGTCCCTCTGGGAGGTGGGAAGGACAAAGGAATTCTCTCTTGGAAAGGCAGCAGCAGTGCCTCATGCTGCTCCCTCCTGCAAACAACCTTCCCTCCCTGCCACATGCTACCGATAGAGAAAATAAGGGGCCACTGCTTCTCAGGCTCTTCAGGATTTCATAGAAGGCAGGTGTTATGTACTGAAGTTCTCACCCAGCAGCCCGCGTCTTGCTAGGAAGCCAGTTCCAGTACATCATGAAGAGGCCAGCAGTGATGAGGCATCCTCCAGTGAAGACGATGACGTGCATCAGACAAAGTGGGAGCGCAGGAAGTTCCAAAAGAAGTCCAAGGGCCAATCAGAATGTGCCGGCTGCGGAGGCAACCATTCCCGTGCCAAGTGTCGATTCAGAGACGCCATCTGTCGGAAGTGTTCCAGAAGGGGCCACATCGCTAAGGTCTGTCGATCGGCTCCATCTGACACCCCCCCTTCACCGACTCGCAAGTCTAAGTCTTCACTCCAGTCCGCGAAGGAAAGCTGTTTCGCTCTCACCAACTGCTGCTACCCGTTTGGAACCACGATTGGCCAAACCAACTCGCCTACGCGACGCAAACTGAACGTCACGGTGCTCATTGAAGGAGCTCCATGTGACATGGAGATCGACACCGGGTCTGCCCTGTCCATCGTGTCTTGGAGCACCATCAAAAGACTGGTACCCAGAGTGTCCAAAAGGCAACTCGACTCTCACCGCATACACCTGAGAGACTACCAGGGAAACGACATTCCCGTGGTAGGCGTTGGCCGATTCCGGATCGCCTTCAAGGATTTTTCAGGCCTGCTCTGACTGGTAGTGGTCGAAGGTCAGCGGCCAAGCCTCCTAGGACTAGACTGGTTTGATGCCCTCGGCCTGGAAGTCCCCGGCATCAACTGCATCTCTAACGCAGAGTCTGAGAGTCTGGTCAAAGACTTTGCCGAGGTTTTTGACGGCACTTTGGGGCAATATACAGGTACGCCCATCTCCTTTAGCCTTGATCCACAAGTCGCCCCCATCAAGCTAAAGCCACTCCAGGTTCCCTTTGCTCTCAAGGCTAAGGTGGACGAACAACTGGACAAGCTGATCGCCCAAGGAGTTTTGGAGCCAGTTGACCACGCCAAGTGGGAAACCCCCATCGTCATGCCTGTCAAGCCAGACAGGTCGGTGAGAATCTACGCTAACTACAAGTGCACGATCAACAAGGCACTTCAGCAGCACGCTTATCCGGTTCCTGTTGTCCAACATCTGCTGCATTCCCTGGGTGAGGGTAAGGTCTTTGCTAAGCTGGACCTTGCCCAAGCCTATCAACAACTGCCCGTCGATGATGCCACTGCTGAAGCCCAGACGATCGTCACCCACCGAGGGGCATTCCATTGCCGCCGTTTGCAGTTCAGGGTGAGTGTGGCTCCTGGCATCTTCCAAAGCCTTATGGAGCGTCTCCTGCAAGGACTTCCGGGCGTGGTGCCATATTTTGATGACGTCTTGGTGTCTGCAGACTCACACCAGCAGTTGCTCGAGTGCCTCCGTGCCGTGCTGACCAGGTTCCAGGAGGTCGAGGTCAAGGTAAAGAGGGAGAAGTGCCAGATCGCCGTTCCACAGGTGGAGTTCCTGGGCTATCTTATCGACGCCTCCGGCCTTCACCCGACCACATCCAAGATCCGCGGTATCCAGCAGGCCCCCATCCCAAAGAACAAGACGGAGTTGCAGGTGTTCCTGGAACTGCTGAACTTTTATAACATGTTACTGCCCCACAAAGCCACGGTGGCTGAGCCTCTTCACCGACTCCTCAGCACAAAGACACCTTGGTCCTGGGGTCATCGGGAGACGGCGGCCTTCAAGGCGGTCAAGGCTCTCCTTTCATCGGACAGTGTGCTGGTACAGTACAGTGAATCCAGGCCGCTGGTCCTTGCCTGCGATGCCTCACCTTTTGGCATCGGCGCTGTCCTTAGTCACCGTTTTCCAGATGGAAGAGAAGCACCGCTCACCTACTTTTCCAGGACGCTATCTCAGACGGAACGGAATTACAGGCAGCTCGACAAGGAGGCACTGGCACTTGTGGCTGGAGTGAAGAGGTTCCATGAATACCTCTATGGCAGGACTTTTGACCTCATCACCGACCACAAGCCACTCCTGGGCCTTGTCGCCGGTGATCGTCCAACTCCACCGGTCCTCTCACCGTGCATGCTGCGATGGACTGTTTTCCTGGCTGCCTACCACTACCGGCTCGTCCATCGCCCGGGGAAATCGATGGGCCATGCCGGCGCCCTCAGCCGTTGCCCTCTTCCAGTGTCTGTGGAAGACCCGGCTCCTGCTTCATCGCTCCTCCTCATTGAGGATCTTCCTGCAGCGCCTGTATCGGCTGCCACTGTGGCGTCCGCATCTGCCCAGGATTGCACCATCAGCCGTGTGCTCAAATGGGTGTGGAGGGGGTGGCCACAAGGGCCTTTTGCATCGGAGTTCCAGCCCTTCGCAAGCTGACAACATGAACTCTCAGCTCATCGCGACTGCTGTGGGGAAACCGCGTCGTGATTCCCCAAAGACTCCGTCAACGCGTCCTTGAGGCTCTGCATGTTGGCCACCCGGGAATCATCAAAATGAAGGCGTTGGCTCGGTGTTACGTCTAGTGGCCTAACATGGACGATGCCATCACTGCCTGGGTTTCCGCCTGTCAAGCGTGCGAAGAATTGAGGCCTGCGCCACCGGCAGTTAAGGGACACACCTGGGAGACGCCCAAGACACCCTGGTTGAGGGTGCACATCGATCTGGCCAGCCCCTTTCACGGCCGGACCTTTACGGTAGTGGTGGACGCCTATTACAAATGGCTGGAGGTGGCCCTGATGCCCCCACTACCGAGGCTGTCATCTGGGTGCTGCGAGGCCTCTTTGTGACGCATGGGTGTCCTAGAATCATAGAATCATAGAATCATAGAGTTGGAAGAGACCACAAGGGCCATCAAGTCCAACCCCCTGCCAAGCAGGAAACACTAATTCTCCGACAACGGACCACAGTTCACGTCAGGCACTTTTGAGCGGTACCTTTTGGGACTGGGCATCCGCCATGCCCTAACGGCATCATTTCATCCATCCAGCAACGGGCAAACAGAGAGAATGGTGTGCTCGACAAAAGAGGCACTGGCACGTCTGGACCGGGGAGACTGGCACGAGCGGGTCGCCGAATACTTGTTCGTACAACACATCACCCCTCATGCGGCCACAGGGGAGAGTCCTGCCAAACTGCTTATGTGCCGCCGCCTCGGGTCCCCGCTCGACCGGCTGCACCCAGACTTTGCCGTGGCTGAACCCCCAGGCTGTGCCAACGCACCACGGTCATTTGTTCCAGGAAACCAGGTATTTGCCCAGAACTTTGTGGGGAGCATTCCTTGGATGCCAGCCACAGTAGTGGGGGTCACTGGACCTCGCTCGTACCAGGTGGCACTCGAAGACGGACGCTTGTGGCACCGGCTCATAGACCAGCTTAGGCGCAGGGTTGGGGACTTGGACACTACTGCGGTGCCCCCAACTGTGCTTGTGGCTCTGGAACAGACACTTACAAATTGTGAGGCTCCACCTACACCTCTCTCGCAAACTGCCGGCGTGGAGCCGAACCAAGCCACTTCAGATGGTCTGCCGGACTTACTACAGACTCAGATCACTGCCGTGCCTGACATTCCACCAACTCCACTTGCGGAGGTTCCACCCACAGCAGCAGATCCAGGGGACTTTGTTTCAACGCCACCTAGGGTCACACCACAGCCTCAGCAAGAATTGGGTGGCCCCCCGGACTTGGCTACCAGTCCCCGGCGGTCTGGCAGAGTTTCCAAGCGCCCAACTTATTTAAAGGACTATGTTGTTGGACATGTAATACTTCTGGTCTAAGTATGTGGAGGTATGTGAAATGTAACCGATATGCTTTTGTGCCTAATTGAACCATTACGTGTAGTGCTGTATATAAGGAAACCATTACGATTGTAACTAACGCCTTATCTCGGTGGGGAGGGGTGTTATGTACTAAAGTTCTCACCCTGGGCCAGCAGGGGGATACTGTAGATAGTTATGCAAATGAAGGATCAAAAGTGACGTTCAGTGATTGGATATTTTTTATGCAAATGAAGGATCGAAAGTGACGTTCAGTGATTGGATAGTTTTAGAAAGTTGCTACAGTAACGTTGTACTGGAGCTCTATATAAGCAGGCTGACTGAGCCCTTCAGTTCAGTTCTGTTCTTGCCTCTGAATAAACAAGAGCTGTTTGGAGATTCGCTGTGTCGTCTGAAATGTTCACCCACAGCTTAACAGCAGGAGCAGTGAGACTTTGATGGCACTTCCTTCTGAAGCCCAACTTGTGGAACAGAAGCCACCTCTCCCTTCTTCATCCTTCTCTTTGTTTGCTGCAAGGAGCTGGACTTAAGAAGGAAGTCTTTTGTAAAAATAAATAAATAAACTATGAGAAAAGAGGGACATGGTTTCTTCAGCTTCTCATCCATTCTTTGCAGGATGTAGCAGTGAGGTTCAGTGAGCACTTTTTTCAAAGGTTTAAATTAAGAACATAAGGAAATCCCTGTTGGTTCAGACCAAAGGCCCATCTAGCACAGCCTCCTGTTCCACAATGGCCAAACCAACCCCCACAGGAAGGCCACATTCTGGGCCAGCCCTCTCCCCATGAAGGATTCCCAGCAGCTGGTAAGGACCACACCCTACTGCGTAATACAGTAGTCTAAGGAGAACTGGCTCTTCATGGCTCATCCCATGGTGCTGTTGAAGCTCTGCAGGAAAGTAAAGACAAACAGAAGGTGCTTCTCCCTTAAAGCCCTTCAGCACAGCTGATGCAGTATTTTCTACAATAACCTGGACATGGGATTAAAAGGTGGTCCACACAGTCCTATATAGCTTTCTAGATTACCCAACAAAGATGCCCTTCTCCATAACCATGCTCTTTCTATAGTGTCTACTCGCAAGTATATCCCATTTAGCAAAGATCCATTGTGTTGCTAAGTGAAAGGCTTCTGTTTGCAAATTCAGCCTATGTTATTGCTTCCTGTTGATCTGGGGTAGGGATTCGTGATGAGTACTGTACTTCTGATTTGCTCCTTGAAATTTCCCTGATGACACTTTTTCTTCCTGCAGGGGGAGATCTTAAAATTACTCACGTCCTCTATTTTTTATTTGATTTTTTCAATGGTTAAATAGTGGGAAGGGCCATAGCTGGGTGGTAGAATACCAGAAAGACACCCACCTGAAACCTTGGACAGCTGCTAATAGTCAACAATACTGAGCTACAGGGATCAAAGGTCTGACTTGGAATAAGGCCGTTTCCTCTGAGTCCTGCAAAGCATTGGAAGTAAAAAGCCAATCTTAGCTACAAATTGATGGGGGGGGGGATGCTGAAGGTTTACTCTGAAAATCATGTAGCTGCTCCATAGTAAGTAGGTAAACAAAAGATGGCAAATCCAGAGAAAATGCACCCAAATGAAAAAAGCACTTTGGAATGAAAACACCCAGGCACTTGCTGTCCCATGCACACGTGCACATGGTATCACCCCCGTGAAATGTTCACTATATGCTTCAGCCTAAACCAGATCATGATGATTATGTAATCTCTGGAACTTCACAAAAAAATCTTAAGGGAAAATCTAAAAATGCTTCTACTTGCTCTCTTCATACTCCACACCAAGCTTAGCTATTCACTGTGTACTGTTTTCAGTGGTACAAATTTCTGTACAATTAGCCACATTACCCATGTTGCAGCCAAAATAAAAAGTTCTGTAGCATCTTGAACCACAAACACCATAAGCTTTCAAAGAGCACTTCATTTTAAGTATCTGAGAAACTGCTAATGTTTTTGTCATTCAAAATCAATGGAGCAAACTAAGGGAAGAAGTGATGGTGTGCTATAAAAAGGAAAGCAAAAAGAAAGAAACCAGACTGCAATCAGTCCAACTTGCTGGGCTGCTCATAAAGGGAACATAGGGGGGGAAATCCAACCCAGAAAGCAAAACTCGGCCTCTAACAAGCAGCCAGTGCAGGAAGCAGCAACAACATGATGCCCCAGAGACAGCCTGCCAGCAGCCAGCAGCCAGGACAGAAGCCCAGTGTTCTTTTCAGAGAGGAAAGTGAGCTGGTCATGAAGCAGAGAAATGTTTCCTACTGTACGGAATGCAACAGTTCAGAAAGTAAAAAGATGACAGCCTACTTTATTTCTTCCAACTTCCCTGCCTTCATGGCTGGAAGACACAGCAGGCAACTTAGTGGGAAAGGAAGGGGGAAGCCAGCATCTGGGACGTAGCCAAGGGTCAGGGGTATCTATATGCAGTTGTTAATTCCACACACGGGATTAAGCTCGACCATATCCAATGCATGCATTTCCAAAGAGGTGGCAGTTCCACGGATGTCATTCTTTCCCCTGCTGCTACACAGCAGCTGGCTGGGCGTATGCATTCAGAGGCATGTGGTGGCTGGTGGGCTGTGACGACAGTTTCCAGCAGCTCAGCTACAGAACAGAGAGCTTGTTCCAAGCTCCTCTAGAGGAAGGCCAAGACCTCTTCAAATCTGCAAAAGGTGCACCTGTGGTCTGAGAGCCAGGGAGTTTTGATATAGGTCTTGGGGTCCTTCCCAACTGTGCAGGAAGCCCTTGCAGCAAGGCACGCAACACCAGGAAGGCCTGCGGAAGGGGAGCATGGCCCAGGAAAGAAACTGTAGGCAGCGGCATGTCACCCAGTAAAGTTCTGGGAAGCAGCAGCCTCAGAGGGTTTTCATAGTTTGGTGGGAAGAAGACACTCTGAGGAGAGGCATTTTGGAAAAGAGGGCAGGCACTTAGCCTAGGCCCTCTATAGTAAAAGGGGATAATTATATCATATTGAAGGAAATCATTTCCTGTCCCTAACCTAACACCCAGTGTTAGGATCTGGGATAGGAATGTTAGGAGCCGTGGGGCTCCTGGGACCTAGACTGTGGTCTGTCTAAAAGTAAAATGTCTAGGCGCTCGTCCCTCCCCCCTTTATTTTTGCTCCCTTGCTACCAGACCAGGAAGCCCTGTAACAACAACAACCAAAAAATCTGCTGGGTGAATTGGTGGTCTGCAGGGTAGCATGGGAGCAAAAGATGCATCTCTTGCTGCGGCACTGCTGGGCAAATTAGGTGTTTGGCAGGGGTAGTGCTTCAGAAAAGGATGTTTGTCTTTTGCTGCCGCTGGGCCAGCAGACCAGCTGACTGCAGCCAGACAGGTGGAGACGCTAGGTGCCAAGGGTGGCTCCTGGACATCTCCATCTAGTTGCAAAAGGCTGATTGCCAGTCGCAAAAAGCAATGTCCTTTTCCATGTCAAAGCACAAGGAAGCCTCACCCTGCAGTTGTAGGTTAGCCCTGCTTTATAACTTTACAAATGCATAACTGCATTCTCCACTGTCTTTAAATTAGTCAGTTTCTGTTTTGTGGGTGGGAGCTTTAATTAGAGGTTTCATTTCACTCTCAATGTGGGTGATCTAATATTTTATGCCTTTCAACTAACTGTCCAAATATTCATTTCTCAAATTCAGAGTATTTATGAACCAAACATTGTAAACATTTAATTTCCATCCCACTTTCTACTTTCCATCAGCCCTTGTTTTTGCAAAGGTACATTTTAATCAAAAGACCCACTTCGTTCCTATAAGCCTCAGAAAAACCCTCTTCAGGAATCTGCCTGATCTCACAAGGGTGAAAACCCCCATAGAGAGCACAGGTGGACGTACAAGTTCTAACACTCAGGATCTCACCTCCTCAAATTTGCTTCTCTCAAATTATGGTCCAAACTGTATACAATGCAAGCTCGTTCTGGAAATCTGTACTACAAAATGAGAAACTTCCATGCTAATCTTTGTTAGGGATTTGAAACTAATACATTGCCTTGATTAAAAAATCAACTCATTCTGGTTAAAACTCTTTCCCCAATGCAAATTCCTGCTCCAAAAGTGACCTTTCTCTCTTCTCTTTTAAAAATTAAACCTAAGTTATCTTACACTTGTTCTGCATTACAGGTAGTTGGCCTCAGGATGTTTTTCATACAGTGATTAGCTCTTTGCAGCTCACCTTCAGCCACAACTATCTCTCTGCTACCAAGTGACCTAGTTGTTTCTGTGCGAATGAGCCTGGCAATCTTTAAATGGGTACAGTTTGGTTTGACAATATTTCCCATCTGTGAATATGACTGTGCGCTCCATCTGCTCCTCCTTCGTCTTTGTCAGGTTAAGCAGACTAGAGAGTTGTTTTCCGTTTCACTTTCCTTGTACAATGGTACCTCGGGTTAAGAACTTTATCCGTTCTGGAGGTCTGTTCTTAACCTGAAACTGTTCTTAACCTGAAGTAGCACTTTAGCTAATGGGACCTCCCACCGCCACTGTGCCGCCACCGTGCAATTTCTGTTCTCATCCTGAAGCAAAGTTCTTAACCCGAGGTACTATTTCTGGGTTAGCAGAGTCTGTAACCTGAAGCATCTGTAACCTGAAGCGTCTGTAACCTGAGGTACCACATGAGGTACATGAGTCCTCAGTACTCTATGCAATAACCCCCATTTTCCTCCTTTCTTAATGAAAAAGGCACATCACACCACAGCACCCCCAAGCAGTAAATTTTCAGCCATTCTTTGACAAAAATGTGCTTGACAGAATTTATTTTAAAATGAACAAAAATGTGAAACAGGATCCTTGATGGGACAATAAGAAGAACAAGTCTTTTGCCTATTGTGTTCACACCTGTCTGTCTTGAAAGACAATGGAGTGTAGTGAATGAATAAAACAATCCAGAAAGTCTCTCATTAACCATAACTTCCCATGTCCTCCAAACTGGGAAACTATAGTCATCAGCTTTGGAACAAGCCAGAATATTAAACTACAGTTCAAACTACTATTTGAAGTGGTTCATGATTAATTAGAGTTTTCCTCATCCGATTGTTCACTCCGTCAAGGGAGTTGTGAAGGAGCTGAGTTAACAGGCAAAAGGCTTGTTCATAGAATCATAGAATCATAGAATCATAGAGTTGGAAGAGACCACAAGGGCCATCGAGTCCAACCCCCTGCCAAGCAGGAAACACCATCAGAGCACTCCTGACATATGGTTGTCAAGCCTCTGCTTAAAGACCTCCAAAGAAGGAGACTCCACCACACTCCTTGGCAGCAAATTCCACTGTCGAACAGCTCTAATAGTCAGGAAGTTCTTCCTAATGTTTAGGTGGAATCTTCTTTCTTGTAGTTTGGATCCATTGCTCCGTGTCTGCTTCTCTGGAGCAGCAGAAAACAACCTTTCTCCCTCCTCTATGTGACATCCTTTTATATATTTGAACATGGCTATCATATCCCCCCTTAACCTCCTCTTCTCCAGGCTAAACATGCCCAGCTCCCTTAGCCGTTCCTCATAAGGCATCGTTTCCAGGCCTTTGACCATTTTGGTTGCCCTCCTCTGGACACGTTCCAGTTTGTCAGTGTCCTTCTTGAACTGTGGTGCCCAGAACTGGACACAGTACTCCAGGTGAGGTCTGACCAGAGCAGAATACAGTGGCACTATAACTTCCCTTGATCTAGATGCTATACTCCTATTGATGTAGCCCAGAATTGCATTGGCTTTTTTAGCTGCCGCGTCACACTGTTGGCTCATGTCAAGTTTGTGGTCAACCAAGACTCCTAGATCCTTTTCACATGTACTGCTCTCAAGCCAGGTGTCACCCATCTTGTATTTGTGCCTCTCATTTTTTTTGCCCAAGTGCAATACTTTACATTTCTCCCTGTTAAAATTCATCTTGTTTGTTTTGGCCCAGTTCTCTAATCTGTCAAGGTCGTTTTGAAGTGTGATCCTGTCCTCTGGGGTGTTAGCCACCCCTCCCAGTTTGGTGTCATCTGCAAATTTTATCAGGATGCCCTTGAGTCCATCATCCAAGTCGTTGATAAAGATGTTGAATAAGACCGGGCCCAAGACAGAACCCTGTGGCACCCCACTAGTCACTCTTCTCCAGGATGAAGAGGAACCATTGATGAGCACCCTTTGGGTCCGGTCAGTCAGCCAGTTACAAATCCACTGAGTGGTAGCATAGTCAAGACCGCATTTTACCAGCTTCTTTACAAGAATATCATGGGGCACCTTGTCAAATGCCTTGCTGAAATCAAGGTAGGCTACATCCACTGCGTTCCCTTCATCTACCAGGCTTGTAATTCTGTCAAAAAATGAGATCAGGTTCGTCTGACATGACTTATTTTTCAGAAATCCATGCTGACTATTGGTGATCACAGCATTCCTTTCTAGGTGCTCACAGATTGTTTGCTTAATGATCTGCTCCAGAATCTTCCCTGGTATTGATGTCAGACTGACTGGGCGGTAATTATTTGGGTCCTCTCTTTTCCCCTTTTTGAAGATAGGGACAACATTTGCCCTCCTCCAGTCTGCTGGGACTTCGCCTGTTCTCCAGGAATTCTCAAAGGTGATTGCCAGTGGTTCTGAGATCACATCTGCCAGTTCTTTTAATACTCTTGGATGCAGTTCATCTGGCCCTGGAGACTTGAATACATCTAAACTAGCCAAGTATTCTTGTACTATCTCCTTAGTTATTCTGGGCTGTGTTTTTTCTACTGAATCATTTGCTCCAAATTCTTCAGGTCGGGCATTGTTTTCTTTATCGGAGAAGACTGAGGCAAAGAAGGCATTGAGGAGTTCAGCCCTTTCGGTGTCCCCTGTTTGCATTTCACCATCTTCTCCTCTGAGTGACCCCACTGTTTCTTTGTTCTTCCTTTTGCTACGAACATACCCATAAAAGCCTTTTTTGTTGCTTTTAACCTCTCTAGCAAGCCTGAGTTCATTCTGTGCTTTAGCTTTTCTGACTTTGTGTCTACACGTGCTGGCTATTTGTTTGAATTCCTCTTTGGTGGTTTCCCCCCTTTTCCATTTTTTGTACACATCCTTTTTTAATCTTAACTCAGATTAAAAGTTCTTTAGATAGCCACCCTGGCTTCTTTGGGCACCACAGTTCAAGAAGGACACTGACAAACTGGAACGTGTCCAGAGGAGGGCAACCAAAATGGTCAAAGGCCTGGAAACGATGCCTTATGAGGAACGGCTAAGGGAGCTGGGCATGTTTAGCCTGGAGAAGAGGAGGTTAAGGGGGGATATGATAGCCATGTTCAAATATATAAAAGGATGTCACATAGAGGAGGGAGAAAGGTTGTTTTCTGCTGCTCCAGAGAAGCGGACACGGAGCAATGGATGCAAACTACAAGAAAGAAGATTCCACCTAAACATTAGGAAGAACTTCCTGACAGTAAGAGCTGTTCGACAGTGGAATTTGCTGCCAAGGAGTGTGGTGGAGTCTCCTTCTTTGGAGGTCTTTAAGCAGAGGCTTGACAACCATATGTCAGGAGTGCTCTGATGGTGTTTCCTGCTTGGCAGGGGGTTGGACTCGATGGCCCTTGTGGTCTCTTTCAACTCTATGATTCTATGATTCTATGATTCCATGTTTCCGTCTCATTGGTATTGCCTGAAGTTGTGCTTTTACTATCTCCCTCTTAACAAACTCCCAGCCATCATGAACTCCCTTTCCTTTTAGTATTACTGTCCATGGGATCTCACCCAGCACTTCCCTAAGTTTTATGAAGTCGGCTTTCTTAAAGTCAAGAAATTGAGTCCTAGTATGCTTGGCTGCTCCTTTCCGTTGTATAGTAAACTTCAGAAGAGCATGATCACTTGCGCCTAATGATCCTTCCACTTCTACCCCATTAACCAGGTCATCAACATTGGTTAGGACCAGATCTAAAATGGCTGTTCCTCTTGTTGCTTCTCCCACTTTCTGGACAATGAAGTTGTCTGCAAGGCCAGTGAGGAATCTGTTTGACCTTATGCTCTTGGCTGAGTTTGACATCCAACAAATATCCGGGTAATTGAAGTCCCCCATTACTACTATCTCCCTTCCTTTTGCATGCTTGGCCATCTGTTCCAGGAAGGCATCATCTATGTCCTCCGTTTGGCTTGGGGATCTATAGTAAACTCCCACAATGAGGTCACTGTTATTCTTCTCTCCCTTAATTTTGACCCAAATGCTCTCACTTTGGCTTTGAGGTTCTAAATCTTGGATCTCTTCACAGGTATACACATCCCTGACATATAACGCCACTCCTCCTCCTTTCTTGTCTGGTCTGTTTCTCTGAAATAGATTGTATCCCTCCATTTTTACATTCCAATCGTGGGGCTTATCCCACCAGGTTTCAGTGATGCCTATTATGTCATATTTAGTTTGCTGTACCAAGAGCTCAAGCTCATCTTGTTTATTTCCCATGCTTTGTGCATTAGTGTACAGACATTGAAGTCCATTAGTCATTCCCCCGTGTCTCTTATTTAAGGATTTTTTCCTCCCACCACTAGGTCTGCTTGCTGTTTGCTCCATTTGGTCTATGACATTTGGATGATCATCTTCATCAATTGATAGACTCCTACCTTCAGGAGCACTGTCTCCCTCCCCCACATTAGTCAGTTTAAAGCCCTCCTGATGAGGTTTCTGAGTTTTTTGGCAAAAACATTCCTCCCAACCGTTGTGAGGTGCAGCCCATCGCTTGCCAGAAGTCCATCTTCAAGAAACTGCAGTCCGTGATCTAAGAATCCAAACCGTTCCTGTTTACACCATTTGCGAAGCCAGCTGTTTACTTCCACTATTTTCCCCTCTCTCCCTGGGCCACGTCGTTCAACTGGGAGGACAGATGAGATGATGATTTGTGCATTTAATTGCTTCAATTTCCTGCCCAGAGCCTCGTAGTCTCTTTTGATCTTCTGGAGGCTATTGCTTGCAGTGTCATTGGTTCCCACATGAACCAAGAGGAAGGGGTATTTGTCAGTGGGTTTTATGATTCATATCTTGCTTTATTAAGGAGAGATTAGGATCTTCCTAATCAAACTCTATGAGTTGAGATTCAATAAGGAGTGGTGCAAATAGTTCCTAAAGCAAAATGAAGGCATTGAGAAGGAATAAGGCAAACCTAGAAGTTGGCAAGGGTTGTACAACTTCACTCATACTTGATTCCCAGGTCTTTTGCCAAACCCCCTGTTATGTTCCAAGCCACTGTGACAGCTAATAATTCTCCCTCAGTCCACAAAAGAGAAAATGGAAATCAAACTCCTTCTGGGAGTTTTTCAGGGAGGCATCAACAACAAGCAATAGGAACCTTCATTTCAGAAACTGTCATTGCAATTCACATCCTGGAGAAAAAATACACCATGGCAGATTCAAGACTAGTGTAATTCAGGTTCAAGACAACTTTCTCAAATCTCTCCTCCTTCTCAAATCTCAAATCTCTCCTTCATCCAGTTCAAACTGTGAAAAAGGGAGAGATCCACTGTTTGGCTCCCAACCTTTCCTCAAACAGTGATCCACATATTCGTTTGTTCTAACAGTCAAGATAGGTAGTTGAGAGAAAACCAACATTCAGGAACCCTTTGCTTATCAGCTTGCCAGGCTTTTCAGAGACAAACTTATTTGCTACATATTTAATTATATTCCCAATTTTTTTAAAATTTAACTTTCAGGGTTTGTAATAAACAAAGCTTGGAAGAGATGACAGCAGCTGGACAGGAAGTCAAAAGGCATATGCAGTCTGCAGGACATCCTCCATAGAGACCAATGGGTAAAGAAGAAGCACTAGCTTCCAAACTCAGTCTCTCACTCCTGGCTACAATACATACAACTAAGAACTTTTGTAGGCAGGCTTTCCAACCCCAGTTCTGTGATTCATTCACAAGCAATGCGCTCACAGATGACGTTTTTGCACCCAAACTAATCAATAACACAAGGGTATGTCTTCTCAGCTTTATGAACTACTGACACAAAGAAGGGCTCATCCATATCTTGTAGAGCCATGTGGGAACCCAGGTTGATGAAGACACATGGAACAGGCTATGGGTTAACCCACCGCTCAAATCTATGTTGGCCAAAACACAGGAGACGACACTAAAAACAATATTTTGATGGCACAGCACACCCCTTTGTTTGCACAAGATTGACTCTCCTTCTATCACCATCAGCTGGTGAGGCTGTTCCAAGCTGGGCACCACCATTCATATGTGGTGGACCTGCGCAAAGATCACCCACTTTGGGGAAGAGATATTTGCCACCCTCCTCCATCTCCAGACACGAGCTGCCACCTTTCCCAACAGTGACTCTCCTGTCAAACATCAATTACAGACTGCATACCAACTCCTACCAAAACATTCCTGGCCTAGCAGCGGCCAGATCAGAACTAGCAGACCACTAGACATCAGTGCACTGTCATACAACAAATGGCTGAACAGATTATGGCAGATACATAGTCCAGTCAGAAAAACTGACCGGCATTTTTGAGTCACGAGAGGCACTACCCAAAAGACTTGTTCTATGCTACATGGCATCCATTTGTAGAATTCATTAATAGTAGAGCTTCCTGCAGCCAATCAGAAGCTGCACCTTGGTTTCCAAATGTTTTGGAAGTTGAACGGACTTCCAGAACGAATTCCGTTCGACTTCCAAGGTACAACTGTACACATGACCTAAGTATTTCCAAACACAATACAGTGGTACCTCAGGTTACATACGCTTCAGGTTACATACACTTCAGTTTACAGACTCTGCTAACCCAGAAATAGTGCTTCAGGTTAAGAACTTTGCTTCAGGATAAGAACAGAAATTGTGCTCTGGTGGCGCAGCGGCAGCAGGAGGCCCCATTAGCTAAAGTGGTGCTTCAGGTTAAGAACAGTTTCAGGTTCAGAGTGGACCTCTGGAATGAATTAAGTACTTAACCCGAGGTCCCACTGTAGTGATTTCTACAGCTAAGAGTGAGAGCCAGGCACAATATAAGAATTCATTGTCGCATAGAATCATAGAACCTTGTTGATGCATTTCATTAGTAAAAGCACAAGTCCATGTGGGAATAAATCTTTCAGGAAATATCTCTAAAGAAGGGACAACAGAAACCATTTCTGAGGACCTATTAGTAGGCGGAGGCCTGGGCCACAAACAGGAGAACTATAACATGCAAATATAAGGGGAAATGTTAAGAAATGAGTCCCCAAATGCATGGGGTTAAAAGCGGGTCCTGGGTCTGAAGATACCTGTCTTATTGTACCAGGAACAACTTGTATGTTTGTGTGCTCCCTATTCCCCTCACCATCTTCCTCTGCTCCCACATCCAGCTTCAGCAAAGCTTTTCTTGTTTAAAGCACTGCTTCCAGAAACATCTGAACTGAAATACTGGGATCTGAGCACTACCAACAAACCAGGATATCAAACAGCATCTCCAAGATCACTCAGACCAGTTTCCCAGTTTGGATAGCAAGAGAAACTATGACTTAAGAAACCAGGAAAGCTCTGTCAAAGCTGGGAGTGCAATGAAGACCACATGGCTAAGTATTGTTCTGCCTAAACCAGGCCAGTAACTGGTCAAGTATCTTTCCTGAGAAATTCATTCAGGTTTTCAGTTCTGACTTTAATGCTTCCCATGCATATTTCTCACAGGAGTCATTAAAAAAAAAAAAGATTGTCTCTCTCATATCATGCTCAAGAGAACAGAACTCCCCCAGAGAGCAGAAGAAAGAATATGTGTTATTCCCATCACAAACATGATCCCAAGGAAAGGGGTAATGAGTTTTTTCACCCCCACACAAATGTCTTTAAATAGAAAACAGCGAATTCGTCTTCCTTTGTGTGTTTACTTGCAGATGGTGGGAGAGAAACAAGCACACTGGCTTATGCATAACTCCTTAACAGAAACAAGCAGGAAAGATACCATTGTGATGTCATGCTTCACAGAGCCTCAACCAATTCCAGGAAGGAAAAGCGAACAATGCACAGCAAATCCTCAGCATGGAATTGATGCCCGACTGGGTGTAACAAGGGAATGCTGCACCCTAATTCCATTAGAAAGTGATCTGGTGAGCGCTTGGGTCCCCTAAAGGCAGTCTAATTTAAAACAGCAATTCCCAGAACAAAAGCTGTGGCTACAAATCCACATTTTGAACCATCTGCTGCTGAACAAGAGGCCATAACGTTCCCTTGACAAAGGCAAGTGGCAGTAAAAGAGGACTTGCCAGCATTCTCCGTGCCTCCTTTGACTGACTGAACTAAACAAACCAACACCCAAGATTTAGAAATTGCCTTTCTGAGGTGTTCAGCACTCGCTTAATCTAACACACGAAAACAGTCAAGCTGCCAAGTTAAGGACCCTAAAATGCATCCTACTGCATCCTACTGAGGCTCCAGTTCTCTCTGTCCTGCTCTTGGCAACAGAGGTTCTAAAGAAGGATGCAGGATGCCTCTCAATTCCTTGACCTCAGGCACCTGCATTGCATGCCTAGAAACAGCTTCCACTAACAACAAAAAATGGGAATGAGCCAGTAGCAGCCGCTCACTGCAAGCCTATGGTATGCTAAGTGGGATGGGGTGAAGTCGGGGAGTGGCTCCACTTTTCTACAACCGCCAACACACTCGACATGCTCTTAGCAAACGGTTTCACCCAACACTCTCTCTCTCTCACCCACCGGCTTGTTCTTGCAGACCGAGGGGGGCTGCTGCTGCTGCTCATTTTTAATTGACCATTTTGTTTAGGAGACATCTGCATGATTAGCCCTGTGCCCAAAAGAGGAGCGGGTAACCTAGCAACAATCTGAGTTCTGTAAGAATGAAGAAGACACGTCCACTGTTTTCTTTCAGTAGGAGAGGGAATCTGGCAGGAATGAATGCGCCGGGTGGGAAAGTGAATTTTTGACAAGGAGAAATGACTGGAGGAGGAGGCCTGCGAGAGCAAATGATTCGATAACGAGAAAGTATTTTCCGTATATTTGGACTAGTGGAGCGGCTTGAGGTTTGGCTGTTGCATAAGAGCATCCCTGCCGGGTCTAGCTCCGGTCCCTCCAGTTCCCAAGAGCGGCCGCCTATCTGCTTCTGGGCACTCGCAAGGCGGGCCTGCTGCTCCGCGAGGGCGCCGGATACTCCGCGCTACGCTGCCTCTGAAGAGGGAGGCTCCATCGAGCGCGCGCAGCTGCGCCCAGAAGCAGCTCCTTCGGGCTCGGGGCAAGAGGCGCTTCGCCCCGGAGGATGGCGCGGCCAGGGGACCGCGCACGCACGAGGAGCCGCCGAAGGCGTGGCTAAGCGCAAAGCTCGCCAAGGCGGCGCCCGCCGGCTTCTTCTGCTTTGTCCCCGCCCGGGCATGGCCTCTGAGCATGGGCAGAGCGCCCGGGCGCGGCAGCCAGCACCTTCGCTCTGGCGGGCGCGTCTTGGGGAGGGATGGAGGCGAGGAAGGAGCCACTCACCGAAGTAGACGGTCTTGTCGCACTTGGGGCACTTGGATGCCATGGCGTGCGCGAGGCGGACGAGCGACAGAGTGGAGCGTCTCCGCCGCCGCCGCCCGACCCCCCCCCCCGCCCGCCCGCCGCGCCCCGCCTCCGCCGGCGCCCATTGGCTGCGCGCTCCGCCCGGACCGAGAGGGGGCGGGGCCCGTGGCGCGGGCGGGCGGGCGGGCGAGGAGCGGCACCCCCCCCGGCAGCCGGAGGGACGGGCGGGGCAGGGCGGCGGCTGCGCTGGGCGCCGCTTCCCGCGGGGCGCGCCTCTCCGGGCGGGGCCCCGCAGGGAGAAGCCGGCGAGGGAGAGGCAGGCGGCGGCGCCCTTCCCTCGCCCGGGGCTGGTTCCCTCTTCCATGGGACAGCCCTCGAGGGATATGAAGATGGTTATCCTATCTCCCTCCGGCCGTCTTCACCCAGCCCCTCCAACTGTTCCTCATAAGGCTTGGTTTCCAGACCCTTGAACATCTTGGTTGGCAAGCAAGGTGTCTCCCATCTTACATCGGTGGAGGCCCATCTTCCTGCCTAAGTGCAGTCCCCGGGCTGGACTCATTTGGAACAAAATCTTGGGGAAGTGCGGGGGTTGTTCTGCTATTGCTTCCCTGTTCCAAGTGTCTAATATGTTTTAAAATGTCGTTAAGCACTTGGTGGTGTTAAGTTGTGGGTGAACATATCAGACTACACAGCAATTCTTCAGACAGCTCCTGTTTATTCACAGGCCAGAACAGGGCTGAAGGGTTCAGCCAACCTGCTTATATAGAGCTCAACTACATGACAACAGTAACAACTTTCTGTAACGATCCAATCACTGAATGTCACTTTCAATTCCTTATTTGCATATGCAAATAAGTGAAAACTATCTACCTGAGTGAAAACTATCCAGCTGGCCCAGGGTGAGAACTTCAGTACATAACACCTGTCCCCACTGAGATAAGGCGTTAGTTTTTGCTTCACAGAACTCTAGCCCGATGGTAGCCATCAATTTGATTTGAATTAATTTTATAATGAAATGATTTTAGAATGTTGTATTATTTTGTTATTGTTAGCCGCCCTGAGCCCTGCTTCAGCTGGGGAGAGCGGGATATAAATAAAATTTATTATTATTATTATTTATTATTAGTTACAATCGTAATAGTTTCCTTATATACATACAACACTACACGTAATGGTTCAATTAGGCAAAAAAGCATATTGGTTACATTTCACCCACTTCCATTAGACCGACAGTGTTACATGTCCAACAACATAGTCCTTTAAATAGGTTGGGTGCTTGGAAACTCTGCTGGACCGGCGGGGACCAGTACCCAGGTCCGGGGGGCCACCCAATTCTTGCTGAGGCTGTGGCACAACCCTAGGTGGCGTTGAACCCAAGTGCCCTGGATCCACTGCTGTGGGTGGAACCTCTGCGAGTGGAGTTGGTGGAATGTCAGGCACGGCAGTGATCTGAGTCTATGGGGAGTTCGGCAGATCCTCTGAAACGGCTTGGTTCGGCTCCCCGTCCGCAGTCTGCAAGAGAGGTGTAGGTGGAGCCTCATCATCTGTAAGTGTCTGTTACGGAGCCACAAGCGCGGTTGGGGGCACCGCGGTAGTGTCCAAATCCCCAGCCCTGCGCCTAAGCTGGTCTATGTGCCAGTGCCACAAATCTCCATTTTCGAGTGCCACCTGGTACGAGCGAGGTCCAGTGACTCCCACTACTGTGGCTGGCACCCAAGGAATGCTCCCCACAAAATTCCAGGCAAAGACCTGGTTTCCTGGAACAAAGGACCGTGGCGCGTTAGCACAGCCCGGGGGTTCGGCCACGGCAAAGTCCGGGTGCAGCCGGTCAAGCGGAGATCTGAGGTGGCGGGCCATAAGTAGTTCGGCAGGACTCCGCCCTGTGGCCGCATGAGGTGTGATGTGTTGCACAAACAAGTATTCAGCGACTCGCTCGTGCCAGTCTCCCTGGTCCAGGCGCGCCAGTGCCTCTTTTGCTGAGCACACCATTCTCTCCGCTTGCCCGTTGCTGGATGGATGAAATGGTGCCATTCGGGCATGGGGGATGCCCAGTCCCAAAAGGTACCACTCAAAAGTGCCTGACGTGAACTGTCGGAGACAAGGACATCAGGACACCCATGCTTTGCAAAGAGGCCTCACAGCACCCGGATAACGGCCTCGGTAGTGGGGGAGGGCATCAGGGCCACCTCCAGCCATTTGGAATAGGCGTCCACCACTACCATAAAGGTCCGGCCGTGAAAGGGGCCAGCAAGATTGATGTGCACCCTCGACCCGGGTGTCTTGGGCATCTCCCAGGTGTGTCCCTTAGCTGCCGGTGGCGCAGGCCTTGATTCTTGGCACGCTTGACAGGCGGAAACCCAGGCAGTGATGGCATTGTCCATGTTAGGCCACCAGATGTAACACCGAGCCAACGCCTTCATTTTGACTAATCTTTGAGCCTTTGGGGAATCACGACACGGTCTCCCCACAGCAGACAGCCGCGATGAGCTGAGAGTTCATGTTGTCTGGTTGCGAACGGCTGGAACTCTGATGCAAAAGGCCCTTGTGGCCACCCCCTCCACACCCAGTTGAGCACACGGCTGATGGTGCGATCCTGGGCAGATGTGGAGGCCACAGTGGCAGCCGATACAGGCGCTGCGGGAAGATCCTCAATGAGGAGGAGCGATGAAGCAGGAGCCGGGTCTTCCACAAACACTGGAAGAGGGCAACAGCTGAGGGCATTGGCATGGCCCATTGATTTTTCCGGGTGATGGACGAGCTGATAGTGGTAGGCAGCCAGGAAAACAGTCCATCATAGCATGTGCGGTGAGAGGACTGGTGGAGTTGGTCGATCACCGGCGAGGAGGCCCAGGAGTGGCTTGTGGTTGGTGATGAGGTCGAAAGTCCTGCTGTAGAGGTATTCATGGAACCTCTTCACTCGACCACCTTCGACCACCACCACCACCAGTTGGAGCAGGATTCCTTTTGGTGTACCAACCTCCCTGCTGCACCAGGGATTCCCTGCCTGAGCTGCTTCAGGTCATGGCAGATGTTCTCCTGGAGACACCTAGGGGATTTTAACATCCATGTCGGCACGACCTTACAAGGGGCCACTCAGGACGTCGTGGAAAGCGTGGCCTCCATAGGGCTGTCCCTGAATACGTCTGGCCCAACACATAGTCACGGACATGCCTTAGACCTGGTGTTCACCTCTAGTGACGTGGGTGATCTGACCCTAAGTAAATGTGAAACAAAAGAAGTGCCATGGTCAGATCACTTCCTGGTGCAACTGGACTTCTCCGCTACCCTTCTCCTCTGCAGGGAGGTGGGACCAATTTGGATGGTTCGCCCCTACCACTTAATGGATCCAAATGGTTTCCAGAGAGTGGTAGGGGATGCTTTATCCCATGTTGATGGCCTTTCAGCTGATTCCCTGGTGACCCATTGGAATATGGAGTTAACCAGGGCTATTGACTGTCTGGCTCTGATGCGTCCTCTCTGATTGCCCATGATTTCCCACAGAGCTGAGGGTGTTGAAATAATCGCTGAAACGGCTAGAGCGCTGGTGGTGGAAAACTCACTCTGAATCGGACCGGACATGGGTTAGAGCTCAATGTCGAGCCTACCAAGAGGCGATGGTGACGGTGAAGAAGACTTTCTTCACCGCCTGTATTGCATCTGCAGAAAATAGTAGCAGGAGACTCTTTCAGGTGGTTCGCAATTTAATGGAACCACCTTTACCTTTGGGGCCTTGTAAAGACCCCAAGATCTCCTGCAACGATTTTGCAAAGTTTTTGCACTTTTGCAGTTCTGCATGCCATACCTTGCCAGCAGCTGCACAATCTTAGTTTTCTGGCTCAGCAGAAAGCTGCCATCAGTAGCCCTGCACACATCCACGCCCAAGTAAGTTTGAACACAACCCAAATCTTTAACCTTGAACTTCTTGCCCAATTGTGTGGAAAAACTTTTGATTTGATTGTTTTCTTTTGCCATACGCAAAAGGTCATCAATGAAAACCAAACAAAATTCCTGCTTGTCTCCTGCCCCATGAACATACATGCAGTTGTCAGCTATGCTGCGTTTAAACCCTAAAGATACCAGGGTTTTGTCCAGGCACTTGTTCCAATTGTAGGCAGACTGGCGTAAGCCATACAGAACTTTGTGTAACCTATACACCTTGTCTGCGCCTGTCTCAAAACCTGGCGCTTCAGACATATACAGCTCTTCCTCCAGGTTTGTATTCAGATATGCAGTCTGGATATAAAAATGATTGACTTTGTACTTACGTTTCGCTGCAATGGCGAGGAGCAAGTGCATGCTCTCCCTCCGTGCAGTAGGTGCAAACACCTCATCAAAGTCAAGCCCTGGCCTCTGGGAAAAACACTTTGCTACCAGGCGTGCCTTGTGTTTAAATCTGCCTGAAGCAAGAGGCTTTAACTTGAATACCCATCTACACCCCACTGCCTTTTGGCAGCGAAGTGGATGTGAACACCTCGTGCCCCTGAAGAGATTGCATCTCTTCTTTTATTGCCCCTTCCCAGAGCAAAGCTTCTTCTCATGGCAACTCTAATACCATACTTCTTGGTAACTTTGAGGTTCACAAGCTGCCTGATACGCTTGAGCTAAACCAGCTTTGTTATCAGTCAGGCGGCACCCCCTTTGTGCTTCTTTGTTGTTGTTTTTGAAATCATTTTTATTGATTTTACAATAAAAACAGCCAATTAATATATCCATATCATAATCCAATTAAAAACAATAAACTAAAATAAAACAACCACCAAATTACTGTCCGAATTATTAATTATAATTTTTGGGGGGGCTCCCCACAGTCTGGACCTTTGAAGTGTATCTCCAGTATCTTCATTCCTGCCTTCTTCTTCTTGTTTTCATATTTTCCACATCTCTATCTTAACGCTTTAAAGTTCTCCGTCCCTGGCTCTGCGATTCTCAGTCATGTCAGAAATCATATATCCTTTCATCCGTCTAATACGACTTTATTTGTGTATATATATATATTTTCAACTGTATATATATATATATATATATATATATATATATATATATTCAACTGCCAGCGCAGCTTTCCCTGGCACCATTCCAATCTTCCAATCCAGGCTGTTGTCCAAGTCTATCGTCTGAAGTTTAATGATGCAGCAACTCCGAAGTTGTTACATCATTCCAATCCAGGCTGTTGTCCAAGCTTTCCGTTTGAGATTTAATAACACAGTAGCTTCCACATTGTTAACTTATTGCTGTAAATTGTTGAGCATACTGTTTGCAGTATTGCAATGTAAATGAACTGTATTCCACAGATATAAGTCATTTGGTGATTGATCAGCCTCTCGGAAACCACACAATCCCCCGCCCCCGGGCCCTGAGGGTGGGGGCTGCTGGACATCCATTCAGCCTGCTCTCTTGCTCATAATGAAAAACTTCTGCAAACAGCTGCACTATATGTTGTCCCAAATTGTGATCTCAAGTCATTGTAAAGTCAGCCAGCAAATATTTCCTGCTTCCCTCAAAAACGGGAGGAATTCTCATTTTTCCGTGCTGCGTCGTATTAACAAGAGCCGTCTTGTTTCTTCTTTCATCTTTATCAAGTCTTTCAAGTCTAAGTAAAGCAGTTGAATACTTAATTATAGAAGTCCATCTGTACTCTTTAAAAAAATAATTAGGTTTCTTAATAAGGCTTGGCATAGAAAACCAATTGTAGATAATGATAATAATAATAATAATAATAATAATAATAATAATAATAATAAAATAACAACAACAACAATAATAATTTATTTATACCCCAGGGACGCGGGTGGCGCTGTGGGTAAAAGCCTCAGCGCCTAGGGCTTGCCGATCGAAAGGTCGGCGGTTCGAATCCCCGCGGCGGGGTGCGCTCCCATTGCTTGGTCCCAGCGCCTGCCAACCTAGCAGTTCGAAAGCACCCCCGGGGGCAAGTAGATAAATAGGGACCGCTTACTAGCTGGAAGGTAAACGGCGTTCTGTGTGTGGCTCTGGCTCGCCAGAGTAGCGATGTCACGCTGGCCACGTGACCCGGAAGTGTCTCCGGACAGCGCTGGCCCCCAGCCTCTTGAGTGAGATGGGCGCACAACCCTAGAGTCTGTCAAGACTGGCCCGTACGGGCAGGGGTACCTTTACCTTTACCTTTATTTATACCCCATCCATCTGGCTGGGCTTCCCCAGCCACTCTGGGCGGCTTCCAAAAAAATATTAAAATACTGTAATACATCAAACATTAAAAGCTTCCCTAAACAGGGCTGCCTTCAGATGTCTTCTAAAAGTCTGGTGGTAGTTGTTCTCTTGGACATCTGGTGGGAGATCGTTCCACAGGGAGGGTGCCACTACCGAGAAGGCCCTCTGCCTGGTTCCCTGTAACTTGGCTTCTCGCAATGAGGGAACTGCCAGAAGGCCCTCGGTGCTGGACCTCAGTGTCCGGGTAGAACAATGGGGGTGGAGACGCTCCTTCAGATATACTGGACCGAGGCTGTTTAGGGCTTTAAAGGTCAGCACCAACACTTTGAATTGTGCTCGGAAACGTACTGGGAGCCAATGTAGGTGTTATATGGTCTCGGCGGCCAGTGTTATATGGTCTCGGCAGCCACTCCCAGTCACCAGAATGGCTGCCACGTTCTGAATTAGTTGTAGTTTCCAGGTCACTTTCAAAGGTAGCCCCACGTAGAGCGCATTGCAGTAATCCAAGCGGGAGATAACCAGAGCATGCACCACTCTGGCGAGACAGTCCGCAGGCAAATAGGGTCTCAGCCTGTGTACCAGATGGAGCTGGTAAACAGCTGCCCTGGACATGAATTTGACCTGTGCCTCCATGGACAGCTGTGAGTCCAAAATGACTCCCAGGCTGCGCACCTGGTCCTTCAGGGGCACAATTACCCCATTCAGGACCAGGGAATCCTCCACACCTGCCCGCCTCCTGTCCCCAAAAAACAGTACTTCTGTCTTGTCAGGATTCAATCTCAATCTGTTAGCCGCCATCCATCCTCCAACCGCCTTCAGACACTCACACAGGACCTTCACCGCCTTCACTGGTTCTGATTTGAAAGAGAGGTAGAGCTGGGTATCATCTGCATACTGATGAACACCCAGCCCAAATTCCCTGATGATCTCTCCCAGTGGCTGCATGTAGATGTTGAAAAGCATGGGGGAGAGGACGGAACCCTGAGGCACCCCACAAGTGAGAGCCCAGGGGTCTGAACTCTCACCCCCCCACCACTTTCTGAACACGGCCCAGGAGGAAGGAGCGGAACCACTGTATGACAGCTGTATGACCGAGGCTGTTTAGGGCTTTAAAGGTCAGCACCAACACTTTGAATTGTGCTTGGAAATGTACCCAGTCACCTGGGTCTTCTTTTCCCCACTTTTTGAACATGGGGACAACATTTGCCCATCTCCGGTCTGCAGGGACCTCCCCTGTTCTCCAATAATTCTTAAAGAACATAGACAAAGACTCTGAGATTATATCCACAAGCTGCTTTGGTACCCTTGGCTGCAGCTCATCAGGCCCTGGAGATTTGAATTCATTTAAATCTCCAGGTGTTCCCGGACCACCTCTATTCGCCACTCTGAGCCCGGCCTTGGCTGGGGAGGGCGGGGTATAAATAAAAATTATTATTATTATTATTATTCCTATCTTGGGCTGCAGCTCTGTGACAGATAGCAGAGCCTGGCCACAGTCTGGTGATGCAGTCCCTTAGAATTCCACCAGAGGGCTAGAGCCTTTCTCTGATTGGCTATCAAGACAGCAGCCAGAGGGGAGGTGGAGACAGCACTTTGGGAGAGAGAACAAAAGGAGCCGTTTCTGAGAGAGTGTTCCTACTGGATGTATTATGAGTATATAGCCTAACTGTCAAGGCAGCTGTGCTGTGAGGAAAATGTCTGGTGGCCATTTTCTGCCTTTGGAATAGTTTGCTTGTGTCAGAGCTGGGCAAGAAATGTAGAACCAAATATATTTCAAAAGCATAATTTGCTTCCCACTGAAAACAGAGAGAAGCACTCAAGAAAAACTAAAATAGTTTTGGAAACTTATTCCCACAGAACCTTGGATCAGACCATTGCCTGTGGAATTGCAACTTACTGCCTGGAGGTTAGGGGGGCAAGTGGCTCTGGTGGCCCCCTCTCCTCCCCCACCCCCATCTTTCAAGAGAGGGAGGGGTGAGCAGCAGCTGCTCCCCCAAGCAACAGGTGGTGCCAACTCTCATGTCTGTATGCTCTGTGGGCAGCCCTGTTGAGGCCCAACCTCTTCCTTGTGGCTGAGAGAGAGAGAGAGTGGAATGAGCAGCTGTTCTTGCAATAGACAGACAATGGGTCCACTCACCCACTTTCGGGGTTAGCACCTTGTTCCTCCCAGAGGGAGGGCAGACACATGCCACCAGGGGAGATAAGCCACTGGAGACATGGCTGGCAGCACTTTGCAACTGACATGTTCTTCACAGGATGGTGGAAGGCAGGAGACCAAGGTACAGCTGCTTCACAAAATACATAGTGAGGACCGGCGCCAGGTCTGTGGAGAACCTGGCCCACGCAGCCTGGCACTCAGAAGAGAAATGCTGGGCAAGGCAGGAGCTGCAGCTGCTTTGCCTCATGGTGGGGCTCTTTAAAGTGTTGTGCCATTATTATTATTATTCTTAAATAATTTAAAACTGAGACTGGCACCTGTAGCTGTGGACCCCAATGCTTGCTGGGCCCTGCTAGGTGCTAATGCTACATCTGATTATGATTGCACTAAAGAAAATGCAAAGGTTGAGCTGGCGCTGTAAGTTGTGTTTCTTATAGGGCTAGTAGACCCCTGGGCACGAGACACAAGAGAACTATCAGTCTCCTTCACCAATAACTTTTTGTAATCACAACCAAATAACTTTTTGCAATCACAACCAAATAACTCAAGTAATGGGACTGAGAGTGCCCATAATATGGAATGTACAGTAGGTGTCATGATTTGTTAATGATTTACATGACAGTAGAACAACATCTACAACAGTAGGTGTAACAGGGGTGGGTTCTGGAGACATGGCAAAAAGTCAGTATTTCAAAGAACAATGGAATCTGAACTCTTTGGAGCAGGGGTCAGCAAACTAAGGGCCGCGGGCCGGAATCAGCCCAATTGCCTTCTGGATCTGGCCCACAGATGGTCCGTGGATTGGCGTGGGGATTCTGATCATTCAGCCTGTGCCATTCCCTCCCTTCTCCCTCACACACACCGCAACGGCGCCTCCTACCGCCCTCCTCCTGGCTTCTCCCCGCCCTGCCTAGAGGAGGAAGGGGGCTGGACTTTGTTGAGCCGCAGTTGGCTGAACACCATGTTAAGCAGCCCCTCTCCGGAGCCAGCCCTTTTGCGCTGCTCAGCATCCGGCTGCCACCAGCCCCTGCCACTTGCAAGGCACAGGTAACCTATGTCCTTTTATTTAAAATGCATCTGTGGAATCTTTGTGGGGCCTGTGTCTTGGCATGGAATGCTGTGTCCTTTTATTTAAAATGCATCTCTGTGTTATATGTGGGGCCTGCCTGGTGTTTTTACATGTGTCCTTGCATGGAAGGTTGTGTCCTTTTATAAATTAAAATGCATCTCTGGGTCTCCTTATACAGGGGGTTGTCGAATACACTGAAGAATGTGGTATATGTGACACTATTTCTGAGCACTGACTTTTTGTATTTTAGTTTAGTAGTCACTATTGCTGGTATATTGTTTTTGTAGCTCTGTATTTATTGGTATTTGACTAATAGCATAGGGACGCGGGTAGCACTGTGGGTTAAACCACAGAGCCTAGGGCAGGGGTCTGCAACCTTTAAGACAAAAAGAGCCACTTGGACCCGTTTCCGAAGGGAAAAAAACTGGGAGCTGCAAAACCATTGCAGGCGTGCCGCTGCCCTCCGATCTGACAGCGGGCGGGAAGGTGACGTCAGGACGGTGCGTGACTAATGCACCCACCGCCCCCATGCGATGTCACAGCCAGTACAGCGCCCGCCACAGTGGGGAGTGTCGGGGCGCACAATGCGCCTCCTCCCCTCGCTAGTATCCGCCCCGGAGCCGCGGCAAAGGTGTAAAAGAGCCACATGCGGCTCCAGAGCCGCGGGTTGCTGACCCCTGGCCTAGGGCTTGCCGATCAGAAGGTCGGCAGTTCGAATCCCCACGACGGGGTGAGCTCCCGTTGCTCGGTCCCTGCTCCTGCCAACCTAGCAGTTCGAAAGCACATCAAAGTGCAAGTAGATAAATACTGTATTTTTCGCTCTATAGGACGCACCGGACCAAAGGAGGGTTTTTTTTTCTTGTTCTCCACCTCAAAAACAAGGTGCGTTCAAGAGCAGGTCGAGGAACAGCGCAAAGGCTGCGCGCAGCCTTGCCGTTGCCCCCCGAGTTTGTGGGGCTGGCGGTGGGGGAAAGCACTGCTTTCCCCCACCGCCAACCTCAAAGATCCCTGGAACCTTTGGAGCGCAGCTTCAGGGGCGGCCTTTCAAGCCTCCGCAGGGCAGCGGAGGCTTTGTGCAGCTTGTGCGCAGCACCGCACTTCCCGGACTTCAGGCTGCAGGCAGCTGTTCGCAACTCCCACTGGGCTCCGCAGGCTTGCAGATAGCTGCCCTAAGCCCGGGGTGCACAGTGCCGCGCTCCCCGGACTTCGGGCTGCAGGCAGCTGTCCACAAGCCTGTGAAGCCTGGCGGGAACTCTCACCGGGCTCCGCAGGCTTGCGGATGGCTTCCTGAAGCCTGGAGAGTGAGAGGGATTGGTGCGCACCGACCCCTCTCGCTCTCCAGGCTTCAGCGAAAGCCTGCATTCGCTCCATAGGACACACACACCTTTCCCCTTCATTTTTGGAGGGGGAAAAGTGCGTCCTATAGAGCGAAAAATACGGTAGGTATTACCTTCTCTGGCGGGAAGGTAAACAGCTGCTCTGGTTTGCCAGAAGCGGCTTAGTCATGCTGGCCACATGACCCAGAAGCTGTCTGTGGACAAACGCCAGCTCCCTCGGCCTATAAAGCGAGATGAGACCGCAACCCCAGAGTCGTCCGTGACTGGACCTAACGGTTAGGAGTACCTTTACCTAATAGCAATTTTCCATCCCTAGGAAATCATGTCAAGAAAAAGAAAAGTTGACTCCGAGTGCAGGGTTTTCAATGAACAGTGGACTTTTGATTACCTTTAGACTTAAGACTGATTTATTTAGTACACTGTGTCTTTCAGGACATACAGTTACACATAGTACTGAAGAAATGGGGGGGAAATTGCATCAACATTTGCAAAACTCCTCGAGAAAACTACATTATTTTTCACTGGCACTCGACGAAAGCAGTGATGTTCATGATTCTGCACAATTTCTAATTTTCATTCGTGGGACAAATGATAATTTCAAAGTCACAGAGGAGCTTGCTGCACTGCAAACCATCAAGGGAACAACAACAGGAGAGGATATATTTGAAAAAGTTTGTGAAACTGTGCGTGATTTGGAGCTGGACTGGGCTAAAATAGCCAGTGTGACAACTGAGTTGTGTGACAACTGTCTGTCCTCCCAGTTGAACGACGTGGCCCAGGGAGAGAGGGGAAAATAGTGGAAGTAAACAGCTGGCTTCGCAAATGGTGTAAACAGGAACGGTTTGGATTCTTAGATCACGGACTGCAGTTTCTTGAAGATGGACTTCTGGCAAGCGATGGGCTGCACCTCACAACGGTTGGGAGGAATGTTTTTGCCAAAAAACTCAGAAACCTCATCAGGAGGGCTTTAAACTGACTAATGTGGGGGAGGGAGACAGTGCTCCTGAAGGTAGGAGTCTATCAATTGATGAAGATGATCATCCAAATGTCATAGACCAAATGGAGCAAACAGCAAGCAGACCTAGTGGTGGGAGGAAAAAATCCTTAAATAAGAGACACAGGGGAATGACTAATGGACTTCAATGTCTGTACACTAATGCACAAAGCATGGGAAATAAACAAGATGAGCTTGAGCTCTTGGTACAGCAAACTAAATATGACATAATAGGCATCACTGAAACCTGGTGGGATAAGTCCCACGATTGGAATGTAAAAATGGAGGGATACAATCTATTTCAGAGAAACAGACCAGACAAGAAAGGAGGAGGAGTGGCGTTATATGTCAGGGATGTGTATACCTGTGAAGAGATCCAAGATTAAGAACCTCAAAGCCAAAGTGAGAGCATTTGGGTCAAAATTAAGGGAGAGAAGAATAACAGTGACCTCATTGTGGGAGTTTACTATAGATCCCCAAGCCAAACGGAGGACATAGATGATGCCTTCCTGGAACAGATGGCCAAGCATGCAAAAGGAAGGGAGATAGTAGTAATGGGGGACTTCAATTACCCGGATATTTGTTGGATGTCAAACTCAGCCAAGAGCATAAGGTCAAACAGATTCGTCACTGGCCTTGCAGACAACTTCATTGTCCAGAAAGTGGGAGAAGCAACAAGAGGAACAGCCATTTTAGATCTGGTCCTAACCAATGTCGATGACCTGGTTAATGGGGTAGAAGTGGAAGGATCATTAGGCGCAAGTGATCATGCTCTTCTGAAGTTTACTATACAGCGGAAAGGAGCAGCCAAGCATACTAGGACTCAATTTCTTGACTTTAAGAAAGCCGACTTCATAAAACTTAGGGAAGTGCTGGGTGAGATCCCATGGACAGTAATACTAAAAGGAAAGGGAGTTCATGATGGCTGGGAGTTTGTTAAGTGGGAGATAGTAAAAGCACAACTTCAGGCAATACCAATGAGACGGAAACATGGAAGGTGCCTAAAGAAGCCAGGGTGGCTATCTAAAGAACTTTTAACTGAGTTAAGATTAAAAAAGGATGTGTACAAAAAATGGAAAAGGAGGGAAACCACCAAAGAGGAATTCAAACAAATAGCCAGCATGTGTAGACACAAAGTCAGAAAAGCTAAAGCACAGAATGAACTCAGGCTTGCTAGAGAGGTTAAAAGCAACAAAAAAGGCTTTTATGGGTATGTTCGTAGCAAAAGGAAGAACAAAGAAACAGTGGGGTCACTCAGAGGAGAAGATGGTGAAATGCAAACAGGGGACACAGAAAGGGCTGAACTCCTCAATGCCTTCTTTGCCTCAGTCTTCTCCAATAAAGAAAACAATGCCCGACCTGAAGAATTTGGAGCAAATGATTCAGCAGAGAAAACACAGCCCAGAATAACTAAGGAGATAGTACAAGAATACTTGGCTAGTTTAGATGTATTCAAGTCTCCAGGGCCAGATGAACTGCATCCAAGAGTATTAAAAGAACTGGCAGATGTGATCTCAGAACCACTGGCAATCATCTTCGAGAATTCCTGGAGAACAGGCGAAGTCCCAGCAGACTGGAGGAGGGCAAATGTTGTCCCTATTTTCAAAAAGGGGGAAAGAGAGGACCCAAATAATTACCGCCCAGTCAGTCTGACATCAATACCAGGGAAGGTTCTGGAGCAGATCATCAAGCAAACAATCTGTGAGCACCTAGAAAGGAATGCTGTGATCACCAATAGTCAGCATGGATTTCTGAAAAATAAGTCATGTCAGACGAACCTGATCTCATTTTTTGACAGAATTACAAGCCTGGTAGATGAAGGGAACGCAGTGGATGTAGCCTACCTTGATTTCAGCAAGGCATTTGACAAGGTGCCCCATGATATTCTTGTAAAGAAGCTGGTAAAATGCGGTCTTGACTATGCTACCACTCAGTGGATTTGTAACTGGCTGACTGACCGGACCCAAAGGGTGCTCATCAATGGTTCCTCTTCATCCTGGAGAAGAGTGACTAGTGGGGTGCCACAGGGTTCTGTCTTGGGCCCGGTCTTATTCAACATCTTTATCAACGACTTGGATGATGGACTCAAGGGCATCCTGATCAAATTTGCAGATGACACCAAACTGGGAGGGGTGGCTAACACCCCAGAGGACAGGATCACACTTCAAAATGACCTTGACAGATTAGAGAACTGGGCCAAAACAAACAAGATGAATTTTAACAGGGAGAAATGTAAAGTATTGCACTTGGGCAAAAAAAATGAGAGGCACAAATACAAGATGGGTGACACCTGGCTTGAGAGCAGTACATGTGAAAAGGATCTAGGAGTCTTGGTTGACCACAAACTTGACATGAGCCAACAGTGTGACGCGGCAGCTAAAAAAGCCAATGCAATTCTGGGCTGCATCAATAGGAGTATAGCATCTAGATCAAGGGAAGTTATAGTGCCACTGTATTCTGCTCTGGTCAGACCTCACCTGGAGTACTGTGTCCAGTTCTGGGCACCACAGTTCAAGAAGGACACTGACAAACTGGAACGTGTCCAGAGGAGGGCAACCAAAATGGTCAAAGACCTGGAAACGATGCCTTATGAGGAACGGCTAAGGGAGCTGGGCATGTTTAGCCTGGAGAAGAGGAGGTTAAGGGGGGATATGATAGCCATGTTCAAATATATAAAAGGATGTCACATAGAGGAGGGAGAAAGGTTGTTTTCTGCTGCTCCAGAGAAGCGGACACGGAGCAATGGATCCAAACTACAAGAAAGAAGATTCCACCTAAACATTAGGAAGAACTTCCTGACAGTAAGAGCTGTTCGACAGTGGAATTTGCTGCCAAGGAGTGTGGTGGAGTCTCCTTCTTTGGAGGTCTTTAAGCAGAGGCTTGACAACCATATGTCAGGAGTGCTCTGATGGTGTTTCCTGCTTGGCAGGAGGTTGGACTCGATGGCCCTTGTGGTCTCTTCCAACTCTATGATTCTATGATGGTGCTCCCTAGCATGATGGGGTCCATGAGAGGAGAGGTTGCACACATTAACCAAGAGATGGACAAACACAACCAGTCACATCCAATAGCCATACACTGCCTCATCCACCAACCAGCACTGTGTTGTAAAAAATCACTGAAGTTGGACTCTGTCATGAAAACTGTGGTATCTTGTGTTAACTTCATTAGAGCTCATGTACTAAACCACTAAACTGTACTAAACCACTAAACTAAACTGCCAACCTAGCCGTTCAAAAGCACGTCAAAGTGCAAGTAGATAAATAGGTACCGCTCCGGTAGGTAAACGGCGTTTCCGTGCGCTGCTCTGGTTTGCCAGAAGCGGCTTAGTCATGCTGGCCACATGACCCGGAAGCTGTACGCCGGCTCCCTCGGCCAATAAAGCGAGATGAGCGCCGCAACCCCAGAGTCGGCCACTGTGGGGTGCCACAGGGTTCTGTCTTGGGCCCGGTCTTATTCAACATCTTCATCAACGACTTGGATGATGGACTCAAGGGCATCCTGATCAAATTTGCAGATGACACCAAACTGGGAGGGGTGGCTAACACCCCAGAGGACAGGATCACACTTCAAAACGACCTTGACAGATTAGAGAACTGGGCCAAAACAAACAAGATGAATTTTAACAGGGAGAAATGTAAAGTATTGCACTTGGGCAAAAAAAATGAGAGGCACAAATACAAGATGGGTGACACCTGGCTTGAGAGCAGTACATGTGAAAAGGATCTAGGAGTCTTGGTTGACCACAAACTTGACATGAGCCAACAGTGTGACGCGGCAGCTAAAAAAGCCAATGCAATTCTGGGCTGCATCAATAGGAGTATAGCATCTAGATCAAGGGAAGTAATAGTGCCACTGCATTCTGCTCTGGTCAGACATCACCTGGAGTACTGTGTCCAGTTCTGGGCACCACAGTTCAAGAAGGACACTGACAAACTGGAACGTGTCCAGAGGAGGGCAACCAAAATGGTCAAAGGCCTGGAAACGATGCCTTATGAGGAACGGCTAAGGGAGCTGGGCATGTTTAGCCTGGAGAAGAGGAGGTTAAGGGGGGATATGATAGCCATGTTCAAATATATAAAAGGATGTCACATAGAGGAGGGAGAAAGGTTGTTTTCTGCTGCTCCAGAGAAGCGGACACGGAGCATTGGATCCAAACTACAAGAAAGAAGATTTCACCTAAACATTAGGAAGAACTTCCTGACAGTAAGAGCTGTTCGACAGTGGAATTTGCTGCCAAGGAGTGTGGTGGAGTTTCCTTCTTTGGAGGTCTTTAAGCAGAGGCTTGACAACCATATGTCAGGAGTGGTCTGATGGTGGTTCCTGCTTGGCAGGGGGTTGGACTCGATGGGCCTTGTGGTCTCTTCCAACTCTATGATTCTATGATTCTATAATGGTCAGGGGTCCCTTACCTTACTAAACCACAGTTTCAGGAATTTCTGTCTGAGTTGAATGTTGAACATGAAGATCTTCCGTACCACACAGAAGTCTGTTGGCTGAGTCAAGGAAGAGTTTTGAAACGTTTTTATGACTTACTTCCACATGTTTATGATTTTATGCTTATGAAAAACGATAAAGTACCAGAGCTCAAAGATGCAGAATGGAAATGGCTGCTTGCCTTTCTGACAGACGTAACAGAAATACTCAATACTTTTAATGTTCAACTTCAAGGAAAGGGGAAGCTCATCTGTGATATGTTTTCACGTGAAAGCGTTTCAAGCAAAATTAGACCTTCTCATTAAACAAGTGAAGGAAGAAAACTTCTGCCATCTCTCCACAACTCAAAACCTGTTGGCAGGAAAACCACCAATTGCATTCCCAAATGAAATGTGTGGATTTACTGGAAATTTTGCAAAAGGAGTTTCAAACTCGATTTAAAGAGCTTCACATCCATGAGCAGGGCATAAAGCTTTTCCGGAACCTATTTTCTTTTGACATTGAAACTGCTGATCCAATTTACCAAATGGAATTGGTCGAACTACAGAATTGTGACTCTCTGAAAGACACTTTCAAATCAAGCAGCCTCACAAATTTCTATGCATCTTTCCCCTCTGAGACGTATCTGAATCTCAGGAACCATGCACTTAAATTTGCAACCATCTTTGGCAGCACCTATATCTGTGAACAGACTTTTTCCCAAATGAAACATCTGAAATCTCCAACTAGATCCAGACTAACTGATGAATACTTGCATCACTTGCTATGACTAGCAGTGACATATATGGAACAGGATATCAACCATCTCATTAGCTAAAAGCAGGCCCATACTTCCCATTGAATTATTTATAAGTTTATTTATGTTGATTAAAATCGTTCTTCATTTTAAATATTGTTGTTTTTCCTGTTTTTTGTGCACTACAAATACAATATTAGCAGTGTGCATAGGAATTTGTTCCTTTCCCGCCCCCCCCCCCCAAATATAGTCCGGCCCCCCGCAAGTTCTGAGGGACAGTGGACCGGCCCCCTGCTGAAAAAGTTTGCTGACCCCTGCTTTGGAGCGATGAACTCAGTCTTCTTGACACCACCTGCACTGAACAGCATAGAGCAGCTCATTCTCAGGTTTGTCTTCTGAGGCATCAGCACACAAGTCACTGTTTCTTCTGGTGACCTGCTTGATTTTTCCCAGGCATGTTGCAGTTTAGTAAAGGTAAAGGGACCCCTGACCATTAGGTCCAGTCGCGGACGACTGGGGTTGCACTGCTCAGCTCGCTCTATAGGCCGAGGGAGCCGGCGTACAGCTTCTGGGTCATGTGGCCAGCATGATGAAGCCGCTTCTGGTGAACCAGAGCAGCGCATGGAAACGCCGTTTACCTTCCTGCTGGAACAGTACCTATTTATCTACTTGCACTTTGATGTGCTTTCGAACTGCTAGGTGGGCAGGAGCAGGGACCGAGCAACGGGAGCTCACCCTGTGGTAAGGATTCGAACCGCCGACCTTCTGATCGGCAAACCCAAGGCTCTGTGGTTTAACCCACAGCGCCACCCGCGTTAGTTTAGCTTTAAATGCTGATAGAAGCCATAACATATGAACCAGACGGGCATGAAATCACCACTTTGCCTCTATCCAAGTGGCCCCAAACCTTCTTTCTGGATGTCTTTCCTAGGTCTGGCTGAGGGGAGTTTATCCGTGCCCTTAGTTTGATCAGGTACACCCTCCTATTAATTAGGGTCTCCTGCTACACCCAAAGGTTGGGGGTTAGGGTCAAGTCTGTGTGAAAGATGGATGAGGGTTTGGAGTGAGTGAGAGTTGAGTGAAGTTTGGGTTAGGGGATTAGGTTGGGGTGGGGTGAGGGTTAGGGCTGGGGTTGGGGTAGGTTTAGAGGCAAGGGTGAGGTTTAGAGTTACTGTTAGATTTGGGTTAGGCCTGGATTTAGTGTGATGGTTATGGTGAAAGTTTGTTAGGATGGATGTAGAGTTTGGGTTAAGGTAGGGGGAGGGGCTGGGGTTAAGTTAGGAATAGGTTTAGCAGGTTAGAGTTAGGGATTGGGGTGAGTTGACGGTTAGGAGGTTTAGGGTTGGGTTAGGGATTAGATTCGGATTCTGTACAAAAATATAAATAGAAAGTGCTGCTGCACCTGGGGGACAAAAGGCAACTAGCCATTCATTATTTATGCCTGTAACCAGGTTGCAGGAACCATGTGGCGAATAGCTTTTCTATCCCAGTTTCTAAAACTGCCAGGAAGATGTGTGTTGTTCATCCATTTTGTATTCTAAAATTTCTACCTTTTTATTAATGATTAGGAACTCTGCCACATGCTCATTACAATCCTTCTTGGGTTCAAGCCTCAGATTAAAGAAATCTCTCACAAATATACAATGCATACGCTTGTGAATCAACATGCTTTTTCTAGGTTTTGGAGCATCTTTGCCTCTTACCTTCTTTGGTGTAAATCATCTGGGGCCCTGTGAAATTTCTGAAGATGATAAACACTGCTCACTTGTTTTGGTTCCCCCAGGACTTTGAGTCTTCACCTCTATCGGGTTTTGATTTCTTAATACATTAAAAAATGCAAAAGAAAAAAAAAAGCTTCCAAAAATTATTATTTTTTAAATGCACAAATAGAATGCAAAAATGCTAGTATTTCAAATGCAAAAAATATATATTCAAAAATCAAAAATCAAAAAATCCTGCCTGTACAGTGGTACCTTGGTTCTCAAACTTAACCTATTCTAGAAGTCCGTTCCAAAACCAAGGTGTGCTTTCCCATAGAAGGTAATGCAAAATGAATTAACCCAATTTAACATGAATTTTTACTATCTAACGAGACCATAGGTCCATAAAATGAAAACAATAAACAATGTACTGCAGTCACACAATCCAGCAATCAGTAGCTGCACTAGGTTCCACACAGTCACAAAAACAAACAAAAAAGCACTGCAAAAACAAAAATGCAAAATAGCAAAATCAGACAGACCTCAGCATAACACTCAAAACAGAAGTGTGGCACTCAAATTGGAAGCGTAACACTCAAAACGGAGCACATTCAGCACATTCGCAAACTGGAGCACATACTTATGGGTTTGCAGTGTTTGGGTTTCAAGTTGTTTGAGTGCCAAGTTGTTTGAGAACCAAGGTACCTGCATTGAATTTAAAGCATAGAGAAAAAACCGAGAAGCTTGATCCTTTTACAATAGCTTGGCTGCGTCACATGACAACACTGCCATCTATTGGCCAAAGCAGAAATTGCAACAGTAAAACTTGTTTAAAATTCTTTTTTTTTTTTAATCGAAAAATGCTCAAAATCTCTCAAAAATACTTTTAGCTCTGAGATTAAGCTACCATATGACTGGGGCCATGACTTTTTGATAGGGAGTTAGGTAGATATTGAATGCTTTACAGTATGGTTACCAGATTTTCTTCAATGAATTCAGGGACCCTTTTTTTTCTTTTTTTTTAAGTTGAGTAGCAACAGGGAGTCTGTAGTGGGGATGGTGAGGCAAAAGATCCTGGGCCCAAGCACACATGCATATTGTATAAAGGTGCAAAGCCCTTCTTTCACACCCTGTGCAACATAAATGAGCAGAGTTTTTTAAAAACTGGCCAACGGCTGCCTGCCAGCAACTCCCAAGCCTCCCCCAATCAGTCAAAACAAAGGGGGAAGGGGCAGGAGATCTGTACCAGTGGACATCCCTGGTTCCCTTTCGGCAGTGGTGGCAGCAGCGGCAGTCAGCAGCCCGGAGCCAGCCTGGTAGCGCAGACGGCTCACCAGCCGGGGCTGAGGCTGGCGCTACCCATTTCCCGGGGACAGATCTGCAAATCCGGGGACTGTCCCCGGGGACATCTGATAACCCTACTTTACAGTGATCCCTGCTACCCACATGCATTTACACAGTAACAATGGGACCACAGGTACCAGGTTCTGCCCAACTTTTGGGTGGGTGTGCAGGCCCATGTGTGTGATGTCACACAGTGAGAGGATGCCGCAAGGCCTGGCGCAGCTGTGGGAAGGCTTGACGGGGCCAGCCACAGGCCGCAAAATATTGAAAGGGGGGGGGAGAGAATGGGAGGCCCTTGGCGCCACCTAGATGGGGACCCTGATTGGGGCGAACGGTTGTGTGACTTGCATTCCAATCCGTGAGGCTTGACTCTCTCCTCACGGCCTCTTGCAAGCAGAGTTTAATAGTTTGCACAGCAATACAGAGGCAAAGCAGGCAGTGAAGCATCTATGAGAAATTGTCTGCATTAAATCTCTGACACAGGTGACCCCACTTTTTGGACCAGAGTCCTGGCGGGGAGCAGCTTCATGGAACAAGGATCCCATGGGGCAATATTGCCTGCCAGTAGATGGAGAGTAGGGTGCTGCAGTAGTAATAATTAATAAGAATACTAATAATTTTATTATTTATACCCTGCTTTCTAGCTGTTTCTCCAGCCACTCTGGGCGGCCTACAGTAGATATAAAAACATAGTAAGACCTCAAACCTTAAAAACTTCCCTGAGCAGGGCTGCCTTCAAATGTCTTCTAAGAAGAGTCAGATCATTTCCTTGACATCTGAAAGGAGGGCACCCGTGCCCCCGACAGAATCTCAGGCTGGCCCCGCATCAGGAGCCCCCGTCCCCCGTCCCCTTGGCCATCCTGCTCCGCTTCCCGTTTCCATCAGCGCTGCCGTGAATGGGGGGGGGGGGGGCGGCGTGTCTTTGCCGGGGTCTCCGGAGATAGCAGCCCTCCTCCGAGAGGGAAGCGGTCAGTCTCGGTGCCCTCTCGCCTTCTGGAATTGGCTGAGGCGCCTCCTCCTCCCACCGGCTCCCTGCTTACCCACCCGCTTGGTTTTCCTTCTTCTTGGGTGCCCTTCTTTTGTGTAGCAGCCGGGGGGAGTCGGGGACGTGTGGGCCTGTGTCCCTCGAGGGCAGGCGCCTGGGCGCTGCTTGGCTGGTGGAGGATGGGGGGGGGTGGCCCCAGGGGCTGCCTCTAAGGGGGAGGGTCCCCCCTTGGTGTCTCGGGGGTGTCGGGAGGGGTCTTCCTCCTCGTCTTCTGCAGTGATGCATCCCCCCCCCCCGCCGCCCCAGGCAGCCCCTCTCTTGGCCCGGCCGTCCCTGCGGATTCCACCCCGACTCGGCTCCATTTCCCCAGCGGCGATGCGCTCCGGGTCCTGGGCCTCAGGCCCCCTTCCTCTCCAGCCTGAGCCCCGCTGCTTGGGCCACAGGGACCCCCTGCGGCGGGGCAGGAGAGTCTCCCTGGGGTGCTGGGGAGAAAGGAAGCCCGGCAGGCCGAGGCAGGATGGTCCCTTGCCCCGAGGGGAAGGCGCGCCCGAGAGCGGCCTGGGGGCGAGCCAAGCCGAGCGAGGGCGGCGGGCCCCGGATCGCGGAGCGAGAGCAGCAGCCAGGGAGAACTTTGCCGCGCTCCAGCGGGAGGCGCCGCTGCTCTGGCGGACGGCGCTTGTGGCTGGCGCGTCCCGGGGGCAGCCGCCCTGGAGCCCGCGGGGAGCCCGATGCCCCGTGCAGTTCCGGCCCTCTGGGTCAGGGGATGCAGCGCAGCTTTTGCCTCCCGTCTCTGCACACCACCCCACGCGCTGCACCGGTTGTACTTCTGCCTTTGAGACGCTTTGCAAGCGGAATCGAAACCTCGCAGGGAGCCAGTCATCTGCAAGCCTTCTTGATTGGCCGAGAGCCCTCTTTCATTTGCATAGGACGCACCCATAATGCTACACGGCGGTTTTCCTTGCCTTTGATGCAAGAATCGAACTAAAAAAACCCCGAGATATTTTGCTTCTATAACGTCTGGATGCAAGTTTTGATATTTGGACGAAGTCGTCCTTGTAATTATCCTCAGAATCTAGTTGGCTTTTTGTTTATGGGGCGGGGGGGGGGAAAGAATCATTCATCGTGACCTATGTGTCAATACAAAGTACAGGTATAAATACATTTGGAGACACTTAGTAGTTTCGGCTGGTCCGATTGCAGTGGTACTTATAATTAATTGATCACAGTCAGTTACAGGTTTCTTTGTTCTTTCTCCACTCCCACTGCTTCACTTGACCAGTCTTTTGCCTTGCAGCGACTACAGAGAGAACGTGTGAACACAGAGCTTCGCTTCCCCAAGAGCTTTTGAATGGCTGTTTTGGGAGATTTCAAATGAGGAGGTGCTTTGCACGCCTAGCTCAAGAAGATCTGCCCAAATCAGTTCAGGTCATCTAGCCCAACCCCCTGCAATGCAGGATTCAAATTCTTGGGAGTTAGCTGAGGTATGGTGCGGATTAAGTTGTGGCAGGAACTGGCAGCCTGTCCTGCTGTTGAATCTTCCCACTGAACCCGTCTCTCCCCCCCCCCCCCCAGCACTGCTAACTTATGGTTTTAGAGCTACTAGTCGGCAACCTTATCCGATGATGGGCCAGTCCACGCTCCAACCAGGTGGGAGGAGCGCCCGTGCATGTGTGCACATGCTATTTCTGGCGCTCCTCCGACCCAGAAGTGCACCAGAAATAGTGTATGCACATGCGCACGGGCGCTTCTCTGTCCCACATGCTTTGTTGTTGTTTAGTCGTTTAGTCGTGTCCGACTCTTCGTGACCCCCTGGCACTCCTGTCTTCCACTGCCTCCCGCAGTTTGGTCAAACTCATGCTGGTAGCTTCGAGGACACTGTCTAACCATCTCGTCCTCTGTCGTCCCCTTCTCCTTGTGCCCTCCATCTTTCCCAACAACAGGGTCTTTTCCAGGGAGTCTTCTCTTCTCATCAGGTGGCCAAAGTATTGGAGCCTCAGCTTCACGATCTGTCCTTCCAGTGAGCACTCAGGGCTGATTTCCTTAAGAATGGATGCGTTTGATCTTCTTGCAGTCCATGGGACTCTCAAGAGTCTCCTCCAGCACCATAATTCAAAAGCATCAATTCTTCGACGATCAGCCTTCTTTATGGTCCAGCTCTCACTTCCATACATCACTACTGGGAAAACCTTAGCTTTTACTATACGGACCTTTGTTGGCAAGGTGATGTCTCACATAGAGATTTCTCAGGAGACAGATGAGGTGATCAGGCACCCCCATTTCTTTAAGAACTTGCCATAGTTTGCTGTGGTCGACACAGTCAAAGGCTTTTGCATAGTCAATGAAGCAGAAGTAGATGTCTTTCTGGAACTCTCTAGCTTTCTCCATAATCCAACGCATGTTTGCAATTTGGTCTCTGGTTCCTCTGTCCCTTCAAAATCCAGCTTGCACTTCTGGGAGTTCTCGGTCCACATACTGCTTGAGCCTTCCTTGTAGAATTTTAAGCATAACCTTGCTAGGGTGTGAAATGAGTGCAATTGTGCGGTAGTTGGCGCATTCTTTGGCACTGCCCTTCTTTGGGATTGGGATGTAGACTGATCTTCTCCAATCCTCTGGCCACTGCTGAGTTTTCCAAATTTGCTGGCATATTGAGTGTAGCACCTTAACAGCATCATCTTTTAAAATTTTAAATAGTTCAGCTGGAATACCATCACTTCCACTGGCCTTGTTATTAGCAGTGCTTTTCTAAGGCCCATTTGACTTCACTCTCAAGGATGTCTGTCTCAAGGTCAGCAACCACACTACCTGGGGTGTACGAGGCATCCATATCTTTATGGTATAATTCCTCTGTGTATTCTTGCCACCTCTTCTTGATGTCTTCTGCTTCTGTTAGGTCCTTACCACTTTTGTCCTTTATTATGGTAATCTTTGTACGAAATGTTCCTTTCATATCTCCAATTTTCTTGAACAGATCTCTGGTTCTTCCCATTCTGTTGTTTTCCTCTATTTCTTTGCATTGCTCATTTAAGAAGGCCTTCTTGTCTCTCCTTGCTATTTTCTGGAAATCTGCATTCAATTTCCTATATCTTTCACTATCTCCCTAGCATTTTGCTTGCCTTCTCTCCCCCACTATTTGTAAGGCCTCATTGGACAGCCACTTTGCTTTCTTGCATTTCCTTTTCATTGGGATGGTTTTCGTTGCTGCCTCCTGTATAATGTTATGAGCCTCCATCCATAGTTCTTCAGGTACTCTGTCCAGTAAATCTAAATCCTTCAACCTGTTCCTCACTTCCACTGTGTATTCATAAGGGATTTGGTTTAGATTGTATCTTACCGGTCCAGTGGTTTTTCCTACTTTCTTCAGTTTAAGCTTCAGTTTAAGCTATAAGAACCTGATGATCTGAGCCACAGTCAGCTCCAGATCTTGTTTTTGCTGACTGTATAGAGCTTCACCATCTTTGGCTGCAGAGAATATAATCAATCTGATTTCGATGCTGCCCATCTGGTGATGTCCATGTGTAGAGTCGTCTCTTGTGTTGTTGGAAAAGCTTTTTTGTGATGACCAGCTTGTTCTCTTGACAGAACTCTATTAGCCTTTGCCCTGCTTCGTTTTGATCTCCAAGGCCAAACTTGCCAGTTGTTCCTTTTATCACTTGATTCCCTACTTTAGCATTCCAATCCCCTATAATGAGAAGAACATCCTTCTTTGGTGTCACTTCTATAAGGTGCTGTAAGTCTTAATAGAATTGCTCAATTTCAGTTTCTTCAGCACCAGTAGTTGGTGCATAAACTTGGATTACTGTGATGTTAAAAGGTCTGCCTTGGATTCGTATTGAGATCATTCTATCATTTTTTAGATTGCATCCAAGTACAGCTCTCGCCACTCTTTCGTTAACTATGAAGGCCACTCCATTTCTTTTATGGGATTCTTGCCCACAGTAGTAGATATGATGGTCATCCGAACTGAATTCGCCCATTCCCGTCCATTTTAGTTCACTGATGCCCAGGATGTAAATATTTATTCTTGCCATCTCATCTTTGACCACATCCAACTTACCCAGGTTCATGGTTCTTACATTCCAGGTTCCTATGCAATATTTTTCTTTACAGCATTGGACTTTCCTTTTGCTTCCAGGCATATCCACAACTGAGTGTCCTTTCGGCTTTGGCCCAGCCACTTCATCAGCTCTGAATCTACTTGTACTTGTCCTCTGCTCTTCCTCAGTAGCATGTTGGATGCCTTCCGACCTGAGGGGCTCATCTTCCAGAGTCATAACTTTTATATGCCTGTTGCCTTTGTCCATGGAGTTTTCTTGGCAGGGATATTGGAGTGGCTTGCCGGTTCCTCCTCCAGGTGGATCACGTTTGGTCAAAACTCTCCACTATGACCTGTTCATCTTGGGTTCCCTGCTCGGCATAGTTCATAGCTTCTCTGAGTTATTCAAGCCTCTTCGCCACGGCAAGGCAGTGATCCATGAAGGGGTCCCACATGCTTGCGCACACACTATTTCCGGTGCACATCCAGGTCAGCGGAGCACCCATGTGCACACACTTTTTCCGTGTGTATAGGCGCCATCAACCCGGAAGTCAGTCCCCGCTCTGCGCTGTGCCAGTAAGAGCGGGTGGCGGGGGCAGCAGGGGTCGTCATGGGCCAGTTAGACAAGCCTGGTGGGCCACTACTGACCCATGGCCCTTAGGTTGCCGACCTCTGTATTAGAGGCTTAATTGCTTATTATTTGCCTAGTTTGAGCTGCATTTGAACTGCACCCCTTCCGTTTAAATTTTTTTACTTTTATTATTTAATATCCACATACAACCAAACATATACCCATTTACTTTAGAAAACTTGAATACAAATACAAATAATACAAAAACACTACACTTATGTGACTTCCCTCCACCAGTGTACATCATTTCTTATTCCTTAATATTCTTATTTACATTGCAATCTTTATCTCTCATCCTTAATATTGTTATTTTACTAATATTTTGTTTTCTGAGTCAGCTTTACACATTTAGTCTAAACATATCAGCATGTTGTTTGTAGAACAGTGTTTACTCATGTATTCTTCAAACCATTTCTACTGTGACCTTCAGTGAATTCAAAAGGTTTATTTAGCCAATCTTCCTTTGTGGGTATCTAGTTTCTTTTCCAGTTTTTGGCAAGTAGGAGCCTGGCTGCGGCGGCTGCGTATAGAAATATTGCTTTCCTGTCCTGTGGTATGTCCTTTCCAATTATGCTCAAAAGAAATGCTTCAGGTTTTTTTTCTAGAGGAATTTTGAGCATCTTTTTTCATTCCTCATGCACACAACTCCAAAATTTTTTGACTTTTCCGCAGCCCCACCATAAATGCATCATGGTTTCCTCGACCTCCTTGCATTTCCAACAAAGGTTGGATCTAGACTTGTATATTTTGGCAAGTTTTGAAGTTGTTATGTGCCTCCTGTAAAACATTTTCATAATGTTTTCTTTTATGGAGTAACAGGCGGTGAACCTTATATCAATCTTTAGAAACCTATCCCACTGTTCTAAATGTATTGCATGACCGATGCCCTGTGCCCATTTGATCTGTACTTCTTTCACTTCATCTTTTAAGTTCCATTCCAATATGAAATCATATACTTTTGATAATAATTTTTTATTGTTTCTGTTATGTACTGAAGTTCTCACCCTGGGCCAGCAGGGGGATACTGTAGATAGTTTTCACTCAGGTCCACATATGCAGATAAGGGATTGAAAGTGACGGTCAGTGATTGGATAGTTACGGAAAGTTGTTACAGTTGCGTTGTAGTGGAGCTCTATATAAGCAGGCTGGCTTCAGTTCAGTTCTGTTCTGGCCTGTGAATAAACAAGAGCTGTTTGAAGAATCGCTGTGTCGTCTGATATGTTCACCCACAATGTAACAGTTTCTTAATAGAACTTTTTGTAATTTTGATTCTTCCTTTTCAAAGCCTAATTTTTTATCCAAATTAAAAACGTTGTTTAAGTGGTGATATTGGAGCCAGTCTGTGAGGTGGTGCCTTATTATCTTCAAATTATTTCAACTTTTTCTGGTCTTGTTCTTCCTTTAATAGTTGCCTATACGTTTCCCAATTCCCTGTCATGTTTCATTTTTTAACCGCAAATACCTCCAATAATATGGTTGTTGCTTCCTGCTAATATGGTTGTTAAATCCTTTGTGGACTTTTATTATTTTATGTGCCACCCATATCTCTTGTTGAAGCTCTCTAGATCTAATATATCTAATTTTTCCAATAGAATCCAATATTTTATCCAGATTAAACACTCAGCTTTATAATAAATTTTGAAATTTGGCAACACAAATCCTCCTCTCTCTTTCCTATCAGCCAATAATTTATATTTGATGCGAGGTTTCTTTCCTTGCCAGATAAATTTTGTCAGCATTCCTCCAATCTTTTTTGTTGTTGTTGTTGTTGTTATGATGGGAATCATCTGAAAAAGAAAAAGTAACTTGGACAATATATTCATTTTTCTTACCGAGATTCTTCGCCAAAATGATAATTTCAATCTTGACCAGATTTCTAAATCTTTACTAATTTCTTTCCAGGTCTTTTTGTAGTTGTCATCATACAAATTAATGCTTTTCATTGTGGTTTGGATGCGCAAATATTGTGCTTTTTTAACTATTTCCAATCCTGTTATTTCCCTCAGATCCTTTTTATTCTTCTTCCTGCATATTTTTAACCATTAGTTTTGTTTTTGCTCTGTTGAGTCTGAATCCCGACACTTCGCCAAATTCTGTTATTTTTTTCCTAAAGCTTTGGGAATACTTTTTTTTGGATCTTCAACTGTTATTAAATCATTGGCAAAAGCTTTTAGTTTAAAGGACCTTTTCCTTAATGCAATCCCTTTTATTTCTTCCTCCTCCCTCATTACCAAATTTAGTATTTCTAATGTTAATATGAAAAAGAACAGGGAAAAGGGACAACCTTGTAATGTTGAACTGCACCTCTTCTGTTTTATGTTGAGAAAAAGGAGCATCAGGTCCTAAAGGAGCACAGAGGCTTAAAGTGGCAAATGTGGCTTCCATGCCTTTAAGAACCAAAGTCTCCTTTCTCATTCGCACTCATGTGCCTTGTCTTTCCTCCACTGTTGAGTAATAAATCCATTCTCACTTTCCCAAAAACAAAGCATACTCTTCCTCTTGAAATTTGCTGTGAATATATATCTTGCTACATCCCAAGTAGAGTACTTGTGCAGAAGTCTCATGGATATTAGCTGATGTTAATATTTTCTTGCTGAAACTTTTTATTAAGTAGTCTGACATTTTTATGCTTGTGTAAGGAGGCTCAGAAGGAGTGACTTGGACAGTTTATCCACATCAGTGGATGTCAGGGACTGGGCAGTGGAGGAATGGTGGAGATGGCTTCCCCAGCCTGACCCTTCCAGAGAAGAAGATGACAGTTGAGAATTACAACAGGGGTTTGAGGGAGGCCACAGCTCAGAAGCAGATGAGGTGAAAAGCTGGGAAATAATATGGGAGAGGAGGAGCAGGCAGAGCCGGAGCAGCTGGCTGACAGTTATCACTAGAAAGCATCCCAGACCCACCATCTCCCAGAACCCAGCAAGCCTTAAAAATAGGAGAGCAAAGAGCTCAAAGACAGAGGGCACTTAGTGGCAACCATTGAGGGGGTGGTGCTATTGACGAATGAGGTGGGAGAGATTGGTAGAGGAGATTTACTTGGGACAATGCCATTATTCCAAGAGGCTGCATTCCCAAGCCTCTCTGTAAATATTTAATAAAAAGCAAATGGTAAGGACTTTTCCTTGTCTTATCTGTTCCTGGCAACCTGCCGTGGGGATTGGTTCCTCTGCCGCCTGACAATTAACAGCCCATTCATGGCGGTGGGGGGGAAAGAGAAACTGACAGTTCAGGGGCACTGTGGTGGGGTAGTAACATGTGACAGGTGACGTGCAAGCAGAAATAGATTATAAATATAGACATTAGGTTCTGCCTAGAGACAGGGCATGAGGAGTTGGACATTATCCTTCCATGTCCTTATCTTATGGGTATGTTCATAGCAAAAGGAAGAACAAAGAAACAGTGGGGTCACTCAGAGGAGAAGATGGTGAAATGCAAACAGGGGACACAGAAAGGGCTGAACTCCTCAATGCCTTCTTTGCCTCAGTCTTCTCCGATAAAGAAAACAATGCCCGACCTGAAGAATTTGGAGCAAATGATTCAGCAGAGTAAACACAGCCCAGAATAACTAAGGAGATAGTATCATAGAATCATAGAATCATAGAATCATAGAGTTGGAAGAGACCACAAGGGTCATCGAGTCCAACCCCCTGCCAAGCAGGAAACACCATCAGAGCACTCCTGACATATGGTTGTCAAGCCTCTGCTTAAAGACCTCCAAAGAAGGAGACTCCACCACACTCCTTGGCAGCAAATTCCACTGTCGAACAGCTCTTACTGTCAGGAAGTTCTTCCTAATGTTTAGGTGGAATCTTCTTTCTTGTAGTTTGTATCCATTGCTCCGTGTCCGCTTCTCTGGAGCAGCAGAAAACAACCTTTCTCCCTCCTCTATGTGACATCCTTTTATATATTTGAACATGGCTATCATATCACCCCTTAACCTCCTCTTCTCCAGGCTAAACATGCCCAGCTCCCTTAGCCGATCCTCATAAGGCATTGTTTCCAGGCCTCTGACCATTTTGGTTGCCCTCCTCTGTACACGTTCTAGTTTGTCAGTGTCCTTCTTGAACTGTGGTGCCCAGAACTGGACACAGTACTCCAGGTGAGGTCTGACCAGAGCAGAATACAGTGGCACTATAACTTCCCTTGATCTAGATGCTATACTCCTATTGATGCAGCCCAGAATTGCATTGGCTTTTTTAGCTGCCGCGTCACACTGTTGGCTCATGTTAAGTTTGTGGTCAACCAAGACTCCTAGATCCTTTTCACATGTACTGCTCTCAAGCCAGGTGTCACCCATCTTGTATTTGTGCCTCTCATTTTTTTTGCCCAAGTGCAATACTTTACATTTCTCCCTGTTAAAATTCATCTTGTTTGTTTTGGCCCAGTTCTCTAATCTGTCAAGGTCGTTTTGAAGTGTGATCCTGTCTTCTGGGGTGTTAGCCACCCCTCCCAGTTTGGTGTCATCTGCAAATTTGATCAGGATGCCCTTGAGTCCATCATCCAAGTCGTTGATAAAGATGTTGAATAAGACCGGGCCCAAGACAGAACCCTGTGGCACCCCACTAGTCACTCTTCTCCAGGATGAAGAGGAACCATTGATGAGCACCCTTTGGGTCCAGTCAGTCAGCCAGTTACAAATCCACTGAGTGGTAGCATAGTCAAGACCGCATTTTACCAGCTTCTTTACAAGAATATCATGGGGCACCTTGTCAAATGCCTTGCTGAAATCAAGGTAGACTACATCCACTGCGTTCCCTTCATCTACCAGGCTTGTAATTCTGTCAAAAAATGAGATCAGGTTAGTCTGACATGACTTATTTTTCAGAAATCCATGCTGACTATTGGTGATCACAGCATTCCTTTCTAGGTGCTCACAGATTGTTTGCTTAATGATCTGCTCCAGAATCTTCCCTGGTATTGATGTTAGACTGACTGGGCGGTAATTATTTGGGTCCTCTCTTTTCCCCTTTTTGAAAATAGGGACAACATTTGCCCTCCTCCAGTCTGCCGGGACTTCGCCTGTTCTCCAGGAATTCTCAAAGATGACTGCCAGTGGTTCTGAGATCACATCTGCCAGTTCTTTTAATACTCTTGGATGCAGTTCATCTGGCCCTGGAGACTTGAATACATCTAAACTAGCCAAGTATTCTTGTACTATCTCCTTAGTTATTCTGGGCTGTGTTTCCTCTGCTGAATCATTTCCTCCAAATTCTTCAGGTCGGGCATTGTTTTCTTTATCGGAGAAGACTGAGGCAAAGAAGGCATTGAGGAGTTCAGCCCTTTCTGTGTCCCCTGTTTGCATTTCACCATCTTCTCCTCTGAGTGACCCCACTGTTTCTTTGTTCTTCCTTTTGCTACGAACATACCCATAGAAGCCTTTTTTGTTGCTTTTAACCTCTCCAGCAAGCCTGAGTTCATTCTGTGCTTTAGCTTTTCTGACTTTGTGTCTACACGTGCTGGCTATTTGTTTGAATTCCTCTTTGGTGGTTTCCCCCCTTTTCCATTTTTTGTACACATCCTTTTTTAATCTTAACTCAGTTAAAAGTTCTTTAGATAGCCACCCTGGCTTCTTTAGGCACCTTCCATGTTTCCGTCTCATTGGTATTGCCTGAAGTTGTGCTTTTACTATCTCCCTCTTAACAAACTCCCAGCCATCATGAACTCCCTTTCCTTTTAGTATTACTGTCCATGGGATCTCACCCAGCACTTCCCTAAGTTTTATGAAGTCGGCTTTCTTAAAGTCAAGAAATTGAGTCCTAGTATGCTTGGCTGCTCCTTTCCGTTGTATAGTAAACTTCAGAAGAGCATGATCACTTGCGCCTAATGATCCTTCCACTTCTACCCCATTAACCAGGTCATCGACATTGGTTAGGACCAGATCTAAAATGGCTGTTCCTCTTGTTGCTTCTCCCACTTTCTGGACAATGAAGTTGTCTGCAAGAATACTTGGCTAGTTTAGATGTATTCAAGTCTCCAGGGCCAGATGAACTGCATCCAAGAGTATTAAAAGAACTGGCAGATGTGATCTCAGAACCACTGGCAATCATCTTCGAGAATTCCTGGAGAACAGGCGAAGTCCCGGCAGACTGGAGGAGGGCAAATGTTGTCCCTATTTTCAAAAAAGGGAAAAGAGAGGACCCAAATAATTACCGCCCAGTCAGTCTGACATCAATACCAGGGAAGATTCTGGAGCAGATCATCAAGCAAACAATCTGTGAGCACCTAGAAAGGAATGCTGTGATCACCAATAGTCAGCATGGATTTCTGAAAAATAAGTCATGTCAGACGAACCTGATCTCATTTTTTGACAGAATTACAAGCCTGGTAGATGAAGGGAACGCAGTGGATGTAGTCTACCTTGATTTCAGCAAGGCATTTGACAAGGTGCCCCATTATATTCTTGTAAAGAAGCTGGTAAAATGCGGTCTTGACTATGCTACCACTCAGTGGATTTGTAACTGGCTGACTGACCGGACCCAAAGGGTGCTCATCAATGGTTCCTCTTCATCCTGGAGAAGAGTGACTAGTGGGGTGCCACAGGGTTCTGTCTTGGGCCCGGTCTTATTCAACATCTTTATCAACGACTTGGATGATGGACTCAAGGGCATCCTGATCAAATTTGCAGATGACACCAAACTGGGAGGGGTGGCTAACACCCCAGAGGACAGGATCACACTTCAAAATGACCTTGACAGATTAGAGAACTGGGCCAAAACAAACAAGATGAATTTTAACAGGGAGAAATGTAAAGTATTGCACTTGGGCAAAAAAAATGAGAGGCACAAATACAAGATGGGTGACACCTGGCTTGAGAGCAGTACATGTGAAAAGGATCTAGGAGTCTTGGTTGACCACAAACTTGACATGAGCCAACAGTGTGACGCGGCAGCTAAAAAAGCCAATGCAATTCTGGGCTGCATCAATAGGAGTATAGCATCTAGATCAAGGGAAGTTATAGTGCCACTGTATTCTGCTCTGGTCAGACCTCACCTGGAGTACTGTGTCCAGTTCTGGGCACCACAGTTCAAGAAGGACACTGACAAACTGGAACGTGTCCAGAGGAGGGCAACCAAAATGGTCAAAGGCCTGGAAACGATGCCTTATGAGGAACGGCTAAGGGAGCTGGGCATGTTTAGCCTGGAGAAGAGGAGGTTAAGGGGGGATATGATAGCCATGTTCAAATATATAAAAGGATGTCACATAGAGGAGGGAGAAAGGTTGTTTTCTGCTGCTCCAGAGAAGCGGACACGGAGCAATGGATCCAAACTACAAGAAAGAAGATTCCACCTAAACATTAGGAAGAACTTCCTGACAGTAAGAGCTGTTCGACAGTGGAATTTGCTGCCAAGGAGTGTGGTGGAGTCTCCTTCTTTGGAGGTCTTTAAGCAGAGGCTTGACAGCCATATGTCAGGAGTGCTCTGATGGTGTTTCCTGTTTGGCAGGGGGTTGGACTCGATGACCCTTGTGGTCTCTTCCAACTCTGTGATTCTATGATTCTATGATTCTATGATTCTATCTGTAATCCTTTTCAGCCTATCTCTGTGTGTCTCTGGGTAAATGGGTACCTGAGGGGCAGGGAGGATGGGAGTTGTAGCCCCCAAACAGCTGGAGACCCAAGTGTTATGTACTGAAGTTCTCACCTTGGGCCAGCAGGGGGATACTGTAGATAGTTATGCAAATGAAGGATCGAAAGTGACGTTCAGTGATTGGATAGTTTTAGAAAGTTGTTACAGTAACATGGTACTGGAGCTCTATATAAGCAGGCTAACTGAGCCCTTCAGTTCAGTTATGTCCCGGCCTGTGAATAAACAAGAGTTGTTTGAAGAATCGCTGTGTCGTCTGATATGTTCACCCACAACTTAACTCTGGCGACAAAGGTGGGATCGATGGACATCAGAGCACAACCAGATGCAGCCACCCTCTGAACTCAGCTGAATCACTGAGCGAAATCACTCAACAGAACCAATTCAGAACTGACTGTTCTGGCTAGAGAACAGTGTTCCATCCATCGCCCTCTACGCCGGCATCGGAATCCTGGCTTTGCTTGTGCCTCTACCGCCGTTTGTGCCAGCCTCTGAATCATGGGACTCCTACCTCGCTCAGTTCGACTGCTACCTCCAAGCCAACGAGCTGAGGCAAGTATCACAGGAGCGTAAGCGGGGCCTATTCCTCAGCCTCTGTGGGCCTGAGGCGTTCGAGACGGCCCGAGCATTGGTTGCACCTGTAGCACTCCAGGCAACATCGTAGGGCACGATCCAAGAGAAGCTCCGCAACCACTACGCACCAAAGAAGATTGCTGCCCGCCATGCGTTCTCCCACTGGAACCAGGCAGAGGGGGAGTCAATCAACAACTACACCACCACCCTCCAACAGGCTGCAATGCACTGCGAGTTCCGAGACTTAGATGATGCCCTGATGGACTGAATCGTCTGCGGGGTATGGGACATCTGTCTCCTTCCAAGCCAGACCTCACACTACAGAAAGCCACTGAGGAGGCCGCGGCCTTGGAAGCTGCTGAACTCTCCACCCAGGAGATCCGCAAGGCCAGCAGCCCGCCTCTTGCTAGGAAGCTAGTTCCAGTGCATCACGAAGAGGCCAGCAGTGATGAGGCATCCTCCAGTGAAGACGATGATGTGCATCAGACAAAGCGGGAGCGCAGGTAGGTCCAACAGAAGTCCAAGGGCCAATCAGAATGTGCCGGCTGTGGAGGCAACCATTCCCGTGCCAAGTGTTGATTCAGAGATGCCATCTGTCAGAAGTGTTCCAGAAAGGGCCACATCGCTAAGGTCTGCCGATTGGCTCCGTCTGACACCCCCCCTTCACTGACTCGCAAGTCCAAGTCATCACTCCAGTCCGCCAAGGAAAGCTGTTTCGCTGTCACCAACTGCCGCTGCCCGTCTGGAACCACGATTGGCCAAACCGACTCGCCTATGTGACGCAAGCTGAACGTCACGGTGCTCATTGAAGGAGCTCCATGTGACATGGAGATCAACACCGGGTCTGCCCTGTCCATCGTGTCTTGGAGCACCATCAAAAGACTGGTACCCAGAGTGTCCAAAAGGCAAGTCGACTCTCACCCCATACACCTGAGAGACTACCAGGGAAACGACATTCCCGTTGTAGGCATTGGCTGGTTCCAGATCGCCTTCAAGGATTTTTCGGGCCTGCTCCGACCGGTGGTGGTCGAAGGTCAGCGGCCAAGCCTCCTAGGACTAGACTGGTCTGATGCCCTCGGCCTGGAAGTCACCGGCATCAACTGCATCTCTAACGCAGAGACTGAGGGTCTGGTCAAAGACTTTGCTGAGGTTTTTGACAGCACTTTGGGGCAATATACAGGTACGCCCATCTCCTTTAGCCTTGATCCACAAGTTGCCCCCATCAAGCTAAAGCCACGCCGGGTTCCCTTTGCTCTCAAGGCTAAGGTGGACGAACAACTGGACAAGCTGATCGCCCAAGGAGTTTTGGAGCCGGTTGATCATGCCAAGTGGGAAACCCCCATTGTCACGCCTGTCAAGCCGGACGGGTCGGTGAGAATCCGAGCCAACTTATCCGGTTCCTGTGGTTCTACACCTGCTGCATTCCTTGGGTGAGGGTAATGTCTCTGTTAAGCTGAACCTTGCCCAAGCCTATCAACAACTGCCCGTCGATGATGCCACTGCTGCGAGGTGCTGCGAGGCCTCTTTGCAACGCATAGGTGTCCTGATGTCCTTGTCTCCGACATGGACTGCAGTTCATGTCAGGCACTTTTGAGCAGTACCTTTTGGGACTGGGCATCTGCCATGCCCTAACAGCACCATTTCATCCATCCAGCAACGGGCAAGCGGAGAGAATGGTTCGCTCGGCAAAAGAGTCACTGGGACGCCTGGACTGGGGAGACTGGCACAAGTGGGTCGCCGAATACTTGTTCATGGAACACATCACCCCTCATGCGGCCACAGGGCGGAGTCCTGCCAAACTGCTTATGGGCTGCCGCCTCAGGTCCCCGCTCGACTGGCTGCACCCGGACTTTGCTGTGGCTGAACCCCCAGGCTGTGCCAACGCACCACAGTCATTTGTTCCAGGAAACCAGGTATTTGCCCGGAACTTTGTGGGGGACATTCCTTGGATGCCAGCCAAGGAAGTCACTGGACCTCGCTCATACCAGGTGGCACTCGAAAATGGAGGTTTGTGGTGCTGGGACATAGACCAGCTTAGGCGCAGGGTTGGGGATTTGGATACTACCGTGGTGCCCCCAACTGCGCTTGTGGCTCCGGAACAGACACTTACAGATGATGAGGCTCCACCTACACCTCTCTTGCAGACTGCGGACGGGGAGCCGAACCACTGCCATCCCTGACATTCCGCCAACTCCACTTGCGGATGTTCCACCCACAGCAGTGGATCCAGGGGACTTGGTTTCAACGCCACCTAGGGTCACGCCACAGCCTCAGCAAGAATCGGGTAGCCCACCGGACCTGGGTACCGCTCCCCGGCAGTCTGGCAGAGTTTCCAAGCGCTCAACTTATTTAAAGGACTATGTTGTTGGACATGTAACACTGTTGGTCTAAGTATGTGGAAGTATGTGAAATGTAACTGATATGATTTTGTGCCTAATTGAACCATTACGTGTAGTGCTGTATATAAGGAAACCATTACGATTGTAACTAACGCCTTATCTCGGTGGGGAGGGGTGTTATGTACTGAAGTTCTCACCCTGGGCCAGCAGGGGGATACTGTAGGTAGTTATGCAAATGAAGGATCGAAAGTGACGTTCAGTGATTGGATAGATACTGTAGATAGTTATGCAAATGAAGGATCGAAAGTGACGTTCAGTGATTGGATAGTTTTAGAAAGTTGTTACAGTATTCAGTTATGTCCTGGCCTGTGAATAAACAAGAGCTGTTTGATTATTTTTTAAAAATAATATTTATTAAAGGTTTTATAGTTACAGAAGAAAAGAAAAAGACAGTAAAAAAATTAAAAGACAATACATCAAAAATAAAAGAAAAAAACAATACATCAACACAAGAAAAAGCAAAAACATTTTAAAACACATCCATTTTCCATATCTTTATCTTTCAATGACTTATTTCCTCGACCTCCTCCCACCTCCCATTTTTGTATTCCAGTTAATAATTAAATCAACAAATGCTTTCCATCTTTCACTGCTTTCTATCGTTTAGTTGTCTTAATTTATTTTAACCTTATCTTACCATCAAAATCTTAAAATTTATCTATACTTAAATCCTTATCATATTTCTACTAAAGTCATATAATTTCATTCCACCATTTCCCAACATTCCTTAATTATGCTATATTACTCTAAATAAAGTTTTTAAAATTTTCCCAATCTTCTTTCACCGTCTCTTCTCCCTGGTCTCGGATTTTGTCAGTCTTTTCTATCAGTTCCATATAGTCCATCAACCTGGTGCTCTTCTATCCGAGGCTCTTAACTCTTCTCACTGTCCTGTCTGCAGATTTCTTTTGATGCCAAAGATTAAGTCCCAAAGGGTTTCCATCTTAGCAACTCCTTGATTCCATCTCAACAAGTTTGCCCATACTCTATATTCGAAGCTGTAATCCAAAAGATGTTCCAGGACATACTCCAAAGACCCTTTGAGGCTAAAGGGCACTGCATCTCCAATCTCTCCCTCAGTGCCTCCCTCCATATGGAAATCTGCCCATCTTCCCAGTCCAAGCGGGGCACCGTCTCTCCAAATCTGACTCTCAAGCTCCATCACCTCTGAGTTCAGCTTATGTCCATCAATTTGTTTCTGTGGGTCCAAAACCTCCACTTGAGTTTATTGAGATACAGAAGCAGTTTGTTCCATCATCTTCTCCAGAGCTTGCCATTTCAAAATGGGTTCCTGAGTCACATCCCGAGTAGTTCCTGTAAAAATGTTCACTTTTTGTTCCAAATCAGTTACATTTTGTCCCAAATTGTCAATTTTCTTTACCGTCAAGTCCGTCTTCTCGTGTAGTTGTTCCAACAGAGCATTTATTTTGTAAAATGCATTCACTAGAACTTCTTGTTTTGCCATTCTTATCCAGGGTCTTATCCAAGGTCGCGTATTTCGCACAGTCCTTAGTTCTTAGTGAAAAGTTCCACTTCGCTGTTGCAACAGTTTCAAAGGCTCCCTCTATAGGAAACAATTTCTATTTGTATTTGTCCTTATGATTCCAAGTCCAAATCCAATAACAAAGTTACCATTCACCTTTTCTCCTTTTTAAGTGCCAAGAGAACAATAAAAATAATATAAATCTCTTATTCAACTGTCCATCAGGATGTATTCCATTCCCAGTTATTAATTTTCTCAAATCGTCAATCTTTTTGACAGCCCAATCCCAGGCTCGAAACAGTGGTAAATTATCTCGTCTCGCTCACTCTCCTGCAGGTTTAAACAGTCCACAAATAATTCCCCCCTCTTCTCCTGCTTCCAAGGGGGGGTTTGATATCTTAAATGATGAAAGTTTAATGTTTTACAAAATACTTTACCCAGGCTTTAACTTGCGACGTCTTTGCTTTGATCTGTTTACAAAACGGAAGGCGGACTTCCTGTTTAGTCCTTCCCGTTTCAATGCCAAATTACGATGTTTAAAAAATCCAATTTTCTGTTTTACTTACAAATAGTTACTTAGAGTCCAAATGTCCCACAGGAAAAGTTGACGCTTTCTGGCAACAGCAATGCGGTTTCACCCTTGAAAGAAGCGTTTGATTCGATGTACCGTGCCGCTCACCCCACGTCGCTCCAGAGCCCAGAAACCGGGTCTCCCCGCGAGTAGGGGAGGCGCAAAAGGTACCTGCCGAATCCCAAGTCCACGGGCTTCTTCCACCCGTGGTTTCTAACGGGTCTCCGCCTCGCCGTGGCAATTCAGACCCTAATTTCCAAGGAGTGGATTGCTCCCGATCAGAGGAAATCCGCCATTGCCAGAGGCGCCAACCCGGAAGTGTAAACAAGAGCTGTTTGAAGAATCGCTGTGTCATCTAATATGTTCACCCACAACTTAACACCAAGTTTGGGAAACGCTGGTGTAAAGTGAAATGTTTTATTAGGTAGGTGACAAGGGAATAGATTAACTGTATTTTATCCATCTAGACAGACATGTGTGAGTTAACAGACAAAATCAGCTTATCGCTTGTGTTTTAAATAATAGGGCTAAGCAGAGTTTCAACCTCATTTTAGGCAGTTTAATTGAAAGCATATGAATTAGCCATTAGGCTGATCTCCCCCTTTGTTACCTATTTTTCAAAGAAACAAACTAGAGATTGAAAAGTAAACTGAAAAACATAGTTTAATCACAGCCAAGCATTAATCCTTAGCAGCAATAGCATTAAAATAATTGCAGGGAAAATACTTGTATTTGCAGCAAAACAGCTTCAGGCATGTGACTCATGATGGAACAAGAGGAAGCCTGTCTTCCTCCATCATTGGCTGAAGAAAGAGAGAAAGAGAAAAGGAACAGGAAATACTATAGTGTCATACCTTGTGTTGCGTCCGCTTCATGTTGCGTCTTTTCGCATTACGTCCCGTGGCAACCAGGAAGTACTGGAATGGGTTACTTCTGGGTTTCACCGCTTGCATATGCGCAGAAGCGCTAAATTGCGCTGCATGCATGTGCAGACGCGGCGTTTCTGGATGTGAACGCTTTGAGTTGCAGACGTGCCTCCGGGACGGATTATGTCTGCAACTTGAGGTTCCACTGTATTCTCCTCTTAGAAGAGGAGGGGAATTTATGTTGAACAGAGCCTTCTCTACCAATCAGCTATAAAGCTTTATGGTCTTAACACTTTCATGTGCTAACAAGCAAGAATATGCATTGTTAGACTGACTGCAAAATCTCCCACATATAGTGCATAGGATGGATGGTCACTTCAGGGGGCGCCAAAACAATGCTGCAGAGTGGAGCATGAGAGGAGAGCGGTGCTGAATTTTAGCATTGCACATGGCACCACTGAAATTTGAGAACCCAGAGTCTGCCACTGGGCAAATGCAAGGCAGAACCAACAGCTCCATGGTCATGCACACACAGGCTTCAGCAAAGGCTTTTGCTCCCTGCTCGCTCCTCCATTTGCATGCAGCAGTCCCGAAAAAATGGTCCAACATGTCTGAGAGTCCATTAGTAATATTATTTATTCGCCTTATTTAATAAAAATAAATAGACCAGATCCAGGCGCTTTGGGAAGAAACTGATTTTATGGAACCATTTCAATCGGGGTTTTGGCACAGAAACTGCTTTGGTCGCCCTGTATGATGATCTCTGTTGAGAGAGAGACAAGGGAAACATGTCCCTGTTCATTCTTCACAACCTCTCAGTGGCTTTCAATACCATCGACCATGGTATCTTTCTGGAGCGACTCTCCAAACTTGGAGTGGGTGGCACTGCTTTGCAGTGGTTCCAGTCCTACTTGGATGGTTGTTCCCAGAGAGTGTTCCTTGGGGAATGCTTTTCTGCCCTGTGGAACCTTCAGTATGGGGTTCCACAGGGCTCAGTCCTGTCACCCATGTTGTTTAACATCTACATGAAACTGCTGGGTGGGGTTATCCGGAGGTTCGGAGTATGTTGTCAGCAGTATGCTGATGACACTCAGCTCTATTTCTCCTTTACATCTGTAGGTGAGGCAGTGGAAGTGCTGGACCAGTGTCTTGCCTCAATAATGGACTGGATGACAGCCAACAGACTGAAGCTCAATCCAGATAAGACTGTTAGTGGGTGGTTCCCTAGACCAGATGGGTGGGAGGTCGCCTGCTCTTGATGGGGTTACACTTCCCCTGAAGGAGCAGGTTCGTAGCTTGGGGCTACTCCTGGATCCTTTGCCTCAGCGCCTTCCATCAGCTTTGGCTGGTGACCTAGCTACGCCCTTCTCTGGACAGGAATAACCTAACTACTGTTGTCTATGCTCTGGTAACCTCAAGGTTAGATTACTGCAATGTGCTATACATAGGTCTGCCTCTGAAGATGGTTCGGAAACTTCAGCTAGTGCAGAATTGAGCGGCCAGGTAGCTCACCGGAGCAAGACAGTTTGAGCATATTACACTGATCCTGGTCCGACTGCACTGGCTACCAATTAGTTTCCAGGCCCAATTCAAAGTGCTGGTTTTGACCTATAAAGCTTTAAGTTGCTCAGGACCACCTCTTTCCATATCAATCTAACTGGACTCAGAGATCATCTTCTGAGGCCTTTCTTTGTGTGCCTCCTCGAGAGGTCTGGAAGGTGGCAACACGAGAACGGGCCTTCTCTGCAGCGGCTCCCCATCTGTGGAATGCTCTCCCCAGGGAATTTCAGCTGGTACCTTCATTATACACCTTCAGGCGCCAGGCAAAAATGTTCCTTTTTAACCAGACCCTTGGTTGATTTGATTGACATCCCATGCCCTTTTAAAATGTGGGGGGTTTTCTTGGAGGGGGGGGGGGTTAATGGGTTATTTATATGCTACTGTGGTATGCCACACATCATAGTCATTTACAAAACATTAAAACCATGCAGTAAAATCATAAAAAGTTATGAGAGATCTATAGGCCCACTATAAAGGCGATTGCTCAAGAAGATGTCCATCCCCCCTGACCATTGGCTAGAAGGTCAGATCGTTCCCCTTGGCCTGGCCTAAATGGTTTGAATGAGGAGGTCAATAGCATCACCGACTCCTGTCTGTCTGTTGGGGGAAATAAGGAGGGGTTTTTTTGGTTTAAAAAAATGTTTTTATTAAGATTTTCTTGGGTAACAAAAGTACATGCAGCACCTCTTTCTGTTTGTAGAGTCCTTTCTACAAGGGGGACTTCCAGTTCTCGTGCGCTGGCTATGGAATCTGCTTCAGGAGGTTGGCTTCCTCTCCCCCGTTATTTGCACCTTATCACATGCTTTCTCCTAACATTTAAGTAGCTTCTTAGTAAGGCCCAGCCTAACATCCTCCTACCTAAGGCGAAAGACAATATTTAATTTTATTTATTTATTAAATTTATATACTGTCCTTCATCCAAAGACGACGGGGCAGTTTACAATATAATGGTGCAGTTCAGAGTACAGTACCTAAGTTGTATTACCATTCAAAGTACAAAAAGCCGATTGGATGGGCAGCTGAATTTTACTTCCAACAAGGATGAGGGACAAGCATTCTGCCCTGAACTTGGGCGCAGTGGCCTCTCTTAGGAAGTGCAGGACAGACTGCCTGGCATAACACCCCCTGGCACTCTCCAGCAGCAGCATCCCCTGTAGCCTTAGGTCAGGGTGGGTGATCACACGGCCCTTGCGGCGTTTTCTGTGGCCCTCTGCAACATTTGGGCATGCATGAAAGCCAACAGTGAAGGCACTTGCTCAGTCTCCATCCTCCCTGCGAGGCCAACTGGGCCAGCCCTCCTGCCTGTGGCCTCTAACCTCACCCGGGAGCCGTGGGGCTGCCTTTCACAGAGTACCAGCAACCTTGCAGCATGCTATTCCGGGGGGCTTGTAACAGCAGCATCCATGGGTGTAGGCAGGGGACAGCTGATCCCCTAAAACACGTAAATAAATAAAAATACTTAAAGGTAGAAATAATCAGAAAATTTGGAATTGAACTGCTTGCTGAGATCAAAAGCAATTTAAAACAACTGTTGTTGAGGCATTTCATTCCAAATCTGCTAGACTGAGCCAGATAGAGGATGACGAAAAGATGTCCTGTACCCGCAACATAAATTCTGATGACGCTCATGGCAGCCTCCCTCCCCACCTGCTTTGCACTCACTGTGGCCGCTCCTCTGCCAAGCTTTGGAACCTTTTGTTCCTTTGGAGGTTTACTTTTATTATTTTGGACATCGCATAATTTGAGCACACAGGAAAAGCAGGATGTCTTGCGGGGAAAGGCAAGAGCAACCACATGACCAGGATTACGCAGCAGCTGGCGGTGAGATTCAAGCTCCCAACTTCAGCACCCAGTTGGTGCTCTGGGGCGGCCACAGCAGCAGCACTGAGTCCCAGGCCTGGTGTGTGTGCTTCTCTTGTTGAGGGGGAAGAAGGAGAAAGAGGCAACATTGAAGGGACAACAGCTCTAGAAGTGATTTTATTACAAGGGTCTGGAAAAAGTATTTTTGCTTTCGGGGGGTGGGGGAGCTCAAGTTAGTAACAAAAAATAATGTATTTTTCTTAGATCAAAACTGTTGAAACTAATAAAAACCATTTACATCAAAAAGTTCAGTGTTCAGATTTCTTTTGTAATACAAAAATCTCATACAGCATTGTTTTGCCATCCCCAAATTCTCTTTGCTCCACGTGCTAAGTTGTTTTCCCCAATCAATATTTCAGGAAGTTTGCATTAACTCTTCACCAATGATTGTTGTTCCACCTAAAGTTCTTCTTTTGTCCTACTTAGTTTGGTGGCATATTCTTCTACAAATTTGCTCAAGCTTTCCAGATCTCTTTCTCCACTTCCAAATTTAATAGGATCCTTTTTCTTATTGCTAGGAGCAAAATAGATGGTGGGGAATCCTTCTACTTTGTAATTTTCATTGGTGACATCATTGGCAGTAGCATCCATTTTGGCAATGACCAGGTTTTTCTGAGTTTTATATTTTTTACCCAGCTCAGTATAAATGGGCTCAAGCTTCTTACAGTGTCCACACCAGGGAGCATAGAACTCTATGAGAACATCAGTCTTTGGATCCATCACTATAGATTCAAACGTTTTGCCAACTACAATCTTCACAGGACCCTTGTTATTTTTGGGTACTGGTTGGGACTTCACAATGGGTTTCAGTTTACCTAGGAAAGGAAACAGGAAAACTGTCATAAAAGACCATGTCCCTTGCAGTTAGTTCACAGACGTTGGCAACAACACTACTAACATAGATGAGTTACTGCCAACCCGCCCCCGCCCCCTATCCACAGCTCCAATTTTTCTGTAAATAGCTCCTAGAATGATCACTTGTGAAAAGTTTAGATCACAAAGTACAGTTTGACGAAAATTGCCTTTCACAGCATTTGGGACATACGGCATATTGGCCCATAGGGAAGAACACAACTAAAATATTTCCTTTTTTGCAATTTAAGATACAGAATTCAGCAGCCAGGTTGCTCACTGAGGAAAGACGGGCCTGACTGCAAATCAGTTTCAGGGCCCAATTTAAAGTGCTGGGTTTTTACCTATAAAGCCTTAAACGACTCAGGACCAAAATACCTCTCTGCATATGAACGGACCCTCTCTGCGGTCATCATCTTAGGCCCTTCCCTCCAAGGGAGGTCCAGAGCGTGGCAACATGAGAATGGGCTTTTTTGAAGTGGCTGCCCACCAGGGAGGCTTGCCTGGCACCTTTGTTACATCTCTTTAGAGGCAAGGCAAATACTTTCCTCTATAACCAGGCCTTTGGCTAATTAAGCAGTCTGTGGCCTTTTAGAAGTGTGTGGGATGATTTTAATGTAGCCCCACACACCTCTGGTTTTACTGTATTTATGTGGGGTTTTTTGTTCCCTCGCGTTGCCCTGTGCAAGCTAAAGCCACTAACCAATTTAATAAATAATAATAATAACCTGGTGAAGAGCTGAAAAGCTGGCTCACTATTTGTGACATTTCGGGTGGTTCATCTTAAGACAATTTCCCTATGATAAAATAGTAATATCAAGTATGCAGAGGGTAGGACTAGATATTTCAAACTATTTTTGCTGCCATTTGAAGGGGAAAAGGCTCAGTATTCTCTTTAAATGGTGCTACATCCAGGTTTATCCAGCTTCTGGGAAAGTGTGAGAGAGAACTAAGCTCATGAATTACACAGGGGGCTAGTGAACCTACACGCAAATTTAAGGAAGCATAATACTGTAAATAATAATTAATAATAATAATAATATTTATAGCCCACCCATCTGGCTGGATTTCACCAGCCACTCTGGGTGGCTCCCAACAGAGTATTAAACAGAATAAAACTTTAAACATTAAAAACTTCCCTAAACAGGGCTGCCTTCAGGAAGCATGGATTGTCCACAATCCAACTACAGTTTACCTTTTTTGAATGAGACAACAAATTCCCTCAGCACATCAGAATCAAACTCTTCTGGTTCCATGGCATACTTTTTACCACCTTCATCAAAGATAGCAGCATTGACATCCTCTCCACTGTCAACAAGTCCCAGATCCTTTATCTCAGAAGAATAGTCTTCTTCATCCGCAATTGCAAAAGTATATTGTGGGAAGTCCTTAGCCACTTCCAAGACTTTGTTTCGCCAGTACTGAGTAGCTGAAGACAACAAACACACAATGAAGTTAGAGACATCTGGTTTATTCTGGAGCAGGTTATATTCAACCCAGTTATACTTACCTGGTTGCCGATTCTGGGAGCTCATGACCAGGACTTGGAAATAGGGGCGTTTGTGAGAGATTGGTGGAGGAGACTGAAAGCGGGTGAGCGTGTCTCTTTTGGATTAAGACTGGTTGCTTGTCTGAACTGTTTGATCAGAAAACTGGGCCCAAATTAACAAAACAAAACGAAGTTCAATAGGGACAAATGTAAGGTTCTGCACTTAGGCAGGAATAACCAGCTGCACCAATATAAGATGGGGGACACCTGGCTTGCCAGTAGCACATGTGAAAAGGACCTTGGTCATGGTGGACTACAAGCGTCACATGAGTCCACAGTGTGATGCTGCAGCAAAAAAGCTAATGCTCTTCTAGGCTGCATCCACAGAAGCCGAGTGTCCAGATTAAGGGAAGTAATATTACCACTCTATTCTGCCTTGGTCAGACCACAACTGGAATACTCTGTCCAATTCCGGATGCCACAATTTAAGAAGGATGGAACGTGTGCAGAGAAGGACAACCAAGATAATCAAGGGTCTGGAAGCCAAGCCGTATGAGGAACAGTTAAGGGAGTTGAGTATGTTTAGCCTGGAGAAGAGACTAAGAGGAAATATGATAGCCATTTTAAAATATTTCAAGGGGTGTCACATGGAAGATGGAGCAAGCTTGTTTTCTCCTGCTCTAGAGAGTAGGACTCAAAACCAATGGATTCAGAATAATAGAATTGGAATGGACCACGAGGGCCATCTAGTCCAACCTCCTTGCAATGCAGGGATCCTTTGCCCAACATGGAGCTTGAACCCACAAACCTAAAATTAAGAATCTCATGCTCTGCTGACTGAGGTCTCCTCCAGTTAACTTTGACAGTAAGAGCTGTTACAGTGGAACGGTCTCCCTTGGGAGGTTGCGGCCTCTCCTTCCTTGGGAGGCTTTTAAGCAGATATTGGATGGCTCTCTCACATGGATGCTTTAGCTGAGATTACTGCATCGCAGGCAGTTGGACTGGAAGACCCTCGGGGTCCCTTCCAACTCTACATTTCTATGTTTGTATGACTTCATTGGGGCCACTCCAAGTATGACATTGGGTACAACACTAACTAAAAGTAATACCTACCAACACGATAATCAAAGCTGAAGTCCACTGTATAATAAACAACTACCAGAGGCTTCTTGGTGTATCTCTTAGCATCATTGGCAGATTTGCGATGACCCACAAGAGGCAAGGCATGCTTCACCACGTGGTCTTTCACTTCAGTGGCATCAGTGGAATCCTGTTTACAGAAACAAAAATCAGTGGGATGTGACCATTGGAGGAGTTTACATTACAGAAGGCCTCTTCTTAAAAAAAGTTTTCTTAAAAAACCGCCACCACCACCCAGAAGAAACAACAGGTGTGTTGAAAATATTTCAGTTTTCAGACTCAGAAAATAGGATTAGCTACAGAATTCAGGATTTCCTGCTATCTCACAGAAAGCCTGGCTACCATGATTACAAGACAGGTTGGGTGACAGGCTCTGGTGATGTGTAGCTTACTTCCAAGCGTCTGCTAAGTGAAACAGCTTATTCCATGCCATGTTGGCTGGGTAGATTTCTTTCTCTCCACCCCTGCCACCACTATACACGCCCCCGCCAAGCCTAGATTTTTGTGCTCTACTCTCCACCAAGATTTTTCATTTCTGAAGTCTCCCTAAGAGCCTGTTTCCATTTTCTCTTAGCTTAGTCTCTCCTGCAAGTGACTGTTCAGATTTTGCACATCTATCACTTTGGAACTTGTTGGGGTTTGCTTCAACTGGGCACACTCAGAATTATCATATGTTCATTTCAGTAGCCACAGCTCTAGCTATATTGGGTCTTGAGCATTAGATTTAAGATGCAAGCTGGAGCACCAAGAAATAAAATGAATGAAGGAAAACCAACTTGTTTGTACCCAGTATAGCCTTGATAGAAGTACTCACTTTAATGTCTAAAACATGCATTTTAGGTTCATATTTTGAGTGAAATTTTTCAGGTTGCATCACCACCAGTTTTCCTGGGTCCACTTTCAAAAAGGTTGAAATTTCATTGCTGAAGGTATGATGGAACTTGAATTCTTCTCTTAGGTTATTAGCTGAAAAATAAAAATAATCATACAGCATATATATATATGTGTGTGTGTGTGTGTGTGTGTGTGTGTGTGTTTGGAGGAATACCAAAGAGGAGAAAGGAAATTGCTGGGTCAGAAATGCAAAAGTATTGACACCTGGAGTGAGGGTTTGTAAACAGACCATCTGGGTCTATGGTACTGCTGAGTTCCCAGATCTCCTCTTGGAAGGATTTACTGCCCAGACAACTCTGGTCTAAAGTTCTGTTGCTATTAGGGATCTTATGTAATGATATGATTTCTTACAGAGACTGAATGGATATACATCCGGTTGTTGTTTTTCCTTTTTTCCTTCTGTATTTGTTTTATGCATTTTATGTTGAGCTTGAAAACTCAAATAAATGCAGAACGATCTGAATTATTTTGCATAGCATTACTATCCTTTAGTTTTGGAACAATTTACATGACAAAGCTTCAAACAGTACACACAAATCCAATAATGAACCACTACCAACCTCCACATGGATCTGGAAGCTCACAAAAGGGCATGAAGGCAATGCTCATCTCTAGTTTGTCCCCAGCAATGAGAATTAAGAGGCACACTCTCTCTTGATCAAATGCTTCCATGTAGCTATAAAGGCTAATGACTGTTGTCAGACCTCTTCCATGAACGTGTCTAATCCTTTTTTTAAAAAAGGCCTGTTTATTAGTGGCCTCACCCCCATTCTTGTGGTTTTGCATTCTGTAAATTAATTACACATTGGCATGGTTTGGACATCAGTATTTGCCATCATGAGACCTAGTTGGGGAAAATATGAGGCTCATGGGCTCCCTTGCTCTTCCAAGGGATGGTGAACTGCAATTAATTCAAAACTGGGTGTGGGAGTTTTCAAATCTCCTTCTGTCTTGCATGAAGGATGGAGTCTTGCTGGGTTTGTTCTTGTAACATTACATCGGAACCAAACCAATGTCTACAGTAGAACCTAATATTTTCTGTCCTGAAGCTACTACAAATCTATTTCAGTGGATGACCAAGAAAGTTACACTTGTTAATTTCTCCATATTATTCATAATTTTAAGAACCTTTCATGTATTCCCCGTAGTCATCCCCCTCTCAAACAGTCTCAATTGCATTTGCCTCTCTTTATAGGGAAAGAGTGCTAAACACCTAAACAATTTAGTAGTTCTTTCTAGTACTCTGTTTGGAGAATGCCCTTTCTGAGCTGGGATGACTAGAACAGGACTGAAGTCTTCAAGTCCCAGATAATAAAACCATTCTTTCCTGCTTTAGCTCTTTTCTGTTGCTCTGCACATGCTCAATTACATCAAGAGACACAGATGCTGCTTCCACTTGCTTAAATTTCATTTTCATGTGTTCATGTGTTTATGTTTTTATACCTATGTTTCATGTTCCCTATAAATTTCAATTTTTTTTGCCTCCATTCTTGAGGCAGTCACCCCAGAAAACATCAAGGGGAAAAGCCAGAAAATGGATGTGGGCAACATTTTGAGAACTGACAAGCCACTTCGACTTCTGGTTGAGCCCGATCCCAGCGCAAGCGGGGATTTTTCCGCTTGGAGAATCCTGGGCTTTCCGAAGGAAAAGGGGGTGCTACAGGGCGCAGTAGCCCCCGAAAATACTCTCTGGTGGATGTCCACGAGTTCTGGTTCCCGCGGATGCCGGAACGCTGACCGTCTGGCCGTCAGGTAACTCCTGTTTGGAGCGAAGAGAACGGCGGGCAGGGAAGCGAGGCTGAAGGGAAGCCATTGCTGCCTTCGGAGAGCGAAGCCCCGAGCTTGCAGGGAAAGTGCTCAATTCTCAAAAATCGTAAGAAATTTGGACCTAATTTGTAAAAAAGCATTGATTTGGCCAAAGGAAGGATCCGGATTAAAAAGCTAAAACTACGCAGGTCAGCCGTCTTCTGAAATCAGCTCAGACGCAGAACTGTAAGCAGAGCTGTAAACGGGAAGTGAGTTGCCGCTAGCGGCTTTGATCTTTCTCCTCCTTTCGAAACTTTTAAAAGTAACTCTCTGAGAAGTAGCAGTGGAAAAATAACAAAGTTAAAAGGGGGAGGAGGGCTGGAATTTTGAAAGTCCTCGAAGATACAAAGAGTTGAATTGGAAGGAGTCTGTGAATAATCCAAGCTTTACTTTTGGAATATCTGCGCAACGGAGCTCCAGACTCCATTGTTACTATTTATAGAGCTGTGTTTCTTGTTGGGAAATAAAAGGAGAGAAGGTAATATTTGGATGCCGCTTCGGCTGGATTCTTTTCTGTTTTTTGTCTTGGAAGGACTGAAATTAGGTAATTGGTAATATTTTTATTATTTGGAATAGGGGAAATTTAAACTATAAAGTCACCAAAACTTTTTATATTACAACATAATATATGAGACTTAGAACCCTGTGGTCAAACAGGGAGTTACAACTTGTTTTTCTGTTCTGGCTTGTTTTTTTCTTCTTCTATTTTTTTTCCTTGCCAGGCTGCTTTACTGGTGGCTGATTTTACAGTGGCTGGAACTGCTTCTAAACGTGGGTGGTCTTTGCTTTCTTTTTTAATGTAAATTTATGGACTGATTGGATACAACAAATTTAATTGGCTAGATACAGAATATCTAAATTAAAATTTTGGACTTATGGAAGGTGTTTGTGGATTATATTTTCCCCAAATATAGAAACTGTCTAAAGTATTTTTATTCGGCTTTAAAATCGTTTTTATTTGGAATTGGAATTTCTTCTATTTTTCTTTCTTATACTCCTTACAACTTTGGATTTATTTCTGCAAGAATTTACGGATGGTCAATACAGTAATGGACTAATATCTTTCCACCCAAATTTTTATGTGTGGCCTGCTCCTATCGCAGGTTTTGGAAGTTTTATTTTACATTTTTGGATTGATTCAGGTGGGAGTCTTCGTGAGACATAATTCAAACACAATTACTATAATTGGATACAGTGGATTATAATTCTCATGAATGGATTACAATCATATAATTGGCTATAATTCTTTTTATTTATCGTGATTCATCTGTTCTGGATTATTTTGGACTTTGGCTTTTTGCTATCCTCAGTTAATTGGAAATAGCCTAATTGGTGGCAGAAGATACCATTAAGGATTAGCCTAATTGGTGGCAAGGAGCTATACAGGCCATACCATCTTTCCCTCACTATCATCTCCCAGTGGAATTAAGAATTCTGAATTAGGAACTGTCAAAAAATTTGAATTTGGAACTGTTTAGTGACTTCTACCCTCCTTTGGTTAGATCTGCTGGCTCTACCCTTCCTGGTCTGGAGAGGGAGTTAATATACTTTTGCTATCTGCTGTGATTTGATATTATCAGAAGGTTGGTTGTTATAATCTGAAATTTATTGTTGGCTGTAAATAGATACATTGGAAAAATGAAAAAAGCAAGTGAAGGAACACCAGCGGAAGGGAAGGGTCGAAACAGGAGTCAGAGTTTAAAGCGGAAATTTTGAGAATGTTTGCAGAAATTAAACAAAGTGAAAAGAATTTAGAAACTAAATTAGAACATGTGGACAATAGAATTGGTAAAATGGATAAAAAAATAGATGAAACAGTTAATGAACTTAAAGGTCAAATAAAAGATGTATCTAAAGGAACACAAAAATTAGAGGAAGGGTGGAAGAAAACGAAAATGGAAATGAAGGAGATGAAAAGAGAGGAAGAGAAAATGAAAACAGGTATGTCAGAGATGAATAAAACCCAGGAGGAAGTTTTGGATGCGATCGCAATGAACGAACTGAGACAGAGAGAATGCAATTTGAGGCTGAGAGCCATTCCGGAGACACAGGGAGAGAATATTAAGGAGAAACTGATAAAAGAGTTGGCTCAATGGTTAGAGACAGAACCAGAAGAGGTTGCAAAAACAATTCAAAATGCATTCAGAATGAGAGTAAAGGTAAAGGTAAAGGTACCCCTGCCCGTACGGGCCAGTCTTGACAGACTCTAGGGTTGTGCGCCCATCTCACTCAAAGAGGCCAAGGGCCAGCGCTGTCCGAAGACACTTCCGGGTCATGTGGCCAACGTGACATCGCTGCTCTGGCGAGCCAGAGCCGCACACGGAAACGCCGTTTACCTTCCCGCTAGTAAGCGGTCCCTATTTATCTACTTGCACCCAGGGGTGCTTTCGAACTGCTAGGTTGGCAGGCACTGGGACCGAACGACGGGAGCGCACCCCGTCGCAGGGATTCGAACCGCCGACCTTTCAATTGGCAAGCCCTAGGCACTGAGGCTTTAACCCACAGCGCCACCCGCGTCCCCCAGAATGAGAGTAAGATCAGCGAAAACACGGAAATTTCCAGGAGATTGTTTAATAACATTTAAGGACAGAGACATGAGAAATCTGATACTACAAAGGAACAGAGAAAAAAGATTAAATATTGAAGGAAGTTACATTACTATCTTTAAAGACATTCCAATATGACTACTGAAACGAAGAGACCCATACAAAGCTTTTGTCCAAATTCTTAAGAGAAATAACATAGAATTCAGATGGGAATTCCCTGGAGGAATTTCCTTCTTCTATAAAAGTAAGAAACATTGACTGACAAGCCCAGAAGAGACAAGTAAGTTCCTGAGAAAATATAAGGAATTAAGAGCAGAAAAAGATGAAGAAAAAGGAGCTGTGGGAGGAGTAGGAGCAGGAGGAGTGGATCTTAAAGATGATGAAGAGGAGAATGGAAAAGAGACAGAAGAAGAAGTGGAAGAGGAACAAGAAGAAGATGGAAAAACAGATGGACTATAAATAGTAACAAAATCCCTTATTTAACTAAGAGGTCATAATGGCACTAAAATTTTTGAATTGGAACATTAATGGAATGAATGATAGGAATAAAAGGAACAAAACTGAACAATGTTTAAAAAGGAAAAATTTGGATATAATTTGCCCACAAGAAACTCATGTGGCGAGAAAACATAGGAAAGTTTTGATCAACAAAAGATTGGGAAACGAATTTATTTCTTCCGACAAGAGTAAGAAGAGAGGGGTTGTATTATATGTAAGCAATAAAATTGAAGCTCAACAAATTTTTAAAGATGATGAAGAAAGAGTCATTGCAGTCCAAATCCAATGAGAAGAGGAAAAAATAATAGTCAGGATCTATGCACCAAATGGAAACAAAACTGACTTTTTAAAAAAATTGGAAGAAAAGCTGTTCGAATATATAGACCAAAAGATTATAATAATGGGAGACATGAACAGTGTGGTGTCAATGGAAATGGACAGACTAAGAGCAGCAGGGCTTAGCAAAGAAGGGAAATTACCAAAGACATTTTTTTCGATGATAAAAAACTGCAATTTAATTGATATTTGGAGATTGAGACACCCACTGGAAAAACAATTTACATTCTATTCAGACCCAAATCAGTCAATGTCCAGAATTGATCAAATATGGGTCTCAAATGAATTAACTCCAAGAATCAGGCAAATAGAAATTCAACCTAGAGTAATTTCAGATCATAGTCCAATAAAACTTGAATTACAAGGATACGAAGAAAGATCATTCAGATGGAGAATGAATGATTATCTCCTAGATGATCAAAAAATTGTTGAGAAAGCCCCAAAGAATCTGATGGACTATTTTGTAAATAATTCTAACAAGGGTACGAAAAGGAATACAGTATGGGATGCCAGCAAGGCGGTTATGAGAGGATTTTTCATCCAGCAGAATGCAATCAAAAATAAAAGCAGAGAAAAAGGAAAGAAGTAAATTTTAAGACAAATAATGGAAAATGAACAAAAATTAGTTAAGAAACCGAATAATGATAAAGCAAAACAGAATATAAAGGCTCTGCAAACTCAATTTGCGATGATAATCAACAAAGAAGTAGAATGGAATATAAAAAGAATGAGACAAAGGAACTTTGAATCGGCTAACAAATCAGGCAAATGGCTGGCATGGCAAATTAAGAAAAGAAAAGAACAGAATACAATCAACAAAATAATTGTGGAGGGAGAAGAAATAGACAATCCAAAAGGTATTAAAAAAGGATTGTTGGACTTTTACAGACATCTATATAAAAGAAAGAGAAGAACAATATGAGGAAGATAGAAAGATATCTAAATGAAAAAAAGGTGCAGAAGATCCCGACAGAAAAAAAAGATAAGCTGAACGCCCCAATAGAAATGGATGAAATAAAAGAGACTATAAAAGAACTCAAAAAAGGGAAAGCTCTGGGACCAGATGGATTTACAGCAAGTTACTATAAAGAAATGAAATACATCCTGTCAATACCCTTGAAAGAAGTTATGGATAATATTCTTAAGGAAAGAGAAATTCCAGAAACATGGAAAGAAGCATTTATTACTTTTATTCCAAAACAAGACTCTGATTTGACACAAGTTAAAAACTATAGGCCTATTTCGTTGTTAAATACAGATTATAAAATCTTTGCAAGTATTTTAGCAAAGAGGATTAAAAAAATATTACAAGAAGTTATTCATAAGGATCAAGCAGGTTTCCTACCCGGCAGACAGATGAAAGACAATGCAAGGAATATAATCAATATTTTGGAATATCTGACTGCCAGGAATGAGAAACAAGCTATGTTAATATTTGAAAAGGCCTTTGATAATATATCTTGGGATTTTATGTTAAAAAATTTAGAATATATGGAGGTGGGGAAGGAATTCCTCAATGGAATAAAGGCAATATATACCGAACAGAAAGCTAAATTAATTGTTAATAATGTGATTACGGAAGAAATAGGGATAACCAAGGGTACACGACAAGGGTATCCACTTTCGCCACTGTTATTCATCATGGTCCTGGAAGTCTTTCTAAAATCTATAAGGGAAAATGAGGTAATAAAAGGGGTTGCAGTAGGCATGAATGAATATAAGGTTAAAGCCTTTGCCGATGATCTGGTTCTAACGGTGGAGGAACCTTTGGAAAGTGTTAAAAACATACTTATAGAGGTGGAAAGATTTGGTCACGTGGCAGGATTCACATTGAATAAAAAAAAGACTAAAATAATTGCTAAGAACATGGATCAAGAGACGATAGGAATAATGCAACAACAAATAGGTATAGAAGTGGTGAAGAAGGTGAAATATTTGGGTATTTGGATAACCCCTAAGAATATTGATTTGTATCAGAATAATTACTCACTTTTTCCCTCCTAAAAAGTAAGGGGAAATGTGTGTGCATCTTATGGAGCGAATGCAGGCTGCACAGCTATCCCAGAAGCCAGAACAGCAAGAGGGATAGCTGCTTTCACTGCGCAGCAATCCCTCTTGCTGTTCTGGCTTCTGAGATTCAGAATATTTTTTTCCTTGTTTTCCTCCTCCAAATACTAGGTACGTCTTATGGTCTGGTGCGTCTTATAGAGCGAAAAATACGGTATATACCAGTGTGGAATGGGATAAAGAAAGATCTGGAGGTGTGGGGACGAATGAAGTTATCGTTGTGTGGAAGGATTTCAACGATAAAGATGAGCGTGCTGCCAAAACTGTTATTTTTGTTTCAGACAATTCCAATAATCAAAGGGACTGTGACCTTTAAAGAATGGCAAAGAGTAATTTCAAGGTATATCTGGCAGGGTAAGAAGCCAAGAAATCAATTTAAGTTACTAACAGATGCTAAAGAGAGAGGAGGCTTCGCCCTGCCAGACCTGAAATTATATTATGAAGCTTCATGTTTCTGTTGGTTAAAGGAATGGGTAAAATTAGAAGACACAGAGTTGTTAGATATAGAAGGATTTGACAACAGATTTGGGTGGCACGCGTATCTATGGTCTGAAAAGAAGAAAATCCATAAAGGTTTTGAGAACCACATTTTACGAAGATCATTGATAGAAATATGGGATAGGTATAAAAGCCTACTTGAACCAAAAACTCCACACTGGTTATCCCCATTAGAGGTTATGAGTGTCAAAAAAATCAATATGAGAAGAAATTGGATTACATATGGAAATTTGATTGTTAAGGAAGGGGGGAAATGGAAAATGAAACCCTATGAAGAAGTAAAAGAGTATGTATATGATTGGTTGCATTATTTTCAAATAAATGAAATTTTTAAAAAAGATCTTAAGGAATATGCATTTGCAGAGAAGGATTCCAAATTCCAAATGGAAATAATAAATAATGAATATAAAATTTTATCTAAAATGTATAAGATATTGCTGGAATGGCATACAAAGGATGAAGAAGTTAAATCTGTTATGATACATTGGGCCAGAGATTTTGGATATAATATACAATTTAATGATTGGATTAAATTATGGAACGAAAATATCAAATTTACCGCATGTACTGCGTTAAAGGAAAATGTTATGAAAATGATTTACAGATGGTATATTACACAGGTAAAACTTGCAAAAATGTATAAAACATGCAAGAAATGTTGGAAATGTAAAGAAAAGGATGGTACTTTTTACCATATGTGGTGGGAATGTAAGAAAGTGAAGAGGTTCTGGGAATTGATATATAGTGAATTGAAAAAAATGTTGAAATATACATTTGTTAAGAAACCAGAGGCGTTTCTTTTAGGGATTATAGGAAATGAAATAAATAGAAAGGATTGTAAACTTTTCCAATATGCAGTAACAGCGGCAAGAATATTACTGGCCCAGAACTGGAAACAAGAACAAGTACCAACATTGGAGGAGTGGAGAATGAAGCTGATGGACTATGCAGAGCTTGATAAACCAACAGGGAAGATCAGATATCTACGAGATCAAAAGTTCATCGAGGACTGGGGAAAGTTAGTGGAATATTGGGAATGCATGTGACAATGAAATAACGTTAGTGGCATTTAAAGAAGCTCTGTAAAAACCTAAGAAATATTGTAAAAAAGAAAAATAGGTGTGGAAGGGTTTGTTAGAAGGCAATAGCTAATTTAGGAAATGTGTAATCAAAAAGTTTAATTCGGATGATTGTCAGAGAGGCTGAAGGAAGTCCAAAAAAACGAGAAAATTTGTTAAAGTTGTAATGTGGTGTGATATGTATTTTTCATGATGAAAATCAATAAAAAATATTATTAAAAAAAGAGAACTGACAAGCCACTGTAGCTACAAGAAAATAGACTAATATTTCTAAGATACAAGTTTGTCTCCTAGTCTGCACTATCAGAAATGTCTACAAAGCACTTTCCAAGTGTAGGAATTGAGCAAATGTTGACATACTATGGACAAGAGAGGAAGGGCTTACCAGCATCTTGATACAGTTGGTAGGCTGGGTCCTGGTCTCCTTTGAAAACCCCAATAATAATGACATCGTCTCCATCTTTCACAAATTCTTGTACCTGTTTGACAGCCTGTATCTTTTTGGATGGAGGGCCAGCCTGTTCTATCATGTAATCAACAATGCCTGGTTAAGAAAAAGAAAAACACAAACTTGTGTTATTGCTTGACAAAAAGCATTTTATTTTTTAAAGTGAAAACTGGTTATGTTTTGCAAGTGCTCTATTCTCTGAAAGAGGCACTAGGTGACCACTAAAAGTTAACATGTTCCAAAGACTTGTTTTCCCCAGGGCTTTTTTTAAATAAAAAAAAAACCATGTTGATAGTTTTATTATTGCTAGTAATTTTATTCTATTACGTAGCTGCTAACTATTGCCTTATTAGTGTTAAATTACAGTAGCAAATAAAACATCAGATGAACCACGTTGCAAGTTTTCAAACTGAAAGCAGTAATACATATTAATAAATAAAGTTTATATATGACCAAACACAACAAGCAGTGCCAAGATTCAAAACAATTTTAAAAGTGCTGTCATCATACAGTACGGAGTTTATCCTGGTTCAAAATGATATCCTTGTGCTATAGTTACTGCTTGTCTGATTATGGTTCCCTGGTGCTTTGCTAATTGCCAGTGAGAAAATAGTGAAGCTCAAAAAGCCTAGCAATCTTCAGAATACATTGAGGTTTTGTGTCACATCTTCAGGAGTTCCTCAGTTGATGTGGAATGAGCTCTCAGGCTGGAAGCTTAAATCCACAGAAGAAACAAGATTCCACTCTCTCCCTCCATTCATACGTTTATGCCTTAGGCATGAAAAATGTTGGGCATGTTCCATCCTAATGCCCATGGAGTGTGCCAAAGCAACAGAGAAACACCAAGCAGATCTAGGAAGAGTCAGTTGCTTTACTGACAGCATAATGCATTTACAGTTACATACAATTGTAGATCCAGCACAGACTGACTAGGCTCTGGCCAAGAGCAAACTTGCCTTAAACACAACAGTATTTATGCTATAGATTGTGGTGAGTCATTCCCACTTGCTTGACTAGATGCAAGTGCAAGACAAAACACACCCAAATTAAACAAAACACTGAAATCAACGATTTTGTCCTTTTTCTCTGCATGCATAAACCCTTATACATTAACAAAAACTTTCTATAACATTTCAAAATAAGGTGCAGGCAGTTACCGTATTTTTCGCCCCATAAGGCGCACCAGCCCATAGGACGCACCTAGTTTTTTGGGGGGGGAAATAAAGAAAAAAAAATTATTTCCCCCCCCCCAGGTGCGGGGCTGGAGCGGGAAGCTGTCCCCCGAGCTTGTGGGGCTGGAGGCGGGGAGAAGCAGGCTTCTCCCGCCGCCAGCCTTCTAACCAAGTGGGGGGACAGCGGGAAAGGTGCGCCGCACCTCTCCCGCTATCCCCCGAGTTTGCGGGGCTGGCGACGGGGAGGAGAAGGCTTCTCCCCCCCCCGCCAGCCTTCTAACCAAGTCAGGGGACAGTGGGAAAGGCGCGCCGCGCCTCTCCCGCTGTCCCCCGAGTTTGCGGGGCTGGCGACGGGGAGGAAAAGGCTTCTCCCCCCCGCCAGCCTTCTAACCAAGTCGGGGGACAGTGGGAAAAGTGCGCTGCACCTCCCGCTGTCCCCCGAGTTTGCGGGGCTGGCGACGGGGAGGAGCAGGCTTCTCCCCCCCGCCAGCATTTTAACCAAGTCGGGGGACAGTGGGAAAGGTGCGCCGCGCCTCTCCCGCTGTCCCCCGAGTTTGCGGGGCTGGCGACGGGGAGGAGCAGGCTTCTCCCGCCGCCAGCCTTCTAACCAAGTCGGGGGACAGTGGGAAAGGCGCGCCGCGCCTCTCCCGCTGTCCCCCGAGTTTGCAGGGCTGGCGACGGGGAGGAGAAGGCTTCTCCCCCCCGCCAGCCTTCTAACCAAGTCGGGGGACAGTGGGAAAGGCGCACCGCGCCTCTCCCGCTATCCCCCGAGTTTGCGGGGCTGGCGATGGGGAGGAGCAGGCTTCTCCCCGCCGCCAGCCTCCAAACCAGGTCTGGGGACAACGGGATGGCGGCGTTCCGCCTCCCAGCTCTCCCCGGAGCTTGTGGGGCTGGGGCTCTTCTGAAGCCTGGAGAGCGAGAGGGGTCGGTGCGCACCGACCCCTCTCGCTCTCCAGGCTTCAGCGAAAGCCTGCATTCGCCCCATAGGACGCACACACATTTCCCCTTCATTTTTGGAGGGGAAAAAGTGCGTCCTATAGGGCGAAAAATAAGGTACCAATCACAGACCAATTATACAAATAGCATTAATAGAAACAAGAAATGCTGCCTAAGCCCAGGGCAGTTTCAACCTCATCTTATATACATATAAAATGTAATTCTTAGCTCAGTGTCTATGAAACACAAACAGGTCCAAACTCATGTATTTACTGTGAAGAAAAAGAAGGTGCTTTACAAACCATACCGTATTTTTCTCTTGGACCATTGTAATCAAAAGGTTTGCCTTTGCGGAAGATCTTGAGTAATGGATATCCAGAAATGTCAAATCTCTTAGCAAGATCGGTTTCAGCAGTAGCATCAACTTTAGCAAGGGGAATTGGAGGCGTTCTCTTGCTCAACTCCTTGGCTGCTTTCTCATATTCTGGAGCCAACCGCTTGCAGTGCCCACACCTCAATAGGGAACAAGAATGGGTAACTTAGTAGCCAAAAGCTCTCAAAGATAATGGAGAGAAATCTATTCTCACTGCTTGAAAAGATAGCTCTGTTCCCCTTCCCCTAGTACTTATACTTCCTGTCTTTTCTGAAGTGCCAATACTTTGATTGGGTAAGATAAAATATCACAGCATACATCTGTATCCATTTTGTAGACAAGTGCCCCAGAGATGCAGCTGGTTTGAAAATACTGTCAATGTTTTGAGCTGGATCCTCAAGTTCCTATGCAAATTGCAGATAACAGGCATACACACACAGGACCTTGGTTATCCAGTGGCTGCTTAATAACTTACGGAAGCAGTGAAAATTGCACATTTGCATAGAGGTTCAACAGACTGAATACTTGTCAATACAGTGGTACCTCGGTTTAAGAACAGTCCTGTTTAAGAACAATTCGGTTTATGAACTCCGCAAAACTGGAAACAGTATCCCGGTTTGCAAACTTTACCTTGGTCTAAGAATGGAATCCAAACAGTGGGAGGGCACCAGTGGCGGGAGCCCTCATTAGGGAAAGCGTGCCTCAGTTTAAAAGCGGTTTAAGAACGGACTTCAGGAACAGATTAAGTTTGTAAACCGAGGTACCACTGTATTCAAATGCAGCAAACAGGAAGGCAGAAATAGAAAATGATCTTGCCAATCCTCATCTCAAGACATTACACGTTTTCATTTCATCTGAAGGCATGCCACAAAACTAATAAGATTACAGGTCTACTCCAAGTACTACCTAGAAGCAACCCACATCAAAAACTGATTACACCATACATACAGCTATAATTTTTGTTACCCAGCCTTTTAAACAAATCAAACTCTTTGAAAAGATAAACCATGGTGTAATGTTTTTGCACATACCAGATAAAAGTGTGCACTGGAGATTATGGAGATACAGTCAGTCCCCTCCCACTAGCTCCAAATTTTTCCAAAGCTCTAAATGCAGCAGGAATATTGACTCCATAAAGCCAAACTGAACATGCCCTATAATTTTGTACCATGGGCAGGGCACACAAAGTCTGCTTGCGGTTCCTATATCAAATGAAGGAATATATAAACACTGTGAAAGCTAAAAGGCAAAAAACTCTCTTTCCCTTTACCATGGAGCATAGAATTCAACCAGGATTATGTCAGCCTCGTTCACGACTAAATCAAAGTTTTCGCTGGTCAACACTAATGTGACTTCAGGTGGTGGGACCCAATCAGGCTGCGAAACTTCTTTCACTTTAGCCAAAATTTCTACAAAAAGAATATGAAGAGAAAAATGAGCAATGACAGGTGGAAGGGGCAGCTTGTCTACTGCAAAGACCTTGCATGTGGAGAGGGAACCAGGTCGCCTTCGCCTTGACAACAACTATCCCTTTATGCAGAAAGAACCTTGGCAGAATACTGCCTGCCGACTAATTCTATTACCTGCCTATTCTTATCTGCATACACTCACCTTGAATTCTAAGTCATGTTACAGCATGTCAGCACACAGATAATTTTTTTTAAAAAATCCATTATACTAAATGTTAATCACATAGAAACCTAATCTGTTTGTACACGGCACTATCAGTCTTCCAGCCACCCATTTAGAATGATGGAGAACTGGCAGGTTGGTCCTAGGCTCTTCCGGCTGAGCTATCCAAAAAGCTCAAGACCCTTAATCTCAGGGTTGTGGCTTTGAGCCCCACATTTGGCAAAAGATTCCTGCACTGCAGGGGGTTGGACTAGATTATCCTCATGGTCCCTTCCAGCTCTGATTCTACTTCACATCCCACAGGAGTTAAAATGCACAAAAACAAGCCCTTCTTAAACTGACTTTGCTCTGAAATTCTATGTTGCAGTTCTACAATTGCACAGAAAAAGGAATTTGCTACCACAGTACTGCTGATTACAAAAATCGCCTACAGATTTGCTGCTAGCTCACCTAGCTTGGAGCTGGGGGCAGGAGGCATGGTTCCTAGAAAATCCTTCAGTTAACACAGCTTATTCTGGTGATACTGCAATGTGTTTAAGCCATTTTAAAAGCTTTTAATGCAAAATACTCTGCATTAGGATTATTTTCATCTTACAGTGCTGTGTTAAGCATCCCATGCATCCCTTTTCCGGAGCTTCTGCCCCAAGTGGAGATGAAGAGGCCCCTGGTGTGGGGACAGCTAGCACAACTCCCTGTGGAGGGAATTACACAATTCCTTTGCATGATATCCAGAAACATGGATGTCAATTATGTTATACACGAGTATTATGGGAAGTCAATTGTACATCCTCTATCAATGCAAGCTTGTAACATGCCCTTAGAACCACAGATAGGACCCTCAGACCTCACTGGCTCTACTTCACAACTTGGGTGGTGTCCCTGACCTCTGAAAATGCTGCTGCCTTGCCTGGATGGAGGACAGAGGGGTGTCTAGGTGTGGGTGTAGAAGCTAGTTTACTGCACAAAGACAAAAGGTATAGGCCTTGTCCTGCTCACTTTTCCCTCTGGCCCTTCCGCTACCACGGGCATGGGGGCCCCGGGCGGAAAAAGGATCCTTACCTGCCTTAAGCCTTCTTGTATTTTAGAAGACACCACTCAGATTTTGAGTGAATGAAAGGGTGTATTAAACAGCCTAAGAAAAGCCTGCAGGATCAGAAGTGTGCTGCTGCTCACCTGCTTCTGTTCTTGAGCCCTCATAATCCACAGGCTGCCCCTTCTTCAGAATTTTGATGGTTGGGTAGCCACTCACGTCAAAACGCCCTGACACCGTGGAGGCTGCTGTAGCATCTATTTTGGCAACTGGGATGGGAGGGTCATTTTCTTTCAATGCTTGGGCTATTTTTTCATATTCTGGTGCAAACTGCTTGCAATGCCCACACCTGAAGAAAAACAAATTAATTCTGCAAGAGTTTAACTTCAGCACTCAGTTTCTACAGCACAACTTTTGAGAAACGATAGGGCTGATTTTACAACACAGCAGTCAGGTATGCCACATGTCTGGGTAGCTTGAACAGGTTGGCTCAAATTCTGGAAAGAAACAAAGTCACTGCCCAGAAGGCCAAAGCCCACCAGGAAATAAATTCCAGGGTCACTTAAACACTGGGGCTTTGCTGGCTGCAGGCATTACTGAAGCTGTGTCCAGCCAAGTGCTTCTGGTCTGCTCACACTGCTCCATACAGCCATGTATGCAGCCATACAGTCGTGTTAAGAAAGCAGTTTGACTAGCAGATTTTAGGTGTTCTTCAAAATGACTATGGACTACACTGTGCAAGCGCAGAGCTGTAAGCCATCCCTGTGGCTGCAGGAAACAGCACAGCGTAATCATGGAAACTCTCCATCACTTTTTTAAAAGCAGTACTGAGTAAGTCAAGCCTGAGCACAGAAGATTTAGAATTGACCCACACGTTCAGAAAAGTCATAGGGTGCAGAATTCCCAAGACTGTGCCACTTCCGACAACAGATGTGAAAGCTCCTTACTTGTCAGATGTTCCTGTGAGGGCTCAGTGGAAGGGAGCAGCTGCCAGGATCATAGAACAGTGGTCTTAAAGGACCTATATTGGCTCCTGGGATGTTTCCGCACACAATTCACTGCTGGTGCTGTCTTTTAAAGCCCTAAATGTCCTCAGCCCAATATACCTGAAGGAGTGTCTCCACCCCCATCATCCAGCCCAGACAGTGAGGTCCTCCTCCAAGCGTCTTCTGCTGGTTCCCTCACTGGAAGAAGTGAGGTTACAGGGAACCAGGCAGAGGGCCTTCTTGGTAGTTGAGTCCCCACTGTGGAACACCCTCCCATCAGAGTCAAGGAAATAAACAATTATATGACTTTTGGAAGACATCTAAGGGCAGCCATGTTCAATGAAGTTTTTGATGTTTGATGTGATATTGTTTTAATTTGTTGGGAGCTGCCCAGAGTGGCTGGGGGAACACAGTCAGATGGGCAGAATATAAATTATTATTGTTATCATTATCATCACCATCATCAGTGCAGACATAACACACACACTTTTTGCAATTGGATGCAAGTGCACCACGAGATTGTGCACTCCCACTCCAGCATGCACATTTTAACAGCACCAACCATATTTTTTTCTTCTGAACACTTTAAATCCCCTCCATCAACAATTGTGCTTAAGTACAGAAAAGGGTATTTAATATATAGCACACTGATTTAAAATAAATACAAAGAGCACTAAGTAGCTTTCGTCCTGTTTTATGGGAACTCACAGTGGGAAGAAGAAACATCCTACTGAAGCATGGCAGACATGAAATATGAATTAACTTCAAGGAGGAGGATGGAAACACTGGAAGCAGACTTACCAAGGGGCATAGAACTCCAGAAGCACAGTGTCCTTTCCTTCAACAAAAGTATCAAAGTTTGCATCATTCAATACGACAACACCATTTTCCTCTTTGATTTCTGAACTATCATCTTCATCATAATCATCAATGTCCTCGTCATCATCATCAACACTGGTCTCCCCTGGGGCAACAAAGTCTAATTAAGGGGGAGGGAAAAATATAATATTATTGTCACTTTTTTCATAATGTAAAAAACCGCCATAACATTAAAATCAGCTATAAGAACAAGAATAAAATAAGAACTTAAAATGCACATAACATAGAAATATATTAAATGACAGATCTAAACCACCCCCAAAAAGATGAGCACAGCAAGAGACCACAAACGTACCCAAGTACCCTCTTAATTCATGACCCAAAATCTGGTGTCTAAAAACAGAGGTGGTGTCAGCTGCCCCTCCCTGGTCAAATGGGGAGCCACCACTGAGAAGGCCTTCAAATGAAGAGCACAGGGTTCGGGTTGGTTCACTTGGGAACAGGCAGCCCTTGAGATGTTGGGGTGCTGAGCTGCGTAGGTAAAAAAGGCAAAGGACCCCTGGGTGGCTAAGTCCAGTCAAAGGCGACTATGGGGTGCGGCACTCGTCTGTTTTCAGGCCGAGGGAGCTGGCGTTTGTCCACAGACAGCTTTCCAGATCATGTGGCCAGCATGACTAAACCGCTTCTGATGCAACGGAACACTGTGACGGAAACCAGAGCACACGGAAACATCATTTAGCTTCCTGCCACAGCGGTACCTATTTATATACTTGCACTGGCATGCTTTTGAACTGCTATGTAGGCAGGAGCTGGGACAGAGCAACAGGAGCTCACTCCATTGTGCAGATTCGAACTGCCAACCTTCTGATTGGCAAGCCCAAGAGGCTTAGTGGTTTAGACCACAGCGCCACCTGCATCCTTGAGCTGCGCAAGGCTTTATAAGTCCAAAGCACCACTTTGAACTGAGCCCCAAACCTAGTTTGTAGCCAATGCAGTCATGCCAAGATTTATACTCAGACCATCGTGCTCCAGTCAGCAATCTAGTAAGCAATCCTGGCCACTGAATTCTGCATCAGCCACAGTTCCCAAGTTGTTCAAAAGGCAGCCTGGTGCATAGCACATTTCACTTGGTTTGTCATTGCAAGCCACATTAAATCTATCAATACATGTCTTTTTTTGAAGCGCTATCCCCCCAGCAGCGTGGCAGCAAACGATTCACCTTTTTTTTGCTGCTGCGCCAATCAGGTGTTTGGCAGGGTAGAGTGGTAGCAATAGAGATAAATAAAAGAAACCAGAACAGACAATTCAGCTGCCCTGCCTATTGGTTCTTGGGCCTTCGCAGCCCAGTGTCTTTTACCCAGAATCAGGAGAGGCCCTCTCTCTTCCATTTATTGTGCTTCTATTACAGGCCCCCCCTTAATCCGACCAACCTCCCAAAGAATAGTGGGTTTCATTTGGCTTGGTAGGCTAGCTTTAGAAAGAAACAAAAGTAACAATTGTTAATGAACAGGCCTTATGGTGGAGTATGCTGTTAGTGTGGTGCGTTGGGAATCAAACAAGCCCAGTTCATCAAGCAACAAACAGCAATGTGGAAAAGATAAGTCACTACTATTATCATGCCACCTGTACAGCTTCTCCAACATCAACAAACCTAAATTCAAGCTTGCTATCCAGCTTGTGTTAGAATAGAAAGGTCTCAGTGGCTAATAAACTGAGAGAAAAGAAGAAGGTAAGCCATGAAGGACATTTATTTTCTAGCTTTCACAGCCCTGATCTACAATCATTTATAGAAGATTCTTACAACAGAACCCATGTTGAAAGGTACTTGTATAATAATAATTTATTATTTATACCCTGCTCATCTGGCTGGGTTTCCCCAGCCACTCTGGGCGGCTTCCAACAAAAGATTAAAAATACATTAAAACACCAGTCATTAAAAACTGTTAAGTACCTTTTCCAAAATTAGAATATTTAATTCTAAAGGTCCCTAAAACACTGACCTTGGAATAACTTGTAAGTTTCTTCCAACAAGATGAACTGAAAAAGAATGCTGGGATAACAGCAAATTGTGTTAGGGAGAAATGATTGTTTCATGCCCAGTATATAAATGAAGAGCTTTTATCCTGAATGTTGCCATTAACCCCAATTTACACATGCAAGCTGAACTGATAATAGGGTTTAGGCAGATTTAATTACATGTGTTTAAATCAGTATGGTTAAAATTGCAAACAAGTGTCTCCAGAGAACTCATTTGTATAACAACACAAACAACTGGCACAATCCAGTATGAACATCTACTGTGAAAACACAGTGCCTCCGAGCAGTACACAACACAACTCTGGTTCCATTTTCTGCAAAAGAGGATTCAAGTAAAAAAAAAACGACAAAGTTGTGCGCACAGGAAGCTGTCTCACAATGTCAGACCATAGTTTTTGCTTTGTCTTCAATACTAAATAGCAGCTGCAGCTTTCCAGGGTTTCTGGAAGGCATCTTCCCAGTCCTACCAGGAGATGCCATGAAGGGAACCTGAGACCATTTGCATTTGAAGCATGTGCTCTGCCACTGTGTTAAAGACCTCCCTCCCCGAAGGTCACTCAAGTCAGAAACAGATCTGGCAATTAACAGAAACTTGCATTCAAATATTTCATTTATTGCCTTTTGGTGCTCCTTGTGCCTAGATTTACGTACATAAGGAGGCAAGAATCATCTTTCCAGATGAGACAAAGGGGTTCAGCACTCTTTTCTACATCTTCCTGCAGGAAGAACCACCACCCCAGACAGAGTATTTGTGGCACCTTAAGAGACCAACCAATTTACCACGCATGAGCTTCCCTAAAGGGCAGACCCCTTCCTCCGACGACAGAAGTTGCAGCTCTGGCCTGTTGCTGCAGCTGCCCTGCAGCCCGAGGCAAAGAAAGCGGCAACCACTGGACGGACCAAACGCTAAGGAGACATTGGGGCCGCTCTCCAGTCAGCCCCGGGAACTCGCATTCTGAAAGCGGCTGCTCGCTTCCGCAAGTCTTGTAAGAGGCAGGCGAGAGGGGCGCCTGGCCGGGAAAGAGGCTCTGAAGGCGTCGCGGGGCCCGCAAGCCCGCCCGCCCTTCCCCGCGACCCCGCTCCGCGCTCACCGTCCGCGGGGCCCTCGCGCTCCGCCTGGGCGCTGGCGGGCGAGGCGAGGCTCGCCACGGCCAGCAGCAGCGCCAGCACGAGCACCTTGACCGCGCCCATCTCGCTCTCTTCCCGGCTCCGGCTCCCCGCCAGGCGGCCTCGTTCCAGGCGCTCCGCGGACTCGGCAGGAGCAGCGCAGCCCTTATAGCCGCCAGGCGCCCTCGCCTCACGCGCAGCCGCCGCTCCGCCGAGAGGGGGCGGGGCGGGTGCGCGCGCAGCGGGCGAGGCCTTCCCCTTTGACAGGCGCACGCACCCTGCAAGCATGCCCTGAGGTGCCTCTCTCGGATTGGACAAGCCTGGAAGACCACCAATCGCGGCCTGCCACTCGGGGGGAAGCGCCGGCAAATCCTGAAGGGCGGGGCGTGGCAACGAGGAGCCACTTCTCGCGCCGCGATTGGCTCGAGGGTGGCGACGTCACGAGGGAGGCCCTCGAGCTGGGACGGGTCGCCGGGAAGGCGGGAGCCGCTGAGGCGCCTCCACGTCAGCCGGGCAGGCGGGGCGGGATGGGCGGGCGGCCGCGCGCGCTGCCAGAGGGGCCCCTCGAGGCCAGCCTCCCTCTCGGCCTCGCCGCGACCAAGGCCCCCCGCCGCCCCCGGGAAGCCCGCCAGCGCGAGGACGCGGGCCTCTCGCCCCCCCAAGAGGAAGCAGAGCCCAGTTAGGACAATTAGTCAGGCGGGTGTGAGGAACTGGGGAGCTTCCAAGGTCTGCTGCTCATTTATGGCTTTCACATGGGTTTGAAAGGTAAACTCGGTATTCTTCAATATGGCAACTGATAAAATAGTAAAGGAAAACAGCAATTGTAAATCTCTACCTAAGCACCTTGGGTAGCTTTTTCCTTTGTGTGTTTTTCTGACAAGATAGGCAGGGGTCAAGGTCTCAGCACAATGAGATAATCCTCCTCTCAGACTAGCCTGCCAGCTTGTCAGAGGAGGAGTTGTGCAAAACGCAATTTGACACTTGAGGGAACTTTCAGCTATCGATCTTTTGTATCCTTTTGTGTAGCAATGTGGTTGTTGTTGCTTGGCTCTGCTCTTTTGCTTGTCCTTTCATGCTGAGACAAGTACACAACCATTATTAAAGGGTTAACATTTTTCTGAAGGATATGTGTAGAATGCATATACTTCGCTGAGCAGACACTGGGAGCTGGGGGATGTAGCTCAGTGGTAGAGCGCGCGCTTCGCATGTGTGAGGTCCCGGGTTCAATCCCCGGCATCTCCAGTGTTTTTTATTCTCTTGTGCAAATTTTCCAATTTCAATCCCCTCTGTCTGCCAGTACATATAAAACATGCATACTTGTGTCTATTGAGTTTATGTGTTTCTAAGACGGTTTGAAATTCATTACTTAGAACATTGAAAATACAGGCTTATACGTGAGTTTTCTTCCTCATTTTAAGTAACACAGTTCTTGTGGATTTTCTAGATTGTAAGAAAACACTTGTTACAATATATTATGAATTTGTAATGTAAAAAAAATAAGTTGCATTGGCCGGGAATCGAACCCGGGCCTCCCGCGTGGCAGGCGAGAATTCTACCACTGAACCACCAATGCGCATGCTTGAATTTATTCCTCAGATGCTCCTTCTGGGAAAAGTTTTTTTGTCTTACTGCCCTAACTGACTCTAGAAGCTATTTCATCAGTTCCATGAAGTGTTATATTCAATTGGTAGGCGTCTGTATACATGTTTGTGGAGGGGGGAATGTAAACAATGAGGTCAAATGGAATAATAATAATAATTATTATTATTTATACCCTACCCAGCTGGCTGGGTTTCCCCAGCTACTCTGGGCGGCTTACAGCATATATAAAACATAATAAAACATCAAACATAAAAAACTTCCTGATACAGGATTAGAGGTGAAATGGGGAAAAAATACAGTTGGGCAAATTTGTTAAAATTTACATGATTGCAAAATAAATACAGTAATTTGCAACAGTAGGATTTGATAACTCAAACATCCCAAAATTACTATTCAATCCAGAAATTATAGATGAGATTCTGTGGCTTCATGCTGATGTCACCCTTTTTTGAAAAAAAAGGTTTCTTTGTTAAAGACTGGCCCCTTACAAGTCCCCAGGAGAGTGTCAAAAGACGCTACAAGTTCTTTTCTGGTTTATGAATATTTCCGTTTATCATAACAGAGTGTCATAGAGGACGTTGAGCACAATGAATTAGAAGTCTTCAGGCAGATCTCTAATTTAGCAAGAGAATGGAAAGCATCAGTACAACCTTTCCCATCCTCTCTGCAGATTTTATATCCAGGAAAAAGCCTTCTTTCTGCCAGCATTAGCACCCCACTCCTTTCCCAAATGAAGGGACATGGGTGGCGCTGTGGGTTAAAGCCTCAGCACCTAGGGCTTGCCGATCGAAAGGTCGGCGGTTCAAATCCCCGCGGCGGGGTGCGCTCCCGTTGCTCGGTCCCAGCGCCTGCCAACCTAGCAGTTCGAAAGCACTCCCGGGTGCAAGTAGATAAATAGGGACCGCTTACTAGCGGGAAGGTAAACGGCGTTTCCGTGTGCAGCTCTGGCTCACCAGAGCAGCGTTGTCACGCTGGCCACGTGACCCGGAAGTGTCTTCGGACAGTGCTGGCCCCCGGCCTCTTTGAGTGAGATGGGCGCACAACCCTAGAGTCTGTCAAGACTGGCCCGTACGGGCAGGGGTACCTTTGCCTTTTGCCTTTCCCAAATGGTGGCAGCTGCTGTCAGGAGGGGCTGCTGGCCTTCCCTAGGCTGGCTTGGTCCCACAGTGGCTCAGAGGTCCTGGCTAGGTTTACTGGTATGACCTGGGAATGACCCCAATCCTCTTTTCTCCTTTTGTTTCTTATAAGGTCCTGGAACACCTCTTGCACCCGTCATGGGGTGCTGCAGAAGCTGTGTGGCCTCTCCCTTCTTTACTCTAGTTGAATGAAAAGGAATATACCATTAAAGTGGGTATTAAAAAGAAAGCTGTGGTGTAGGGAAAAGGATGATGAGATTAGCAGCTGAAATGGTCCCTGCCTTGTGCATTCACATGGGTAGATGGACCCATGTTTTAGAAATCAGGATGAGCTCCAGGATGATGATAGCATAGGGTCACCTCCTCAACAGGTAGGAGACCCTATTGGTGGCAATGCTTGACAAACTGCAGACCTCTACAAGACCTGGCCATCAGAATGGCTATGGCTGATGGTCAAGCACCATGACCCTGGAGGGCTAGGGCATAAAGTAACCCTCAGAACAGCTCTTACTCCTAGGAAGAAGGGCGATAAGAGAGAGAAATGTTCCCTTATACCAAGATGAGGGATTCCTTTGGAATGCAGATAGAGTTAATTGATAAGAATAATGATCTGTTATGAGCTTGACGGAAGTGTACAATAGATGAGCTTTCCTGCTTTGGCTCATCTTCCTTTTTTTTCCTTTTTCTTTTTTTCCTTTTCTTTTATCTTTCCCATAGTTGCTTATGTTCTGTGTCATGTACTTCGATATTTTTTGTAGTTTTAAAAGTTTTTTTTTCATTACTATTAAGGAATTTTCCTTTGTAATTTTGGTTGTCTATATTTATATGTACCTGTTTATTTGTATCTGTTTAAAGCAAAATACTGTAAAAGTTTTTTTTTTTAAAAAAAAAAGATAGAGCACTCGTGCTGGATATGTGGTTGGTGCCAGCAGACAGGAATTCCACAATATGCACGGACCATCCAGCACCACAGGTACAGGAGTCTAACTGGTCAAATGGGTCCATGGTTATGTCCATGCTTTGCCTCTCCAGAAGACTCAGATGTACAACAACATAGCAAGGTGGTTGTTGGCACAGGTACAGTGGTACCTCGGGTTAAGAACTTAATTCGTTCCGGAGGTCTGTCCTTAACCTGAAACACCACTTTAGCTAATGGGGCCTTCTGCTGCTGCTGCGCCGACGACATGCGATTTCTGTTCTCATCCTAAAGCAAAGTTCTTTGTTGTTGTTTAGTCGTTTAGTCGTGTCCGACTCTTCGTGACCCCATGGACCAGAGCACGCCAGGCACCCCTGTCTTCCACTGCCTCCCGCAGTTTGGTCAGACTCATGTTTGTAGCTTTGAGAACACTGTCCAACCATCTCGTCCTCTGTCGTCCCCTTCTCCTTGTGCCCTCCATCTTTCCCAACAACAGGGTCTTTTCCAGGGAGTCTTCTCATGAGGTGGCCAAAGTATTGGAGCCTCAGCTTCACGATCTGTCCTTCCAGTGAGCACCCAGGGCTGATTTCCTTAAGAATGGATGCGTTTGATCTTCTTGCATTCCATGGGACTCTCAAGAGTCTCCTCCAGCACCATAATTCAAAAGCATCAATTCTTTAGTGATCAGCCTTCTTTATGGTCCAGCTCTCACTTCCATACATCGCTACTGGGAAAACCATGGCTTTCACTATACGGACCTTTGTTGGCAAGGTGATGTCTCTGCTTTTTAAGATGCTGTCTAGGTTTGCCATAGCCTTTCTCCCAAGGAGCAGGTGTCTTTTAATTTCGTTACTGCTTTTTTGTCCAAATTGTATGCCTCCATTATTTGATAATAATGGAGCCAATCTCGCACTTTATTTTTCAATTTTTCAAAGCTCTGCAATTTTCTGTCTCCATCTTGTTCCAGAATTTCCCAATATTTTGGCCATTGGGCCTCCATATTGAGTTTTTTCTGTGCCTTCGTTTCCATTGGTGACAGCCATTTTGGGGTTTTCTTTTCTAACAAATCCTTATATCTTATCCAAACATTAAACAATGCTTTTCTAACAATATGATTTTTAAATGCTTTATGTGCTTTTACCTTATCGTACCACAAGTATGCATGCCAGCCAAATGCATTATTGAAACCTTCTAGATCCAACACGTCAGTGTTTTCAAGAAGCAGCCAGCAAAAAGCAGCTGATTCATAATAAAGTTTAAGGTATGGCAGGGCAAATCCACCTCTTTCTTTAGCATCAGTTAATATCTTAAATTTTATTCTAGGCTTCTTGCCCTGCCAAACAAATCTGGAAATATCTTTCTGCCACTTCTTGAAACAGTCCATCTTATCCAAAATTTGCAATGTTTGAAATAAAAACAACATCCCTGGCAATACATTCATTTTTATCACAGCAATTCGGCCTAACAATGATAACTTCAAATTTGTCCATATTTCTAAATCCTTTTTCACTTCAGTCCAACATTTTTCATAATTATCCTTAAATAAATTCACATTTTTGGCAGTCATGTTAACCCCTAAGTATTTCACTTTCTTAACCAATGTTAATCCTGTCTCCTCCTGAAACTTCTCTCTCTCATTCACAGTTAAGTTTTTCTCTAAAACCTTAGTTTTCATCTTGTTCAACTTAAAACCTGCTACCTGTCCGAATTCTTGGATCAGTTCCAATACCCTTTTAGTACTAGATTCTGGCTCCTGTAAAGTCAATACTAAGTCATCAGCAAATGCTTTCAGTTTGTACTGTTTAGCTCCCGCTTGTATACCTTTAACCTCTTTGTCCTTTCTAATCATGTTTAACAACACCTCAAGGACCGATATAAAAAACAAAGGAGAAATTGGGCAGCCTTGTCGTGTCCCTTTCTCAATCTTAAACTCTTCTGTCACTACATTGTTCACAATTAAACTCTTCTGTCACTACATTGTTTACAAAAAGTTGGTTTCCAGGTGGAAAAATCAAAATTGGAAACAGAATTGTTAGAGCCAAAAATCAAGAATCTGCCAAGAATGTATAACTTGCTGTTGAAATGGAATACTCAGGATGAAATGGTGAAATCAGTTATGATTAAATGGGCACAAGATGTTGGACATAACATAATGATGGCTGACTGGGAACAGCTACAGGTATGAAATTCATGGCATGTAATGCCCTAAGAGAAAATCTAATGAAAATGATTTATAAGTGGTACATGACACCAGTCAAGCCTGCAAAAATTTACCATTTGCCCGATAATAAATGTTGGAATAATGAGACTGAAGGTACATTCTTTCACCTTTGGTGGACATGCCCAAGGATTAAGACTTTCTGGGAGATGATATATAATGAAATGAAAAAGGTATTCAAATATACCTTCCTGAAGAAACCAGAGGCCTTTCTCCTGGGCATGGTCGGCCAATTGGTGCCAAAGAAGGATAGAACTTTTTTTATGTATGCAACAACAGCAGCAAGAATACTCATCACGAACTATTGGAAGACACAAGATTTACCCACCCGGGAAGAATGGCAGATGAAGTTGATGGAGTATATGGAACTGGCGGAAATGACTGGCAGAATCCGAGACCAGGGAGAAGAGTCGGTGGAAGAAGACTGGGAAAAGTTTAAAGACTATCTACAGAAATACTGTAAAATTAATGAATGTTAGAACAAAGTTGGAATGAAGTTATATGGCTTTAGTAGAAATGTTATAAGGAATTAAGTATAAATAGATTAATAGAGTGCTAAAGGAAAAAATAAGGTTAGAGTGTCTTAAGATAACTATAGGATAGAAAACAGAAGAAGATGGAAAGGAATTGCTGAAATAATTAATAGAAGTGGAATACAAAAAGGAAGGTGTGGGGAGGTCGTTGAAATAAGTGAATGGAAGATAAGATATTGAAATTGTTTGATGGGCTTTAAATTGTTTTTGTTTTGTTAGTTTAATGTGTTAAGTGTTAGGTGTTAGTGTTAGTGTTATGTAGTGTTTTTGTATTGTATTGTATTGTCCATTTTTATTTCTTCTATGTAGAGTTTTAATTGTTGGAAAAGTAATAAATAATAATAATTTCGTGACTGCTGTCACCATCTGCAGTGATCATGGACCCCAAGAAGGTAAAATCTCTCACTGCCTCCATTTCTTCCCCTTCTATTTGCCAGGAGGTGATGGGCCCAGTGGCCATGATCTAAGTTCTTAAAGTTCTTAACCCGAGGTAATATTTCTGGGTTAGTAGAGTCTGTAACCTGAAGCGTATGTAACCTGAGGTGCCACTGTATTTTCCTCCAGAGCGGACTGACTGTGGGAACCAATGAGCTCTTAGAACAATTGGTCTTTAGGTTTATGGGAGGCTGCACCCCCTTACCCCACTCACCAACACCTTGCCATTCCCCCCACATTAACCCCCATGGGTTTCCCCATAATAATAACAACAACAACAACAATAATAATAACAATAATAATAATAATTTATTATTTATACCCCGCCCATCTATTTTTTATCTTGCAGGTAAAAGTGAAACACTAGAATTACATATATCAGATTTAATCATGACATTTCTCTCTAGTTTCCCTGTTGTGGGTGAATCCAGAAGTGTTAAGACTGTGGGCCAGCAGGATCCACAAATTATTATTATTATTAATAATAAATAATAATAATAATAATAACAATAATAATAATGATGATGAATAATATATTATTTATACCCCGCCCATCTGGCTGGGTTTCCCCAGCCACTCTGTGCGGCTTCCAACACAATATTAAAATACAATCTTTCAGATATTAAAAGCTTCCCTAAACAGGGCTGCCTTCAGATGTCTTCTAAAAGCCTGGTAGTTTGTTTTTTCCTTTGGTGGGAGGGTGTTTCACAGGGCTGGCGCCACTACTGAGAAGGCCCTCTGCTTGGTTCCCTGTAACTTCACTACTTGTAGTGAGGGAAGCGCCACAAGGCCCCCGGAACTGGACCTCAGTTTCCGGGCAGAACGATGGGGGTAGGTATACTGGACAGAGGCCGTTTAGGGTTTTAAAAGTCAGCACCAACACTTTGAATTGTGCTTGGAAACATACTGGGAGCCAATGTAGGTCTTTCAAGACCGGTGTTGTGGTACTGGCGGTCTCTCCCAGTCACCAGTCTAGCTGCCGCATTCTGGATTAGTTGTTGTTTCCGGGTCACCTTCAAAGGTAGCCCCACGTAGAGCGCATTGCAGTAACCCAAGCAAGAGATAACTAGAGCATGCACTACTTTGGCGAGACAGACTGCGGGCAGGTAGGGTCTCAGCCTGCGTACTAGATGGTAGACAGCTGCCCTGGACACAGAATTAACCTGCGCCTCCATGGACAGCTACGAGTCCAAAATGACTCCCAGGCTGCGCACCAGGTCCTTCAGGGGCAGTTATCCCATTCAGGATCAAGGAGTCCCCCACACCTGCCCATTTCCTGTCCCCCCAAAACAGTACTTCTGTCTTGTCCGGATTCAACCTCAATCTGTTAGCTGCCACCCATCCTCCAGCCACACCAACACTCAACCATTACACTTTACAACTACTAAGCTCACTTTCATCTTCCTAACCCCACTTCTGAAGACACTTCTCTCTTCTGTTCTGCATACCTGCTTTACACCCTTTTTAACATTTATGCCCATGCCACCTCCTCCCCTTCCTTTTGTGCACCCCAATGTCAGGGCCTCGCTGGATGAGGAAGAGTTGTGCGCATTAACCACCCAATAATGTCCCCCCCTCCCCGGATGACACAGAAGAGGAAGCCCAGAGGGGCTCCTCCTCCTTGTAGTTTATGGCTGCTTAGGAGGAGTCCAGAGGAAGAGGACTAGAAAGGGAAGGAGGGCCCAGACAAGTCTCAGCAATGTATTCACCTTGACTTTTTTGAATTAAAAAGCTGATCGCACTTCAAGTTTTCCTTCTGACCTGTGGATGAACCTGCCTTCCTGATGTCCCAAACACCCTCTTGCACACAAAACTACCCCATGGTAACGTGTACCTTCCTCCTCCCGCATACTTTTCTCCTTCTAATTATGAAGCCACCATACCCTTCTACTCTGTGGACCCTTATATGCCCCTGCTTTAATCTTCACCCCTATTTTGATGCCTCTTACTCACACAGATATATGGGAGTATTTGGAGAGGGGTAGCACCTCTGCTGGTGGACACGTCATGTTCCTCCAGGGGTAGTCTGCCCACCTTCGGTCCCCATCATGCACTCAGCTCTCACCGTTGGCTCCTAGAAGCTGTCAGTATGCGATAGCAGCCACGCCCCCCCCCCCCCCCAGAATGGATTTATCTGGCCAGCTAAACCAGGTGAGGGGAGCCAATGGGTCTCAAACCCTTGGTGAGTTAGGGACTTCTCCTGCATGGAAAGGCAGGCTCCAGCAAATTGAGTGGATGAGAGCAAGAGGGGGTCCAACGATCAAGAAGGCAGTTTCTGCAGGTGTTGTTGAGGTATGTGAGGGGCAGATGGGGCTTGTCCACCTGGGAAGGTAGCCCATCTAGAAGGAAATTGATCCTAAACCTCCGCTGCCTTGTGGGATATCTTCAGGAGAAGTAAAGACTCAGAAGTAAACCCTACACGAATCCGGAGTGGAGTCCCTAAAATGGTTAGATGAAAATGGTACGCATCTGATAACACCTGCAGCTGAACTGGTGCCAAATGTATTGCTCTGCTTTCCTTTGGACCATATCAGCAAGGCCAAGGGGTGGGGTCTTGTCTGGACAGCACAGAACCTCCATACAGGGAGGTCACTTCAATGTCACAGGGAGCTCACTTCAATGCTGCTAACACAGTGGTTTGACTTCACCCCCCGAGATGCACTTCATTGTTTCTTGAGACAAGTCGGATGCCAACAATACTTGCACAGATCACCCCCATATCCACACCTTAGCTTCTTTCCTATTCTGCATCCCCCTTTGCATGCACCCATGATATGTTATTCCATCTTTAAGATGAATGGAATCTTAAGAGCAAGCCTCCCAGTTAGATTCTTCAGTTAAGATCAGTTGGGGGGTGTTGCACACATGTGGGTGGTTTGCCTGCTCACAAAACATCTTCTGCTGTAAATTACTACACTGAATCTTGCACTTAATGTTGAGCACACCACATTGTACAAGAAGTGAAATACATTGTGGGAAGGTATTATGGAATATTTGCGGGCTCTGCATCCTTTATCTCACACAAGACAGTTGAGCAATGGCAGAGAGAGATGTTTGAGTACAGCAAGAAGGGTAGTACGGTGAGAGGGGGAAAGTGGTTGTTTTAAACAATGGCAGAAGTTTGAATAAAGCAGTAATGGCCATACATAATTTTATTTGTTTCACCTTTTCCTAGTTCAAATCATGTTTAAGGCGGCTTACAACATGAAAAAATATAAATTGCAAACATAACAAAAGTGGTCATAAACAAATAAAACATCAAAAAGTATGCAACCAAATTAAACCATTTCCACATAAATTATGTAGTAACATTGAAAGGAGAAATGGCAGTTTTAAACAGCAGTAAAGGTTTGAATAAAGCAAGGATGGTGGAACACTGGGATTTTTAAAAAGTTCTAACAAGAAATTAAAGAGATGGGTTCAACACAGACGCTAACTCCAAAAAGCTAACATTCCTAACTTCCTTCTTGTTGTACTCAAGCCTTATTTTAAACAGTCACTTCCTCTCCTCAGTGTCACCCCTGCTTGCTCTACTTAGACTTCTACCATTGTTTAAAATGTCCCCTTTTTATGTCTCAGTGCTCCCACCCTCCCCTGCCATGACTTTATGCAAATCCAGGATTGCAATGTGGCAATGCAAATACTCCAATGCAATGATTCTTACATTTCTATTATATACAATGTTTGCATATAAAAATATAACAAATGTAGCAAATGTGCTTTTGTTTTCCAAATATAAAATGCATGTAAACAAATGTTAAGTACAATTTGCACTATCTTCTGCCTTTTAAATAAGTTGTGACTGCATATTCATATTTCACTTTCTCATTCAGATAGTAGTAGTAATAATTTTTTGGCATTCTCCAGTGTCATGCATTATCCGGTTCTAATATAAATTAGAAAAACAAACCATAGATGGCTCCCAAGAGGATGGTGTTTTGGAGATCAAAGTCCAACCCCCAGAAATTCTGCTCTGGAAACAACATTGAGCAGCAGCAGCTGGAAAATATTATCCTTTGTACTGTCATGCTAAATATGTATCGTATTTTCCGGCCCATAGGCCACACTTAGCTTTCAGGGGGGCGGGGGGAAATCAAGGAAAAAATATTACCCCCCCCCCCCGCAGACTGTGCGCTACTCCAAGACCTTCTTCCTGCTTTTGCGGGAGGTGGCGGAATTCCCCCACCTCCCGCAAAAGCCCACAGGAGCCGCGCTTTTCAACCAGGAGGGAGAAGGGACTGAAACGGCCAGTCATTCCCTTCTCCCTCCTTGGGGAAAAGCCCCCAAGAGCAGCGCGCTCTTTAAAGGCTGCACGGCTCCTGTGGGCTTTTCTACGAGGTGGGGGAATTCTCCCACCTCGTAGAAAAGCCAGCAGAAGCCGCACAGCCCCTTTAAAGAGCGCACGGCTTTTGCCTGCTTTTGCGGGATGTGGGGGAATTCCCCCATCTCCCGCAAAAGCCCACAGGAGGGAGAAGGGACGGACTCGGCCAGTCAGTCCCTTCTCCCTCCTTGGGGAAAAGCAGGCAAAAGCCGTGCGCTCTTTGAAGGCTGCGCGGCTCCTGCGGGCTTTTCGACCCAGCTTGTGGGGCTGGCGATGGGGGGAAGCGCTGCTTTCCCCCACCGCCAGCCTCAAAGAGCAGACTCTTCTGGCTTCAGCGAAAGCAACGCGAAGCCTCCGGAGCGCAGGCTTCCTAGGCTTCGTGTTGCTATCGCTGAAGCCAAGGAGCCTGCATTCGCCCCATAGGACGCACACACATTTCCCCTTCATTTTTGGAGGGGAAAAAGTGCGTCCTATAGGGCGAAAAATACAGTACTACTAATGCTTTTATATTGTGCTTTCAGTGTTAGCTTGCTTTGACAATTTTAACAGAAAAGCAGGGTATAAACGTAATCTACTCTAAAAAGAAGTCAACCTTACTTTAGATATATTTTCAGTGGATGCGTCAATTTTATATAATTTTTGTGTACAGCCATTTCATAAAATTCTACTTGTGGAAGGAGGCATCACTCCCCCTCTCCCTGCAATGACCTGCTTTGCATTCTATAACAGTGTGCATGTTACAGGCATTATAAAAGCACTGTTTTCTATATGTTTTCTAATTAAAATGGTAGATGGGGATAAAACAGCTGGTGCCAGAACCTGAAATGTAGAAATCGATTTGGAACTTTCATACCATTTACATTCATCAGGTTCCTTTGCTATAACTGTTTTCAACACCAGTTAAATACATGTGTTTAGATGAACCTATCCAAATATGTAAAGTTAGTGTGTATTTTAATGTGCAATTTTATTTTATGATGTATATTTTAAACTGCTTATTTTATTTATATTTTGAGTTTAAGGTAAACTTACATTAAACTTGACTTTTATTGTTCATTTTTGTGTACATTTTAGATTCTCTATAAACCCAACGTAGTAGTTTTTACAATTAAGTAGCATACAAATTATGATCAAATAAAATTCTATTTTCAATTTGATAATACTATAATACAGTCATCAGGTTACTGGTCAACTTATAATTGGAACAATGCATAAACCAGTAGCTAAAGCAAGAGTAGGCAAACGTTTTGCATCCAATGGCTACATCCAGTCCAGTGGGGGGGGGCAGTTGGGGTCCATGTGCCAATGGTGTAGTTCACGTGTGTGCAAGTGTGCACACAGGAGAGCATAGTCTTTTCAGCCTGCTAAACAACTCTTTGAGGCATGTGGACTTTATGAGGAGGAAGGCACAGGATGGCGACTTTCAACATGTGTCCTTATCATCATCATAGAAATAGATTGTATACCACCCTTCATGTGAAGATCTCAGGGTGGTTCACAGCATAAAAATACATAATAAAAACAAGAACAAAAAAACCCCAACCCTATTGCCTCTCAGCAAACTTTGCAGGGGGGAGATAAATTTGGCAGGTGGGAAGACAGCTTGGGCACCCACAGCCTAAACAGAAAAGCTGGTGTTTAGTACATTTGACCATGTGGTCTCCTGTCATAGTTATTTATAAATCTGCTTTGTAGTTTATGCAGCATCTATGAGTAGTTGAGTTTGTAAAGCTACCACACACCATCTCACTAGCAAGAGACATTAAGACTGCCATCCTCTGCACACTTTAGAATAAGTCCCCATTGAACACCTCGGCCCCCGTGGTGCTGAATTTTCAAGGCAGGAAATGGCAACGAGCTGTAGTACATTTAAGAATTTTAACAGTGTTCCTGACCAGTTGCATTTGTGGCATACAATTTTCAGGTCTGGATTGGAAGTGAAAGATCTGAGTCATTTAACCTAAAAAGCAAAACGTACAAAGGGCAATTGTTAGTGATTTTGGTATTTTCAGAACATGAAACATATAATGCTCCAATTGGTTTTAGAGAACCTACTCAAATATGTAGCAGTTTTTAGTGTTCAGCAGAAATGCTCCATTTGCTGAACAATATCATACAGCAAATTCACTCTTACTGTTGATAGATGGATAATGACACTAGGACAATCATTATCTCCGTGGCAACAGTACTGCATATGTCAGAGGAACATTGCACATGGAGCGGATGCGACTTTTTACAGTCCTGCCTCGGCTTCCTCAGTCAGATACTCTTTCTGCAAAGCCAATATGCCCAGAGTACAAGAGCAACTAAGGGCAATTCCAAGGCTGCAGATTTACTGCAATGAATGGATAAGCTTGGCATGCCATGCAAATGAGTCTTGTGATACCTTCAAAACCAACAAATTGATTGTGGTATGTTTTGGTAGGAGCCCGTACAAATGCTACTGAAGGAGGCCCGTGCCTACAAGTTTAAACTACACATGCACTAGTCTTTAAAGAAGCACAATAGTGTTGCTTTCTCTGTGGTCAGCCAACATGTACCTTTCTACAATTTATTCAAAACACTTAGTACCGTATTTTTCGCCCTATAGGACGCACCGGCCCATAGGACGCACTTGGTTTTTTGGGGGGAAATCAAGGAAAAAAATTTTATTTCCCCCCCAGGTTTGCGCAGCCATACCCAAGCTAGAAGAGGGAGACGGAGCGCTCCGTCTCCCTCTTCTGCCTTCAGGGACAGCCTCTCTAGCCTCCGTGGGGCAGCGGCTTGCCCCGCTGTCCCCCGAGGTTGTGGGGCTGGCAGGGGGGAAAAGCAAGCCTGCTTCTCCCCCCCGCCAGCCTCCAGATCATGTCGGAGAATAGCGGGGTGGCGGTGCTCCGCCTCCCCGCTATCCCCCGAGGTTGTGGGGCTGGCAGGGGGGGAAAGCAAGCCTGCTTCTCCCCCCCGCCAGCCTTCAGATCATGTCGGAGAATAGCGGGGTGGCGGTGCTCCGCCTCCCCGCTATCCCCCGAGGTTGTGGGGCTGTCAGGGGGGAAAAGCAAGCCTGCTTCTCCCCCCCCCCCCAGCCTCCAGATCATGTCGGAGAATAGCGGGGTTGCGGTGCTCCGCTTCCCCGCTGTCCCCCGAGCTTTTGGGCTGAAGGCTGCTGCCCGCAAGCCTTGGCAGCCCGCGGGACCTCCCGCCGGGTTTGCAAGACTTGCGGATAGCTTCCTGAAGCCTGGAGAGCGAGAGGGGTCGGTGCGCACCGACCCCTCTCACTCTCCAGGCTTCAGCGAAAGCCTGCATTCGCCCCATAGGACGCACACACATTTCCCCTTCATTTTTGGAGGGGAAAAAGTGCGTCCTATAGGGCGAAAAATACGGTAAATGTTCAGTGCTGATGGTTTTCAACAGCAGACAGCCATATGCTTCTGCACAGCCCATAGGCGAATATGAACCAGCCATTCTCCGAATTTTGTTCCCCACTCCTAGCAATTAGCATGCCAAATAATACCACCTCTGGTCCTGGAGGCTCCATTTAGCAATAGGAATGATCAGCAATACTGATCTTCTCAGACTAGTTTCATATTATGTCCCAGTTCTATTAAATTCAACTGAACACATTTCCATTAATATTAACTAAGATGGGAAGTACTTGCCTTTTTGAGAATTTGGCCTTTCTTTACTAACTTCCATTCCGCTGAGTCAGCTCATTGACAGCTTATTGCAGTTGGTTTCAGGCAGGAATTCTAGGTCAGTGTCAAATGTAGCCATTGATATGCTCAGTGAAGAGGTAATTTTGTTCAATCACAAAAGCAACACCTGAAATAAAAGGCAGAACCTATAAATTGGGGCTCTTTGCAGTAGACCTAATGGTCACAACACCAGACCCCCTAAACCAGGGGTCAGAAAACTTTTTCAGCAGGGGGCTGGTCCATTGTCCCTCAGACCTTGTGGGGGCCAGACTATATTTTGAAGGGGGGGGGGAATTAACAAATTCCTATGCCCCACAAATAACCCAGAGATGCATTTTAAATAAAAGCACACATTCTACTCATGTAAAAACACCAGGCAGGCCCCACAAATAACCCAGAGACGCATTTTAAATAAAAGGACACAATCTACTCACGTAAAAAACATGCTGATTCCTGGACCGTCCACGGGCCGGATTTAGAAGGTGATTGGGCCGGATATGGCCCCTGGGCCTTAGTTTGCCTACCCATCCGTAATCAGGGAACTCAACAAATTTGCAACAGTGTCAGGCCTACAGGTAATCTTTGCAAAGTCTGAGGCTATGTGCTTCAACATCCCCCTCATACCCAAAAAGAATTCACAAACATCACCAAGATAAAACTTTCCCACACCCAAGTTCAGATACCTAGGGGTACAAATAACCAGAAACCTCAACAAATTATACCTCCACAACCACAACCCCTTGTGGCGACAAATCAACTAAGACCTGAAGAGATAGAACAATACCAGCTTCATTCTCTCAGACAAAAGTCATGATCAAAATGATCACCCTCCCAAATCAACCTACCTGTTCCAAACTCTCCTAATCTGAATTCCCCCAGCCCAACTTCACAAATGGCAGAAAAAAATACACGTGCCCTATTTTTCACTCTAAGGCGCACCAGACCACAAGATGCACCTAGTTTTTGGAGGAGGAAAACGAGAAAAAAAATATTCTGAATCTCAGAAGCCAGAACAGTAAGAGTGAAAGCAGTGAAAGCAGCAATCCCTCTTGCTGTTCTGGCTTCTGTGATAGCTGCACAGCCTGCATTCGCTCCATAAGACGCACACACATTTCCCCTTACTTTTTAGGAGGGAAAAAGTGAGTCTTATAGAGCAAAAAATACGGTATTTATATTCTCGCATAATAAACCAAGAATAAGCCCCTTTTGAAGACAGGAGTGCCTGGCGTGCTCTGGTCCATGGGGTCACGAAGAGTCGGACACGACTGAACGACTAAACAACAACAAAGCCCCAAATACCTGTACTTCCCCTCCTCAGAAGGAAGATGGGGAATCCCCAACATAGAATCATATTACACCGCCAACCAAGTATGCCACATAATCCCATATATTCTAGAAGACGAGATTAAACAATGGGTACACTTGGAGAGAGACACAACTGAAAATACCCCCACCACAGCATACCCATTCCTCCCAAACAAAATAAGGGAAATCCCCACAACACTAAACAGGTTTACACAGACCATGCTTAAAGCATGGAAAGAATAAGTAGGTAAATTGTCCCCAACCCCATCCCCACTAAAACCCCTGGCACACCACCCACTATTCCACCACGCAGAACAAAACCTTCAGATAAAAACCTGGCAGGCCAAAGGCTTATACCTCCTAGCAGACTTCTACGAAAACAACAAATCCATATCAACACAAGAAATAAAAGACAAACTAGGGCATACCCAGATGCCCTGGCTAACACACCACCAATTACATGTCCTCCTAAGCAACCCAATTGTAAAATCAGCAGCAACTAGGCCCTTGACAACCTTCAAAAACCTCCTCCTAACAACAAAGGGACATGGCAAAGGGCTGGTATCCACAATATACAAAATACTGCTCCAAAACCCCACAAACCCCCTTGACGTAATCAAAAAACAATGGGAGGATGACATAGGCTATGAGATTAACCAACTCTTCTGGACAGCAGTCACACAAGAAATATACAAAATAACTAAACAAGTATTAGAAGTCACCCCAGAACTGGCCCTACTAAAAATCTTCCAATATAACAATGCCCACTCATACCACAAAGAGCTCATAACCCACCTACTCTCAGCAGCCAGAAACATGATAGCCAGACACTGGAGAGACCTGTCAAGAGTAAGCATGGACCAATGGTATCAAATAGTATGGGAAACAATGGTATCAAATAGTATGGAAAAACTAACCAATAAACTGAAACTGACAATCACCCAACTCAATCCCACTTGGCACTCTCCTCCCCCCTTTTCTTCTCCTTCCTAATTGTTTAAACCAATTCATAAACCAAGAACTTATACATTGACCACTAATAATGCAACATATGTTGTAGATATTTATCCACATTTATTATGCTATTTTTGTGATATACAAATGACATGAGGAAACTTGGTATACTTATTTGTATAACGATATTCTTGTTTATAAAATCCAATAAAAAATAAAAGAAAAAAGCAACACCTGGATAGCTCAGTTGGTTTAAGTGTGATGCTGATAATGCCAAGGTTTGCAGGTTTTATTTCTGTGTGGGATAGCTGCATATTCCTGCATTGCAGGGGGTTGGAGTAGATGATCCTTAGGGTCCCTTCCAACTCTGATTTATTATTTAATCCAAAAGGCTTGCAGGCTGCCAAAGAGAAAAGATAACCTGAGTGCATGGTGCAACCTGGAAGGGCAGCCCGGAAGGGTTGAACGCCATGAGAGAGGCAGGAACATCTCCTTCTTTTTAAATCTAAGGGCTTATCCACTCTAAAAAATTTGCCCTGTTCTTTCCAGGCTGTGCTTTAAATATCCACCTCTGAGTGTGTTCAAGGAGAGGAGTGGCTTTCCCTGCTAAAACCTGCTCTTTTAGGCCGGAAGGTTTGAGGCCTAGTTCTCCAACTGTCACTCCTCATTGGAGTGACACTCCTCCAACTGCCACTTCCTTATTGAGAATGCCTGCCGGACGGAGAAAACGAGGTGCAAAGAGCCAGAAGACCATTATTGAGACTCACAACTCCTCCAAAACAAAGAATCGGCAGAGAGCCAACACCATCTGCCCTGGCTCAGAAATAGAGCGGGTTGAGGAAGCCGAGAAAACGGCGCAAATAGAACAAATAGTGAGTAAGAACGTTGGGGGAACCTCACCCCCACTTAAGGAGGATGGCAATGACCCGACCCCTCTCCTCCCAGAGAAAGCTAATCCGTCCAAGAGGGCAAGAGCAGGAGGGATTCCTCCCACTCCTAACGCTGACCCACCCATGCCTCTAGAACAAGATATCAGAGGAGCCTGCTTTCAACCAATCCGGGATACGCACCCCTACCAAGAGATTTGCATGTTGTCTGCAGAAACTATGGTTCTGGTTCTCCAAAGACTGGATGAAATCCTCAACAGAATAGTTAACATTGAGAAACAATTGGATACTAGTTCCTCCCCTTTAAATACCCAAGGGCTTAAAAGGATGATAAGAAATGACTCTGTTAATAACTCACCAACTCAAACGATGGATGAAATGAGGTCCTGTCAAGTCTTGCAAACGAACCAGATAATGCTTGAGATTCACCGATACACTCATAGGTGGATGAACCGCAGACAAATTACTATGTCCTTGTCTCAGCTCCTGAATTACCATTACCGAAAAGTAGATCTAGAAAATTTCCACTTCCTGCCTACCTTGAGAAACACCATGCGCCTATTTATGACCTTTAGGTCATCAACCCTCCCATCTCGACTCATGGAGATAAAGGATACCCTATGGTGGCTCCATTCTCTCCGCCCAGTGAGGGTATTTAAGGACGAAACTAGGAGGCAATTGGTCCCTTGCATAGAGTCAAAGCTAATGCGGATAAAGGAAACCAAGCTCAACACTAGAAATACTAATTGCCCGAAGGAAGAAAAGAACTTTGTAAGCCTAGAATTACAAGACCTGAAGAAGAGGCTAATGAGTATAAAGACTGAGATTTCTACCCAAAATATAAGGACAGTAGAGCCTAGAGCACAATATTTAAAGATGTCCAACAGCTCTTTATCCCATAGAAAGACATCAGTGCAACTCCCTGTTCCCTTTTTAAACGACACCAAATTAGATGAGGAATTTGGCGCCTCCGACATTTCTATGGCAACAACACCTAAAGAACTCTATGTTGCTGACAATCTGGAGATATCCAGCACCAAATCTACATCTGGACCTTTGCCTAATGTTCCAAAATCTTATCAGATTGATCAGCCTTCTCTACTGTACTCCTGGCGAGACAGGATGGACAGATCTTTCAAATTTGAATCTGGCTCTTTGTTGGCCAGTGATCCACATTTTATAACACATACCCCATTAATACTTCCACAGCCACAGATAGAACCAACAATCCTCCAATCAACCCAGGAGGGAGAGGGGGATTGACAGTTAATGAAACACCATGGGACTGTCCCCCCCCCGCCTGAGGTGCGGTTGGTTGGGTTTTATCTTCTAGGGATACTTACCCTATCAGACCTCCACCTCTTTCCCATACCATTTTGACCCAGGAGTCCTGGCCCAAGGATGACTTGTTATTGAGGGGATGTTACCCATCTATTGGGGAGGCTAGTATGGGATCTGGGATTTCCAAAATTGAAGGGCTAGGGAGGAATGGCGGTGGGGCTAGATATCTCTATCGGTGAAGGGTTTCGAGATGCAGTGATCCTCGAACCCCCTCCAATCTACGCCCCATCCCAAGGGATGAGGGTAGGGAGAGCAAGGATTACACACCTCCGTCATTGGTGCTGTGCAATGCCAGGTCCGTAGGCAACAAAACCGCCACCATGCGTGACTTTTTTATCTCTCAGGGGATTGACCTGGCTTGCGTGACGGAGACCTGGGTACGGGAAGGTGAAGTAGTCTCCCTACATGAGATAACACCCCCAGGTTTCTGTGTCCTCCATCAATCGCGGACTGTGGGTCGGGGGGGAGGAGTAGCATTGTTATTCCGGGAGGATTGCTCTTTCAGAGCTCTGCCATCACCAGCGATCTCTGGCATTGAATGTGTTGGTCTCGTGTGGGGCACCAAGGAGAGCTTGGCTGTCTGGCTGGTGTACCGACCACCCAGCACACCTGCAGCCACCCTGTCAGACCTGCTGGAGGTGGTGGCAGGCTGGGCCTTGGAGTTCCCAAACCTACTGGTTTTGGGAGACTTCAATGTCCATGCCGATGCCGCTCCCTCCTCACAGGCTCTGGACCTAGTGACTTCCATGGCAACACTAGGGCTATCCCAGTTTGTTTTGGGCCCCACTCATCAAGCAGGCCACACGCTGGATCTGATCTTTGGGGCTGGCATAGATGTGATCATGCTCCCCGCTGTGGAAGTGCCATGGTCTGATCACTACGCTCTGAAAGCCAAGATTGACTTCCCGCTCCTCCCTGGCTCGGGTGGCGAACCTATTTGGGCTCGTCCGCGAAAACTGATGGATCCTGATAGATTCCGACAAGCCTTGCGGAACCCTGCTCCTCCTGGCGACTCATTAGATGACCTTGTTGAGGACTGGAATAACCGGCTCTTGGCAGCCATTGATGAGATCCCGCCTAAGCGCCCTCTGCGACCCCGTCGAAACCGGGCACCTTGGTTTACTGAGGAGCTCCGGAAAATGAAGCGGGATCTCAGACGGCTAGAGCGAGTATGGAGACGGACTCGTGATGGAGCCTCAAGAACATCTTATAGGACGCTTATGAAAGCCTATGAGATGGCTATGAAAGCTGCTAAAAAATCTTACTATGCAGCTTCCATTGCATCCGCTAGCTCTCGCCCGGCACAACTTTTTAGAATAATTAGGTCAATAACGTCCTTAGGAGGACAACCAAATTTAAGCACAAATTCGACCCATAGCTGTGAGGCATTCGCGAGCTTTTTTGCCGAGAAAGTCCTGTTGCTCCGCCGTGACCTCCCTGCCAATTTAGATACAGTGACTGAACTGGAGGCTCCTCGACTGACTTCAGGTCCAGTGTTGGACCATTTCGATCGGATACTCCCTACTGATGTGGATAGATTCCTCCAAGTTAGTAGGCCCACCACCTGCCTCCTTGATCCGTGCCCGTCTTGGCTGATTAGGGAGTGTCCAGATGTTGTGCGGACCCCCCTGGTTGAAATTATCAATTTGTCCCTTGACACGGGGACATTCCCAGGGGAACTGAAGGAAGCAGTGGTGTGTCCACTCTTAAAGAAAACTTCATTAGATCCCTTAGACCTATCCAATTACCGCCCAGTTTCAAATCTTCCATACCTGGGTAAGGTAATTGAGAGAGCGGTTGCTGAACAGCTTGGTAGGTTTCTGGAGGAAACAGCGGCATTAGATCCATTTCAGTCCGGTTTTCGTCCTGGTTTTGGGACGGAGACGGCTCTGGTTGCCCTAACAGATGATCTCCGTAGACAACTAGATCGAGGCGGGTCAGGACTGCTGATGCTTTTAGATTTGTCAGCAGCCTTTGACATGGTCGATCATGATCTTCTGGACCACCGCCTTGCAGACGTGGGGATACAGGGCATAGCCCGTAACTGGTTGTGCTCTTTTATCTCTGGTCGGGGACAGAGGGTGGCACTAGGGAGGGAAATGTCATCGCGCCACTCCTTGGTGTGTGGAGTGCCGCAGGGTGCAATTCTCTCCCCGATGCTTTTTAACATCTTTATGCGCCCCCTTGCCCAGATTATCCGGAGCTTTGGGCTGGGCTGTCACCAATATGCTGATGACACTCAGCTCTATCTGTTGATGGATGGCCACACCGACTCGGCCCTGAACACACTGACCAGATGTTTGGAAGCTGTGGCTGGATGGTTTCGTGGGAGCCGATTGAAACTAAATCCTTCGAAGACAGAGGTCCTATGGCTAGGTCGGGATGGCATGGGGATGAGGGACCAACTCCCTTCTCTTGCGGGGGCCCAATTAGCGCCATTGCCTTCTGTTAAGAGTTTGGGTGTAATCCTTGACGCCTCCCTTTCCATGGAGGCGCAAGTTACAGCAACAGCCAAGGCGACATTTTTCCACCTTCGCCGCATCAAGCAGTTGGTCCCTTACCTTTCCCGCCCCGACCTGGCCACAGTGATCCATGCGACGGTCATCTCCAGGCTTGACTACTGTAATTCGCTCTACGCAGGGCTGCCCTTGAAGCTGTCCCAGAAACTGCAGCGGGTACAGAATGCTGCAGCGAGGCTCCTCACGGGGTCTCTGCCATGGGAGCATATTCACCCAGTGCTTTTCAAGCTGCACTGGCTCCCGGTAGAGTACAGGGTCAGATTTAAGGTGCTGCTTTTGACCTTTAAAGCCCTTTGCGGCCTAGGACCCTCGTACCTACGGGACCGCCTCTCCTGGTATGCCCCACGGAGAGCCTCAAGGTCCATAAATAACAACACCCTAGTAGTCCCAGGCCCTAAGGAAGTTAGATTGGCTTCAACCAGATCCAGGGCCTTTTCAACTCTGGCTCCGGCCTGGTGGAACGCTCTGCCTCATGAGACCAGGGCCCTGCAGGATCTGATTTCTTTCCGCAGGGCCTGTAAGACAGAGTTGTTCCGCCTGGCCTTTGGCTTGGAGCCACTTTGATTCCCTCCCTCCCTTTCTTTTTTCTTTTCCTTCTCCTCCGATGAGGCTACATTTTAATATTTTAATGTTCCATTATTTTAATGTTGTACTTTACTTCTGTTTTAAGTTGTAATCATTCATCTTGTTTTTATTATTACTTGTAAGCCGCTCTGAGCCCGGCCTTGGCTGGGGAGGGCGGGGTATAAATAAAAAATTATTATTATTATTATTATAACAAATTCTTGAGTTTCCATTTACCAAAGGGGCTGTGGAATGTTAGCGACCAATATTGCTCTACAAAACTGATCAGCGCCAGAGATTAATTTGAACTTAAGGCATTATGCATGTGCAATGCAAATAACAACAGGTTGTGGGCATCCATCTGTCTCAGGAGACAATGGAGGAGTGTGCCTTTGAGAGTGAGGTCAACTGTTGGAAGGTTGCAGCGTCTGCTGTGACTATAGGGTCTGATGATGATGATGACAATAATAATAATAATAATAATATATTATTTATACCCCGTCCATCTGGCTGGATTTCCCCAGCCCCTCTGGGCAGCTTCCAACAGAATATTAGCCAGTGTGGTGTAGTGGTTAAGAGCGGTAGTCTCGTAATCTGGGGAACTGGGTTCGCGTCTCCGCTCCTCCACATGCAGCTGCTGGGTGATCTTGGGCCAGTCACACTTCTTTGAAGTCTCTCAGCCTCACTCACCTCACAGAGTGTTTGTTGTGGGGGAGGAAGGGAAAGGAGAATGTTAGCCGCTTTGAGACTCCTTAAAGGGAGTGAAAGGCGGGATATAAAATCCAAACTCTTCTTCTTATTATTATTATTAAAATACAATAGTCTATTAAACATTATAAGCTTCCCTAAACAGGGCTGTCTTCAGATGTCTTCTAAGAGTCTGGTAGTTGTTTTTCTCTTTGACATCTGATGGGAGGAAGTTCCACAGGGAGGGCGCCACAACCGAGAAGGCCCTCTGCCTGAGTTCCCTGTAACCTCACTTCTCACAGGGAGTGAACAGCCAGAAAGCCCTCGGCACTGGACCTCAGTGTCCGGGCAAAATGATGGGAGTGGAGACGCTCCTTCAGGTATAGGGGACCGAGACCGTTTAGGGCTTTAAAGGTCAGATGTGGGAGAGACAAGTTTTGTTACAGTTGGGGTGGATGAAGGCGTCCGTTTGCGCTGCTGCAAATACACCATGGTATTTCTTCTCTCTGTACTCCTCCCAGCAGTCATGGAGCATCCATGAGCAACACAAACAACGACAACGACAAACTATAATAGTCAATAGCCACTGAGCCTAGGGCTTGCTGATCGGAAAGTTGGCAGTTTGAATCTCCACGACAGGGTGAGCTCCTGTTGTTCGGTCCCAGCTCCTGCCCACCTAGCAGTTCAAAAGTACGTCAAGTGCAAGTAGAAAAATAGGTACTGCTCTGGTGGGAAGGTAAACGGCATTTCCATGCGCTGCTCTGGTTCCCCAGAAGTGGCTTATAGTCATGCTGGCCACATGACCTAGAAGCTGTCTGCGAACAAACGCCGGCTCCCTCGGCCTATAGAGCAAGATGAGTGCGCAACCCCAGAATCGTCTGCGACTGGAGCTAACGGTCAGTGATACCTTTACCTTTTTAGCTGAGAAGATCACTATATTATTGACCTAGATGTAGTAATCTCTTGAGCAAGGAACTTCAATGGAAAATGGCTGTTTGAAACTAATTACCAGTTAGGTAATTTTTATTGGTTTATCAGTCAAATACACACAGGAAATAAAAAATACCCCATACAGTGGTACCTCAGGTTACGAACTTAATTCGTTCTGTTCTTAACCTCAAACTGTTCTTAACCTGAGATACCACTTTAGCTAACAGGGCCTCCCGCCGCCGCACGATTTCTGTTCTCATCCTGAAGCAAAGTTCTTAACCCGAGGTACTATTTCTGGGTTAGTGGAGTCTGTAACCGGAAGCGTCTGTAGGCCGAGGTACCACTGTACATACATATGTAAACAAACTGTTTTAACTCATGTTATTTCTTGAGAAGATTAGTCCTCTCCAGGGAGATAACGTAAGTGACCAGAGGAGAAATTTACATCTGCTTATTTACAAAGCATAAGAATGAATGCTAGGTTGGCGCTGTGGGTTCAACCACAGAGCCTAGGGCTTGCCGATCAGAAGGTTGGTGGTTTGAATCCCCGCGACGGGGTGAGTTCCCGTTGCTCGGTCCCTGCTCCTGCCAACCTAGCAGTTTGAAAGCACACCAAAAAGTACAAGTAGATAAATAGGTATCGCTCCGGGGGGAAGATAAACAGTGTTTCCGTGTGCTGCTCTGGTTCGCCAGAAGCAGCTTAGTCATGCTGGCCACATGACCCGGAAGCTGTACGCCGGCTCCCTTAGCCAATAAAGCGAGATGAGTGCCGCAACTCCAGAGTCGGTTACGACTGAACCTAATGGTCGGGGTCCCTTTACCTTAGATGTTCAGAAAGCACTACACACTTCTGACAAAGAGCAAATTAAGCACATGCTGTTGAATTGTACCAAGGGGTTCATATGACAGTAAAGCAAGACCTGCTTCTGGATGGCGAGATTAACCTGTGATGTCAGCAAGCGTGGTGAAAACCTGGATCTAGAAGTGTTCAATTTATCTGCAACACCACCACATATGAAAGACAAATCTTTCCCCACATCCCATCCATCATATCAGAGACAAAGATGGGTCACTCTGATAAAGTCTAATGAGCACACCACCACCCAAAAATTGCCTTCCATGTCACCTCTTGGATTTTCGCTGAGTTTTTGAAGGAGGGCGAGTCCCCAAGCAGTCCCACATACTATATAGTCATTCATCTTTACCCCCAAATTTTAATGCTCATGCAGGGCCGATAGTTACATTGATAAGGAGCTTATAATTCCTTGAGGCTGCCCCTTTGAAGTCTAGAATACAGATCGCCAGTAAGTAGGAAATGAGCGTAGTTATTTCTGCACATTTACTACCCTTTGATTCCTAACATTTTTTGCAGACTGAGGAAGGTGAAAGGACCAAAGGTCTGAGTCGGTAGCAGGCAGCTCCTGATGTCCCTACGAACCTTGTGGGCTGCCGTAGAGGAATACGGGGTTGGATGACGGGCGGGAAGCGCCTTAAACAGAAAGCGCTGCACAAATACCTTCTTGCTGTCTCCTTGGTCCCACAAGCCCCATCTCGGCCGACCTCGGGTTGCTGGGACTTCCAATGGGTGGGGCGGAGGGGTTCGGACGGACCCCAGGCCTCTTCGCCCGGCGTAGGGCTAAGCGAGGCGGATCCCACGGAGGATGCGACGGACGCGGGCCTGAGGCGGCTACACGCTTAGCCTTGAAGCCCTTCAGCTTCGGAGGCCGGAAAACAGAAAACAAACACCCCACCACGCCGGAAGCGGAAGTGCCGCCGCCGCAAATCTCGTTTCTTCAAGACTCCAACTTTCCCCGCCTCCCATGGGAAAGTGACAGAAAGCCCCATCAATCACAGCACAGCGCGTCGCGGTACTTCCTTTGCGCAGTTATAGGAGGCAGCAACAGCTCCTCTACCGCAGGAGAGAGTTTATTCAAAGGACCCCGTGCGGTACGATTGGCCACTGGGGACGAATAGGAAGCGGCCGGCCGGCCTGGCCTCAATAGTCATTGGTAGCTTGAGTTCGACTGACAGGAATGCCTGCCTTTCCGTCGCGGCGCGTATGGGGCGGGGCTAAGGAAGAGCAGGCAGCCCCGCTTAAACATTATTGGTAGCCCGAGCGTGAGTGACAGAAGTGGAACCGTGGCCTGCGTCCCTTTGGCTAGGCCGCGAGGTCGCCTGAGGGAGCCTCCGGCGAGCCCGCAGCCATGAGCGGGTCCTTCTGCCGACTGCCCGCAGCCCTGCGGCGGTGGCGCGGCGCGCGGCCCACGACACTCTTGGCGCGGCCGCTGAGCCAGGCCGGCCCCGGCGGCGGCGGAGCGGAGGGCGGCGAGGACGTCGCTTCGGCCGCCGGGTCGAAGGAGGCGGTGGGGCGCCTGGTGCGCGCTCACCCGGTGGTGGTGTTCATGAAGGGCAGCCCCGCGCAGCCCCAGTGCGGCTTCAGCAACGCGGTGGTGCAGATCCTGCGCCTGCACGGCGTCAGCGACTACCGCGCCTACGACGTCCTGCAGGACCCCGGCCTGCGCCAAGGTAGGCGGGCTGGGCGGAGGGGCCTCTGCGCCCGCGACACCCCGCGAGGCGGCCTGCGCTGCCCCTCTGAGGGGAAGGCGGGCTGAGGCGGGCTTGCGGGGCGGCAGGGAAACCTCGTTGCTGCTGCTGCCCGCCTGCATTTGCCAAGGCCTGAGCAGTGGGTCCCCCCCCCCGCCCCTCTTTCCTTAGAAGGGCCTGCTGTGGTTCCACGGAGTCTTCCTCATGAAGTTTCTGTGCCGTGGCCTGCGGGTTACGACTGTGTGGCCGGGCGTGGGGTCCAGTTCTCGCTCCCCGCCACCCCTCGCCCAGTCTTTCCCAAGGAGAAGAACGGGGAAAGTGGGTGCTGCTGGGTGCCACTGCCTGCAGGCGCCCTGAGCCTCTTTCGGCAGAAGAGCACAACCCTCCCCTCTCCCCTTCAATCTGATGTTTCCCGAAAGGCTGTGTGAAGTGTTGCGTGTACACACGGACCCATCCAGGCTGCCGTAGCCTCCAGAGGGGAAGCGGTTGCTCTTTGGTCCTGCCTTCCCCGCAACTTGGGAGCTGGATGGAGATGTCCGTGCAAGTGCTCGGATGATCCTTGTAGGATCGCCAGTCTCTTTTTGCAACTCAGGAGGGCCCTGCGACCAAACTGAGATTTCCAGTTTGGGGTTTGCATAAGTTGTTCTTAATATTTTATTATTTATTAAATTTATATACTGCCCTTCATCCGAAGATCTCAGGGTGGTTCAGAAGATAAAAATACAGGATAAAAGCACAAAATAAATACTTAAAAACAAAGCAAAACAATAACACCCCCCCACAAACACATTTAAAAGGCTGTAGAATATAAATCACCCAAAGGCCTGGTTGAAGAGGAACGTTTTTGCCTGGCTTCTAAAGAGTTATGAGATTGTATCATTTTTCAGAGCACTTCTAGAATATACACAAGAGCTTGCACCACTCCCTCAACTCCAATGTCTGTCGGGAATAGATAAATAATTTGGATAGAGATAAAGAATTTGTATTTGCCAAACAGAGCAAATAAGTGTTGAAAAGCAGTAAAATATCCTTTTTTTTTAATATGCAAATACATTTAAAGTTAGGTCCAAGAAGTGCTATCTCTTTGTTCAAAAGTTTCTGTTTAATGCATTAGGAAAGTCTTCATGTAGTTTCTGTGAATCTGTTGGCCAAGGATCAGGGCTAGAATTTGAATCTTGAATGAGTTGCAAGAAGAAAAGTTTTAACAGAGGAAACAAGAGCCAATGCAGTGTTTTGAGTGTTAGCCCAGGATCTGGGAGACCAGGTTTCACATTTCTACTCAATCATGAAGGTGACCTTGTGTGAATCAGGCTTGGCTGAACCTTCCTCACAGGTTGGTTGTGAAAATAAAATGTGGAGGTGAATGATGTGCTTTACCTTGAGCTCCTTGAAAGGAAATGTGGGATATAAATGTAATAGTAAAGATAAGAATGCAGTGCTGTTTCAACATGCTAAGTTGCCATGGAATATAGAGAGACAATTGAAAAATGGGGCAGTGAGAGCAGAATCTTTTGCTTGGGGGAAAGTGGCTGGATAGAATTTGGAACCAGGGTCTCTACTTTTTGGAGGAAGGATAAACTGCAACATGTGTTTTGCAGGCAATGATTGATTTATACATGCCTAATTAATATGCAGCAGAAAAGAGGGTGGACTGGGGGGCAGAGTGGGCTGATGCACACTCCACTGATGTGCGCAGGGGTCAGGAACATAACCCACACACAAAATGGTTGTTGCCTCTATTGTAATATTTTTTTAAAAATCTAGATAGCAATTTTTTTTAATTGTGGGAATTAATCAAACTGAACTGATGATTCCTCAGGCCAGTGTTTCTCAAATGTTATGAGATTATCCTGGATCCTCCATACCCTAATACCAATCTTGGAAACTTGCTGTGTATACAGGGGGTTATGTGTGCAGGGGGCTGGACTAGATGACCCTTAGGATCCCTTCCAACTCTATGATTCTATCTGTTTACAGCACTACACTAGTTTTCTGTAAGTAGCTAAAGTACAGTACAGTGGTGCCCCGCAAGGCGAAATTAATTCGTTCTGCGAGTTTTTTCATCTAGCGAATTTTCATCTTGCGAAGCACGGTTTCCCATAGGATGCATTGAAAATCAATTAATGCGTTCCTATGGTCAGAAAAAGTCCAAACAAAGCCAAATTTGGTACAAGAACAGTTTATTAAGTGCTCTTTAAAGTCACACATACTGTAAAGAGCATTTCAAAAATTGAAGGAACAATAACTTAACTTTGTAAACATGACAGAAAAGCATTTTCTAAGACTCTGGGGGACAACTCGAAGAAGGTTCCTCTTCTACTCTTTGCTTCTTGGTGAAGAACCTGTCCATGGTCTGCTGCTTCATCCGCCTTTTCAGGACCTGCCTGAAAGATGACATGACCCTCGTGTCAAAACTGTTTGCAAGGTCACGGGTCAGGTCCTTGTCATGGTGGTGCCGCTCTGCAAAAGCCTGCACATCTTTCCACTTGTGACAAATGTCCCTCAGTTCTTTGGAGGACAGCCGTTCCTCAGTTGCTTCCTCCTCTTCCTGCGAGGCCTGCTCCTGCGCAGCCTCTGCCTGCAGTTCGACAAGCTCCTGGGTGGTCAGCTCGTGGTCGTGCTCCTCCACCAGCTCGCTGACGTCCTCCTCTGTGACCTCCAGGACCATGGTCCTCCCCAAGGAAACAATGTCCTGCACCACTGTTGACTCTGGTGCATCAGAGTCACTTGGTGCCACACAGTCCGGCCACAGGCTGCGCCAAGCGCAATTCAAATTTCTCTGGCTGATCCCGTTCCAGGCCGTGATGATCATCTTCAAGCAGGTGACGATGTCAAAGTGGTTCTTCCAGAATTCCCGCAGGATGATGGTGGTGCAATCAGTCACCTCAAAGCATCGCCTGAAAAGCTGCTTGGTGTACAGTTTTTTGAAATTGGCGATGACCTGCTGATCCATCGGCTGGAGCAGTGGCGTGGTGTTAGGCGGCAGGAACAGGATGTTTATGAAGCTGAACTCCTCCAACAAGTCCTCCTCAAGGCCTTTAGGATGAGCAGGAGCATTGTCCATCACAAGCAAAGCCTTCAGCGGCAGGTCATTGTCCAGCAGGTACTGTTTGACAGCAGGGCCAAAAGCAAGATTGACCCAGTCCACAAACAGCACACATGTGACCCAAGCCTTACTGTTGGATCGCCACACGACACTCAGCTGTTCCTTGTCGACCTTGTGTTTCTTGAAGGCCCGTGGGTTCTCAGAGTGGTACACCAGCAGGGGCTTGATCTTCAGGTCGCCGCTTGCGTTGGCACAGAAGAGCAGGGTCAGACGGTCCTTCATGGGCTTGTGGCCAGGCAACTTGGCCTCCTCCTGGGTGATGAAAGTCCTTTTGGGCATCCTCTTCCAAAACAGCCCGGTCTCGTCGCAGTTGAAGACCTGCTGTGGAACGTAGCCCTCCGTCTTCACAACCTCCAGGAACTCCGCTGCAAAGTCTTCAGCCGCAGGAACATCAGAACTGGCAGCCTCTCCATGCCTGACCACGCTGTGGATTCCAGATCTTGTCTTGAACCGGTCAAACCAGCCTCTGCTTGCCTTGAAGACTTCTGGCTCGCCTGAGGTTCCTGACTGTTGCTGGACGAGGTCTGCGTGCAAGACCTTGGCCTTCTCACAAATGGCGGCCTCAGTCACTGTGTCCCCTGCACGCTGCTTCTCTTCTAACCAGATGAGCAGCAGCTTCTCCACCTCCTCCTGAACAGCTGGGCGGTTCTTGACGATCCTGGTGACTCCCTTGGCTACGTCCGTTGCAAGGATCTTCTCCCTCATCTTGGTCCCGATGGTGGATGGATTCCTCCCATACTCCCTGGCGAGGTCCGTCACACGCATTCCACCGTCGTGCTTCCGGATGATCTCCTTCATTTCCAGGATGACCTTCTCCTTCTTCCTCTCGCCGGCCTCTGCAGCAGCAGTCTTCTTGGGCCCCATGGCAGCACAGCTCCTACTTTTGCAAACCTAAAAAAGAGAAAATCAGTGCTTTGCATCCAAAAAATTCAAAAGCACCAAACCTCCCAGAAAACAATTCCCTGAACCACCCCCCAGCCACCCTCCACTCAGAAATCCAAAGCCAGAATTTTTTTTTTAAAAAGGCAATTTGCCCCAATGGTCACAGAGAATCAGAAAAATGCAGAAAAAAACGCACAAGATTCCAGATTCTTGCAAACCCCTTCTCAACAATTCCCTGAACCAGCCACCCTCCACTCAGAAATCCAAAGCCAGATATATATATATATACTTTTTTTAAAAAAGGCAGTTTGCCCCAATGGCCCCAAAAAATCAGAAAATAAACAGCACAAGCTTCCAGATTCTTGCAGACCCTTCCCCAACAGCAAGTCCTTGAATTCCAAACACCCCAACCCAAAATCCAAAACCCCCCAAAAAGGTTTTAAAAGTTTAACTTACCAAATGGCTGCAAAAGAAGTTCTGGAAAAGCTTCAAAAATCACTGAAGTCTTCAAAAATCTCAAAAAAGGCTACCACACCGCGTGCTATGAGTTGCTCCTCGAAGTCAAGTCGCAACTGCACCTCTTGAAGCAATGCACCCTGGGTATTAACAGTTTTAAGAAACAGGAAACAAACTTGCAAGACGGTTTCGTCTTGCGAAGCAAGCCCATAGGGAAATTCGTCTTGCGAAGCACCTCAGAAAACGAAAAACCCTTTCGTCTAGCGAGTTTTTCGTCTTGCGAGGCATTCGCCTTGCAGGGTACCACTGTACTGGATTTGATTGTGGGGAAAACCCATTTCAGATTGCAATGGGCAAGCTTAATCTATGGGGTTGTTGGAATGAAATGCTGCTCTGTTCCCCATATAGCTTAAACAATATACTACTGCTTTCCACTTGCCTGGCTCCAAAATGCCCTTGTATAGTTTTGTGTTTCTCCTTGGTACTTCTGTCTCTAATCTGAAATAATTGGCTCTGCAGCATTTTTTAAATTTGAATGAACTGATTCTATTCCATAATTCCATGCTTGGAAACCTCAGGTCAGTTTTGTCAGCTTAAATTGTGTTTTACACAGTAGCAAAAGGACAGGTCCCTTCCCCAAGTCGAGGAGGAGAAGAGAGAAGGTGATACAGACTTAAAGCCAATAAGATTTGCTAAAAGGCTATGGGTTGTGTGCTTTCTTTCTTTTCTCCAGTATAGTCTTAACTGCCTTGCCAGTTCAAAAACACTGTTATAAGTTGTCTAATGTATTTGGTTTAATTTGTCTTTCTGTTTTGATTCAGGAATCAAAAACTATTCCAACTGGCCTACTATTCCCCAGGTCTTCCTGAATGGTGAATTTGTAGGGGGCTGTGATATACTACTTCAGATGCATCAAAGCGGGGACCTAGTGGAGGAGCTTAAGAAATTAGGAATTCGCTCTGCACTTCTGGATTCGGAGAACAACCACGGAAAAAAATAAGCAAGTGACTGCTATGACTTTGACAAAGACAACTTTTGACAATTTGGTACCAGAAAAGCCTTATGCAATTTAGCTCAGAAAGGCAACTTTTTGAACTAACAATGAGGTTTTATCATTAAGCATTATGTTACCCACTCTACTGTACAATAGACTGATATGTGGCTATTCTGTCTTGAATTTTTTTTAAGCATAGCTCTGTAAATCAAATGTTTTACAATCAAAGTAAATAAGTAGTTCACTTCTATTTTTAATGATTTTGTATTCATTTTGCTTGAGTCACCAAAAAGTGGAACTTCTTTTTCTGGGGTGTTTCCATACTAGCTGTTTATACTCCAGAACTGTTACTCTTATTTACTCACTTTACAGTATCATTAAGTTTTTGCTGTGCTTTCACTGTGGTTATTTCATTTTTCCCCATGCTGCATAAAGTCTGACTTTAAAAGAAGAAAGAACAATGCTAGTTCCACAGGTGCAGATGGCCTAGCACTTCTCTTCCATTTTGAAATGTGTAGTGGCTATTTTTAAATTGGTGCTAATGCACTGTGGTGAAATTTAACAGATTAAAAATAAACAATAAGGAAAGGAAAAGACAAGCATTTAAGAATGGTGTGCAGCAATAAGTAACTATTTCCTGAAGCACCTGATGAGAGAGAATGAAACAATTTGAAGAAGTAATCAAATAAATTTAAAGTGACTGCTTTGGGATTTACATCAGGCATAGGTTGAATTAGGCAAGTTCAAGGTCATTTGTTACCTGACTACTCTTCTTTCACTAGTAGAAACTTACAAAGATTTATCCCAACACATATGCCCCTGAATCCCAACAATGCTAACAACAGGAATAAACTCCATTTAAACTTAGTGGGATTTCCTTCTGAGTAAATATTTGAAAGAAGGTCATTGCTGCTACTGTTTGTTTCTTCTCCCGTTGCTAGGGTTGTTGAACAAAAAGCAGGGTTGTTTTTAAAAGTTCCTTAAAGGGCATCTAAGTAATAAGACAGTTGCTCTTTAAAAAGCACTATAATGCATTGAAACTGCTTTTAAAAATCCCATTGAGGAATTATTAATGAACAGTTGCCTGGATGTGAATTGTACTCTTCTGCACTGGTGTGAGTGTGAACATAGCTTAGTGGAGTGTTTATGTGGAAAAGGCACAATAATCCTTGCAGTGTGGAAAATCTATTGCAAGTCTGCTCATAACTAACACTATGTAAAGCAGTGATTGGGTAGGTCTAGGAGCTGTGCATCTGGAAGCATCCTTGGATCATCTTCATAATTTGCAAATTGTGTTCTAAGCATAGTGTGAGTTTCCTTTGCTTCTCAGTGAAAAATGAAGGAAGTTGATGCCTTCGTTTTATTTGTGTAGAGTTTAGGAACCTAATCAGCCTATATTTAGGGACACATATTAAGAGTGCAGTAAATTCTTAGCTTGAAAACAAATACCACAGTAGTCATGATTACTGCTTCCAAAGTCAATAAATGGGTTTGGGGGGAAAGCCAGAAGTTTGGATTAAAAGCCAGGAAGTAACTTCTACCTCTGCCCAAAAGACTGCCTCAATTAATATAACGTCTATAATCAGTGCTTTAATATATATATAAACTTAATTTTGTGGCTCCAAATGGAAGATGTGCAGTTTTGGTATCACAGACATAGTTTATTGCTAGTGTCCATTTTTATATAAGTGCACAAACCCCTTGGGATACAGCCTTGGAACCAATAATTGGGTGTTTAACATTCTGAAATATTTTGTAAAGTTATGCATGGACATGTGTTTTTTCAAATCTGCAGTGATTTGTGCTTCACTGAAATATATTTTCTATCCAGTTGAATGAGGAAATAAATCTGTTTCATGTTGGACTGAAAAATGTAGACAGCATAATATTTGTTGATATTTTTTTAAAAAAACTCCATATATCAAGCTCCCTTAATGTTTCTGTTTCTAAGCACAAAAATATATTCATTGAAAGCTTACACATTGTTTTGTGCAGCTACACTAGTAGTAATATAAGTAAAATAAGGACCCTCACTATTTTTAAATAGGCGAGCAGTTTGTACCATTGGATACAAGTAAATAATCTGAGATATTTGTCTATTATTTGATTATTTCAAGTTTCCTTTTGAGGTAAAGGACCTAGAACATGAATTTTAAAATCCTGTCTCTTCACTGATTTCTTGATATTTTTTAAAGCCAGCAGTATGATGGAAAGCTCTGAAAACATATAAGGAACAGTTTTAACAGCACAATCCTAACCATGTCTTCTCAGAATTTAATAGGACTTATCAACAATATGGAAGACAGGAGTGCCTGGCGTGCTCTGGTCCATGGGGTCACGAAGAGTTGGACAAATCAACAATATTAAGGAGCATGAAGGCTGGAGGGCATTGAGAAAGTGACATGTTGGAGTCATGTCACTTCCATTTCTCTGTGTACTTTTCACTCTCTCCCCACCCATTGCAGACATGTGACTCCCAGAAGCTTGTCCGTGAGGAAAAGTGTTCCCTCATTCCTGATATGTAGGAACACATACTCCAGCACTGACAGAGATAGACGATAATAAAGTGAATGGAAATATGTTAGACAAAGTTGGCTTTGCTAACCCAAGGCACCCAAGACTAAAAATGATGCTGTCTAGTCTGCACTTGTGCAACATCACCCATAAGTTCGGGTTCAAGTCCAATATGATGAGAGAGCTTATGCTTTGTATTCACGTTCCCCAGAGTGCCGTCCAGCTCCTTGAGAATGTGCTTCCAGTTGGAGCAGGTCACCTTGGACGCGTAGCAGTACAGGAAGCAGTGCTTGTCATTCACCAGGAGGTGCTTGAGTGCCATCCGTTGCTGCCGAGAGCTCCCACATGCAAGGTGCATTTACTTGACTGCACGCAGAACGGATGGTCCGGTTGCAGATGTCACGCAGAACCTGCACAGCCATGTCCTCCACCCTGGCGCTGCCACCACGCCTAGCCTGTGTAATAATAAAATTTAAGGTCATATAGATCAACACAGGAAGACTGACCTGAAACCATTTTGACTCCCAAGCTGACCAAATGTTTTTTCTTCAAGGAGGGAGGCAGTCAGGGAGCCCTCCCATTGTCTCAGGAATTGAGTAATCACCATTTCAAAGGGTGACAGACTACCAGGAAAGGCAATCAGATAAGGCATTATCAGATAACCTGGCAGACAGGAAAAACAACATTCAAATTTCTGTTGTGGACCACCTTTCCTGTGATGTAGGTATGTTTGTGGGGGATGGTCTTGGGTTACACCCCTTCTGTGATGTATGTATGGAGGGGTGGTCTTGAGTTCCAGGGCAGGGAATTTAAAGATCAATAAAGATCAGGCTCACTAGATGTGTTGCTTCTCAATATTCTCTGGTTGGCCTCTGTTATTTTCTCCTACCAATAGGGAACCCATCTAAGGACTCTATACGGGCTCTTGGATACCCCATAGGGGGAAAAGGGCAGATTTTGTTTACCACACCTGGAACTCACCTCAGAAAGGGTGCAGCAGTGGGGGTTCCACCTCTGCCAGAATGCCCTTCTAGATCATCAGGAGCAGGACGCTTGACACCAGGATCACACTGAACATCAGCATGGAAGGCACAAGCAGCCATGCGCAGCTGGTGCCACCCAGCAAGCGGGCCTGGGAGACGCCCCCACGGGGTGAAAGAGCACGGAGACTCGGCTTGCTGGGCGGCCTCAGGCTGGAGGGGCACGCGGGTGCTGGTGCCACTTGATGGTGAGCCTGCCAGCCTCAGCCCTGCCAGCAGCCGCCTGCTTGGCTCTGGCCATCGCTGCCTGCAGAGGGCGCTTGGGCTGCGGGGCAGGACCTGCCCCCTGCTGCTCTTAGCGAGCAGGGCAGGCGTCAGGGCTGATGGGAGTTGTAGTCCAAGGCCCCTCTGAGGCCTCGCAGGAGGGGCGAGGGCGGGAGGTTGGGAAGCGGCCACGTGAAGGCAGGCAGGCAGACATACGGCGGCCTGCTCGGAGGCGTCTCCCCGAGGCCCTCCTAGGGAGGCGGAGCGGGAGGGAGGGAGGCGCCGGAGGAGACGTCAACGCGCAGCCCAGCGCCGCTTCCTCGAGAAATCGCCGCGAGCGCCCGCATTGGCTTTCGTTGCACCACGTGCTCCGGGCGCTGCCCTTCCATTGGACGCTTTCTCTCGCGCTCCGAAGGCGGCGTGTGGGCAAAGCGGTGCGTGGGTCTCGGCGCCTGCTGTTGCTGCGAGAAGGGCAAGAGCCGCCTCCCGCCGCGAGGGTCCCCGAGGAGCGGCGGCCGAAGGAGCAGCCGGGCGCCGGGAGAAGCGCCGCTCCAGTCCCTCGCTCGCGCGGGCGCCAGGTGAGCCTCAGGCCCCGCGGGGCCTCCGCCGCCGAGAGGCCTCCCCCCCCCCGCGCCCCTTCTCCCACGAGGGGACTCGAGGCTCTTGCCCGTCAGCCTCTCAGGAGTGGGCCGCCTCCCTCCCCGGGGCTTTGCCTGCTCTTGGTCGCCTGGAAGCCTCCTTGGGTCGCCTTGGGCAGGTGTCATAAGGAATAGTCATCCCACGAGGCCCCGTTTCTCTGAAATGCTCCCGCTCCGGGTATCCGAAGAGCCTGCGGGTATCCGAAGAGCCTCGTGCCCTTGGAGCATCCCTGTGCTGAGCTTGGCTTTCCTGGTGCTGTAGAAATGCAGCTCCCAGTGGCAGCACCAGTGTTAGTGAGGTTACAGGGAGCCAGGCAGAGAGCCGTCTCAGTAGTGGTGCCCACCCTGTGGAGCAGCCTCCCCTCAGATGTCGAGGAAATAAACAGCTACCTGACTTTTAGAAGACATCTGAAGGCAGCCCTGTATAGCGAAGTTTAATATTCCATTGAGTTCTGCCCAGAGTAGCTGGGGAAACCCGGCACTGGTGGGTGGTAAGGAAATTTTACTATCAAGAAAGATACATTAGTGGGCGGTAGGTATAAAAAGGTTGACTATGCATGGCCTAGATGACTTGGGGTCATTTCCAACTTTACAATTTTATGATTCTAAGTTGCAAAGCAGTTTCATTCCAGCAAAAGTAAAAACCAAACCTCTTTTACGCAATTAGAGCAGGTAGCTTACTGAAACCTTTATCTTAATAAATTTGTAAAAAAAACCTTTGCATAGAGAATTTATGTGGTCCTTTTTGTGGTACTTGGAGGGTACAGGTCGTACAGTGAACAAGCACAGTGGGACTTAAGTTTAGGCATGTATGGGACAGTAACACCCATCCCTCACAAGAGAAAAACAATCCATTTAACTGTGAAAGAGCTTTGTACAACAATGAAAGGGTTTTCTCTTCCTCAGCACATCAAAAGGAGCAAGTGGAAAGGGAACACTGCTCTCACCCAGCCACAGGAGATTTCGGTTGCAAACCACGTGACTGGAAATCTCAACGGTCGCAAGGGGGGCACTCACTCCTGAGTTGCAAAAAGCAACTGATGACTGGTTAATTTTGAACACTGGGCGGGACGCAGATAAATTGCATGATAATGGCTTCCCCCAAAGTCTTTATTCTAACACTGCAATCCTGAACACACTTACTAGGGACAAGAATAAATGCTATTGAACAGAATGTGGTTTATTTCTGACAGAAGCATGCATAGTATTGTGCTGTACAATGAAGACCTCTGTAAGTGGTGAGGTTTTTTTTTTAGCTTTGATGTGTAATGTGTATTTTTTTCTTTGCTCTTTTAGGAAATGGATGGAGCCTTTTCTTCATGTTGAATGTGTACTTTTCAGACTGATTGCTAAACTACTATGGCAGGTCAAAGAGGAAATCACATGCAGTTCCTATCCCCCTTGTCTTCTTCCATGGTGAACTGTCATAAATCTCCATCATGTTCAAGTAAAATTCATAGTATTTGCATGGTGTCCGACTTTTTTTATCCAAACATGGGAGGAGTGGAAAGCCACATCTACCAATTGTCACAGTGCCTAATTGAAAGAGGACACAAAGTTATCATTGTCACTCATGCTTATGAAGACCGTAAAGGCATTCGTTACCTCACCAATGGACTGAAAGTTTATTATTTGCCATTAAGAGTTATGTACAACCAGTCTACTGCAACAACTCTCTTCCATAGCCTGCCTCTGCTCAGGTATATATTTGTACGTGAAAGAGTCACCATTGTCCATGCCCATAGTTCATTTTCTGCTATGGCTCATGATGCCCTGTTCCATGCCAAGACAATGCAACTACGGACAGTTTTTACAGACCATTCCCTTTTTGGATTTGCTGATGTTAGTTCGGTGCTTACAAACAAACTCTTGACTGTATCGCTATGTGATACAAACCACATAATATGTGTTTCTTACACTAGCAAGGAAAATACTGTGTTGAGAGCAGCACTGAATCCTGAAATAGTTTCTGTCATTCCCAATGCTGTTGATCCTACTGACTTCACTCCAGATGTATCTAGAAGGAACAAAAGCACAATAACTGTTGTTGTTGTCAGCAGGCTTGTATATAGAAAAGGTAATGAGATCCAAAATATACGTGGCACTTAATGTAGCTTCTTTCTAATGCTATAGAGTTGATCAGAAATTGCCTTTCTGTTTGTATCTACCTTTTAAATTTACTTAAGTTTTGCTGCATTATATTATGGCTGGTTTTATTATTATTTTATTATTTACTAAATTTGTCAGTTGTTTTATCTTACCCAGGGAAGCCCAAAGTGACTTACAGCCAGACAAAAAGACAATAAATCCCACACAGATGCATTGAAACAAAGAGACTAGAGAAATACATCAAAAGCATCCCACCCACTTCTAAAAGGTCACAGATAGTTAAAGGCCAAAGACCTGGTTATAGAGGAAAGTTTCTGCCTGGCACCTAAATATTTTACGACCTGGCAAGTATAAAATCCTGTTTAGATCTGTGGCAGACCGCATGCAGTTTCATGTGGATTCACATGCTGCTTGGCAGGAACTGCGTGGGGCTGCCAGTTTTAACAAGTGAAACTACAGGTGAGAGTGCTGTGATATCATAGGATCATGATGACCTGAGCAAGAGCTATTGTTGTTGCAGGTAGAGGGCCTAGTAGAACGATCATAATGCATACAGTTTGTTCTGTTCCTCCAAACATGCAAATACATAAAATAAAAAGGAATGTTGTGAGATATAGGGGTGCCTAAACCAAAAACCTAGGATAGACAACAAATTCAGAGCAAAGAGCAAAAATGGCATTGGCCCATTAACTCTTTCTAGCAGACATTTTTATCTTCAGCACTGGCACCAATGTTTTTTTTTTCTGGGATGCTCAGGGATACGCTGTACCGGCACCATTTTTTTTTTAGAAGAAAAATACTGACTGGCACAATGTTTTGCCTTTAAAAAACTTGCTGTCATGTAAGTGTCACACTAAGATTAGGGAGCCAGTGTTGAAGTTCTTGCTCTGCCGTGAAGCTCAGCATGACCCTGAGTCACGTCATCTCTCAGCCTGTACTGTTTCACGGGGCTTTTCATAGTATAAAATGAGGCAAGGAAAAGCCATGCACATGGCTTTCCTTGGAGGAAAGGCAGGATATGACTGCAATTAATTTAGGGGGAATGATTGTGAAAGTGCAGTGTGCTACCTTCCATTCACCAGTACAAGGCATGTTGGTAATCCACCTACACAATATCTAGTGCATTTTCCTTTTGGACTGTTGCCTCTGGGCTAGTAGTTTAGATACTAGTAGAGAATCCATCCCTGCTACCTTTTCTCTGTCAGTGGACTTTATTCCCTGCTGTTCCTGACAGTAGCCATGCCACCTCACGGCTTCCAGTCTTGTGTTACATGGGAGTAAGTTCTTCTGAACCCAGGAGGACTTACTTTTGAGGAAACAGGTTTTCAAGTGCAACTGCTAGAAGAAAGTAATTGTTCAAGACACTTTATCTTCTCTTTCTCTTAAGTTTTGTTCTGCCTTATATATTCTCCATTAATCCTCCCTGCTTCTGTGGGTAGGACATATGATTGTTGTCTACTTCCCAAAAAGCAGCTTTTGCACAAAGCTTTGCTTGTAGTGTAGCAGATACTTAGAAATCAGGTACCACTGAGATCTCGCAGTAGTAATGAATTTTTTATGGAGTAAGATAGAGTTGAAGTAAATTTGTAAACTTCAGAAATAAACTCTAAATCTGGTCACAGTAAAAAATCAAGGAGCCCAATACAGTACACTATAGTTTTTTATTTGCAATTTTATTAACACAGTTTTTTTGTCATTTTCTTTTGATGCTGACGTATGATGGAATGGTTTGTCAGGTAGATAAGTAACAAATCTGAAATACCAACTGCCTCTAAATATTATGTCTTCAGGTATAGATTTGCTTAGTGGTATAATTCCTGAACTTTGTCAGAAGTATCCAGATTTACATTTCTTAGTTGGAGGAGAAGGACCAAAAAGAATTGTATTAGAAGAGGTACGAGAAAGATACCAGCTGCATGACAGGTACTTGCCTTGCTCTTGTTTTAATACTGTTGTGGTGATTGAAGGGTCAAAGGAAGAATTGGGTGAGCATTGGGAGGAAGGTTGCAAGGGGGAGGTGCATATGGCTAATGAAATTTGCATATAATTTCCACCATCCTGCCAGATACTGAGCAGCACTTGGTAGCATGCTGTGATTTTTCTGGAACATTCTTGTTTTGGAAGAGTGCTCTCAATTCTGGCATATTATAAACTTACAAAATTTGTTTAGGTGAGTCACTCTTTTCCATGTATGCAGCTCAGCGCACATGGGGGTGGGGGATGGCGCACCAGTCTGATAATCCGCTGTGGATAATCCCCCAAATATGTAAATTTGTAATCTGGAAGGTGCTTGATGGTCAATCAGTATTCAGTTCTTCAAAATCTTTTCAAAATTGCTTTCTTGCTCAGTTTAAATAAGATGTCCAGTTACTTTCTTAAGATACTTGTATTTCTTCTATTCCTTGTTGGTCCACATTGAGCTTCTTCACTGAACTAGCCACTATAGCCCCAAAGTCTTGTTCCTAGTCATTCACCACCAGTCCAGATTACATTAGCATATACAGTCAAACTTCGACTCCCAAACACCCCCATTTTGGAACATTTCGGCTCTCAGTTCGGGTTTTTGAATGTTTTTCGGAAGCCGAACACCCAACGCGGCTTCTGCTTGAGTGCAGGAGGGTCTTGCAGCCAATCAGAAGCCATGCCTCAGTTGTTGAACATTTTGGAAACCAAACGGGCTTCCAGAATGGATTACGTTTGACAACCGAGGTTTGACTGTATGTGAAGTTTGGATTTTTAAATATTTTTTTTTTGCCATTTTACTGTCCATTCACCCAGTTTGGAGAAATCCTTCTGGAGCTCTTCACAGTCCTTTTTTGTTTTGTTCAGCTTGAACAACTTGGTATCATTAGCAAATTTGGCTACCTCCCTGCTCATTCCTAGCCCTTGATCATTTTATGAGCAAGTTAAAAAGCAAATGTCATAACACTGATCCTTGGTGAACTCCCATTTTCTACATCACTCTTTTGAAAGAACTGTCCTTTTAATTCTACAGTCTGCTTCCTGTTTCTTAACAAAATACTGATCTGCAGGAGGACTTCTCCTCTTACCCCGTGAGCCTTTGGTGAGGGACTTTATCAAAAGTCAGCTCTTTACTTGGCACAAAAGTCTTAATGTTGGCATTCCCTGGGGAAGAGTGTTCCATAAGCATAATTGCTCCTTTGGGAGGAAAGGCAGGGTACAAATTTAATAAAACAAAAAATTAAATGAATAAAACGGCAGCTAGTTGCCCATCTCTTTAGGCGAGTGAAAGTGGAAAAGGAAAAATGTATATACGGTCAAACCTCGGTTCCTGAACAGCTCCATTTTGGAATGTTTCAGCTCCCAAACCATTTCCGCTCCCGAATGGTTTTTGAGCGTTTTTCGGAAGCTGAACATTCGATGCAGCTTCTGCTGAATGCAGAAAACTCTTGGAACCAATTGGAAGCTGCGCCGTAGTTTTTGAACATTTTGGAAGCCAAACGAGCTTCTGAAGTAGATTATGTTCGACAACCGAGGTTTGACTGTATTGGCAAAGAGCAATCCTCTAAGTAACCTGGCCCCAATATGTTTAGGGCTTTAAAAATTAATGCCAGGACTTAAAATCAGGCCCAGAAATGACATGGAAACTAGTGCAGATAACTGCATTGCTCTGTTTTGGGCCTGCTAAACTGTCTGCACCATTTTAAAAGTCAGCCTCACAGTACATGACAGTAATCCATTTTGGAGACTATCATAATGGATACCCATCACAAAGTTTTCTCTCTGTGGTATCATTAAATGTTGGCTGAATTATGCCCGTTATGGATTGTATCTGAATGTGTGAACCAATGCCATTTAAAAGCATTGTGGAGCTTGTTTTGATATGCAGTCCAGCCCATCAGTGTCAGTAGTGTAAATAGCTAAGAAAGTTCATAAGCCACAAAATTAGTGATATTGACAAGTGCTTACGTTTGACTGTGATCATACACATGGTTATGAAGACACTTGCAAAGATTACCTTTAAAAAACTTGTTTTCTCTAATTGCATGCAGAGTCCGTCTCCTGGGAGCTTTAGAACATCAGGATGTTAGAAATGTCTTGGTTCAGGGACACATTTTTCTCAACACTTCTCTCACCGAAGCATTTTGCATGGCAATTGTGGAAGCTGCCAGTTGTGGTTTACAGGTAAAAACAGTTTCCTTGTTTAGAGAGACTAGTTGGACATTTTCTTAATAACATAATATACAGACTTTTGAATAACATATCTGACAGAAGTGTCTACACTTATAACTACAAGTTCTTTGGAAATGAAGAATCAGTTTGCATGGGACTTACAACTTGATTGTCAGTTCTCTGTATTCATTATGTAGAATTTTAACATAACTGGCTTGCATATTTCAGGAATGCAAGGTGTGTTTGAACCTTGATTATTTGTCTTATTCTCATCTTTGATTCAGAAAGCAGCATTTGGACAACTGAAGACTCAATCATTATCCTTAAAAAAATTCATTCACAGCTTTAAACATTAGATTGCCACATTGTGTATCTAGTGAAGGAGAGATTATTCTACAGTTTAGCAATATAGGAGAAAGAAAAACAATATAAAATGAAAATGTTGAGGTAAAAGATTGAATAAATCAAATTTTATTTTGGTTCATTTGGAAGAAGATCACTCACTGTTTGGATTAAGTAAAAAAAATCATTTTGAGTCTCTGAATGTTCTCAAGTAATTACAGACTTCCATGTTTTCTGACGTGGCTGCTAGATTAAGCTAGGCAGAAAAGAGTGCAAGTCGCAAGCACTGCTGAAACTGAACAGGAGGAATTATAGATTCCTAACTGGCTCTTTTTATTCTAGTAATGTTTGGCTGGCATAGACCACGGAATGGGTGAGGAGCAATCCAGCTCATCTATTCATTGGTTCTGCCTGCTGCAAGTTGTTGAGATGGTGCTTCTACAGCAAAGGGAAGCAGTTTGGTTTCTCCTCCTTGCATCTCTCTGAAGCGGCAGGGAGGCTGGAGTCTGAGGTCTCTGGACTTTGGTATCCTTCAGCCCTGCAGAACTTTGGGAGAAGCCCTCTCTCTGTTTCTCAGGGGTGTGACTGCTCACAGCTCCAGTGGGATGATGAACCATGAAAGGTGCATTTACACCTTTGTCACATAGATCTCAATTTATGATCTACCAGCTATGTATTGTGTCTTGCCAGGTGATTGATAAACCGCCCCTTCTGGCTATTGCAGGAAGACATAAAAAATGTAGCCTCTAGGAACTGCTATGCATATCTGTTGTGCTGCTCAGTTTTGAGGATTCTGCTGTGCTGGCCTTTTCTACTCTATTTAATATTTTCACGTATGCTCATATAAAATTGGCTTAAGAGGTCATAAAGTACACTGATTACTTTTTTTGATTAATTCATCTTCATTTGCTTGATTTATTTACATCCAACCTTTACACACACACAGAGAGAGTGCTTTTTTCTGGGGGTATGCAGGGGTACGCATACACCTAAACATTTTGTGAATTTTGTACTTTTGTCCATTTGTTTTCCCTGATTTGAACTATAGAATAGTGATTTTCTTGAGTCAAAATGAGAATACCCCTAAACATTTTTAAAGAAAAAAGCACTCTGTGTGTGTGTGTGTATATATACTTTTCAGCATACACTACAATTAAAAAACAACTAATACAAATAATAAAAAAGAAAAGAAGAAGCATAAAGGGGGGGATAGAAAGCCATCTTTCAGAGGTGCAGCTTAGCTCTTGTCCACCACAGAAGGTGGGGGACCCTCCCAGCTCCCACTTGGGAGATCTTCCCTGCCTCTCACACATGGTCTTTCACCTTCCACCCAACACCTTTTGTGCATACCTTCATTAATCCAGAGTAGAGAAAGCAGGAAATAAAGGTAATAAAAAATAAAAAGAAAGAGAGAAAAAAGAGAAATAAAGATGACTTTCATCTCTTTAATAGAGAATTGCATTCCTTTCTTATGCTAAAGACATTATTTTCACTTTTGTAGCACTTCACAAAAAGGACAGAGCATTAAAAGTAATATAAAATAAAGATTATTAAGCACCCTTATCCGTTTATAATCTTTCTTAATCACAAATAATTAAGATATATATTTTTTTATTTTTCTGGCTGTTAGGTAATGTCTCATCTTACGCCAGCAGTCCATTTGTGTTCTAGGTGAAAATTAAGTGGTGGATAGATTCACGTCCGTCGTAATTCATCCCAGTCTCAGAAGTAATTAAAAGAAGGGAGCTTTAGCTGACCTGATGTCCCAAGGACTAACCTTCAGGGCTATTATGCAGGCACAGTGGTGATTCCTTGCTCCCAACACGTTCCCTCCATCCAAAAACTTCATCTAGTCCAACCCTTTGCAATGTAGGAATCTTAGCTAAAGCATCCATAACATATGACCATCCAACCTCTGCTTAAAAACCTCCCAGGAAGGAAAGTCTATCACCTCCTGAGGGAGACCATCCCATTGTTGAACAGCCCTTACTGCCAGCACTGTTTAGTTGAAATCTCCTTTCCTGTAACATGGAGCCATTGGGAAAACAAGCTTGCTCCATCTTCCATGTGACGGCCTTTGAGATATTTGAAGATGGCTATCATATCCCCCCTCAGTCTCCTCTTTTCCAAGCTAAACATGCCCAATTCCCTCAACCATTCCTCATAAGTCTTGGTTTCCAGACCCTTGGTCATCTTGGTTGCCCTCCTCTGCACATGTTCCAGCTTGTCGACATCCTTCAATTGTGGCACCCAGAATTGGACAATGTATTCCAAGGCAGACCAAGGCAGAGTAGAGTGGGATTACGACTTCCCTTGATCAGAACGTTATACATCTGTTGATGCTGCTGCATCACACGGTTGACTTACATTAAGCTTGTGGTCCTTTAATCTCCCTATCTTCAAAGGTAGAGAGTAATAACAAAGGTTTATGTTTTGCCTATTGTTAATCACAGCATAATTATCTTGTTGTAGTGTCAGCAGTCAATGACTAGCCAGCCAGCTTTTCTCATGGAAGTCCCACATCCAGTCTATCCTCAAAAAGACTGAAGGAAGCTGATAGCAAAAATAAAAATATGGATTTATAATGTCAAAATGCCACCTTCAATCTAATACAAAAGAGCAAAATTAAAACAGCTTGTCTAATGGATTTGTAAGATATTATTACTGGTGGAAGGTGTTTGGGCAAGAAGTGACCTGTTTTGACAACGGGGCGGGGGGTCAAAGGAGAGAGAAATGGCGCTGAATCAAAGTGTCTCCTTTCTTGAGGAGTTTCCACAGTCATGAGTCTCCCTGTGTAATTTTGGGCCATTCAAATACTCTTCATCTGATTTACCTCACAGTGTTGCTATAGGGATAAAAGTTGAGATAGAAGCTGAGAAGGCCATTTATGCCACCTAGATGGAAGGGCAAGACAACACATTTATTTATACATTTACAGCTGATCATTTGGAGGTGAAACATTCATTACTGTGTTGTATTATTGATATAGTATTTTTGAAACCTAAATTGCCTGATAAGTATAATATAAATTTTCCTGCTATTTTAGGTGGTGAGTACAAGGGTTGGTGGGATTCCTGAGGTGCTGCCAGATAATTTTATAATCTTATGTGAACCTTCCGTGAAATCTCTCTGTAATGGTTTGGAAAAGGCAATTCGTCAACTGAAGTCGGGATCGCTTCTGTCTTCAGAAATAATACACAACAACGTTAAAACTTTCTATACTTGGAAGGATGTTGCAAAGAGAACTGAAAAAGTAGGTACACTTCCATATTCTGAGACCCATTATATTTTCCTGGTCTTTGTTTTAGTGTAGGGGGGGGGAAACCTGTGGCCCTCCAGGTGTTGCAATGCCCATCAGCCCCCAAAAGCGTGCTCAGTGGTCAGGGATGGTGGCAATGGCAGCCCAGCAGCATCTGAAGGGTCAAAGCAGGGAGGCTTGAGTATTTTTCAGAGTGGAGGGTGAGCAGCTTTACAAATATGTTGTTTTTATGTCATACTTGTGATATTACGTAACAGAAATAAGTTCTCAAATTCCTTGTCCTGGTAGCATAATTTGCAAGCTTCATTAAAATTGCCTTCACTTGGGCCCTTGCATAACATCTCCTAGTTGTTTCACTATTTAGCTTGTTGGTGTGGAAATCCTTCTAACTAACAGTCTTTACTAGATACTCCTAACTTATTTCCACCAGAAACCTTCACATACATTGTACTCTGTACTGGAGCAACCCTAGTCAGATGAGTAAATTCTCCTCCTCCCCTAGATGCAATGTTATTGAGAATCAAGAGCCTCCCCTTGCAAAACAGTCTGTGGACCTGCTGCTGAGAGAGAGCTGCTACCTATGGACCTCTTTCTGAGATCTCTCCTAAGCCCCCACAAGTGCTTGTGCATATGCAGAAGTACACCCTGTATTGGACTTAGAATATAATCAGCCTTATAAGCAGATGTCTTGCCTATTAGATGATGCAATCTAAACATTGCAGACAACCCTCATGTATTCCCCCCCCCTTTCTTTCTTAGGTGTATGACAGAGTGGCAGGTGAAACTGTATTACCAATGGGCAAACGACTTGACAGACTAATCTCTCACTGTGGCCCAGTGACCGGCTGCATTTTTGCTCTTTTTGCTGTGCTCAGCTTTCTTTTCCTGATCCTCTTGAGGTGGCTGACACCAGATTACCTTATTGATGTTGCAATAAATGCTACAGGAGAAAACGGGGCATGGACTCGACAGTATTTCCCCAATAAAAACAAAAAAGAGAAGACTTCGTTCTGTTAAAGGTGCTAACAAACAGGACTGCATTCTCCTATGGTCTAGCATTGGCTGTTAGATTTACATTTGCCAAGCAATGTTTTTATAAATTATTGGACAATTTTTCTTGATCTTTGGAAAGAAGATGTTCTACCTCAGATTAGGATAGTTTAAAATGGCTTACGATAGTTATGCTTGCCAAGACCTGCCACAATAGCTGATCACATTTCTTTCAACCTGAATGATTTTGTTTAAATATGGAGAATCTCATTGTGGCAATTACTGAAAGAAAGACTTGGGTGAATAGGTGGAATTTTACTGCTTTCCCTATTTTTAATATCCTTACCTTCCCCCAAGCCTTAAAGATGAACCTTCTGTTCCAGCGCAAACCAAGTGGAGATCAAAATTGTAACTCTAGATGTAAGGTGTGCTTTTTAAGGGTCAGACACCAATGTGAGACACAGGTCCCATAGAGGAGATTGGACTAAATCTTTCTTTAGTTTTCTTGGGCACTAATGAACAGTATGAAAATAAGCATATTTTAATTTTTTGCATGCTTTCCTGAATATACATTTTAAAATGTGTTCTTTGGAAGAAGTTGCTTCTTGCTGGTGTTACAATTTACTTTTTATGGTTTTCATAGAATCATAGAGTTGGAAGAGACCACAAGGGTCATCGAGTCCAACCCCCTGCCAAGCAGGAAACACCATCAGAGCACTCCTGACATATGGTTTGTTCAGACACATCTGGAAACTGCTTTCATGCTGCACGGATAAGCCCAAGAGAGCCTCCCTATCTCCAGGGTGCAACAAGGAGAAGGTTGGAAGCTTCTGCTTTTATGTAAAACAACAACAACAACAACAACCCAAAACCTATGGTTCCCCTTTATGGATAAACCTGGGGGATTGTTATTCTGAGTTATTCAAACCATAGTTTGTTGAAATAAACCAGGATCAACCATGGTTTCAGATCCTGGTTTGTTAACTAGTGCAATTCTATCCAGCTCTGAGAAATCCAAATGGTTTACTCCCAAATCCGTTTGCATAGGATTATAAAATATGGCAGAAATAAACAATTGTTCCCTAATTTCATTAATTACAGGGAACTGTGGTTTGTTTTAAAGTAGAATTGGAACCTTCCAATTTCTTCATCATGCACCTGGCTTCCCAGTTTATCTGAACTGTCCCTATGTTTTGGCTATTTTGTTATTTTTAAAATCCCATTACAATATTGATATGACAATCAACACTGTTCTCTGTGCTTTGGGGTCTTGGTGTTTAATTTGTCTCACTGTGGCTCCTAGCTGCCTCCTACTTTAAGGGTAGCAGGCAGACACCACTGGAAGAAGTCCCCACAGGGACTGAATATGAGTAAAATGCAAATCAGGTTAGAACCTAGTTGCTTAGTATTTTTAAGGGTGGCTCTTTTTCTTGGCTGTGAAAGTATGAATGCAAAATTAAGAGATCATGTATGAATAATGATTACTGCATGTGCTGGATATGTGCTTCTGGAGGGGGGGACTGTATGGACGTTGTAAGGTACAAGTGCCGAGGTTTTTAATCAATTAATTAATTAATTTTAAGATCCTGTTTATTGTCCATGCGTCTTTTCTGCCACCATCTTCAGCTTAAAGCTACGTTCCTGTGCATCCTTATTGGGGAATAAAAGGTAAAAGACCCCTGGACGGTTAAGTCCAGTCAAAGGTGACTATGGGGTATGACACACACATCTCGCTTTCAGGCTGAGGGAGCTGGCGTTTGTCCACAGACAGCTTTCCAGGTCATGTGGCCAGCAGGACTAAACTGCTAGGTTGGTGCAACGGAACACTGTGATGGAAGCCAGAGTGCATGGAAATGCCACAGTGGTACCTATTTATCTACTTGCACTGGTATGCTTTTGAACTGCTAGGTTGGCAGGAGCTGGGACAGAGCAACAGGAGCTCACCCCGTTGCGGGGATTCGAACAGCCAACCTTCGATCAGCAAGCCCAAGAGGCTCAGCACCACCCGTGTCTCTCTGCCAACCTAGCAGTTTGAAAGCATGCCAATGCAAGTAGATAAATAGGTATCGCTTCGGCAGGAAGGTAAACGGCATTTCTGTGCGCTAGCCATCTGTTGACAAACGCCAGCTTCCTTGGCCTGAAAGCGAGATGAACGTCACACCCCCAGAGTCGTCTGCGACTGGACTTAACTGTTCAGGTGTCCTTTACCTTTACCTATTGGGGAATAAGTTCAGTTGGACCTAGTGGCTGTGTTCACATTTAATGCTAAGCCAGAAAATATGAATTCCTACTTTGCTTCTG